>NC_086016.1:38067908-39337408 GCF_028858775.2 Pan troglodytes
AGATAAAAAGAGGTACCTGCCTGCCTCTAGATCAGAACTTCTGCCTTTCTGCCATTTCAAAAGTAGCTTTTGTACAACTGCATAAGAATCTACAATTACCCCCAATAAAAATTTCCATTAATTAAAAAAAAAAAGCAGCTTTTATGGCCGGGCACAGTGGCTCACACCTGTAATCCCAGCACTTTGGGAGGCCAAGGCAGGTGGATCACTTGAGGTCAGGAGTTTGAGACCAGCCTGGCAACATGGTAAAACTCTGTCTCTACTAAAAACACAAAAATTCATCAGGCATGGTGACTTGCGCCTCTGTAGTCTCAACCACTTGGGAGGCTGAGGCACAAGAATCACTTGAACTCAGGAGGTCGAGGTTGCAGTGAGCCGAGATCGCACCACTGCACTCCAGCCTGGGCAACAGAGGGAAACTTTGTCTCAAAAAAATAAAAGCAGCTTTTAGAGCCTTGAGGTCTCTCCATAAACATGACAAAATGGTTTGCCTCCTTCCTCTCTCCAGCATCGGCTCTTTATATATCAGAGGCAGGAAGTTAGTATGCTTAAAATGGGACAAGGATGACAATAAAAATAAGTTTAAAGTGATTTTTCAAAAATCTTTTTAACTACCACATTACCCTTAGAAAGGAGTTTCTTTCTGAGAAGGGTTTGGAATTTATATATAACTCACAATGTGGAAGAATATGTATCACCTTTAGGCCCAGAACACAATGGGTTGAGCCTGTCTCTGAAACAAAGCTAGCTGTGTGACACCGCACATGTGCAGTTTTCTCACCTGCAAATGGACTTGAGGCCATTTATCCTAGAGTTCTGATAAATTGTATGAGATAACATGAGTCTGGTACCTGGCAAATAACAGCCACTCGAAAAACAAACAACATCTTAGCTACCTTCTCTTCTTTACACCTAGTCAAATGGGGGATTTAAAAAAATCACAGTGAGAAAGATCCTATTGTTGAATTGAGAACATAATTCTCCGTCGGTTGCAATGCTATATTGCTAAGACTCACTCAAGAAGGGTGACCATGTAACTTGTCTTATGCTATCCCAATTTCAAATACTCTGACACATTATTCCTACAGCATCAAAAATATCCCAAAAAATCAAATATTTCAGCATCCAAACTCTATCTCCCAGACATCCTCGCTACCTAGAAATAGCACTAAAATTTTTCATCAGAGGATATATTGTACATTTGGCTCAAGAAAAAATGTGGCTGGGCATAGTGGCTTATGCCTGAAATCTCAGCACTTTGGGAGGCTGAGGCAGGAGGACTGCTCAAGGTCAGGAGCTCAAGACCAGCCTGGGCAATACAGTGAGACCCATCTCAAAAAAAAAAAAAAAAAACACACACTCTTCAATTAACCAGGCATGCTGGCATGTACCTGTAGTCCCAGCTACTTTGGAGACTGAGGTAGGAGGATCGCTTGAGCCCAAGAGCTCGGGACTGCAGTGAGCCAGGATTGCACCACTGTACTCCAGCCTGGGCAACACAACAGAGTGAGACCCTATCTAAAAAAACAAGAAGAAGAAATGTGATCATGGTGCTTATGAGAGGACAAAAGGGACACAAAGTATGAAGAGGTCAAAACAAAGCAATGCTGCTAAGGGCTTTATGCCAACACAGTATATTTTTACATAGTCTATCCTAATAAGCTCACATTTACGCAACAACATCAGTACAACAGCTGAGTGGATTAGAATAAAATTGCAAAGACCTAAATGGATCCCTGGGATGGCAGAGTTTCTGTAATCATCAGCTAGACCCAAAAAACTAACAGTCAATACCAGGCATACCCTCAGTATAACCAGGCAACCAAAATAGAAGCAAAATAGAAAATCAAGTATATATATAAAATATATCCCTGGTGGAATCAGGAGGGCACAAAAGAACAATTCATAGTGCCCGCAGCTGAGTGTCACCAAAAAAAACCCTCTTTTAAGCTGTGCAGAGTGCCTGATATACTGCAGTAGGTGGGAAAACGGCCAAATTCAAGCCCACGTCAGAGCACATCAGGTATGCTCCCCTGGCAACAATACTACATGGGATGTGGGTGCAAAACACCTTCCTACTTCCTTTGAGTTTAAAGTCACTGTCACACTCACCCTTTGGCACACAGCTACACAGGGCCAGTGATACTCAGTTTACAATGTAAATAAACCATCCCCATGCAATGTTATATTTTGAACCATTCAGACAAGTGTGCAGGATTCAAAAAAATGAAAAATAAAGAGTGGCTTGTTTTTCCAAGTCTCATTCACATTCTCATGTTCCCAATCCCCATTTCTAGCAAATGCCTCCCAGGTCCAGAAAAAAATTCCTTTCCTAAATATTCACCATCTGCGTTTAATTTGGCCATTCCTTCCTCCCTCTCTTCTCTGCTCCCAACCCACAAGAAACATATACATATGTTTATATATACATATCTCCCCTCCTTTTAACATTCCCTGAAAACAAATATAGAAAAGATTAGAAAGGAAAAGAGACTAGGAGAGGGAGGTAAACAGGGCAGGCAAAGGGAGCAGTTCACAGAATGAGGCACAAAGACAACATGAGACGTTGCTCTTGAGCTCCAGCAGTAAGGGCTGTTTCTGATTAGGTGCGTACAATTGCAGAGCTGCACAGGAAGTGCTGAGGGGGCCTTCTTGGTCAGCCCCATCCCAAACACACTGAAAACCTTTGTACTGTAGCAGGCCCATCTGGAATCAGTTAGGACCAAGCTCCTAGCAGCCTTTCCTTTTTTCTTTTTCTTTTTCTTTTTTTCCCTAAAAAAAAAAAAAAAAAAACACTCTCTAAAACCACTTAAGCTCAGTTTTCCTGCCTGCAACCTTCTCATCCCTTCCTTCCAAATCATCCCTTCCTTCCAAATCATCCCTTCCTTCCAAATCACCCTTCGGAACATATTTCTCCCACTGCCCTTCTGGGGTCACCACTAACAAGATGAGTCATATAAGAACATAAAGCATTCAGAGAGCTAGCATCCTCCCTAGAGCCCAGAAACCCCCCAAACAGTATAGTCTTCATGCAACTAAAATCCCTTTTTAGACCATTTTGGGGTTTTTTAAATGCTATTTTTAGAAATTCGAAGTGGCCTGCTTTTTTTAAGCATTTAAATGAAGCATCTCCTTTAGGAAACTGTTTTCATGTGTTCTATCTTCTAAATCATGCAAAAAGTAGGAAAAAAAGAAACTCTGGCATAGTTCTCCTAGCATTCAAAAGGAAAAATATTTTTCCATTCACAATCCTAAGTTAAATTGCTTATATTCGTTTCTGTAAATTTGATTTTTACTAATGCTTTCTCAAAAAAAAAAAAAAAATGGGACTTACCCGGTACTGTGGTAAATGTCTAGAACTAAGGAGACCTGGACAATAGTCTTGATGGCCACTAAGCAGCCATATGGCTTGGAATAAATTATTTATCCTTCCTAGGTCTCTATTTTTTCACCAGTAATATGGGGCAAGGCAGATTCTTTCCAGCACCACAACTTCCTCAAACCCCACACACCTAATAAAACATAAGAGTACACACAAAACTGGCCTCCAGTTTCACCCAGGAATCACCACTTTAAAGAAATGTTCTTATTACCTACCAAAGACTGTACAGAAAGGAGTTGTGTGTGGGTGGAGAGAATGGACAGAAGCTCTCAGCTGGCACCCTCTTCTATGAGCCATATTCCCTGTCCTCCTAGTGCTTAGAGACATCACAACCAAGACAGGCCATTAAAATGTCTAAGGAAAGTACAAGCCTAGCCATCTGGGCCCAGCAAACTCACCAAAGAAGTACAGCACCAAGACCTGCAGAATTAAATTCACTCCTAAGCTACTGAAATGTAACTTCTCCTTTGTGCTCAGTTTTAAAGCATCTTATTTTAATTGATCTCAATAAATATTTACCAAATCGATCAAGAAGGCCAGATTCAAATACAAAAAAAGAATAGAAACTGCCCTATCCTCAAGAAGTTTATAATCTACAGGCAACAGAGAGAGATGTTCAAAGACAATGTTAGTCCAATACTTGATAATGATGAGGTAATTATAAAGTACTGTGAGAGTCCTCTAACTGATGCTTCCTCCACGAGCCTTCTTTGACAGTCTACACCTTTTTAGAGCTCTTCCTCTTATTTTCTTCCATTAAACTGTTCTAATAAATCTGAAGATTATATTTCACCATGAAATTTAAAGGCTGGCGCTATAAACTGTCTAAACTTACAGGAGTCAGTAACTGTTTAACAATTAGTTTATATCCATAGAGGGGGGACAGACCAACATAAACCATCTCCCAAGCCACACTGGTGACAACCAGAGCAGGAACACTGAAAACTCCCTCAACAGGAGCGCCACCTTTATACCTATGGCAATTAGGAACCAATTCTTGACCTCAGGCTGGTTTCTGGGATTAAGAACCAGTCCAGCAAGTAAAAGGTTTGAGATTAGAACTGTCTGTTGTCAGCCCCTCAGACACAACCAGAATGGCAGGAATTGCTGTGAACCACATACAAAGTTTTTGCCAGGAAGTACACACAGTATCTGCTCTTATCTGGAGCCAATGTGATCAATGTTTTCCTCTCAACTAAAAATGGTCTAGTTCTTAAAGGGCCTGTTTTACCATTTCACATCCAGAAGAAGAGAAAATTACTCCTATATGGGCTGAGGCCTTAATCTCACATGCTAAGTAACCTGAGGATGAGTGGGTTCCTTTTCCTTGGCCACGGCATAGGGGACCAACCACCTTGTGGGCAGGCTCCCTAAAAATGTATTCTCTTAGTGTGTTAAACTTCCCTTCTCTACGCTGGCAAGACTTCAAACACATTCAGAGAGAAGTTAAGACTATATGAGGTGGGGTTCCCGAAACAGCAGGGTCACATTTCCTCCTGGAACGTGGAAAGCTGAACTGTAGGAGGTGCCTATAAGAGATTTGGCCCACTCCTGAAACATTAATACACTTCAAATTAGGCACAGAGAACTTGGCAGCTCGGCCGACTCCCAAACCAGCTCTAAACAAAACTGGACTGGTCAGGATTCTTCGTGGCAAACAGCAGTAGAAGGAGCCAATCAAAACTCTTGACCCTGCCAAAGAATTGCCGCCTTTTCCTTAAAGGGAAAACACTTCAAGGGGAGTGTGTCTGTATTTCTAAGGAGAGAAAAGGAGTTTTTAGATTTTCTGAACTCCTACATCCAGTTGCTTTATTTCTGTAAATTCTTTTTCCTACATTCGTTCTCCTCTATTAACACCAGAATTGCCACTGGGTGTAATTAAAAAACAGGCTAGGCCAGGCGCAGTGGCTCACGCCTGTTATCCCAGCACTTTGTTTGGGAGGCCGAGGCAGGCAGATCACGAGGTCAGGAGTTGAATACCAGCCTGACCAACGTGGTGAAATCCCGTCTCTACTAAAAATACAAAAATTAGCCAGGTGTGGTGGCACACATCTGTAATCCCAGCTACTCAGGAGGCTGAGGCAGGAGAATCACTTGAACCCAGGAGGCAGAGGTTGTGGTGAGCCGAGATCGCACCACTGCACTCCAACCTGGGTGACAGAGCGAGACTCCGTATCAAAAACAAAAACAACAACAACAACAACAACAAAAACAGGCTAGAGCTCTACAGAAAGACGCCACAATCCTAACACTACTTTCAACCAAAGGAGGCAGGGCATCCCCCCTCATCTTATTGCCCTCATCTTACTGCTACCACTTAAGGGCAAAGTCCTCCCAAAGATTCCTCCCCTGCAGCCTCATCTTTTCCCTACTGCCTCTTCCCTTTTCTCTGACCTTCTCTCCCCAGCCATTCAAAACTCAGCAGAAATACTAAAGTAAATTTCATCCTGATCAGAGTCTCTCGAAAGCACAGAGGCAACGTAGTAGACGGGGCTTCTCAAACTGTGAGGAGCAACCTTTTCTGTTAACTTTCCAATCCATCAGGGAATCATACTTTTGTAAAGTGCAGTAAAATGAATTATTAGAAAAATGAAATTCTAAAAAACAAGAAATATAAAATACAAGCCCCAGTTTTTTATTGTTAGACTTAACACTCACAAAAGTATTCTGTCAAATTGCTATAGAAGTTCTAAGTGCATACAATCAATTTCTGCACCTATCTTGTATGAATTGGTAATAAACAGCAAACTAGTACCAGTCTACAAATGACACTTTAATTAGCACTGGTAAAAGGAAAGGAGAACAAGCTTTGTTCACCACACAATCCTAGGGATTAACACAGCTCACTTACTAGTCATATGACCTTAAGCATATCATTTAATTTTTCTGAATCCTAATTTCTGCATTGATAAAATAGGAACATAATGTCACCAAAAATATTCTGCAAAGTTAAGGAAAGATTAAAAAAATGTAATGCCAAGAAGCCTAACACAGTGCCTGATTTAGATTAGGAATCCAATGAAATAACTATTACTATCAGGTTTTCTAGGTATTTCCTTTTATCATTCTCTTTCAATTCAAAGGCAATTCTAATCCCAGTAAATCCTAACCTTGGGAGTCAGTATTTTCAAAGCTAATTGTAACAAGCAAAATTCAGATCTATAATCTTTTATTGTCTTTAGTATCTTTTCCCTTTTGATGTCAGGAACAGAAAAAAAAAAAATCAAATTTTCATGTTGTGCCAAAAATGAGTTCCCACTTGATCACTAGTGTTTTCTGTTTGACCCAAGATATATTCCAATTTGATTTCTGGTCAAACTATTACCAGCTCAATCACTAATTCTGCTGTCATTCTAGACTTGTTATTGTTATTTTACTTAATACTGAGGAGATACAAGAAGAATATTTATAAATTATGTGAAGGATATAAAGAATAACAAAAACATATGCCATTAGAATTCTAGTTTTTCCTCCACCTCCTGCTCACACCCCCAAATGTATTTTCCTACATGGGCTGAGCCCCTCCTTCACTACTGTCCTTAAAGATCTGAATTTAAGTCCTAACTCTGCCACTTCATGACCCATATAATCTTCAATAAATCGCATCCCCTCTCTTAAGGCTATCTGCTACCTATCAAATGAAAAGGCTGAACAACATGGTTACTAACGTTGTTTTCAGCTCCCTGTTTGATTTCAGCTAGGTTCAACACTTTTCATGTTAAATCCCCCTGACTCCTTATCTTTCTATTTTACACAATTCTAGTAGCCATTATCCCACCCCTGAATTTGCTATACCAAATCCTCCAACCAAAAACTCTGACCACCACCACCACCACCACCACCCCCCTTAATTTTTCCCTCAGTCCTTCCTTCCTGTTCTCAACAAGTACCTCCAGTCACTGAGGAGAGATAATTACACCTGATCCTCCAAGATCTCCACCTCCCTCAACATCTAGATCCATCCTTTCACAAATATTTCCCTTGTGTATTCACAGCACAAGGGCTAAAAAGGAAAGCCCCCAAGAATTCAATCCAACATTTTTATATATGAAACAAGCCACACTTATAATATAAAAGTAATAACAGAATGAATGAAAATATTTGCAAATGTGTATCAGAAAAAGGATTTGCTACATATATAAAGAATTTCAAAATGAACTCAGTAAGAAAATGAACCACCCGGCCAGGAACAGTGGCTCACATCTATAATCCCAGCACTTTGGGAGGCCAAGGCGGGGGGATCACCTGAGGCAAGAGTTCAAGGACAGCCTGGCCAACATGGCGAAACCTCGCCTCTACTAAAAATACAAAAAATTAGCTGGCCACAGTGGCGTGTGCCTGTAATCCCAGCTACTTGGGAGGCTGAGGCAGGAGAATCTCTTGAACCCAGGAGGCGGAGGTTGCAGGGAGCCAAGATTGCGTCACTGCACTCCAGCCTGGGCGACACACCGAGACTCCGTCTCAAAAAAAAAAAAAGAAAAGCAAATGAACCACTCATTTTAAAAAAATGTGCAAAACATTTAAATAGACCCATCATCAAAGAGATATGACTGACAAATATGCAAATGAAAGATGCTAAACATCATTAATATTTAGGAAAATACAAATTGAAGCCATGAAGAGATATCCGTTATATACCTATCAGAAGGACTCTCATTTTTTAAAAAAACAACGGACAATACCAAATAGTGGAAAGAATGTAGATATATTTATTGCTGACAGGAATCCAAAGTGGTACAGCCACTTTGGGAAACAGTTTGGCAGTTTCTCATACACTTAAACACTTCATATACACTTACATGACCCAGCAGCATTCCCACCCTTAGGTATTTACCCAAGAGAAATGAAGCTACTCAACAGCAAAAAAGGAATGCATTACTAATACCTAAAACAGTACAGACGAATCTCAAAAGAATTACACTAAGTGAAAGAAGCCATACTCAAAAAGCTACATAATACATGATTCCATTTATATAACATTTTAGAAATGGCAAAATCATCGGAACAGAAATCTGATCAGTGATGCCAGTGGCTGCGGATGTGAAGAGAGAACTAACTGTGAAAGAGCCTGAAGAAACCTTCTATGGTAATGGATGCATTTTATATCTTGATTGTGGTAGTGGTTCCATGCCTATATTACATTTGTCAAAATTCATAGAAATGTAGCCTTAAAAGAATGAATTTTACTGCACGTAAATTATACCTGAATGAACTATATATATATATATATACACATGCACACACACACATACACACACACACGTATACATACGTGTATACGTATAAAATCCCCCTCAAAAAAAAAAAAAAAAAAAAAAGCCCTGTCCCCCTTCCGTCACAGAGCAGTTAGCACAGCAGCCAAGGACACAGGTAGGTGAGGAGCTGAGGAATCAAGGATGCACAGGACAGCAGGCCCAGAGGCCAAAGATAAGAGTGGTTGGGGGTCAGGGGGCACTGGAAGACTACAGGTAAAGCTGGGAAACTCTAGGGAGATTAGGAAGCCACAAGGAAGAATGGGCCAAAGGAGCCCATTGACTGAGGATTCCAGAACATGAGGAGTAGGGTACAGAGGTGGTGGAGTCAGCCATCGCGGTTGGAAAACTGGCTACACTGAGCAAATAAGTAAACATATTGGGGATAAGGGGAGCCAAGTTTTTCCCTACTGGAGAATATATTTACAAATATGGAAAGAGGTTGGCTGCATTTAATGGAGTTATCAGTGTGAATTCATGATTTTATAATATAAAATGCATTGTTTTATAATTTAAAATATGTAACACACACACAAACATCATGCATGTATATATACGTATATAGCACAAAGAGACATGGAAATATAGATGTATATGTGGTATATATGTGTTTATGTACATATATATGTACACATACACACAATTTCTAGCTGTTTGCTGAGACAGCCTAGAGGCAATGACACTCTAGTAGCAATATGCATACCCACCACCCAGATGTTGGTTTCTAATTACTATCCTCCATTTAAAAGAACCAGAGCTTCTTGGAAATGGCTGATTCCAAGGCTTTGGTAGGAAAAGTACAAAATAAACTTGGAAAACCTTCTTGTGGCAGAAAATAAGGAAATGTCCCATGAATGATGGGGACAGGTCAAAAGGACAAAGAAACCAGCATAAAGCAGGTCCCACTGGCTAAACTTTCAAGCTCCCTCAAGCTTGAGGAGTAAAATTATAGAAATGGACTACAGCCCACTGAATAAAATAGTAATCCATGAGTCCATCTGATAGAAATAAACAAAAGAAAAAGGGAAATTCTTTGTAACAGAATGACATCTAACAAATACAGGCAGACACAGAAATAGAGGACTAGCATTTGACAGAATAAAACTGGTTGGTTCAGGAAAGAGTCGTCAATAGCGCTAAGGAGGTTAGGTATATATCTGTTGAGAAACAGGATAGTAGTATAATTTCAGAATACCTTTCCACAAGACAATAATCAATTACAAAAGGAAAAATGATGAATCTGATGTGGAGAAACCTGGCAGACATCAGCTTAACCAGCTGTTCAAGGTTAACAATATTACTGACAGTGGGAAGCGGGGGACAGCATTTGCCTCCAGATATGATGCAACGAGAAGAGCATAGCATCATTGCAGTGGTATTCCTGCCGAAAATGATATTACTGCTGCCATGAAGAAACAGATGGACCCAGATCTAGACTCTTCAAAATGTCAAGGACATGAAAGAAAGGTAAAGACTGAGAAACTGTTCCAGGCTGAAGAGGTCTGAGGCGACATGCAACTAAATGCAATGCATATTCCTAGACAAGATACTGGACCAAAAAGGAAAAAGACATTGCTGGGACAGCTGGCAAAATGTTAACGAAGTCTGTGGATGGATGGTCGCGTTGTACTAATATTGATTTCCTGATTTGGAGATCTCTGCCAGTTATATAGGAAAGTTCTATTTCGGGGAATACACATTGAAGTGTTTGGGAGTGAAGGAATATCACATCTGCAGCTTGCTCTCAAAAAAAGCTCAGAAAAGGCACAATGAAAAAGGGTATGTATGTACACAAACCCCACACACAAACACACAGAGTGAGCAATGAAGCAGATGCAGTGAAATATTAACAACTGGGGAATCCAAGTGAAGAAAATCCAGGAGTTTGGGGTGTTTTGTGGGTTGTTAGCTGCTCTGGTAACTTTTCTCTAATGTGAAATTATTTCAAAATAAAGAATCAATGGAGAAAAAATAATAGCCATCCACTAACAGGAATTTAAGAGTACAATGTCTTTGATTCTCACAACAAAAGCTGATCCTAAAGCTCAGAAAGGTTAAAACATGGCTCAACAAGTGTCAGTCCATACTAACTCAGTCTGTCAAACTCTGGAGCCTTTAATCTACTACACCATGCTACCTCATTCGACAAATAGGTAACCATCACGTAACGAAGTATGTGCCAATATCTTTACTTATCATTGAGGATGGAAAATCAATCAGACCATCCCTGCCCTCAAGGAATTCAGGCTAACAGAAATAGCCTTTACTTATAAACTAGTAAAGGGTTACTGGCGCTATGGTTTGCCTTTACTTGTACAGGGAATGTTGGGCCTTTACTCCACCACAAATTCATTATGACCTATTAGAAGATAACATTTGAGATGTATAGAAAAAATAGACCAATGGCCACAATGGAATATACTTAGGTCGTGTAGGTAAAAGATCCTATGTGATCAACACACACACATCTCTCCAAGGCTTGAATACCCATAAATAGGAAAAAGAATGGGGGGAATCTATATGAGTATATTTGGGGATCTCCAACTATTCCTTCCCTTAGGTTTTCATCCTCAGAGATGTTCCATGTTTTGTTTAAAGAGATCATTTTCTAAGAAGTAGTGGTTGTGGTGAGATTAGAACTATTTGGCCCAATTACTAAACTGGATAATTGCCGAAAGTTCTACCCTGGTTTTCTAATGGTTTTCCACTCAAAGCAAAGGAGTAACTCTTGTGTATGAAAGAGAACGAAAGTTAAATATCTACCAAAGCACAAAGCATCAGGTTTACTTTCATAGCCAAACTTATCCCCAAAGTAACCAGGCTTTACCATCAATTAGGTGCAAATTAAGCGGTTTTCTTCTGGTTATAAATCAATTAGGGGCGGGGGTGGGGGGCGCTATGTCTCTTGGTATTGCCCTGAGTTTTGCAAGCAGCTTGCATACAGACCATACACCATTTACAAGACAAAAAAGAGGAAGACCCAATAGTAAATATGACAATCTCTGCCCTCAGAGAACTTACAGTTTAGCAGGTGGGACAGATAAATTAAAAGAAAGGACATCTTCCAGACTGGAATGGGATCGGGCTCAGGAAAGGCTTCCTTGAAAACAAAATACCATTTGGCTGAGATCTAAGAAGAAACATGACTTTGCACGCTTATGTATTTATGTTATGTGTTTTACTTTATGGAGAATGTTCTGAGTAGAGAGGTAAAAAGAGATACAAGAAAAATGGTATAAAGGCACAGAGGAGAAAAAGATAGCAAGTGATTCCATTCTGTTGGGACATAAATACTAAGAAAGAAGCCTTTGAAAGGCTTTTAGTAGTGGAATAATAAATTTTTAATCACCAAAACAACATTATGGTAGTAATTATTATCTTCATTTTACTAATGAAAAAACTGAGGCTTGAGAAAAGTTAGGTAGATTGAGCAAGGTCCCACAACAAAAAATATGCAGATCAACTGTAAAGCCCATCCTCTTTCTGTTCTATTTCCCTCAGAGTTACACACAGAATGTAGCCAGTTCCTTGGATTTCACAGACAAATCACCTTTTCCCTAGATACTCAGCCCTTGGTATTTAACGCTTTCAAAAATCCAAACATTCAGCCAGGCGTGGTGGCTCACACCAGTAATCCCAGCACTTTGGGAGGAAAGGTGGGCAGATCACTTGAGGCCAGGAGTTCGAGACCAGCCTGGCCAACATGGTAAATCCTTATCTCTACTAAAAATACAAAAATTAGCCAGGTGTGGTGGTGCACGCCTGTGGTCGCAGCTACTTAGGAGGCTGAGGCATAAGAATCCCTTGAACCTAGGAGTCGGAGATTGCAGTAAGCCAAGATCATGCCACTGCACTTCAGCCTGGGTGACAGAGCAAGACTCCATTTCAAAAAAAAAAAAAAAAAAAAAAAATTAGAATTAAAAATTTAAAAATACAAGCATTCACCAAAGTTAATTTTAGCTTCATTTGGAGGTCAATCCCTTAGGAAAACTGAATATAACCATTTTTATGGTTTTACTGGTTTTCACCAATGTGAATTTGCACACACAAAATTAAACATTTTCCCCTTATGTTCGAGGCCCCAAAAGATCAAGGCAGCAGTAAGAAGACAGCCCACACAGAATTCACTGTATACCCTGTAACGCACAACACATCAGCATCTATTTTATCCAGCAGCAGGAAGACTTATAAGTCAGGACCCCACAATTATCCCTGTAGAGAGGCACACCAAAGGGAATGTAGGCATAACAGCTACAATAATGGTAACACAAATAGCCATCTGTACTTACAGCCAATCATGCCAAGGGCTTTTAAACACCCACATCCCTACTGCCTCCCTCTCTCTCCATGCAGGTGGGCAAATTCCTTTCCATTCTTCTCCAACCCACATAATTCCAGGGGAATAGATAATCTGATGCTAGGAGCAAGAAGCAAAGAAAGCTGCTATACTTTTGAACACAAAAGACCGAAAAGGAAGAGTCCTAATTCCCCTACCCTGTGTTCTACCCATTAAACCAGTATTTCTCTATTCTTTCTACTGTTTAAAACACAGAAGGATAGCTCCTGTTACATCCCCCAGGTCCCTTTCCCTGACTTCCACCGGTCCCAGCTAGTTTAGACCCTCCTCCCCCCATCTCCCCATTTACTCAATTCTCTCAATGCACTTACCACATTATAGGTCTTGTTGGTACCAGTCTCCCTACTACACTGGGAGCCCCTGAGGTCATGGACTGTCTCTCTCTCTCTGCCTCCCTCCACATCCTCAACAGCCAGCATGGTACAGGGCATACGGGTGCTAAATAAACATTTGCTGGGGTGATTACAAGAACTGCAGAATGAACAGGGAAGTGGGTAGGAGAAAAGGAAATGGTTGGACGGTAATTTGAGGTCTGAGGGTCCAGGATATCTGAATAGAAACCACGCTACAGTCCCTACAATGGAACATGTTGAGTGCAACAGTTACATAAGAAAAATCATTCTTTAATAGTCTCTGATAGAGTGTTTTAGAACAAAAGCTGTTTTAACTCTAACAAGCTAAGGGTATCGTTTAAAAAAAAAAAAAAAAAAACCACTAATCCTATTTATTAGTGTTATGTCCCAAAAGCAAAACAGCAAGAGAGTGTGGCCTACAAAACTACCACAGCCCTACCATTGAGCTCCAGCTCCCAACACAAATAGCTTTTCAGGACTCCTCTTTCTTTGACAGCTGTTTCGCCCACCCTCTCTCTCCCCTTAGCCTCTTCCCTTCCTCCCCTACAAGGCAGCAAAGCAAACAACGACTGCACTACAAAATCCAAGAATCATCAGAAAAACAAATCTCCCCAGTTCTCCTAAGTTTATCCTGAGGGCTGCTGGCAAGATAAGCAATTTTTTCCTCATTATGGTAGACTTCACCTGGGTGATGAATGTAGCTATCAACTTTTCAACAAGGTGCTGGAAATAGTAGATCTCAAAACCATATCTTAGTACTGCACCTGCCCAATCTGCCCTCAGCTCTGCAACCAGGAGGCTTTTACCAGCTCTACTTTAGCTCTAATCCACCAGCTACTACCCGCCCCCTACCAGGGGCATCTGCTCTTGAACCTTCCTTACTAACTATAGTTGTCAAAATCAAACAGAACCTGATAGAAAAGTAAGAAAGGAAAGGGATATAGTAAGTTTCTAAGATTGTCTCAGTTTAAACCCTTTGGCCATATTTTTACCTGGATTTTTTTTTTCTATTGAAGAAAACTATAATAATTACTTTTAGGAGATGCTGATTTTTATTAGATTTTACTTTGAATCACTGTGGTAAGATGTTAGAGCTAAAAGCAATCTCAGAAATAACATCATATCCCCACATTTTGCAAATGGAGAATGACCCAGAGATGTTAATAAACTGCTTAACTACAGCAACACAAAAAATTTCCTAGATCATCAAATCCTGGATGGCAAGACCTGTATCTAATTTGTCTCCAGTGTCCAACAGTGTTCGGCACTTGATAAATGGTTGGTTAACTGAACTAAATGAACACAACTAATTAGTGGGAATCTAGAACTATGACCCATGACCATTTTACTTCAAGTACAATGTTTTCTCATTACATGTGACTAGAAAGCTAGAGTCGATGAATAATTTGGAATCCAAGCTCTCTTCCTCAACGACCAGGCACACTCTGTTTATCTCCGACACCATCTGTAGGATTTCCAATCTCTGTATGTTCAACTGCTCTAAAAATCATACATTTCTAAACTGATTCCCTAAAATAGCTCTCCTCTTCCACTCAGATAATTTTTTAAATAATTCTCTTCAATTACCTAATCTTCTTAATGACTGACCTCTTGGGGATCCCTCCTTATACCTCAACAACTTACAACAAGCTTCAAAAATCTGTCTCCTTCCCTTGTTTGTGTCCCCCTAGGCCAATGGTTCTCAACCTTACTGCATACTAGCATCATCTGAAGATGTTTAAAAAAACAAACCTGATTCCTGGGTCCTGCCCCCAGAGTTCCTGATTTAATTGGTCTGGGTAGGGTATGGCCTAAGCACTGAAATGTTTAAAAGCTTCCCAGGTGATTCTAATACACAGTTGGCTAATATTGAGAACCTCTGCCCTATGCCCTCAGAAACTCACCACTTAGTCCATTATATACTCTAAAAATAACTACATACTGCCAGTTGTTCTGGACCTGCAAAGTATTAGACTGCTTTGCACCAAGGCAGAGTGTGTTGCTAGACTGAAGGCACATTGGAACCACACCCTTGTTTCACATCTGTTATATAATAAAACTGTGGTAAATATGTTGGTAAAGGTCTATAAATCATTAATAATAATGAATGCCCAGCATCTGGCTAAAAGACTACAGAGGGGAAAAAGCTGTACTGAAGTTGGCTCAGAAACACATTTAGTTTCTCAATTTTTTTTTAACCAAAGATCTAGAGTCCTTCAAATCCAGATGGTCTTTCTGTATCAAAAATAGCTTTTTGTGGCACATGAACAAACCCAGCCCGAAAGAAGCACAAGAATATACTATGTATTTTCATGCCTCCATGACTCTGCTCACCCCAGTATCTATGTCTGGAACACCCTTACCCAGTCTGCATAGAAAATTCCTATTCATCTTTCAAAGCTGAGTTCAAATGCCTCCTTCAGTCATTCATTCAACAAATACCGAGAATTCACTAAGTGACAGGCAATGGAGATACAACATTAAATGAGACATAGTCACTGGCTTCACAGTGCTTACACTGAAGTACTTGGGAAGACAGCCAGTAAACAAGGAGACAAATTTTTAAAATTCCAGATGATGCGAAGAAAAGATGACAACATAATGTGACACAGTAATGGTGGATGGTGACTGTTCCAAAGTAGACTCATTTGGTCCCTCAAGACCAAATCAAGAAAGGAGACTTTATCACATTCCTTTCCACACTCTCAGAATTGACTCTTGCTACAGACACAATGAATATTTTGAATGAACAACAAAAAAAGAGTAAGAAAGGCAAAAGTAAAATACTAGTAGAAATAATCGTAATCAACTAAAAGTCAAGAAACACAAACCCTAAGTTGTTCCAACTACCTACTAGGTTTTCAGCAAATCTCTTCCTCTCTTCTGTAAAATGGGTGGATGGATTAGACCGGGATTGTAACACTCACCAGAGGTAAAGAGTGAAGTGCACAGGTAGAGACTGTGCAATACTGAAGCAAACGGGTCATTCCAAAAGAGAACAGCCACTATTTAGCTCCTGCAGATTGTCAGATGTAGGAATGTGGGCCCCATGCTGCCAAGTGAAGCCACAAATCTGGGTTTCATGTGAGCTTTCCCAATGTTTAAATGTTAAATCCAAAGGCCTTTAAAATACTGTGTTATCCAAACAAAATCCCATGTGTGGGAGCTACACCAAAGGCCTATAGTTTACAACCTCTTGACTAGATAATCTTTAAGTCCTCCCTAATTCTAACAGTCTATGGCTCTAAATGAAATATCTTCTCAAAGAAAAACAGTTAAAGAGGAGACAACGGGGTCAAAGAATAGAAAGAGAGAAGGACAGTCTCCTTCCCAAGTGTTCCAATCAGATCACAGAAGGTGGGAGGATCACTGGAGCCCAGAAGTTCAAGGCCAGCCTGGGCAACAAAGCAGGAAAGACTCCATCTCTAGATAGATAGATAGATAGATAGATAGATAGATAGATAGATAGATAGATAGATAGATAGATACATACATACATACATAGATAGATACATAGATAGATACATAGATAAATAGATAGATAGAGTCTTCCTCATAATTCATCAGGCAGCAAATCCTTGTTGCTCAGAAAGAAAACGCAAAATGCAGCCTGGATAATGAAAAGACCAATTCTAACCTCTCCTTCAGATTATAAAAGCAGCCAGTCCGCTATATTTTTAGTAATCTTGGGCTGAACTGTTGTGCTTCTGCCCACACGAGCTTAATAAATACCGCTATTATAGGCAATCAGGAATGCTTAAATAGAGGCACAACCCATGTGCACACACATAGACACAGACACCCCACATAGCACAAAGCAAGGAAATCAATTATGCTGAAGACTGGCAAGATGCCCCAAAGACACAGCAGGAATTTGATATGAACAGCAGGATGAGGAAGGAGAATGAATAATTCAGACTCCCCGATTCACTTAACACAGTCCTGTCAAGCACAAACTGAGACCCATGGTTTGTGGGCTGAGCTCCCTGGGCTAAAAGGCAACACAAGCTCACTGTCTGAATGGAAAGCTCACTGTGCCTGCTATGGAGGTGGGAGAAGGAAGAAATGAAAAACATGCCCCTCGAATAGAAGTCAAGTTATTTTTCTGAGAGCCAGTTCATCATAAAAGACCAACTTGAAAGCAGACAAAGTTTTCCTACTGTCATTAGCAAAGGAAAAAGAACATGCATATTTTATTTATGCCCACCCTCTTTAAGAAGGCCTCCACTGGATTAACAAGCCCAAAGTAAATGAGATAATGGAAAAGGCAAAAGAAAGAAGTATCAGCCAGAATAGCTAAATGTATAGACGTATTCCCAATCCTTACCCTTTCACCCCAGTGTTTAAGAAAATTATCAACATTAACTATCTTCAAGCTAGCAATGATGACTGTGGACTTATGGACTATTCATCAGCTGCTTCACCTAAGTTCCTCATGATTTTTAGACACCAGCCAATTCTGAAAACAGATCCAGATCTATACCAAGCATTACTCAGTCACCATAAACGCTTACTTCACTGGAAAATAGAGTTTTGTATAAAGATCTCTTTTTTTTTTTTTTTAAGACTGTTACATAAATGACCTAGGGAAGAAAAAGAAAGGTAAACAGTCCAACCTGTTTTCATGTATCTTTATGATAGGTTTGGTGTTTTATCTTCCATTTTTGTTTTCTAGTGACAAGAATAAAATATTTGTAATCATATAGCATTTAAATCTCTCAAAGCTACAATACTCGCTGATGCAAATATTTCAGTCTTACATTTGTAAAATATTACTTGTAAACAACATACTAAGAATGCATTAACTTCTGAATGCCACAATACTAAAATTGTGTTTGTAGAAAAACCAAGGGAAAAGAACAAATTTAGGCTGTTCTTTACAATTCCTTCAGAATTCCTTCTAAAGACACAGTGACCAAGTTCTAAATATTATACTATTCTGAGTTGCAGAAAACAGATTTCAGAAAGCAATTACTACCACAAACAAATGCACTTAGCATGAGCTCATACATTTAAAAACCATTTTAAAAATTAATCTGATTCCTCAAAGTTATCAAAAGCAACTAACAACTTTTCAAAATTCAAATGGCTGAACAGGAGATGTTTCAATCCTAAAAGCAAAAAATAAATAGCACTAAAATTGAATAGTAATTAAATAACCTGCTCCTTCTACTGATAATAAGCAAATTTTCCTATTTACATCAGGTCAGCCTCTAGGGAATTAACCTGTCAGCCTGTCATAAAGAAGCGTGTGATACAACAGCAGTGACTCAAACCAGAGAACCCATGAGAGGAGGCAGCAATCACACCAGATGGAACTTTCTGCTCACATTCTATGTCACAGATCAGGATCTAAGGGTTCATAAGGCAAGCTCCCAATGGTCACAGATGGGGGCCCCCAACTGCCAAATGCTTACTGACTGGTGCATCTAAAAATGAGATAATACAAAGTCTGATATGCCTTTTCTTTTGTCAAAGAACAATAAAGCCACTGTTGATCAACTTTAGCAAGTTGGAAAATGGATGACAAACTTCCCGGAAGAAGAATAAAACTTATTCTGTAAATTATTTGGTGAGGTTGGGGCAAAAGTATTTTTCTTAAAGCTCCCCAGAGGATGCTAACAGGCAGCCAAGATTAAGAAACACTGGTCTAATTAAGCCTTGAAACAAACTAACTAGAGCCACTTAACCAGTGAAAGCCAGAGGTAAAACACTAAAGGGGGGCCACCTTGGCCTTTGAACATGACTTTGTTCGAAATGATTATCTCTAGCAAAAGAACCGCACAGTGATCATTCACCCTGCAAATCTAGGATCTATATTCCATACAGATAAGGTTCTTTCAGTTCTAAAATCCTATAATCCATACAACCATTAAATGGCAATAAATACTAAGCTTACTATAAATCAGGTACTGTGCTACATACTGGGAATTTAAAAAGAAAAAATAAAGATTAAAACAGAGTCCCTACCCTCGAAGAGCTTACAGTTTGGCAGGAGCTCAAAGGAAATAGGCTCTTATAATACAGTGAAATAAATCCTAAATAGGGAAAAGTACAAGGTGCTATAAAAGCAGTCAAGAGAGTTCCTAACCCTATCTTAGAAATTCAGTAAAAGATTCCCAAAGGTTTATTCAGACCAATAAACCAAGATCTCAAAGATAAGGGTTAGTGCCATAAAAGGTAGAAGGAGACATGTTATAGAGGGAATGAAGTGAAGCTGCATGGTATATGCATGAGCGGGTCAAGGGGTGGGAGATGAGGTAGGAGCCAGATCACCAAAGGCTTTTAGTGGGACTAAAGGACAGTGAGATGATCAGAGCTGTTTCAGAAGGATCACTCTGAGAAAAATTACTGCAACGCAATGATGTGGGATGGGAGGGACGAAATTAAAGACAGAAGGACCATTTAAGAGGCTATAACAGTAGCTTCAGCAGCTGGGTAAATGGTGGTACTGGTTGCTGAGTTACACAAGGACAGAATTTTGCAGAAATTCCAGATAAGGGCTGGGCATAGTGGCTCATGCCTGTAATACCAGCATCTTAGGAGACCGAGGCGGGCAGATCACCTGACGTTATGAGTTCAAGACCAGCCTTGCCAACATGGCAAAACTCCATCTCTTCTTAAAAAGAGCAGATAAGGAGGAATCAGTTTTAGATGCTGTGTTTGCAGTTAACTATGGGGCATCCAAGCACAGATGCACACTGAGCAGGTGGATACAGACATCCTAAGTGCAGGAAAGAGATCTAGGCTACAGACAGCAATTTGGAAGTTGTCAGCATATAGATGATAAATAAAGCCTTAGCAATAGACGAGCTTGCCCAAGGAGAAATATATATAACTTAAAAGAATTAAAAAGAAAAAGACCTAGAATAGAATCCTTTCAAGCACCAATTTTTAAGTGGTGGGCTGAGGAAGGGATAACAAAAATGCACTGGCAGACAGAGGGAGAAATTCTAAACAGCATGGTACAAGAGAAGCCAGGGGAAGAGCGGCATTCCAAGGACAAAGATGACAGAAAGGAATATTCATTGGATGTAGTCGCCAGGGGGTTAATGGTGATTTTGGAGAAAAGAGTTTCAATGTTGTGGTTAAAGAGAAAACCAGAACTGCAATGGGCTCAAAGGGCACAGACAACTATTTTAAGAAGGTGGCTTGTAGAAGGGAGGAGAGTGAAAAGCAGATGGAGGGTAAAGATAACTAAATGTGATAGATTTTATTTATTTATTTTGTTTAAAGTTGATGAAAAAAAGAGATAGAAGGGAAGATTTAAAATCTTGGGAAAAATCCAAGTAGAACTCACTACAGAAAGGACGAAAAGTGGCACTCAAATTTGGTGGCACGAAGGTAAAAGAGCTCCAATCTGAGGGTTTCTATAAATTAAGAGGCAAGATTAAGTGAAGGGAAGCAAAAGGAAAGGAAATGTAGGACGATGAGGGATGTTTAAACAGCCACTGCGGCAAATCCCCAAGAGGTCACTTAAAAACAGAAATACTGGCCATGTGCGGTGGCTCACACCTATAATCCCAGCACTTTGGGAGGCCAAGGTGGATGGATCACTGGAGGTCAGGAGTTCGAGACCAGCCTGGCCAACATGGTGAAACCCCAGCTCTATTAAAAATACAAAAAATCAGCTGGGCATGGTAGCACACACCTGTAATTCCAGCTACTCAGGAGGCTAAGGCAGAAGAATCGCTTGAACTCAGGAGGCAGAGGTTGCAGTGAGCAGAGATCGTGCCACTGCACTCCAGCCTGGTGACAGAGTGAGACTCTGTCTAAAAACAAAAAACAAAAAAAAAACCACACACACACAGAAATACTACCAGGCAGGAGTCAAGGGTCTAGGAAAGATTGGATATTAGGAAGGCAGAAAGCTGTACTGAGTTTTGCCAGGTAGGAAAAATACAATGAAAAATGAAAATAAAGAGAGGATATTGGCCAAAGAGCTGTTTAAGAGAAGGACGACAAAGTCGAAACAAGACAGGGAAGGGAGCAAAGACAGGGGAGTTAACAAAAAGGGAGAGAATACAGAGAGGGCCAATGCACTGGCTTTCTCAATGACACTGGAGAAAAGAGGCAGTGGGGATAATTAAATGAGAGAACTGAAGAGTCTTAATGAGAAAATGAGACGCTTGTCTTTAAATTTCCAGAAATTAAGCAGTTCTAAATTGACTAACCCCAAAATGTGGCCTTAGAATAGTTGGTGAAAGAGAAGAAAGGCAATGAAACAGATTAATTAGAGAACCAGACATAAGACTAGCTAAGGTGCTGGATCAGTCTTCCACACAGACACTGGAGTCTCTTAAGACAATAGCAATACTTAAGGTAAGAAGAAAGCCCACAATCCAAGAGCTACAAGTTTTTGTTCATTTTTTAAATGAGGGAGGGACAAAACAATAAATGACAGTACCGCATAAGGGAAAAGGTTAGACTAGCCAGATTACACGAGCTTTTAAAGAACAGGGAATTTCACCCAAGGGTATAGGATTTTATGTAAGCATTGGAGAGGGGACAGAGAGAACAACAGAATACTAATCTCTGTAATACAGGAGAACAAGGAACACCGAAACACCCACTAAGCCAAGCATGGTGTTGCAAACCTGTAGTCCCAGCTGCTTGGGAGGCTGAGGCAGGGGGATCACTTGAGCTTGGGAGTTCGAGATCAGCCTGGGCAACACAGCGAGACCCCATCTCTAAATTTTAAAAATTACAAAAACAAAAAACCCACCCACTAGAAGGGAGATAGAGGATGTAAAGTCCTGAGAAAGAAAACAAATTTAGTTAAGAGAAAGGAGTAAAAATAACATGCAGTTAAGAGGCTGAAGATGAAGGAAGTTTGCTCACTGTGCAACTTGGGACAGTCTATGAGGAGCCACCGGAAGATCGGAATGGAAGAGAAAAAGTATGAAGTCAGTTAGGCCTGACAACAGAGGAATATACAGATGGCCACAAGTACTTACATTCTGGATGCTGACCAAGGAGTGCAGAGTTGAAAGAATGGTCTGTTTGGGTACTGCAAGGTTTCTTTAAAACAAAAAAAAAATTAGTCCAAAGAATTCCTTAACAGAAAATTGGAGGGAGGCAGGAGGACTTGGGCCTTTGGAAAGGAGTCAGCATCAGTCAGGTTTAAGTGAGCTTTTAGGAGTCACAGTCAGAAGAGCAGAGGAGAACAGGGTAATCCAAATACCATGTCACCTACCAAACACTGAAAACAATGGCAGCTGTAGTCACTGGAGAGAGGAAGAACCCTGAGATTCTGCAAGGAAGAAACCATGGCCTAAAATATCTATTTTGCCAAAGCAAACAAGAAAACTCTCTGAATGAAGTTACTTATGATGTGGACCGACTCAGGCTGACAAGAACGGGCACCAGATTCAGGTTTCTGGCACCTCCGATAATGACTGATGAACTAATAAATAATGAGGCCTCAAGATTCAAGAACTTGGATACCTCTAATCAAAAATAAAAATTTACAAATCAAACAATTACTTTTTTACACACCTAATATATGTAACCACTCCTGTGGCTAAGTGCTTTACTTGCTATATCTCATTAGTTCTCACAACTCTGTGAGGTAGAAACTATTATTAACATTTTACAGATGAAGGAACTGAGCCTCAGAGAAATTGAGAAACTTGCCTAAGGTAATAAATCTATTAAACAGCAAAGTCAATAGGACTCTAAACCCCAAACTCTTAACCACTGAGCTCCACTTGACTCTTACCTTGCCACACCAGCGGATGTTGCCAATATGCTTAAGGTATATCCTCTGAAATATACAACTCAAAGTATCATTACTAGCAGAGGGAACGCAAAGAAATAAAAGGCATGGTCCTCAAGAAAATTAACTCCGCTTAGAGAGACAACAGATAACCACACACACACATACACATACACACACACACACAAGTAACAATTCGAAACTATGTTTAAGTATTAAACTAATGACAAAGATGACAAGGATACAGAAGATAACAGTATGTAGATTCAAGAGTTCTTTAAGTCTCTGTCCAAGGCAACAAACTAACAATCCATTCATCTAGCCCCGCAGACTTCTCAAACTTAAGAGATAATTTTAAATTCCTTAGGAAATACCTGATTAAAGCTTACTAAAACACCAGAAAAAAAATGAAATCAAATGGTTTTAACTGAATACTTATTCTCTTGATTCTTGAACCCTCTCATAACCCAACCACTTCCCATTATGATACCTAGTTTCCTTATAAAAAAGCTCCATTTTGACCCAAAGCAGAAGGAAATTCACCTTTACTGATTATATCTCCTGGGCCATTTATCCAATACGTCTTGCCTCTTGCTTCAGTATAAACTTCAGAAGTTCGAAGCTAAGCCAAAAACAAAACAGCTACAAGATGAGGGTTAGTAAGGATGAACCCACTCCTGGAAACATCTATGTCTCTGCCTTACAACTCTGAATTCCCTCACATCTTCCACTCAGCCTC
Source organism: Pan troglodytes (assembly GCF_028858775.2). NCBI lineage: Eukaryota > Metazoa > Chordata > Mammalia > Primates > Hominidae > Pan > Pan troglodytes. The sequence continues at coordinate 38,091,710 of NC_086016.1, forward strand.
GTATGTAAATGAACTCCCCTCCCTTTCCCTACTTGGAGGCAGAAAACAGGATACCTTGCTTTACTTTCAAACTTCTCAGAGGTAGGATGAGATAGAGAATGGTTATTAAGTGCTCTGAATCTCAAGCAAAACATAACATACAAAAACACAATACAATACTGGTTTTAACATATTTACCATGTAATGTCCAAACAGCTTTATTCCACTACTAAGAATCAACTAAGGAACACATAAGACAGAAAGGACATAAACAGATGCATATACAAGTGTTAAAAGCTCAAGCAAAGCTAAATTCACCTTTGCCCCTCAAAAGGACCATTTTGATTACAAGTCAGAGTTTGCATCATCAAAATGAATCGAATTGTTCCAAGTAATACTGAAATAGCAGCTGAGGGTAACATGAACTTTAGCCACTGGACTCTGACCATCATCAGAGGCAGTTATTAAAACACAGGTATGTTAACAGGGGAAAATAGCAGAAAATAAAGGTGGATGTAATGGTTTTAAAATATGCTCACAAAGTATTTGATACTACTCCATTCAAAAGGTAGGTCCTGCTTTTCCTCCCCTTAAGAGGAGCTAGGCTTGCTTCTAACAGCATAAAGCAAAAATTTAAGCAGATCCTCCTGCTTCAGTCAAGCCTTCAGATAAATGCAGCCCAGTCAAAAGCTTGACTGAAACCTCATGAGAGATCCTGGGACAGAACTACACAGCTAAGTTGTCTCAAATTTCTGACCTACAGAAACTATGAGATAATAAGTGTTTGTTGTTTTAAGCCAGTAAGTGTAGGGCTAATTTGTTACACAGCAAGAAATAACTAATAGGGAGGGTATGTTGTAGTGCACTGTGTTATGAATCCCAAACTGCCATTATGGGAGGTCGAGGCAGACAGATCACTTGAGGTCAGGAGTTTAAGACCAGCCTGGCCAACATGGTAAAACCTTCTCTACTAAAAATACAAAATTTAGCCAGGTGCTGTGGCAGGCACCCATAATCCCAGTTACTCAGGAGGCTGAGGCAGGAGAATCACCTGAACCCAGGAGGCAAAGGTTGCAGGGAGCCAAGATCATGCCACTGCACTCCAGCCTGGGAGACAGAATGAGACTGTCTCGAAAAACAAAAAAACAAACAAAAAAATCATTAAAGGTCCCTCCAAAGTTCTGAAAACAAGGACTACCGGAAAGAAGCACACCAGTATTGCAGTAACTTCCCCTTCTAGTTTGAGCAAGCTAATAGGAATATAATGAGAGCCAGAAATATACGCCATTACGTAATTTAAAATTTTGTAGTAGCCATATTAAAAATGGTAAAAAAAAAAAAGTGAAACTAATTTTAAGAATATATTTTATTGAATCCAACACAGTTAAAATATTAGCATTTCAACCTGTTGATTTTAAAACATACTCAATATTTTAAAAATCTCAACATAGTATCTTACATTCTTTTTTGTACTAATTCTTCTAAATCTAGTGTATAGTATTTTACATTGAGTGCATCCTTTTATTTATTCTATTTATTTATTTATTTATTTATTTATTTTTTGAGATAGGGTCTCACTGTGTCACCCAGGCCAGAGTACAGCAGCACGATCATCGCTCACTGTAGCCTTGACTTTCCAGGCTCAAATGATCCTCCCACCTCAGCTTCCCAAGTAGCTAGGACCACAAGCCTCTGTCACCATACCCAGCTAATTTTTTAATTTTCTGTAGAAATGGGGTCTCTCTATGTTGCCCAAGCTGGTCTCAAACTCTTGGGTTCAAGTGATCCTCCCACTTCGGCCTCCCAAAGTGCTGGAATTACAAGCGTGAGGTACCATGCCTGGCCTTTTTATTTTTTATTATAATTTTATATAAGAACAGAGATGCGGGTCTCACTTTGTTGCCCAAGCGATCTTCCCACCTCAGCCTCTCAAAGTGCTGGGATTACAGGCATGAGCCACTGCACCCGGCCTGAGAGTGCATCTCTATAGCCATATGTGGCTACCGTATTACCATATTACACAGCAAGTCTAGAGGATTTCGTCTACAGCCTGTTACCCCTTCAGAAACATGAGTGTAGAGCCCAGGGAGGCAAAAGTAAAGAACGTTTTAGATAACTAAAGGATCCTTTTCATTGTCTTTACTGAGATATCTCATTTGAGCAGGTCCCAAGCTGGGAAAGGACAGTCTTCATGAAAGAAAAGAAAGAGGGAAAGGACAGTGCTTACTGTTAGAAAGAGGAACAACTACTTTGAAGAACTGAAAAGAAACTAATACTTCCTACAAAACATCAAAACCAATCATCAGAGTATAGAGAACATCATCTACCTTTTTACGTGATATTCCCCTCAGCATTCAGTCATCCATTCATCTCATACACAGGCTACATCCATTTGAAATGGAAAGATGCAGTTTGTTCTGAATAAGAAGGTTTGGAAGGAAATAAATGGGGAAAAACACTGAGTGAAAGAACATTTGCCTTTCTCCAAACACAAAAACCTTCCCCAGTTAACACATTTGCCTCCTCTCCACCGGCAATGTTATCTCCTAGGATCATAGCTTTCAAGAATAAACCAAACCCAGAGCCTGCCGGGAGACAGTGATCCAACTGATACGGTTTGGCTCTGTGTCCCCCACAAAATCTCATCTCAAATTGTAATCCCCACGTGTCGGAGGAGGGGCCTGGTGGGAGGTAACTGAATCATGGGGACAGACATCCCCCTTGATGTTCTCAGGATGAGTGAGTTCTCGAGTGATCGTTTAAAAGCATGTGGCACCTCCCCCTTCACTCTCTCTCTCTCTCCTGCTCCACCATGGTAAGATGTGCTTGCTTCCCCTTCTGCCATGATTGTAAGTTTCCTGAGGCCTCCCAGTCATGCCTCCTGTTAAGGCTTGGGAACTGTGAGTCAATTAAATCTCTTTTCTTCATAAATTACCCAGTCTCAGGTAGTTCTTTATAGCAGTGTGAGAACGGACTAATACACCAACAAGAAAATCTCTTCCAGTGCAACCAAGCCACCCTTTTCCTCCTCCTCCTCCTGCTTCTTGAGGAGCTAGATTCAGACGATTATGGAAAAAAGCCCAGCTGTGTGAGTCACTGCAGCCATCCCAAGGGGCCTGGGCAAAATCCAGAGGACAGCTGGAAACAGCTGTTGTGAGATCAACTGCAACTAGGAGGGAAGGAGGAAAAAGAGGATGAATTCATAGTTTATTACACATGATCCCATTCGGGCCTCAGCAAAGCTTGTTTTTATTTTCTCTCCCAAATGAAAAGTTTCTTCTCCCTTCTTACTAAAGATTCTTCTTCTAACAAAGAAAATAATAATTGATTCACCAATAAAAACCTCCTGAGATCATTATCCAATCTACTATGGGGGATACCATTCCCCTCACCCATGTGTCTCCCATGGTACAGGATAAACAAGAATCCAACAGGTGAGGAAAGAATTATTTTTAAAAAATATCTGTAAGGCTGGGCACGGTGGCTTATATCTGTAATCCCAGCACTTTGAGAGGCCAAGGTGGTTGGGTCACTTGAAGCCAGGAGTTCAAGACCAGCCTGGCCAACATGGCAAAACCGCATCTCTACTAAAATCAGCCAGGCATGGTGGCAAGTGCCTGTAATCCCAGCTACTCAGGAGGCTGAGGCATGAGAATCACCTGAGCCTGGTAGGTGGAGGTTGCAGTGAGCTGAGATTGTGCCACTACACTCCAGCCTAGGCAACAGAGCAAGAGCAAGACTCTGTCTCAAAAAAAAAAAAAAAGCTCTAAAGGCAACTGTAAAGGCAAGACACCTTTGACTTGAATAAAACTCTTAAAAAGAGAAAAAAAAGTCACCAGGAAATATGAGGCTGCTGAGATCTAGCAGAGAAATAGCCCCAAGGAAAGAGAGGTTGCTCTATGGTTCCTTACACGATAATATTATAAATGCTTTGTTGATTAAGGAAGAAATGTCAGAAGAGTGTTTATTTGCACAGCTAGAGGGCAACCAGCCTTAGGATGTCTAATCCCCTTTCCTACCAGCCAAAAAGATGTAGATCTCCATACATCAATCCTGAGGTCCTGAAGAAAACGGTGACTGACACCACAAGTCCAGATACTGTGGTAAAATGAAGAGCAGGTACCTTTCCTAAGAAAGAACTTCTCAGAGTTTGATAGGTAAGGGAAGAATAGGGATTTACTGGCATTTGATACAAACTAATATTGATTTAATGGGCTCTGATAATATGAGACTTAGGAAACTAATGAGCATTCTCCTCTACCTGGTCTTAACACACCCAGACATCCACCCTTCAAAATCCCTGGGCTTACAGCTCAAATGGTTTTGATCAACACATATTCCTCAGTGGTCAGTCTTGGATTCTACAGTGCTTTCAGACATTCACACAATAGAAGCGGTCTATACCTTAAAATTTACCAGCCAAACCATACATGAGAATAGAAGAACTGCTGCCTTCAGAAGTCTAGAGATATATTTAAAAGCCAACAAAAAGCTCCTTTAACTCTCTCAGCTGCCCACCTGCCATCAGTAACACTGTTCCTAAAGTAAGTAAGGTACAAAGGTTCAAAATCCCTCTATGCATTCTCTGCTCCCTAGTGTGGCAATTATTTCTTCCACAAATATTTTTTAAATACTGTATTTACATTCCATCTCATTTCAATATCTATAAGACCTCTTGCAACTAATTGCCAAAGAGAGCCACAGGAGATCCTGTAAATAGTGGAAGGAACTGAGATGGGGAGGGAGTATAGAGGAAAGTCTGAGTCAGCTCCCAAGGCCAAAGGAACACTTCCCTTGGCCTCCCAGGCTTAAGATTAAAATAACTGTCGGATGCAGTGGCTCACACCTATAATCCTAGCACTTTGGGAGGTTGAGGCAGGAAGATCGCTAGAGCCCAGGAGTTTGAATCAGCCTGGGCAACACAGTGCCTAGGCTATAGTGCCTCGTGGCTACAAAATAAAAATAAAAAATTACCCAGGCATGGTGGCACACCTGTAGTCCCAGCCACTTAGGAGGCTTAGGTGGGAGGACTGCTTGAGCCTGAGAAGTCAAGGCTGCAGTGAGCCGTGACCGAACCACCACACTCCAGACTGGGTGACAGAGTGCGACCCTGTCTCAAAAAAATAAAATAATGACATCTTTGTTAAAAAGAATGTAAAAGTCAGAAAAAGTTTTTCAGTTGCCTTAGCTAACATTTTGCATCTCCCTCTTTTTCTCCTTTATGCTTCTCCTTCCCAAGGGTACAGCAAATCTAGAATTTTATACTAAATTCTGGTACAATTTTATATTATATATAGTTTTATCTTTCCCACCAATACAATAGCAAGGTATGACCCTATACCATATTTTACACCATCAACTTACCTTATTTAATTTTGGCTGAGTTTGTGTATCATCTAACCAACTCAATCAAAAGCCCTTACAGACCATCTCCTAGATCTTACATTTCCTGCCCACACTACCTCACACAGAGAACATCCAATGATACTTCTTAATTAGGTTTTTTTTTTGAGACGGAGTTTTGCTCTTGTCGCCCAAGGTGGGATGCAATAGTGCAATCTCAGCTCACCGCAACCTCTGCCTCCCGTGTTCAAGCAATTCTCCTGCCTCAGCCCCCCGAGTATCTGGGATTACAGGCATGCACCACCACGTCCAGCTAATTTCTGTATTTTTGGTAGAGACGGGGTTTCACCACGTTGACCAGACTGGTCTCGAACTCCTGACCTCAGGTGATCCACCCGCCTTAGCCTCCCAAAGTGCTGAGATTACAAGCATGAGCCACTGCGCCTGGCCAATTAGGTTATATGTCATATAAAATGAGTGCAGGAGTGAGATGGAGCGATTCAATCTAAAATGCACAAAGTGAGAAAGCAATCAAGGTGAGCCACCCTCCAGAAGACAGGAAGAAAAAAAGCATTTGATCAAATCTTATGAGATGACATCTGGAGCCTCTGCACCTCGTCACAACAGCCAAGTCTATCAGTAACATAGCTAAGTCGCCATAGCCACTTGTACTTTCATCCCCTTCTCCTTCAGTATTTCTGATGACTACAATAACTTCCTTTCCAATTAGCCACAGTGGCAGCCACTGCCATGATAATCAACAATGATTTTAATAAGTCTAGGCGTCTGTTTTCAAGGGCAACGTGAGGAAGCCAACAGATGAGAATGTCCCAGGCCAGCTCTGGAGTATCCATGAGGTTGAAAGGGTAAAAAGGGGTCTGTGAAAGATGACCATGAGCTAAAAGGTCAGAATGTATTCAACTCAAATGTGCTCATGGTAGTAACCATGGGATTTTTTTACTTTTTTTTCTCCAACCAAGACAACAAGAAAAAATTAATAATAATTATGGTCTAATGGCAACGTACAAAATGAATCTTAAAAAATAAGTGATGACCTGTAACCCCAGCACTTTGTGAGGCCAAGGCAGGAGGACTGCTTGAGGCCGAGAGTTCAAGACCAGCCTGGGTAACATGGCAAGGCCCTGTCTCTACAAAAAAAAAAAAAAATTTTAGAACTAGCCAGGCATAGTGGCATACCTGTTGTCCTAGCTACTCAGGAGGCTGAAGTGGGAGGATCGCTGGGGCCCAAGAGTTGGAGGTTAAAATGAACTGTGATAACACCACTGCAATACAGCCTGGCAACAGAGCAAGACTCTGTCTCTAAAAAAACATAAAAATAAGTGATGAAAATAATTGACCATTATACTTTAGAGGGACTTCTCATATAAGAATTTTGGTTAGGAGATGAAAGATATGTAGACTAAAAGCTACAAAACGTTGATCAAAGAAATTGAAAACATAAACAGAAAGATAGCCCATGTTCATGGGGGAAAAAAGAGAATTTTGGTTAAGCACATACACTGCTGCATAGGTACTACTGTCCATGCTTAGCAGACAGAGGCAGACAGGGAAGAAGTTACAAATCCTAGCTCGAGGTTTCACAGACGACATGTATCCAAAGACAGAAACTAGATTTCTTGAAGGCATAATTTACAGGGGGAACTTTTGTCTTAGACATGAAATATAAAACATACAGGAATGCATCATTAGCTTTACATATTTAACATCCAAATCAAGAAATATAAAAGTTATATATATATATATATATTTTTTTTTTTTTTGAGATGGAGTCTCACTCTTGTTGCCCTGGCTGGAGTACAGTGGCACGATCTCAGCTCACTGTTACCTCCCCCTCCCAGGTTCAAGTGATTCTCCTGCCTCAGCCTCCCGAATAGCTGGGATTACGGACACCCGCCACCACACCTGGCTAATTTTTGTATTTTCAGTAGAGACAGGGTTTCGCCATGTTGGCCAGGCTGGTCTCGAACTCCTGATCTCAGGTGATCCACCAACCTCGGCCTCCTAAAGTGCTGGAATTACAAGCATGAGCCACCGTGCCTGGCCCAAAAGTTGTATTTCTTATAACAATGCTAAAACACACTATGTTTAAACATAAAGTTTCAGAGCTCAGAGGAATTGCTAGACAATAAATCAATAGCAATTCCAACACACACTGTATCCAAGGAGTTTAAGGCACTTGGCTTTAAATACTACATATGTGCAACATGAATAAGACTTTGAAGCTTTAACTTTTGCACTTCATGATTGGTGCTAATTAACAGCCTTTGTATTATACTTGACTTTATTCTAAGAAAAAGAAAAAAATGGAAGGAAATCAGGGAGGGATAGAATGAAGAAAGAAAAAAAAAGAGAGACGAACGGTGGGAGGGTGAATGAACCAGGTACCCGGGAATGTTTTTTTATCTCCTGTGATAGGAAAAAAGCATTCCACCGGAGTTCTCAGTATCTACCTCCCATCTGTTTTCCTTCGTTTTTCCTCTAGCCTCTCGGGGCTCTTTTTTGTTTGTTCATTTGTTCACAGTCCTGATTCTTTGTGCTTTTGCCTGCCTCTTGACATCTTTCCCTTAACCTGTCTCCAACTCCCTATCTCCACAGAACACAAAAGTTAAATCCTACTCAAAAGCAAAGAAGAAATTTTAGAACTGAAAGTTCTTTACAATGTTACAGATCATCTTGATCTAACCCTTTCAGTTTAGGAAACTGAGGTTCTAACAGATTATATGATTTGCACAAAGTCACAAAACTAATAAATGATAGCATCAAAACTAAAACCAAGGTTTTCCCATTAAAGTACTAAAGGAAAGCACAGAAAGCTATTTTTAAACAGAGTAAAGAAGGTCCTTCTCAGAAAGAAGATCCAAGAGTTTTAAAATAAACACTTTATATATTTAATTACATTCAAATGTTTTTCTCTGGCCCCAAAACATACACATACACACACACACACACACACACACACACACACACACACACACACACACACATTATATGTATATACATGTACACATACATGTATACACCACAAACAAATCCAAAAGACAAGTGACAAGCTGAATGGGAAACTGCAACATGAATGACAAACACTACTTTCATTAATTTATAAACAGTTCCTACATATCAATAAGAAACAAACAATTCTTCTGAACCTGAGTTTATGACAAAAGAAATATAAATGATTTGTAGAAATGTTTTTTTAAAAGATCCCCTTAAACTAAAAATATACAAATTAGGCCAGGCACAGGGGCTCATGCCTGTAATCCTAGTACTTTGAGAAGTTGAGGTGGGGGATCACTTAAGGCCAGGAGCTTGAGACCAGCCTGGGCAACATAGCAAGACCCTGTTTCTACAAAAAATAATTTAAAAATTAGCCAGGCATAGTAGTGCATGCCTTAGTCCTAGCTACTCAGGAGGTCCATGCAGGAGGATGGCTTGAGTCCAGGAATTCAAGGTTACAGTAAGTTATTACCATACCACTGCATTCCAGCCTGGACGACAGAGCAAGATCCTGTCTTAAGAAAAGAAAAACAGGCCGGGCCAGACGTGGTGGCTCACACCTGTAATCCCAGCACTTTGAGAGGCCAAGGCAGGCGGATCACTTGAGGTCAAGAGTTCGAGACCAGCCTGGCCAACATGGTGAAACCCCGTCTCTACTAAAAATACAAAAATTAGCCAGGCGTGGTGGCAGGCGCCTATAATCCCAGCTACTTGGGAGGCTGAGGCAGGAGAATTGCTTGAACCTGGGAGGCGGAGGTTGCAGTGAGCCGAGATCGTGCCACTGCACTCCAGCCTGGATGACAAGAGTGAGACTCTGTCTCAAAAAAAGAAGAAAAAAGAAAACAACAACAACAACAACAACAAACAAATTAAAAAGCCAAGATACCATTTTTCACTTCGGCTTGTGAAAAATCAAAGTACGGTAACATAATAGAAAAATGTCCCTCTGATACTCAGCAATACCTATGAAAAGTTAAAATGTGCAGACCCTTAGAAACACAATTCCACTTCTCAGAATCCGTCTTCTTGTGCTTACCTTATGCACACAGCAACATACAAACAAGCAGCGTTGTTTCAAATAGCAAAAGACTGGAAACGACCTAAATGTCGAGCAATAGGAAGTGTTTAAACAAATCATGATTTAAAAAAAAACAAACAAAAAAACTTACTGTGGGATACTATGTGGTCATTTAAAAGAATTAGATTGATTGGCAAAACAAACGAAATGTTCTCTAAGGTGTTTTGTTCAGTGAAAAATAATGAAGACTCCTTTGGTATACAAACGGGGTATATATCTATAAACATTTATGTGCACAGAAGTTCTCCAGAACATAAAAGAAACTACTAATGCTTCTAACACACCAATACTCCAAAAAGAACTTCAGGACTCTTCTAGTTCTTGAGACGGAGTCGTACTCTGTCACCCAAGCTCGAGTGCAATGGCACGATCTCAGCTCACAGCAACCTCTGCCTCCCAGGTTCAAGTGATCCCCCTGCTTCAGCTTCCTGAGTAGCTGGGACTACAGGCATGTGCCACTACACCCAGCTAATTTTTTTGTATGTTTTTATAGATGGGGGTTTCGCCATGTGGGCCAGGCTGGTCTCAAACTTCTGACCTCAGATGATCCCCCCGCCTTGGCCTCCCAAAGTGCTGGGATTATAGGCATGAGCCACCACGCCCAGCCAGGACTCTTCTAGTTCTAAGCAGCTCCTACCTTAGTAAGTTTTTCCAATCGCTAACTTGCAATTACTTTCTTCAAAAGACTTTCCTTTCTTCAAAAGACACTCCTTGAACTCTTATCCCATATACAATGAAGATCTCTGTTCCTTCTCAAACTTCAACTTTGTCTTCTGACCAGCTTATCAACTGGGCCTGCTGGTAACCCCTTCTCTGTTCCTACAAGTTGGAATTTTCCTTCACCCTTTTCTTCTTTCACATCCTGATATTAACTCATTCTTCCCATAAACATACTTTGCAGCCTTCCAAAGCCTGAAGGCCATTACTAGGCGTTGGCATTCTTTTTGCTCCTCATTCATTCTTTTATTGATTCATTTCATTCATTATTCAGCAAACATTTATTGAGTGACAACTGTGTACCATGTATTATAATAATTCAAAAAGAAAAACCAAACACCTGGTCCCTATCTTAAGAAACTTGCAGCCTAGGACAAATTTTCAAAATTAAACTTCTTAGCGTGGCATAAAAAAGGGGGAAAAAACTAGATGTAGGGAAGCAACCTTCAAATGTCCAGCTACACATACCAAGCTGACAGCACTGGATACCTCTAGGAAAAGAACAGAGATTGGAGGTGGTGGTCAAAGTGGCCACTGGCCTCATACGTTTTGAGTTTTTGGCTTTTTGGTAAGAATATACTTGCATATTAATTAATTCACAGTTAAAAATAAACTTTAATCAGAACAAGGATAACTAAGCGGGAAAAAACAAAAATAAACTTTAAGAAAGAGGTGACATCTAATTAATTTTATACTCCTAATGACTATCTAGCATGGTGCCTTGGCACATAAATGGAGCTCCATAAATGGTCACTAAGTGGAAGAATAAATGGATGTGCAGAGTTCTACAAAGCAGAGTAGAAGGGGAGAGAAACAGTCACATTCAACAACTGTTGCCTTTACTCAACAACTGTTCTTTTAAAGTTAATGCAGGGTTTCTCAACCTCAGCATTGCTGACATTTTGGGCCAGATAATTCTTCATTGTGGGAGACTCTTCTTGTGCACTTTAGGATGTTAAAGTAACATCTCTGGCTTCCAACCCCTAGATGCCAGTAAGACCTCCACAATTATAAAACTCAAAAATGTCTCCAGATGTTGCCAATGTCAACTGAGGGGACAAAATCACCCCCAGTTGAGAGTCACTGAGTTAACCCACTTATACATCATTCTTTCCACTTCCCCAGCCTCCATGACTTTCTCCCAATTTGCCCAGAGATTTCAATGCTTAGGCCTAGATCGTTTCAACATTCAAGTTGACAACACTTTCAAAACCGAGACTCCAAGTTCTTCAACCTACTTATTTCCAGGGGGCTCTACCTACACCAAACTCATCCATTGGATCCTTACACATCATTGCTACCCAAAACTCTTCTAACGTCAAGATCTCAAACTCGTATGAAAAGCTCCTGCTGTCCTTTGTTTTCTCCCACGCGCTTATTCTACCTGAACCCATTCATCTCAGTTTACTGACACTTGGCACTAGGTAACGTGCACTCAGCTACACTCATGGGCTTCCAAGTACTGTCTGATAGTTAAGAAACAGCCGGGCGAGGTGGTTCACGCCTATAACCCCAGCACTTTGGGAGGCCGAGGTGGGTAGATCACCTGAGGTCAGGAGTTTGAGACCAGCCTGGCCAACACAGTGAAACCCCATCTCTATTAAAAACATAAAAATTGTCCAGGCATGGTGGCAAGTGCCTGTAATCCCAGCTACTTGGGAGGCTGAGGCAGGAGAATCATTTGAACCCAGGTGGTGGAGGTTGCAGTGAGCCAAGATCACACCATGGCACTCCAGCCTGGGCGACAAGAGTGAAACTCTGTCTCAAAAAAAAAAAAAAAGTTAAACCATCAGGACCAACTTAATCCCAGCTGGCACTTACTGAGACTGAGCAACCCTTTCATCCCACTTCTTGATGAATCCTTATTACACAGGAACAGCAGCTACTTCTAAAACTTCTCACTCTCCTCGAAGTGTCAACACCACCACCTCTGCCTGCAGACTCCCATTCTCTGAGGAAAGGTTGAGTTCCTCTAACATAAGGTCATTCAACTTCCCTTCTCATAACCTCATACACATTAGATGCTCAATAAATACGTGTTAAATTTAGGAAGAAAACGCATCCTGGCTTAATACTGGCTGTATTCAAAAGAATGATGTTTACGGGGAAGAACAGCTCTCTCTGAATTTCACTCTAATTCAAGATTTTATTCTACAATACTAAGCAACCTTAAGGAAAGTCAACATGCCTCTCTAGTTTCTCAAGGCTACCACCACCAATCAGTGGCATACACTGCTGCTGCAAAGGAATCCTCTGGATAATCGTGAAAGCACACTAAGGGTCTAGAAGGAAGCATAAAATATAAACTCCAATGATAAATGACCATACTGCAAAAACGTGCTGCCCATAAATGTGAACGATTCTTAATTCTGCAATTCAGTGAGATGCAAAGAAGTATCTAAACAAAATGACAGAACACTGACGGCAATGCCACATGCTAAATACCCATCACTTGGCACTTTGTGGGGACTGACAAATATTGTGAGGGCAAAAATTGCTCTGCAACAGAAGATAAAGGCTTTAAATAACTAATTGGCATAGGCAATTGTATAACAGCTTCAGAATGAAGTGTCCCATTTTCACCTAACCCTAGTGCCTTCCACAGGTACTAGTTCGTCGTCGGAAGAGATAGGCAGCACATGTGTTCCACTGAAAGCATCTCTAGGTCCCCACTGAATCTAAGGCATACCACTTTCACCAGCTTTTGTCTCATGCGGTAATTACAGCATAAGAGGTTTGGCAAAAGCTTTAGCAAAGTAGAGCCAATCGTTTCTCATAACGTGTTCTAAACTTTTTTCTTGACCTTTAGCTTATGGTAGCTTAGACAAGTATCTTAAAAGCATTTCTAGTCAGCCATTTTTGGTAACTTGTGAGCAAAATTATTTTTAGCTGAAAAAGTTTATTTCAATCCCTCTCTCATAACTCAGAAGCATCTGACCAGGTTTAGTTCAAGCTTTCCAGAATAATTTGTCTTTGAGTGGATTCAAAGCATAAAACATTTCAGCTACAAAAGAGAAATTCTCTCCTTAATTAACAGAACGAGCAATCAAAATGTGCAAATATATAGGGTATGTGAATAAAATATCACCTGCCTACCTACTGCCAGCCCTGGTATACTGTAGAAATTAAGCACTTAAATGTTGATAAAAATTTTTGAAAGCCTCTAATGGACAAAACAACATTGTTACAGCATTCCATGCTATGAAGAGCAAAATGCATGCCTGCATGGTAGAAAGTGCTTCATGTAAATTCAAATATAATCAAACAGAACATAAGATTCAAGTTGTGTCCATGCGGCACTCAACCTGTGGTTCCAAATAGAGGGAAAGTTTCTTGAAGGATGCAGACAGATGAGAAAAAGAAAATAAGATAGTCTGCTGGAAGTCAGTACAACTACATATGTACAACATAACCAAATACAGATTTTCTTTGTTCTTTTTTGCTTTCTCTTTTTTTCCTTAATGAACAAAGACTATATTCCTCCATCTACCCTTATAAGGATATGTTTCTGAAGTGGTAGGAGAATCTAATCACCAGTGCCCAGCCAGCTTGGTGAACAATGGTCCCACATGATTGCAAGAGAACAGCAGTGTGCGGATGAGCTAACTACCAACGACACTTTGGGCAAATCCCTTGCTCGCATGCCCTCCACCCCAACCTCACTGACTCACTTGCAGTTCCTCTCATACCTTGCCCTTGTACATACTGTTTCTTTTGTCTAGAATGACCTGCCCTGCTTATCCACTCAATACGCAGCAACAGCTTCTGCAGAATGTTCTCCAAATGCCCATCCCACCCCAGCCAGATAAGAATCCCTCGATTCCTCCATTATGCTCCCATAGAAGCACTACTCATCCTGGCTTGGTACAGAAACTCCTCTATCCACCACCAAGTTAGGTTCTGGAATGAAAGGCTGCTCCTCAGTCCATTTGTTCATAAAATTCCAAGGTGAAAAAATCCAAGTAACCCATGGGTGCATGTCTAGCTAGGGGACATTTCTTAAGAAAAAGGGAGAGGCTTATGGTAGTGATTCTCACTCATTTTGCTTCTTCTCAATCCACTTTATGATTTGCACTTGACCCTTTATAATTGTATTGCTGAATGACTCATCTTGTATACACATTTGCCATTTCTAATGTACTTTCCATTTTTAATCATCTCTTCATTTATCCACCCCTCCATATCAGCACTTTCAGTAAATAAAAAATGTAAGAAAACATAGCTAATATACAAACATATAACTATATATAATATAAATACATAATAAGTAAATATAAGTACTGGAATATCCTACATAGAATAAACAATGTCATACACAAAATCAAAATGACAAAATGACCATGCGCCACCACACAAGTACTATTTTTTATTTGTGGTAAGCAGAATTGGCATACTTTTTCTCCAACACACAACTTGACTCATTTCTACAAAAATTAGCAAGTTTAAGGACCATAAACCCTATGTTTACACAGTACCTATCCCTGTGTAATTTTAATACATTATTTTATTTTTAAAACAAGTAATACATGCATGTAATACAAAATTCAAAAGGCACAAAAGGTATACAATTAACAAATTTTGTTGGTATGATTTTTTTATATACAATAAAAATTAAGTCTTTACCTATACCCTTATTCCTCTGTCTCTCAATGCTCCTCCAAGGAGGCAACCGGTGGGGAGTCTTGTGTTTCCTGGCAGAGTCTATGCACACACGGATACTTTTCTACTTTATACAACTGACAGCAAACTATACACTCTTCTGTACTTTGATTTTCACAATTGATATATTTAAAGAGTGTTCTATGTTCATACAGAGCTGCCTAATTGTTAATGGCTACATGATATTCCACTGTATGAATGTACCTTTTTTTTTCTCATCAAGAATGTACCTTATTTTATTTAGCAGATTTCCTGTCAACGAGCATTTTTGTTTCTTCAACCTTCTGCTACTTCAAATAATGCTATAATGTATATTCTTACACGAAGATGCAAGAGCATCTGTAGGATAAATTCCTAGAAGCGGAACTGTTGAGTCAAAGAATACGTGCATTTTACATTTTAATAGACATTGATAAATACTTCTTCATGGAAGTTATGTGACTTTTCACCACCACAGCAATATGAGTTCCTATTTCTTTACTCACACCCTTATCAAACCATTGTGTTATCAAATTTTTATTCTAATTTTATAGTTGTTCCATAAACCTCCCCCAAAACTCAAGTTTTATAAGAACATTCCATTAACTCTGTAACTAACCCCAGCATCTAGCAATGTTTAACATGGGGTAAACATTCAAATTTTGTTAAATCAAATTTTGTCTCCAAGCAAAAGGAGAAGGGGGAGGGCTGTTACACAATAAGAGAGGATTACATTTAATATAAATAACCAAAGTGTTTAAAATGTTAGCACTTTTTCCCTTTTAGAGAAAAAGGAAGAGAGATTAGGAAGAAAGGATGGATGAATGGATTGATTCTGATCTAAAATGGTTTCTCCTAGAGGTTTAACAAAAAATAGGTGCCAAGAGCAGTGGCTCATGCTTGTAATCCCAGCACTTTGGGAGCCCGAAGTAGGTGGATCACTTGAGGCCAGGAGTTTAAGACCAGCCTGGCCAACACAGTGAAACCCCACCTCTACTAAAAACAGAAAAAATTAACTGGGCGTGGTGGCACATAACTGCAATCCCAGCTACTCGGGAGGCTGAGGCATAAGAATCACTTAAACCTGGGAGGGGGAGGTTGCAGTGAGATTGCATCACTGCACTCCAGCCTGGGCCACAGAATGAGACACTGTCTCAAAGAAAAAAGAAAAAAAAAGGAAAGATTCATACCTGTCTGAAATAGTTAAGTATTGTCCTACCTTAAAGTAAAATATACAATCTATCTTCAAAACGCCAAGAAAGCTGAAGGGCCTCCCAAAGGAAAGAAGGAAGATTCCTTCTCTGAAACTGCCATAGGATACTGAAACTTCTCACATCAATATTCTTTCTACACAGCTTCAAAAAAAACTGACTCTCATCATATATTTTACAGTCACACAGTTAATATCTCATGCATTTGCTTCTGTATGGTACCCAGCATAGTTAATACTAGAAGTCTTTCAGTGAACACGATAAATACTGAACTCTGCAGCCCTCCAGTCATCATGTGTTTGCCATGGTCTCTGGCGCCTGTGCTTTGTGCTACAACAACCACCATAACAACAGATAACACATAAAACTGTAATGACTCATTTAATACAAGCCTCATTTATTATCTCCATTTTACAAATAAAAAACTGAAGCACAGAGGGGCTAAGTAACTTGCCTAAAGGACACACAGCTAAGTAAGATTAGAGACAGAATTTCTGGTACCAGAAAGGGCCTTCCTTTTTTTTGAGACAGGGTTTCGCTCTGTTGCCCAGCCTGGAGTACAGTGGTGCAATCATGGCTCACTGCAGCATCTGCCTCCTGGGCTCAAGAGGTCCTCCCACCTCAGCCTACCGAGTAGCTGGGACTACAGGCACACACCACCGTGCCCGTCTAAGTTTTGTTTTTTTTGTTTTTTGTTTTTTGTTTTTTTGTAAAGGCGGGGTTTCACCATGTTGCCCAGGCTAGTCTCAAATTCCTGGGCTCAAGTGACCCACCCGCCTTGGCCTCCCAAAGTGCTGGGATTACAGGCATGAGCCACTGTGCCCAGACAGAAAGGGCCCTCTTAACCAAATATTTTAATACAGTGTGATAACTGCTCAGACAGAGGTATTCACAGAGTATCTATCACCACAGAGCCACCTGCCACTACACTTTCACATCTATTCTGTGACTATTTCCATCCAAGCAGTGTATTAAAATTATCTATGTACATATCCTCTGCAAATTTAAGTCACTGCGCAACTGAGTTTTAGGTTACCAGGTGGAATAAGAAAATACCATTTCTACTCCTCGGGTTGGCACTTCACCTTTCCTATGCTGGTACTTCTTCCGCTCCTGTGTGCCACCATTTCCTAAAACCCATCTCTTCTAAGGTAAAATCTACATCTCAGTGTGTGCTGCTGCCCTAGAGATGCTGGCCAGACCTCTAAATTGCCTGGGTACCTTCTCGGAGTCCTGAAACACTACTGAGACCCACATCATTCCTGCTGGGTAGAATGCAGGCAGTATAGTTCCCACCCATCAGCAGCCACCAGCCCAGATCGATGGCTCTTATCAGGGACATGGAGTAACCTGAGCCCCTGCCAACCCATCTCTTGACTGCTAGGACAGGCGCTTTCTGCTATCAGGTTGCACAAATGCCTGGAAACTTTACACCGGGTGTGAAGGAAAAAGCAACAGGGGAAACAACACAGCATCTGGTGCCCCGCCGGCTTCCATTCACTACTTGGGAAAGGAACACCATCCTGTGTGACTCGGGCCACAGAGACTGCGCGGGCCTAATTCACCTACTGCGGAGCCTTGGGACCACAAAGACTGTACGGTGAGATTAGAACTGAGTAGAGGTCGACATTCACCTAGAGAGTGAGACACAACCCCACTGGCCTCATTCTCATTCTCTAAACAGCTAGAATGCTACCTCTTCTATAATATTCTCATGGAGAAAAAGGGCTATTGCAAAAGCCAACTCTGAAAGGCACATTTTATTTCATATCTTTAAATGTAGAAGTCTATAAAGATTAACTGTGCTAGAGTCAAGCCTAAGCTTGATATCATTAACTCCACATCTGAATCAGAATCCAATTACTGTTCAGTATACACACACACACACACACACACACACGTGTTTATATTCTCTATTTGTTGAGCCAAATCTACTTACTTCCCATCAAGTCTCAGTTACGGAGAGGCCATATCCTAGGGAAGAAGAGCATTCACTCAATCCTGGGGCTTTCCACAGACAGAGGGGTTAAGGGTAGCCAGTGGCAATTATGGCTGCTGAGATGGAACACCTATTAGAAACTAAACCTTCCTTTCTCACAATTCAACACAAAACTTAGTTCACTGAACAGCATCCTGACAGCAGTGACACTCAATCAGGATAAACCTAGGCATCTGGGAAACATCTGGTATACAAGATGTCATCATGAATAAAACTCACACTGCAGTTAGATTCCATGTGCAATGACTCATGGCAGATCCTGAGTATAATTACTAACTCAATGACATATACGATAGCTGACCCACAATGTGCCCCACCAGTGCAAAAAAGACCAGGGGCAGCTGACTGGGGCACATGGAGAGACGAGGATACCTATCTTTCACTCAGACATCTCTAAAAGGTAGCAACATCAGGTATCTGCAGGGTATTCAGGTGAAAGAACAGAGATGTAGATTAGGTCTCCAATCCTGGGATTTCATGATTCCATTAAAACGCAGAATCATATTATTTGAGGTCCTGTACTAATCAGTCATCTTTACAAGGGACATCTGGACATGGTTCTCTCAGTAGACCAGAATCTTAAGTCCAGAAAGCTAATAAATAGAAAAAATATATATATATATAAACTGATATGAAATAATTTCCAAATAGAAAAGCAAAGCAAAGTGCAGAATAGTACGCATACTGTCAATGGAGTTTTTAAAAGAAATATTACATAGGCACTGTCTCTAGAAGGACACCCAGATAACTAACAATACTAGTTACTTCCAAAAAGATAAAATAGGCAGCTAGGAGAGGGAGAGATTTTTGACTCTTCTACATTTTGCATATTTTGAATCATTAACCATGTGAATATATATGCATTAAGAAAATGTAAAAGGAAGAAAATACTCCATACAAGAAACTGTCAGAAAAAATCACACCAAGAAATAAAAAGACTAAGAAATGAAAGATTCTACTGAGCCTTAAAGGCAAAGTCTGAGTTTATTGTTTGTTGTCACATTCTCTCTCTGAGCCTGAGATACACTGTCTATAAAAATGAGTATACTGACTATTTTCCATGACTAAAGCAGAGGGCGGGTACAGATAATTTCTAGATGCCTTCAGCTCTGATGATTTTATACTACCCACCATTATCAATCCACTGACTGATCTGTTGTTGATCTAAATTAGAGATGGAATAACTTTGAGATGAAAAAAAGCCAAAAAACAACGACAAACTATCATGCATACCACAACTATTATCCCAGTTCTACATGAATCAGCTGTCAGGTAACAGGTAAAATGTTTTCAATATTAAATATACGGCATGCCAAACCAATGAAATTCCTTTTGCTCCATTCCTCATCAGTCATACCCCTTCAGTCTTAAGGGCCATGAAAAGGCACTGGATAAAGAGCCGCAAGATCTGGGTAAAAGCATCAGCTTTGCCACTTCCTAGTCATGAGGCTTAGAGAGGTATATTTTCAGCTGAAACATGGGAAGAATCATCACCTATCTTTCAGGGTTGTTGAAGAGAATAAATAAGGGCCTGCACGAAAGCATTTTATAAACTGTAAAACATAACACGGAAGCTGGGTGCAGCTGCTTGGAAGGCTGAGGTGGCAGAATCGCTTGAGGAGTTCAAGGCTGCAGTGAGCTATGATCCCACCACTGCACTCCAGCCTGAGTGATGCACTCCAGCCTGAGTGACTAAGAATATCTCTTAAAAATAATAATAACATAAATGTAATTGTTGAGTATTACATGCAATTTTAGTCACCATGCTTCAAATCTGGAGGGTGACTATAGAAAAAGCAACACAAATTATTAAGATTTAAAAAATAGATTGTATAAGGGCTGATATATCTTTTTCAACAAACATTTATCAGTTCTTTCTTTTTTTTTTTTGAGACAGAGTCTCACTCTGTCACCCGGGCTGGAGTGCAGTGGCACGATCTCGGCTCACTGCAACCTCCGCCTCCCAAATTAAAGCGATTTTCCTGCTTCAACCACCCAAGTAGCTGGGATTACAGGTGTCCGCCACTATGCCCAGCAAATCTTTTTTATTTTTAGTAGAGATGGGGTTTCAGCCTGTTGGCCAGGCTGATCTCAAACTCCTGACCTCGTGATTCGCCCGCCTTGGCTTCCCAAAATGCTGGGATTACAGGTGTGAGCCACTGAGCCCGGACTACTCAGTTCTTATTATATTATATCCTGGGCACAAGGCTACAAAAGTTAAGAGATTTTTCCTTAGCTGGGCATGGTGGCACATGCCTATGGTCTCACCTACTTGGGAGGCTGAAGCAGAGGACTGCTTGAGCCCACGAGTTCAAGGTTGCAGTGAGCTATGGTTTCGCGACTGCACTCCAGCCTGGGTGACAGAGTGAGACCCTCTAAAAGAAAAAGATTGTTCCTGCCTTTAAGGAAGAATTCAAAAAGCACTTGGGGACAAGAATAAGAAAATAGGACTGAGTAATAATAATAAAAATGGCTATTACATAATAGAATACCTACTACGTGTCAGGCCCTGAACTAAGCACATTACATACAGTATCTCTTTTTAATTCTTACACTAATCCTATAACATATTTTACAAAGAAAGCTGAGGCTTAGATAAGTTAAGTCACTTAAGCAAGATCCCACAGCTGTGAAGTGGAAATGCTGGTACACCACCTAAGGTTTGTCTGTCTGCAAGGCCATTCTATTTTTTTATAATCTCAGAGTGGTAAAACCTTCACTAAGCATCACACACACACACACACACACACACACACACACACACACACACAGAGAGAGAGACAGAGACCACTAATGAAAACTTTAATAGACCTTATTACATTTGAAAAATTAGCCTCTGATATAGGAAATGGAGAAAAGCAAGGAGCAAAAAATACAGAGAGTATGCTAATATTTGTGTCAAAAAGAGAGGAGGAAGGATAACAGACAAATTAGTAACAGTGGTTACTTGTTTGGTAAAGGGGATAGGGACAGATAGGAAGCAGAAATGAAAAGGAGACATTTCATTACATATGTATTTATGAATTTAGAGTTAGGAATTAACTTACCGGTAGGGAACCTGGGCGTAAATCCTGGTTTGGAAAACACTACACAATAGTTCAGCATCACAACGTCTGCTTATGAAAAGTGTAGTGTGATAGGTTTTTTTTTTAATGTGTTTAATTCTAATGTCCAAAGTTATTTAACTTTTTTTGGTGGGGGGCTGGGGCATGGGCAGGATGATACCTATTATCATTTCTTTTTTTTTTTTTTATTGAGACAGAGTCTCACTCTGTCGCCCAGGCTGGAGTGCAGTGGCGCAATCGCGGCTCACTGCAAGCTCCTCCTCCTGGGTTCACACCATTCTCCTGCCTCAGCCTCTCCGAGTAGCTGGGACTACAGGCACCCGCCACCACGCCCGGCTAATTTTTTGTATTTTTAGTAGAGACGGGGTTTCACCGTGGTCTCGATCTCCTGACCTCGTGATCCGCCCGCCTCAGCCTCCCAAAGTGCTGGGATTACAAGCGTGAGCCACCGCGCCCAGCCACCTATTATCATTTCTTAAAGAGCAATCAATACGATACAGCTTGGGATACTAGAATTAAATAATTTCCTAACTTAAAACAGAATGCTGAATGAGTCAAAATTTTTAGGTTTCTTTAAGCTCTGGGATACCAAAGTATTTACTACTTGCTTCTAACACTGCAAAAAATAACCCATAGTAAAGCTAAAATCCAAAAGGGGTAAATGATACCTACACCAAACTCAAGAAAGTCAAATAAGGGATTCTTAAAATAAGCTTTTCAGTATTGAAAAAAAGCAAAGCCTACAGAGTAACACTTATTTCACACCACTCCTAGAGAGAGAAACGCAGAGTAAGCATAAAAGAAAATTGCGCATGCACACACAGATACAGGTTATCTATTAATCATAGCATTTTTATACAGCTGACAAAAATCACTAGCAGTCCCTGATAAGCGCCTCTCTGAAGGGCTACTACATGCACTTAACACACTTTAATGCTTACGTATGAAGGTAGGAAATGCCAAAGTTAACCAACTGATCTCCAACACTGTAAAACACAGCCAGCTCAGAGCTAAAACGCTGCTGCAAAAAGATCTATTCAGTATCATGACAAGCAGCTAAAGACTTTTAACAAAGCAGAGGGACAGAAGATGTCTATAATGAGTAATGAACAGCACCTGGGAATGGAGAGGTGCTAGCTAACAGAAAAATTAGTTTCTAAACCCAAATACAGACCTTTTGAGTATGACCAGCATTACCTCAAAGTCTTGGATGATATCAAAATTTGCCAATTTATTATCAGCTTAATAAGAGTCATGAATGAAACTATGACTTCTAGTTCAAATATAACACAAAACATAGTAAAATCTTATGTAAGTATGTAACAAATGCAGACATATATGAAACGGACTGCTTAAGCAATAGCTGAATAGCAGTACTCTGCATTCTTTTAAACAAGGTGTGCATAGCATAAGACCAGGGTCAGACTTTCAGGACAAGTACTACCAACTCCCTGTAAGCTCTGCCAAAGGGGAAACTTCCTGAAGTTCCAACAAAGTCTTCAAACCCACTGTGCCAGCCACTAACAGTAACCATGTTCCTGGAAGCTTGTATATGAGAAGCAAACCAATGAGTTAAGCTGTGTGGATGTTGGGAGCCACCACAAAACATCTTTCAATTTTGCCAGTTTTCACTTTGAAATCACACAATCCTATCTTATCCCCTAGAAACTAAGAAACAGCAGGTGAAAGCTGTCAAAGCCACATATTCAGACTAATTAGGGGACAAGCCAGTCTGATTAGGGGATAGCGACCTCATTTGCAGATGCTTTTGCAGATGAAGGAGAAGCTGAATATGGAGAAATTTAATCAGGGCAGGGGGCTAAAAAAAGATCTACAATTCCTGCCTTTTACCCGAAATTATTACTCACCCTCCCAAGAATTTTTGTGGACCACTGAACTGAAGAAGGAAAAGAAAGAAAAAGGGAGAAAACAAACTTTAGGCTGTAAGTGTGACTGTATCAAAATCCCTGAGAGGATGAATTATGAAACTAAACTCCATGCAACAGGGCTAACTATGTAGCTGCTTTTCCACTTGCCTAATGGCCCAAGACAAATAGAGCAGGGCCATCCAGGAGTCCCAACAACTTCCAGGAAAATGGAACCAACGTCCTCCTGTCTCAGAACAAGCCACATACCCCCTGAAAGTAACCCCTAAGTGAAATCCATATAGATCTGCTTTGAAAATCACTCTGGCTGGCAACAATTAAGGCCCACTCCTTCAAACAACTCCAATTTGTATGGGAAAAAGCTTCTTACAAGAAAAAAAAAGCAATTGAAAGAAATTCCTATGAGCCTCTGCCCAAAAGTATTCCAACTCAAGCAATTGCTGCAGGCCACATTCAGACACCCCCGGTCTCCCCAGTCTGTAGTTCCTCTAGTTTTACTAACATAGCTTCTGCCTCCACCCCAATCCCCAGAACTAGGAGAGTCCCATGGCCACACCACCCATCCCTCATGATAAATCATGCTTTGCTTGTGGTATTTCCAGTTAGAATCTGACAAAAATCAATGCAGCCAGAAAAAAAAAAATACATCAACAATATGCCTCCTCAAAAACCACATGCCTGGAATAAAATATCCAATACCCAGTGCAAAATCTCTCTTCAACAACGGAGAAACCAAGGAACCAGCCTATACATGGGAAAAATCCCACATACCAAGGTGTTATCTGGGGACCTAAGTCCCTAAAAAAACCCACGTCTTATGGCTGAACACACCCATGTGTGTTTAGACCCATGTGGAAGTCTAAACCTCAAAGGCTGTTTTCCACCCTTGGGAAAACAGGTTTTTAAGCAGTTATTCAATCACTATCATTTGACAATTCAAGAATGTCATCTACTTCATAAGTGGTATTTATCATGTGTCCTGTGCCTTGAATTTTTGGCAGAAATTTCTAGATGCCACGTAAGTGCAGGACATGTCAGAAGGAAGTGATATATTACAGGCTGCTCTCTCTCATTCCCTTCTCAGAATTCTCTTTATTCATTTAGAATAGAAAAGGCCAGAGGCACTATGAAGTATAATCATTTGCAGCTAAAGAGGTCCCTACTAAACTGGCTGGAACAGGCAAGGATTATACAGGACCCCAAACCAGAAGCTGAAAGTGAAGTGGGAGGGGAGAACAACAGCCAGAGAGAATTCTTAGAAAATACTTCTATGAATCTATCGCCAAGGCTGAGATTTAAAGGAACACTATCAGACTTCCTTATTTTCAAACATATCCAATATGAGTGATGTGAAAAATACCATGTATTGTGAAGTGTCTCCGCTTGGTATTTTCCCCAGATCCATAAAAACAAGCTACAGTGCCGGGCACGTGGCTCATGCCTGTAATCCCAGCACTTTGCAAGTCGAGGCGGGTGGATCATGATGTCAGGAGTTCGAGACCAGCCTGGCCAACACGGTGAAACCCTGTCTCTACTAAAAATACAAAAATTAGCTAGGCTTGGTGGTGGGTGCCTGTAAATCCCAGCTACTCGAGAGGCTGAGGCAGGAGAATCGTTTGAACCCAGGAGGCGAAGGTTGCAGTGAGCCGAGATCATGCCATGGCACTCCAGCCTGGGCAAGAAGAGCAAAAACTCGGTCTCAAAAAAAATAAAAAATAAAAAATAAAGCTATAGTATCTGATGAAATTCACTGGTTGAGAAGGGAAAGGTTAAGGCCCCTAGCTGATCAAATAGTTCTCACCCCAAATGGTGGTAATACATGCGAACCTGCTACACTCCAGAATCCTGCAGCAGCACTGTAAAAAGGTAAATCAACAGCCTGCTCCAGCGAACTGGAACAGGTTGGCTCTAATTGCCTCTCTCACTTGTGTGGTTCCTCTTTTCTCCTTAACCACACTATCACAAAGGAGCTTTTTACATATACACACGTGCACTCAATTAATATCTGAACACAGGAAACTAAATATCAGGTTGCCATGCCTACCCAACACATTCTGCAGTTAAATTCTACCCCAGCTTCTGTTTTCAGAGACCCCCTCTCACCTTTAACCCTGATATCAATGAAAAGATCAGGTTAACATTCACATATCACACAACATGCAGTCTTCACAGGGGATAGAAAGCAGACCAAGGGCCAGACCCCCCAGGGAAAATCTGGATAAACAATTAAAGCCGTCTGCAGGCCCCAACTGAGAAGCAGGAAGACAAAGTTCAATTTAACAAAAATGGACAGTTTCTTGACTACTTGGGCCCAGGCATGGTGCTTAATCCTACAGATTCCTAAGGATCTCACAGTCTGGGTAAGCGTGGTGGGGCAGACATTCAATCAAGTATTAATCTAAAAAGTCCTTTAACAGAGCTATAGACATGATGTCTTGGAAGACAGCAGGAGTGTGGGAGACATGGGAATAGTCACAAAAGGCATCCAGGAGGAATCAATATCCAAACTCATTATTAAAGATTGAGCCTTACAAATGTGGGGGTAGAAGACATGAAGCAGGAACTTTGGGTAGAAGGGAAAGGAACAAAAGCACAGAGGTATTCATTGGCTGGGTGGCACCACATGCTAAGAAAACTATAAGCCACTGGACATGGACTTGGAGGTGGAATGTGGAAAGAGACGGAGCTTGAAAGTTACGCAGAAGTCAGGCCAAACAAGAGAATAGACAATTCTGAGAACAAACACAAGCTCTCAAAAGATTTTAAGCGTGGAGTAACAAATTGACTCTTTTGTTTTATTTTTGAGACAGAGTCTCACTCTGTCATCCAGGCTGAAGTGCAGTGGCTCGATCTCTCCTCATTGCAACCTCCACCTCCTGGGTTCAAACAATTCTCCTGCCTCAGCCTCCCAAGTAGCTGGGATTACAGGCATGCGCCACCACGCCCAGCTAATTTTTGTATTTTTAGTAGAAACGGGGTTTCACCATGTTGGCCAGGCTGGTCTCGAACTTCTGACCTCAAGTCATCTGCCCGCCTCGGCCTCCCAAACTGCTGGGATTACAGGCATGAGCCACCGCACCTGGCCAGATTGGCTCTTTTAGATAGATCACTGTGTTAGCAGTCTGGAGAGCGGGTTTGAAGAGACTGAAAAGGGACCACAAGAGACAACACAAGGGCATCCCAGCTCAATTTCCATAGACAAAATGAGAACAAAAAGTGCCACTTTTGAACCAACATACGTAACAAAACTTATAAAATTTGAAACACAACATTTTTACTGTTCCTGCATTCCATGTACCACTAAAACAGCCAGTGAATCTGTCACCCACCCTCCCAACAGAGATCCCACGGGTTCTAAGAAATCCACATCCCCCCTGCAGACACTGTGATACTGCAGCAGTCCTTTTACTCCTTAGCAAAGAATTGTCTCCCCTTCCTCTGACAAGAGAGACCACAATGACCCGGTTCATTCCACTCCTCCACCCTGGATAATGAGCAAATGAGGTTTCCCCTTTAACACGATGCTCATCTCTAGTAGTTCCCAACTCTGTCACTTAATCAATCAGAAGCACGTTAACCACTCCATGCAGATTAAACAGTAAGCAGGAAGTTAGTGAGTGCTGTATAGCAGGATATAAGGAAAGCAAGAAATAAACATGTAGTGCTGGGTTCCTTGATAGGCACTTTAAAGAATCTCAGTTCTCATTACAGTGGTTTATAAGAGTATACATTAATTCTCCCAGTTCACAGATGTGTGAGCAGGAGCTCAGAGATGTTGAATAGCTCATTCATTTGGTAAATGGAGAAGCCAGGATTCAAATCCCAAAATGAGAAGCTCTAAATGGTGTTTCTTTACTACACCATATTTCAAGTATATACAGATAACAAATATGATTACATATTAAGGTTAGTAATAAAAATATCTCCCCTTTAAAAACAGAGATGGGACTCATGGATAGGAAGAATCAATATCATGAAAATGGCCATACTGCCCAAGGTAAACTATAGATTCAATGCCATCCCCATCAAGCTACCAATGACTTTCTTCACAGAATTGGAAAAAACTACTTTGAAGTTCATATAGAACCAAAAAAGAGCCCACATTGCCAAGACAATCCTAAGCCAAAAGAACAAAGCTGGGGGCATTACGCTACCTGACTTCAAATTATACTACAAGGCTACAGTAACCAAAACAGCATGGTACTGGTACCAAGACAGAGATATAGACCAATGGAACAGAACAGAGCCCTCAGAAATAATACCACACATCTACAACCACCTGATCTTTGACAAACCTGACAAAAAACAAGAAATGGGGAAAGGATTCCCTATCTAATAAATGGTGCTGGGAAAACTGGCTAGCCATATGCAGAAAGCTGAAACTGGATCCCTTCCTTACACCTTATACAAAAATTAATTCAAGATGGATTAAAGATTTAAATGTTAGACCTAAAAGCATAAAAACCCTAGAAGAAAACCTAGGCAATACCATTCAGGACATAGGCATGGGCAAGGACTTCATGACTAAAACACCAAAAGCAATGGCAACAAAAGCCAAAATTGACAAATGGGATCTAATTAAACTAAAGAGCTTCTGCACAGCAAAAGAAACTACCATCAGAGTGAACAGGCAACCTACAGAATGGGAGAAAATTTTTACAATCTACCTATCTGACAAAGGGCTAATATCCAGAATCTACAATGAACTCAAACAAATTTACAAGAAAAAATCAAACAATCCCACCAAAAAGTGGGCAAAGGATATGAACAGACACTTCTCAAAAGAAGACATTTACGCAGCCAACAGACACATGAAAAAATGCTCATCATCA
Organism: Pan troglodytes; assembly: GCF_028858775.2. NCBI lineage: Eukaryota > Metazoa > Chordata > Mammalia > Primates > Hominidae > Pan > Pan troglodytes. Next base: position 38,119,473 of record NC_086016.1, read on the forward strand.
CTGGCCATCAGAGAAATGCAAATCAAAACCACAATGAGATACCATCTCACAACAGTTAGAATGGCGATCATTAAAAAGTCAGGAAACAGCAGGTGCTGGAGAGGATGTGGAGAAATAGGAACACTTTTACACTGTTGGTGGGACTGTAAACTAGTTCAACCATTGTGGAAGACAGTGTGGCGATTCCTCAAGGATCTAGAATTAGAAATACCATTTGACCCAGCCATCCCATTACTGGGTATATATCCAAAGGATTATAAATCATGCTGCTATAAAGACACATGCACACGTATGTTTACTGCGGCACTATTCACAATAGCAAAGACTTGGAACCAACCCAAATGCCCATCAATGATAAATTGGATTAAGAAAATGTGGCACATATACATCGTGGAATACCATGCAGCCATAAAAAAGGATGAGTTCACGTCCTTTGTAGGGACATGGATGAAGCTGGAAACCATCATTCTGAGCAAACTATCACAAGGACAGAAAACCAAACACTGCATGTTCTCACTCATAGGTGAGAATTAAACAATGAGAACACTTGGACACAGGGTGGGGAACATCACACAACGGGGCCTGTCCTGGTGTGGGGGGAGGGGGGAGGGATAGTATTAGAAAATACACCTAATGTAAATGACGAGTTAATGGGTGCAGCCACACCAACATGGCACATGTATACATACGTAACAAACCCGCACGTTGTGCACACGTACCCTAGAACTTGAAGTATAATAAAAATAAAAAATAAAAGTAAAATAAAAACAGAGAAGGGACATATATCCTACAGTCTCAGATTAAAGGATCACTCACAAAAGTGACAAACGATCACAACTGGAATCTCCAAATGCTACTAAAAAAAAAAAAGGTCACTTCTGAGCATTAGTGACCAAAAAATGTTCAGACTCAAATAATCAAAGCAATCTGGCTATCCTCCAGAGAAATATCTCAAATCCTCCACACACTTTCCCCTCAGAGTCCCTAAGACAATGTTTGAAAAAACTCATGGCTGACTGCTCATTCTCTTGAGTAAATGACTTCCCAAACTACTTTGCCCACCCAAATTACAGAAATGCGTCCAGGATTCACATGGCAGTTCTGATCCGATTTGTCCCAATCCTGGCTCAAGCAGCTTTGCTACTTTCCTAACTAGATCAGCATCAGCCAATGGGTTTATTCAAGCTGATCTGTGATGGATTAGATAATGAAACCTTAGCCATGTAAGCTGCCTGCTTGTATTGGGGTTGTAGAGGAGAAGAATAAGAAACTCAATACTCCTAGGGGCCACCTAAAACACCAAATGTACTCACCATCCCTCACTCCATCTGTCTGCTCATGCTCCAATTACTGCCATTTCCTTCCAATCATGTCTGTGGTTCTTCCCTCCTGCCTTTGAAGGAAGTGCACATTTGCCCCGGAATAAAGATGTTTACTATGCTTTACAAATGTATATCAACAAAAATTCAAAGAAATCTGCTTACTAAAATGACTGTCTTTTTCTACAAATTATTAAAGCCTGACATCAAACTGAAGGCCTGAGAGATGTTAAACTAGAGATTCACTAGCAACATTCTTGTTTATACAAAGTAGCATAACTCAATTTATTTCTCAGGAGTCCTGTAATCTTGAGGCCTGTCTGCACCAGTCTGCTTTACAGCAAAATGAAAGTTAAATTTCTAGTTAGCTTCTGTTGTGTTCACATGTCAGTGTGATAGTGAAAAAAAAAATGACAGAGTAGCTAGAAAATGGGAGGGAGTTGGGAGACAAATTCAACTCAAGCTAATCTCTTGAGTCACCCTGAAGAATAATTCTACTTTGAAATCAGATCTGACTTTCTCCTTCTCAAATACATTTCCAGTTTTACATCTGCAGACTTCCTTGTAAGACATGGGGAAAAAAGCAACAAGTTTTACATGACTGTGCCTCAGTTTCTCCATCTACAATATTTAAAACTCTGGTAGTGTTACAGGCTTAATGTCTGTGTCCCTCCAAATTTCGTATGTTGAAGCCCTAACCCCAGTGTAATGGTATTTGGAGGTAGGACCTCCAGAATTAGCTTTAGATTGGGTCATGAGGGTGGGAACTACATGATAAATGAGTGCCCTTATAAGAAGAGGAAGAGACCACTGACTCTCTCTCCCCCAGGGCACAGACTAAGGAAAGGCCATGTGAACACACAGCAAGAAGACAGCTATCCACAAGCCAGGAGGTGGGCCCTCACCAGACATGAAATCTGCTGGCACCTTCATCTTGGACTTCCCAGCCTCCAAAACTGTGAGAAATAAATGTCTGTTGTTTAAGCCACCCAGTCTATGGTATTTTGCTGTGGCAGCCCAAGGACACTGGGACAGGGAGAGATGAAAAATTCAGTAATTTCAGTGAAATATTGTTCATGAAATTACTTGCGAGAAAAAAAAAGCACAATATTTTTATAACTCTTCTTGAATGGTAGCACCAAGCTTAGTTTTAGCACCAAATACCAAATGAGGGCACAAAGAGACATCCACCTATGAGGAAATAAGCCCATAAATAAGCAAATGGGAAGATAAACTACTTCAATAAACACAGCATCTACAAAGCAACTTCAGGCTATCTGGAACCCCTTCCCTGAAACCTGAAAGAAAGTCATTTTACTACTAGAATCAGCTGCTAATAGGAATAACTGCTGAACCCACTTGGATAAACTGGATTTATGACTGTATGGTGAGAAGCAGTTTCTTGGCCATATAATAATTATACCATATCAACATTTCACTGACACAAAGAATTCTGCTGAAAGCTATAAGTAATAAGGTACATCTTACCTTATACAGCAGCTAAACTCTTAGAAAACTGCACAAAAATAAAATTTTTATGAATCAAATTGTTCACTAGAAAAGCTGACCAAAAGAATTCATTCCCCACTACATTGTATAGAGCGTAAATTTCATACATATTAAAGTGAAATGAACCTCTAATAGCCCTATATTTAACTCATTTAACTTCCCACCAACTTTGAGTACAGTATTTCCAAGTACTCTCTTTAACTACATTTCTCAAACTGTACATCAGCTTTCCAGTTGAGTTTGTCACTTCCCTCCTACTCTCTGGTTCACGTTTCTCTATTTCTGTACTCTTTCCAGGGCTGCACTGACTCCTCTTCCACCTACATCAAGTTTCTGTATACTGCCTTTGAAAGCACTGACCCTTCCTCTCTTTCTCCTAGGGTTCCTTCTGAGCCTAAGGATTATAACAAAAGCATCACAGACTCTCTGGAGTTTCCTAAACTCCATTTTGGTAAGTGATGATTTACTCCAAAAGCTTAGCGGTACAACTTAACAAGATTCAACTTTGGAATCTAACGCTTAGCACTACAGCTCCATTTAGTAAGCAGCCTTGGGAATGACCCCAGTAAATGAACTTATTCTATAAAAATGGGTTAATCCTTTTACATTCAAAGTGCCTGGAAAATTCTGTGATGATACCCTCACTCTGGAATTTCACAATTTTTCTTAATCCTTAACTATCTGTAAAAGGTAAATTTCAATTTCAATTTAACAGGCATTGAGCACGTACCAAGTACCCAAAACTGTTAGGTATTACGAAGGATAAATACAAAGGAAATATAGTTCCTATCTTTTAGAAGCTTACAATCTTAGCAGTGAAACAAGAATAATAAAACAATTAAGGGACAATAAAAGATGACACACAATTAAGCATCAATATACCAAGAGGCAAGAGTAGGATCTCAATGGTGTGAACTAAGCTGTCAGGGAAGGCTTCGCAAAAGGAGTTAGAAAACGTGTTAAGAAAACAGGCCAGGTGCAGTGGCTCATGCCTGTAATCTCAGCACTTTGGGAGGCCAACGCAGGCGGATCACCTGAGGTCAAGAGTTCGAGACCAGCCTGGCCAACATGGTGAAACCTCGTCTCTACTATAAATACAAAAATTAGCGGGGTGTGGAGGCACATGCCTGTAATCCCAGCTACTCAGGAGGCTGAGGCATAAGAATTGCTTGAACCCAGGAGGCAGAGGTTGCAGTGAGCTGAGATCAAGCCACTGCACTCCAGCCTGGGCAACAGTGAGACTCCATCTCAAAAAAAAAAAAAAAAGAAAGAAAAAAAAAAACGTGTACTTTAAGACAAACCCACATACCCAAAACACTGGCTACAATAAGATTTTTTTTATTTTTTTGAGACAGAGTTTCGCTCTTGTTGCCCAGCCTGGAGTGCAATGGCGCAACCTCGGCTCACTGCAACCTCCGCCTCCCGAGTTCAAGTGATTCTCCTGCCTCAGCCTCCCTAGTAGCTGGGATTACAGGCGCCTGCCACCACGCCTGGCTAATTTTTTGTGTTTTTAGTAGAGACGGGTTTCACTATGTTGGCCAGGCTGGTCTCGAACTCCTGATCTCAGGCGATCCACCCGCCTCAGTCTCCCAAAGTGCTGGGATTACAGGCGTGAGCCACTGCGCCCAGCTAAGATTTTTAAAGTGTGTATTTACATAGGGCCTACAGATATTTCTAAACCACTGATACCATCTCCTAAGACTACCTGCCCTTGCTCACTCTGCTCCAGCTATTAATACATTGGTCTCCTGTTTCCAAACAAACCAAGCAGTCTTTCTCAATGCCTGTGCACCCTCACCTCCTCTACCTGAACCCTCTTTCCGAAAGCATCTGAACGGCCCATTACCTCACTTCACTCATAGGCCATCTATCACAAAGCCCTTCCGTAACCATCTTCATTCTCTCCCTTTCCATCTCTCCCTTTCCCTGCTTTTTCTTTTTAGCCCTTATCACCACACAATTATAGTTGTTGATTTATTAGATGTCTCTTCCCATTCAATATTAGTTCCATGACAGCAAGGGTTTTTTGTTGTTGTTGTTCACTATTATATCTCCTAGGGTTAAAACAGTGCCTGGGATGTAGCAGCTGCTTAATAAATGTTAGTTCAATGAATAAACATTAAGTATATTCATGTAATACTCTCACACTTCTTTAAAAATGCACGCTTCTTTAAAAAAAACTTTTCGCCCATTTGTCTCCCCACATAGATTGCATGCACCTTAAGGACAGTGAACTGGACTTATAACTTTTAGAAGGTAACTTAGAACTTGGCCGGGTGCGGTGGCTCACACCTGTAATCCCAGCACTTTGGGAGGCCGAGGCGGGTGGATCACGAGGGAAATCATCTTCTACACATACTTTATTTTACAACTAAGGAAAACAGAGGCCCCAAAATGAAAGATTTCTGCAGAACCATTCAGCTAGTTGAAGGCAGGACCTAAATCAATTATTTGAATACCTGTATGACATAGGGGAATGGACCTACAACAATGGGAATGTATAGAAGGCCGGGTGTGGTGGCTCACACCTGTAATCCCAACATTTTGGGAGGCTGAGGTGGGTGAATCACCTGAGGTCAGGAGTTCGAGACCAGCCTGGCCAACCTGGTGAAACCCCCTCTCTACTAAAAATAAGAAAAATTAGCTGGGCATGGTGGCAGACGCCTGTAATCCCATCTACTCAGGAAGCTGAGGCAGGAGAATCCCTTGAACCCAGAGGTGGAGGTGGAGGTGGAGGTTGCAGTGAGCCGAGATCGTGCCATTGCACTCCAGCCTGGGCAAAAAAAAAAAAAAAGAGAATGTATAGAAAGAAAATAAACAAAGAACATCCACAAATACACGAAGTGAAAAAAGGATTCTCAGAGGGATAGCTCTCAGCTGCCAATTTGTACCCCCAAGGACCTAACCACTCTTTCCTCTGCACACCCCTGCGAAGTCCCTACACACTGCTCCATTTCCAAATATCACTATCTTTAGCCAATTTGAAGGCAACCAACAGATAATAGGCCCCAGGAGTAAATGAGGGAAAGGGACGGGGGTCTCACTATTAACTAGGATTGACAGAAATGATAAATGAATACATACAGACATATATATACATACACACACACACACACACACCAAGTAGAACCTGCTCACCAACACCTACATCCAGTCTTCCCTCCTTATCATCCAATATTAGCTCACCTCACCTGAAGTCTCCCACATTCCTGTCTTTTTTGCCATGGCCCTGAGCTTTTACTTCTCACAATCCCTCTGCCTGACAGAGTTCTAATGGAAAATAAAAGCAGGCAAACAAAACAAAAGAATTCAAAAATAAACACCAAGAGGGTCATTTTACCTAAATCAACAGAAGTAACAGGGTAAACTCTGCAAAGGAGACCAAGAAGCATACAACAAACACGCTAGGCTTAAATACAGCTCCGTCCCTAACACAGGAAGTCAGGCAGAGGCTTGAAAAGCAGGGAGCAGAGCACAGGAAGTCTTTCAGCACTGCAGAGATTTCCAAGAGTGGTGTAATGGAGACAGCACAGGAATAGGAATTAGAAGACCAGGCTTCTAGTTCTAGTTTTACTATTAGCTAACTGGGTGGCCTTACCCAAGTCACCATCTTCTCTGGACTTCTGATTCCCCATCTATAAAATAAGGTGGTTAAAACAAGCTGGGACTCGAATCTCCTCCAAAAAAAACAAAGATGAAAACTATTGACTCTCCTCCACCAAAAAGTGCACATCACCTACTATGAGTAAGAATCTTCCAAGTCTTTCCAGGTTAGGAACCCCTGGAAAAGATGATGTCTAGTCCTCCTAGCATCCCTCTAACATCCTACGGCTCTGAGAGAATTAGGCACAAGTCTGCACAACTGTTGGTAGGTGAGACTCATCATGTCATAGCAGTATTTTCTGGGCAAAGACCAAACCGTAAAACCTACAAAGGTTTCAAGGTCTTCTTCAAAACTATGAAGTCGGCTGACATCAATACCTTTCCCATTCCCTACCCAAATTAACCACCTTTATCTTTCAATCCAGAATTGAGAATCCAGTCTTCTAATAGCCCTATAAATTTTTTTTTTTTTATAGCCCGGGACATTAAAGAGCTATTTTGTGTCCTGGTGATGTAGAATGCAATTGGCAAAGAACAGGAGGGACATGTCTAGTGTCTCCCTTCAGACTCATGAGTATGCTCCACAAAGTTAATGAGACTGAGCACCACCGTGTCCCCATAACATTACCAAACTCCTTGTACTTCTCACACTCTGTGTGATTTAACCCACAATCTCAGCCACATCCCCTCGGGGCTCTCTCGAGGAGTTTTCTTGCTTTTCACTCCTCTCATTGAAATGCCACTTCTCTTCCCCATCCCAGCGTGTGCCCAGGGCTGCCAAAAGGTACTCCCTCTTCTCGGGAGGTTTCCCACCAGATCTCCTTTTCCTCGACTCAGTCCAGAGAACCCAGGATTTCCCGGCTTCCACTCCACCCCAAGGCACTAAGGAAGGATTTGAAGAAATGGAATCCATCTCAACCATGTTCGATTTCCCCCCAAAACCTATCCACTCGTCGTGCCTCCTGGCCCCTCAGGAATCAGGACCCTCTCGGGCACACCACGTTCAGTCCTGCAACCTTCGTTCCTAGCCCGAGCTCGCCCCACCTTCCAACCAGGCCCCGACTGGCCCCCCATCCCACCTCCAACCCAGGACTCCCGGAGGCCCTCCCTCTCTCCAAGCCGGAGAGCCCGGGGTCGACCCTCACGCCCACCCCCGCAATAACTGGGCGCCCCGTCCCGCGCGGTCACCTGCATCCCGCCGCCACCGTCGGCCGCCGCCTCCTCAGTGCGCGGCCGCTTGCTCAGGCCGGGATCGGCTCCGTCTCCTCCCGCTCCGGGCACCGGCAGCTCCAGCTCCGACTCCCGCTTCATGCCCCGGGCGGCGGCGCCGGGCCCGAGCTGAGGCGGCTGCTGCGGCTGGGCGCCCTCCGCCATCCGCCCGCGCCCCCCTCGCCTCCGGGAGCCGGGCGACCCGCGACAGGCCACCTCCCCCTGGGCCTCGGCCCCGACTGTCGCGACAGGCGGGCGCGCGCCTGCCCCCGCCCCCGCGTGCGTGCGTGCGTGCGCGCGCGCGGACTCCGCGCCCCTCCGCGGCTCGCGCCCGCCGCTGCTTGCCTGGCCGCTTGCTCCCCGCCCGCCCGCCCGCCGGGTTGTCGGCGCGGGGCCGCTGGCGGGTCGTGATGAGCACTCGCTCGCGCCCCCGCACGCACACGCGAAACCCGGCCCGGCCCGCCGCGCCGTCCCGCCTCTCGCACTCCCGGAGCTCGCCCACCGGCCGCGCTGGCTCACACTCTCCCTCACAGCACGCCGGCCGAGGGAGGAAGGGGGCGGTCCGGGCTCCCGAGGCGTGGGGAGGGCTGTTTATTTTGCGGGGAGGAGGGGCGCGAGGCAGGAACGAGCTGACTGGCCGGGATCCTCCGACCCGCCACTGTGGCAGCACCGGGAAGGCGGGGAGAGAGAAAGAGGGAGGGAGGGAGGGACCGGGATGTAGAACTCTAGCCCGCGCGGGAGGCTACGGCGAGGGGGGAGGTGGCGGCCCGTGGAGGGGGCGGGGCCATGCCCCCTCGGCAATCTCCGTAGTCTCGTCGCTGGCTGCCCGAGGGAGGCCGGGAAGCGATCGGGGAAGCTCGGGAAGCTCGGGAATCTCCGGCACGGGCCCGGGATTGTCCTGGAGGCTCAGCGCGGCTGGAGTGCGGGGCAGCGCGGGGGGAGGCGGGGTCTGTCTCCTTTCTGGGCGGGGCCGTATCCTGGAGCAGGCGGGGCTTGAGAGACCCGAAGGCCAGGGAGTGGCTCCTGCTTGCGGGACTAGTTGTACAGAGTTAAGTCCTGAGTTTACCCGCCTGAGCACCTTGGTTCCCGGAGAAGGAATGGGCACTCTGTGAGAGGCAGGCTATTTGCCTGCTTCCCCTCCCGCAGAAGAAAAAAGGTCTCGAGTTGGAAGGTCGAGGAATGAAGCCACCCCTCTATGGTTCACCCCAGTTCTGAGAGCTTTTACTCTAACATAACTCACATTCCTAATGAAGTTAGTAACAATACCCGATGTTTGTAAGAGCTTTAGGGTTTGCACAATGCATCCACAGACCCGTTTCAAACTGGTGATATAAGTAGATACCATGATCTCCATTTCATTGATGATGAAACTGAACCTTAGTTAAATCCTGCAGCAAAAAAGTGGCAGATCCAGAATTCAGAACACGAGAGCATATTCTCTTTCTCCGTACCTTGCTGCCTGAGGAGCACTTTATGACTTACCAACTTCGTGGAGATAGAGATATCTGTGCAATAGATTCTCTCCCCTACCAGACTGTGAGGACAAGGACTGCAGTGACTTTCTCTGCGTTCCATCTCGTCCCCTGTACGTTATAGAAATAAAAGGATATTGCGTGAATAACCTGGATTCTAATCTTGGCTTTGCTAACTAGCTTAAACAAGTTACTTCATCTCTTTGGACCTCAGCTCCATCATTGGTAAAATGAGATGGTTTGGATCAGTGGCTTTCAACCAAGGAGAAATTTTGCCATTCCACCACCTCCACTCCCACATTTGTCAGTGACTGAAGGCATTTTTTTTTTTTTTTTTTTTTTTTTTTTTTGAGACAGAGTCTCGCTCTGTCGCCCAGGCTTAAGTGCAGTGGCGCGATCTCGGCCGACTGCAACCTCTGCCTCCTGGGTTCAAGCGATTCTCCTGCCTCAGCCTCCCCAGTAGCTGGGACTACAGGTGTGCGCCACCAACTAATTTTTGTATTTTTAGTAGAGATGGGGTTTCACCATGTTGGCCAGGCTGGTCTCGAACTCCTGACTTCAGGTGATCAGCCTGCCTCGGCCTCCCAAAGTGCTGAGATTACAGGAGTTAGCCGCCGCGCCTGGCCGACTGAAGGCATTTTTGATTGTTACAGTTGGGAGGTGCTGCTGGCATCTAGTGTGTAGAAGCCAGGAATGTTGCTTGACATCCTATCATGCACAGGACGGTCCCCCCCAGGAGAGTTATCCAACCCCGAATGTCAATAGTGCGGAGGTTGAGAAACGCTGGGTTAGATGATTTCCAAGGTCATTTCCAACCAGTGTGTGATTTGGCCTTTGAACCTGGGTTTAACCTGGCTGGGGCTGGAACAGTACAACAGTAAAGATCCCTGCTTTAGAGTCAGACCAACCCAGATGAGAACGCAGGCTTCCCCACCTCCTGCCCACGTAATCTGGGACCAGTGGTGACTAAGAACTTCCATATAAAAGGTGTTTGGGGATTGCAGACTGGTTGAAAGGGAAGTCGGGAGGACTTGCCTTGAAGGTGAGTTGTTGTATTGAGCATATTGTTTGTATTACTTAGGCTGTGTTATAAATCAGTAAAAATAGCAGAGTTTTAGCTCTGCCACCTGCAAGTCATGATGCCTTGTGACAGCTACTTACCCCCTCTGTGTCTCAGTTTCTTCATCTGCAAATTAGGATAACAATAATACCTTCCTGAAAAGATTATTGTAAGAATTTAATGTTATCACGTTTAGAACTTTGAACGGAATGATTTAGGATAAGCGCTCCATAAGCGTTACAGCTAACACTTATAGCTAACTAATAATAGCTTATTAGTAGTACCATTATCACTTTATTTACTTTTTTTTTCAGATGGAGTCTCGCTCTGTCGCCCAGACTGGAGTGCAGTGGCGTGATCTCGGCTCACTGCAACCTCCACCTCCTGGGTTCAAGCAATTCTTGTGCCTCAACTTCCGAAGTAGCTGTGATTACAGGCGCCCGCCACCACGCCCGGCTAATTTTTTGTATTTTTAGTAGAGACAGGGTTTCACTATGTTGGCCAGGCTGGTCTCGAACTCCTGACCTCAAGTGATCCCCCCACTTTGGCCTCCCGAAGTACTAGGATTACAGGCATGAACCACCAGGCCTGACCTTTATTCACATTTTAAATGAGAGTGAAAAAACATTCATTGTCAAGATCAAAGAATATCATTATCATTATTATTGGGTTTTTTTAATTATGTAAGGTGACTTGAGTGGGGCTGCTAGAGATTCACATGGGGCAAGCAAAGCACCCCAGTAACCCCTTGGTGCAACCACTATGCTGGGCAAATTACTTTGTTTCACTAAGCCTTCCATTCCTCATTTGTAGGATAACAATAATAGTCACAGTGTCGTTCTAAGGATTAAATGGGACAAAAGTAAACACTTAGCACAGTGCCTAACATAGTAACTGCTTAATAGGTGGTAATTATTCATCAACTAATTTGGTTAGTGATACAGTAAGCTTAACCAGGGGCCTTGGAAAGAGAAGCCTTAAACAACTTCTTCTTCTTCTTCTTTCTTCTTTCTTCTTCTTTCTTCTTCTTTCTTCTTCTTCTTCTTTTTTTTGAGACAGGATCTCACTGTCTCCCAGGCTGGAGTGCAGTGGCCCAATCTCAGCTCACTGCAACCCCCGCCTCCCAGATTCAAGCTATTCTCCTGCCTCAGCCTGCCAAGTAGCTGGGATTAGAGTCACGCACCACCATGCCCAGCTAACTTTGTGTATTTTTAGCAGAGACAGGGTTTCACCATGTTGGTCAGGCTGGTCTCAAACTCTTGGCCTCAACTGATCCTCCCGCCTCAGCCTCCCAAAGTGCTGGGATTACAGGCATGAGCCACCATGCCCAGCCCTGACACATCTCTTAGTATTATTATTTGGACCACCAAGGTGGAAGTCCAAGTGCCTACAGGCTTGTTCTTGTGCTGAATTAGCCCCAACCTAAGTCAGCGGTTTCCACTTGGCAGTACCGCACAACCTGATCCTGTTCAACCAAGCAGTATGGCTTTGAGGGATAACCAAGATATTTCCTGGTGGCCTATGAAACAACAGTGGGTTTTGTCTTTTTTTTTTTTTCTTTAACCTAGGGACATCAGCAGTTGGTTTTCTGAAATTTTTACTTATTGAACTGGTAGCATAAGAATTCTCCCTCCCCAACTGGGCACGGTGGCTCACACCTGTAATCCCAGCACTTTAGGAGGCCGAAGCAGGCAGATCACTTGAGGTCAGGAGTTCAAGACCAGACTGGGCAAAATGGTGAAACCCCATTTCTACTAAAAATACAAAAAAATTAGCCAGGTGTGGTGACAGCTGCCTGTAATCCCAGCTACTCAAGAGGCTGAGCCAGTAGAATTGCTTGAATCTGGAAGGCAGAGGTTGCAGTGAGCCGATATCGTGCCACTGCATTCCAGCCTGGGCTACAGAGTGAGACTCTCTCTCCAAAAAAAGAGAATTCTCCCTTCCCTGCTTGCCTTGCCAAACTACTGAAATCTTAATGATGTTAGATCTTCCTGGGCTGTCCCCTGACCCAGCAAGAAATGAGATTTGAGATCGGGGCTGCCTGTGACTCAAATTTTTGTTATTCGGGTAGCGCTCAAGTCCCTAAGAAACAGAGCAATGCAGTATAGAAATGTCTGAATGACCAGGCAGAACAAAGAAAAATTGGACCCTGCCCTGGAAACAAGCATTATGTATTTAAGGAGAAAGAGGAGAATTAAACGCCTACAAATCATAGAAGAGGCAAAATGCATCCATGGCAGCACAAAGACCAGATCATTTCTTTTCTTTTTTTTTTTTTTTTTTTTTTTGAGACAGAGTCTTGCTCTGTTGTGCAGGCTGGAGTGCAGTGGCGCAGTGGTGCAATCTTGGCTCACTGCAAGCTCCGCCTCTCGGGTTCACGCCGTTCTCCTGCCTCAGCCTCCTGAGTAGCTGGGACTACAGGCGTCTACCACCACACCCGGCTAATTTTTTGTATTTTTAGTAGAGACAGGGTTTCACCATGTTAGCCAGGATGGTCTCGATCTCCTGAACTCGTGATCCGCCCGCCTCGGCCTCCTCAAATGCTGGGATTACAGGCGTGAGCCGCCGTGCCCGGCTGATCATTTCTTTTATATACATCTGCAGCCATTTGTTTAGAAGCAGGTAGTTAGGAAACATTACAGAGGAAGAGAACATTAAATATTTTCGGTCACTGGCTCATGCCTGTAATCCCAGCACTTTGGGAGGCCGAGGCAGGCAGATCACCTGAGCTCAGGAGTTCGAGACCAGCCTGGCCAACATGGCAAAACCCCGTCTCTACTAAAAAATACAAAAATTAGCTGGGTGTGGTGCCGTGCACCTGTAATCCCAGTTACTCAGGAGGCTGAGGCAGGAGAATAGCTTGAACTCAGGAGGACAGAGGTTGCAGTGAGCTGAGATCATGCCACTGTACTCCAGACTGGGTGACAGAGTGAGACTCTGTCTAAAAAATAAATAAATAAAAATATTTTCCTAGAAAGAATTTTTAGCTGCAGAAACTACTGCAGTTCTAACATTTATTCACTTATTCATTCAACAAATTATGGGCAAGTGTCTGGAATACCAAGATGACAAAAAAAAAATTATTCTTAGTCCCAAAGAGCTCACAATCTAGGGAGGAAGAGATGAACAAATCCAAAGACAATTGCAATGCATTATGATAAGGGAGTCATCTCTCATAGTGGCCAAGAACATAGACTCTGATGTCAAACTGACATGGGTCTGAGTCTGACTTTGCCATATATCTTACCTTGGACAAGACCTTAGCATCTCTGAGGCCTGGTTTCTTCATTTATGTGACAGGCACTGGTAGTTACCAACCCAATATCCATTCTCCTCTTACTCCATCCTAGCAGAACCCCAATTTTGTTCAGGACAGAAATCTGCTTAGCAATTAAAAAAAAAAAAAAAAAGAATTCTCTGGTTCCCTGAAAGCTAAGGGTGGCCACGTAACACCATCCTAGCCAGCGAGATATGGGTGGAAGATAGCATTCCTTCCTAGTTAATAAGACAAAACTGCTGGGCATGGTGGCTCACGCCTGTAATCCCAGCACTTTGGGAGGCTGAGGCGGGTGGATTACCAGAGGTCAGGAGTTCGAGACCAGCCTGACCATGGTGAAACCCTGTCTCTACTAAATACAAAAAATTATCCAGGCATGGTGCTGTATGCCTGTAATCCCAGCTACTTGGGAGGTTGAGGCAGGAAAATCACTTGAACCCGGGAGACAAAGGTTGCAGCGAGCTGAGATTGCGCCACTGCATTCCAGCCTGGGCAACAGGAGGGAAACTCTGTCTCAAAAAAAAAAAAAAAAGACAAAGCCACAAGAAGAAAAGAAGAAAAGGCTCTTTGCCCTTTGTCCTTTGCCCTTCACCCTTTCTCCTGCCTGGAACACACACCGGAAAAACAGCAGACATCTTGTCTTCAAAATAGCAAAAGCCACATGCTAAGAATAGTACTGCAGGGAAGGCGTGGTGGCTCATGTCTGTAATCCCAGCACTTTGGGAGGCCAAGGCGGGCAGATCACTTGAGGTCAGGAGTTCGAGACCAGCCTGGTCAACATGGCGAAACCCCATTTCTACTAAAAATACAAAAATTAGCCAGGCGTGTTGGTGCAACGTGGTCCCAGCTACTTGGGAGGCTGAGGCATGAGGATCGCTTGAACCCAGGAGGCAGAGGTTGCAGTAAGCTGACATCACACCGCTGCACTCCAGCCTGGGTGACAGAGCAAGACTCTGTCTCAAAAAAAAAAAAAAAAAAAAAAAAAAAGAATAGTATTGTAGATCCACCATACCAGCCCGAGCCTGTCTATGCTAAGTTATTGTTATTTGAGAAAAATAAGTCCTCATTTGGTTAAGCCACTGCGGACAGGTTTCAACATGTGGCCAAACTCAACTCCTAACTGATATAATCTATAAACCAAACACAATAATAATACCTCCCCTGACATTCTTTTGACCACTAAATAATGCATGTAAAACACTTAGCATGACACCTGGTTCACAAACACACTCAATAAATGTTAATTTAGACCCTTTTACTACGCTATTACATCTACTATCTTTATTAATATGATTATTATATGTGCCAAAAGCAATAGAGGTATTACAGAAAGATGTAACTCCATCTGCCTGGGGGAGACAGAACAAGTTTCACCCAGAGTGTTACATTTGACCTGGCTCTTTCAAAATGAGGAGGAATTTCCCAGGGAATGGTTTCTGATAAAAGGTAGTAAATTCTTGCGTGCCCTTTGCATGGGCTTAGAAGAGTTTGGCACTGCCCACTGGGTTGCTACCAGGAGAAAACTCAGCACAGGGCTTGGAGTCAAAGGACCAGGACTGGAGTCAGCTGCGGTCTTCAATAGAACAAAGACTGGGAGAGTTAAGTGGGCTGTCCATCTGTGAAAAGCGAGCCAGAGTACCTAGCCACAGGGCTATTGCGAGGTCTTTAGGAGATAAGAGATCTTGGGAAAGATCTATTCAAATGCCAGTTGCAGCTAACCCAGTAGTCTGGTTACCTACAAGCTGGTGGTGTAAAATCTCTTTGCGTTCTTTGAGAACATGAGCACTTTCCTAATTCCTGTTTTTCGTTTCTGTGTTCCTAGCCCCTAGCACTGAGCTTGACATAAAACGTGGCTATTCCAAGACTCCTGAAGATATTAAAAAACACAACTGCAGGCCTAAGATTTTCCCTAGATAAACAGATAAAGACCCAGAGCAGATAATCTTAAAATACTGTCTTAACCAGGCAGTCCTCTGAATAAAGACAGGGTCTAAGTCCTTCCCCAAAATTGATCACCTCTCTAATCAGAGCGAAGAGAGGAGATATAAATAGAAGAGACCATTTTCTACTCCAAAGCTTTCTTTTCCCAAAAAAAAATGCAGAGAATACCCTTGATAATTCATGGGCCAGAGGAAGTGGAAGCAGCTCCTGCCATGTGCCTGGCTGATCTGGGAGAAGATACAGAGTCTAATGAGAAACTGAATTCAGCAAAAAAGGAACGTGTGATGTTTAAGCCTCATTAGGGCTGTAGAACCAGCGTTCTGACAAAAAAATACCCGCTATTGACTTTGACCTCACTTCCCTACCTCCCTCTGTTCGTGGGATTATTGAACCAGGGTTTTTCCTATAGGCCAGAACCTTGCCAGCCCTTTTGCCCTTCACATAATGTGTTTGTCTGGTTTCTATTTCTGTAGTTTGATGAAGGATGATAGCAGGGTATTGAATTGTTGTTTTTCATTTAGTGCAGTCACCGCCCTCACCCTGCCCACCACCCCCCACCCTGCTCTCAAGTCATTTTCATTGTCTGTTTTTTGCCTTGAGGTTTTTATTGCTTCTTCAGAGTGGAAGAAGGCTTTGTTTTATTTTGTTTTCCAGGCGCTGGTATACATAACCTCATGGATCCATCCTTCCTGCAAAAATTATGGTGTTTCTAAATCGGCAACAATTTCCTTTCACTGGGGAAAGGCAGGGAAGGTTCAGATATTTGCTGAGCCCATAACAACTACCAGGTGCAAAACTAAGTGGGGTTTTTTTGGTTTTGTTTTTTGGATTTTTTTTTTTTTCGTTTAATCCTCACAACCGACCAGAGAAGCAGGTAGTATTACATCTTATTTTACCGATGAGAAAACTGAGACCCAGAGAGGTGAAACGACCAGCTCAAGGTTACACAAGATGGTTAGTGACAAAGAAACTCTTGTCCCCCCACTCCATGTCCACTGCCTTCCAGTGCTTCACCCTGTGCCTTTCAGAACTTTTTAGGGTGTTTTACTTTGGGCAGATACAAATCTTATAGGGAAGAGGGGACAAAAAAGTCTAACATTTTTTTCTCTGAACCTGAAGTTAATAACTTCTTCATCCTGCTTTCCACTGGGAGCATAAACTTCTGGATTTTTGTTTTGTTGAGGCATGGGGTCTTCATTGTCTTCCTTGTCCCTGCTGGCACCTGCTCAGGTATCTTCCTCTGGGTCCCTGTCCTGCTGTCAGTATCGATCCGCACTGGGCTCCACCCAGCTGACCTATCTGATCCTTGTTGTTGAGGCACTGAGATTGCCTCTGTCAAGGACATGGGGAAACCTTGGGTTTTCCCACTGTTCTGGGGGCCTTGGGACGCTCCAAGAGGCTGTCTCCAGCCCCTGCAATGTAGACACAGAGGAGGCATCCTTACTCCTTGGACATCGCGCTGGGAGGGGAAACACTGCAAAAGCCACCGCCTCCAGGGCCTGTAAAGAGAAGCCAGGCTCAGGTCTTTGCTCCTTCCAGATGCCACAGTGACCCCTGGGCTCCGTTTCTCCCTCTTTCCTCCCTGAGGCTCCATCTGTAAAGAGGCAAGCCAGGAGGATCCTCCAGAGACCCATACAAGGCTTTGGTTCACCTCCCCTCTCTCCTCAGCCCCTGCTGCCTTTTGCTCTCCCAGGTGGGGCTGCCAAACCTATCCTGGCTGATTCTGCTTCGTTTGAACCTCTGGATTTTGTAGGACATAGACTTCATGTCCAGAATCATGTAGGGTTCAAACTTTTGGAGTACAAAAGATGAGGCTTTTGAAACACAGAGACTTTTCTCTCCAGCCACACATTTCAAAACATATTTTGAAATTCAAAAGCTGAGTTCAGACTCTTCTTCTCTTTGCATTTCCACTATAATAGTTTTATTCCTGAGGGCGAGAACAGCAGAAGATACCTGGGAGAGTGAGGGAGGAAGAACATATGTTAATATTTTTCAGCAATGACAATGTCTGCACTACGTCCTTCTTCTGTGAATTCAGGGAGATAGTTCCAGCCTCCCCGGGAGTCAGGATGGGGATATATGATAACATTCTGGCCAGGGGAAGATGGGTAAAAGTGACAGGGGCCACTTCTAAGCTTGGCCCCAAAAACATCCCTGCCAATCCTCTAGCCCTCTCTTTTCCTTCCACAGCAGCTGCAGAGACCATGAGCTGAAGACAGAAGCATCACAAGAGGAAAGGAGCCTGGATCCCTGAGTCATCGACTGGAGGAGAACTGCATAAGAAGCTCCCCCAGGCCCGGCACGGTGGCTCATGCCTGTAATCCCAGCACTTTGGGAGGCTGAGGCGGGCAGATCACCTGAGGTCAGGAGTTCAAGACCAGCCTGGCAAACATGGTGAAACTCTGTCTCTACTAAAAATAGAAAAATTAGCTGGGTGTGGTGGGCACTCGTAATCCCAGCTACTTGGGAGGCTGAGGCAGGAGAATTACTTGAACCTGGGAGGTGGAGGTTGCAGTGAGCCGAGATCACGCCACTGCACTCCAGCCTGGGTGACAGAGCAAGACTCTGTCAAAAAAAAAAAAAAAAAAAAAAAAGGAAGCCACCCCAGCTGCATCAGACTGTGATATGAGAGAAAAATAAGCCTTAATTTTGTTAAGCCGCTGAGGTTTGGTTTTTGCTTGTTGTTGTTGTTTTTGTTTTTATAGCAGCTTGTGTTCTTTATGCTGACTAATATAATATCTAAATATTGTTCTGCCTCATAATCAATATATTTAAAAAGTCAGAGATGAGGAATCAAAAGCCTGACTGCTTTGATTAAAATCTATGAAGTTGAAGGTGCATAACATGTATGCCAATTTTAAGATAATATTAAATATTATCTTTGGGCCAGGTGCAGTGGCTCACGCCTGTAATCCCAGCACTTTGGGAGGCCAAGGCGGGAGGATCACTTGAGGCCAGGAGTTAAAGATCAGCCTGGGTAAACATAGTGAGACCTCCACCTCTACAAAAATAAAAATAATTAGCCAGCTGTGGTGATGAACACCTGTGGTCCCAGCTACTCAAGAGGCTGAGGTGGAAGGATTGCATGAGCCCAGGAGGTTGACGTTGAGGCTACAGTGAGCCATGTTCAGGCCATGGCACTCCAGCCTGGGCAACAGAGCAAGACATCATCTCCAAAATAAATAAATAAATAAATAAATATTATTTTTGGACAACAGTCAAAGCTTGATATTGAAGGAGAGTGATGGGAAAGAAAACAAGAATGACACCTCAATTCTTTTCTTTCAATCAGCCTGGAATAATAATTGACATATTGCGACACTCAATAAGCAATAAGTGAATGAATGAAAAACCTGTTAACCAACACACTCTCATAAAACTCAGGCCATTTGCTATTTTAGGTCTTATGGGGAAGAGCAACGGAGGTAGAGAGAAAAAAGTAGGAAATATAGAATGGCAAGGTGGAAATCATTTTCCAGAAGGCATGCCCCTTTGCCCATTCCCACTTTTGTCACTTAAAATGGTGCTTATCAGTTACTGATATTCTGTAGCCTGCTTGAATTTCTGTAGCAAATTTCTGTAGCCAGCTTGAATTTCTCCACAGAAAATGGATTTTTATTTTCTATTGCATTGTCAGGCTGCAAATTTTCCAAACTTTTATGTTGTGCTTCCTCTTGAAAGCTTTGCTACTTAGAAATTTATTCCACCAGATACCCTAACTCATCTCTCTCAAGTTCAAAGATTCACAGATCTCTAGGGCAGGGGCAAAATGCCACCAGTCTCTTTGCATAGCAAGAGTGACCTTTACTCCAGTTCCCAACAAGTTCCTCATCTCCATCTGAGACCACCTTAGCCTGGACTTTATTGTCCATATCACTATCAGCATTTTGGTCAAAGCCATTCAACAAGTCTCTAGGAAGTTCCAAACCTTCCCACATCTTTCTGTCTTCTGAGCCCACCAAGTCTCTAGGAAGTTCCAAATGTTCCCACACTTTCCTGTCTTATTCTGAGCCCTCCGAACTCTTCCACCTCTGCCTGTTACCCAATTCCAAAGTTGCTTCCACATTTTCAGGTTTATTTATAGCAGCACCCCACAGTCTAAGGTACCAATTTACTGTATTAGTTCGTTCTCACACTGCTATATAGAAATACCTGAGACTGGGTAATTTGTAGAGGAAACAGTTCTAATTGACTCGCAGTTTAGCACAGCTGGGGAGACCTCAGGAAACTTACAGTCATGATGGAAGGGGAAGCAAACGTGTTCTTCTTCACATGGCACCATGAGGGAGAAGTGCAGAATGAAGGGGAGAAAAGCCATTTATAAAACCGTCAGATCACTGGGCATGGTGGCTCATGCCTGTAATCTGAGTTTGCTGCCCTTGATGTTCAGTTGGAAGGGAGGCTAGACATGTTAATAAGTAAGGATGTGGCTGGTGCGCGATACTAAAAATACAAAAATTAGCCGGGAATGATGGTGTGTGCGTGTAGTTCCAGCTACTCGGGAGGCTGAGACAGGAGAATTGCTTGAATCCAGGAGGCGGAGGTTGCACTGAGCTGATATCACGCTGCTGCAGTCCAGCCTGGGTGACAGAGCGAGACTGTCTCAAAAAGAAAAAAAAAAAAAAATTAGCCGGGTGCCGTGGCAGGTGCCTAAAATCCCAGCTACTCAGGAGGCTGAGGTGGGAGAATCACTTGACCCTGGGAGGTGGAGGTTGCAGTGAGCCAAGATCACAACACTGCACTCCAGCCTGGGCAACAGAATGAGACTCCGTCTCAAAAAAAAACTCATGAGATTCACCATCACAAGAACAGGATGGGGAAACTGCCTTCATGATTCAATTATCTCTTACCAGGTCCCTCCCACAACACTTGGGGATTGTGGGAACTATAATTCAAGATGAGATTTGGGTGCGGACACAGCCAAACCATTTCAATTGCTAAGACTGGAATCATGCAGAAAGGTTTTTGGGGTTTGAAGGAGCTCAATAAGTAACACCTCTCTTCCCCATCAGGTCAGGAACCAATTTAGGACAGACACAGGAGACAGAGAGAGGAAATCAAAATGTTTGATTTATTACCAATAAACACTAGGTTTGAGTATGCAGCTGAACTGGGCGTGCAGCCTAGGCTGCGCTATGAATGGATGTGCTGTGTTGGAAGAATGTGCTATGAGCCTTGACTCTTGCATTAGATAGACTCAACGACCATTGGCATAGCTGGAAAACCACAAGCTACCGCTTGACAAAAAGCAAACCAGAAATCTCCTTCTCAGTGGTGAGGCAAATTTAAGGAAAAGGTCAGGAAGGAGTTGAGCCAAGCCATTTCCAGAAATCACTCCATCTGTCAGCTTTGGCTAAGATATGCAGCACGAACAAACAGCCCCAGATGGTCAGTGACTTACAACCAGAAAGAACAAGAACAGGCCAGGCGCGGTGGCTCATGCCTGTAATCCAGCACTTTGGGAAGCCGAGGGGTGTGGATCACTTGAGGTCAGGAGTTTGAGACCAGCCTGGCCAACATGGTATAACCCCATCTCTACTAAAAATACCAAAAAATTAGCTGAGGCCAGGTGCAGTGGCTCATGCCTATAATCCCAGCGCTTTGGGAGGCCAAGGCCAGTGGATCACCTGAGGCCAGGAGTGCGAGACCAGCCTGACCAACATGGTGAAACCACATCTTTACTTAAAATACAAAAATTAGTCTGTAATTCCAGCCACTCCAGAGGCTGAGGCAGGAGAATCAGTTGAACACAAAGGCGGAGGTTGTGGTGGGCCAAGATCACACCATTGCACTCTAGCCTGAGCAACAAGAGCAAAACTCTGTCTTAAATAAATAAATAAATAAATTAGCTGGGCGTGGTGGCGTGCTCCTATAATCCCAGTTACTCAAGAGGCTGAGGTGGGAGAATAGCTTGAACTCAGGAGGTGGAGGTTGCAGTGAGCCAAGATCGCGCCATTGCACTCCAGCCTGGGCAACAGAGTGAGACTCTATCTCAAATAAAATAAAAAAGAACAAAGGTTCTTGTTCACCCACCCATTGTGGGTTGGCTGTATGTTGTCTTCAATCTGGGACCCAGGCTAATGGCCACTGCTGGGCTGGTCTGTGGCAGAGGGAAGAGAGGGAGACACTGTAGAAGATACAAGGGCCACACTGGTATTCCACTCTCATTCTGTTGGCCAAAGCAAGTGACCTGGCCAAACCTGCCTTCAATGGGGCGGGGATATTTCATCCTCCAAAGGGAAGGGCAAGGAATATTTTTGAATAATAACCCACTCTACTACACTCCTCCTGGTGATAAGACAAAGACATGGGATTTCGTTTTCCCAATCTGTACCCAAAGGCCAAAGGAAAAGCAACAGATGCTGTTGCCACACACACACCCCCTTGGCCTACTGTGGATGTTCCCTGCGGGTTCTGCTGACAGTTCCCACACATCCCACATATATCATCTGCTTCCCAACTTCAACACCTGCCAGGTTGCTGCCTCTGGCTGTAGGGCATGTTGGGCCTATGAGCAGGACAAGCCCAGAATGCTGGAGAGCTAACCCTCCCCACCACCTGCCAGGAGCAGACCTTACCCAAGGAGGGGAAGAAGTCGTGTATACATTCCTCAGCTTCCTCACCTGTTGATAAGACAATTTTTTTTTTGAGATGGAGTCTTCTCTGTTGCCCAGGCTGGAGTGCAGTGGTGCGATCTTGGCTCACAGCAACCTCCATCTCCTGTGTTCAAGCGATTCTCCTGCTTCAGCCTCCTGAGTAGGTGGGACTATAGGCATGCGCCAGTGCCACCACACCTGGCTTTTTTTTTTTTTTTTTTTTTAGAAGAGACAGGGTTTTGCCACTTTGGTCAGGCTGGTCTTGAACTCTTGACCTCAGATGATCCTCCCGCCTCAGCCTCCCAAAGTGCTCACAGGTGTGAGCCACCGCACCTGGCGGTAGGATAATTTTAAGAGACACAGTCTCTCGGAGGACACAGTGGGAGTGAGCGCTGTTTGTCCACAATGGTAACTTGCCTATTCATGTCCATTTTCCTCTCTTTTTTTCCTCCTCTATCTTCGTTCCCCACTGCCTCACTGAGCAACCTGAGATCACCTCCCAAATAAACCAATGCACCCAAATCCCTGGGTCAAGCTCTGTTTTGAAGGAACTCACCTAAAACAGGAATGGAAGTTTCTCCTCTCAAAGTCCTATTTCCTGAGCAATAGAAAAAAAAAAAAAAAACCTGTGGTGTGTATACACAATGGAATACTATTCTGCCTTTAAAAAAGAAGGAAATCCTGTCATTCGCAACATGAGTGAGCATTACACTAAATAAAATAAGCCAGGCACAGGAAGACAAGCACCGCCTGATCTCGCTTTATGTGGAATCTAAAAAAGTTGAATTCAGAGAAGCAGAGAGAAGAATGGTGGTTTCCAGAGCTGGTTGGGGAGAAGGGAATGGCAGTTGCTGGTCAAAGGGTAGAAAGTTTCTGTTAGACAGGAGGAATAAGTTCTGAAGATGTATTGCACAACATGGTGACTATAGTTATACTAACGTTTTATTTGTTTGTTTGTTTTGTTTTTGAGACGGAGTCTCGCTCTGTCGCCCAGGCTGGAGTGCAGTGGCATGATCTCGGCTCACCGCAATCTTTGCCTCCTGGGTTCAAGCGATTCTCTTGCCTCAGCCTCCCAAGTAGCTGGGAGGTACCCAAGGCGCCCACCACCACACCCAGCTAATTTTTCTATTTTTAGTGGAGACGGGGTTTCACCATGTTGGCCAGGCTGGTCTCAAACTCCCGACCTCCGGTGATCCACCCGCCTCGGCCTCCCAAAGTGCTGGGATTACAGGCGTGAGCCACCATGTCCGGCCACTAATGTATTATATACTTGGAGAGTAGATTTTAAATGTTCTCACCACAAAAAATGGTAGGTATATGAGATTATGGATATATAATGTGTTTGATTTAATTATTCCACAATGTATACATATATGAAAACATCACACTGTACACCATAAATATATACAAAAATTGACAAAGTTTAGTCAGTTTTTAAAAAATAAATATTTTTTTAAAGACCTATTTCCTTTTTTTAGAAAACTTTTGGGCCAGGCGCGGTGGCTCACGCCTGTAATCCCAGCACTTTGGGAGGCTGAGGCAGGCGGATCATGAGGTCAGGAGATCGAGACCATCCTGGCTAACATGGTGACACCCTGTCTCTGCTAAAAATAAAAAAATAATTAAAAAAATTAGCCGGGCGTGGTGGCAGGCGCCTATAGTCCCAGCTACTCGGGAGGTGGAGGCAGGAGAATGGGCGTAAACTCGGGAGGCAGAGCTCGAAGTGAGCGGAGATCATACCACTGCACTCCAGCCTGGATGACAGAGTGAGACTCTGTCTCAAAAAAAAAAAAAAACAAAAACTTTTAAGTTCAGGTGTACATGTGCAGGTTTGTTATATATTAAACTTGTGTCATAGGGGTTTGTTGTACACAGTCTTTCATCACCCAGGTATTAAGCCTAGTACCCATTAGTTATTTTTCCTGATCCTCTCCCTCCTCCCACTCTCCACTCTCCAATAGGCCTCAGTGTCTGTTGTTTCCCTCTATGTGCCCATGTGTTCTCATCATTTAGCTCCAACTTATAAATGAAAACATGTGGTATTTGGTTTTCTGTTCCTGTGTTAGTTTGCTAAGGATGATGGTCCCTAGTTCCATCCACGTTCCTGCAAAGGACGTGATCTCACTCTTTTTTATGGCTGCGTACTCTTCCACGGTGTATGTGTGCCAGATTTTCTTCATCCAGTCTACCACTGATGGGCATTTAGGTTGATTCCATGTTTTTGCTATTGTGAATAGTGCTGCAATGGACATACACATCCATGTATCTTTATGATAGATTGGTCTATATTTCTCTGGGTATATATCCAGTAATGGGATTACAGGGTTGAATGGTATTTCTGTTTTTAGGTCTTTGAGGAATCACCACATTGGTTTCCGCAATGGCTAAATGAATTTACACTTCCACAGTGTATAAGTATTCCTTTTTCTCCGCAGCCTCGCCAGCATCTGTTATTTTTTGACTTTTTAATATTAGCCATTCTGCCTGGTGTGAGATGGTATCTCATTGCGGGTTTGATTTGCATTTCTCTAATGATCAGTGATGTTGAGTTTTTTTCATATGCTTGCTGGCTACATGTATGTCTTCTTCCTTTTCTTCTTCTATTTTTTTTTTTTTTGAGATGGAGTTTTGCTCTCGTCGCCCAGGCTGGAGTGCAGTGGCCCAGTCTCAGCTCACTGCAATCTCTGCCTCCCAGGTTCAAGTGATTCTCCTGTCTCAGCCTCCCAAGTAGCTGGGATTACAGGCGCTCGTCACCACGCCTGGCTAATTTTAGTATTTTTAGTAGAGATGGGGTTTCACCATGTTGGCCAGGCTGGTCTCAAACTCCTAGCCTCAAGCAATCTGCCCCCTTGGCCTCCCAAAGGGCTGGGAGTACAGGTTTGAGCCACTGCTTCTGGCCCAAGTATGTCTTCTTTTGAAAAGTGTCTGTTTATGTCCCTTTGCCTATTTTTTAATGGGGTTGTTTTTTTCTTGTAAATTTGTTTAAGTACTTTATAGATGCCGCATACCAGACCTTTGTCAGATGGATAGATTGCAAAAATTTTCTCTCAATCTGTAGGTTGTATGTTGACTCTGTTGAGCAATTCTTCTTCTGCCTACTCAGCCTTACAGCACAAAACAGACAATGTGAGTGCCAGTTACTCTTAAACAATAACATTGATATCTCTGGCCACTGAACCTCTGACACCCAGTGCTGGCTCCCCACACGCTTATGGAGAGGCTTCTGGCTTCTTGTCAACATCTTGACTTTGTGGCCATTACAGCTGGGGTCAGCCAGTCTCCACCTTGGATGTCTCAGGAGCCCTTTCTTTCCAGCCTGTAATTTAGAATTTCTCAACTGTCCCTTCGTATCCATCAGCATGCTTCATGCATAGTTCATTCACATTCAACAAATGCTGAGTGGATCCTGATTGGCAGAAATGTTCCAGGGACTGGGAATGTGACCCATGAAGATGACAGACCAGATCCCTAGTCTCCTAAAATGTATATTCTAGTGAGGAGAGAGAAAAAATGAGCAACAAAAATGTTAGATGAGCCAGGCGTGATGGTTCATGCCTGGAATCTCAGCACTTTGGAAGGCTGAAGCAGAGGATTCGCTTACCCAGGAATTCGAGACCAGCCTGGGCAACATAGTGAAACCCCATCTCTACAAAAAATACAAAATAGCCAAGCATGGTGGTGTGTGCCTGTAATCGCAGCTACTCAGGAGGCTAAGGAGGGAGGATTGCTTGAGCCCAGGAAGGTCGAGGCTGCACTGAGCCATGTTTGCACCTCTGCACTCCAGCCTGGGTGACAAAGCGAGACCCTGTCTCAAAAAATAAAAACAAAAATAAAAATAAAATAATTGGCTGGGCGCGATGGTTCACATCTGTAATCTCAGAACTTTGGGAGGCCAAGGTGGGCAGATCATTTGAGGTCAGAAGTTCAAGACCAGTCTAGCCAACATGGTGAAACCCCATCTCTAATAAAAATACAAAAATTAGCTGGGTGTGGTGGCACACACCTATAATCCCAGCTACTCAGTCCCGAAGCAGGAGAATCACTTGAATCCGGGAGATGGAGGTTGCAGTGAGCCAGGATTGCACCACTGTACTCCAGCCTGGGTGACAGAGTGAGACTCCGTCTCAAAAAAAAAAAAAAAAAAAAAAAAAAAAATGGACCAGGCGCGGTGGCTCACACCTGTAATCTCAGCACTTTGGGAGGCCGAGGCAGGGAGGCTCCTTCGAATCACCTGAGGTCGGGAATTCGAAACCAGCCTGACCAACATGGAGAGACCCCATCTCTACTAAAAATACAAAATTAACCGGGCATGGTGGCACATGCCTGTAATCCCAGCTACTCGGGAGGTTGAGGCAGGATAATCACTTGAACCTGGGAGGCGGAGGTTACAGTGAGCCGAGATCACGCCATTGCACTCCAGCCTGGGCAACAAGAGTGAAACTCTGTCTCAAATAAATAAATAAATAATAAAATAAAATAATAATTTTTTAAAAAGACCCTACTTTGGCACTGTAGCATGCCTTACAGGCATTGCACTGGAATTCTACATTCTATTTTTGCTCTCTGCCTCCCTCCCAGACTGGGGGCTCTGTGGAGGCTGGAATCTCTCTCCCTCATTCTCTCCATCCCCATCCCACCACCCCCACTTTAGGAATGGAATGTTTGGAACACACAGTAAGTGTGTCAAGAAACACAGAGTGAAGGACTCCTTCAAGGCCCATGTGATACATCATCTTACTCTGTGAAATCTTTCCTGATGCCCACTATCCCCACCCTCCTCATGCCTCCTTAGCACTTTGCAACAATTCCAGTGAAGCACTGAACACATCCGTACTTTTTTTTTTTTTTTTTTTTTTTTGAGATGGAGTCTTGCTCTGTCGCCTAAGCTAGAGTGCAATGGTGCAATCTTGGCTCACTGCAACCTCCACCTCCTGGGTTCAAGTGATTCTCCCTGCCTCAGCCTCTAGAGTAGCTGGGATTACAGGAACCTGCCACCATGTCCAGCTAATTTTTGTATTTTTAGTAGACGGGGGTTTCACCATGTTGATGTTGGCTAGGCTGGTCTTGAACTTCTGGCCTCAGGTGATATGCCCTCCTTGGCCTCCCAAAGTGCTGGGATTACAGGCATGAGCCACCGCACCAGCCACATCCTTACTTATTAACATGTCTAGCCTCCCTTCCAAGTGAACATCAAGGGCGGCAAACTCAGATACCTACAGGGGCCAGGCAGGGTAAGTGCATGATTGTGGCAAGTGGAGGCAACTAGGGGCAGTAGCAAACCAATTTTCATGTAATGCTGGAAATTTGAATTTTTATGAGAAATCTCCAGATATTTCAATGTCGGCAATTAATTATTTTGAAAAACTAAATGAGTACTCGCTTGTAGAGATCTCTTTGTTGTTGTTGTTGTTTTTTGTTGTTGTTGTTTTGAGACGGAGTCTTGCTCTGTCGCCCAGGCTGGAGTGCATGGCACGATCTCTGCTCACTGCAAGCTCCGCCTCCTGGGTTCACGCCGTTCTCCTGCCTCAGCCTCCCTAGTAGCTGGGAGTACAGGTGCCTGCCACCACACCCGGCAAATTTTTTTTGTATTTTTAGTAGAGACAGGGTTTCACCGTGTTAGCCAGGATGGTCTCGATCTCCTGACCTCATTCGTGATCCGTCCGCCTCGGCCTCCCAAAGTGCTAGGATTACAGGCATGAGCCACCATGCCCGGCCTGAGATCTCTTTTTAGTCAAAATGATATTCTCAGGATCTTACACAGCAAAGAACAAATGATGATTGCTCAAGAATATTGGTCGAAGGTGGGGCACGGTGGCTCACGCCTGTAATCCCAGCCCTTTGGGAGGCCAAGGGAGGTGGATCACCTGAGGTCAGGAGTTCGAGACCAGCACGGTCAACATGGGGAAACCCTGTCTCTACTAAAAATACAAAAATTAGCCAGGACTGGTGGCATGTGCCTATAATCCCAGCTACTTGGGAGGCTGAGGCAGGAGAATTGCTTGAACCCAGGAGGCGGAGGTTTCACTGAGCTGAGATCATACCACTGCACTCCAGCCTGGGCAACAGAGGGAGACTCTGTCTAAAAAATAATAATAGTAAAAAGATATTTGTTGAATGAATGAATAAACCAAACAAATGGGAATGAATCAGATCAGCTCTTCTCGCTGGAGTCCGTCTATGACTTCATCATTTGGCTTAGCCAAGATTGGATTCCAGATGAAACGGAAGGTGGGCTTAGTTTTCTTTTTTACATCAGGTGATGGGTTTTATTTACTTTTTTTTTTTTTTTTTTTATTGCCTCACTACCTGGAATGTCTCCGGTGGCCCTGGGGCTTTCTGGGAAGGAGATCAAATGTCTCTGAAACAGGCTCATTTCCACAGGTGGCTCAGCTGGGTTCATACACTAATCAGATGGAAGACTCATGACTAAGCGCTTAGACTCCAGATATGTTGCACAGACATTAATAGAACTGTAGAATGGTAACAGTGGAAACACTCTCAGCTGTCACTTGTGGACTAGACTCTACTGGTGCGACCCCAATTAGCGGAGGAGGAAACTGATTGGGAAAGTGACCTACCCGAGGACACATTCTGGGGAGGTCATCTCTCTTCCATCCACGGCTTTCTTTGGCTCTGCTCAGATGGGAGCCATACGTGCTCATCTTTCACCATTTCCAAGACAGCGACTAGTCTTGAAAGGAATGCCCGAGTACGTTATCAGCCTCCAGACTGGTTGACAGCGTGGGCTGGCTATAGACTCTTCTTGGACTAACACCAGGACTGCTACCCTGAAAGGGCTTCTCTAGAAACAGAGAATTGGGTTGAATACAAATATTCTACTACCAGAATCCCAGTGAGGAAATCTGAGGCATGTGAGTCAAGAGGAGGGATTGACTCTGTCCTATTTTTGTATCGCCAATAGCACCTAGCAAAAGGCTTTCAGTGTAACAGACACTAAGTATGTGTGTGTTGAGCAGTGCCCACTATGTGCTGGGTATTGTCCTAAACAATGTTTCTCAGTGTTACCTGGGTGTCCCTGGGGATCCCTAAGACCCTTTCAGGGGATCCTCAAGGTAAAAAAAAAAAAAAAGCCGATTGTTATTTACCTTTTTCACTCTCATTCTCTCTTGAGTGCACAATGAAGCTTTCCAGAGGTGACATGACGTTCAACAGCTTATAGAACGTGTGCCTGGCCAGGTGCGGGGGCTCACACCTGTAATCCCAGTACTTTGGGAGGCCGTGGCAGGCGGATCACCTGAGGTCAGGAATTCAAGACCAGCCTGGCCAATATGGGGAAACCCTGTCTCTACCAAAAATTCAAAAATTAGCTGGGCGTGGTGGTGGGTGCCTGTAATCCCAGCTACTCAGGAGGCTGAGGCAGGAGAATTGCTTGAACCCAGGAGGCAGAGGTTGCAGTGAGCCGAGATGGTGCCATTGCACTCCAGCCTGGACAACAAGAGTGAAACTCATTCTCAAAAAAAAAAAAAAAAAAAAAATCTGATCTCTGAGTTGTCACTTAAAATCCCCTAATTTTTCCTAGATTTAAAGGTTTTTATTGTGAATTGAATCATAAATATATAAGAATTGATAGGCCAGGAAGTCAAGACCAGCCTGGGCAACAAAGCAAGACCCCATCTCTACAAATTAAAGCATAAAAATAAATAAATAAGAAATAAAAGGGGTGCAGTGGCTCATGCCTGTAATCCCAGTATTTGGGGGAGGGTGAGGCAGAAGGACTGCTTGAGATCAGGAGTTCAAGAACAGCTTGGACAACATAAGGAAACCCTGTCTCTCTCTCTCTCTCTCTCTCTCTCTTTTTTTTTTTGTTTGAGACAGAGTCTCGCTCTGTCACCCAGGCTGGAGTGCAGTGGCACAGTCTCCCTTCATTGTAACCTCTGCCTCCAGGGCTCAAGCGATTCTCCTGCCTCAGCCTCCCAGAGACCCTGTCTCCATACAAAAATTTTTAAAAAATTAAAATAAAAACATTTCTAGCACTTAAAAATTCTACTGTAGGCCCTCCAAGATAACATCACTTTCTAGTCCTACAAGGGTAACCTCTATTCAGATTTTAAAAATTAGTTCATTGGCTGGGGTGCGGTGGCTCATGCCTGTAGTCCCAGCACTTTTTGAGGCCAAGGCAGGCAGATCACCTGAGGTCAGGAGTAGAAGACCAGTCTGGCCAACATTGTGAAACCTCGTCTCTACTAAAAATACAAAAATTAGTGGGCATGATGGTGGGTGCCTATAATCCCAGCTACTCGGGAGGCTGAGGCACGAGAATCGTGTAAACCCGGGAGGTGGAGATTGCAGTGAGCTGAGATCGTGCCGTTGCACTCCAGCCTGGGCAACAAGAGCGAAACTCCGTTTCAAACAAACAAACAAAAAATACAAAAATTATCCAGGTGTGGTGGTGGGTGCCTGTAGTCCCAGCTACTTGGGAGGCTGAGGCAGGAGAGTTGCATGAACCTGTGAGGCAGAGGTTGCAGCGAGCCGAGATCATGCCACTGCACTCCAGCCTGGGTGACAGAGCAAGACTGTCTCAAAAAAAAAGGAAAAAATTTATTTATATTTTTGTAGAGAAAGGGTCTCGCTATATTGCCCAGACTGGTCTTGAACTCCTGGCCTCAAGTGATCCTCCAGTCTCAGCCTCCCAGAGTGCTGGGATTACAGGTGTGAATCACTGCACCAGGCCTCTATTCTGATTTTTTAGTTAAACATTCCCTTGCACTCCTGTGCAGTTTTACTATCTATGTGTATCCATATCTTGTTTGGTTTTGGAAAACGAAGAAGCAAGCTCAAAACATGGTAAGTAAAAGGCAATATTGCTACTACTAGGTAAGTTTTCCTAGGAGAAAATGGGCCGAAAGTGTGGATCACGGTCTGGCTCCAGCTGTCTGCAAGAGGGGCTTCCAGGGAAGTCCGTGGATATGGGGGCCTCTGAAAGAGCTGTAGGGTGAGCTGTGAACTGCAGTCTGGCAGAAAAACATTCAAGGAGAGGAGCCTGCTCCATTTTTTGGTTTGTTTGTTTGTTGCGCTTCTCCGCTCATTGGTCTATCTTCAGGTCTCTGGAGTGGGCCAAAGCTGAACACTAACACCAAGCTGAAACGCCTGCAGGGAGAATAGAAACTCTACTAGCACCTGGTCAAGGCAAGTCAGCCCTAGACAACAGTTAGAACTCCACGTCTCTCAGCATTTTCTTCCTTAAACTCAAGCTAGGATCTTGGTGGTAACACCCAAACATGTCTGTCTATCTGCTGAGTCACAGGACTCCCTGGGGACTGGTTGGACTGGTTGCCCTCCCTCCACACTGTCTGGGGTATGACTGTCACTCTCTCATGTAGTAGACCTCTGGCTTACTGAACCCACATCTTCTCATTCCCTAATCTGTACTCTTTGTTTCAATGGAGCTTCTCCTCCTGTAGCTTGCCAAGAAAGCCTGCATGGGAAAGTATTTTGAGATCTTAGATGTTTGGAAATTTTTATGTCTAAACATTTCAAATATTCATACCTGGTTAATACCTGCACTGATAATAGAATTTTACATTACAGATTACAGATCGTTTTCATTCCAACCTTTGACAGCATTGGGTCATCGTCTAGCCCTCAGTGTTGCTATGGGAATACTGAAGCTATTCTGATTCTGTGTTTCCCTCTCTGGAAGCTTATAGAATCTTCCTTTTTCCTCTCAGGATTCTGAAATTTCACAGCAACGTACCTTAACTTGGGTCTATTTTCATCCATCTTGCTCGGCACTTGTGAGGGTTCTTCAGTGTAGAAATATGCATTCTGCAAAATTTCTTGAGTTGATCATTAATGATTTCCTCCCCATTCTCTCTGTTCTCTTCTTCTAGAACCCCTGTTATTCTGATGTTGGACCTCCCAGACTGGATTCCCTTCCCTTCCCTTCCCTTCCCCCTTGCCTTCCCTTCCCTTCCCTTCTCCCTTCCCTTCCCTTCCCCGCTTCTCCCTTCCCATCCCTTCTCCCTTCCCTTCCCATCTCTTCTCCCTTCTCCCTTCCCATCCCTTCTCCCTTCCCTTCCCATCCCTTCTCCCTTCCCTTCTCCCTTTTCCCTTCCTGTCCCTTCTCCCTTCCCTTCTCCCTTTTCCCTTCCTGTCCCTTCTCCCTTCCCTTCTCCCTTCCCTTCTCCTTTCCCTTCTCCCTTCCCTTCTCCCTTCCCTTCTCCCTTCCCTTCCCTTTCCTTCCCTTCCTTGACCTGCCCTTTCCTGCCCTTCCCTCCCCTCCCCTTTTATTTTCATTTATTTTCTTTTCTTTTCAGAGACAGGATCTCACTATGTTGCCCAGGCTAGTCTTGAACTCCTCCACTCAAGTCATCCTCCCACCTTGGCCTCCCAAGGTGTTGGGATTATAGGTGTGAGCCACCGCACCTGCCTTCTTTCCTATTTTCAGTCTCTTTGTCTTTTTTGCTCTAATTTCTCTTCTTTCTTTTGTTTTTTTGCTCTGTCACCCAGGCTGGAGTGCAGTGGTGAGGTCATCTCCCTGCAGCCCCGAACTCCCGGGCTCAAGCGATCCTCCTGTCTCAGTTTCCCAAGTAGCCAGGACTGCAGGTACATGCCACCATGCTTGGCTAACTTAAAATTATTATTATTTTTTTAGAGACAGGGCTTTTTTTTCTGTTTTGTTTGTTTTTTGTTTTTGTTTGTTTGTTTTTTGACACGGAGTCTCGCTCTGTCACCCAGGCTGGAGTGCAGTGGCATGATCTCAGCTCACTGCAAGCTCCGCCTCCCAGGTTCACACCATTCTCCTGCCTCAGCCTCCCTAGTAGCTGGGACTACAGGCACCCGCCACCATGCCTGGCTAGTTTTTTTGTATTTTTAGTAGAGACAGGGTTTCACCATGTTGGCCAGGATGGTCTCTATCTGCTGATCTGCCTGCCTCAGCCTCCCAAAGTGTTGGGATTACAGGTGTGAGCCACTGCGCCTGGCCAGAGAGAGGGCTTTTTTTATGTTGCCCAAGTTGGTCTTGAACTCCTGAGCTCAAGTGACCCTCTTGCCTTGGCCTCCCATAGTGCTGGGATTACAGGTATGAGCCACTGCACCCGGCCCTTGCTCTAATTTCTTCAGTGGTTCCTCAACTTGATCTTCCAACCCTTTTATTGATTTTTTAAAGCGTCAACAATCCTATCTTTAATTTCTGAAGCTCTTTCTAAATCTTTGAATGTTACCAAACGGAACCCTGTTTTTGTTTCAGTTTTGAGATGCAATAATCTTTTATCTCTCTAAAGACAAAATGATTTTTTTTTTAACTCCATGCATGGTATTTGGTGTCTGTTTCTTTTTTGTTTTTTGAGACGGAGTTTCACTGTTACCCAGACTGGAGTGCAGTGGTGCAATCTCAGCTCACTGCAACCTCCACCTCCCGGGTTCAAGCGATTCTCCTGCCGCAGCCTCCCAAGTAGCTGGGATTACAGGCACACACCACCAAGCCTGGCTAATTTTTGTATGTTTAGTAGAGATAGAGGTTTCACCATGTTGGCCAAGCTGGTCTCGAACTCCTGACCTCAGGTGATCCACCCACCTCAGCCTCCCAAAGTGCTGGAATTACAGGTGTGAGACACCATACCAGATCCATGGTGTCTGTTTCTTCCTGGTTGCTTTGGTCCTGTCTGGTCCTGTCTGTTTTGGTTTCTCTCTTCCATGTTCAAGGTTTTTCTTCAATGTGAGGTATTTCTTAGCTCTCTTCTCAATAAAAAGCTACAAAGTTAATTGGGAGCTTGAGCACCAGGCACCATCCACTCAAACTTCGCAGCAGGGTGATCTGGGTGGCTGTTTGCTGGGAAACCCAATCCAGTGTTCTTGTTTTCTCTTTAAGCTAGTCATCTTCCGGTCCTCTGCGTGGGGGGTAGGGGTTTGGTTGTCAGGGTCCCAGGAAACAAGCGGAGTGGCAGGCCTGGAAGGGTGTGCGTATGGTGTTGCCACGTTCAACATTAAGATACATTTGACTCCTTTATCTCTGGCTTTTCTGAGCAGTACTCGTGTCCTCAATGTGCCTGGCATCCCCCGATTCAGAGCAGCTTTGTTTTACCCTCTCCTGAGAATAATCTTCCAGACTTCCGCTGTGGGGGCGTGGGGGTGTGAGGTGGGAGGGGATCTAGGGATCTAAGAGCTTCCTAAGTAACTTCCCCCACCAGTCTTTCTTATTTTAGCACCACCCCCACCCCCTTCACTCGCAGAGGGACCCGGCGCTGCCAGCTCTCTGTCTTTGGCAGAGTCTGTCCTGTCAATCGCATCCATGCTCAGCCTTCCCACGGCTGCCTGGGACTCATTTGTCAGGCTTTCCCAGGCCTGACAACCAGTGACCCCCCGTCCCTCCCCTCTTGTGGCCGTGCTTTCCCATCCTGCTTTTCTCAACATTGTGGGTTTATGTCTCTTTTTAAAAAAGAATTCCTCTTCCAGAAGTTTCAGTGAGGTTTCAGGAGGGAGCAAAATTAGATACATATGTGCGATCTGTCGTTGTAACCTGAACTCTACCCTGCAGTTCTGAAATCCGATCTGCTCCTTAAAATTTGGTGTGGGACTTCTCCATAGAGTTATGGGAATTCATAAGTTCAACGTATGCCACTACAGACTTTGCTTCATGCGACCACATACCAGGCACTCTGCTGGAATCTGGGATACAGATATGTTTAGGGCATGGTACCCTCCTAACAGATATCAGCTAAGCAGAAGAGGCAGACATACTCAAGGAAACATAATACAAGCCCACAATCCCTCACCCAAATCCTTGGGAGTCATATAGGTTTTAGATTTCAGGATTTATTAGATTTTAGAAAGGTAATATGGGCCATGATTCTCATGGTACTCCAGTGGGGCCTGCAGCAACACCTCAGTATCAAACACAATATTGCTGCAGTGAAATGTATGGATATTCACACTAAATAAGATTTTTTTTTTAAAGATGATAAATAACCTCACATCCATTCAGGACAAGTTTAAAAACTGACTACGTTAATAAATAAGGTCCAGTTTTCAGTTTGGGGATGTCCGAGTTGTTGATAAGGTACTGTGAACCAGAATGTCTTAGTCTGTCTGGCTGCTATCACACAATTCCTTAGACTGCATAATTTATAAGTAATAGAAACTCATTTCTCATAGTTCTGTAGTCTGGGAAGTCCAAGCTCAAGGCACTGGCAGATTCGGTGTCTGCTAAGGGCTTGTTCTGTGCTCCGTAGATGGTACCTTGTGGCTACATCCTCACATGGGGGAAGGGGAAGACAGCTCTCTTGAATTAAAAAAAAAAAAATTAAGTTTAAAAATTTTTTATTAAATTATTATTTTTTTTTAAGAGACAGGGTCTCATTATGTTGCCCAGGCTGGTCTCAAACTCCTGAGTTCAAGTGATCCTCCCCACTTAGCCTCCCAAACTGTTAGGATTACAGGCGTGAGCCACTGCACCCAGGCTTGAACCTTTTTTATAAGGTTACTAATCCCATTCATGAGAGCTCTGACCTTATGACTTAATCACCTCCTAAAGGCCCCACCTCTTCTTACCATCACACTGGTGACTAAGTCTCAATATATGCATTTTGGGGGAATACATTCAGACCACAGAACTCTATAATGTATTAAGTTTTATAAATGAAAGTTGTACAAAATAGTGTAAGTGTATACTGAAGGGAAAGGGGAGGCTTCACAGGGGAAATGATATTTGAACTAGACCTTGATGACTGAATAGGAGCTCACCAGAAGGGAAAGGGGGTTCTGGGCAGGGTGAAAGCTCAAGCAAAGGCCCAGTGTATTAGTCCATTTTCATGCTGCTGATAAAGACATACTGGAGACTGGGCAATTTACAAAAGAAAGAGGTTTAATGACTTACAGTTCCGGTTGGCTGGGGAAGCCTCACAATCATGGTGGAAGGCAAGGAGGAGCAAGTCACGTCTTACATGAGTGGCAGCAGGCAAAAAAAGAGCTTATGCAGAGAAACTCCTGTTTTTTAAAACAATCAGATCTCGTAAGACCCATTTACTATCACAAGAACAGCACAGGAAAGACCCACTCCCATGATTCAATCATCTTCCACTGGGTTCCTCCCACAACACATGGGAATTATGGGAGCTACAAGATGAGATTTGGGTGGGGACACAGATCCAAATCATATCACCCAGAGGTTGGAAGCATGAAAGAATGTCACCTCTTGGCTGGAAGCAGTGCCTCATTCCTATAATCCCAGCACTTTGGGAGGCCAAGGTGGGTGGATCCCTTGAGGTCAGGAGTTCGAGACCAGCCTGGCCAATATGGCAAAACCCTGTCTCCATTAAAAATACAAAAATTAGCCGCATGTGGCGGTGGGTGCCTGTAATCCCAGCTACTTGGGAGGCTGAGGCATAAGAATCACTTGAGCCTGGGAGGCAGAAGTTGCAGTGAGCTGAGATTATGCCTCTGAGATTGTGCCACTGCACTCCAGTCTGGGTGATAGAGTGAGACTCTGTCTCAAAAAAAAAAAAAAAAAAGTTTGTTTTATCTAAGAAGAATATCCTCAATGAAACAGTAAAATTATCATTTTTATTAAGTCTTCACCCTTCAGCACGACTTTCTATTATTCTGTGTGACGGAATGGGAAGTATGTATAAAACAATTCTTTTGCATACCAAAGTACTGTGGTTATCTCTAAGAAAGGCACTTGTGTAATTGTTTGAGTTGCAGGTGAAACTAGCCATTCTTTATGGAATGCCATATTTTAGTTGAAAGAACAACTGCCAAAGAAAAAAATTATGACTCTTCGGATGTTAGTATTTGGCAGATATTTTCTTAAAAATGAATGCAGCGATGTTTATAGCAGCACAATTTGCAATTGCAAAAATGTGGAACCAGACAAATGCCCACCAATCAATGAGTGAATAAAGAAACTGTGGGGTGTGTGTGTATATATATATATACATGTATATATATATGTGTGTATATATATACACATATATACGTATATATATGTGTATATATATGTATATATGTACATGTGTACCTGTATATGTGTGTATATATATATACATACATATATATACACATGTACATATATATACATATATATATACACACACACACACACATATATGATGGGATATCACTCAGCCATAATAAGAAATGAATTAATGGCATTCACAGCAACCTGGATGAGATTGGGGACTACTATTCTTTTTTTTTTTTTTTTTTTTGAGATGGAGTCTTGCTCTGTCGCCCAGGCTGGAGTGCAGTGGCACAATCCCTGCTCACTGCAAGCTCCGCCTCTTGGGTTCACGCCATTCTCCTGCCTCAGCCTCCCGAGTAGCTGGGACTACAGGCGCCCACCACCATGCGTGGCTAATTTTTTGTATTTCTAGTGGAGACGGGGTTTCACCATGTTAGCCAGGATGGTCTCGATCTGCTGACCTCGTGATCCGCCCGTCTCAGCCTCCCAAAGTGCTAGGACTACAGGCATGAGCCACCGCGCCCAGCTGGAGACTATTATTCTAAGTGAGGTAACTCAGGAATGGAAAATCAAACATCGTATATTCTCACTCATAAGTGGGAGCTAAGCTATGAGGATGCAAAGGCATAAGAATGATACAATGGACTTTGAAGACTCGGAGGGTAAGGGTGGGAAGGGGGTGAAGAATAAAAGACTACAAATTGGATTTAGTGTATACTGTTTGGGTGATGGGTGCACCAAAATCTCACAAATCACCACTAAAGAACTTATTCATGTAACAAATACACCTGTTCCCTCCAAAACCTATGGAAATAAAAAATGTTTTTAAAAAAAAGTTATTTGAGAAAGATTAAAAAACTCCTAACTACTGAAAAACAAAATGAATGCAGTGAGATGGTCACTTCAAGGAAACCAACTGACAGTATTTGTTGTCAATGATAACACTTGAGCTTTTGAGCAAAAACTTAAATGTTGGAAATTTTACACCATGGCTTTGACAGCGTCCCAGTACTAAAATAATTTTCTGATAAAATCAGTGGTAATATCACTGGTAACATTAACTAATGAGATTTTTCAACTAATGAGATTTCTCAACATTCAAGAGTGTAATGAAATATATCACTGTTTGGAAGCTGTGCTTAAGTTAGTGAATCAATATCTTCCACAGGATCAATGCTTGATACTGTCAAAGCATACATGGATGAAATATCTATTAAAAATGCAAGATAGCACACCTGTAATCCCAGCACTTTGGGAGGCCGAGGTGGGTGGATCACGAGGTCAGGAGATCGAGACCATCCTGGCTAACACAGTGAAACCCCGTCTCTACTAAAAATACAAAAAAATTAGCTGGGCTAGGTGGCGGGTGCCTGTAGTCTCAGCTAATCAGGAGGCTGAGGCAGGAGAATGGCGTGAACCTGGGAGGCGGAGCTTGCAGTGAGCCAAGATCGCACCACTGCACTCCAGACTGGGCGACAGAGCAAGACTCCATCTCAAAAAAAAAAAAAAAAAAGCAAGCTAGATCAATGGATTTCAATGTAATAGAGTAAGAAAAGTCTATGTATATTGAAGCTGTATCCCACATTGCAATTAACCTTTAAGGAACTATCACTTGAGCTATCACAAGTTGAGTTTTGGTGTAGTATTAAAGAAGACAATTATCTGAAAGGCCATAAAAATAGCCCTCATTTTCCCCCAAGTACATATTTATGTGAGGGCCAATCTTCTCATAAACTTCAACCAAAACAATAAATTGCAACAGATTGACTGCAGAAGCAAAGATGAGAATTGAGATGTTTTCTATTTAAGCCAAACAACAAAAACACTTGCAAAGCTGTAAAACAATGCCATGTTGCTCACTAATTATTTTTGTCTTGGAAGATTTAGCTATTTTTCGCAAAAATATTTACATGTAATGAGCTTACTATTTTATTTTATTTATTTATTTATTTTGAGATGGAGTCTCGCTCTGTTGCCCAGGCTGGAATGCAGTGGCACAATCTCTGCTCACTGCAACCTTTACCTCCCGGGTTCAAGCAATTCTCCTGCTTCAGCCTCCCAAGTAGCTGGAACTACAGGTGCCTGCCACTATGCCTGGCTAATTTTTGTATTTTTAGTAGAGACAAAGTTTCACCCTGTTGGCCAGGCTGGTCTTGAACTCCTGACCTCAAGTGATCCGCCAGCCTTGGGCTCCCAAAGTACTGGGATTGCAGGCGTGAATCACTATGCCTGGCCTATTTTTAAATAAATAAATAAATATTTTGAAATATTCTCACTTTCAATTTCTAATCTGGTAAATGTTGATAGATATAACCTACATGAACAAAAGCTCTTTGGAGTCGTCAATAACTTTTTTGTTTTGTTTTTTTTTTGAGATGGAGTTTCACTCTTATTGCCTAGGCTGGAGTGCAATGGCATGATCTTGGTTCACTGCAACCTCCATCTCCCAGGTTCAAGTGATTCTCCTGCCTCAGCCTCCCATGTTGCTGGGATTACACGCATGCACCACCACACCTGGCTAATTTTGCATTTTTTTAGTAAAGACAGGGTTTCACCATGTTGGTCAGGCTGGTCTCAAACTCCTGACCTCAAGTGATCCACCTGCCTCAGTCTCCCAAAGTGCTGGGATTACAGGCGTGAGCCACCGCACCTGGCTCTTCATTAACTTTTATAACTGCAAAGGGGTCCTGAGACCAAAAAGTTTGAAAACCATTGCTAAAATGAGCTACAACGAAAGAAAAGTCAGTGTCAGATTTGAACAAGAGGGGAGATTTTATACTAGAAAGATCCTTCTAAAGGCAGTGTGGAAGCAAGGCCAGAGTGGAACCAGGTTGCGCGCAGGTGCCCCAGTCAGGAAGTGAGACATAAGAATGGAAGGGGACTGGATGCAGTGGCTCATGCTTATAATCCCAACACTTCAGGAGGACAAGGAAGGAGGATTGCTTGAGCTCAGAGAAGTTCAAGAGCAGGCTGGGCATCATGGCAAAATCTCATCTCTACAAAAATTACAAAAGTTAGCCTGACATGGTGGTATATGCCTGTAGTCCAAGCTAATTGGGAGGCTAAGCTGGGAGGATCGCTTAAGCCCAGGAGGTCAAGGCTGCAGTGAGCCAAAATCACGCCACTGTACTCCAGCCTGGGTGATAGAGCAAGATCCTGTCTCCAGAAGAAAAAAAAAAAAGGCAATGGGATTGGGAATAGGAGAGGAGAGTATTTTTGCAAGGAACATTCTATAAGTAGAAATGACAGGACATGTTGGCTATCTGCCCACACTCACCCACCCATTGCTCCTCCCCATAGCAGTATCACTTTCATCTAAATTCCTTATAGTCTTGGCTGTCCTCTCTAATGGGCTTCAAGCTTAATGTGTCCCAAAATGGATTCTTGATTTCTCTCAATCTAAACTTATTCCTAGAGTCTTCCTCATCTAACAAATAAATACATATATAACAACTCCATTCTTCCAGTTGCTTAGGCCAAAAACAATGAAGGCATTAAATCCAGCAGCAAATCCTGTTAGCCCCATCTTTTTTCTTTCTTTCTTTCTTCCTTTTTGAGACGGAGTCTCGCTCTGTTGCTCAGGCTGGAGTGCAATGGCATGATCTTGGCTCAGTGCAACTCTGCCTCCCTGGTTGAAGCAATTCTCCTGCCTCAGCCTCCTGGGTAGCTGGGACTACAGGCATGTGCCACCACACCCGGCTAATTTTTGTGTTTTTATTAGAGATGGGGTTTTGCCGTGTTGGCCA
This sequence comes from Pan troglodytes, assembly GCF_028858775.2. Classification (NCBI taxonomy): domain Eukaryota; kingdom Metazoa; phylum Chordata; class Mammalia; order Primates; family Hominidae; genus Pan; species Pan troglodytes. The sequence continues at coordinate 38,160,128 of NC_086016.1, forward strand.
GGCTGCTCTCGAACTTCTGAACTCAAGGGATCCACCAACCTCGGCCTTTCAAAGTGCTGGGATTAAAGGCATGAGCCACCATGCCTGGCCACCTCCATCTTTAAAATGTTCCCATAATCCAACCACTTCTCACCATCCTTGACTACCTCTCTGACCTCATCTACCGCCCTCTCCCTTGCTCCCTCTCCTCCAGTCATGCTGTCCTTGACTATGCTAAGCACACTCCTACCTCAGGGCCATTGCACTGGCTGTTCCCCCTGCCTGGATTGCTCTTCCTTCCAGATATCAACACTGATTACTCTCCTACTTGCTTCAGATCTTTGCTCAACTGTCTCCTTATCAGAGAGGGCTTCCCTGAACCCATGTACACATTTCCTATTTGCATCTCTCTTTATCCTGCTTTACTCTTCTGGTTAGCCCTCATCACAACCTGATGTGTTACGGATTTATTTTCACTTGTTTGTATATTTTATGTTCCCCTCCAGTAGCATGTAAGCTCTATAAGAATAGAGACGCTTAGTTTGTATTCCTCAATACCTAGAACGAGCCCTAGCCCAGAGCAGATACTCAACATTTATTTTGAACCAATGGATGAATAATTTGACATTTACATACGTTTTTGTTTGAAAAAAGTTGAATACCACTAATCTTTGGACAAGACGATGGGAGCCTGACATAATCCCTGATGGCACCTGATACAATAGTTAACATGTACTGCCTTAGGTGTTTTTTAAGGTATTCTCTTATTCTTTCTCTTTCCAGCAACCTAGGACGCAGATGCCATTATCCCCATTTTACAGAAGAGGAAATTGAGGCAAAGAGAGATTACATAACTTGCCCAAGATCACACATTAGTTAGCATCAGAGCAAGAGTTTGCACCAAAGCAGCTTGGCCCTATAGTCCACATTCTCTCTCTCCTTTTTTTTTTTTTGGAGATGGAGTTTCGCTCTTGTCACCCAGGCTGGAGTGCAATGGCTTGATCTTGGCTCACTACAACCTCAGTCTCCCAGGTTCAAGCAATTCTCCTGCCTCAGCCTCCCGAGTAGCTGGGATTACAGGCGTGTGCCACCACATCTGGCTGATTTTTATATTATTAGTAGAGACGGGGTTTTGCCATGTTAGCCAGGCTGGTCTCGAAATCCTCAGGTGATCCACCCACCCTGGCCTCCCAAAGTGCTGGGATTACAGGTGTGAACCACCACACCTGGCCTAGTCCACATTCTTAACCACTCTGCCATGATACTTGGATCTGGAAGTACTCTAAACATCTAGTATAAAGGGGTTGGACCGTGATCTCTAAGATGCTTCCAGTTCTATGGGTCTGTGAGCTTGAGATTCTACTACTTAGAATATTCATTGATTATTGACTTAATTAGTTAGCTAATTCATTTCTTCAACACATATTTATTAGCTATTCACTACATGCTAGGTTCTGTGCTAGGCACTTCCCATATATTTTCTTTAATCCTGAGAAGTAGGAATTATGATGCTTATCTTACAGATGAGGAATCTGAGGCTTATAGAACTTAAGAATTTATCCAGGGTCCAGTTATTAGCAGGAACAAGATTCGAGTCCCGGTCTCAAGTCTGCTTTTTTCCAAAACTCAAGCTCCTTCCCTGACCCTCGCCTGCTTCTCTTCCAGCTTGCAGGGAGCCTTGGGGCCCTACGTGCGTGAAGTTCCAATGAACCCACGGAGAGGCCTGTAGGGGCAGGGGACAGGGGGTGCCTCTTCACCTCTGAGGCAGGATTTCAGAGTCTGAGAGCACCAGTTTGGTCCAGAAACCCTGGCTGGGACGTTAGTAAAGGGGCAAGAATTCACAAACCCTCACGAGGTGTCACTTTTTGTCCTGATCCTCTCCTTTCCCTCCAGCCTGCTGTGGCCAGCGTCAACCACTGCGACATATAACATGCCACATCAGCAGACAGGCCAGGCTGGGATCCCAGATAATTTGACAGCAGGGGCCTTTCACCATCGGACTTCTTTCCAGTCAGGCAGCACTGAGACTAATTAAAGCTCCCTCTGGGGCATCAGGGAGAAGGGAGGAGACAGGCACGACCAAATCTAAAGACATACTCGTCCGGGAATCAAGCGAGGGAGGCGGAGGTAGAAGCCTGGCTCGGAGGAGCTCACAGCGGGTCCTGCAGGCAGAACGCGGTCACGTGACTGATGTCCCTCCGGCTGGCAGCGCAAATGGAGTCACAGCCCTAGCAATACCCCGGATTGCAAACTCTCGAGGTCTCCGCCCATTTCATGGCAGGAAATCAGTGTTTTCCAAGAACGCCCAGTGGCGCGGGCACCGGCCTGAGTCCCGCCGCCCACTGCTCTCGAGCGGCCGGAGCAGCAGCTCCGTGGCGCCCCCTGGAGGCCGCCCCTGCTGGCGCCGTCCCCCGGGTGTCAATAGACCGTGGCGCGCCTCCCTCTCGGTTGAGAGCTGTGGGAGCCCAGGACGTGCCTATTAAAGGTATCTTTTGAAGTGAGAGGGACAAGAAAAGGCCTTCCCTTTATGTAACTCTCTGTTCCCCAGCAAAGTTGCCAGGGTCCCCAACAATCGTAGTTTCTCCTTCACAGGAGGTTCCCCTGACGTCCTCTAGAGGGCGCGCGCGCACGGCCAGGGCGATTTCGGGGTCCGCAGCCCACGTGCTGCGCGGTCTCTTCTCCAGGCCACCCCGCTTGTCTAGCTATGCGCAGGGGGCAGGGAAAGATCTCCCTGTAAGATCTCCCTTACATGTGGATATCTGAGAGCAGAGATCTCGATGACCCCGGAAGACCCCTACACCCGGAGTGGAGCGGGAGCAGGATGAGAGAATATTGACTGAGCCCTGCCAGCCACTGTTCTAAGCGCTTTTTCCCTGTTCCTGCCGATTTGTTCCTCACAACAACCATAGGAAGTGGAGACTATGATTATCCCCGTTGCACAGTAAGGAAACTGAGGCAAAGGGAGGTTAGGTAACTTGGCGATGTCTCCCTGCTAGGGATAGCAGAATGGGATAGAAACGCAGGCCACCCGGCTTGGCGCGGTGGCTCACGCCTTTAATCCCAGCACTTAGGGAGGCTGAGGTGGGCGGGTTACCTGAGGTCAGGAGTTCGAGACCAGCCTGGCCAACATGGCGAAACCCTATCTCTACTAAAAATACAAAAATTAGTCGTGGTGGGCACCTGTAATCCCAGCTACTCAGGAGGCTGAGGCAGAAGAATCTCTTGAACCCAGGAGGCAGTGGTGGCAGTGAGCCGAGATCATCCCACTGCACTTCAGCCTGGGTGGCAGAACAAGACTCTGTCTCAAAAAAAAAAAAAAAAAGAAAGAAAGACAGGCCACCCAGTGGTGGTCCCTGTGCTCCTCCCCACCCCCGCACTGTGCTGGGCGGTGAGGACGCGGCTGGCCCAGGAGGTGGGGGTGTGGAGTGGGGCACATCAGAGATTTCAAATTGACCAAGGTCTGTTTTGTGTCAGTTTGTCAGTTTTATGTGTCAGCTTGGCTAAACTATGGTCTCCTGTTATTTGATCAAACACTAATCTATTTTTTCTTTTAGTTTAAAAAATAATAATTAAATGAACAAATCCTGGCTAATGTATTTTTTTGTAGAGACAGGGTTTTGCCATGTTGCCCAGGCTGGCCTCTGACCCTTGTGCTCAAGTGATCTGCCACCATGCCTAGCCTCAAACACTAATCTAGATGTTGCTTGAAGGCATTTTGTAGATGTGATTTGTCTATAATTAGTTTACTTCAAGTAAGGGAGATTATCCCAGATAATCTGGGTGAGTCTGAAAGACTTTATGGGTAGAACTGAGGTGCCCTTGAAGAGGAAGAAATTCTGCCAGCCAATAGCAATTTCAGCTTGTGCTGAAGAGTTCCAGCCTTCCTAACAACCAGCCCTACAAATTTCGGACTTGCCTAGCCAGCCCTGTGTGTATAAACCAATTCCTTGCAATAATCACACTTACACCCTCACCCCACCCCCCTCCCCAAATACATGTATATATGGAGAGAGAGGGAGAGAGAATATAAAATCATACATATATCATATATCTCCTATTTGTTCTGTGTCTTTAATTTCTCTAGTTGACCCCTGACTGATGCAATGACCCAAGAGCAGGCAGATGCCCAGGGGGCGTTTATGACACCTCTCCTAGGACTTGGCTCAATCTGAGTCCCTTGTGAGTCCCTCAACGGCCATCTGCAACCCTGAGGAGGGTAGGAAAATCCCAAATTGACTGAGATTACATTTCCATCATCAACAGCAATGGAGAATCAATAAAGAAATTTAGTTCAGATATTGAAAAATGAAGAGGGCTGGGCGCGGTGGCTCACGCCTGTAATCCCAGCACTTTGGGAGGCCGAGGCGGGTGGATCACCTGAGGTCGGGAGTTCGAGACCGGCCTGGCCAACATGGTGAAAACTCATCTCTACTAAAAATACAAAAATTAGTCGTGGTGGGTGCCTGTAATCCCAGCTACTCGTGAGGCTGAGGCAGGAGAATCGTTTGAACCCATTAGGCAGAGGTGGCAGTGAGCCGAGATCACCCCATTGCACTTCAGCCTGGGTGACAGAACAAGACTCCGTCTCAAGGAAAAGAAAAAAAAAGAAGAAAGTCACAGTTTTTGCACTATCAAGTTTATGTGCTAAGATTCATACCTCATTTTAACAGCCTACAACTACTTCTGCATGGACCAGAAGGGCAGAGCCACAATAACACTGACCAAACCATAGTAATAGCACAATCGTTGCTACAAAACATTTGCAAATAATCGGATAATATATCTGATTAGGGCCTTGTATCCAGAATATATAAAGAGCTCTTATTGCAACAACAAGTAGAAAACAGATCAATTTAAAAATGGGCAAAAGCAGGCCAGGCACAGTGGCTCACACCTGTAATCCCAGCACTTAGGGAGGCCGAGGCGGGTGGATCACCTGAGGTCAGGAGTTTGAGACCAACCTGGCCAACATGGCGAAACTCCGTCTCTACTAAAAGTACAAAATTGAGCCGGGCGTGGTGGTGAGAGTCTGTAATCCCAGCTACTTGGGAGGCTGAGGCAGGAGAATCGCTTGAACCCAGGAGGTGGAGGTTGCAGTGAGCTGAGATCTCGCCATTGCACTCCAGCCTGGGCAACAAGAGTGAGACTCTGTCTCAAAATAAAATAAAATAAAATGAAATGAAATAGGCAAAGGACTTGAATATCCAAAGAAGATAAACAAACGGCCAATAAGCAAACAATACCTTCAAGCACAAAAGATGCTCAGCACAATTAGTCATCAAGGAAAAGGCAAATCAGAACCACACGGGACTCACTTCACATCCACCAGGATGGCTATAGTCCTTACAGTAAGAGAATAGCAGACGGCAGGTATTGTGCTTTACTTGTATTAAGTAACTTAATCCTCACAGTAGCCTCGTGAAGGAGGGATGGCTATTAGCTCATTTACAAAAGAGGAACTGAGGCCTGGAAAGGTGAAATGATTGCCCCAGTGTTCCATGGCTGGTCAGTGGGTGTCAGAATTTAAGACCTGGGCTGTCTGCTTCCAAAGCTGTGCTATCCAGCTTTAATGACTGTGCTATACTGGTCTCTAGCAAAATGATTGAAAATTTCCCTCTCAGACCCACCATTTACCTTTATTGCTCCCAGAGACCCTCACATGTGCTCCTTAGCTACCAAAAACAGACTTCTTCTTTCTCCTGGCATTTGTCCCATGTCCTTTGGTCAGTCCAGAACTCACTAGGAGGCTCCCAGACGCTGTGTCCGTGTTTCTCCTCCAGACCGACGATGCTGCCTGTGTCACTGCCTCAGGGCCACGTCACTGCTGCTGCCCCACTGGACTCCCACGGTCCTAGCCACCAGCCACTCCCCTCCTTCTTCCTGGCTAGCAAGGTTTACTGACTACCATAGAGGCGGAAAATGCCAGACGTTCGTTTTCCCAGGTTCCCTTTACAGTTACAGGTGGCCATGTGACTGTGTTCTGGTCAATGACATATAAGGAGAGTCTTCTGAGAAAGATTTTCTCTCCTGGCCAGAATAGAGAGAGAGGGTGAGGTAGATGGAAAGAGCGGGAAGCTGGGCGCAGTGGTTCACACCTGTAATCCCAACACTTTGGGAGGCCAAGGCAGGTGGATCACCTGAGGTCAGGAGTTCGAGACCAGCCTGGCCACATGATGAAACCTTGTCTCTACTAAAAATACAAAAATTAGCTGGGTGTGGTGGTGTGGGCCTATAATCCCAGCTATTCAGGAGGCTGAGGCACGTGAATCACTTGAACCCAGGAGGCAGAGATTGCAGTGTGCTGATCATGCCACTGCACTCCAGCCTGGGCAACAGAGTGAGACTCCGCCTGAAAACACACACACACACACACACACACACACACACACACACACACAAAACAGTGGGAGAGAGAGTAAGAGTGAGGGAGGGAGCAAGAAAGCTAGAGTGAGGAAAGTTAACTTTTCTTGTTGTTCTGACTACTCCTTTTCTTCCTGGCTTTGGAGACAATTGTATAAGAAAGTAATGGCGGCTGAGCGTGGTGACTCACACCTGTAATCCCAGCACTTTCGGAGGCCGAGGTGGGTGGATCACGAGGTCAGGAGATTGAGACCATCCTGGCTAACATGGTAAAACCCCGTCTCTACTAAAAATACAAAAAAATTTAGCCGGGTGTGGTGGCGGGCGCCTGTAGTCCCAGTTACTCGGGAGGCTGAGGTGGGAGAATGGAGTGAATCCGTGAGGTGGAGGTTGCAGTGAGCCGACATCGCGCCACTGCACTTCAGCCTGGGCGACAGAGCGAGACTCTGTCTCAGACAAAAAAAAAAAAAAAAAAAAAAAAAGAATGTAATGGCTTGCCTGGGCATGGTGGCTCACGCCTGTATTTCCAGAACTTTGGGAGGCCAAGGCAGGTGGATCACTTGAGGTCAGGAGTTCACAACCAGCCTGATCAACATGACAAAACCCTGTTCCTACTAAAAATACAAAAATTAGCTGGGTGTGGTGGCGGGCACTTGTAGTCCTAGCTACTCAGGAGGCTGAGGCAGGAGAATTGCTTGAGCCTGGGAGGCAGAGGTTGCAGTGAGCCGAGGTGACGCCACTGTACTCCAGCCTGGATGACACAGTGAGACTCTGTCTCAAAAAAATAAAAAAAAGAATGTGATGGCTGGAACTGTGGCAGCCATACTGTAACTATGAGGTGACAAGTCTGAAGATGAAAGGTATCATACTCTGGATGGCAGAATGAAAGGACGAAAGAACATGGGTTCTTCATGATTAGTAGAGCAGCTAAGGCTTAGCAATGGAACTGCCTACTTCCAGCTTTCTTGTTAAATGAGGTAACTATTTTTATTGTTTAGACAGCTTAGCAATTTGACAGTCTGTTACTTGTAGCTGAAAGCATCTTTATTTTATTATCATTATTTTTTGAGACAGAGTCTCACTCTGTCACCCAGGTTGGAGTGCAGTGGCATGATGGCTCACTACAAGCTCCATCTCCTGGGTTTCAAACAATTCTGGTGCCTCAGCCTCCAACGTAGCTGGAATTACAGGCATGCGCCACCACACCCGGCTAATTTTTGTAATTTTAGTAGAGATGGGGTTTTGCCATGTTGGCCAGGCTAGTCTCAAACTCCTGGCCTTAAGTGATTCATCTGCCTTGGCCTCCCAAAGTGCTGGAATTACAGATGTGAGTCACTGTGCCGGCCTTTTAAAGTTTTTTTCTTTTTAGAGACAGGGTCTTACTCTGTGGCCCAGGCATGACCATAGCTCACTTCAGTCTCAAACTCCTGGGCTCAAGTGATCCTCCTGCCTCAGTCTCCCAAGTAGCTAGGACTACCTATGCACACCACCCAGGTGACTAATTTTTATTTTTCTATTTTTGTAGAGATGGGGGTCTTGCTATGTTGCTCAGGCTGGTCTGAAACTCCTGGCCTGAAGCAATCCTGCCTTTACCTCCCAAAGTGTGGGGATTACAGGCGTGGAGCCACCATGCCCAGTCATGAAAGCATTTTTGACTGATACCCTGCCACACTGGAGCTGGAAAAAACACCTCCTCCCAAAGAAGTTTAAAACTTTATTGGCCATGAAAAGAGCTGAGGCCCTATAGAAGAGTGGAAAAGTATGAGTTTGTGTTCCAGTCTTACCCTCCACAACTTAATAGCCACCTGCCTTTGAACAAGAGCTTAACTTCTCTGAGCCTCCGTTTACTCATCTGACCACTGCCTGGCACAGTGACCTACATGTATAATAGGGATAATAATTTTTTTTTTTTTTTTTTGAGAAAAAGTCTTGTTCTGTTGCCCGGGCCGGAGTGCGGAAGCATGATCTCGGCTCACTGCAACCTCTGACTCCTGGGTTCAAGCAATTCTCGTGTCTCAGCCTCCCAAGTAGCTGGGATTACAGGCATGTTCCACCATGCTTGTTTGATTGTTGTATTTTTAGTAGAGACAGGGTTTCACCATGTTAGCCAGGCTGGTCTCGAACTGCTGACCTCAGGGAATCCACCCGCCTCGTCATCCCAAAGTGCTGGGATTACAGGCATGAGCCACCACATCTGGCCTATAAATTTGTTTTTAGAAGGAGGGTTTGGGGGAAATTTTTTAAAATAAAAGCTTCTAGCAAGCCTCCTACACCATCCCAATCAAACTCTGTGCTTTTTTTTTAAAAAAAAAAAAAAAAAAAGGAAGCCAGGTGCAGTGGCTCACACCTGTAATCCCAGCATTTTGGGAGGCTGAAGTGGACAGATCACTTGACCCCCGGAGTTTGAGACCAGCCTGGGCAACATGGTGAAACCCTGTCTCTACAACAAAAATACAAAAATTAGCCGGGTGTGGTGGTGCACACCTGTGGTCCCAGCTACTAGGGAGGCTGAGGTGGGTGGATCACCTGAGCCTGGGGAGGTCAAGGCTCCAGTGAGCTGTGATTGTGTCACCGCGCTCCAGCCTGGATGACAGAGTGAGATTCTGTTTAAGAAAAAAAAAAAAAAAAGTTTGGGGGGTGGAGAAGAAAAATAAAGAAAACAAGAGGCCAGGCATGGTGGCCCATGCCTGTAATCCCAGCATTTTGGAAGGCCGAGGTGGGCAGATCATGAGGTCAGGAGATTGAGACCATCCTGGCCAACATGGTGAAACCCTGTCTCTACTAAAAATACAAAAAAAGAGCCAGGCATGGTGGCAGGTGCCTGTAGTCCCAGCTACTTGGCATGCTGAGGCAGGAGAATCACTTGAACCTGGGAGGCAGAGGTTGTAGTGAGCCCAGATCGTGCCACTGCACTCCAGCCTGGGTGACAGAGCGAGACACCATCTCAAAAAAAAAAAAAAAAAATTTAGAAAATCAGAAGCCCTGCTGTCTGTCTGTACCCAAGCCCTTCCACCAAGAAAGCTAGTCTAGGTGTGAGATCTCACACTGTCTTTGTAGCCATCTAAAAACAATAATAATAACAAACTGGACAGTATACAATAATAAATAAATAAAAAAGGGCAGAGGACTTGAATATCCAAAGAAGATAAACAGGCCAGGCACAATGGCTCTTGCCTGTAATTCTAGTACTTTGGGAGTCCGAGGCAGGTGGATCACTTGAGGTCAGGTGTTCAAGACCAGCCTGGCCAACATGGTGAGACCCCATCTCTACTAAAAATACAAAAACTAGCCTGGCGTGGTGACATGCACCTGTAGCCCCAGCTACTTGGGAGGCTGAGGCAGGAGAATCATTTGAAACCCAGGAGGTGGAGGTGGCAGTGAGCCAAGATCATGCCATTGCACTCCAGCCTGAGCGACAGAGCAAGACTCTGTCTCAAAAAACAAAGAAACAAACAAACAAAAAACAACAGAAAAACAAAAACAAAGAAGACAAACAAATGGCCAATAAGCACATGAAAAGATGCTCAATATACTTAGTCATTAAGGAAATGCAAATCAAAACCACAATGAGATATCACTTCCCATCCACTAGGATGGCTATAATCCAAAAACCAGAAAATAACCAGTACTGGTGAGATGTGGAGAAGTTGAAACCCTTGCATATTACTGAATGGAATGATAAATGGGAGTTACTACGGAAAACAGTAACTGCTTTGGGCCTGGTGCAATGGCTCAAGTCAGTAATCCTAGCACTTTGGGAGGCCGAGGTAGAAGGATCACTTGAGGCCAGCCTGGGCAACATGATGAAACCCTACCTCTACAAAAAAAAAAAGTGTGTATATATATATAAAAGTATATAATATATAAAAGTATATATATAAAAGTGTATATATATAAACGTATATATATAAAAGTGTATATATATAAAAGTATATATATAAAAGTGTATATATAAAAGTGTATATATATAAAAGTGTATATATATAAAAGTATATATATATGTGTGTATATATATATTAGCTGGGTGTAGTGGCATGTGCCTTTAGTCCCAGCTACTCAGGAGGCTGAGGTGGGAGAATTACTTGAGCCCAGGAGGTTGAGTCTGCAGTGAGCCATGATCATGTCACTGCATTCTAGCCTGGGCAACAGAGAGAGATCCTGTCTCAAAAAATAAATTAATTAAATTAAACAATAAAGGAATGGGCCGGGTGTGGTGGCTCACACCTGCAATCCCAGCACTTTGGGAGGCGGACGTGGGTAGATCACCTGAGGTCAGGCGTTCAAGACCAGCCTGGCCAACATGGTGAAACCCCGTCTCTACTAAAAATACAACACATTAGCCAAGCGTTGTGGCAGGCGCTTGTAATCCCAGCTACCTGGGAGGCTGAGGCAGGAGAATCACTTGAACCCAGGAGGCGGAGGTTGCAGTGAGCTGAAATCCTGCCATTGCACTCTAGCCTGGACAACAAGAGTGAAACCCCATCTCAAAAAAAAAAAAAAAAGGAGGCCGGGCGCGGTGGCTCACGCCTGTAATCCCAGCACTTTGGGAGGCCGAGGCGGGCGGATCACGAGGTCAGGAGATCGAGACCATCCTGGCTAACACGGTGAAACCCCGTCTCTACTAAAAATACAAAAAATTAGCCGGGCGTGGTAGCGGGCGCCTGTAGTCCCAGCTACTCGGGAGGCTGAGGCAGGAGAATGGCGTGAACCCGGGAGGCGGAGCTTGCAGTGAGCCGAGATCGCGCCACTGCACTCCAGCCTGGGCGACAGAGCGAGACTCCATCTCAAAAAAAAAAAAAGGAATGATGTACTGATACAGGCTACAATGTAGATGAATTCTGAAAACATGTTCAGTGAAAGAACTCAGACACAAAATGTCACTTATTAAATGATTCCCTTTATATGTAATATCCAGAATAGGTAAATCCATAGAGAGAGAATGCAGATTAGTGGTTGTTAGGTACTAAGGAGAGGGGGGAAGGGGGGAGTGGCTGCTCAATGGATATGGGGTCTATTTTGGGGGTGATGAAAACGTTTTGAAACCGGATAGATATTACGCTTGCATAATATTGTGAATGAACAAAATGCCACTGAATAGCGCATTTTTTTTTTAATTTTGAGACAAGGTCTCTGGCATGAGGTGGAGAATGCTACGATTTTTTTGATATCATTTTATGTTAGAGCAAAAATTGCACTCTGCTGTCCAGCTGGGAGTGCAGTGGCGCAATCTCAGCTCACTGCAACCTCCACTCCCCCGGTTCAAGTGATCCTCCTGCTTCAGCCTCCTCAGTAGCTGGGACTACAGGTGTGTGCCACCACGCCTGGCTAAGTTTTGTATTTTTAGTAGAGATGGGGTCTCACCATGTTGGCCAGGCTGGTTTCGAACTCCTGGCCTCAAACGATCCACCCACCTTGGCTTCCCAAAGTGCTGGGATTACAGACATGAGCCACTGTGACCCGTCTGAACAGTACATTTTGAAATGGCTAATTTTATGTTTGTGAAATTTGTCTCAATAAAAATAGAAACATACATAATGAGAGGTCATTCACGTACATCCAGTCATATTGCTTTTTTAATCTGATTTAGTGTTGTCTTCATGTCAGTCACCCTCTCCCTAGGAACTTGGTACAAGATCCTGGGCCTGGGGCTAGGGTAGAAGGCAATTTGACAGCATCACCCAGGGCTGCCTCCAGTTCCCCCCGCCCCTCCGATCCCCCAGCAAGTGAGGAAAACTGCCCCTCCAGGAAAGCTCTTCCACCTGGTACCTGCCGAGGAGAATTACAGTATTCATTAATCAGGGCTCTTTGTGGCAAGGAACAGAAGTACCTACGGGCTGATTAAGCAGAAAAGGATGTTAGCTCACAGAATTTTGTTTTTTTTTGAAACAGGGTCTCACTCTGTCTTCCAGGCTGGAGTGCAAAGGTGCAAGCAGGGCCAAGCAATTCTCCCACCTCAGCCTCCCGAGAAGCTGGGACTAGAGGCATGCACCATCATACCTGGCTAATTTTTTTTATTTTCAGTAGAGATGGGATCTTGCTGTGTTGCCCAGGCTGGTCTCAACCTCCCGGGCTCAAGTGATCCTCCTGCCTTGGCCTCCCAACGTGCTGAGATTACAAGGGTGAGCCATTGTGCCCAACTCACAGAATTTTTGAGGGGCTGGAGGACCTGGTTGTAGGCAAAGCTTCCGGGATCAATTCCCCCCAGATAGCCACAGAAACAGCTGTTAAGCAAGATCCTACCACTGCTGCGGGATAAGCAAAATGCTACCACTGCCGCTGCTCCTGTGAGACATTTCTGCACCCAGGATTTCACTCTAAAGCTGAGCATCCTGCCGCCACTCTCACCACACAGAGCCTCCTTCTTGAGTTCACACTTCCTTTTCCTCGTTTTGGTGGGACTTGCCTGCTTGGTGGGACTGGATCACATGCCAGTGCCCGAGCTTCAAGGAAGCCTGGGAAGCCAACATTTCTGGATTTCACCATGGGGAGATGGGGCCCACAGGGCCGGACATTTCTCAAATATAGGAAGGGGTTGAAAATGTGGTGGGTGACATGGTTTGGCTGTGTCCCCACCCAAATCTCATCTTGAATTCTCACGTATTATGAGAGGGACCTGGTGGGAGGTCATTGAATCATGGGGTCAAGTCTTTCCCGTGCTGTTCTCGTGATCTGATCGTGAATAAGTCTCATGAGATCTGACAGTTTTATAAAGAGGAGTTCCCCTGCACAAGCTCTCTCTCTCTTTGCCTGCTGCTATCCATGTAAAATGTGACTTGCTCCTCCTTGCCTTCTGCCACGATTGTGAGGTCTCCCCAGCCCTGTGGAACTGTAAGTCCATCAAACTTCTTTGTTTATTTTTGGTAAATTGCCCAGTCTCGGTATGTCTTATTTATTTATTTATTTATTTGTTTCTTTGTTTGTTTATTTTTGAGACACAGTCTCACTCTGTCGCCAGGCTGGAGTGCAGTGGCATGATCTTGGCTCACTTCAACCTCTACCTCCTAGGTTCAAGCAATTCTCCTGCCTCAACCTCCCGAGTAGCTGGGATTACAGGCACGTGCCACCACAGCTGGCTAATTTTTGCATTTTCAGTAGAGACCGGGGTTTCACCATGTTGGCCAGGCTGGTCTTGAACTCCTGATCTCAAGTGATCCACCCACCTCAGCCTCCCAATCGGGTATGTCTTTATCAGCAGTGTGAAAACAGACTAATAGAGAGACAGCATTTATTATTCCTCACTTGTTGGAAGGACCCTATGCAACCCTAGCTCATTTGACAATGTCCCTCTCATTATATACCTTGGGCCTTTTGCATATAGAGACAGCCCTGGTTTTTCACTGTCCAGAACCTTTATATCTGCCCCTCCCCAAAACAGAGAGGCCTCATACATCTGTCAGTAATAAAGCCCACCCTCTCGTATTTACTGGATAGATAAGTAACTGAGACTGAAACGCCACTGTATTCCATTTCCCTGACCACAGTGATTGATTCAGAGGGAAGCCTATGACAAAAACAGCGCCAGTCAGAATGTTCCCTGGCATTGATATAATGACTAGGGGGAAAGAGCAACTCTCTTTTGCCCTGGGGTTATTAAACTGGGAGGAAGAAACTATTTGCAGTGGGAGAAAATTAGGTCAGCCTAGAGTGAAGCAGAGATAGAGATGGTGAGAAAGCCAGGAAAATATGGTTTCATCTTTTGGATCTAGCTAAGCCTGAAGTCATTACATCTCTCGTTTTTAATTACACGAGCCAATAAGTTCCTTTCGAAAGCTTCAGTGAGTTGGAGTTGGATTTCTCTCACAACCGAGTATTCGTGATCAACCACCCTCTCCCTAATGGGAAATTTACTATGAGGCACTTTTCTATCCATTGTCTCATTTGACAGTAGATTTGAAAGTTAGGAGGGAGAGGCTAGGCGCGGTGGCTCATGCCTGTAATCCCAGCACTTTGGGAGGCTGAGGCAGGCAGATCATGAGGTCAGGAGTTAGAGACCAGCCTGGCCAACATAGTGAAATCCTGTCTCTACTAAAAGTACAAAAAATTAGCTGGGCGTGGTGGCGGGCACCTGTAATCCCAGCTACTCAGGAGGCTGAGGCAGGAAAATTGCTTGAACCCAGGATGTGGAGGTTGCAGTGAGCTGAGATCGCACCATTACACTCCAGCTTGGGCGATAGGAGTGAGACTCCGTCTCAAAAAAAAAAAAAAAAAAAAAAAAAGAAGTTAGGAGGGAGCATTAACAATAAAAGAACTATGACTGGACACAGTGGCTCATGCCTGTAATCCCAGCACTTTGGGAGGCCAAGGTGGGTGGATCACTTGAGGTCAGGAGTTTAAGACCAGCCTGGCCAACATGGTGAAACCTCGTCTCTACTAAAAATACAAAAATTATCCAGGTGTCGTGGTGCGTTCCTGTAATTCCAGTACTTGGGAGGCTGAGGCACGAGAATCACTGCCAGGAGGTGGAGGTTGCAGTAAGCCAAGATCCAGCCAATGCACTTCAGCCTGGGCGACAGAGCAAGACTCTGTCTCAAAAAAACAAAACAAAACAAAACAAAAATGAGCATTATTATCCTTACAGATAATAATTTAAGCTAAGAGAGATTAATTGACTAGCCCAAGGGCATACAGCTAGTTGTGGTCTGGCTTGAATTTGAACACAGTTCTGCCTACCTTCAAATTTAGCACTCGTCCTAAAATTCTATAGTCAATTCTTATTTTCAGAAGTAATTTTTCTCCTCATAATTTTCCTAATTCTTTGGTCCTCCAAGGCCTTTCAAGCCAGTTCCCAGCTCCTGATAATAGTGAATACCTGAAACAGCTAGCTTATTATTCTCCCGTGGGTGTTTTAATTTTCAAAATGTGGAAAGACCAAGGCATGAAGCTTTGGAGGAGAAATTTCATCCACTGGCTGTGGACATGAGGAACTTGAAGTTCCTGGGATCTCAACCCCAGTACCTACACTTATGGGAAACCATCACCCTCTCGGGAAGGCTTCCCTTGTCTAGAAACTTTTTTTGAGGAAATCCAAGAATGTCTAAATAGTAGAGGATGCAGTATGAACATGCCTTTGGAACTCTATCTGACTCACAGGATCCCACAATTTTAGCACAGCCTCTTCCAAGCTGAACCTCTCACCAAACCAGGTTAGGAATTGCGGGTTAGTTATTTGGAAGGAAAGGTGGTTGAGAAGGACCAGGGGAATTAATATTCATTGAACATATGACAACGATGGCAAATAGAGTTTCTCTGCGTCATGCATTGATAAGCACACAGAGTCAGCATCCATGCTCAATTGGTAATGTCTGCCCTTGGTGCAGGACAGCATCCAAGCTCACCTGGTAATGTCTGCCCTGGGTGCAGGAGGGGGCCTGGCAGGATGGTTGCCAGCTCTCCATCTTCTCTGGCTATGAGCCAGGCACTTTACACCATTAACCCCAAGTTCTCACAATAACCTCTGAGGTGGGAGTTTCTTTTCTTATTTTCTGGAGGAGGAAACTGAGGTTTAGAGAGGATGTTACTTGCCCCTTGTAAAAGGTACTAGGTGGACAAGTCTTTAATTTAAAAATAAATAAATAAGCAACATATCACCACCACAAAAGCAGCAATATTGCTACAATTTACTGAGGGCTTTCTACATGCAAGACACTATTTTTTTGTTGTTTTGTTTTTTTTTTGAGATGGAGTCTCACTCTGTCGCCAGGCTGGAGTGCAGTGGCGCGATCTTGGCTCACTGCTTCCCAGATTCAAGGGATTCTCCTGCCTCAGCCTCCCGAGTAGCTGGGACTACAGGCGTGTGCCACCATGCCCAACTAATTTTTGTATTTTTAGTAGAGACGGGGTTTCACCATGTTAGCTAGGATGGTCTCGATCTCTTGACCTCGTGATCCGCCCGCCTCGGCCTCCCAAAGTGCTGGGATTACAGTCATGAGCCACCGCGCCCAGCCTTTTTAAAAAAAAATTATTTTACTTTAAGTTCCGGGATACATGTGCAGAACGTGCAGGTTTGTTACAGAGGTAAACACATGTGTCATGGTGGTTTGCTGCACCTATCAACCCATCACCTAGGCATTAAGCCCCACACACATTAGCTATTTTTCCTGATGCTCTCCCTCCCCTCGCCCCACCGACAGGCCCTGGTGTGTATTGTTCCCTGCCCTGTGTCCATGTGTTTTTATTGTTCTGCTCCCACTTACGAGTGAGAACATGCAGTGTTTGGTTTTCTGTTCCTGTGTTAGTTTGCTGAGGATGATGGCTTCCAGCTTCATCCATGTCCCTGCAAAGGACATGATCTCATTCCTTTTTATGGCTTCATAGTATTCCATGTTGTATACGTACCACATTTTCTTTACCCAGTCTACCACTGATGGGCATTTAGGTTGATTTCATGTCTTTGCTATTGTGAATAGTGCTGCAATAAACATATGTGTGCATATATCTTTATAACAGAATGATTTATATCCCTTTAGATATATACCCAGTAATGAGATTGCTGGGTCAGGTGGAATTTCTGTTTCTAGATCCTTGAGGAATCACCACACTGTCTTCCACAATAGTTGAGAAATAATGTACATTCCCACCAACAGTGTAAAAGCATTTCTATTTCTCCACAGCCTTGCCAGCATCTGTTGTTTCTTGACTTTTTAATAATCACCATTCTCACTGGCGTGAGATGGTGTCTCATTGTGGTTTTGATTTGCATTTCTCTAATGATCAGTGATGTTCAGCTTTTTTTCTTTTCTTTCTTTCTGTTTTTTTTGTTGTTGTTGTTGTTGTTGTTTTAAGGGAGTCTTGCTCTTGTTAC
Organism: Pan troglodytes; assembly: GCF_028858775.2. Taxonomy (NCBI): domain Eukaryota; kingdom Metazoa; phylum Chordata; class Mammalia; order Primates; family Hominidae; genus Pan; species Pan troglodytes. The sequence continues at coordinate 38,177,268 of NC_086016.1, forward strand.
CCAGGCTGGAGTGCAATGGGGAGATTTTGGCTCACTGCAACCTCTGCCTCCTGGGTTCAAGTGATTCTCCTGCCTCAGTCTCCCAAATAGTTGGGATTACAGGTGCCTGCCACCATGCCCAAGCTAATTTTTTGTAGTTTTAGTAGAGACAGCGTTTCACCATGTTGACCAGGCTGGTCTCAAACTCCTGACCTCAGGTGATCCACCCGCCTCAGCCTCCCAAACTGCTGGGATTACAGGCATGAGCCACCGTGCCTGGCCCCACATTTTTTCATGTTTCTTGGTCGCATAAATAAGACCCTGTATTAAGCCTGTTGTATGTATTATCTCCATTCATTTCCCAGAAGCTTGGTGAAGTAATTTACCATTTTACAGACCACGCGGAAACAGAAGAGCCAAGTGTCGTGTTCAATGTCACTGGTGCATCAGAAGCAGAGCTGTGGTGAAAGCCAGATGCAGCCAGCTCTAGGGCCTGGACTTCTGTTCCTTCCCACTGGTTTGTTTTCATCCTGAGTCATTGCTTGGTAGGGGAGGATTCTGAGAAAGCATTGAGGTAAACTATGGCTATACTGACTTACGCACTTCACATAAATCCCTTTGTGAGGAACATGTCACGGGGCTCCACACATCGGGCTATGAAGAGCAGGGTTGGCCTGTCCCTTTGTGGCAGCGGCCCCTCTTAGGCCTCTTCAGCACTCCGTCCCTGGGGGCCAGCCCATCCAGCCCTGGCCTTTCCTTCTCCTCTGGGTGAGTCAGAACTCTTTTTTTTTTTCTTTTGAGATGGAGTCTTGCTCTGTCACCCAGGCTGGAATGCAGTGGCACCATCTCAGCTCACTGCAACCTCCATCTCCTGGGTTCAAGCAATTCTTCTGCCTCAGCCTACCAAATAGCTGGGATTACAGGCACGTGCCACCATGCCCAGATAATTTTTTGTATTTTTGGTAGAGAAGGGGTTTCACCATGTTGGCCAGGCGGGTCTTGAACTCCTGACCTCAAGTGATCCACCCACCTCGGCCTCCCAAAGTGCTGGGATTACAGGTGTGAGCCACTGCACCCAGCCTGAGTCAGAACTTTGTACATGAGAAGGAAGTCTTGGGAGAAATCCACAGTTGTTTTGTATCCAGAACGTGAGGCAGCTTGGTGCTGTGATGAGAGTGTTCCTTGCCACTGCTCCTGGTTGAGCCACCTTGAGCCAATGTAGGTTTCTTCATCTGAAAAGTGAGAGGGATGGCCTAAGTGACTTCTAAGTGACTGAGCTGCTCTAAATGTGTGTGAGATGCCCGTGTCTGTGGACAGTCTCTGTAGTCTTTCTCAGACCTTGCTTCATTCTCATCCTCTTTCTCTCAGCTAATCAGTTGTTCCAGTATCTTACTATAAAACTTTTCTTTTTTTTTTTGAGAGAGAGAGAGTCTTGGTCTGTTGCTCAGGCTGGAGTGCAATGGTGCGATCTTGGCTCACAACAACATCCGCCTCCCAGGTCCAAGCGATTTGCCTGTCTCAGCCTCCCGAGTAGCTGGGATTACAGGCACCCACCACCACGCCTGGCTAATTTTTGTGTTTTTAGTAGAGATGGGGTTTTGCCATGTTGGTCAGGCTGGTCTCGAACTCTTGACCTCAGGTGATCTGCCCACATCGGCCTCCCAAAGTGCTGGGATTACAGGTGTGAGCCACCATGCCCATCCTAAAAATTTTCTTTTCTTTTCTTTTCTTTTTTTTGAGATGGAGTTTCGCTCTTGTCGCCCAGGCTGGAGTGCAATGGCACGGTCTCGGCTCACTGTAGCCTCTGCCTCCTGGGTTCAAGTGATTCTCCTGCCTCAGCCTCCCGAGTAGCTGGGATTACAGGCATGTACCACCACACCTAGCTAATTTTGTATTTTTAGTAGAGATGGGGTTTCTCCATGTTGGTCAGGCTGGCCTCAAACTCCCGACCTCAGGTGATCCGCCTGCCTTGGCCTCCCAAAGTGCTGGGATTACAGGCATGAGCCACCGAGCCTGGCCAAAAATTTTCAAACAAGCAGCAAAGTTGAATGCATGTCCCAGGAAGCATGCACATGCCCCCACCCCCGTCCAGCTAGATTCCATCTGGCTTTCTCTCAGCTTGTTGCCCTGGTGGTCACTAAGGCAGAAAGGCCCCAAACATATTTCGCCTTGAGGACAGTCAGGGTGGAATTCAGTCAGAACGCACCTTCTCCCTCCCACAACTCACATCCCTCATGCATGCCCCATGCCCTAATGCCTTTCTTTCTTTCTTTCTTTTTGTTTTTTAAACAGAGTCTCGCTCTGTCGCCCAGGCTGGAGTGCAGTGGCGTGATCTCAGCTCACTGCAACCTCCACCTCCCGGGTTCAAGCCATTCTCCTGCCTCAGTCTCCCGAATAGCTGGGATTACAGGCACGTGCCACCACACCCAGCTAATTTTTTGTATTTTCAGTAAAGACAGGGTTTCACCATGTTGGCCAAGTTGGTTTTGAATTCCTGACCTCAGGTGATCCACCCGCCTTGGCCTTCCAAAGTGCTGTGATTACAGGCGTGAGCCGCTGCACCTGGCCGCCCTAACATCTTTCTCTCTGTCTGTAGCCATCTCTCCAGCCATACGCATGCCCATCCCCTGCTGCGATGACCCTGGGCCAGACCTGCGATGCCCTGATCACAAGACATCAGGGGGAAGGTGGCTTGTTGGAGTTGGGTGGTCCAGGGCACTCAAGTATCTCAAGAGGCCACTCTGTAGCAGGCACCATTATTTGTGTAACATTTTTTCTCTCAGAGACACGCAAGTCATACCTGGTTGTTGTAGAAACTTTGAAAATTGTAGAAAAACCTAATGAACAATTGGAAATCATCCATGAGCACTGCCAAGACAGCAGTAGCTAGGATTTATTGAGTACTTACTATACATTGGATATTGTGCTTGTTACATGATTTCCCCAGCAACCACACTCAGTAGGTAGGTATTTATCATTATAATCTCCAATTTGGGCCGGGCTCGGTGGCTCACGCCTGTAATCCCAACACTTTGGGAGGCCGAGGTGGGTGGATCACCTGAGGTCGGGAGTTCGAGACCAGCCTGACCAACATGGAGAAACCCCGTCTCTACTAAACACACAAAATTTGCCGGGCATGGTGGTGCATGCCTGTCATCCCAGCTACTCGGGAGGCTGAGGTAGGAGAATCGCTTGAACCCGGAAGACAGAGGTTGCGGTGAACAGAGATCGCACCATTGCACTCCAGCCTGGGCAACAAGAGCGAAACTCCATCTCAAAATAAATAAATAAATAAATAAAATAATCTCCAATTTGCAGTTGAGGAAATGAAGGCCTGGAGAAGTTAGGTGATTTCTCATGTCCACACAGCTGGGAAGGGGTGGAGCCAGGCTTCACACCCACCTGGTTCTAGCGGATGCCTTTAGTCACCATTCACCACTTCCCTGATGCCTGTCACACATGTTTTAGATATTTTCTGTGCAGTAACTTTTTTTTTTAGCTGGAGTTTCGCTCTTGTTGCCCCCAGGCTGGAGTGCAGTGGTGCAATCTTGGCTCACTGCAACCTCCGCTCACTTCAACCTCCGCTCACTTCAAGTGATTTTCCTGCCTCAGCCTCCCAAGTAGCTGAGATTACAAGCATGAGCCAGCTCGCTTGGCTAATTTTTGTATTTTTAGTAGAGATGGGTTTTCACCATGTTGGCGAGGCTGGTCTCGAACTCCTGACCTCAAGTGATCCTCTTGGCTTGGCCTCCCAAAGTGCTGGGATTACAGGCGTGAGCCACCACACCATGCCTGCAATTATGTTATTTTATAACAACCTACTTCTTTCACTTACCCATTTCTGGGACCAGGTGGGGTGGTTCATGCCTACAATCCCAGCACTTTGGGAGGCCAAGGCGGGTGGATCGCTGGAGCCCAGGAGTTCAAGACCAGTCTGGGCAACATGGTGAGACCTTAATCAATCAATCAATCAATAGCAGGGCATGGTGGTGTGTACCTGTAGTCTACCTATAGTCTACCCAGGAGGCTGAGGTGGGAGGATGGCTTGAGCCTGGGGAGGTGGAGGCAATATTTAACCATTTCTATTTGCATGTTAATCTCCCCAAATAACCCTATGAAATAGTTATTATTATTTACATTTACGGGTGAGAAAACTGAAGGCTACAGAATTAAAAGACAAGAAAACAAAGCTCAAAGAGTGAAATGACTTGCCCAAGGGCATGGGAAGCAGTGAGGGTGGGTTCAAAGGTCAGAAAAAGCTGACACCCCACCCCCTCCACCCCTGCCTTTCATTCTCGAGGTGGAGGCCATCGCGTGCATAGGGTAGAGGAAGGCAATAACAAATAATTTTCTTCAGCCTTCCCTAAATTAGATCCCATGTAGCTGGCAACTGAGGCCTGGCCTGCTTGCTTTCTCCTCCTCTCTGGAAGCCAGGGCTACTTTGTATAGGGTCTGCATGAAGCTGTCCCCTTCCAGCAGGGACACCTGCCTGTCTTGAGATGGGGAGTGGTCACTTCCCAGCAGAGACCCTGTGCTCAGCCCGTGGAGGATAAGAGGGTGCAGGGAAGGAATTCCAGATCTCTCCAGGCCTGGGGAAGCGCACGGCTGGACACCCCTGCTTGCCCATGACCTTGTACGAATCCTTCCTTTCTCTGAGTTTCAGTTTTCTTTTTTTTTCTTTTCTTTTTTTTTTTTTTTTGAGATGGAGTCTCGCTCTGTCACCAGGCTGGAGCGCAGTGGCGATCTTGGCTCACTGCAACCTCCGACTCCCAGGTTCAAGCGATTCTCATGCCTCAGCCTCCTGAGTAGCTGGGATTACAGGCGCGTGCCACCACGTACAGCTAATTTTTGTATTTTTAGTAGAAACAGGGTTTCACCGTGTTGGCCAGGATGGTCTCAATCTCCTGACTTCATGATCCGCCTGCCTTGGCCTCCCAAAGTGCTGGGATTACAGGCGTGAGCTATGGCGCCCGGCCAGAGTTTCGGTTTTCTGAACTGACTCCACGGCTGTGCTGCGGTGGGCCCCAGTCCCTGCTGCTCCCCAGAACTCCTCTGTTTCCCCAACAGGGTTGGGTGTGTGCTACCAAGCAAAGGGCACCATGCCCGTGGAGCCAGGATGTACAGCAGCCCCAGCAACATCTCCAGGTCTAGGGCAAACAGTGTGTGTCTGAGAAGAGGGAAGACATCAACTGGTGAGAGTCCCAGTGACCATGACCTCTTTCCCTCCTCTTACCAGTCTCCAAAACACAACAAAGGAAGGGTACATGAATTTGTAGCTAACATTTAGTGGACAGGTGGCAGGCGCAGCCCAAGGTAATTTCCATCTATTTACTCATTTAACCCTATCAATAACCTTATGAGGCAGGTACTATTCTGGCCACTTGACAGGTGAGGAAACTGAGGTTAAGGGAGGTGAAGTCACACAGCTAGGGGGTAGCGGTGCTGGCATCCAAACCCAAGCGTGTGGCCACTGCTTAAGTGGTCAAATGCTTAACCACTGACCCATACTGCTTCTCAGATCCCAGGGTGATGGTGCAGGCCACCTCCCCTTACAGAATCTGAGTCTGAGGCCCAGGGAGGGAGGGCAACTCACAGCCACACCAGGAATGAGAATGGATCCTGGTCTCCAGGCCCTGGAGCTACTGGGTCAGATACCAGCCAGCCTTATCACCCCTCCCCAGGGAATGTGACCACGCCCATTGGCTTTCTTCTTCCCCTTGACTCAGGAAGTGAGGGGAAGGGAGGTGCCCATGTTCTGTGGGAATGTTTTTGTTTGTTTGTTTTTGTTTTTGTTTTTGAGACGGAGTCTCGCTCTGTCGCCCAGGCTGGAGTGCAGTGGCGTGATCTCAGCTCATTGCCAACTCCACCTCCTGGGTTCAAGCGATTCTCCTGTCTCAGCCTCTCAAGTAGCTGGGATTACAGGCATGCGCCACCACGCCCGGCTAATTTTTGTATTTTTATTAGAGAGGGGTTTCTCCATGTTGATCATACTGGTCTTGAACTCCCGACCTCAGGTGATCTGCCTGCCTCGGCCTCCCAAAGTGCCGGGATTACAGGCATGAGCCACCACGCCCGGCCCCTTGTTTTCTTTAGTTCTTTGAATGTATTTATAATAGGTGATTTAAAACTGACAGTGACTCTAACATCTGGGCTTCTTCAGGAAGCCTCTTGTCCCTCCATGTATGAGCTATACTTTCTTATTTGTTCATGCATTTTTGTTGGAAACTGGACATTTAATATAATATAATGGGACAACACTGGAAACCAGATTGCCCCCCTTCCTAAACTTTGTTGTTATTGTGATTGCTGTCTGTTGTTGTTGTTGCTGTTTGTTTAGTGGCTTCCCAGGACGAATTCTGTAAGATCTGTATTCTTTGTGATATACGGCCCCTGAAGTTTCTGCTAGGTAGTTAACCTAGCTACTAGATGTGGTCAGCTAATGATTACATAGATTTCCTTAAATGCTACAAGCCAGTAAGTCTCCTATCATTTGTTGAAGGGCTGTCTATTGTGTATGAAGGGTGTGACTTCAATGTTCCAGCAGGCACTCTAGAACTCTGCCTTAGCAGGCTGGGCGCGTCCAGCTGTACATTTTTAATACATTAAACCACTTAGCTGTCATTGACTTAATTTCCTAAGAATCATATTCTTTGACTTTCAAGGAAATGGGTAGTGCAAACGTGGCTTGAAGGCAGGACCTCTGTCTTATTATCTCTGTATTAACAGGGTCTAGGATAGTGGCTGGTACAAAAAAAAATCATTAAAAGTTCCGATGAATAACTATAGATCTTATGTTTGAATTGTGCTTTGCAATTTATAAAGTGCTTTCTCATGATTTTATTCCACAGAGTGTAATTTAATTCAGCAACCTTTCCTGTCCATTAACTACATGCCAGTCACTGTGTCGAATGTCAAGGATAGAAAGATAAATAAGAAAAAGGCTTGCTCTGGAAGGTATTTTCAGTCTACCTGGCGGCAAAAGATGCATGCATTAACAAGACAAATAATAGTATGGATATAAGTTCCATGCGAGAGGGCACCATATCGGCCTTGGACCACATTATACTGCAGAGTCTAGAAGAATATCTGATACCTAGAAGATGTCTGTGGGTTATTAAACAGGACCACAAATTATTTTACACTCTTTCTTTTGAGAGGTAGGGTCTATTTTCCTTCCCTTTAGATTGGATGGTGATCTGGTTTGGCTGTGTCCCCTCCAAATCTCATCTTGAATTGTAGTTCCCATAATCCCCACACGTTGTGGGAAGGACCCAGTGGGAGGTAATTGAATCATGGGGGTGGGTTTTTCCCATGCTGTTCTCATGACAGTGAATAAGTCTCATGAGATCTGGTGGTTTTATAAAGGGCAGTTCCCCTGTTGCACATGCTGTCTTGCCTGCCACCATGTAAGATGTGCCTTTGCTCCTCCTTCGCCTTCTGCCATGATTGTGAGGCCTCTGCAGCTATGTGGAACTGTGAGGCCATTAAACCTCTTTTTTTTTTTTTTTTTTTGAGATGGAATCTCACTCTGTCGCCGAGGCTGGAGTGCAGTGGAGTGATCTCAGCTCACTGCAACCTCTGCTTCCCAGGTTCAAGCGATTCTCCTGCCTCAGCCTCCCAAGTGGCTGGGACTACAGGTGTGTGCCACCACACCCAGCTAATTTTTTGTATTTTTAGTAGAGACAGTGTTTCACCGTGTTAGCCAGGTTGGTCTCGATCTCCTGACCTTGTGATCTGCCTCCCTTGACCTCCCAAAGTGCTGGGATTACAGTCGTGAGCCACCATGCCCAGCCTAAACTTCTTTTTCTTTATAAATTACCCAGTCTTGAGTAAGTCTTTTTTTTTTTTTTTTTTTTTTTTTTTTTTTTTTGAGACAGAGTCTCGCTCTGTCTCCCAGGCTGGAGTACAGTGGCATGATCTTGGCCTCACTGCAACCTCCGCCTGCTGGGTTCAAGAGATCCTCCTGCCTCAGCCTCCCGAGTAGCTGGGGTTACAGGCACCCACTACCATGCCTGGCTACCTTTTTGTATTTTTAGTAGAGATGGGGTTTCACCATGTTGGCCAGGCTGGTCTGGAACTCCTGACCTCAAGTGATCCACCCACTTTGGCCTCCCAAAGTGCAGGGATTATAGGTGTGAGCCACCATCTGGGGCCAAGTTTGTCTTTATTAGCAGCATCAGAATGAACTAATATAGATGGGCCTTGTGACTGCTTTGGTTAATGGAATACAGCATAAGTGATGCTGTATTGGTTTCAAGGTTCAAGTCTTAAGAGACCATCTGTTTCCATTTTTGGTTTCTTGAAACATTCAATCTTGAAACTAAGCTTCCTTGCCAGAAGGAAGCTCAAGTATCTTTGAGGAGAAGTCCACATGGAGAGGAACTGAGGTCCCTAGTAGATAGTCCCAGCCAACAGCGTACCTCAACTCACCAGTCATGTGAGTAAACCATCCTAAAAGTGGGTATTCCAGTCCCAGTTAGGCCACCCCCACTGACACTGCACAGAGCAGAGATGTGCTGCCCCATGGAGCCCTGACAAAATTGTAATTTCAGAAATAAAATAAATGGCTATTATTATTTCAAGCCACTGAGTTTTAGGGTCGAATTTAAAACAGCACTAGACGGTCACAGCCATGTTGAATAAATATTTGTTGACTGCCTATGATTGTTGGTAATCTGTGCTTTTTGGAGGGATAGGGGTAACACACATTATCCCATTTAATCTTCTCAACAATTCTGTTGATGAATCAACTTGCCCAAGATCATACAGCTAGTAAGTGGTAGAGGTGGGATTAGACCTCAGATCTTTCTGATGTCAGAACTAGATTTCCATCTCTATTTTCACTATGCCATGTCATCTGTCCCTAAAGAACTAGAATCCTGAGTAGCTGGGATTATAGGCATGTGCCACCATGCCCAGCTAATTTTTGTGTTTTTGGTAGAGACGGGGTTTCCCATGTTGGCCAGGCTGGTCTCGAACTCCTGACCTCAGGTGATCCGCCCATCTCAGCCTCCCAAAGTACCGGGATTACAGGCATGAGCCACTGCGCCTGGCCAACATCGCCTCTCAGCTGGGAGGTCATCTGGGCTGCATATGGCCTCTCCATATATCTCTTCACATGGGTGAATTTGGGCTTCCTCGGAGCATGGTGGCTCTGTGAGTGTCCCAAGAGAGCAAGGTGGAAATACATGGCATTTTTATAACCCAGAATTCAGAAACCTCAGGAGTCATAGTTTTTCTTCTGCCATAAGGCAGTCATGAATAACTTCCCTGGCTCAAGCAGAGAAGAGGACATAGATTAAATGGTAGATATTGTGGTAGCCATTATTGGTAAATATGACCTGCTACAATGCATCTCATTGACACATTCTAAGAAAATACAAACCTCACATCCAGATCTTTCCTGTGGGTTCTTGCTAGAATGTCAGGGTGGGCAGTTGTGATGGGGGTTAAATGTGTAACACTCAGCAACACTTCTTTAAGTTATCTTTCTTGGGGGTTGGATGGACATGGTTGGCTGAGCACATGCTTTTACTACTACTTTCATTTCCAGTCCCTAGCAATGACAGAAAAGAAATATTTAAAAATATAGACTCATAATAGGGCTGGAACACTGAAGGTGTTCATGGACCATTAATGTTGAAGAATCTCGGAAGGACAGAAAGCCTCAATTTGTTGAAGAATCAATTTGTTAGAGTAAAAAAAAAAAAAAAAAAAAAATAGCCCAAAACATGTGCAGAAGGGGGCAGCTGTGAATAACAGGAATTTTTCTGGGAGTTTCCCAACTCAGAGAAGCAATGAAACGGAGGAGCAAGATGAGGCTTTGAAGTTTTCATGAGGGTGGTTGAGAACTGGCATTGAGACCAAGACAGGTTGACCCTTTCCTTTATCCATTATTTTGCCAAGCAGGAAGCAGCAATGGCAATTGGCCCCAGACCAGAGCGGTGTGTCTTGGACTTGGATGGGAAAAGCAACATACAGGAAAATATGGGACAGCGTCCTAGGCAGCTGGTGGAACCCAGGAATAATGGAAGGCCCCCCTCATCCCAAAAGACAGCTTCTATACTGTATTCCCACACTTTTTCTTTTCATCATCACTGGCCCCAGTCATGCAACAAACTTCCCTCAAGTCAATAAAAGCAAAACCATTAAAGAAAAGCTCCAAGCTCTAAAGAAATTGCACTAGCATTTAAGGAAATGGAAAGGAGTTTGATAGAAGTTTTTCAGTGTGCCCAGGAAGGCAAGATCATACAGGATCCATGAAATAAGACGTAATAGGCCGGGCGTGATGGCTCACGCCCGTAATCCTAGCACTTTGGGAGGCCGAGGCAGGCAGACTGCCTGAACTCAGGAGTTCGAGACCAGCCTGGGAAACATGGTGAAACCTGTCTCTACTAAAAATGCAAAAAATTCGCCGGGCGTGGCAGAGTGCGTCTGTAGTCCCAGCTACTCAGGAGGCTGAGGCGGGAGAGTTGCTTGAACTCGGGAGGTAGTGGTTGCAGTGAGCCGAGATCACGCCACTGCACTCCAGCCTGAGCCACAGAGTGAGACTCCGCCTTCAAAAAAAAAAAAAAGAAAGAAGACGTACCCTGCCCATGTACCCTTACTGTTTCCATTTTGGTTCACGGTGACCTGATTCCAATTGCCAGTACCTGCATTTCTTTCCCTGAGGTATTCCCCCCTCCTTGTCCTCTTGTCATCTATGCCAATTAGTGTGGCATGCCTAAAGTGCTGAGGAATTAGCACCCTCTATCCTGGAAGCAGCCCCTCTACCAATTACCAGTGGGATCTGGTATAAATACCCCAGTTCCCTGACCCCTTGGGCGGAACGACTCTGAGACGTCAGTTCTACACTGGCTTCCAGAGTTCCCAGCATGATTAACCACGGAGAATGACTTGACAACACATCCTTCACTGGCTACCTTCCCTTCTCCATCTTACTTCCTTACTCCCCTACCGGCGGCTCTTGGTATCATCTCCCAAATGCCCTCATCTCCCACTTGTATTCATACTGTTTTTAGGGGTTTGCTTATTGGAGAACCCAAGCTAAGCCAAACGGTCATCTATGAAAGTAACAGTCAGCTGTGAAAAAGAAAGCAGGCAATGGACTGAAAAACATAATGAACGCAGATGGAGAAAGAGTTAGCAAGATATGGAAAATATGAAAGAAAAGTTAAGTGACATGGATGATAGATCCAGAGATTTCAATATCTGTCTAAAAGAACAGAAATAGTTCAAAGAAAGGAGTAATCCAAGAAGTAATAGAAGAAAACCTCCCCAAGCTGAAGAAAAACACACATCTTCAGACTGAACGGGCTATGAATGAAGAACATATTTTTCATATACATGTCATTCACCACACCCAGCTAATTTTGTGTATTTTTAGTAGGGACGGGGTTTCACTATGTTGGCCAGGATGGTCTCCATCTCTTGACCTTGTGATCCGTCCGCCTCGGCCTCCCAAAGTGCTGGGATTATAGGCATGAGCCACCACACCCAGCCTGCTCTTGCTGTTAACTGTACTGCCTTTCTGAGGCATCACGTCTCACCTCTGGTCAACCAGTAAAAGCCCAGGGATAGAAAATGAGTAGGACATATTTAGAGGACAGCATGGAGAAGAGCAGAGAAGAACTGGAGAATTAGGATTGGAGCTGATGAAAGTTATGAACACCAAAGGTAAGAGAAAGTCTTCAAGGTTTTTGAAGGTAAAAAGCAGATCACCTACAAAAAATGAATTTTCATAGGGCCAAAAATTGCATTAGCTACACTGAATGCTAAAAAACAATGAAAAAAATCTTTTATTTGTTTGGAAAATATTTGGAACGTAAAATTCTATGCCTCACCAAAAATCATTTATGAGGGGGGAAAATGAAGACATTTCTAGACATGTGAGGGCCTAGATCCAGAGTCCCTTTCAATCAAAAAGAACAGTGAATTCAAAAGCAAGGCTTCTAGTACAAAAAGCAGGGATCCAAGTCCTGACCCTTCCCCAGGATTCTGCTTAACTCCTATCTCCATGTGCTGGTGTCCATCACAGGGTCCCACAGAGGCTGCCCTGGTGAACTCTTCTTTTTCCTGTTCTGCCAATTTGACATTTAATCACACACACACCTGGAGAGATCACTTACTGTTACAGCAAAGCATCTCCCTTTTGCATTGCAGCTTCTCTATTCGTGTATCTGCATTGCCTTCCTGCCTAGATTACAAACATTCAATCACAAGGACGCTATCATACATCATCAATAAATATTCACTGAGCTTTAAAGAAATCAATCTCTCTCATTTCCCATAGCATACATCCCCGCTGCTGCCATGTTCTTTTTTCCCATCTGAATCGCTCTCAACGCCTTCCCAAAGCTCAACCTGCCACTTTTCTCCTCTCCTTCGCCCCTTTCCCCTCTTCCCAGGTCTATTTTTCCCTGCTCTCACCCCTCAGCTCTTTCCCATGCCACGGATGTTGAGCTCTGTGGCTTTTCCAGCTGCTCCCTTGTGCTCCTTCTCCTGATCACTATAATCAAAACCAAGAGCCAAGAAGGTGGAGGGTTCATCAAGAGCCCACCATGAGCCAGGCAGTGTTCTAAGCCAATCATGTAGATTAATGAATTTGCTTCTCACAGCTCCCCTATGGGAGCAGAACAATTATACCTCTCATTTTTCAGATGGGGAAACCAAGGCACAGAGAGGGGAAGTAACTTGCTCAAGGGCTTATGGCAGATGAGAGGCTCTGACCTGAACAGTCTTGCTCTTGCTTTTTTTTTTTTTTTTTTTTTTGAGACAGAGTCTTGCTCTGTTGCCAGGCTGGAGTGCAGTGGCACAATCTCGGTTCACTGCAACCTCCGCCTCCGGGTTCAAGCAATTCTCCTGCCTCAGCCCCCCGAGTAGATCGAACTACAGGCACGCACCACCACGCCCAGCTAATTTTTTGTATTTTTAGTAGAGACGGGGTTTCACCATGTTGGCCAGGATGGTCTGCATCTCTTGATCTTGTGATCCGCCCACCTCGGCCTCCCAAAGTGCCGGGATTACAGGCGTGAGCCACCGCACCCGGCCTGCTCTTGCTTTTAACTGTACTGCCTTTCTGAGGCATCATATCTCGCCTCTGGTCAACAAGTAAAAATCCAGAGATAGAAAATGAGTAGGACATATTTAGAGGACACGTGGAGAAGAACAGAGAAGAATTGGAGAATTAGGATTGGAGCTAATGGCAGACAACAAGTGAAAACTAGTTTGAAAATTGGGGTACACACAGAGCAGGAATATGAGACATGTAACATAGTTGTGAAGTTTACAAAGCATGTCTGCACGTTCATTTTACATTTCGGTTGGCCCTGACAGCAATACTTTGAGAGAGGATTGAAGGGAATCATTGTCTTTCACATTTTACATATGAGAAGTCTGATGCTCAGAGAGGTTAAGTGACTTGCTTGAGGCCACGCAGCCAAGAAATGGCAGAGCAGGCACTTGAACATGGAAACTCCCTGACTCCAGGCATGAATAACTAGCACATCAGGTTCTAAGTGGAGGTACAAAATGCCAGTCAGTGTTTAAGAAATATTTGTGTGTGTTTTGTTTTGTTGTGTGTGTGTGTGTGTTTGTTTTTTTTTTCTGAGACAGAGACTTACTCTCTCACCCAGGCTGAAGTGCAATGGTGCGATGCCTCACTGCAACCTCCGCCTTCTGGATTCAAGTGATTCTCCTGCCTCAGCCTCCAGGGTAGCTGGGATTATAGGCACCTGCCACCATACCCAGCTAATTTTTGTATTTTTAGTAGAGACGCGATTTCACCATGTTGGCTAGGCTGGTCTCGAACACCTGACCTCAAGTCATCTGCCTGCTTCGGCCTCCCAAAGGTGCTGGGATTACAGGCATGAGCCACCGCTCCTGGCCCAAGCAATATTTGTTAACCAATTCTCTGCAGTGACAAAACATCCCATTTCTATTAATATACATATAGAGACCAATGGTATTCTTGGCTAGCGTTTACAGGGGAAGGATTTCCTCCCCCACCCAATCAAGCCCAAGCACTACTGCCCATGCAGTGCCTACCCCCCTCCAAACCATGCAGGTTTGGGATGAGACTGGGCGAGAGAGGAACGAGAGAGGGGAGGAGCAGGAAAGCAAGACAGGAGACTGGAGAATGCACTTCCCATGACACAAGGGTGCCTCCCATTCCATTCCATGAGACACTTTTTTTTTTTTTTTGAGATGGAGTCTCGCTCTGTCACTCAGGTTGGAGTGCAGTGGCATAATCTCAGCTCACTGCCACCTCCACCTCCCGGGTTCAAGTGATTTTCCTGCCTCAGCTTCCTGAGTAGCTGGGATTACAGGCACCCACCACCATGCCCGGCTAATTTTTATATTTTTAGTAGAGATGGGTTTTTGCCATGTTGGTCAGGCTGGTCTTGAACTCCTGACCTCAGGTGATCTGCACACCTCAGCCTTCCAAAGTGCTGGGATTACAGGAGTGAGCCACCGCGCCCGGCTTCATGAGATACTTTTGAGATGCTGTGCATCTTTATTTTTTATTTTTTATTTTTATTGAGATGGAGTCTCACTCTGTTACCCAGGCTGGAGTGCAGTGGTGCAGTCTCAGCTCACTGCAACCTCTGCCTCTCAGGTTAAAGCGATTCTCCTGCCTTAGTCTCCCGAGTAGCTGGGACTACAGGTGCATGCCACCATGCCGGCAAATTTTTTGTATTTTTAGTAGAGACAGGGTTTCACCATGTTAGCCAGGATGGTCTTGATCTCATGACCTCGTGATCTGCCTGCCTCAGCCTCCCAAAGTGCTGGGATTACAGGCGTGAGCCACCACACTCAGCCGAGATGCTGTACATCTTTAAGTTACCTAATAGGTAGGGTAGGCAGGGAGGGGAGGAGGGGGTGCTGTGGTAGAGATCAAGGCAAGGGCCCCCTGACGTCTCGGCTTACAATGCAGGAGGCTTGTATTTTCAGGCATGTTGCTGCAAAAACACATGGTGGTCCATGTAGCCCCAACAGCCAGAAAGCAAGTACCCAGATTACACTTCAGCCTTTTACTCCCCTCTCGGGTGTGGGGCAAAGACCTTGTAAAGCAGCAGTCCCCAACATTTTTGGCATGAGGGACCAGTTTTGTGGAAGTCAATTTTCCATGGACCGGAGATGGGGGGATGGTTTCAGCGTGACTTAAGCACGTTACATTTATTGGAGACTTTATTTCTATTATTATTACCTTGTAATATATCATGAAATAATTATACAACTCACCATAAAGTAGAATCAGTGGGAGCCCTGAGCTGGTTTTCCTGCAACTAGGGGGTCCCATCTGGGAGTGATGGGAGACAGTGACAGATCATCAGGCACTAGATTCTCATAAGGAGCCCACAACCTAGATCCCTCTCATGCTCAGTTCACAGTAGGGTTTGGGCTCCTAGGAGAATCTAATGCTGCCGCTGATCTGACCGGAGCTGAAGCTCAAGCAGTCATGTGAGTGATGGGGAGCGGCTGTCAATACAGAAGAAGCTTCACTCGCTCGCTTGCCCACTGCTCGTGTCCTCCTGTGCAGCCTGGTTCTTTTTTTTTTTTTTTTTTTTTTGAGATGGAGTCTCGCTCTGTCGCCCAGGCTGGAGTGCAGTGGAGTGATCTTGGCTCACTGCAAGCTCCACCTCCTGGGTTCACACCATTCACCTGTCTCAGCCTCCCGAGTAGCTGGGACTACAGGTGCCTGCCACCACGCCTGGCTAATTGTTTTTGTATTTTTAGTAGAGACGGGGTTTCACTGTGTTAGCCAGGATGGTCTTGATCTCCTGACCTCATGATCTGCCCGCCTCGGCCTCCCAAAGTGTTGGGATTACAGGCATGAGCCACCGCGCCTGGCCGCAGCCTGGTTCTTAACAGGCCTCAGACTAGAACTGGTCCATGGACTGGGGGTGATGGATCCCTGCTCTACAGGACAGTCACAGAGAGGACCAGTCCCCTGGGGGCCAAGTGGCCACCACAGCTGCCCCCTTCCCTGCCCCACGTCCCTTCTGATCATTCTGAAAGGTTCCTTCAGCCAGTGTTTTCTTTTTATTTTTGAGATGGAGTCTCACTCTGTCACTCAGGCTGGAGTGCAATAGCGCGATCTTGGCTCACTGCAACCTCTGCCTCCCGGTTGCAAGCAATTCTCCTGCCTCAGCCTCCCGAGTAGCTGGGACTACAGGCACGAGCCACCACACCCGGCTGATTTTTGTATTTTTAGTAGAGATGGGGTTTCACCATATTGGTCAGGCTGGTCTTGAACTCCTGACTTCGTGATCTTCCTGCCTCAACCTCCCAAAGTGTTGGGATTACAGGCGTGAGCCACCACACCCGGCCTCAGCCAGTGTTTTCTGAGTATCCAGTTCTCGCCTGGCCCTAGGGAAGCAAAGAGGAATATGGCTTTGTCTTCATTCTTTGACAAAAGGGCCAGACATGCAATCCATACCTCCAGTACAGGCGAAGACAGGAAGGGAGGAAGCAGGGACTCACAGGGTCCTGTCGTCGGGGCACAGGGAGGGGTGTGGTGCTATGGGACAGAATCGTGGCTCCCTAGCTATGTGACCCTTGGCACATGATTGGACTTCTTTAGGTCTCCCTTGTTAGTAACTGGGGAGCTTTAATAAGAGTCATCGTGCAGGGTGGCTGGGAGGGCAGGGCAGCTGTTTACTAGCCCGTGGCGGCAGGGAGCAGAAGCTTGGGACGAGGAGCCTGGGACTGCGGTGGGCAGAGACGGGGGTTGGGACCCTGGAGGAGGAAGGGGGGAAGGGTTAAATGAACAGAAGGCCACCCTCTCTTATTCCTCCCCCAGTGGCTGGGGGCCAGAGAAAAGAGATTTGGACAGGAGGGAGGGAGGACAGGCCCAGCGGGAGGCAGATTGGGGTCGGGGCCACGTGTGTTGGCCGGCAGCCTGTGGACCTTCTTTGGGTCCAAACTGCCCTCCCACCTCTGCCCAGGCAGGCAGCTTCCTGCCAAGCTGGGAAATTGCTTTGGCCTGGAATTTTCTGCTTGGGGGTGTGTTTTTGGAGCCAGGTTCACTGTTAGGGATCTCCAGTTACCAACATTCCTGAAACAGACCCAAAGGAGGCCGACCCCAATTTTGCAGACTCCAGTGGGAAGTGGGAGGCAGAGGCGGGGCTGGAGGTGATGGCTGTGCTAGACACTTCTAACCAGCTCCGGGGTCGCCAAGCCAGGGCCACTGTCTTTCCTCTCACTGGGCATGCTTTGAAGACAACCTTTTTTTTTTTTTTGAGACGAAATCTCGCTGTGTCACCCAGGCTGGAGTGCAGTGGTACCATCCTGTCTCACTGCAGCCTCTGCCTCCCAGGTTCAAACAATTCTCCTGCCTCAGCCTCCTGAGTAGCTGGGATTACAGGCACGTGCCACCATGGCTAATTTTTTGTATTTTTAGCAGAGATGGGGTTTCACTGTGTTAGCCAGGATGGTCTCAATCTCCTGACCTCGTGATCTGCCTGCCTTGGCCTGCCAAAGTGCTGGGATTACAGGCAAGAGCCACCACGCTCGGTCTAATTTTTGTATTTTTAGTAGAGACGGGGTTTCACCATGTTGGCCAGGCTG
Source organism: Pan troglodytes (assembly GCF_028858775.2). Taxonomy (NCBI): domain Eukaryota; kingdom Metazoa; phylum Chordata; class Mammalia; order Primates; family Hominidae; genus Pan; species Pan troglodytes. The sequence continues at coordinate 38,194,818 of NC_086016.1, forward strand.
GTCTTGAACTCCTGACCTCAAATGATCTGCCCGCCTCGGCCTCCCAAAGTGTTAAGATTACAGGCGTGAGCCACCTTGCCCAGCTGGAAGACAACTTTGATAAAAGGAGCTTATAGGTGAATACTCAGCCCAGAAGTGTGCCTGAACCCTAGAATGCCAGAGCTGGGAGGGACCTCAGAGGGCACCTGCCCTGCCCAGGCATTTCAAACTTTTCCCAAAGTCAGCACTCGTCCGCGCGTGAGAGTCCACACACAGCCTGGTCTCACCATTGTATTCCACTGCCGGACAGAGAGAGCCAGCCACCTGCCACCATCCCCCAGCAAGCTGGCTGGGGGTCTGAAGGGCTTCCCATGATTGACACTTCACCTTTGGGGAGTTTGCTAGACACATGGCAATGCCATCCTGTAGAATAGGACAGATTATCTTCCCCATTTTCCCAATGAAGAAATAAAAGGTCAGAGAGGCAGAGAGACCCCAATAAGGTCTACTTTACTGGTCTACAATTTACTAGTCAACAAGGTCTAGTTTATACAACAAGTCCTAGTGTACTGGGACCCAGGTCATTTGTCCCAGGGACTGTGCTCATCCCACTGACTCAGCGAGTCTCTTCGAGGATTCTCGGCGTGCTCTAGCCTTATAGATTTTGCTGCCTTTTCAAAGCAGCTCAAATCCCAGCGGGCTCCTGAGAATGTCACTTCTGTGCTGCAGGTGCAGGTGTCTGTGTCTTCCCTTGGATTTCAGCTACCTATGTCTCAGCTGTGCCCAAGTAGATTGATTTGGGTTAAAACTGTGAATTTATGTAAACTTTCATGATGTGAAGTAAACAGTACAGGCACCGTGACTGCAGATCTAGGTTTGAGTCCCGTCTTTGACTTTTGGTACTAAGTGACCTTGGTTAGGTCAATTGAAAAAATATATATTTTCTGTCAAGAAATAAAAATCTAAAGTGTATAAAATGGGCCGGGCGTGGTGGCTCATGCCTGTAATCCCAGCACTTTGGGAGGCCGAGGCGGGTGGATCACCTGAGGTCAGGAGTTCGAGACCAGCCTGACCAATATGGTGAAACCCCATCTCTGCTAAAAATACAAAAATTAGCCGGGTGTGGTGCTGTGCACCTGTAATCTCAGCTACTTGGGAGGCTAAGGCAGGAGAATCACTTGAACCCGGGAGGCGGAGGTTGCAGTGAGCCGAGATTGTGCCATTGTACTCTAGCTTGGGCAACAAGAGCGAAACTCCATCTCAAAAAATAAATAAATAAAATAAAGTGTATAAAATGAAAAATAAATGGTGGTGTGAGCCTGTAATCCCAGCTACTTGGGAGGCTGAGGCAGGAGAATCACTAGAACCTGGGAGGCAGAGGTTGCAGTGAGCTGAGATCGCGCCATTGCACCCCAGTCTGGGTGACAGAGACTCCATCTAAAAAAAATTTAAAAAAAAAATTCCCCTCCTTCCTAGTCCCCCAGCTTCCCTTTCCAGAGGCAATGACTTATCAATTTATTGTGTCTTCCACAGACACCCAGTGAATATGCAGTTGTTTTGTGCCCATTTGTAAGATGAAGGATAACCGTCCTATAAGAAGTGAGACACCAGGGGAACATCCAGGCTTCATGGTAACTCCTCGGGTCTGTGTTCTGCTGCCCCTCTTCTCCTCTGTGTCCTGAGCTGGCTGGGAGGGTAGGTGTGAGTCTGCAGAGAGGCCACCAACAATTGTCCCCTCCCTGGTTACGCACGCTGCTCCTCTCATCACAAGGCAGAGTCTACCCCCCTCCCTTTCAATCAGGACAGTCATGTGATTGATCTGAACAACTGAATGGGGGTAAAAATGCCAATTCTAAGCCTACTCCTTAAGAGATCTGGCAGTTTCCACTTCTGCCCACTTAGGACTTAGCTGCCTGAACTAAGGCGGTCCAGGCCATCCTGATGGAGAGAGAGGTCATTTGGAGAATGGAGAGACAGCCCCAGAGGATGAGACACCATCCTATGGAGGAGTGAGGCCCCCAACCCAGACAGCCAGCACTACTGTCCCAGACATGCCTAGAGACACCTTCTCCGACTGTCCAGCCCGGCCCAGCCCAGGTCAGCCTCTAGCTGAATGCAGCTGCATGAATGACACTAGCTGAGCCCTGCTCCAATTCCTACCAACAAAATCATGAGAAAATATAAACCATTGTTTAAGCCATTAAGTTTTGGAATGGTTGGTTATGCAGTGTTGGTTAGCTGATACACTTTTTTTTTTTTTTGAGACAGAGTCTTGCTCTGTTGCCCAGGCTGGAGTGCAGTGGCACTATCTCAGCTGACTGCAACGCCTCCTGGGTTCAAGCTATTCTCATACCTCAGCCTCCCAAGTAGCTGGGATTACAGGTGTGTGCCACCATGCCCAGCTAATTTTCGTTTTTTAAGTAGAGACAGGGTTCCACCATGTTGGCTAGGCTGGTCTCAAACTCCTGGCCTCAAGTGATCCTCCTGCCTTGGCCTCCGAAAGTGCTGGGATTACAGGCGTGAGCCACCAAACCCGGCCTGATACACAATTATCTATGGGAGAAGCACAGTGAATGCACTCTGATTTAGCAATCTTATTCTCTTGAATGGTTTGTGCTTTTTATGTCTTAGGAAACCTTCCTTGGTCCCAAGATATTCTATAGAGACTTTATTTTGTACTTTTCTTCTAAAAGTCTTTTCTTTTTTTTTTTTTTTTTGAGACAGAGTCTCGCTCTGTTGCCCAGGCTGGAGTGCAGTGGCACAATCTTGGCTCACTGCAACCTCCGCCTCCTCGGTTCAAGCGATTCTCCTGCCTCAGCCTCCAGAGTAGCTGGGACTACAGGCATGCGCCACCACGCCTGGCTAATTATTGTATTTTTAGTAGAGACGGGGTTTCACCATATTGGCCAGGCTAGTCTTGAACTCCTGAGCTCAAGTGATCTGCCCATCTCAGCCTCCCAAAGTGCAGGGATTACAGGCGTGAGCCACCACGCCCAGCCTCTAAAAGTCTTAACATTTTGCCTTTCACATTTACATCTGGAATTGATTTTGTTATGCGGTGAGGAAAGAATCTTTTTATTTTTCTCTTTGGGGACTCACCCCCCACTCCATTTGCAGGCCTGTTGGGAGGTAGGCTCATCTTAGAGGAACAGACCCTGGGCAGGCTGTGACACAGGGCTCCAGCAACAAGCCGCAGAAGGGGAACTCATAACATGTGGCATTGGCATTCCCTACCATTACTGATTCAATGCCATTCCACGGTGGCCCTGGGTCATGGACCAGCTCATGTTGGGCTAATGTCCCAACGCACACAAAGACGGTAGGTTTGACTAAGCAAGAGGCAGTCCTTAGGTGAGGTCGCAGGGAGAGGGAAGAGGGCTTGGTGAAGAATAGAAGACCCATGAAGAGGGGGTGTGGTCTTGGTGACCACGTGATCCCATAGTATTCCCATAGACACTCAAGACAGCTGGTAAATTGAGCTGCTCCCCAGAGGAGGCCAAGAGACAGGCTGGACAATGACTGGGGTCTGAGCAGAGACCCCGTCTCCCTTCTGCTGCACCTGCTGCAGCTTAACATTGACTAGACTACCAGGCTCAGCCTCAGCAAGGCCCCCACCTGGCTCTGGGCCTGGTGACCAGGGAAGATGGGAAGAGAGGGGCTCATCACTTCCTACAGAAGGAATCTCAGACTTCCAATTTCGTGTGGCACAAGAGCATGAGCTCTGGGCAACACTGCCTGGGTTAGTATTCAGCTCAGGCCCTACTCGTGGTATAACTGGGAGTCACTAATTTTATCTCTGGGCTTCACTATAAATGGGATCCTAATGGCAGTCTACCCAAGCAGGGTATTGTGAGGCCTAGAGATTATGAGGCAAACAGTTGGTTCTCAATACAAGAAAGAAATTTATCATTTGCATGTAGCTGCATAGCTGATAAGCCCATGACAGTTTTCCCATAACCTGTTTTCATGGCCTTATTTTCCACAACTCTGTCTATTTCAGCTACGTGGAACCACTCCTGTGTACTGTGACAGTCTAATGTTGGGATCTGGTTAAATATATTATGGCCCAGCTGGGCGCGGTGGCTCACGCCTGTAACCCCAGCACTTTGAGAGGCCAAGGCAGGCGAATCACCCTGAGGTCAGGAGTTCGAGACCAGCTTGGCCAAGATGGTGAAACCCCGTCTCTACTAAAAATACAAAAATTAGCTGAGTGCATGCCTGTAATCCCAGCTACTCGGGAGGCTGAGGCAGGAGAATTGCTTTGAAACCGGGAGGTGGAGGTTGCATTGAGCCGAGATTGCACCACTGCACTCCAGCTTGGGCGACAGACAGAGTGAGACTCGGTCTCAAAAAAAAAAAAAAGTTATGGCCCATCCACAGGATGCAATATCATATAGGCATTTAAAAGAATGGGCTACATCTGAACCAGATGGAAGAAAAGATGCCCAGATATGTTATTAATGGGATAAGGCAACGTGTAGAACCTGTGTAAAATAGGATTTTTTTTTCTGAGATGGAGTCTCGCTCTGTCACCCAGGCTGGAGTGCATTGGTGCCATCTCTCCTCACTGCAACCTCTGCCTCCCGGGTTCAAGTGATTCTCCTGCCTCAGCCTCCCAAGTAGCTGGGATTACAGGAGCCCGCCACCACATCTGGCTAGTTTTTGTATTTTTAGTAGAGACGAGGTTTCAGCATGTTGGCCAGGCTGGTCTTGAACTCCTGATCTCAGGTGATCCACCCACCTCGGCCTCCCAAAGTGCTGGGATTACAGGTGTGAGCCACCACACCTGGCCAAGTAGGATGCTTTTATGCCATATTTAAAAGAATCCACAGGGAGCTGTTAATGCTGATACTTTTGGGGAAAGGGCTCAGTGGAGCAGCTAAGCTTTTGCTTTTCTTTTTGTTCCTTTCTGTGGAATTGGCATTGCCTACCAACACTGATTCAGTGTCATTCCACAGTGGCCCTGGGGCATGGTGTTTTTTTCATGGATCAGCTCTGCCTGACACCACCATGCAGCAGGCTGTACTGTGAGCCCCATTTTGCAGGTGAGAGAAGCAAGGCACAGAGAGGTTACGTAACTTGCTTAAAGACATGTGACAAGTAAGAGGTGGAGCTGGGATTCAAACTCAGGCAGTGGAGGTCTGGAATCCCTATTTTTAGCTACTACATGACACTGTCTCCCAATATATTATTTTTATCTATTTAAAAATTCAAAGCAGTTTTCTGTGTTATAGACTATTTTTTACTTCTTCACACGCTTAAAAACAAACAAACAAAAAAAATAAAACAGAGGCCAGGCACGGTGGCTCACGCCTGTAATCCCAGCACTTTGGAAGGCCGAGGAAGGTGGATTACCTGAGGTCAGGAGTTCGAGACCAGCCTGGCCAACATGGTGAAACCCTGTCTTTACTAAAAATACAAAAAATAGCGAAGTGTGGTGGCATGCGCCTGCAGTCCCAGCTACTCAGGAGGCTGAGGCAGGAGAATCGCTTGAACCTGGGAGACAGAGTTTGCAGTGAGCTGAGATTGTGCCATTGTACTCCAGCCTGGGCAACAGAGAGACTTCATCTCAAAAAAACAAAACAAAACAAAACAAAAAAACAGGAACAATGCATAGCCCATGATGAATTGTTTTATTATCTGTGACTCTTATTGTTCATTGGTCGCTTCTGTCCCTCTCTGACTACAGCCTGATGGGAGGCACAGGCGAGGGAAGAACGTGGCTTTGGGAGCAGGGGGACCCTCATTCTCATCCCAGCTCTGCACGAACTGCAGCATGACCTTGGCCAGGCCCCTTCCCTTCCTTGGCCTCAGCCTCCATCTGTAGAGCTGGGCCGATGCCGGAGCCAATGACCTCTGCAGGCCCTCCTGCACAAGGATTCTCTCCCTCTTTCTGATCTATTTTTGCCTGACGCCTCTCCCAGGGGCCTGTGGGCCTGAGCTAATTTTCCTGGTTGGCCCCAGTCCAGGCAGCTCAGGTGGAGAGCGCCAAGCTAATGAGGCCAAGGTCATGGTCCAGTTAGCGTCTCTCGGAGGAATCGTGGCTTTTCAGCCAGACTGTAGCTCCCTGACCAGTCACTGTGCTCAGGTAGAGGCGGGCCCTAGAGGAGAGGACAATAGCAAAGCTGGATCCTGCAAGTCAGCACTTCCAGTAGGAGCTGCTCAGGGCCCAGGGCCCAGATACCCTTTGTGACTGCAGGGCAGCATGTCCAGGCTCACATCAACATACCAGGATGATTCAAGGAGTGTGTACATTGGGGGTTAGGGAGAGGACCAGGTGGATCATCAAGTGCCTGCAAGTACCCCCACACCTGTCAAGTCAGGAAGATGAGAACCAATTCTACCTTTAAATCTAAAGCAGATTGGGAGGCCGAGGCAGGAGGATCACCTGAGGTCAGGAGTTTGAGACCAGCATGACCAACATGGTGAAACCCCATCTCTACTAAAAATATAAAAATTAGCCAGGCATGGTGGCGGGCGCCACCTCCCAGCTACTCAGGAGGCTGTGGCGTGAGAATCGCTTGAACCTGGGAGGCGAAGGTTGCATTGAGCCAAGATCATGCCATTGCACTCCAGCCTGGGGGATAGAGCGAGACTGATATATATATATATATATATATATATATATATATATATATAGCAGAGAGCATGTCCACATTCTCTCAAGGTGACCCCCTCTTTCTAACATCAGAACTTTCCTTCTTTCTACGTGAGGCATTTCCACCACTTTTAAATCAGATGTAAGACAGAGTAAGCCTTCCTCTTTTACCTGCCACGAGGGCCAGGGGTTGTCTGTTTCTTCTCTACTACATCCCTGACACCTAGACCCATGCCTGGCGTACCTACACTAGGAGCTCAGTCAATATTGTTGAGCGAATCAAATCACCACTGTTCCAGAATGAGGCTGCAGACTGCCTTTGAAAGGACACAGTATTGCCAGTGGGTTTGACTCAGTTTTGTTCAAATATTTCAATTTCTTTTTTTGGTTTGTTTTTCTGAGGGAGTCTCACTCTGTTGCCCAGGCTGGCGTGCAGTAGCGTGATCTCGGTCGGCTCACTGCAACCTCCACCTCCTGGGTTCAGGCGATTCTCCTGCCTCAGCCTCCCAAGTAGCTGGGGCTATAAGCATGCGCCACCACACCTGGCTAATATTTTTGTATTTTTAGTAGATACGGGGTTTCACCATGTTGGTCAGGCTGGTCTCAAACTACTGACCTCAAATGATCCACCTGTCTCAGCCTCCGAAAGTGCTGGGATCACAGGCGTGAGTCATCGTGCCTGGCCTCAGATTCTTCTATTTCAACGAGTCTGGTGAAGCTTGTTATTTAGAGAGTAATATGTGAATGCTCTAGAAAAAGCAATTATCCTGTCTCAGCCTCCCAAGTAGCTGGCACTACAGGTGCCCACCACCATGCCTGGTTAAGTTTTTGATTTTTACTAGAGATGAGGTTTTACCATGTTGGCCGGGCTGGTCTCGAACTCCTGACTTCAAGTGATCTACCCTCCTCGGCCTCCCAAAGTGCTGGGATTACAGGAATGAGCCACCACACTTGGCCAAATTATTCCTTTTACAATCTGCCACAACCCCCTGATTTGAACATTTTGCAAATTTGAATGTTCTCATTAGGTTTTTGATTCAGTTCAGTGAATGTTTATTATTAAGTATTGTTATTATATTATTATTAATTATTGTTATTACTTAATAAGAATAATTGAGTTCTTACCATAAGCCAGACTTTGGGTTAAACACATAACATGTAGATTTAGTTAATTTTCATGACAAATCTATAAGATGGGCACTACTGCTATCCCTACTTTACAGATGAGAAAAGTGAGGCAGACAGAGGTTAAGTAAATTGCTCAACCCCACATGAATAGTAAGTTCTGGAGCTAGGAGTCAAACTTCAGAGCCTACACTCCTAATCACAGCTAATGTTGCTCTTCAGGACGTACTTTACATGCAAGTACAGTAACTGTCTACAAGGCACTGGGATTAAAAAATGAACAAAGCCTTTAACAGGTGAATGGTTAAGCAGACTGTGGCACATCCACATCATGGAACACAATTCAGCAACAGCACGGAATGAACACTATTGATGCACACAGTAACCTGAATGACTCTCCAGAGAATTATGCCAACTGTGAAAAGGCAATCCGCAAGAGTTACGTACTCTATGATGCCATTTACTTATTTATTTTGAGACCTAGTCTCGCTCTGTCACCCAAGCTGGAGTGCAGTGGCATGATCTCGGCTCACTGTAACCTCTGCCTCCTGGGTGCAAGCGATTTTCCTGCCTCAGCCTCCCAAGTAGCTGGGACTACAGGCGTGCACCACCACGCCCAGCTAATTTTTGTATTTTTAGTAGAGACAGGGTTTTACCATGTTGGCCGGGCTGGTCTCGAACTTCTGACCTCAAATGATCTGCCCTCCTTGGCCTCCCAAAGTGCTGGGATTACAGGCGTGAGCCACCGTGCCTGGAAAATTATTTATTTTTCAGATTTGTTAAGTGTAGTCATGAGAAGCGGGAAAGAGTAGAACAAGGAGTTTTATCTGCTGTGACTGAACAATCAATTGAGATAACGCGGCACCTTCAGATCAGCTGATTCCATTTATCTGACATTCTTAAATGGACCCGCTTATAGACATGAAGAATAGATTAGCAATTGCCAAGGCTAAAGTAGGGATCAGGGTGGGAGAGGAGTGGGTGAGGCTATAAAAGGACAACAAGAGGGATTCTTGTGGTGATAGAAATATTCTCTATCTTGATTATATCAATGCCAATATCCTGGTTGTGATATTGAAGAGGCTAAACCTGCATTTGGTACAATAAAATACAATTAGCAGCCTATAACCCCGAAGGAGAAAACTGGCCAGTTGTGTATTAAATCTTTGTGTGTTTGCATATGTGACATTTAAATGCTTAATTTATATGCCAACATTTAGCATTTTTCCAAGATGTTACTATTAACGGAAACTGAGTAAAGGGTACATGGGATCTCTCTGGATTACTTTGTACAAATGCAAATAAAAATGTTAATTTAAAAAAATAGAATGAGGCCAGGTATGGTGGTTCATGCCTGTAATCCCAGAGATTTGGGAGACCAAGGTGGGAGGATCGATTGAGGCCAGGAGTTCAAGACCAGCCTGGCCAACACAGCAAGACCCCATCTCTACAAAAAATTAAAAAATTCAGCTGGGCATGGTGGCGTATGCCTGTAGTCCTAGCTACTGCAGAGGCTGAGGCAGGAAAATCACTTGAGACTGAGAGGTCGAGGCTGCAGTGAGCAATGATGGTGCCACTATACTCTAGCCTGGGCAACAGGACAAGAGAATGAGGCAGACAGGAGCCCAGCCTGGCAGGAAAGGGAGGTTGTATTAGTCAGGGTTCTCCAGAGAGACAGAGCTAATAGGATAGATGTATATATGCAGGGGAGTTTATTAAGGAGTATTGACTCACACGAACACAAGGTGAAGTCCCACAACAGGCTGTTTTCAAGCTGATGAGCAAAGAAGCCAGCCAGAGTCTCAAAACCTCAAAAGTAGGGAAGCTGACAGCGCAGCTTTTAGTCTGTGGCCGGAGGCCTGAGAGCCCCTGGCAAACCACTGGTGTAAGTCCAAGAGTCCAAAAGCTGAAGAACTTAGAGTCTGATGTTCAAGGGCAGGAAGCATCCAGCGTGGGAGAAAGACCATGGAAGGGAGTGAAGGCTGGAAGACTCAGCAAGTCTAGTCCTTCCAAGTTCTTCTGCCTGCTTAATTCTAGCCGTGTTGGCAGCTGATTAGATGGTGCCCACCCAGATTGAGGGTGCGTCTGCCTCTCCCAGGCCACTGATTCAAATGTTAATCTCCTTTGGCCACACCCTCACAGACACACCCAGGAACAATACTTTGCATCCTTCAATCCAATCAAGTTGACACTCAATATTAACTATCACAGAGGGCTTCCAATGCAGTGACGGTTGACACGAGTCCTCAAGGTTAGTTTGCAGGTCACAAGGGAGAGAAGGACAGGAGGCCTGAGGCAGGCAGGACAGCATGTGACAGTGGGCTGTTTGGGTCTTCCTTCCCCAAAGTCATCCTGGGGCGGTGAGATCTCGGGCCATTCATTCCATTGCACAGAGGCATTAATGCAGGCTACCTCCCAACTTGTTCATAAAAATGTTAAGTGATGGACAAAATAATGTCTTTACATTTTTCTTAAACGTTTGGTTCCTGCTGCTGCTTATCTGGTAGAGAGGCTCATCAGAGGAGAAAATGAAGGAAGATTCCCTTGTCAAACATCACACCAGAGAGCAAGCATCTTTGTTCAGCCTGTGAGGATCATCTTTCACATTCAATTTAGAAAAATGGCAGATGTTAATGTTTTTCCTGTTAAGAGATAATTTCTTTTTAAAATGTTTGGTTTTTTTTTCCCCCTTACTATGCCTAGTCCTGCTTTTTATATGATAACAGCCTAGGATTGGAAAGAATGAGAGTTTGGGTGACAGAGATCCTTACATTTGAATCTCAATTCCACTTAGAGGCTATGGTCATGACTTAGAGGCTATATTAAGACCACTTAGAGGCTATGGTCATGACCTTGAGTCCGTTTCCCTGAGTTTCACTGCCTCAGACTAATCATACTGAATAGGCCAGTGTTGCCAAATCCCAGTGCTAGGATGGGGATTAATGAGAAAACATTTGCCAAAAAACCTAGTATACCTTGTATAATACCTGACACGTAGTAGGTGCTCAATAAGTGATACTCATTGATTTATTTATTTATTTATTTATTTATTTTGGAGACCGAGTCTTACTCTGTCGCCCAGGCTAGAGTGCAGAGGCATGATCTCGGCTTACTGCAACCTCTACCTCCTGGGTTCAAATGATTCTCCTGCCTGGGCCTCCCGAGTAGCTGGGATTACAGGCGTGTGCCACCACACCTGGCTAATTTTTATATTTTTAGTAAAGACAGGGTTTCACTATGTTGGCCAGGCTGGTCTTGAACTCCTGACCTCAGGCAATCCGCCTGCCTCAGCCTCCCAAAGTGCTGAGATTACAGTTGTGAGCCACCACGCCTGGTCAATAAGTGATACTCATTGTTAATAACAATTCTAGTTTATCTAAGGATTTAAAGCTGTGTACCTTTCATAGTGTTCTACAAACAGCTTCCTGATTTCCAGGAGCTTTGCTTATATCAGCCAGGATAGTCTAGGTTATGCTGCAGTAAAAAAACAAGCCCCCAGGCTGGGCATGGTGGCTCACGCCTGTAATCCCAGCAATTTGGGAGGCCGAGGCGGGCAGATCACCTGAGGTCAGGAGTTTGAGACCAGCCTGACCAACGTGGTGAAACCCTGTCTCTATTAAAAATTCAAAATTAGCCGGGCATGGTGGTGCACGCCTGTAGTCCTAGCTAGTTGGGAGGCTGAGGCAGGAGAATCGCTTGAACCTGGGAGGTGGAGCTTGCAGTGAGCCGAGATCGCGCCATTGCACTCCAGCCTGGGCTACTAGAGCGAAACTCTGTCTCAAAAAACAAAACAAAACTAAACAAAAAAACCAACCAAACAAACAAACAAAAACCACCAAAAAGCAAGCCCCCGATCTTAGTGGTTCACAACAGCAAAGGCTACTTCTTGCTCACGCTACATGTCCATCATGGGGCAGGTGCATCTCTGCTCTGGTTGTCTTCCCTCCTGGACTCAGTATCATGGAGCAACCACTTTCTGGAAGATTGCTGGTTGCCACAGTAGAGGAAAAGGGTCTTATATCAGCATTCATTGCTGTGGCTTAGAAACGACACATATTATTTCCATTCAAAACTCTTTTGTCCAGAACTGGTTACATATTCCCACCCAACCATAAGGAGACCAGGAAGAATAATCCCACCGTGCATCTGGAAAGGGGAAAAGCCAGACAAATGTGGCCAACAGCCCCAGTGACTACCACCACAGTGCTTTTGAAAACCACTGCCCAGAGCCAGACAGATGGAGGATCAGCATGGCGGTAGGAGGAAGGGAGAAGCCAGAGGGGAATGAGGAGGAGCCAGGGGTGCCTGGTATGGAGGGCCACCCATCCTTGGTCAATGTGCAGGGCTGGGGCCAGAGGAAGGCTGGGCGCCTTTCTCATCTGGACCCAGACCCAGACAGACCCCGGGGCCATTCCGTTCAGCAGGCAAACAAGCCAGTCCCGCTAGAATGTGGCAGTCACAGGCTTTCAACATGGAAGGTGGAGCTGCCTGGACGCTGTGTTTTTTTTCTGTTTGTTTTTTTGAGACGGAGTCTTGCTCTGTCACCCAGGCTGGAGTGCAGTGGCATGATCTGGGCTGATTGCGCCTCGGCAAAATCTCAGCTGACTTGCCTCCCGGGTTCAAGCGATTCTCCTGCTTCAGCCTCCCGAGTAGTTGAGATTACAGGCGCGCACCACCACGCCCGGCTAATTTCTGTATTTTTAGTAGAGACGGGGTTTCATCATGTTGGCCACGCTGGTCCTGACCTCAAGCGATCCGCCCGCCCGGGCCTCCCAAAGTGCTGGGATTACAGGAGTAAGCCACCGCGCCCGGCCAGACGCTGTTTTCCTGGCACTCCACTTCATGAGCAAAACTGTCACAGAGTCGTATTTCCCTGGCTCCACCCCTCCGGCGCTGCTGGATTCCTGAACCTATTCACTTCTTCTGAAGTGCTCTCAACTTGGCCTCCCTGGCTCCTTCCTGGTGCAGACATTTACTCTTCTGCTCCGGCTTTGTGCCTCTGTAAAACTGCTGACGTCACCAGCAGCAGCTCCGACCGCCTGTCCTCCAAGGTCCCGGGCTGCGGCTGCGCAGCGCCGACAGCACGATGCGTGTGCCGACAGCGCCACCTCCTGGCTCTGCCGAGGCTGTTGGCAACACGCAGGGCTCGCAGTGAGCCCGCTTTTCTACTGCAGCCCTCAAAATTCAGCACGAGGCTTGGCTGGGGGAGCTTGAGTGGCTGACACTGTGGTCTGGTTAGTTTCCATTCTGACCCATGCTAGCCTTCTTTCAGATTCTAGAACTCAGTTCTTCTCCGGACCTCCCTCCCAGCCACAAGTCTTTGAATATGCGGCCTGCAGCTGGGCTCCCCTCATCACCGCTCTTCTCCCCAACCTTCTTCATCCCCGATCTTCTCCCCAACCTTCTTCATCCCTTGGCCGATCTTGAAGACTTAGCTGAGGCAGGGCGCAATGGCTCACGCCTGTAATCCCAGCACTTTGGGAGGCCGAGGCGGGAGCATCACTTGAGGTCAGGAGTTTGAGACCAGTCTGGCCAACATGGTGGAACTTTGTCTCTACTAAAAATACAAAAATTAGCTGGGCGTGGTGGCGGGCACCTGTACTCCCAGCTATTGGGGAGGTTGAGGTAGGAGAATCGCTTGTACCCGGGAGGCAGAGGTTGCTGTGAGCCAGGATTGAGCCACTGCACTCCAGCCTGGGCAACAGAGCAAGATCCCATCTCAAAGAAAAAAAAAAGTCTTAGCTGAAACGTCACTTCCTCGACTCCTCAAATTTAGTCAAGCCCCCCTGCTATGAGATCTCTCCCCTTCTTGCTGGACGGGTTGGCAATGCTGGAGGATCTTGAAAGAGGAACACTCATGGGTCAAGAGCATTTCCTAACAGCGATCAGAGGTTTCAGAATCCTCATGAGCATCAGTGCCTCCTTGCTGGAACGCTGCTCACACACTTTGTGATCCTCAGAGGTGAGATGCAGGCCTATTAAACACGCTGGCCTTGGTGAGAAAGCCTCTGTGGGTTTCTTGTTTATCCCAATAAGCTGATTCAGGAAAGGAGACATCTGCTTCCTTCTCTGTTTGCCATGGAGGACTCACACCTTTCTTGTCCCCAGGACAGTGGACATCTGTTTGCCAATGCAGACCTCGTGCTCACTGGAGGCTGGAGAAGGCAGGCCCAAGAGACGTTCAAGGCATGACAGCTACCCAGGAGGCCTCTAGTGCCCCAAGAGCTGCTCATCAGCCCAATTTTCTTCCTAATATTATTTAAAAATTTAAAGAAATTCAGTGAAAGTGTAAGCATACAGGCATAGGTAGTAGGTAAACTAGGATTCACTCTTGCTGGGGGAATACCACCCAGGGTTTGAAAAGATACAGAAGGCAAAAGAAACTGCATTTAGTATAATAAAATACAATTAGGCAGAGCACGGTGGCTCATGCCTGTAATTCCAGCACTTTGGGAGGCCGAGGAAGGCGGATCACCTGAGCTCTGGAGTTTGAGACCAGCCTGGGCAACATGGTGAAACCCCATCTCTACAAACATACAAAAATTAGTGAGTCTTGGTGGTACATGCCAGTCATCCCAGTTATTTGCTGGGCTGGGCTGGGATGGGAGGACTGTTTGGGCTCAGGAGGTCAAGGCTGCAATGAGCTGTGTTCATGCCACTGCACTCCAGCCTGGGTGACAAAGCAAGACCATGCCTAGAAAAAATAAAAAAATTAGCAGCCTATAATTCCAAAGCAGAAAACCAGCTGGCTGGCTATGCACTAAATCTGACCAGCCATTGTGTGTAAGGTGTGTGTGTGCAAATGTGTGTTTGCATATATATCGTTTAAATAGTTACTTTATTTACCAACATTTACATTTAAGGAAATTTCACATCAAATAATCTATAATTCTAGAATCTTCTTAAACATGAGGTGGGCAACATGAGACCCCCACTTCTATCAGTATCCATCCTGACTGGACCCAAGTGGACAGCTTGAGTTTCCAGTTCAATCCAGTTCCTGCCTGGCCTCTGCTGGCCTCTGGGTTTGCAATCCCAACTCCCTACCACCGCCACTACTGCTGAGAGCATCCCCTCTACAGTACTCAGAACCTCACTGGATATACATTTCTTATCCTAAGAGTCACCCTACTATGTGAGGGTTCTGGGAGCAGCTTTGTTCCTGGGAATCTGCAGGCACCTTCCTGCCTTCCTGCTGTGGTCGCCAGGCACAAGGAAAGAAAGAAGGGGCTCGCTTATTACAGTAGGGAAAACATGCGATGAATTCTCTTCTAACCGCGGTGCAGAAATTCTCCTAATGAGTCCTGGGGTGAAATGCAGGCCTGGAAGCGAGGTGAGGCTCCTCCCCACCAGCATCTAAAAAGGCGGCTCCCTGGAGCCACAGGATTTTTCCCATCAGCCATGGGACCAGGGCAGCCCGCCAGCCTCCCCAGCTGCCAGACGCCGGTAGAGACCTGAGACAGAGGGCAGGTGAATGGAGCGGGAGAGGAGGAGAGAAGGGACACCAGATGGGGTCTGAGGAAGAAAGAAGGAAGAAAAAAAGATACCTTGATGGGGAAGGGGAAAGCTTTAATCTGCTTCTCAATCACGAAGTAGGTCTGCTTCTCAATCATGCAGTAGGGAGTGAAAAGCACGGGTGGGGCTTTTAAGGCTCAGGCACTCCACCCACCAGGACAATGCGGACCCCATGACTGCAGAGCCTGGCTCTGCAGGGAGCAGCTAGGGAGACACTAGTAAGGGAGGTGGGCAGGGGGCAGAGGCCCCTTTCCCCCACTGCTCCCACGGGGATGAGGAGGGGGCTTCCGAAAAGGCCCAGGTTAGGGGGCCTGCCTGCTCAGCTCACATCCCCCTGGTGTGACAGCGCCTTCTTTACTCTGTCCTCTAGCCATGACCAGTGTCTCAGAGGCCCCCTGGGACCCATCTGAGTCTCTCCCCTGGAAATTGGAGGACCTGAAAGAAAACCCTTGGAGGCAGCAGGCAGTGGAGCTGAGGCCTTGAGAGTAGCTCGTTCCCTACCGCTGAGAGCCCTGAGGCTTTCTGGGTCCCTGGTCTTCCCTAAGCCTGTTTTTAAAAAATGTGCACGCACGCCCACCCACCCATGGATTTCTTTAATTCTGTGAGCTTTCTCTCTGGATCATTCAAATATGTGCCTCTACTCTTGAGGTAGCGGGAAGATTTTTTAAAGATTTTTCATTTGTTTTTGTTTCTGCATTTGCTTTTGTCTTGGTTTTGCTTTGCTGTGTTCTACTTGCATCCAAAGGGTCCTACCTAATAGAAAAATTGGCACCAAAGGGTTGGTTGCAGACCACAAAGCCCCAGGATAATTGGTACAGGTAGAATCATGTTTTGTGTTGAGAGGTGGGCAGAGCAATAGTGAACACTTCTCACCCCCCTCCTTCTGGGGATCACCTGCTCTCAGCTTGTGGAAAGGGGACAAGGAATGCTGGGACATGAAGCAGGACCACTCACTTTGGACAAATGCCTTTGACATTTCTCCTGAAGGCGTCCAATAAATTGTGGCTGTTGATATTTTTGGCAGACTCTCCTATGAAAAACAAATTCAGAAACCATTTCTGTAGGTTTCTGGTTACATGATGAATTTCATCCTCACTAGATCTTCTAAGAGCACATGAGGGCCCTGATGGGGAGAGAGTGGTGTGCTAGTTCCTCTCCTGCTGTAACAAAGCCCTACAGACACAGTGGCTTGAACCAACACAAAGTTGTTCTCTTCCAGTAGAGTTCTAAAATCAAGGCATGGGTAGAGCTGCATTCCTTGGGGAGGCTCTGGGAGAAGCAATTCCCTTGCGTTTTCCAGCTTTTAGAGTCACCTGCTGTCCTCAGCTCCTGGCTTCTCCCTTCGTCTTCAAGCCAGCCTTGTAGCGTCCTCTGATCTCTCTCAGTCTCTCTCCCCTTCTATCATCTCATCTCCTTTTCTCCCTCTCACCCTACTGTCTCTGCCTTACAAGGACCCTTGTGGATACTTTGGGCCCACCCAGATAATCGCAGATAACCTCTCATCTCCAGATCCTTGACTGGATCACACTGTGAGGTCCCTTTTATGATGGAAGGTGACATAATCACAAGTCCTATGATTAGGACACCCACATCTGTCGGGGGCTGTTATTTAGCCTAACACAAGATGTATTCAGAAAATTGCAATAGGGATACCTGAGGGGAATTGAAGGATCCCGACTCCAAGCCACATCTAAGGATGCTTCCGAGGTGCAGCTCCCGCTGGAGGACCCTGCTCCATCTCTCTTCCTGTCTGCCACTGCCCGCCTCTCTGTTTCTAGACAGCCAGAGTTCAAGTCAGTATGGCCTTGAGAGTGAACTGCAGAATGGAAAGGAGTGAGATGCTGCAGCAGGAGAAAGAGCTCGCTGTCAAAGCTCCGAAGAGCTGAAGACCATTTATTTGCATGGTGGGGTCTGAGGGAGGTCGACAAGGAAGAGGAATCATCATTTGGATTCCTTGCCATGATCATCCTCAGCTGGCACGGTTTGCTCCAGCAGCAGGCTGGGATTCCAGCTGTGCCCAGTGTTAGCCATGCCACCCTCAACTAAATGCTGATCACTTCTTCGTGACATAAAAAGCCAGAAATTAGTTGGCATGATGAAGAAGAAGGAGGACTCAAAGTGTGTAGGAGGCTGAAATGCTAGATTTGATTTCTCAAGCACTTCCTGCTCACACTGTTTCCTGCCAGGGCCCAAAAGATTTCCCGCTCCTTTAACGAGAAGAGTCAATGGATAACCAGGAACTCTCTATAATAGGGGAGGGGCTGGGACTCTGGTCCCTTTAGGGTGGGAGAAATTCCAAGAGGCCGACTGTAGGGGAGGCAGGTAACTGCCAGAAGAAAAGAGAGTGCGGGCGCCAGGTCACGCACCAGGAGGGCGCATGATCATGGCTCAAGGGACATTTGATAGGAACAAGGTTCCAAAATAGAGCTGGAAGACAGTCCACTGACTTTGCAAAACCCCCAATCTGGTGAATGGATACCTGTCACAGGTCATCATGCTGGATAGTCCCTGCTTGTCACCCAATTCTTAGGCCTGGGTCAGAGGGGGAGATTACAGGGCACAAGTAATTAGTGAATATCTATATTGGTTTACCTTTGATTAAGTCCATCAGGGTCCCACCCTCACCTGGTCATCATTTTTCAAATTCCTGGGTGGATAACTGGAAAGAATACTCTTGGAAGCTTCAGATTGTTCACCCAGACCCACGGACGGGGACTATTTCAGTGACATACGCCAGTGGAGGCCATTGGTTTTACATACCTGCCTAAATATTTTACTGAAAGTCAACACCAACTTCATGGAGGAGTTACAGAGGGAGTTACAGAGATTTCTGCCATCATCAAGATTTAAAAGGAGCAGAAGCAGTGATTCCTGTGACTCACCTGTTCACCTCTCCAGTGTGGCCAGTCGTCAACAGGGAAACAACAGTTTTCCAACCGCAGAACAAAGTAGGAAGCTCATCAATGGAAGTTGCCATTCCTAAGGTGTTCTTGTTAATGAAGCAAATAAATACAGCCTGCAGCTCTCAGTCTGTATCAATCAGGCTTCTTGGTTGAGCAGAGGTACCAACTCTGTTTTCTTAGGGCAGAAAACAACATGAAATTCACTGGAATGATACCAGAAGAACCCCACGTGTGTAGGAGGCTGGAAATTGGCTTGGAAGATAAATAGAAGCCAAGACAGCAACACGGTATCGAAGGCTGCGAGCACAAGAGCCCTGCTTTGTGAGGAGTGACACGGCCACAGTGCTGCCCCGCCACCTGCGGACGTCATCTCTGCTGGTGCAGGACTCGGTCGTCCCCGTCTCTATTCCCCTCCCGGGCAGTCCTGCTGCTCTCGCTGAGAATGGATTCTAAGCACCCTGGGCTTTGCCTCACTTGCTCCAGATTCAGGATCCCACGTGGAAGCAGCCAATTAGCCAGCCTAGGTCTTGTCCAGAAGCCCTGGATGCCAGGGTGGGGGTGGACAGAGAGTCATCTATTCTCTTGGGCATTACTTAGAAGGTGGGACCAGTCTTTCTCTATGACTCCACATGCTGGGAAACCCCACAAAACTAGGAAGAGGCGAATAGATGCCAATCACCTCCCTCCCAGGAAACAAGTTCATTCCACCCAGAGGCCTAAAATGTTGACATGCCGTCTTTGAGTGTAGAGGGAAGGAAGCTAACTCCAATTCGCAAAATGACTAAATAGAGATAAATGACTGACAGCTCAGAAAAGACCATGAGGGCTGAATTCAGGTGCTTACACAGAGTCATGAGTACTCAGCGTCTCTCAAATTCTGCTGTGCTTTCCGCCTGGCCCACCTGCTCCCCCCAGGCCTGGCCTGCTGTGGAACGCCTCTCAAGGACGGTTCCTGAAGAGCAATGGAGCACACCTCACAGTCCAGGCTGCCTGGAAGGAGCTGCATCCTCGGACCGGGATCTGCATTGTTTCCTGGGTAACAACTAAGGAATTAGCTGGAATTTCAACATTTTAGAAGGAATAAATCTGGAGGCTTGGTGACAAAGATTTTTAGGGAAGAGGAACATACATAGAGCTTTCAGAACAAGGGTAGAACTAAAAAAAAATCTGTCCCATGTGAATGCTCATTGGAAGATGTCCACCATCAAAAAAGACTTTTTTTTTTTTTTTTTTGAGACTGGGTCTCACTGTACCGCCCAGGCTGGAGTGCAGTGGTGCAATCTTGGCTCACTGCAACCTCTGCCTCCCAGGTTCAAGCAATTCTCGTGCCTCAGCCTCCAAAGTAGCTGGGATTACAGGCACCCGCCACCATGTCTGGTGGCTAGTTTTTGTATTTTTAGTAGAAATAGGGTTTCACCATGTTGACCAGGCTGGTCTCCAACTCCTGACTTCAACTGATCCACCCGCCTTGGTCTCCCAATGTGCTGGGATTACAGGCATGAGTCACCATGCCTGGCTCAGAGGCTGTTAATAAACAAGGGACGAAGTCACTCTTTAAGGCTCAAATCTCCTCTGATCCCCAGGCAGCCTGACATTTTCAGAATGGGCCCAGTAACCAACGTGCCTAATGTGGAGCTCTATGTAACCACGCAACACGGACCCCACTCATCAAGGCTGACCACTTGGCACCCAGTGAATCTCAACCCCGGAAATGACAGCCTTAGGTCCCATGGAAATGGCCCAAAGGGGACTCAGCTCCATATCAGAGGCTGGGAGCTGCCCTTAGGATGTGATATGTTTTGAATCCATACCCAGAATTTTCCCCATTTCCTGTAATAGCCAGAATTTACGGAGCTGGGCAGTCAGAGGTTAAGATGAGGGTGATAGCTCTATGGTTACCCACAATAAGCCACTTTCAAAAATTTTGTTTATGATACATACCCCTAACTCACAGACTTTTAGATCTGGAAGTTTCAGTATCTAAGGTTGACAAAAGTTGTTTCAGAAGAAACCATAGCTGGCTTCTCATGCTCCCTGATGTAGGGATAGCAATGACGTCACTGGGTTGGATATAATCGTGCATCATGTTCATCCAGGGAAGCTCATGTTGTTATTACACAGCAGGACAGGAGGAATTGAGGGATCCCCTAGGATTGCTCCTTGTAATACTCTAAAGTGTTAGAGTATTAGTGTAAATGTGAATAGGAAATTTCACCAACTTACTGAGGCCAGACCATCAAGGAGCTTAGACACCACGAGAATGACTTTGCCCATAAGTAAGAGGAACATTGAGTGGAACAATTCAAGACTTCTGATGGTGGCAGCAATGATCAGTAGTGGCTGTAGCCTTGACCGTACCTCTTTATTTTCTACAAATATACACACACAAAAATTCTGAGACAGAAGCTGCCAATGGACCAAAAGAAAAATTGATGGTGTGCTGAGGCCCTCCTCCTGTGACATAACTTCAGCATGCAGAAGGTGGAGATGCTGTGTGTGGCTCTCACTGGAGAAGACGCAAGTGCATTTGCCTTTTTCCTTGGGATGGCTGGGTTCATAGCAGATAAGGAGAGTTCTTTTTGTTTGTATGAGAAGAGGAGTGTGTGTGCAGTAGCAAGCGACTGACTGTGTACAATGAGCACAAATTCAGGTGGCTGTTTGGCCAGAGGCTTCCCATTAGGGTTTGTGTCTGTTACCCATCCCCATTCCTGATACCATAGCCTCACTGATTAGTTCAAGAAGAGTCACTAACCCAAGCTATTCTGTCTACTGAGTATGTGAAACTTTAATCAGAGACACTAGGAATCAAAGTGTGTGGAGCTAAGCCAGGTGCAGGCAGAGCCCTGAAAGGGCAAACCGTATATTCCTGATGTTGGTAATGGTCTGCTCCTGTCCTTCCAAATTCTGTAGATTTTGTTCTTCCTTCCATCCTCTGACCTGCCCTAGTACTCATCCAATGAATCTTCTATTTTGTTTAAGACAGCTAGATTCTGTTTCTGTTGCTTGCAACTGAAAAAATTTTAAGCAATACTAGCAGTACACTGGAATTGCATCAAATGCAGGTAGCATGATGGCATTTCAACTCTAAGTGTCAGGGCAAATGGTGGATAGATCACTGAAGAAGTAAATTACTCAGTGCCAGAAACATGCAAAGCCTAAGTGAAATGTATGAAAAGAATTTAAATTATTCAAGAACTCACGAACAATTGACAAACAAATGAAACACATTGTTGGAGTGTTAGGCAAGTCGGTAGCCATGGCTGTTTTGACTTCATCAGGAAGAAATAGACCAACCAACTGAAGGTCAGGGAAACCTTGGCTGATGGAGAGTTACAGGGACTGAGGCTAGTGCTCTGCAGGATGCTACATAAAAAAGGACTAAGTAGGCCCTGGGTGCAATTTATGAGTGACTTAGGAGAGGTTCTGGGGTGATTTTGTGCATTCTGTATCTCTTGCCCCTGCTCCGGGCTCCAGCCGAGGTGCCCAGCAGTTCTATATTCTATGCATGGAAATACAGATAATTAATGTCCACTGGGACAAGGCCATGGGGGACAGGAGCAGTGGTTACAGGCCTCCCTCTCTCCTCCCTGTAGAGGAACATTCTGAAAACGCTCCTTGAAGACTCCTCAGGAGGTCTCCAGTCGCCCACATGGGTGACCCTATCAAGAATTTCTCCCGGCATCAGCCTTCTGTCCTTCTCTGTGTCACTCCTCCCAGTACCCCAGTCCTGCTCCTAGAATCACTTCCCAAACAAATCCTCTGCCTGGGAGCCTTGCCTAGAGCTCTCCCTTCAGGGGAACTCAGGCCACAGCAGCCTACATTAGACAGCATGAAGGCTCTGGGCTTTTGTGCTAAGAGTAATAGGAAGCCATTGAAGACATGGAAGCATGTGCTTGAAGAAATCTATGCTCTTACGGGGCAAATTGGCCCAGTGTGGAGGATGGGCTGGGATAGTGGCAAGGGCTGTGTAACAGGGAAGACCATTCTGGAAGCTTTTGCAGGAGTCTGGGTGAAATGAGAGGGCTGACTGGATGAGGGTGTTTGCAGACTGGATGAGGGTGTTTGCTGTCTGGCTATCTCTCTCTGTTCCTCTATTTCTCATGGACTTTCTCTCAACCTACACACAGGCCCCTCTGATCTTAGTCAGCCTTGTGTGACCCATGTCATTCGTGGGCCCTGGCTGTTAGATGGGGATCATGCCTGCATTTGGGCCAAGCCAGATGTCTACAAGATTTCCCTGAGTGCCTCACGGGCCACTGGGCACTGGGGTCGCCCAGAAATGACCGACCAGAAGAGCAAGCAGAAGGGGCCATGGAGGCCTAGCTCCCTGAGTCCCTGGAAGAAGGATCATGAGGAAGTGAAGTCAGGCACCCAGAGCCCAGGGAAGCCCATCCATCAGCACCATAAAGGCACAGGCATAGATCAGTGTTGCTTGAACCCAGATCTCCAGAACACAAGAGGAGAGAGCCAGGTGGACCTGAGGTATCATCTTGTCCAGCCCCTCTTTCCCAGCTGATGAGGAAACTGAGGCTCAGAGAGGCGGGGTCTCTTGACTGCAGGCTGGTTCATCTCCTCAATGCACCACAAAGTTCCTTGATTGGTTCCTGGCATCTGGTTTTGCTTTTCTCTTCCTTGTTTTTTTTTTGTGGGGGGAGGCGGGGGATGGAGTCTCGCTCTGTCTCCCAGACTGGATTGCAGTGGCGCCATCTCGGCTCACTGCAACCTCCGCCTCTTGAGTTCAAGCAATCCGCCTGCCTCAGCCTCCTTAGTAGCTAAGATTACAGGCACCCACCACCATGCCCAGCTAATTTTTGTATTTTTAGTAGAGAAGGGGTTTCACTGTGTTGTCCTGGCTGGTCTCCAACTACTGACCTCAGGTGATCCACCCGCCTCGGCCTCCCAAAGTGCCAGGATTACAGGCCTGAGCCACCGTGCCCAGCCTCCTTTTATTTTTCTTCACAAATCAATGACTTTTCCAATACAGAATTTGGAGTTTCATTGGAATGTCATCGTTCCCTCAGTGTACCCTGGCCCCAAGCAGGGCTGACATTTGTCAAGTCCTCCTGCTGTCTGTTGACATCATCACCATCACCTTTACCACTGTTCAGACAAAAACTTCAGACAGAAACTTGCTCCCAAAGCGAGAAAGGAGCCAGGAGACCAAGGAATGACTCGAATAAGTCCAGCTTGGTGAGTAGGTGAGTTTATTAGGACTTACACACAAGGCACTCAGCAGGATGGCTCTAGAGATCCGGCCTCTCCCAGTCTCTAAACTGCTTTTCAGTTAATTTTCTGTCTCTTTGCCTACTGTATATGAGTAATGAGACTGTTTTTCTTGGTAGGTTCTCGCATACTCTCCAGGATGTTTGGGTTTTTAGAGACACCTGGTCCTCAGCTGGGGACAATGGCCATGGCTCATTACCTGGCCTTCAGGGTTCAAGCAGGGGACATATACCCCTAAATAACCTAAAGGGGATCCATCACACTACAACCACCACCACCACCGCCATCATCAAGAAGCCACTGGCTGACTGACATACACTTCCAGGAGGACAAGACAGAGTGGATGCTGGAAAGACAGGGCAGGGGACCATCACCAGGGAAAGACTTCATTCTTGGAAGGACATCAAACCGGGGGCAGGTCGGTAGTGGAGCCGCTGTTTCTTCTGCTGTATCCAAAAGTTCTAACTCTTCGGCTTTCTGCATTTTCAGCTCTTTCTTTTCCTGGCCTTCTCATTGCTGGTTCCTGCACACCTCCCCTCTATTCCTCCCCCCAATATATTCGTTAGTCTAAAGGAAACTTCTTCCTATTCCCCACACTCTCCAGTCCCCTCTCCTCCCTTATTCCAGGCTCCAGCATTCCTGCCTTCTCCTTGGTGCACTTGCCATCTGCATTAACCCCTCCCCTGCTGTGCTCAGCTACAGAAATGCCAAAGTCACTAACACTTAGCTCCATAAACTTTACCTCGCCCTCTTTATCCCCCTAATAAAATGTTTGCATTTTGTCGTGGCCTGTGTATGGCTCACCTCCCCTGCTGGCTGCACTGGTCTGGGGTCACTGGGTGTGGCATGGATTCAGACGCTCATAGATCTGAGTGAGCTCCATTAGATTCTCCTCCAGCTCCTGAGCCTGCCGCCTCAGCTCCTCAGCAGACGCAGACTTTGCCCCCTCATGCAAGTGCTTTGACTCGTATACGAGGTTGACCACATCCAGTGCAAGGAAGATGCCTGAAGTGGTCGCATTCAGGATCCGGGTTCCTCTGCTCACTGCCCGGGTGGTGCCTGCAATCGTTGTCTCCGCCTGACCACCACTTCCAGCTGAGATTTGCCAGGTGGTCACAGGGAGTCGGCCACTGGCTCTGGCTTGCCTGATGGCACGGATTTCACTCCCAATGGTTTGTGTGGCTTCGTAATAATTATTAAGAAGGGAAAGTAAGTTGGGTGTGATGTCACGCATAACTTCCTTAAATACCTTCAATCGGTCAATGCTGGTTGCAGTCAGCCTGCTGGCTTCAGCTTCTGCTGACGATGTGTATGAGTGCTCCACGATGCTGGTGGTGATCCCAGTCACAGCAGATGCTGCTCCCAGCCCTACCCCAGCTGCAGTAAGGGCCAGACTCGTCCCTGCTGTAAGTGGTGCCAGAACAAGGCCAGCGAGGGACATGATGCCAGAGGCAGCGCCAGTGGAGCTGGACACCACATTGGAGATGGTGCAGCCTCTGTGGACCTCTTCAATCCCATTTGCAAGGGCACGAAGCTTCTCTATGGACTCCTGGATATTCCTCTTGACTTGGGGAAACTCTTTCAAAAACCACTCCCTAAACTGCTGGTCTTTTTGCTGCACGTCTTTGTCCTCAATAGCCGCATATGTTCTAAGCTTCTTCAGAGCTTCATAGAGAGCATCTGCCTCATCCCTGTACCAATAAAGGACAGATGATTAAGAAAGGCAGCTTACTTATCTGTAAAATGAGCTCAATAAGATCTGTTCTACATAAATCACAGAGCTGTTACTATGAGTCAAATGGAAATAAAGCTTTAAATTTTAAATGAAGAAATTTAAAATAATTTTTCCAAGGTTAAACATGTTTTGTATATCATAGATTTGCCACAGTACTTATTCTGTATGGGAATAAAAAACTTAAAGTCATCTTCAGATGCTCTTTAGTGGTAGGTATTTGATAAAGATGGCTCCTCAAGCAAGAGAGGTCAACACCATCCCTCCAATAGTGTGTGGAGAGGGGAAACTTTGTAGATGAACAAAGAGAAGTGGGTTCAGAGCAAAAAAGACCTTCATTCAGAGGATCATAGAACAGTGAAGGATTAACTTTATTAGAAGAGAGTTCTTTCCTTTGTCTTCGGGCCCTGGGAAGGGATCTCTGGGGCCCTGGAATGTCCTGCCTGGTAGAAACATCTTTGTTTCCCTGGTGGTTTGGCTACAGCACAGTATAGCAATGTGATGGGTGATGGGTTTTGGGGCTATTAAGTATCTTTTCTGCCTTCCAAAGGAACTGGGAACTAAGGGTGTTAGACCTCAGGGAGGGGCTGGGGACTCCATGTCAGCCATCAGGACAGCTTGTGATCCAGCCCCAGAAAGAGCTCTGTACATTGAGGCATAGGTTGAGAAAGACTTTCTCCTCGGCCAAACTCCAGTCAGGCTGCTCTGAGCCTTTTCTCCTCTAGGCGCTGACCTTCCACGCCCATCCCGTGCTTGCTGGGCCTGTACTGCCCCAGTTCAGCAAGAATCCCCCAAGGCAGTTAGGGAGGGTCCTCCCCACTTGCTGTCTGAGCATTCTTGCTGTCTGATCACGGTCTTCACCCGCGCCTTACCTGCCTTTAGTTGAGCAGCTTGTTAGGCCAGTTTAGCGGAAACCCCCTATTCTGGTGTCTCCAGTCAGAACTGGTCCATCTCCCACTCCTCACCCTGGTGTTGGCTGTGACTCCCACTCTGACTTTACTGTATTGGGAGCTGGGCTCAGTCTCCCTCCCCTGTAACAACAATCCTGAATAAAGGCTTCCTTTCTGATCTAATGTGATTCACAGGAATTTTTCCTTAACTGGGTGAGCTTCCCTGGTTGGCAACACCCCATGTGTTTTGTCCCACATTCACACAGGAGAACACAGCGTCCTGAGGACAACGAAGCTTCACACCTGAAACCCTCCCAGACTCTGCCCTGTGTGTCTCTTCCTTAGGCTGATTTTAATCTGTGTTCTTTCCCTGTGATAAACCACAATCGTGCAATAACAGTTATCAGTGAGTTACGTAAGTCTTTGTAGTGAATTATCAAACCTGAGTGGGGGCTTAAGAAACACCTTCAAATCTGCAACTGGTGTCAGAAGGAAGGGTGCCTTCAGACACTGCATTTTGACTAAATCTGAGTCCTTAAGCTATCAAATAAAACCTCAGACTGGAAGAGATCACCTTGCCTGGCATATTCTCTCTTCCAATGCCTCATGCCCTTTGATCTTCTGACTGAAGGCCACTGGGTCCAGCCACTGCCCCCTTTGACTGAAAAGTGAAAGGCCTGGCTATTAGTCCTGGCTGCACACGAACTCTCAAGCCACTTGACTGCCTCCCGACCTGGCACCTCCAAGCTTCAGGGTCTCACTGTCACATGTCGCCAGCCAAACTAATGCCTTAGCAGGTGACAGCTTCACCTGTGTGCATGCCAATGCCATATGCAATTTCATGGAACCTCTTATGGACTCATGAGACTTTGAAAATCTTCTCTATAAATCACTAATGCTGAAAAGACCTGCATTTGGACAAGATGGTAGAGAAAGTGTTTTTCTCTTTGGTTGGGGACTTGTGAGTCTCCTGAGAACCCTTCAAATTACCCAATTGGCAGACACTTGTTCCAACTCTGCAAGCTGGCCTGAAGAAACACTTCCTCTACTCTATGTAGAACAGAAGAGGGTCCCAAATGGCAGTTCAGAATGCCCCAGTTCCCAGGCATGCTGTCCGGGAAACAGTCACCCATGGCCCACTATGCCCATCAGTGATGGGATCAAATCAGGGAGGGAAGAAATATCCCTCTCCCACTCACGGGTCCTCTGCAAGTCCATGGCCACATTACATTTCATGCCCTCAGTGCCTCCCTCTTCTCACCCTACTCCCAGCCTTGGTGCCCGAGCCTTCCTGCTGCTCCTCCAACCCAGGCCCACCCCTGCCCCATCCTGACCCCTGGCTCTGCCCCTGAAACGTCTCTCTGGGTCTTTGGATGGCATCATGCTACTTGGTTCCCCACCTTTGACCTGCTGTTCATTCTGAGGCTTTAACCACACTCCCATCTGATTGAACTACTATTAGCATTGGAGAGATGGCAGGTCCCAGTCTCCAAGACATAAAACAACAGCCCCAGAGCTGTGCAGGGACAGAGCCAAGATCCACCCCCAGCTCTGTCCAACTCCATTCCAGCCTCTCTGTGTTCTGGGTCAGCAGGAGGATCCTGCTGTGTTTGTGCAGTTCCTCAGAGGTGGAAGGAAAGGGCCCCAGACAGCATCTCCAGGAACACACATTGATCAGGTCAAGATTTTTCTGGCTTTTTTCAAAGAAAGTCCTGCTGGGCATCAATCTCTAAGAAAAACACTTGGTCGGGCGCAGCGGCTCATGCCTGTAATCCCAGCACCTTGGAAGGCCGAGGCGGGAGGATCACGAGGTCAGGAGATCAAGACCATCCTGGCTAACACGATGAAACCCCGTCTGTACTAAAAATACAAAAAAAAATTAGCCGGATGCGGTGGCCGGAGCCTGTAGTCCCAGCTACTTGGGAGGCTGGGGCAGGAGAATGGCGTGAAACCGGGAGGCGGAGGTTGCAGTGAGCCGAGCTCACGCCACTGCACTCCAGCCTGGGGGACAAGCAAGACTCTGTCTCAAAAAAAAAAAAAAGAAAAAGAAAAACACTTTTGGTCCCGGTCTCTCCCCAGCAATCTTTTTAAAAGGTAACATTAACTGAGCACCTACCGTGTGTCAGTCATTATGCTAAATACTTTACATGCATTAGCTTATTTTTCTCACAATAAAGCTCAATGGATGAAGAAAGGAAGGCAGAAAGTAGTCAAGTAGCTTGCAAAGCTCCCATCACCAGTAGATGGCAGCACTGACCCTGCCCTTGTGGGCTTCCTCTCCCCTCAGCCTGAGGTCACTCACTGCCAGCGAAGGACTTGGAGGAAATATTTCTCCTGCACTGCGGAGAGGGACATTCTCAAGCCCAGCAGAGGGGGCTGCCTGGAGGAGGTGTGCCTGCCAGAGAAAACTAGCCCAGGGGAGATCAGGATGGCATAGCCGGGGCGCCCCATGGAGGTAACCCCACGGAGGTTACCTGGGCAATTCAGCCGCAGTCACGAATCTCTTCCAGGCTTCATTGTTAGTCAGCAGGATTTGCAGATGCACTGGGCTGACTCTGTCCCGGAAGTATTTGGTGGCCTCTTCAGTAAAGCGTTTCTTTTCTACTTGGAAACAAAAAGCATAAGATTGGAGGAAAGTGTGCTACAGCCTAAATGGCATTGAGAATAAGGTGGTTCCATGTTAATCCTCCTCAACCAGCTGTCACATGGGGTATTTTTGATGGAGGCATCAGTGCTATAGACTGAGTTGTGTGCCCTCCAAATTCATATACTGAGACCCTAAACCCCAGTAACTATATTTGGAGATCGAGCCTTTAAGGAAGTCATTAATTTAAAGAGAGTCGTAAGGGTAGGGCCCTAATCCTACAGGACTGGTGTCTAGTTAAAAGAAAAAAAAGAGACAGAAGATCTCTCTCTCTCTCCTCACCCCACCCCGCCCCCGCTGTCTCTCTTGCCTTCCAGCCCTCTCTCCCTGTCTCTCTTTCTCTCTCTCTCTCTCTCTCTCTCACACACACACACACACACACACACATACACCCCCCACACCGGGAAGGCCATGTGAGGACACAGCCCTGAGGCAGCCTCTGTAAGCCAGGAGCAGAGCCCTCCCCAGACATCAACCCTGCTGGCACCTTCACCTTGGACTTTTTGCCTCCAGAACTGTGAGAAAATACATCAGTTGTTGGAACCACCTAGCTTGTGGCATTTTACTAAGGCATCCTGAGAAGAGTGATTCACCAGGGAAGTGCCACGGTGCTTTGTGGAGCAACCGATCTATTTCAGCTGAGAATCACCAGAAAGTGAGCTTTCCAGCATGTTTTCTCCCCATGTACGGGAAATATTCCAGTGATCGCTTCCTTCTGCCATGTGCCTATTGTCAAACGCTTTACACCAGTGTCTTCAAAATCTGAGTTTCGACCCATCAGTGGGTTATGAAAATAGTTCATTTTGTCAAGAGCAGCATTTTAAAAAGAAAAGAGCGTTGAAAATATCAGAGTGTATTGAACACAGCAAGAGTGAGTATTCTTTTGTAAGATATTTGAAATATATATATATATATATATATATATATATACCCTTATGTAAATTCCTGGGATCTAGATGTGTTTAGGATGGCAGCATTTTCAATCTGTGTCAATATGACACAGGGTGCATATGCTGTATCACTGACCACTCCCAGACTGGTCAACGCTACAAATGTTTCAACCTTGTAATCAAAGGTACAAATGTTTCAACAGAGAAACCAATGAATATTCACCTTAAATGGGATACATAATATTATCAGTACAAAGCATCTTAGTACACAGCAGGATTACTGCCCAGATGAGTTGCCCCAAAAATGTGTGGTTTGCAGGGATTTGGGAATTATGGAACTGCAGAGAAGGGACTGGGAAGCAGTATGGATTTATGTATGCACTGGGACATGAGGTAAAATCGTTTCCTGCCGTGGACACACTTGCGAGGCCTCATTCTCATTTCACAGAAGGAGAAATTGAGACCCAGACAGCGAAAGACACCACCCAACCCAGCAAGCAGGAAGCTCAGGATTTGACTCAAGGCCAGCGTTCCCTTGCCATTACTTTGAAGACTCCATATATTTTGAAAATGCCTGTGGTTTCTGCATTCTCCACTGTAGTATACCTGTGGGATTTTAAACATTTTATTGAAAAAGAATATTTCAACCCTACACCATTGAATAAACTACCATGCACAGAGGATTCCTCCTGCTTCTCATGGGCGCTCTCAGATGGGCAATGGAGGGGGTTCTTTAGGCGGGCAGGGGAGCAAGACCCTCAGCACTGATCCTTGTGGCCCTTCTGTGTTACCTCTGTCCTCTGCAGGCTGGTCTCAGGGGACATGGCTCCCCACTATCACCTCTGAACCCAGCTGGCCCCGTTATTAAATCACAGATCATCTTGTTTCGGAGAGAGAGTTTCTTCCTTGAGCCTCCCAGCCGAGCCCTTCTGAAGGATTCTGGGGTTGGCTGGTAGGTCCCGGCTTCTAATCTTCCCTGCCCTCTCCTCATCTTGGACAGGACTCAGCACAGCCCAGTTTGCTGTCCAGGGCGGCTCCTGAGCAGATGTGACTTGGTTGCCAAGGCAACTCAGTGAGGGGAGAAAACAGGCCTTAGGGAAATGAACACAGTGCTGACTTGGGTGAGGGGTATTTTGCTTTTATTTTTTCCTCCTTCACTGAAAGGATGAAGGAAACCAGGGTTGGATGGAGGGAACCTCCAGCACTAGATCTGTGTATTTATTGCTGGGGTGGGAGTACCAGGGTGTTAAAGCAAACTTAAAATGAACACCTGGGCAAACAAAAGCAAACAGGCCTTCAGAATGGCTGTAACCCCCCTTAAACTGCCAACTATGGGAAACTTAACTGGAGTCGTTTCAGATGGGTGCTTACGTCAGGCACAAACAAAACTTAACTTCAGCCAGTCATGAGCAGCCAGCTGACAGATGGGTACATGACTAGGAATTTTCCAACAAGGTAAACCAAAAAACATAATTTGACAACTGCAACAAATCAAATAATGTCCTTATTCCACTTCCATATTCACCCTATAAATACCCGCCTCTGACACTTTTCCATCATAACATGAAATGTCTTTCATTTTGATGTTTCCCACTTCATGACTTGCTTCTTCCTCAAATAAAGTCTTCAAAATTCGATTGGACCTCAGATTTTTCTTTGACAAGGGGTATTTGAGATCATGGGAACGAGGCCCTGCCTGAGGCAGTCATCCCTGGTAAGCAGGTGCTTGTGATGGGCCGTGCAGGGCAGGTGCCCTGGGGGACAAAAAGGGGCTTCCACCTGGAATCAACAGTGGCAGGTAAAGGGGATGGGAACCAACTCTTAGGGAGGCCCTACTGTGTGGCAGGCACTGGCTGGGCCAGGTACCCATTGAATTGAATGGACTTGAATGGAATAGAATGGAAGAGACTTGAATGGAATGGAATGCAATGGAATGGACTCAAATGGAATGGAATGGAATTGACTCAAATGGAATGGAATGGAATTGAATGGACTCGAAAGGATTGGGATGGAATACAGTGGAATGGACTCGAATGGAATGGAATGGAATGGACTCGAACGGAATGGAATGGAATGGACTCGAATGGAATGGAATGGAATATTATACTCGCATTCCAGGCGAGGGGAGGTAAGAAGCTCCAGGTGACACAGAGAAGACGTGGCAAAGGCCAGAATGGGGCTCAGTTCAGTGGGACGCTGAGTCACGCTTTTCACATGGCCACTCAGAGCAGAGGGGCTGGTGCAGGGCAAGAGCTGGAGGGAGGGGACTGGCCTGTGCTGGAAACACCCCAGGGTCAGCTGGGAGCAGAGCGGGAGGTCAGAGGTCGGGGCTGCTGGTCAACCTCCTCTCTCAGCCCCCCGCACCTCCTGGCCCCTGCTCTCCCCCTACTCCCTGACCCTGCTGTTTCCACTTCCCCAAGGTTGTGGTGCCCCACTTGAGTCATTTGCTAGGGGCCAGGGCAGGGAGGAAGTGGGCACCTGGGCCGTGCCCCCCTGAGGAGAGGTCAGGACACAGATGCCCCCACAGACCCCTGGGTCGGGGGACTCCATGTGGCCTCTTTTGGGGCTCAGGGAAGACTCATTGGCCTGCTTGACCATCCAGGTTCCTCTGGGGCTCACTGAGTTGTGGAAACACCACCCTCCATTCTACGTGCGAGTAGGAACCAGCCAGGGAAGAGGAAGAAGCAAGCCTACCTGAGTCCATGGTGCCAGCAGCCAGGTCACTGAGAGACTTTCCTTGGAGCTCTCCAGTCACTGATCAGACTGGAAGGGTTTGTTTTTTTTCTTAACCCTTGAGGAGGAGAAAGCAAATTGTGGGACTGAATGGGAGCCACCTGTGGACAGAGGGAGGTTGGAGGGGCTGGATCTCTGCAATCCCTTTGCGTGTCAGCAAATGCCAAGACCAACCTAGCCCGGTGTTTTTTATCTCCTGGGCCCCAGCCAGCTGGTATTTAGAGAAATTCTACTTGCTCCAGCTCCCTCTGCCCTCACTCTCACACCAAGGCAGGGTCCTTTTGTCCTGTAGGGGTATGAAGAGAAGATAATCAGAGGAAGGGATGGACATCTGATAATCACAGAAACTACAGAGTCTATACACCGAAATAGAGATGGGAAGGAGCGTTCTGACAATGACCTGGGCCTGGCAACATGTGAGATAACTCATTGATAATAGCCAGTGTGTACTGAGTGTCTGTGATCTGCAGGGCTCCTCATATGTGCCTCATTCGATGATCACACACAGGCCAGGAGATGGGTGCAACTGTGGCTCCCATTTTGAAACAGAAGAAACCTCAAATGTTAAGTAACCTTGCCATGTTTTCACAATAGGGGTAGAGCCAGGACTTCTGATTCAAATCCCATGTCTTCCATGACTGGGCTCTACTCCCTTAAATATATAAAAATATTGACTCATGCATACATGCTTATTGTAAATGACTCCTCATTCCAAATCTGTGTCTTGCACTCTATGCCCAAGTGTCTGTCTTGGTGAATTCACTGGTGCTGTGCTGGACACCCTTTGTCCCCCTTGCTTCTGCCTGTATGTCCTGGCTGCAAGTGATGCTTCTGCTTCAACTTCCCAAGTAGTTGTCCCTAAAGGTACATACCACCACGCTAGGCACATTAAAAAAAATTTTTTTTTAGAAATGTGGATCTTGCTTTGTTGCCCAGAGCTGGTCTCCAACTCCTGGTTTCAAGCAATCCTCCTGCCTGAGCCCCTCAAAGTCCTGCGATTGCAGGCATCAGCCACTACAACCAGCCTAAATAAACGCTGATCTTTATACAGAGAAACATTCTTCACATTCTGCTTGTGATGATCTTGCCTTGGGAAATGAGAAAAAAAGAAAGCAAATGTTGATTATGTTTAGGCATTGTTCTAAGAAGGTAGAAGAACATTTATTGACTATCCCTTCCGAGATCTGACTACAGTGTTAGTCAAGGCACTTATAGGTATAATAACAGTCAATGAGAAATAGGGGTGAACATTTGTGGACTCGACTTTGCACCACTAATTGCTCTAAGATGTTATAAATAATAACTCACAGTCCTCTTCCAAGAGCCTATTAAGTGGGTACCATTTGTATTTCCATTTTCAGATAAGAAAACTGAAACAGATGTTCAGCGACTTGCCCAAGCTCAGAAATCTACTAAGGTGTGAAGACTCGGTTCCCACCCAACCAGACGGACTCAAGAACACACACACTGCCTCTTCACCCTCTGCTACCAATGAAAATTTGAATGGACCAGTTGTGGTGGCTCACGCCTTAATCCCAGCAATTTGGGAGACCCAGGCAGGTGGATCACGAGGTCAGGAGATCAAGACCATGCTGGCCAACATAGTGAAACCCTGTCTCTACTAAAAATGCACACACACACACACACACACAAATTAGCTGGGCGTGGTGGCGTGTGCCTGTAATCCCAGTTACCCAGGAGGCTGAGGCAGGAGAATCGCTTGAACCCAGGAGGCAGAAGTTGCAGTGAGCCGAGATTGGATCACTGCACTCCACCCTGGTGACAGACTGGGACTCTGTCTCAAAAAATATATATATATGAAAATTTGAATGAGGAAAACAGGAGATCAGAGACTTCAACAGATATTTGGAAGACAGAACTGGCTGAAGAAGTGACAACTGAATAGAGAGGGGTAAAGGGATCTGCAATCCACAGCAACACCAAGAGCACATTCAGCCAAGAATTGCCTGCTAAGCAGAGCCTCAGAGAGGGGAGAAGTTCACCAGCCCCACGACCCATACAGGATTCACAGTAGCCTTGAGTCTACACCAATGGAAAAAATTAGAGAGTTCATAACTGCATCTAAAGGCCCCAGAAATAATATCTTTGTATCCTGATGCCAAGGAGTTCTCATTTCATCACTCTACAGGGAAGACTGCCAGTGGACCTGCCCCCTTCTTTAATATGAATAGATCTAGGATCAGATATAGCAGAAAGACAAAAAATGGGGAAAAGGTCAAGATAACAAGTAAAAAATGAGTCCAGAAGAAATGGATGATTGCGAAAATAGAAAATGATTTTTAAAAACTCAAACCCATGTCCTCAGGGACATAAAAATGTTTTATTCATAAATAAGAACATTATGTACTGAAAAGGAACAAAGATGATGGAACAAAAAGGACTTCTTGAGAATTAAAAGGTGATTGAGAGAATAAACAACTCTATGACAAGATTCGAAAAGATAGGCAAGGAAGCTTTCCAGAAAATCAACTAAAAAGATGACAGAAAAAGAAAAAAACAAAAACAAAAACCGAGCTAGATATAGAATAAGAAAGTTACCATACATAATAATTACATAGAAAGCTACTTGAGTCTGGGCATGATGGCTCATGCCTATAACCCCATACTTTGGGAGGGTAAGCAGGAGAATTCTTTGAGTCCAGGAGTTCTAGACCAGTATGGGCCACATAGTGACACCCCATCATTACAAAGAATACAAAAATGAACCAGGTGTGGTGATGCATGCCTCTAGTCCCAACTACTCTGGAGGCTGACTGGGGAGAATCTCTTGAGCCCAAGAGGTCACAGAGCAAGACCCTGTCTCTGTTAAAAGAAAAAAAAAAGTAAAAAACAGAAAAGAAAGTCACTTGAGAATGAGCTGTGGGGGCTGAGAGGAGGAAGAATGTGAGAGTGTGTGTGTGTGTGTGTGTGCGCGCGTGCACTCATGGAGAGGGGATAAGGAAAACCAAGAGAGAAAAAGACGTGAAAGAGAAAAATCAACCCAGGGAGAAGGAAATGCAAGGATCACAGCTGGGCATGCAGCAGGCCTAGAGAGCAACCAGTCCAGGATGGAATAAGAAGGAAAGGGCTCTGTAGGGAAAGGGGACTCGATAGAACATTGCATATAATTCAGAGTTTGAGAAAAACTGAGGAAATCATGAAGGCAAACAGTACAAGAGGGGGAAAAAACAAAGGCAATTAGAAACATCAGGAAAAACTAAAGCCGTGCAGCAAAACATGTGCAACCATATTGTACAACTCAGCTCGACAGTAAGCAAGATTTAAAACGTCACCAAAATGTAAACACTTGGTTAACTTTTAACTTTTAGAACAAAACAGAACATTTACATATGAGAACTAAATCTACTTGTTACCAGTCAGTATAATTAATGTTCCATGGTAAAGGTGGGAGGTGAAACACTGAAGGAAGGAGGGGGAGGATTAATATGGCCATTTTGTAAAGTGAAGAGTCAAGAAATACTGGCTACAGTTAAGGGCATAAGAAATAAAGTTAAATAAACTCACGTTTAGTTCTCACAACAACCATCCTACGTAGGCACTGTTATCATCTTAATATTTCTGAGGGGAAAACTAAAGCTTGGAGAAGTTAAGTAATTCACCTGGAGCCCCTAGCTAGTGACAGCCAGAAGCCAAACTCAAGTGTCCAATCTCCAGAGCATGCACTCTCACTCTATTTCATCTGCTAGCATAAGAATATTATGTAAAGAAAATGATTTACTCCCTAAAGAAAAGCTGGCCAGGCACAATGGCTCACATCTGTAATCCCAGCACTTTAGGAAGCTGAGGTGGGTGGATCACCTGAGGTTGGGAGTTCGAGAGCAGCCTGACCAACATGGAGCAACTCTGTCTCTACTAAAAAAATGAAAAAATTAGCCGGGCATGGTGGTGCATGCCTGTTATCTCAGCTACTCAGGAGGCTGAGGCAGGAGAATCGCTTGAACCCAGGAGGTGGAGTTTGTGGTGAGCCAAGATAGCTACATTGCACTCCAGCCTGGGCAACAAGAGTGAAATTCTGTCTCAGAAAAAAAAAAAAAAGGAAAACCTGAACATCAAAATTAGCTGCTTTTAATTGGGAAGGGAGTGAGTGGAGTCCTCTTTATTAAATGATTTGTCTGAACTGTATACACTTATTAATTGATTTTTTTTAAATTTTAACAAAACAGAAGTTACTTTATAGTAGTTAGTAACTGCTAACCTCAATAATGGTTTGGATTGTGGTGCCACCACCTTAAAGTTGATGGAGAAGTGTGAGCAAGTGCCAAAGAGAAATACACCTGCCTCCTGATGGGAGAAATGTCAGCTTCAGAGAAACCTCGGTGGCTGGGGTAACCGAGCTGCTAAGAAAAGTACGGATGTTGTCATTTTATGTTAAACTGTTAATATTAACAGCATAATCAGAGTGAACTCCTATCTTGAATCAGTATAATTTCCAGTGGCACCTTGCCACTCAACATACGGGCTTCTTTTCCACCCAGAGGAACCAAGACGTCTTGTGGGGAACCAAATTCCCCAGACTGTGATATGTGTTACCCCAGAAAGCAAGGACGCTTCCAAAGATGTTCAGAGCAGTGTTCAAAGGGTTGCCCACTGGTCAGTCCTAACCGCTGTGAACCCGGAAAATCTGAGACAGGTGTCAGTTAATTTAGAAAGTTTATTTTGCCAAGGTTGAGGACGCATGCCTGTGACACAGCCTCAGGAAGTCCTGATGACATGTGCCCAAGGTGGTTGGGGTGTAGCTTGATTTTATACACTTAGGGAGCATGAGACATCAATCAAGTACACTTGAGAAATACATCGGTTTGGTCTAGAAAGGCGGGACAACTCAAAGTGGGCGTTTCCAGGCTACAGGTAAATTGAAACGTTTTCTGGTTGACAATTGGTTGAGTTTGTCTAAAGACCGGAGATCAATAGGAAGGAATGTTTGAGTTGCGATAAGAGGTTGTGGAGACCAAAGTTTTATCCTGCAGATGAAGCTTTCAGCTAGCAGGCTTCACAGAGAAACAGGCTGTAAAATGTTTCTTATTAGACTGAAAGCCTGTGTTGATATTAATGCCAGAGAGGCATAATGAAGCATGTCTGACCCCCATTTCCCTTCATGGCCTGAACCAGTCTTTCAGGTTAAATTTTAAGAGCCCCGGCTGAGGAAGAAGTCCTTGAAATGGGGGTAGGGGGGCTTAGAATCTTACTTTTGGTTTATACCGCTTATATTCAATAGTAATAATTGATTGTGATTATTATGATCATGTTTACTTGGTCCGAGATGAGTCTGTGAAAGGCCTTGGGTTGATACTAACATTCAAGTGAGAACATTTGAGAAAAGTATACAGAAAAGGCTAAAACAAGGTACTTGAAATGCAAAGACTTATCATAACAGAGAATGTTTAATTGTTAATTGGTTTTAACAAGAAGAGCATCTTAATATAAATGGATATTTTTCCTTCTATTTATTTATGTTCCTGTTCATAAGTGTTGAGAATGAAGGAAGAGCTGCCACAGACATTTGGAAGCTGGCGTGGACTCCCAGAAGGGCTGTGTTATTCTCCTATGGACAGAAATAATGTCACAGAATAGTAACCACACACAGGGTGACTCTGAGACTGTGAGCAAATGAGACAGAGCAATTAGACTTCATAATACTGTCTAAGTATAGACAGAAACTGAGTCTCTGCTCCACCCACAAAATACCAAACACTCCCTCTCCTGGCTAAATAGAACGCCTGTTTTTTCTACACCAAGTCAACTCTAACCTCTTCCTGGTCTCCCTCTCTCTAGATAAGATTTGCTGAGATACCCACTGGTAGACTTGCCCCCCGACTTTCTGCAACACCCAATCCAGAGTGGGCTCCGTTTCATAGGCCCTCCTGCCAATCACCCAGCCAGAGCCCAGATATTCTAACAGGTTCCTTCTCGCACCCCTTACGGAGGTGCCTACGGACCTCCACCTGTGTCCCCCTCACTGAGAAGAATGAACTCAACTGGTTCAACCACCTACAGGAGTGACCTGGTAGCCCCGGGCTGGAAACATTGACTCTAGAGATTTCCATGGTTTCTGTAGTGGGGAGGCAACAACAAGCCCGGGCAGCTGTGAGGTGGCCCTGTGAGGCCCCTCAAAGGTAGGGGTTGGCTCCAAGCAGGCCCCTATCTCTTTCTTCTTTACTGTGGCTTCGGCTGCATCTGTTTCAGCTGGCTCCCAGGCACATCCATTCCAGCTGCTGGTCTTTGCTCCCAGACTTTATGTTAACAACGCAGTGGTTCCCGGGACCCCCTGATGCGTTTTCATCCTCAAGGTCATGTGTAGAAGCACCCTCATCGAAAGCCTCTCACCTCCCTCTTCCTATTTCCTGCCTCTGTCTCAGGGATCTTGCATCCAAGTGTCTATCATCTGGGGCCCCCATGCAACCATGGTGACAGTGAGGCCAATAGAGGCACTAGGGGAGTGTGCTGAGGGGTTTCTGGGTGCTTCTTGCTGTAAGGGATAAGGGTGATAGAAGGAGGGTTCCCCTTCCCCTTCTTCCTGCTTTGTTCAGTGTGTGACCCCCTAGGCCAGGGCAGCTGTCTCAACATCATGAGCCATAAGGACCAGGAGCCAGCACAGAGCAGAGGAGCAGGAGGGCAGAGAGAGCTGGGGCCTCAGACCACGCCTGACACCTGTGATGAGCTGCACCCAGGGTCTCGTCCTCCTTAGGCGTTGTTGGCCTGGCTCGGAATCTTGTCTGGGGCATCCGCTGAGGGTTGAAGCTGGATACTGCCCCTCGAGCTCAACTAGGACACAGCATGTCCTCCCTGCGCAAGCCTGCAGTTTGGTCAATTCCCGGAAAGGGACTTTAGTTCCTGGAGGAGGCCCAGACAGGGAGCCCTCCCTCCTGCCTCAGCTCTGAGCCAAGCTCTCCAGATGCAGAGGACAGAGATTCTCAGCAAAGCAGCTCCCTGCAAGTGGCTGTGGGGCCTCCTCCTTAGGCAGAGAGAGAGGGAGAGAGGGGTGAAGACACTGTGCTCCTCCTGAGGAGTCTTTATTTTTATTTTCAATATTTTTTTTTTTGCTCTGTTATCCAGGCTGGAATGCAGTGGCACCACCATAACTCACTGTAGTGTTGACATTCTAGGATCAATCGATCCTCCTGCCTCATCCTTCTGAGTAGTGGGAACTACAAGTGCATCATTATGTCAGTCAATCTTTTTATTTTCATTTTTGCAGAGATGGGGTCGTGCTATGCTGCCCAGGCTTGTCCTGAACTCCTGGGTTCGAGGGATCCTCCTGCATTAGCCTCAATAGCACGGGAATTACAGCCCTGAGCCACAATACCTAGGTCTCCTGAGGAATCTTTAATGACCTGCCAGGGTCAAGTTCAACCCCTTAACTGGGCACACGGGCTCCTACTTTCCTCACTGCTCCCTGCCCACAGTCACCTTGGGTCCAGGTACCCACTGACGCCCTGGTTTCCTGCCTCCCAGAGCCCACCTACTACCCCCACTCCCATTCCCAGCCTCAGGCCTTTGCTCAGGCTGCTCCCTCCCCTTGGAATGCCTCCCCCACCTTCCCCACCATGTGCAAGTCACCCATCCTCAGAGGCTCAGTCAAAGCTGCCTGGACCCTGCAGCGTCCCCCAGCCCTCCCCAGGCTCCCTGAGCACTCTGCTTTCTGGGGGCAGCTCTACCTCTGTGTGGCTCTTTGGGCCTCTGTCTCCCCGTTAAACTCTGAGCATCCGGCAGGGACCCTGCTGTGTTCCCAGCTGCATCCCCTATGACTGACCGGGGTGCCCTCTGCCCTCCCTGGCACAGCCTGGCTGAAATCCGAGGTGTGGGAGGCATTACTTGGACTAAAAGCAACCAGCCTCTGGACAACATGGCCCAGCTTCAGTTTCACTTTCAGTTGAGGAATTGAATGTTTTTCCTTTCTATCTAGATGCTCATCTCTTTTTGGGGAAGAACAAATAAGACCATGACTCTGATTTCATGTACTTTTGGTGGCTCTATCAGGTTTCTGAGTTTCCATTTATTTTCTCCCGTGTCCTCCCCAGTCTTATTACTTTTGTACGAGGAGAAAGAAAAAAGAAATTTCTAAAAACACGCGAGCCAGCTAACCTCTGAATCATAGCCATGGTTTCCGAGCCTCCCCTCCCCCACGGCAATGGCCCAGGCCTGCATCTGGGCCCAGCTCCCTCCGGGTCCATGACCCTCTTACGCAGCAACCAACTACTGCCAGGGACTTTTACGGGAAAGAGGTCATTTCCTTCCTGCACTGGTTGTGCCTTAGAATACCCACAAAAAAGTCTTTGTTCTTCTTTGTCTGTAGTAGGTACCCATGAAATAGGTCCTACACTTAAAAAAAGAAGAAACAAATTCTTCTCCAAAAATAAGTAAATCAATCCCAAAGGGATCTAAGTGTACCCCAGAAAGAAAAAATTAAAACTATACTAGAAGAAATGTTAAAAACAATGTTGAGTTGGGAAGACCTTTCGAATCAAAACTCAATTCCCAGAAGCCTTAAAGGGAAAATTGAATAGAGTTTTACCTCTCACAAATTAAAAATTAGAAAGAACATCATTCAAGAGCCAGAATAAAATGAAAGAATAGGAAGCACGGTTTGCAATACTTAAAGCAAAGGTAACTGTCCACAATCCACAAGAAATGCTCAAATCAACATGAAAAGACTGAAATCAAGTTTCTAAAAATATAGCCAGGTGCGGTGGCTCATACCTGTAATCCCAGCACTTTGGCAGGCCAAGGCGGGTGGCTCACCTGAGGTCAGGAGTTTGAGACCAGCCTGACCAATATGGTGAAACTCTGACTCTACTAAAAATATCAAAATTCGCCAGGTGTGGAGGCACGCACCTGTAGTCCCAGCTACTTGGGAGGCTGAGACAGGAGAACTGCTTGAACCCCGGAGGTGGAGGTTGCAGTGAGCTGAGATTGCGCCACTGCACTTCAGCCTGGACAACAAAGCCAGACTCCATCCCATAAATAAATAAATAAAATTTAAAAATGGATAAAAGATAGGATCTGAAGAAATAGAAATTAACGTTAACCATATGAAAAGGCACTCAAGCTCACTTTCGAACCATATATGCAAGTGATCACAGAGACATACGTTTTTGAAACATTAGATAAGCCAAACCTAAAGTGACTAATAATGTCCACTGTTAGGGAGGTAAAGGTGGCACAAGCCCCTTCACTGTTGATGGAGTGTGAAAGGCTCTGGTGTCCTGGAGGATCGTCAGCGATACTCAGCACACTTTACAAAGTGCCCCCACGTCATGGCACAGCACCCACTCCTGGGTCTCAGCCTCCAGGGAGCAGAGGGCAAGTGTGCAGGGACAGGGGCTTTAGAGGGTGCCATGCACCGTTGTTTCTATCACCAAAAAGGGAGAAATCACTAAATCTCCTGCCATAGGGAGTAGGCGGGTCCCTAACACTATGCCCATTAAGACTAAGGAATGCGCCTGGCACGGTGGCTCACGCCTGTAATCCCAGCACTTTGGGTGGTGGAGGCGGGTGGATCACGAGGTCAGGAGATCGAGAACATCCTGGCTAACATGGTGAAACCCCGTCTCTACTAAAAATACTAAAAATTAGCCGGGCGTGGTGGCACGCCTCTGTAGTCCCAGCTACTCAGGAGGGTGAGCTGGAGAATCGCTTGAACCCAGGAGGCGGAGGGTGCAGGCGCCGCTTGCACTCCAGCCTGGGCGACAGAGCAAGACTCCGTCAGAAAAAAAAGACTAATGAATGCGATGCCTCCCTTAAAGAAATGAGGAGGAAAAGAAGCTGCACAGAATCAAAGACCCTTCGAGGCCACGACACAGAGGTGAGAAACACAGGGCTCCATGAAGTGAAATCTGAATAGCAGGTGTGACTGTGCGTGTGTGTGTGTGTGTGTGTGAATTTGTGAGTGTGTGTGTGGCATATGCAAGGTTTGCCTTTTATTTGGTTGCCAGCATGTCAAATGTAATTGCACCTGAGTTTACAGCAAATGTTCCGTCATCTGAGCTCTGAGGAGCCAGGCCCACCCTCTCACCTGCTGGGCATCACCTGGATCTGAGAAGCCCACGCAGACCTCCAGCTCTCCCTACTTTCCTGCAGCCCCTGCAGGTATCTGGGCTGCAATGTCAACTTTCCCCTGACTCGCACTGCCCCGCCT
Source organism: Pan troglodytes (assembly GCF_028858775.2). Lineage (NCBI taxonomy): Eukaryota > Metazoa > Chordata > Mammalia > Primates > Hominidae > Pan > Pan troglodytes. The sequence continues at coordinate 38,237,206 of NC_086016.1, forward strand.
CCCACCTCACCCCAGATGGGGTCAGCAGCCTGCTGGGGGTCAGCAGGGTAGGGCATCCTAACCCCCTCTGGCAGGTGAAAAACCCTGAGGCTCAGAGAGGGGAAGTGACTTCCCCAGTGTCACACAGCTCTTGGAGGGCAGGGGGAAGGTCAACACCTGACCTCCTGACTCTGAGATTGAAGCAAGAAAGTATAATGTTAATAATCCAAAATCTTCCAGGTTTGTTTCTGCTTCTACAAACACAGAGGGCTAAGCTCACGCTCCCACAGTTATGCTCACGCTTCCACAGTTTGACTTTTAATCTCATGATTGTCAAGCTGGGATCATGTGGCAGACACCATTCTGCAACATGCCCTTCTCACTGCCCTTGTCTGGGCCGTCTTTCCCACTAGGGAACAGCACAGCTTCTTTCTTCTCTATCACCCAGAGGCCTGAAAAGGAACCAGGTGAGTGTCAGGGACATGGAGTCCTGTGATCTACCTGCTCAACTTCCTGATATGGGACCCTCAGCGAGTCACTCATCTCCCACAGCCTCAGTTTACCCACAGGGCCTGGCTCAAGTAGGTGCTCAGAGTCAGGGTGGGTGAAACAACCTCTGAGTTCCTTGTATCTCTTTTCTCTCTCTCTTTTTTTTTTTTTTTTTTTTGAGACAGAGTCTCACTCTGTCAGGAGTGCGCTCAGGCTGGAGTGACTGGTGCGATCTCGACTCACTGCAACTTTCCTCACCTGGGTTCAAGTGATTCTCATGCCTCAGCCTCCCAAGTAGCTGGGATTACTGGCTTGTGCCACCACGCCCAGCTAATTTTTTGTATTTTTAGTAGAGGCAGGGTTTCTCCATGTTGGCCAGGCAAGTCTCGAACTCCTAACCTCAAGTGATCCACCCGTCTCTGCCTCTCAAAGTGCTGGGATTACAGGCATGAGCCACCGCGCCCAGCCAGGTTCCTTGTATCTCAAAGGAAATCCTCTGTCCCCATCAGGCCTCAGCAGCAGCACCCTGGGGCCAGCCTCAGGGTGGCCAGGCCACAAGAAGTACAGGCTGGGCTCTGGATCACCTCCTGTGCTCCACCTTCTCTGGTTCCTCCAAATGTTCTAAAGGAATGGACAGTCCCAACATCTGCCTTCCTTCTGGGGTCACCTGGCCATGTCTCACGCAGGCTGGAACTAGAGCTGAGCCCTAGGAAGCTTTGTGAACCCAGCTGAGCTGATTCTGCCTCTGTCTCTACTGTTTGGGGGCCCAGAGAGAGGGAGGGAGAAGTCCAACTAAAACCTGGGTTCAAATTCAGGCTCTGCCATGGACCGAGATGTGACCTCGGTCAGTTACCTAACCTCTCTGAGCTCATCTACAAAAGGTGAATGACCCTTCTCTTATAGAGCTGCTGTGAGGATGGGGAGATGGGGAAGGTCAGACCACCCCTAACTTACCAAGGAAGCTTCCCTTGAAAGAGTGTGAGCGAGATCCAGCTGTTCTGAGCTGTGTGGATCCCACCTCCAGCCGTGCATCTGCATAATAACCAGACACTTTCTCCAGGCTCTGAGATATACCCTGGAACCCAAAAGGGAAAGTGAAAGTCACAACTTGGCAGCAGCTCCTGATCAAACATACAAAACAGGATGCTTCCCAGCCCCACCCTTGGTCCAGTCACGTCCTTGGTCCAGCAGCACCCTTGGTCCCACCCTCCTGCTGATCCAAGAGCAGCCCCAGACGTCCTTCTTGGCCAACCCACCTGCCTCCCATACTTAGGGCTGGGGGTTTGCTGTGTCTTCAGGAAGAAAGACCTGCCACTGAAAGACTATGAGACCCTCCACATTACTCCCCACCCCCACTAACACCACACTCCCCAGATGCCCACCTCACTCCCTCCATGCCGTCAGCATTACCACAGTCCATCACACATGGTGGGTGGACACTTATTGCATATTGATTGTATTGCTGTTGGGGTTATTTTGTTGTTTTGTTTTGTTTTGTTTTTGAGATGGGGTCTGGCTCTGTCACCCAGGCTGGAGTGCGGTGGCACAATAATAGCTCACTGTAGCCTCAAATTCCAGGGTTCAAATGAACCTCCTGAGTAGCTGGGACTACAAGCATGAGCCACTCGGCCTGGCTACTTTTAAAAAATGATTTTGAAGGGGTGAAATCTTACTATTTTTACCAGGTTGGTTTCAAACTCTGGCCTCAAATGATCCTCCTGCCTCAGCATGAGCCACCATTCCAGACCTGCTCTTGTCGAACGCCATACCTGTGTGGCTTCTGGACATTTCCTTATGTGGGTTCTTCTGCTAGGAGCACCTGCTACCTTCACCTGGAAAAGTCACGCTCCTCTATCAGAATGCAAATCTAGCATTTCCTCCCCTGAGAAGCCCCCTAGCATCCTCTTCAGCAGAGCCCACTGCCCCATGTTCCACTCCTGTGGCACTTTTGTTAGGCTGTTGTAACTGGCCACAGTCCCAGGTTGACTGAACAAAGGGGGGGGGGGCGGATGTGGAAGTAAAAGACAAAGACAAAAGAGTATATTAGGAAGAAGGGGTCAGGGGGTTCCTTGCTTCTAGTGAACAAGGGCTCTGAGCTTTTCGAGCTCTCTGCGTTTATTAGGTAAAAGAGATGATGAGAAAAAGGGGGGGATGATTGTCAGGTAATTGTCAGTCAGCCGTTTGGTTCACAGCAGGCTTGCAAGACTGCATCCTTCAAATAATAGGTGCTAGATATCCCAGTAGATAACTTCAAGGAGCCCAGCACCAGGGAGTGATGGCCCTCAGGAAACCTTCTGGCGGCGGGTGCAGTGTGAGTTTACCCACATCCCGCATTCATGATAAACAGTTTGCTGTTTGATCATATAGCCTCCAGTGAAATGCTCAGTTGGTCACAATCCCTTTGGCCTTTTCAGCTCCCAACAGGCAGTTAAGTAGACATTAGCAGCTGGGAGGAGAAAAGAGAGCAGAAAGCCTGTCACTGCAACAGCTCCTGACCCACCTAAGTTCAGCCCCAGAGCCATTCTAAGACCCGCCTAACTGATGAAGTTGGTGGTATAGTTTGTGGCCAGCACATCCTGAAGAAAGAGAAACTAGGGCACAGGTGGAAATTCCCTAAAGGGGCACATGCCCAGTAACATGAAACTGTGCCCTCAGGTCACCCCAAGTTCATTATACCAACATTATAATAAAATGTGGTTTTATTATACCAAAGCCCCAGAGTGGGCTTTTCTGTGAAAATTATGGGTAAAAACATGCATAGCCTAATTTTAGTTATATAACCATAAACTGCCAATCAAATGACATCGTCCTTTACTCAGACACAGCCCCAACCTCAACTTCTCTCCACACACCGCATAGAAGCACCTTAAACTCTATATAGAGGGGCTGACTTCACTTCACAGAAATTAGCCCACTGTCCCTCTGAGAGTGTCTAACTGTGCTTCAATACACTTTGCTTTGAGCTTGCATTTTGGAGTTAGCCTGCAATTGTTTGCTCACTCTCAGAAGAACTGAGATTACTGGTCCAGAACTCCAGCTCTGTTAATCTCCTCAGTTAAGGGATCCATCCCAAAGCAGAATTCCTGGTAACATCTTAGTGCTGTGACCCGGATGATTTACGTTCAGCATGGCTTTTAATATGTGCTTGATTTTAGCTTGGGGAACTGAAACATATTTTGCTAAAATGCTTCCTTTTGCTTTGGGTCAAGATGTTTGTGCTATGTTTCGCTGCTTGGCTAAGAGAAGTTGCAATGAGTGTTGTATTTGCTGCATTAGAGAGGGGGTATATCCCCCAACATGCCACCAATAACTTTTAGAGAAGAGCTTAGAGAAATCTTCTCTGGATTTAGGTTTAATTAGCTGTTTAACGTGATTAAACTTCATTAGGTTGTAGTGGCCGTTGTAGCCCAGAGCTTGTTAACAACCCAGGGAAGCTTTGAGAGGCAAAATGGTTTCTTATGCTCTGGCCACAGAGCCAGGAATCACCCCCAACTCCCTTTAGACTGGGCACTTTGGCTGGATGCAATTTTTAAAATTACTCATTAAGAGAGCCGATTGGGATTCAGATCATGGGATAGCTTGGACAAATGCTAAGTTTAGAGGTTTACAGCCGGGAATGAAGGGTAGGCCCATAGTGGGTCATAACCTTTGGAGAACTCCCCAAATCGTCCTCACCCACCCTTCTGGGCACTCACCCCACCCGAGGCCCCCTCCCCGCCACACTGCCATAGGCAGCAGCACAGCTTCTGAAGATCGTTCTGCAATTTTTTTTCCTTTTTCTTTTGAACAGAGCTTCATTTCTTTTCTTTCTTTGTAACCACTTTTATTCAGAATCTAGGGGACAGATGTTTTTAGCCAGGCTGTAGTACTCACTGTAGGAAGGGGTCTCCATGCTGGGCACAGCCATGGTCCACACATAGGCACAACTTGAGAGGCACAGACTGCCCCGGGGGAGGCGGAGCCTCCATCTAAAGAGCAGGGGACACTCTCTCCCGGTAATGGTCAAGGATATTGGGATATCGAGACTACCTTGATCTCAGTGCTGTGTATTCTGGATTGCCAGCTGCATCCACACTCCTATGTAAAACCACAGAGGGCTGCCCAAACTGATGATGTCTCCACAGACAAATACACTTGTGAGACTTTAGTGGACCTCAAGCCTCTCTTTAAAAGACTGCCAAAAAATAAGTAATGCCCACTGACTTTCCCTAGTGCCTTTTTTAAAATATTAGCTTTAAGTTGGATTGTTATAGTTATTCTCATATATTTGCAGTTTAATTGCCTCCTCCTGAATGGGTGAAATAATTTTTCATGCTAAAATAGCTGTTTTAAATGCAGTAACCAATATTTTTGCTTTTTAAACTAGATTAACCCTTGCAATCATTTCTCCTAATGTTTTTTTCCAACACCCATATTTAGCTACCATCAAAGAAGTTTTAAAACCTTGTTTAAACACAACATCAACGGACTGCACAACATCACAGAAACTGTTGAATCTGTGTTTACACCTTCCCTAGCAGAGGTCTATCAGCCATTTCCATTCCTGCTTCTGAGTGGAATCAATCAGAAACATTTCCGGCCCCCACTTCTGTTAACCGACCAGGATAAGCTGTCAATCCTAGGGTCAAGCCCACAGTCAATTGCATACTCCTTAACAGTCTATACCAACAAACCTGTTACAACCTCCGAGGACCTGTCGTCTATCTGTAATACTATCTGACTAAGCACTCCTTTGTCTTCTATCTTCATTGAGGATGAGGCCATTACTTGGATTTTTTCCTAATATTTCCAAGGCTTGCAATCACACTTGTACCCTATTTTCCACCCAATTATGTGTCAACTTAGTCACTGACAACAAAAAATACAAACATCCCTGATATTCTAATTCTTCTTTGTGTTTCATTCATTTCCCAAGCCCCCCAACAGAACCACTATGTGGAAATAAGCCAGCTATTCTGGATCTACCCTCTTCCCCAGACCCACACCAGAATATCCTTTTAAACATAACAACTTCTGGTTTCAGTCTCACAACTTCGGGCAAAATCATTGCAAAAAACTGCAGCTCCCCATAATTTCACAATATTGGTTGGGATCCCATCACTCCTTCCTCTAACTGGGCCTTTGATTCCTCTTTCATTCTGTCAAGTACTGCCTGTGTTCCCCCATTACGTGAACTAGCCTTGACTTCCACTTCTGAGGGTATTAAAGCAGACTTACACAGCATGGAAAAACCCTACTTTAGTATCACTGTTGATATTTGTCTTAACATGACAAATCACATTTTTGTATAGAAACAAGGCATATCTCTGCTTGTCTGCTAATTAAACAGGGACTTGGCCCTCGTTTACATCATCCGCAAACTCACTCTTATCGATAGCATTCCCCTCCCTATACACGCTCAATCTGGTAAAACTGAAAGAGGAGTTTTAACAGCACTGACTATAACTGGTGTTCTGGCTGGTATTGGCACGGGAACTGGAGGACCTCCTTAACTCCATTTTTACTGCCCAGAAACTCTTCTTAAAAATTATGCAACAAATTATTAATCTAACTAACCAAGTCAATACCCTTTCAGAACAAATCGCTTCATTAGCAAGCGTAGTCTTACGAAATCGATGAGCTTTTAATTTGCTCACAGCCAATCAAGGGGAGCTTGTGCAACACTTGATAAAAATTGCTGTTTTCATCAACCAATCAGGTAAAGTGCAAACCAACTTAAAAAAATTATAGACAGGGCCAACAAGTTAATGGAAAACAGAGTTTCAGGAGGCTTTGACTGGTGGAAATTTAACATCTGGTCCTGGTTTTCCTGGTTAGCCCCCTTTCTTGGTCCTAAAACAGCTTTATACAACTTATAGCTTTCAAACGATGCTCATTTGATTTACAAGGTTGTTTTGTTTCTTCCCACCTAGAATCCATAAAACTCCAAATGATTCTACAACAAGGTTACCACGAGGTCTCAACCATGTCTGATATCTACATGGGCCCCTTGGATGGCCGCCACTCTTCTCTGCCCAACCTACCAGCTACAAGAGAGCAAAAAAGAGAACCCAATTAATACCACTGCCTCTTGTCAGCAGGAAGTAGCCAGATTAATTGTCACCGATCTACCCAAAAATTTGGCTTTTTTTCTCTAAAGGGGGAAATATTAGGTAGTTAAATAGACATTAGCAGCTAGGAGTGGGTAAGAAAAGAGAGTAGAAAGGCTGACAGTGAAACAGCCCCTGGCCCACCTAAGTTTAGCCCCAGAACCGTCCTAATGCCATCCTAATGGATGGAGATTTTGGTAAAGTCTGTGGCCAGCACATCCCGAAGAAAGAGAAAGTAAGGCACAGGTGGAAGTCTCCTAAAGGGGCACATGCCCAGTAACACAAAAACATGCCCTCAGGTCACCCCAAGTTCATTATACCATCATTATAATAAAATTTACATGTGGTTGTGCCCTCCTTTCCCCAGAGTGGGCTTTTCTGTATAAATGATGGGTAAAACCATGCCAGTTTAATTTTAGTTATATAACCATAAACTGCCAATCAAATGACATCATCCTGTTACTCAGACACAACCCAAACCTTGACTCCTCCCCACAAACCCCATAAAAGCACCTTAAACCCTGTAAAGAGGGGCTTATGTCACTTCGCAGAAATCATTCCACTCTCCCTCTGAGAGTGTATTACTGTGCTTCAATACACTTTGCCTTGAGCTTGCATTTTGGTGTTAGTCTGCAATTCTTCGCTCACTGTCAGAGGAAGTGAGATTGCTGGTCCAGAGCTCCAGCTCTGTTAACTCCACCTCTGTTAAGAATCCATCCCAGTGCAGGATTATTGGTAACACTTAGAGGGAAGGGGCCTAAGCCCACTGCTCAGCCACAGTCCCGTGGCTAAGAAGGCGTGCTGTTGGATTGCTGGCGGACTTTTCTGCTTTACCCCAGGCAGAAGGGTTTTGAGAGGGGCTGAACCCTGACCAACATGACCCTTTCACTGGGAACTGTTTCATCCTGGGCAAATGTCCCTGCAGCCTCGTGGCCACCACCCCATACACCTGCCAGATTTTCAGGGAGGAACAGGAGGGTGATTACACAAGAACTGTACGATACACTTTGAAATATACCCACTTCTCTATTTAATTGGAATTTGATAACCATCTCTTAAATGGGCCAGGAGTATGATCTGAGTTTACAGGTGAGGAAACTGAGGCAAGGCATGAGGCTGTGGCTTTCAACCAGCAACTCAGGGAGGAGCCAAGATTTGTAAACCAAAATGCGTCTGAGACAGATCTCAATCCGTTTAGTGGTTTATTTTGTCATGGTTGAGGATGCCCACAGGAAAAAAAAAAAAAGAGACACAAGTCACAGTCAGATCTGTGGCCCACAAGTTTTCAAAAGAGGGTTTTAAGGGCTTCAATATTTCAAAGGTAAAGAGTGGGAAGGAGGAGGAGAGATGAAAAAAAAAGACAGGACAGGTACTGAGAAGAGTTGTCACATTTTTGTGAGGCTTTGATTAGCACTTCCTGAATCTATGTGCTGCATGTAAAAGGCATGGATAGAGGAACAGTAATTATGCATTCATCTCATGCTCAGTAAATGTGTATTTTACAGAAGATAAAAATAAATAGGCAGGGCTTGGTGGCTCATGCCTGTAATCCCAGCACTTTGGGAGGCCTAGGCACTTGGATCACCTGGAGTCAGGAGGTCGTGACCAACCTGGCCAACATGGGAAAACCTCGGGTCTACTAAAAATAACAAAAAGTAGCTGGGCGTGGTGGTGCACGCCTGTAGTTTCAGCTACTCAGGAGGCTGAGGCAGGAGAATCGCTTGAATCCAGGAGGTGGAGGTTGCAGTGAGCCGGGATCATGCCACTGCAATCCAGCCTGGGCGAGAGAGGGAGACTCCATCTCAAAACAAAACAAAACAACAACAATAAAATGAACATAGATTAGAGGAAGCAGTCACATATGCATTTGTGTTGAAGTGAGCAGCAGGGTAATTTCTAGTCTTGGTTTTGTCATGTACCTGTCAAGGTAAGTTACTAATTTGCATTGTCATGGTAAAATTCCACAGGCTCTGTTTTAAGGGAAAAGATGTTGGGGCTCACAAGGAATTTTCTTGTGGGAAATCCATGAGGAAGACCACCTGGGGAATATGTTGCCTTCTGTCTTGGCAGATACCTGTTTAGGGACAAAAAGAAGGGCAGTTTTTTGACTGATTCAATTTCCCTGCTTAATGGTTTTCTTTGGCATAGAGAGTTTGGGGCCCTGATATTTTATTTTCCTTTGACATTATCTCTCCCCTTTTCAAAATCTTTTTGAGAAAGCATTGGAGATGCAAATCAGTCTCTGGTCATGAGTTTGATCTGATTCCTGTCAGATGAAGTTGTCTAGTTTCAGTCTGTAGGGTGTTCAGGGAAGCATAGTTTTAATTTCTGGTGATTCCAAGTGAGAAAAATGAGAGAAAGAAGACAAGAATGATGCTTCTTTTGAGACTTGCAGCCAAGAAAGAATTCACGAGCCAGCCTAGATGAATTTTGGACCAATAATAAAACTGGAATACAATGGACAAAGCTAGAATCTAATAACAGGTATTCTACAGTTTCTTTTAAAACATATTTTTTTTCTCTTCAGTCCTCTAATTCTACCAAAGACAAATCATGGTAGGACTAATTTATTTGAAAAATAAGTTGTAGTCTTATGATACTTGACCTGATTACTTCCATAAAGTGCAGTAAGAACAATGATTTACCATGTGGGTTCTTCTTAAGAAATTGGATTTGCTGGAACATCTTCTTTTTCATAAGGAATCTCAGATTACACCTTTTAAAGCCTTGAGTTCAGCCAAGTATTTATCTGTGCCTGCAGGTTCCTGTATGAATTGGGTGAGTTCCTCTCTTCTTGAGATTCCAAGATAACTTGGGGGTTCCTAGGCCTGTCAGAAAGTATTATTTTCCTTACTTACCCCACATCCCACATCAGGAACCCTGTATAGTCAAAGAATGAGGCCAGTTTTTTGATGGGGCTTTCATTGGCTCTATAAGTCAACCTCTATTCCTCAAAGCTGCCTGCTCATATGTGAAAATATGCCATGCCAGTCAAAGCCTTGATAAAATAACTAGTGTCTCCAATGGTGTCCTGTTGCAAAGGAAAACAGATTCTTACTGAACTTATGCAAATAATTCTATTGCCATAAATTAAGAAAACTCACAAATAGTTTCCAAATTCTGGAGAAATCAGATAGAGAGAAAGAAATGTGCTTTAACTTTTGCTCACAAGAATATATTTCATTCAACTGTCAAAAGCTGTACATAGCTTACAAGATATCAACGTTTCCTTGACTCTGAAGAAGAAAAAAAGAATCAGCTATGTTTCAAACACAAAGTCATTTAAAAAATTATTTCAGTCCTCTATTAGATCAGTCCTAAGATAGAAAAAAAATCAAAAATATTAGTTTGGAGACTTGCCGCCAGGAAAGATTTCAGGATCCATTTTAGATAAATTTTGGACAAATAACAAAACTGGAAAAACAATGCACAAGGCTCTAATCTAGTAACAGGTGTTCTATAACTTGTTCCACCTGATATTGGGTTAGCAATCCTCATGAACATAACAACTTTTTAATTAGAGTCCTGGATTTTTTTTCTCTAGTCCAATGGCACAGCCTGTAGCTGATCATAAACTGGTATTGAGAAGAATTAAAGTAAAACAGTAACTGTGGATAGCAAAAGTATTAGAGCAGCCTTGGCAAACACAAAATTGACAAGGAAATTTGGTTTTTTCTGTGACACACAACAACTTACCGTAAAAATCATTATTATTACTAATAACATATATTGCTGTGTGCAGTGGCTCAAACTTGTAATCCCAGCACTTTGGGAGGCTGAGGTGGGTGGATCACTTGAGGCCAACAGTTTGAAACCAGCTGACCAACGTGACAAAATCCCATCTCTACTAAAAATACAAAAAGCAGCTGGGTGTGGTGGTGCACACCTGTAGTCCCAGCTACTCGGGAGGCTGAGGCATGAGAATTGCTTGAACCTAAAAGGTGGCAGTTGCAGTGAGCCAAGATTGTGCCATTGCACTGCAGCCTGGGTGACCGAGTGAGACTCTGTCTCAAAACAAACAAACAAACAAAACAAAAACACCATAGAGGAAGCTATAACAGAATTATAGGCATCTCATACAATTTTGGAACACATTTATTTATATATAACTCAAAGAAAGTTACAACACCATTTTACATCTGTCCTGCTAGACCCGTGCTAGACACTTGCAAGCTCGGAGAGCACAGTCTTGGGGAGAGTAAAGAAAAGACTTGGAGAGAGCAGATGAGACATAAGCTTTATTCAGGGAACTTACATACAAGGAGTCCAGGAGCAGCAGGCTGGACAGAAAGCCCCTCACATTTGTAAAAAGCATGCAGTTTATATAGTATCCTTCCCACAGCAACCTCCACTTAGCCACCTCCACCCAGCAACCTCCACCTAGCCCAAAACAAAGGGCCTTGGTTCCCTCCAGGACCTGCTTCCCAAGGACTGGGCCAGGTTCCAGGTGTTCTTCATAGGTATGGTGTAAACATCTGGATTGGCCATTCCTGGGGTCCATAGTTTAGAACAATGAACAAACATTCACCAAGGAACATAGGGCCATTCTCAGGGGATGCTTGAATTATTGCTGTCTGACAGGACATGCCCACTAGGCACTCCACTCCAGTACAGCCTTCAGTGGCCCTCTCGTACCAAGTAAGATGAATACGTCTCTTCAAGACTTCAGGGTGCCTAATATCTAAAAAATTAATGAGGTCAAAACACTGGATTTGAAATTTGATTTTAGAAAGTTTGTCAAATATCAAAGGTTTAAAACACTTGATATCACAAAATAGGATTACAGCTCACTATAAAGTAAGTCATTCGTGTGGCCAAAGAGATAACTTAAATATTTCAAAAACATAGAAATGTTTACACCTTGAGAGAGAGGAGACTCAGTTTCCCACACAATAAGACCTCATAAAGACAGCATGGGCCGGGCATGGCGGCTCATGACTGTAATCCCACCACTATGGGAGGCCAAGGCAAGCGGATCACCCGAGGTCAGGAGTTCAAGACCAGCCTGGCCAACATGGCGAAACCCCGTCTCTGCTTAAAATACAAAAATTAGCCAGACGCGGTGGTGGGCACCTGTAATCCCAGCTATTCGGGAGGCTGAGGCAGGGAGAATTGCTGGAACCCAGGAGGCAGAGGTCGCAGTGAGCCGAGATCGCGCCATTGCGCTCCAGCCTGAGCAACAGAGTGAGACTCCACCGCAAAAAAATAAATAAACAGCATGAGGCCAGTGGAATCTGTTTCTCTCCCTACCAGCTTTTTTGTAGTTTATTCAAAAAGCAAACAGACGTCTTTTATTATCTTGTAATATTACATGAAAATCTTGTTCAAAGCAGCAAGCCCAAATTTACCTTTGCTTAATGTATTATTAACACTAACGTTAATTTTAATATCTTAGAAACAAATCTGTCAAATTTTAATTAGTTACATCTTAAGGTAAAATATTTTATAAATATTTTATAACCTTTTCAATTTCTATTAAAAAGCAGATCAATGCTCCAAGAAAGCCCTGTTATTCTCATACAGTGGCTCAGATTCTGACCTTTCATCAGTGTGGTATTTATATTAATTTTCAATTTATAGGAAAAGTAAATAATCCCCATTACAATTTTGCCACCTTGATCACAAACAAATTCTTTTTACAAGAATAATCTTCCACACACCTTCTATAATTGGCTGAAAACTTTGGTTTGGTCCTGTTTTTCATTTAACTTGAAATAATCCTTTAAAAACTTCTAAACTAGATAACATTATTATTATTATTATTATTATTATTATTTTTTTTTTTTATTTTTTATTTTTTTTGAGACAGAGTCTCGCTCTGTCGCCCAGGCTGGAGTGCAGTGGCACGATCTCGGCTCACTGCAACCTCCGCTTCCCAGGTTCAAGTGATTCTCCTGCCTTAGCCTCCTGAGTAGCTGGGACTACAGGGGCGTGCCACCACGCCCGGCTAATTTTTTGTATTTTTAGTAGAGACGTGGTTTCACCGTGTCTACTAAAGATGGTCTCCATCTCCTGACCTCGTGATCCACCCACCTTGGCCTCCCAAAGTTCTTGGATGACAGGCGTGAGCTAGCACGCCCGGCTAATTACGTTTAACAAAACCCACATTCCTGTGCCTCTTATAACGTTTTTACCAAAAACACATCCTACCTTTTGTCACAGGTATAACTGGCTGGGACCAATATTGTGGACAGTAAAATAATTTACCCAAGACAGTCATGGGTAAAGAAAGACAGATTTATTAGAGAAAGTACAAAGACACATTGCAAAAGTGCAATGGTCAGCACAGCAAAGAAGGGACACCTGCAAAGTGTCAGGGGCTGAAGGGAAGTTTCATAGGGTTGTACTGGAGGCTACCTGTGGAACGAGGTGCAGCTGGGGCTACATGCGGAGTGAGGTATTTGGGAACAGGATGTCATGCTAGTTGGTTGTCTGTGATCAGCTGTCTCTCAGAACAATTGTTCTCCCCCACCTGGGGCCCCTTCCTCGTTGTTGCTTACTTATCTTATTAGGACTCCACACAAATTACTCCTTATCAGATTTTAGCCAGGACAAACAGCTGATATTTCTGGCTTTTTGACTTTTATACAAAAGATAACCTCCTGAGTGAAACCAATAACGCTTAACTAAGGTCATTACTGAACCATGGATGCATGTATTCCCCCTGTTCTCAGGCTACACACCAGACAGAAAGTGAGCTAAGCTATTTTCACTGTATTCTTATCTTTGCAGGTGTAAACTCAACCTTTTCCCCACGGCACTTCCTTGGGTTATTCTGAAAGCCTCTGCGGTACTCTGATTATCCCGATGTATATACTACATGAAACACTGTCTGGTTTATTAGTTCATTTATCTCACTAACAGCAATCATACTAATACGTTTTTATGACCTGAGAAGCCTTTGCTTCAAAAGAATAAGTTTTAGTAGTTGAAGTATCAACTACAAATCTCAAATGACTCTACGGTTGCCCACCACCATACCACACATTTGAAGAAGCAGCTTACGTAAAATCCTTGACGAGAAAGGAAGGAATCAAACCTTCTAAAACTGGTTCCAAACGAGCTTCATAATCACTCTGACTTTCTCAATTAAAACGTATTAGTAAAAATAATTACATAACTTTGTCAAAGTTAACTTGTAGGTTAAAATTATTTATCTTTTTATGGCATATCCATTTAAACTAGGCTTCCAAGATGCTATGTCACCTATCATAGAAGGAAGAACTCCTTCATTTTCATGACCACACCCATGTGGTCATTTTCTTTTCTCTGTTTTTTTTTTTTTTTTTTTTTTTTTGAGACAGAGTTTCACTCTTGACTCTCGTTGCCCAGGTTGGAGTGCAACGGCACGATCTTGGCTCAACACAACCTCCGCCTACCGGCTTCAAGCGATTCTCCTATTTCAGCCTCCCACGCAGCTGGGATTACAGGCATGTGCCACCACGCCTGGCTGATTTTGTATTTTTATTAGAGACAGGATTTTTCCATGTTGATCAGGCTGGTCTTGAACTCCCGACCTTAGGTGATCCGCCCGCCTCGGCCTCCCAAAGTGCTGGGATTACAGGCGTGAGCCACCACCGTGCCTGGCCGTGATCATTTCCTTAATTCGTTCATTAGTACTTTATATTACTTCCCTGATACTAACAAATTAACTTGCACAAGACTATAGATGCCCAAGAAGTAGAGACAATATGAACTATGTTACTTGCTAGTATCTTAATTGTTCTCCCATCATGATGTGTTCTAATACATAATAGATGAAATTAATAACCTCTCCCTTACTGTCTAAACTATAGGGCATCAATGATATTGAAGCTACAAATATACAGATTATGAAGACCTGAGTTTTGACTCCTACATAATTCCCACAACAGACTTAAAATCAAGAGAGCTGTGGTTGCTTGAAGTTGACAGTTGAGTAGTTCTCCCTATAGAAATATTAATTCATATGTTAATTTCATCAGCAGATGTCCTATATTTGTGAGCCATACCATCATTAGGCCTAAAAATCGTTGCAATCCCAGGGCATTTAAACCAAGCAACCTTAATATCTACACGACCAGACCTTTACTACAGACAATGCCCAGAAATCTGCAGATCCAACCATGGCTTTATACCCATTGTTCTTGAACTAGTCCCCCTAAAGCACTTCGAAAATTGGTCAGCCTCTATATCATAATATCACTGTGAAGCTAATTAGCATTAACCTTTTATGTTAAAGACTGAGAGCCAGGATTTCTCCACAGTAAAATGTCCCAACTAAACACATCTACATTATTTAGTATGATTTTATGTATAATCATATCACTCTTTATCTTATTTCAATTAAAATTCTCAAAATTTATCTCCCCAATAAGCTCAACACTAAAATTCTTTGAATCACAGAAACTTGAAATTCCTTGAGAAATAAAATGAATGGAAATGTATTTGCCTTTCATTGCCCTAACAGTAATACGAAGACCCGTAGTTATAATCTCCTATTTCCAAATATTTTATTTCTATCATCTAGTCACCTGATTAACAACTGGCTAATCTCCATTCAACAGCGACTAATTCAACTCATATTAAAACAAATGATAATAATACATAATACCAATGGATGAAGCTGATCCCTTATACTAATTTCATGTATTCTATTTATTGGCTCAATTAATTTACTAGGAGGCTTCCCACTCACACCAACTACTCAACTCTCAATAAATTTAGGTATAGCTATTCCAGTATGAGCAGGAGCAGTAATTACTGGTTTTTGTCACAAAACAAAAGCATCCCTTGCTTATTTCCTACCACAAGGAACGCCTATTTAACTTCTCTCTTTTCTAGTCATCGTCAAAACCATTAGCCTTTTCATTCAACCAATAGCCTTACCCATATGATTGACTGCCAATATTACAGCTGTAAATATAAATTACACATTTAATTGGAGGTGCCACCTTAGTATCAACATCTATTAGCCTACCCACAGCCTCAATCCCACTTATTACCTTGATTTTACTAGCCGTTCTTGAATTTGCCATGGTTTTAATCCAAGCATATGTTTTTACAATTTTTTTTTTTTTGAGACAGAGTCTAGCTCTGTCACTCACGCTGAAGTGTAGTGGCATGATCTTGGCTTACTACAGCCTCCAACTCCTCGGCTCAAGCAGTCCTCCAGCCTAGCCTCTGGAGTAGCTGGGACTACAGGGGCATGTCACCTTGCCTAATTTTTTTATTTTTTATTTTTTGGTTTATGGGGTTTTATCATGTTGCCCAGGCTGGACTCAAACTCTTAGGTTCAAGCAATCTACCTGCCTTGGCCTCCCAAAGTGGGATTATAGGTGTGAGACACCATACTCAGTGATTTTTACACTTCTAGTGAGCCTCTACTCACATGATAGTACTTTACGACCTACGAAACCCAAGCATATAATAGAGTAAGCTTCAGCCCTTGGCCATTCACAGGGGCGCTCATAACTACTGAAACACTTGTTGTAAGGCACTCATTACAACATCTGTCTTAGCCATATGATTCCACTCGAACTCAATTACTCTATTAACCCTAGGCCTACCTACTAATACATTAACAATATATCAATCATAATGAGACAATATCAGAGAAGGCACATTCCATGGCCACCACTTGTCAATTGTCCGAAAGGGCCTTAGATATGGAATAATTTTATTTATCGTATCAGAAGTAGTTTTCTCTGCTGGATTCTTCTGAGCATTCAAGCCTGGTTCCAATCCCAGAACTCGGAGTCTGCTGGCCTCCAACAGGTATTTACCTCCTTAACCCCTTTGAAGTGCCCCTACTCCACATATCCATTCTCTCAGCTTTGGGAGTATCAATTACCTGAGCCCATCATAGTTTGAAAGAAGAAAACCAAAAACACATACTCCAAACCTTATCCATTACGATTGCCCTGGATATTTACTTTACACTCTTCCAAGCCTCAGAATGCTTCCAGGCACCTTTCACCATCTCTCATGGCATATATGGCTCAACATTCTCTATCGCTACAGACGTCCATGGACTTCACGTCATCAATGGCTCAACCTTCCTAACCATCTGCCTTGTGCATCAACGAAAATTTCACTCATCAGACTCTTGCCAAATTCCATTGCACATCTGCTCTACAATCAAAGACACCTTGGATCTAATTCTCCTTCTCATATTACTACTCATATCAGTACTGTTCTCAACTGACCTATTAGGAGACTCAGACAATTACACTCCAGCAAATCCCCTCAACACACCACCCGACATTAAACCAGAATGGTGCCTTTCATTTGCCTATGCAATTCTACATTAAACCAGAAGGGTGTCTTCTATTTGCCTATGCAATTCCACATTAAACCACAGTAGTGTATTTCATTTGCCTATGCAATTCCACATTAAACCAGAATGGCAACTGGGAAGAGATGGGAAGGAACGTTCTAACAATGACCGGAAACATGTGTGACAACTAATTGATGATAGCCAGTCTGTATTGAGTGTCTGTGATGTGCAGGGCTTCTTTTTTTATTTTTATTTTTATTTATTTATATTTTTTGAGACGGAGTCTCGCTCTGTCGTCCAGGTGGAGTGCAGTGGCGCGATCTCGGCTCACTGCAAGCGCCGCCTCCCAAGTTCACGCCATTCTCTTGCCTCAGCCTCTCGAGTAGCTGGGACTACAGGTACCCGCCGCCACACTCGGCTAATTTTTTGTATTTTCAGTAGAGAAGGGGTTTCACCGTGTTAGCCAGGATGGTCTCGATCTCCTGACCTCATGATCGGCCCGTCTCGGCCTCCCAAAGTGCTGGGATTACAGGCGTGAGCGGTCGCACCGGGCCTGTGATGTGCAGGGCTTCTGACATGTGTCTCATTCAATGATCACACACAGCCCGGGAGATGGGTACCACTTTCCCATTTGAACACAGAGGAATCCACAAAAGTTAGGGAACTTGCCAGTGTTTTCTATTGCTAGAGCCAGGACTTCTGCTTCAACCTCATGTCTTCAATGACTGTGCTCTACTCCCTTAAATATACAATATTGAGTCATGTATACACGCTCATGGTAAATGACTCCTCATTGCAAATTCATGTCTCACACTCCGTGCTCAACTTTTCGTCTTGGTGAATTCACTGGTGCTGCAGTGGACAGCCTGTGTCCCCCTTGCTTCTCTAAGATCCTTTGTCCCACAAAGACCTGGATCCTGCCAGATGCCGGCCTAGCCCCTGCTGTGGCTGCCGAGCCCTCCTGGCGCTGCCCTGTTCCCTCTGCTGTCCTCCCCTAGCTGATGGACCTTAGGGTGTTTCTAATTCTTCATGTAAATTATGCTACAAAGAACATCCTCCTTCACATAAAACTGCCCACATTTGATTTTATTTCCTTAAGATATTTGTAGGAGTAGAACGACTAGGTCAGAGGGTATCAACATCTCAAAATGTTTTATACCTAGAGCCACACTGCATGCAAATTGTACCAATTCACACTCAAACTAGCAGTATATGAAGATGCCCTTTCTTTCAGTCTTACTGGCTCTCAGTAGTCTCTTTATCAGGACAAAAAATATATACACAACATGTAAATTTGAGAACTAAATATTCTTGTTATCAATACCAATTAGTACAAACTTTAAGGCACGAAGGTAGCAGTTGAGATGTGAAGCACTGAACAAAGGAGAAGGAGGATTAATATTGTCATTTTTTAAAGAGGGAAGTTAAGAAATACTGGGTACAACTGAGGGTATAAGAAAGTTGTAAGTAAATTGTTTACAGCTACAAAGTTGCTAATGGAAGACATAAAACTGGTGATAGAATGTTAGGAAAAGGTGGAGAGAAGAGATAGAGGGAGGGTACAAATAAGATGAAAATGACTAATAATGATACTATAAATCATAAAAATACCACTTCAGGCCCATCCAGTTAGGGGCGGCTCCAAGCATTACCATTGTTCTTTTCTCACCGTGTGTCTCTGCGCACTCCCCGGCACACCCACTTCCAGCAGCTGGTCTTTGTTTGCAGACTTTATTTTAACAGCTCAGCGGTTCCCGGTCCCCCTGATGGGGTTCCATCCTCCAGCTCTCATACTAAAGCCCCCTCCTCAAAAGCCACTTGCCTCCCTCTTTCCCTTTCCTGCCTTTGTCTCAGGGTTCAGACACACAGAAGTTTGTCTTCTGGGGACTCCATGCAGCAAGGGAAAAAGGGGGACCCAGTCCTGGGCAGCATTCACCAGGGGAGTATGCAGAGGGGCGTCTGGGCGCTTCTTGCTGTAAGGGACAGGGATGACAGGAGAGGGGCATCCCTTCGCCTTCTTCCTGCTTTGTTCACTGTGTGACCCCCTAGGCCAAGGCAACCATCTCAACACCATGAGCCAGTAGAACTGGGAGGACCAGAAGAGAGCAGAGGAGCAGGAGGGCAGAGAGCTGGGGCCTTGGACTCGCCCGACGCTTGTGATGAGCTGCACCCAGGATCCCATCCTCCTTGGTCATTGTTGGCCTGGCTCAGACCCTGATCTGGGGCCTCTGCTGAATGTTGAGGCTGGATACTGACTGTTAGCCTCAACTAGGACACAATGCGTCCCCTCTAGGCGAGTCTACCAGTTGGTCAATTCCGGGAAGTGATTTTGGTTCCTAGGAAAACCCACATGGCTCCTGGCCCAGCCCAAGCCCTGCCCAATTGTGCAGCCCAGACAGGGAGCCCTCCCTCCCGCCTCCGGGCTCTGAGCCAAGCTCACCAGATGCAGAGGACAAAGACTCTCAGCAAAGCAGCTCCCTCCATGTCGCTGCGGGGCCTCCTCCTTGGGCAGGAAAAGAGGGGTTGAGTCAGTGTGCTCCTCCTGAGAAATCACCATTTTCATTTCATTTTTAATAAAGCGTTTTGCTCTGTCACCCAGGCTGCAGGGCTTTGACGCCATCCTAGCTCATTGCAGCCTAGATCTGCTGGGCTCAAGTGATCCTCCTCCTTCAACCTTCTGAGTAGCTGGGACTACAGGTGCATGCCACCATGCTGGGCTAATTTGTTAATTTTTGATTTCATAGAGACAGCATCTCCTGTGTTTCCCAGGCTGTCCTGAACTCCGGGACTCAAGTGATCTTCCCGCCTCTGCCTCCCACAGCACTGGGATTACAGGCTTCAGCTATAGGGCTTTCTATCTTGATGGGCATCTCTTTTTGGTGAAGAAAAATAAGGCCGGGAGCGGTGGCTCATGCCTGTAATCCCAGCACTTTGGGAGGCCAAGGTGGGCAGATCATTTGAAGTCAGGAGTTCAAAAACTGGCCTGGCCAACATGGTGAAACCCCGTATCTACTAAAAATATAAAAATTAGCTGGATGTGGTGGCCTGTACCTGTAATCCCAGCTACTTACGAGGCTGAACCAGGAGAACTGCTTGAGCCTGGGAGGCACTGATTGCGGTAAGCATAAATCCCGCCGTTGCACTCCGCCTAGGTGACAGAGAAAGACTCCATCTCAAAATAAATAAATAAATAAATAAAAAACCACACATTAAAATCTATTGCAGGTTTTACCGCCTGCTCTGGATTCTGGTTTGATATTTGTGTGATTTTGCCTTTCACTGATCCTTCTCCCCTCCATGGATAGCTATTGATTTCTGTCTTCTTTCTGTGGGGGACATAGAGGGAATTTTTGTCTTTGTGTATAGGAGATCAGCTATTCTGTATCTTAAAAACAAACAAAAAAACACCTCCCTGCCACCTCCTGGAAGACCCCTCGGGCACCCATGGTTAAATCACAACCTTACTTCAGGCTTATTGGTTTCACTAGGAAGGTTGCCTTTGGTAAAATTCAAACACCAGAAATATCACCTGTATGTCCTGGCTAACATCTGGTAGTAAGAGGTGTGAAAGGATTTTTTCAGAGCTCTAAAGTCACAAGTCAACTTCACTGAAACTGATATTAAGGCTGTGTATGTATATATGTATCTATCTATTTATTGAGAGAGAGAGAGTAGTTATGGCCATTATTCTCTCTCTATGTCTCAGTCACCTCAATTCTGTCTGTTTCTCTGTTTACTTCCGTCTTTCCCGCCTTCCTCTTGCCACCATCCGTGCAATCAAGAGAGGACCTACAGTAGTTTCTAACAGCTGAGATCCGTTGGGAAAAACAGAAAAAAGCACCAGAGTCCCTGCTGGGGAGGAACCTCTGTTTTCCTCATGCGACCTCAAGAGTTGGAAGTGGACAGATTCCTGTCAAATTCAAAACTGTTCTCTTCTATCCTAAGGCATATCTCTGTTTAAAGTGCTTTTCCTGGACGTCTTAACTAAAATTTGCTTATATCATTTTGTAATCAGGCAGCTTAACTTCAAAATGCATTTTAAACTGGTTTTTCCTTCTTTGGTTTCAAGATTTAACCTTGAAGCAAACTGCAGAAGCCTTTTTTCTTAGACTTAAAATAGAATCCGTGCCCCTCCCTTTCTCACCATATATACCCCCTATATTTATCTAACTGTGTGCTAGTGTCTAATCGTGCGCTTTCTCAGAAGTTCCATAGGTTAATCTGGAGACACACAGGCCAAGCCTGGAGACCCAGCTACAAAATTCCCGAGAGTACTCAAGGCAGCTAGTTAGCAATCCAGCCATCGTTGAGATGACGCCAGCCCAAGATCCAGGTGGACTGGGACCCAGGAGAGCCACAGGGACAGGACATACGCACATACACAATTCTAGCATGCTGTCCTTATCAAGCTTTCCTTTTTAAGCCCCGGCCTTTACCCAAAAACATCAAACTGGTTTCTTTCTTTCTTTTTTTTTTTTTTCCAGTGAAAAGTTTCATTTTTTCCTTCAGCTGTTATTTTAAGTTCCGGGTACATGTGCGGGACGTAAGGTAAATGTGTGCCATGGTCCTTTGCTGCACAGATCAACCCATCACCGAAGTATTAAGCCTAGCATCCATTAGCTATTCTTCCTGATCCTCTCCCTCCCCCTGTGCCAACAGGCCCCAGTATGTGTTGTTCCCCCTGATGTGTCCCTGCGTTCTCATCATTCAACTCCCACTTATAAATGAGAACATATGGTATTTGATTTTCTGTTCCTGCATTAGTTTGCTGAGAATGACAGCTTCCTGCTCCGTTCATGTGCCTACAAAAGACATGGTCTCATTCCATTTTATGGCTTCAGAGTATTCCACGGTGTATATGTACCACATTTTCTTTATCCAGTCTATCATTGATGAGTATTTGGGTTGATTCCATGTCTTTGCTATTGTGAATAGTGCTGTAGTGAACATACGTGTGCATGTATCTTTACAACAGAGTGATTTATATTTCTTTGGGTATATACCCAGCAGAGGAATTGCTGGGTCAAAGGGGTTTCTTGGACAAATTGCCACCCCGTCTTCCGCAATGGTTGAACTAATTTACACTCCCAACAACAATGTAAAAGTGTTTCTTTTTCTCCACAACCTCGCCAGCATCGGTTGTTTCTTGACTTTTTAATGATTGCCATTCTGACTGGCATGAAATAGTATCTCACTGTGGTTTTGATTTGCATTTCTCTAATGGTCAGTGATGTTGAGCTTTTTTTCATGTTTGTTGGCCGTATGAATGTCTCATTTTGAGAACTGTCTGTTCATGTCTTTGCCCATTTAATAATGGAGTTGTTTGGGTTTTTTTTTCTTGCTAATTTGCTTATGTTCCTTGTAGACTCTGAATATTAGACCTTTGTCATATGGAGAGATTGCAAAAGTGATTGCTTTCCAAGGGAATCCAGCCACTTCCCCTTTATTCGTTTTGGTTAATAAAGTCACTTTCTTTCTAGCAGCCCTCGCTCTTGTTAATTGGATGATCCAGGTGGGGAGCAACCAGACCTGCGTTCGCTTCCAGTTGTTTTTCTTTCCTTGGTTTAAGCAAAATGATACAATATTTAGGCCAAATGTTTTAGTTCTACTTTGAGATGTAAAATCTCTATCTGATGTTACCTAAGATTTGTTCCTTTAGAGTGCAAACTTTGGGCCATCTGGCTGACAATTGCTGAGGGCAATAAAACAGGTTATCAAGAAATTGGTGGGCCAGGCGTGGTGGCTCACACCTGTAATCCCAGCACTTTGGGAGGCAGAGGTGGGCAGATCACAAGGTCAGGAGATCAAGACCACCCTGGCTAACACGGTGAAATGCCGTCTCTACTAAAAATACAAAAAATTAGCTGGGTGTAGTGACAGGTGCCTGTAGTCCCAGCTACTCAGAGGCTGAGGCAGGAGAATGGCGTGAACCCAGGAGGCGGAGCCTGCAGTGAGCCAAGATGGCACCACTGCACTCCAGCCTGGGCGACAGAGTGAGACTCTGTCTCAAAAAAAAAGAAAGAAGGAAAGAAAGAAAGAGAGAAAGAAAGAGAGAGAGAGAAAGAAAGAAAGAAAGAAAGAAAGAAAGAAAGAAAGAAAGAAAGAAAGAAAGAAAGAAATTAGTCATCTAAAATGGGGGAGAAAAATTTGGAAAAGTGACAAATAAAAAATCTTACAAATCTACAGGATCTGGGTCTGTACGCATGTCTGTGTGTCTATGTATTTATATGTGTTATAGGTATATAATATTTCCCCACCAAAATATATAGAAGGGCTCTAATTAATTGGCTTGCCAAAAAAAGCACTTAAATCCAATATTTTATCAGAAAAATAGAAACTTTAATTTGAATAGCATTCACTTCATGTGACTTTAATAATCTTTGCTAGAGACAGTTTAAAAATTATTGGTAAAATAGAAATGTCTTCAAAACTTAATTTAGATATCTGGGCTGAATTAGTCAAGCAGGTCAGATACTATTGTCTGCTACATGTATTAGGATATAAAAGTTTACTTCTGTAATACTTTTAAAGCTTGCTTATCTCATCTGTAAACCTACATGTCTTGAGAATTGAGCCTTTGGACTAACCCCAGGCATTGTCCTTCATCCTGGGATATGCATCTGGTGCATAATTAAAACTGTTTACCTCCTAGATTCTTCAATAAAAATAAGAGTTACCAAGAGTTCACATTACAATTAATGTATGTAATTAAAACATTACATCTATTGCTGCCTAGACCACCTTCTGGCTATACACAAAGTGTATTGTGATGGTTAATATGAGGTGTGAACATCACTAGACGGAGGAATGCCTAGATGGCTGGTAAAGGATTGTTTCTGGGCGTGTCTGTGAGGGTGTTGCCAAAGGAGATTGACATTTGGGTCCGTGAACTAAGAGAAGAAGACGCACCCTGAATGTGGGCAGTACCATCCCATCAGCTGCCAGTGAGGCCAGAACAAAGCAAGCAGAAGAGAAAAGGGTGAGCAGCTTGCTCATCACTCTCTCTGTCTTCCCGTGCCGGATGCTTCCTTCCTCTCCTCCTGCCCTTGGACATCAGACTTCCTGGTCTTTGGCCTTTGGACTCTGGGACTTGCACCAGCGGCCTCCTGGAGGATTACAGGGCTTCATCCTAAGACCGAGACCTACGCAGTCGGCTTCCCTGGTTTTGAGGCTTTTAGACTTGGACTGAGTCACACTACCGGCTTCTGTCTTTCCCCAGCTTGCCGAGAGCCTGTTGTGGGATTTCTGCTCGTAATCATGTGAGCCAGTTCTCCCTAATAAACTCACTTCTATGTGTATTTCTGTGTGTACATGTATTCTATTGACCATGTCACTCTGGAGAACTCTGACTAATGAATGTATTAAAGAGATAGGATGTGTTTTGATAAAAGGGTTGAAAGAGGGCATGGGACTGTGGTTCTTTTTAAGAAAACATCATTTTGTTTAGTTTAGAGGTTTTAAGGATCATTTCAAGTTAAAAGAAAGATATGGCAAAAAAGAAATTTTAAGCAAATTGTAGTAGGTTTGTGGAAGATTGATCTCATAAAAGAAACCATGTGTGATGAAGTTTGGCTAAAATTTAAAAGAAATTATTTAGTTTTTCTATAAACTGAACATGAACATAAATAGCACATGGATGCTGGGCCAGCCTCGGAACCTCTGTGTCAGAGTAATAGGGAATACTCGGTATATTGATCTGCTCTTTAACAGAAAATCTTAAACGTTATAAAAGACTTATGGAAATTTTACCTCATGATCAAACTAATTAAAATTTGATAGATTTGTTTATAGGATTGTATAAAATGAGCTTCAGCATTACTAATCCATTAATACAAAGGTAACATTTAGTTTTTCTCTTTTGAACAAGATTTTTGTGTAATATCAAAACATGATGGAAGAGTTTTGCCTGTTGAGCAAACTATAAAAGAGAAAGAAATGAGAGAGAGAAACAGATTGAGTTGGCCTCATGTTGTCTATATGATGTCTTATTCTTTGGGAAACTGAGTCTTCTGTCCATCACAGAGAAAAGGTTTCTGCTTTTTTGAAATCTTTAATTCTGTGTCCTTTCTCTCTGGATCATTCCAATACATACCTCTACTCTTCAGTTGGCCAGAGGGTGTTTAAGTCTAATTTGTTTTTGTTCTTGCATTTGCTTTTGTCTTGGTTTCGCTTTGCTGTGTGCTGCTTGCATCCAAAGGATCTTGACTGATTTTTTAAAAAATGATACCAACGAGTTGGTTGCAGATAACAGACCCTCAGGATGGTTGGCATTTGTGGAATTAGCGTTCAGGCTGAGAGGGAGGCGGAGCAACAGTGAAACTCCCCACGCCGACCAGCATAGCACCTGCTGCCACCTGGTGGAACGTGGCTGAGAAACTCCCC
Organism: Pan troglodytes; assembly: GCF_028858775.2. Taxonomy (NCBI): domain Eukaryota; kingdom Metazoa; phylum Chordata; class Mammalia; order Primates; family Hominidae; genus Pan; species Pan troglodytes. The sequence continues at coordinate 38,262,403 of NC_086016.1, forward strand.
ATGCCGACCAGCATAGCACCTGCTGCCACCTGGTGGAATGTGGCTGAGACAAGGAACGCTGGGACCTGAAGCAGGACCTGCACTTCAAACAAACATCTGGCTTTGAAATGTTTCCTGAAGGCATCAAATAAATTGTGGCTGTCGATGTTGTTGGCTGACTCTCCTCCTATGAGAATAAAATTCAGAGACTGATTCTGCAGGTTTCTGGTTGCATGATAAATTTCATCCTCGCCAGATCTTCTAAGTGCAGCTGAGGGCCCTGATGGGGAGAGTGGTGTGTTAGTTCCTCCCCTGCTGTAACAAAGCACCACTGACCTGGTGCCCACGCTCTCTTTTCTTCTGGCCATAACCTGCCTCTCCCAGAGTTGGCCTCTTAGAATTTCTCCTAAAGAGACCAGGGTCCCAGCCCCTCCCCAATTTCAGAGAGTTCCTGGTAATCCATTTATTCTTTGTGTTCACTTAAACCAACACAAAGTTGTTCTCTTCCAGTTCTGGAGGTCAGAAGTCCTAAAATCAAGGTGTGGGCATGGCTGTGTTTCTTCTAGAGGCTCCTGGAGAAGCCATTCCATTGCCTTTTCCAGCTTTTAGAGACACTTGCTGGCCTTGGCTCCTGGCTCCTCCCTTCATCTTCAAAGCCAGCCTTGTAGCGTCCTCTGATCTCTCTCAGTCTCTCTCCCCTTCCATCATCACATCTCCTTTTCTCCCTGTCACCCTACTGCCTCTGCCTTATAAGGACCCTTGTGGATACCTTGGGCCCAACCCAGATAATCGCAGATAACCTCCCATCTCCAGATCCTTGGCTGGATCACACTTGCAAGGTGCCTTTTATGATGGAAGGTGACATAATCACGAGTTCCAGCATTCGGATGCGCACATCCGTGGGGGGCTGTTATTCAGCCTAATACAAGATATATCCAGAAAATTGCAATAGGGATGTCGGAGGGGGATTGAAGAATCCCAACTCCAAGCCACATCTAAGGACGCTTCCAAGGTGCAGCCCCTGACGGAGGAAGCTGCTCCATCTCTGTTGCCCCTGCCCCCCATGAGTTTCTAGACAGCCAATGTTCAAGTCAGCGTGGCATGAGAGTGAACTGCCGAATGGAAAGGAGTGAGACGCTGCAGCAGGAGAAGGAGCTCACCATCAAACTCCAAAGAGCTGGAGACCATTTGTGCGGTGGAGTCCGAGAAAGGTCGGCAAGGAAGGGGAAACATCATTTGGGTTCCTTGCCATAGTTGTCCTCAGCTGGCATGGTTTGCTCCAGCAGCAGGCTGGGATGCCAGCTGTGCCCAGGGCTGGATGAGCCACCCTCAAGTAAATGCTGGCCACTTCATTGTGACACCAAAACTTCAGAAATGACTTGTTATGACAAAGAAGAAGGAGGACTCAACGTGCATAGGAGATTGGAAGGTTAGATTGGATTTCTCGGGTCCTTCCTGCCCACACTGCATCCTGTGAGGGCCCAGGAGATTTCTCTTTCCTTTGGTGAGAAGAATCAATGGATAACCAGGAACTCTCTGGAATGGGGGAGGGGCTGGGACCTTGGTATCTTTAGGGAGGGAGAAATTCCAAGAGGCCAACTCTGGGGGAGGCAGGTCACGGCCAGAAGAAAAGAGAGTGTGGGCACCAGGTCAGGCAGCAGGGAGTGCACATGATCACGGCTCAGGGAAATTCCACAGGCACAGGGTCCCAAAATAGAGCTGGCGGAGAGTCCACTGACTTTGCACAGCCACCAACTTGGTGGGCAGACACCTGTCACAGGTCATCATGCTGGATGGCCCCTGCTTGTCACCCAATTCTCAGGCCTGACTCATAGGACAGACCCAGAGCCCTTGAAGGAAAGGGAGGTCAGGAGTCTGCGAAAGGCCCTGTCATTCCCCTTAAGTGCTGCCTGTAAGCGTTCCTCCTACCTGTTCTCCCTGGACCTGGAGCGTCCTCTCAGATCACAGGGGACGGCTTAAAGGAAACTCATCTCCAGGACTGCTGGATCCTGGCTACACTGACACCAACTCCTGGGACCCATAATGACCCAGAGTGCCACTGTGGCCTTCCGGTCAGAGGAGGAGATTACAGGGGGACAAGTAATGAGTGAATACCTTATTTCAGTTTAGCTTTCAGTGAGTCCATTAGGACCCTCCCCTCACCTGGTCATCATGTTTTCAGTTCCTGGGTGGATCACTGGAGTGCGTATTCTTGGAAGCTGCAGATTGTTCACCCAGACCTCCTGAACTAGGAAGAGGAGAATGGATGCTGTTCTCTCCCATGAAACAACTTTGTTCCATCCCTGGGCCCTAAATGCTGACATCTTTGATTGTAGAAAGCAGACATCTACCTCTAGTTTGCAAAAACTACATACAGATGAATGACTAACAGCAGTGAAAAGACCATGAGGGCTGAATTCAGGTGCTTACAGTGAGTCATCACTGTAAGAACAGGCGTCTCTCAAATTCTGCTGTGCTTTCCGCCCAATCCACCTGCTCCAGCCAGACATGGACTGCTGTGGAACAACTCTCAAGGATGATTCCTGAAGAGCAATGGAGCACACCTCACAGTCCAGGCTGCCTGGAAGGGGCGGCGTCCTCGGGCCAGGATCTGCATTGTTTCTTAGGTAACAGCTGAAGATTTGGCTGGAAGTTCAGCCTGAGGCAAGCCCATGGGGATAAAGGCCATGGATAAAGGCCTCCCTCTCTCCTCCCTGGAGACAAAGATTCTGAGGACGCTCCTTGAAGGCACCTCGGAAGGTCTCATTGCCCATATGGATGACCCATTCAAAAACTTCTCCTTGTATCAACTTTTCCTCCTTCCCTCCTGGATCCTCAGTTCTGCTCCTAGAATCACTTCCCACACAAACCCTCTGCACCAGAACATTGCCACTGGCTCTTCCTTCACAGGACCCCAGGCCGCAACAGCCTACTTTAGGCAGCATCATGGCCTACATCTTTGTGCTAAGAGTAATGGGAAGCCATTGGAGGGTTGGAAGCAGGTGCTCAATCAAATCTATGTTCTTAGGTGGGCATGGTGGCTCATGCCTGCAATTGCAGTCCATTGGAAGGCCAGGGTGAACAGATCACCTGAGCTCAGGAGTTTGAGACCAGCCTGGGCAAGATAGGGAAACCCTGTCTCTATTAAAAAAAAAAAAAATACAAAAATTAGCAAGGCATTGGGGCACACACGGATGGTCCCAATTGCTCAGGGAGTCAAGGTGGAAGGATAGTTTGAGGCCGGGAGGTCCAAGATGTGGTGAGCCATGATCGTGCCATGGTTTGCCAGCCTTGCAACAGAGTGAGAGTATCTGAAAAAAAAGAAACTATATTGTTAAAGCCCAACCTGGCCCAGTGTGGAGCATGGTCCAGGACATGGGAGGGACAGGGGCAGGGGCACAGAGAAGACCATTCTGGAAGTTCTTGCAGGAGTCTGGGCAAAACGTGAGGACAGACTGGATGGGGGTGTTTGCTGTCTGGATGTCTCTCTTTGTCCCTCTATTTTTCGCTGATCCTCTCCCAATCTGCACACAGGCCCCTCTGACACTAGTTAGCCTCGAGTGTCCCGTGTCAATCCCGGGCTCTGACTCGCAGATAGAAACCACACCTGTGCTCAGCCAGAGCCAGACATGTACCAGCTTTCGCCGAGTGCCCCAATGGGCTTGGGGTTTTGAGGTCTCAGGGAAATGACCAGCTGGGAAAGTGAGAGTCCAGTGAGCGAGCAGGAGGGGCCTTGAAACTTCGCTCCCTGAGACCCTGGAAGAAGGATCATGAGGAAGGTAAGTCAGGCACCCAGAGCCCAGGGGAGCCTCCATCGGCACCACAAAGGCACAGCCATCAGTCAGTGCTGATTGACTCAAGTCTCCAGAACACAAGATGGGGAGAGCTGGGTGGACCTGAGATATTACCTTTTCCAGCCCCCTTCTACAGCTGATGAGGAAACTGAGGCTCAGAGAGGTGAAGTCTCATGACCACAAGCAGGGTTGAACTCCTGGACACACCTCAAGCTTCCTTGACCTGTTCCTGGCAACTCCTCTCATTTTTCGTTTCTTCTAAAATTAATCTCTTTCCAACACAGCACTTCAAGTTCCCCTGGAACTTCATCGGTCCATCGGTGTCCCCTGGTCTGGAAGAGCACCGGCCACTTGCCAAGGCCCCCACCACTCTGCTGCCATCACAACCACCATCACCACCATTACGAGAAAAACTTGAGACTGATGGCTCCCAAAGCTTGGAAGGAGCTGTGAGACCAAAGAATGACTCGAACAAGTCCAGCTTGGTGAGTAGGTGAGTTTATTGGGACTTACACACAGGTCAATCCTGGGCGGCGACAGGACAGCTCTAGAGATTTGTGCTTCCTCCCAATGCTAAACTGCTTTCATGCTAATTTTCTGAGTGTTTACTTACCGGGTAAGAGCGATGGGACTGTTTTCATTGGTTGGTTCTCAGATACTCTCTGGGAAGTTTGGGGGACACCTGCTCCTCAGCTGGGGATTGTAGCCATGGCCTACCACCTGCCTTTCAGGGTTCAAGCAGGGGACATGCACCCTTTAGTAACCTGGAGGGGACCCATCACATGACAACCACCCCACCATCATCAAGAAGCCACTGGCTGACTGTGATACACCCCCAGAAGGACAAGGGAGAGTGGATGCTGGAAAGACAGAGCGAGAGACCATCACCAGGGAAAGACTTCATTCTTGGAAGGACATCAAACCTGGGGGCGGGTCGGTAGTGGAGCTGCTGTTTCTTCTCCTGTATCCAACAGCTCTAACTCTGGTTTTCTCCATTTTCAGCTCTTTCTTTTCCTGGCCTTCTCATTGCTGGTTCCTGCAAGCTCCCCCTCTATTCTTCCCGCAATATATTCTTCAGTCCAAAGTAAACCACTTCTTCCCGTTCCCCACACTCTCCAGTCCCCTCTCCTCCCTTACTGCAGGCTCCAGTGTTCCTGCCTTCTCCTTGGTGCACTTGCCATCTGCATTAACCCCTCCCTTGCTGTGCTCAGCTACACAAATGCCAAAGTCACTAACACTCAGTTCCATAAACTTTACCTCACCCTCCTTATCCCCCTAATGAAATGTCTGCATTTTGGCCAGGCGCGGTGGCTCACGCCTGTAATCCCAGCACTTTGGGAGGCCGAGGTGGGCAGATCACGAGGTCAGGAGATGGAGACCATCGTGGCTAACACAGTGAAACCCCGTCTCCAATGAAAATACAAAAAATTAGCCGGGCGTGGTGGCAGGTGCCTGTAGTCCCAGCTACTCGGGAGACTGAGGCAGGAGAATGGTGTGAACCCAGGAGGCGGAGCTTGCAGTGAGCCGAGATTGAGCCACTGCACTCCATCCTGGGCGATAGAGCGAGACTCCATCTCAAAAAAAAAAAAAAAAAAAAAGTCTGCATTTTGTCCTGGCCTGTGCCCGGCATTTCTGCCCTGGTGGCTGCACTGCTCTGGGGTCATTGGTCTTGGCCTGACTGCAGCATCTCATGGATCTTGGTGAGAAAGTTGAGCTTCCCCTCCAGCTCCTGAGCCCGCTTCTTCAGCTCCTCAGCTGGCTCTGACTTTGCCCCCTCAAGCAAGTGCTTTGACTCATATGCAAGGCTGACCACATCCAGCAGAAGCAAGATGCCTCCAGTGGCTGCACCCACGATCATCGTTCCTCTGCTCATTGCCCGGGCGGGGCCTTCAACAACCCTCTCAACCTGTTCACCGCCTTCAGCTGAGATTCGCCCAATGACCTGCGGGGGTGGGGCATACGCTCCTAACTGAGGGTTGGCTCTGGCTCGTCTGATGGCACGGATGTCCCTCCCAATCCCTTGTGTGACTTGGTACCAATTGTCAACTAAGGTAAGAACACTGGGTGTGTTCCCACCCACAAACTCCTTCATCACCTTTGCTACATTGGTGCCGCTTTGGTCCAAGTTGCGGGCTTGGGCTCGTGCCCGCAATTTGTTTACTAGTTCTACCACACTGCTGGTAATCCCAGCCACAGCAGCTGCTGCTCCCAGACCCATGCCAGTGTCCAAGAGCACAAAACTGATTCCTTCTGTGAAGGGTGCCAGACCCAGGCCGAGGAGGGTCAGGATGCCAGAGGTAGTGCCAACAGAGTTGGACACCACATTGGCGATGGTGGTGCCTCTGTGGACCTGCTCAACCTCCTCTGCAAGGGCACGGAGCTTCCTTATGTGATCCTCAAGCTCCCTTTTCAACCGAGGAAACTCTTTCAAAAACCACTGCCTGTGCTGCTGGTCTTTATCGTGGCGGTTTTTGTCCTTCATGATCATGTGACTTGCAAGCTTGTTCAGAGCTTTACGGAGCTCATCTGCCTCATCCCTGCACAAGGAAAGGTTAAAGGATTAAGAAATGCAGTTTCCCTATCTGTGAAATGAGCTCCATGCGATCTCTATCCTGTGTAAATTGCAGAGCTTTCACTATCGATCAAATAGAAACAAATTTTACAAATGGAAAGAATTTTCTTTCAAACTCAAACACATTTTGTTCATCATAGATATTCCTCAGTACTTATTCCATGTGGAAATAAATATCTTAAAGGCATCTCAGATGCTCTTTCATGGTAGGTGTTTGGTAAACATGCCTCCTCACTCAAGGACAGGTCAACACCGTGACTGCCAAAGTGTTTGGAGAGGGAAAACTCTACAGATGAACAAAGAGCAGTGAGAGTGAGACAAAGAGACCTTATTCCCAGGATGGCAGGAAAGTGAAGCATGAACTTTACCCAAAGAGAGGCCTTCCCTTTGTCCTCAGCTCCTGGGAAGTGATCTCCAGGCCCCTGGAATGTCCTGCCTGGTAGGAAAATCTTTCTTTGCCTGGTGATTTGGCCACGGGACAGTATAGCAATGTGATGGATGATAGGGTTTGGGGCTATTTGGTGTCTTTCCTGACTTCCAGAGGACTTGGGGACTAAAGGTGTGAGATCTCAGGGATGGGCTGGAGACTCTAGCCATGAGGGCAGCTTGTGATCCAGCCCCAGCAGATATTCTGGACACTAAGGCATGGGTTGAGAAAGACTTTCTCCTTGACCAACTCCAGTTGGGCTCTTCAGAGCTTCTTCTCCACTAGGCGCCGACCTTGGCCTTCCACACTCACCCACTGCTTTCTGGACTTGCACCACCTCGGCTCAGCAAGAATCTCCCCAAATCAGTTTAGGGAGGGTCCTCCCCGCTTGCTGTCTGAGCACCCTTTACTATCTGATCATGCTCCTCACCCCCACCACTGGTGGTTGAGGGTCTGACCTGCCTTTAGCGAGAATCCTGTTAGGCCAGTTTAGCAGGAACCCCCTACTCTGGCGTCTCCTGTCAGTCCTGTTCCATCTCCCGCCCCCACCCTGGTGTTGGCTGTGACTCCCCCTCTGTCTTTACTGTATTCAGAACTGGGCTCAGTCTCCCTCCCCTGTAACAACAATCCTGAAATAAAGACTTCCTTCCTGATGTAATTTGATTCACAGGAATTTTTTCTTAACTGGGTGAGCTTCCCTGGTTGGCAACATACCGTGTGTTTTGTCCCACATTCACACAGGAGAACACAGCCTCCTGAGGACAATGAAGATTCACACCTGAAATCCTCCCAGACTCTGCCCTGTGTGTCTTTTCCTTAGGCTGATTTTAATCTGTGTTCTTTCCCTGTGATAAACCACAATCGTGCAATAGCAGTTCTCAGTGAGTTACGTGAGTCCTTCTAGTGAATTATAAAATCTAAGGATGATTTTAGGAATCCCCATAGATTTGCAGGTGGTGTCAAAGGTAAGGGTGCCCTCAGACATTGCAGTCTGGCTATCTCTGAGTACTTTGAATTCAAACAAAAACAAAACCTCAGAAAGACAGGAGATCACTTTGCCTGGCATCTGCTCCCTTCCAATGCCTCATGCCCTTTCACCTGGCTGAAGGCTACTGGGTGCGGCCACTGCCCCAGCTGACTGGAGTGGGACATCTGGCTATTCATTCTGGCTCCACATGGACGCTCCAGCCACCTTACTGCCTCCTGACCTACCACAGCACCCCCAACCTTCCAGGTCTCACTCGCAGGTGTCACCAGCCTAACTGATGCCTTAGCAGTGACAGCTTCACCTGTGTGCACACCAAGGCCATGTGCAATTTTATGGAACCACTAGAAGACTCAAGACACTTTCAGAACCACCTATATAAATTGCTAATGCTGAAAAGACCTGAATTTGGACAAGATGGTAGAGGAAGTGTTTTCCTCCTCGGTTGGGACGTTGTGAGTCTGCTCAGTACCCCTGAAATTACACAAATTGACAGCAACTCATTCTACTTTGGAAATGGTCACTAAGGCATGCCATGGTAAGGAGCTTCTCTGTGTAGAAGAGAAGAAGGTCTCAAAGGATAGTCCAGAACTCGCCAGTTCTAAGGCATGGGGTGAGAGACACAGGCAACCATGACCCTATATGCCCATGAGTGTTGGGATCATCCAGACAGGGAAGAAATATCCCTCTCCCACTCACATGTCCTCTGCAAGTTCATGACCTCCGTAAGTTTCAAGCCCTTGGTGCCTCTCTTTCCATAACCTAGTCCGTCCCAGCCCTGGTGCCCCAGCCTTCCTGCTTGTCCTACAACCAAGGCTGACTCTTGCTCCATCCTGACTCCAGGCTCTGACACTGGTCCTGGTTTCTCTGGGCCTTTGGGCAGGATCTTAGTCCTTGGTTCCCCACCTTTGACCTGGAGTTGACTCTAAGGCCTTCACCACACTCCTATGACATTGAGTTGCTATTCCTATTGGACAGATGACAGTTCCCAGTCTCCATGACATAAGCCCAGAGCCCAGGAACTAGGCACAGACAGAACCAGGAAGAGACCCAGTGCTGTCCGATCCCACTCCAGCCTCTCAGCATCCTGGACCAGCAGAAGGGTCCTGCCGTGTTTGTGGAATTCCTCAGATGAGAAAAAAGGCCCCAGCCAGCATCCCCAGGAACACATATTGGTTAGGTCAGGATTTTTCTGACTTGTCCCAAAGGAAGTCCTGCTGGGCTCCCATCTTCAAGAAGAAGATCCTTAACCCTGGTCTCTTTCCACCAAGCTTGTAAGATGTTAACATTAACTGTGCACCTACTATGTGTCAGTCATTATGCTAAGCACTTTACATGCATGATCTCATTTTTCTCACAATAAAACTCCATTGATGAAGAAAGGCTGAAAGTGAGAGAGTAACTGGCAAAGTTCCCATCACCAGCAGATGGCAGAAATGACCCTGTCCCTGTGGGCTTCCTCTCCCCTCAGCCTGAGGCTACTCACTGCCAGCAAAGGACATGGAGGAAATATGCCTCCTGGAGGGCCGAGAAGGTCATCCTCAAGCCCAGCAGAGGGGGCTGCCTGGAGGAGGTGTGCCTGTCAGGGAAAACCAGCCCAGGGGAGATCTGAGTGGCATCGCTGGGGCGCCCCATGGAATTAACCCCATGGAGCTTACCTGGGCAGTTCAGCAGCAGCCACGAATCCATTCCAGGCTTCATCGTCAGTCAGCAGTTGTAGCAGATTCTCTCTGCTCACTTGGTCCTGGAAATACTTAAGGTAATCCTCAATAAAGATACTGCTCTCTAGTTGGAAAGAAGAAAGGATAAGGTTGGAGGATAGTGTAGGGGAGCATAACAGCCATTGCATATTAGGTGGTTACATGTTAATTTTTCCTGGACAACTGTGATGTGGGACATGTTTGATGGAGTCATCAGTGCTATACAGGGATTGTGGGCCCCCAAAATTCATATGCTGAAGCCCTAAACTCGAGTGACTATATTTGAAGATTGGGCCTTTAAGAAAGCAATTAAGACTGAATGAGATCACAAGGGTAGGGCTCTAATCCTATTAGAGGGCTAGTGTCCTATTGTAAGAAGAGAAAGAGAAACAATAAGGCCAGGTAAGCACACAGCGCAAAGGCAGCCGCCGCAAGCCAGCAAGAGAGTCCTCCCAAGACTCCAACCCCTTAATTTAATAAACCATCAAAGACAGAAACCCCAAACCCCACTGGGCCCAACTGGCTCTTCTGAGTCCACCTGCACTTCCATCCCTGAGCCTGTGCTTCTGCCTTGCAGCTGATTTGCTTTTTCTTTGACTCAAATTTTTTCTCTCAATGGAGTCAAAAACCTGGACAAGGCTAAGGTCTGGTCTCTCCTGGATTCGGAGACCTTCCTAAACCCACCAGCACCAATGTGACCAGGAATTTTCCAAAAAAGTAAATCAAAACAGGCAGTTTTATAACTGCAACCAATCAAATAATGTCCTTATTGCAGTTTCATATTTACTCGATAAATACTTGTCTCTGACACTTTTTCATCATAACATGAAGCCTCTTCCAGTTTGGTTTTCTCAATTCATGAATTCCTTCTTATTCAAATAAATGTTACTGTGCCTCAGATTTTTCTTTGACAAGGGGTATCTGAGATCATGGGAATGAGGCCCTGCCTGAGGCAGTCATCCCTGGTCAGCAGGTGCTTGTGATGGGCAGTGCAGGGTGGGTGCCCTAACACAGATGAGGGGACTGGGTGGCTTCCACCTGGAATCAACAGGGGATAGATAGAGAAGATAGAGGGGATGCAAACTAATTCTTAGGGAGGCCCTACTGTGTGGCAGGCTTTGGCCAGGCCAGGTACCCTTATAATATTTGATCTTCATGACAACATGGGGAAATATTATTTTCATGGTACACGAGAGTGGAGGTAAGGAGTTCCAGGTCACACGGAAGGGACGTGGAAAAGGCCAGACCGGGGTCCATTTAAGTTGGAAGCTGGGTCAAGCATGATACATTCCCATAGGGCCACTCAGAACAGAGGGGCTGGTGCAGGGCAAGAGCTGGAGGGAGGGGACCAGCCTGTGCTGGAAAAAACCCAGGGTCAGCAGGGAGAAGAGCGGTAGATAAGAGATCAGGGCTGCAGGTCAACCTCCTCTCCCACCCCTCCCCTCCTCCTGGACCCTGCTCTTCCCCCACTCCCCTCCCCTGCTCGTTCCACTTCCTCATGGCTGTCCTGCCCCACTTGAGTCATCTGCTGGGTGCCAGGGTAGGGAGGAAGTGGGCACCTGGGCCGTGTCACCCTGAGGAGAGGTCAGGATGCAGTTGACCCCACAGACCCCTGAGTCAGGGGACTCCACGTGACCTCTCTTGAGCTCTGGGCAGATTCATCGGCCTCCTTCTCCATCTGGGTTCTTCTGGGGCTCACTCAGCTGTGGAGGTGCCACCCTCCGTTCTAGGTGCGAGTAGGAACTAGCCAGGAAAGAGGAAGCGAGCCTACCTGGGTTCATGGTGCCAGCGGCTGGGTTACCGAGGGGCTTTCCTTGGAGCTCTCCAGTCACTGTCCAGACTGGAAGGTTTTCCTTAACCCTTGAGAAGGAGAAAACAAATTGTGGGATCGAATGTGAGCCTCCTGTGTACAGAGGGAGGCTGGTGGTGGCTGGGTCTTTGCAGATCCCTCTGTGGTAGCAGCAAATTTCCAGAGTGTTTCTCTATCTCCTGGGGCCCTGCCAGCTGGTATTTACAGAAACTCACCTCGTTCCAGCTTCCTCTTCCCTCACTCTCACACCAAGGCAGGGTCCTCTTGTCCTGTAGGGGTATGAGGAGAAGATAATCAGAGGAGGGGCAGCCATCTGATCATTACAGAAACTACAGAGTCTATACACAGGAATAGAGATGGGAGGGAACATTCTGACAATGACCTGGGCCTGGGAACATGTGTGATAACTAGTTGATGATAGCCAGTGTGTATTGTGTGTCTGTGATGTGCACGGCCTCTGACATGTGTCTCATTCGATGATCACACACAGGACAGGAGATGGGTACCACTTTTCCATTTGAACACAGAGGAATCCACAAAAGTTAGGGAACTTACGGGTGTTTTCACAATAGTGCTAGAGCCAGGACTTCTGCTTCAATCCCATGTCTTCAATGACTGTGCTCTACTCCCTTAAATATACAATATTGAGTCATGTATACACGCTCATGGTAAATGACTCCTCATTGCAAATCCATGTCTCACACTCTGTGCTCAACTCTTTGTCTTGGTGAACTCACTGGTGCTGCAGTGGATAGCCTGTGTCCCCGTTGCTTCTCTAAGATTCTTTGTCCCACAAAGACCTGGATCCTGCTAGATGCCAGCCCAGCCCCTGCTGTGGCTGCCGAGCCCTGCTGGCGCTGCCCTGTTCCCTCTGCTGTCCTCCCCTAGCTGATGGACCTTAGGGTGTTTCTAATTCTTCATATAAATTATGCTACAAAGAATATCCTCCCTCACGTAAAACTGCTCACATTTGAGATTATTTCCTTAAGATACTTTTAAGAGTAGAATGACTAGGTCAAAAGCTATTAACATCTCAAAAGTTTTTATACCTAGAGCCACTCTGTATGAAAACTGTACCAATTCACACTCAAACTAACAGGATATGAAGGTGTCCATTCTTTCAGTCTTACTGGCTCTCAGTAGTCTTTTCTTCAGGAAAACAAAACAAAACAAAAAACAAAACATTATTCCTTGAGACAAGGTCTCACTCCTAGTATGCAGCCCAGGCTGCTGGCAAAATCCTGGCCTTAGGGGATCCTCCCACCCTGCCCTCTAAAGTGCTGGATTACAAACATGAGCCACCACACCCGGCCTGAATAAATGCTGATCTTTATATAGAGGAAAGTTCTTCACATTCTGCTCCTGATTATCTTACCTTGGGAGGTGAGGGAAAATAGCAAATGTTAATCATATTAATCATCTTTAGGCACTGTTTTAAGAAGACAGAAGAGCATTTATCAACCTCCCCTCCTGAGATCAAACTACAGCCATAGTCAAGGCACTTACAGGTATAATGGCACTTAATGTTAATGTGGGCAAACATTGGTGGATTTTGCACCACTAATTGCTCTAAGATGTTATAAATAGTAACTCACAGAACTCTTCCAAGAACCTAGGAAGTGTGTACCATTGGTATTTCCATTTTCAGGTAAGAAAACTGAAACAGATGTTCAGTGACTTGCCCAAGCTCAGAATCTACTACGTGGTAAAGACTGGGTTCCCACCCAGACAGACGGACTCAAGAACTCACGCACTGCCTCTGCACCCTCTGCTGCCAATGAAAATTTAAATGAGGGCAACAGGAAATCAGAGACGCCAAGAGATGTTGGAAAACAGAACTGGCTGAAGAAATGATAACTGAATAAAGAGGGGTGAAGGGAGCTGTGAACCACAGCAACGCCGAGAGGGCATCCAGCCAGGCAGAGTGGTCTACTAGGCAGAGCCTCAGAGAGGGGAGGAGTTCACCAGGCCCACGTGCCATATGGGATTCATGCCAGCCTTGAGTCTACACCAGTGAAAAAAATCAGAGAGTTCATGACTGAAGCAATATGCCCCAGAAATAATATCTTTGTATTCTGACACTTCAGTGGGTTCCCATTCAATCACCCTACAGGGAAGACTGCCAGTAGACCTGCCCCCCACCCCGTTCAATATGAATAGATCTAGGATCAGAAATTGGAGAAAGGTGAAAGTGGGGAAATAGACCAAGATGACCAAATACAAAAGGAGTCCAGAACAAACAAGTAATTTTTTAAATCTCAAACCCATGTCCTCAGGGAGATTAAAAAATATTTTATTCATAAACTTAAGATATACAGAAAAGAAGAAAAATCAATGAAACAAACAAAAAAAGATTTTCTGGAAACTAAAAGGTGATGATCAAATAAACAAGTCTAGAGAGACCATGTGAAAGAAAGTCACGGAAATCCTCCAGAAAATAAACCAAAACGATGACAGAAGAAAAGGAGCTATATGGGGAATAGAAAAGTTACCAGGCACAGGGTCACAGGGTGTTCTAAGAAAGCTACTTGAGAATGAGCCACCGGGAGGAAGAAAGGGTGTGTGTGTGTGTGTGTGTGTGTGTGTGTGTGTACGTGTTGTGCATCCATGGAGGGCAGGTGGGGATAACCAAGAAAGAAAAAGACATGGGATCCAGAAAACAGGAAAATCAACCCAGAGAGAAGGGAATCTGAGGATCACAGTGGGACATGCAGCAGGCCTACAAAACGACCAGTCCAGGATGGAATAAAAAGGGAATGGTTCTGTGGGAAAAGGGGACTCAATAGAATACCTCAAAGGATTCACAGTTTGAGAGAAACTGAGGAAATGATGAAGGCAAGCAGTACAAGGGAGAAAAAAAAACAAAGGCAATTAGAAACATCAGGAAAAAGTAAAGCTGTGCCACAAAACATGTGCAAACATGGTGTACAACTCAGCTCCACAGTAAATAGTATTTAAAACATCACAAAATGTAAACACTCTTGTTTGATTTTTAACTTTGAGAACAGAACAGAGCATATAAATATGAGAACTAAATATACTTGTTACCGATTAGTACAAACTTAAAGCACAAAGGTAGCAGTTGGGATGTGAAGCACTGAACGAAGGAGAAGGAGGATTAATATTGTCATCTTTTAAAGAGGGGAGTCAAGAAATACTAGGTAAAACTGAGAGTATAAGAAAGAAAGTTGTAAGTAAATTGTTTACAGCTACAAAGTTGCTAATGGAGGACATAAAACTGGTAATACAATATTAGGAAAAAGGTGGAGAGGAGAGATAGAGGGAGTGCACAAACAAGACGGAAATGACTAATAATGACACTATAAGTAATAATGATAATACCGATTCAGGCCCATCCCAGTTAGGGGCGGCTCCAAGCATTGCCATTGTTCTTTTCTCACCATGTGTCCCTGCACACTGCCCCGCACACCCACTTCCAGCAGCTGGTCTTTGTTTGCAGACTTTATTTTAACAGCTCAGTGGTTCCCGGGCCCCCTGATGGGGTTCCATCCTCCAGCTCTTATACAAAAGCCCCCTCCTCCAAAGCCACTCGCCTCCCTCTTTCCACTTCCCACCTCTGTTTCAGGATCGAGGCATCCAGATATCTGTCTTCTGGGGCCCCTACGCAGCAAGAGTAAAAGGGGGACCCAGTCCTGGGCAGCAGTTCACCAGGGGAGTAGGCAGAGGGGCATCTGGACACTTCTTGCTGTAAGGGACGGGGTGACGGGAGGGGGGCTTCTCTTCCCCTTCTTCCTGCTTTGTTCACTCTGTGACACCCTAGGCCAGGGGAGCTGTCTCAACACCATCTCATGAGCCATGAGAACCAGGAGGACCAGGAGGGAGAAGAGGAGCAGGAGGGCAGAGAGAGCTGGGGCCTCGGACATGCCCAATACTTGTGAGGAGCTGCATCCAGGATCCCACCCTCCTGGGTCATTGTTGGCCTGGCTCCCACCTTTGTCTGGAGCCTCTGCTGGGGGTTGAGGCTGGATACTGCCCCTCAGGCTTGACTAGGACACAGTGTGTACTCCATGGGTGAACCTGCAGGTTGGTCAATTCCGGTGTCCAACGGAGCGACCTGGAAGAGGAGCCCTCCCTCCCACCTCAGCTCTGAGCCAAGCTCTCCAGATGCAGAGGACAGGGACTCTCAGCAAAGCATCTCCCTCCAAGTGGTTGGGGGGCATCCTCCTTGGGCAGGGAAAGAGGAGTCGAAATGATTTCCTGAGAAATCGTCATTTTCATTTTATTTTTGAGAAACTGTCTTGCTCTGTCACCCAGTCTGGAGTGCTTTGGGGCTATCACAGCTTGCTGTAGCCTAGAGCCCCTGGGCTCAAGTGATCCTCCTGCCTCAGCCTTCCAAGTAGCTGGGACTACAGGCACACGCCACCATGCAGGACTAATTTGTTAATTTTTCATTTCAGAGAGACAGCATCTCCTGTGTTGCCCAAGCTGTCTTGAGCTCCTAGCATCATGTGATTCTCCCGCCTCTGCCTCCCACAGCACTGAATTACAGCCCTCAGCCGTGGCACTGCACCCTTCTGAGGAATCTTCAGTGAAAAGCCACGGTCAAGTTCAAACCCCATAGCAGGGCACACAGGCCCTCTGATGCTCTGGCCCCCACCTTCCTCACCGCTACCTGCCACCACAGTCATCTTAGGTCCAGGCACCCACTGACGCCCTGCTTCGGTGCCTCCTGGAGCCCATCTACTCCTCCCACTCCCATCCCCAGCCTCAGGCCTTCACTCAGCTGCTCCCTCACCCTGGAATGTCCCCCCCACTGTCCCCACCATGTGCAAGTCACCTGTCCTCAGAGACCCACCCAAAGCTGCCTGGTCCATACGGCGGCCCCCAACCCTCCCCAGGCTCCCTGAGCACTCTGCTTTCCAGAGGGAGCTCTACCTGTATGTGGCTCTTTGGGCCTCTGTCTCCCCTTTAGACTCTGAACATTCAATGGGGACCCTGTTGTGTTCCCAGCTGCATCCCCTACGACTGACCCGGATGCCCTCCGCCCTCCCTGGCACAGCCTGGCTGAAATCCCAGGTGCAGGAGGCATTACTTGAACTAAAAGCAACCAGCCTCTGGATGACACGGCCCAGCTTCAGTTTCACTTTCAGTTGAGGAATTGAATTTAATTTTTCTTTCTATCTTGATGGGCATCTCTTTTTGGTGAAGAACAAATAAGACCATGACTCAGATTTCACAGAAATTACCCCCCTGATTTCATGGAATTTTGGCAGCTCTATCAGGTTTTTTAGAGGGGAAAAATCTTAGGCTGGGAGGGGAGGTGACTTGCCCAGAGTCACACAGCGCTTGGAGGGCAGAGGGGAGGCCAACATCTGCCCTTGTGACTCTGATATTGAAGCAAAAGTGGGTGATTTTAATAATCCAACAGTGTCCAGGTTTGATTCTGCTTCTACAAACACAGAGACCTAAGCTCTCACTCCTGTAGTTATACTCACAATTCCACAGTGTGGCTTTTGAATCTCATGATTGCAAAGCTGGCATCATGCCACAGGTACCATTCTGCAATGCGACCTTCTCACTCCCCTGTCTCAGCCATGTTTCCCATTAGGGACACAGCACAGCCTGTTTCTTCTCCATCAGCCCAGAGGTCTGAACAGAGGGACAGAGGTGAGGGCCAGAGACGTGAAGTCCTATGATCTGCCTGCTCAGCCTCCTGACACGGGACCCTGGCAAGTCATTCCCCTCCCAGGGCCTCAGTTTCCCCACAGGGCCTGGCACAAGTAGGTGCTCAGACTCAGGGTGAGTGAGACAACCTCTGAGTTCCTTGTGTCTCAAAAGAAATCTGTTGTTCCCATTGGGCTTCAGCAGCAGCATCCTCTGGCCAGCCTGGGTGTGGCCCGGCCACAAGGACATGCCGGGCTCCAGGTCACCTCCCCTCCTCCACCTTCTTTGATTCCTTCAAATTTCCCAAAGAGATGGGCACCCCCAACACCTACCTTTCTTCTGGGGTCAGCTGGCCATGTCTGAGGGTGTCAGAACCAGAGCTGAGCCCGGGGAGCTTTGTGAACCCATCTGAGCTGTTTTCCCCACCTCTCTCTACAGTTTACGGGCCCAGCAGGAGGGAGGGAGCAATCAGACTCAAGCCTGGGTGCAAATCCCGGCTCTGCCACTGCTTTCCTGTCTGATCTGAACCAGCTGCCTAACCTCTCTGAGCTTATCTACAAAAGCTGAATGATCCTTCCCTTATAGAGCTATTGCAAGAATAAGGACATGGGGGGAGATCACACCATCCCCAACTTACCAAGGGATCTTCCTCTGACAGAGACTGAGCAAGATCCAACTGTTCTGAGCTGTGTGGATCCCACGTCCAGCTGTGCATCTGTGTAATAACCAGACACGTCCTCCGGCCTCCCAGATATACCCTGGAATTCAAAAGGGAAAGTGAAAGTCACAACTTCCCAGCAGCTCATGACCAAGCACAGCAAACACGCTGCTCCCCAGCACCACCTGCAGTCCAGGCCCAGCCTCCTTGCTGCTGCACTTAGAGGAGCAGCCGCAGACCAGACATCCAGGTCCCTCTCATCCAACCCACCCGCCTCACATCCTCAGGATTCAAGGTCTGCTGTGTCAGCTGCCCATGTCTCAGGCAGTGAGAACCAGAGTTGAGCCCGGGGAGTTTTTTGAACCCATCTGAGCTGCTTGCCTCTCCTCCCCCGATCTCTGCAGTTTAAGGGCACAGCAGGTAGGGGAGAGAAGTCAGACTCAAGCCTGGGTGCAAATCCAGGCTCTGCCCCTGTTTTACTGTCTGATCTGAACTAGTTACCTAACCTTTCTGAGCTCAAGAAAGACCTGCCACTGACTGACCGTGGGGCTCTCCAGATTACTCCCCGTCCTTCCGTTCCGCCACATTCCTCAGATGCCTGCCTTACTCCCACACATGCCATCAGCATTAGCCCAGTCCCCCACACATGCTGGGTGGATGCTTATTGCATATTTATTGTAATGCTTCTGAGGTTATGTTTTCTGTTATGTTTTTGATACAGAGTCCTGCTCTGCAGCCCAGGCTGGAGAGCAGTGGCACAATCATAGCTACTTCAAGTGACACAATCAAGCCATCCTCCCACCTCAGCCTCTGAGTAGCTGGGATTACAGGTGCCCGCCACTACACCCAGCTAATTTTTTGTATTTTTAGTAGAGATGGGGTTTCACCATTTTGGCCAGGCTGGTCTTGAACTCCTGACCTCAAGTGATCCACCTGCCTCGGCCTCCCAAAGTGCTGGGATTACAGGTGTGAGCCACCGCGCCCAGCCCATTGTATCCTTCTTATGACTTTGTGTCTTCATAGCTTAGCTCCTACTAATAAATGAGAACATACAATATTTGGTTTTCCATTCCTGAGTTACTTCACTCAGAATAATGGTGTCCAACTTCACCCAGGTTGCTACGGATGCCATTATTTCCTTCCTTTTTATGGCTGAGTAATATTCCATGGCATATACATATATAGGGGTGTGTGTGTGTGTGTATATATATATATATATATATATATATATATACACACACACACATTTTCTTCATCCACTTGTTGGCTGATGAGCATTTAGGTTGGTTCCATATTTTTTCAGTTGCAAATTATGCAGTTATAAACTTGCATGTGCGAGTATCTTTTTTATATAATAACTTTTCTCCTCTGGGTAGATACCCGGTAGTGGGATTACTGGGTCAAATGGTATTCTACTTTTAGTTTTTTAAGGAGTTGCCATACTGTTTTCCATAGTGGTTGTACTAGTTTACATTCCCACCACCAGTGTAAAAGTTTTCCCTTTTCACCATATTCACACCATTTTGGCTAGGCTGGTCTTGAACTCCTGACCTCAAGTGATCCACCTGCTTTGGCCTCCCAAAGTGCTGGGATTACAGGTGTGAGCCACCGCGCCCTTCTATTCTTCTTTGATTTTTAAATTATGGCCATTCTTGCAGGAGTAAGGTGGCAACTTATTGCAGTTTTAATTTGCATTTCTCTGATAATTAGTGATCTTGAGCACTTTTTCATATGTTTTTTGGCCATTTCATTTTGTATATCTTCTTTTGAGAATTGTCTATTCATGTCCTTTGCCCACTTTTTGATGGGATTATTTTTTTTTTCTTGCTGATTGGTTTGAGTTCCTTGTAGAAACTGGATATTAGTCCTTTGTCAAATGCACAGTTTGCAAATATTTTCTCCCACTTTGAGGGTTGTCTGTTTTCTCTGCTGATTATTTATTTTGCTGTGCAGAAGCTTTTTACTTTAATTAGGTCCCATCTCTTTATTTTTGTTTTCGTTGCATTTATTTTGGGGTTCTTGGTCCTGAATTCTTTGCCTAAGCCAATGTCTGGAGGAGTTTTTCTGATGTTATCTTCTAGAATTTTTATGGTTTCAGGTTTTAGATTTAAGTCTTTGATCCATCTTGAGTTGATTTTTGTATGAGGATACTGTTTCATTCTTCTACATGTGGCTTGCCAATTATCCTAGCACCATTTGTTGAATAGGGTCTCCTTTCCGCACTATATGTTTTTCTTTGCTTTGTCAAAGACTAGTTAGCTGAAAGTATTTAGCTTTATTTCTGGGTTCTCTGTTCTGTTCCCTTGATCTATGTGCCTATTTTTATACCAGTACCATTCTGCCATTATGTACCTTTTTTTTTTTTTTTTTTTTTTTTGAGATGGAGTCTCTCTCTGTCACCCAAGCTGGAGTGCAGTGGTGCGATCTTGGCTCGCTGCAAGCTCCACCTCCTGGGTTCATGCTATTCTCCTGCCTCAGCCTCCCGAGTAGCTGGGACTACAGGCACCCGCCACCACACCCGGCTAAATTTTTTTTTTTTTTTTTTTGTATTTTAGTAGAGATGGGGTTTCACTGTGTTAGCCAGGATGGTCTCGATCTCCTGACCTCGTGATCTGCCTGCCTTAGCCTCCCAAGGTGCTGGGATTACAGATGTGAGCCACTGCCCCCAGCCCTTGTACCTTTTAAGTGAACCATTTAGCCCATTTTCATTCAATGTTAGTATTGAGATATAAAGTGCTGTTCTATTCATCAGGCAAGTTGTTGCCTAAATACTTTATTTTTTTCATTGTGTTATTGTTTTATAGGCCCTAAGGCTTATAAACCAATATGCTGTAAGGAGGTTCTATTTTGGTGTATTTCAAGGTTTTGTTTCAAGACTTAGAACTCCGTTTAGCATTTCTTGTAGTACTGGCTTGGTAGTGGCGAATTCTTTCAGCATTTGTTTGTCTGAAAAAGACTTTATCTCTCCTTCATTTATGAAACTTAGTTTTGCTGGATACAAAATTCTTGACTAACAATTATTTTGTTTAAGGAGGCTAACAACAGGACTCCAGTCCCTTCTGGCTTGTATGGTTTCTGCTGATAAATTAGCTGTTAATCTCATAGAGTTTCCTTTACAGGTTACCTTATGCTTTTGTCTCACAGCTCTTAAGATTATTTCCTTCTTCTTGACTTTAGATACCCTGATGACATGTGGCTAGGTGAGGATCATTTTGTGATGAATTTCCCAGATGCTCTTTGAACTTCTTGTATCTGGATATCTAGATCTCTAGCAAGGCCAAGGAAGTTTTCCTCAATTATTCCCTCAAATAAGTTTTCCAAACTTTTAGATTTCTCTTCATCCTCAGCAACACCAATTATTCTTAAATTTGGCCATTTAACATAATCTCAAATTTCTTGGAGGCTTTGCTCATTTTTTAAAATTCTTTTTTCTTTGTCTTTGTCTGATTGGGTTAATTTGAAAGCCATGTCTTCAAGCTCCGAAGTTCTTTCTTCTACTTGTTCTAGTCTATTGTTGAAACTTTCCAGTGCCTTTTGTATTTCTTTCAGTGTGTCTTTCATTTCCAGAAGTTGTGATTGTTTTTTCTTTGTGATATCTATTTCTCTGGAGAATTTTCATCCATATTCTGTATTTTTTAAAATTTCTTTAAGTTGGTTTTCACCTTCCTCTGCTATCTCCTTGAATAGCTTAATAATCAACCTTCTAAATTCTTTATATGGCAATTCAGAGATTTTTTGTTGGCTTGTATCTATTGCTGGGGAGCTAGAAATAGCTTTGGGGGGTGTTATAGAAATATGTTTTGTCATATTACCAGAATTACTTTTCCGGTTCCTTCTCATTTGGGTAGACTATTTCAGTGGAAAGATCTGAAACTCAACTCCTTCTGTTCAGGTTCTTTTGTCCCACGGGTTATTCCTTGATGTGGTACTCTCCTTTTCCTAGGAATAGGGCTTCCTGAGAGCCAGACTGCAGTGATTGTTATTGCTCTTCTGGGTATAGCCACCCACCGGGGCTATACCAGGCTTCGGTTTGGTGCTGGGGAATGTCTGCAAAGAGTCCTGTGATGTGATCATCTTCTGGTCTCCTAGCCATGGATACCAGCACCTACTCTGGTGTAGGTGACAGGCGAGTGAAGTAGACTCCGTGAGAGTCATTGGTTGTAGTTTTCTTTAGTGTGCTGTTTTCTCGAATGCTGGTTATGCTAGCAGTGAAGCTGTCATGTGGAGAGACTGAGGACCTCTGGTTAGTCAGGATGTTGCAGGCAGTGGTATTAGCTCTTGTCTTCTCCTTCCTGGGAATAGGGTTATTCTGTCATGAGTTGCTGTAATGGCCTGAGTTGGTTGGTCTCCAGCCAGGAAGTGGCACTTTCAAGAGAGCACCAGCTGCGGTAGTAGAAGGGAGATACAAGCTTGCCCTAGGTTGACCAGGGTAAGTATTCTAGTTTCTCAGGTGATTGGCAGGGCCATAAAGCTCCCACGAGTTTATGTCTTTTGCGTTCAGCTACCAGGATAAGTAGAGAAATACCATCAGGTGAGGGGCAGGGTTAGCTGGGTCTGAGCTCAGACTTTCCTTAAGCAGGGCTTGCTGCGGCCACTGTGAGGGATGCAGATTGTCCTAAGGCCAATGGGGTTTGTTACAGAGGGGATTATGGCTGCCTCTGCTGTGCCATATAGTTCGCCAGGGAAGTGGGGGATAGCTGGCAGCGAGAGGCCTCACCCAGATCACATGTAGTTGGCAAGGCTGGCCTTGCTCCCGCAGTGCCCCACTAACAATGCCAAGTTTAGATTCAGGCAGCCTGTGCGCAGAACTCAGACCTTGTCCCAGGCCATAAGCTTCTCCACTGAAAAAGCAAGCACGGCTTTCAGGCCTTGCCTCTCCCCATTGGCCCACAGTGTCAGTGGTGGCTCCTGGGCTCATACTTGCAGAAGTTCCTGTTCTCCCCCTGGATTCTGCTCAAGAAAATTCAAGCCCAGTAGAAATTATTAGAAAATCCAGCTGGAAGCTTCTTTCACCCTGTGACCCCTCCCAAATTCTGCTGGCTGCTTTCCCCAAAGGCCTCTGTGAGATACCGCCAGGGATGGTGCCCTGGGCTTGAGCTGGACACTGGGAATGCCTCCAGGACTCTTCCCACTTCTGCTTCTACTTTTACATTTTGCATGGTTCTCTGAATCCATTTCAGCTATGGGTAAGGTTAAATCCCTCTCCTGTAATCTGGATTTTCAGATTCCCCAGGGGCGATGTGTGTTTGGAGGCAGATTTTCCCTCCCTCACACTTTGGGAACTCCCAGTTTTTTGCCTGTCTCATAGAATTGGCAAGGAGCATGCCACTTCTTTCAAAGGATCTGTGAATTCTTTCAGTTTTCCTGGTACATTCCTGTGGCGGTTCTTGGCACACATTATTACCTGATGTGGGTCTCCACGTGCTGTCCTGTCCATCCAAGTGGGAGCTGCATGTTAGCCCTGTCTCCTATCTGCCATCTTCCTCAGACTTCTAACATTAACTTTTAAAAAGCTTGGTGGGAAGAGACCAGGGCCAAAGTTCTCCTTCTTGGAGATGAAAGCCAAGAAGCACTTCCTTTGGGACAAGTCAGAAAAATCCTGACCAAATCAATGTGTGTTCCTGGCGATTCTGGCCCAGGCCTATTTCCTCCCCATCTGAGGAATTGCACAAACACAGCAGAACCCTTCTGCTGGCCCAGGACATGGAGAGGCTGGAGTGAAGTTGATCAGAGCTGGGACGGATCCTGGCTTCTGTCCCTGCACAGCTGTGGGCCTCTAGGATTATGCCTTGGAGACTGGCATCTGGCATCTGGCATCTGTCCAATGGGAATAGTAATTCAATCATATAGGAGGATGGTGAAGGCCTTAGAGTGAACTCCAGGTCAAAGGTGGGGGACCAAGTACCATGATCCTGCCGAAAAGTCCAGATAGACCTGGACCAGGGGCAGAACCAGGGGTCAGGATGGGCATAAGTGGGCCTAATTGGAGGGTAAGTAGGAAGGCTGGGACACCAGGGCCAGGACTAGGGTGAGAGGAGGGAGGCACCAAGGACACCAAACATAAGGAGGTCATTGACTTGCAGAGGACACATGAGTGGGAGAGGGATATTTCTTCCCTCCCTGATTTGATCCCATCAGTGATTGGCATAGTGGGCCGTGAGTGACGGTTTCCCCCACACCAAGCCTGAGAACTGTGAGAACTGTGGAGTTTTTGCCTGCCCTTTGGGACCCTCTTGTGTTCTACATAGAGTAGCCCCTGACCCTGGGAAAGCAGTGTGGCTTAGTGACCACTTCCAGAGTCAGAATGGGTGGCTGCCAATTTGTGTAATTTCAGGGGTTCTGAGGAAACTCATAAGTTGCCAACCAAAGAGGAAAACACTTCGTCTACCATCTTGTCCAAATTCAGGTCTTTTCAGCATTAGCAATTTATATAGATGGTTCTGAAAGTGTCTTGAGTCTTCTAGAGGCTCCATAAAATTGCACATGGCCTTGGCAAGCACAGAGGTGAAGCCATCACTCCTAAGGCATCGATTAGGCTGGTGACATCTGAGAGTGAGACCTGGAAGGTTGGAGGTGCAGGTGGTAGGTCAGGAGGCAGTAAGGTGGCTGGAGAATCCATGTGGACTCTCCAAAACTAATAGCCAGGTCTCCTCCTCCAGTCAACTGGTGCGGTGCTTGGAACCAGTGACCATCAGTCAGAAGGTCAAAGGGCATGAGGCATTGGAAGAGAGCAGATGCCAGGTAAAGTGATCTTGTGTAGGTCTGTTTTTGGTTTTGTTTGAATTCTGAGTACTCAGAGTTACCAAAACTGCAATGTCTGAGGGCACCCTTACCTTTGACACTAACTGCAAATTTAAGGGGATTCCTAAATCCATCCTTAGATTTTATAATTCACTAGAGGAATTCACGTAACTCACTGAAAACTGTTATTGCATGACTGTGGTTTATCACAGGGAAAAAACACAGGTTAAAATCAGCCTAAGGAAGAGACACACAGGGCAGAGTCTAGGAGGGTTTCAGGTGTGAAGCTTCGTTGTCCTCAGGAGGCTGCGTTCTCCTGTGTCAATGTGGGACAAAACACATGGGGTGTTGCCAACCAGGGAAGCTCACCCAGTTAAGGAAACATTCCTGTGAATCACATTAGATCAGGAAGGAAGCCTTTATTCAGGATTGTTGTTACAGGGGAGGGAGACTGAGCCCAGCTCCCAATACAGTAAAGACAGAGGGGGAGTCACAGCCAACACCAGGGTGAGGGGCAGCAGATGGAACAGGACTGACAGGAGGCACCAGAGTCGGGGGTTCATGCTAAACTGGCCTAACAGGATTTTCCCTAAAGGCAGGTCAGACACTCACCCATCAAGGGGCAGGTGAGGAGAGTGATCAGATAGCAAGTGTGCTCAGACAGTAAGAGGGGAGGACCCTCCCTAAACTGACTCAGGGGGATTCTTGCTGAGCCAGGGTGGTGCAGGCCCAGCAAGCATGGGATGGGCATGGAAGGCCAAGGTTGGTGCCTAGAGGAGAAGAGGCTCAGAAGAGCCCAACTGGAGTTTGGTCAAACAGAAAGACTTTCTCAACCCATGCCTTAGTGTCCAGAGTGTTTGCTGGGGCTTGACCACAGGCTGCACTCATGGCTGACCTGGAGTTTCCAGCCCCTCCCTGAGGTCTCACACCATTAGTCCCCAGATCCTCTGGTGGTGAGAAGAGATACCCAATAGCCCCAAACCCCCATCATCCATCACATTTGCTATACTGTCCTGTAGCCAAACCACCAGGGAAACAAAGACATTCCTACCAGGCGGGGCATTCCAGGGGCCTGGAGATCACTTCACAGGGGTAGAGGACAATGGGAAGACCTCTCCTGGGGTAAAGTTAATTCTTCACTGCGCAATTGTAGTGCAGTGAAGATTCTATTCCCAGAGGCCGGGGAAGGTTTGCAATTGCTTTGGTGCAGTGGGGCATGGGTAAACTTGCACTTTAGCTATAACAGCAGACAGAACAACCATAGCACAAATACAGGTAGTCAGTTGTGCAACTGTGTATTGATAGACACAATGACAGCACATCACCAGCTAACCCCACAATATGGCGTGACTACCTGTACAACAATGTCACCAAGCCCTTGGGTTAAGCAATGATACATGGCTGGGTTGGTAGAATAAGTCTCTGCATATGGGTGCCTACCAATCCCCATGGAGATGGAGATGGCTGTGGGCCTGTGTCACCCACCCTTGGCCTTATTTGCCATTCAATTGGACTGGCAGATGCATCTCAGGGCATCCTTAATTGCCACAGTATATAGTTCCCCATTTAGACACAACCCCCAGTAACTGGAAAACGGTAAAAGCTAGAGATTACCAGATATGGGCATACTGGTGGTTCTACCCCTTGGCCATGTTTGCCTCCAAAGTGGCAACTGTAAATGCAGAGCTGCAATTCGTGTGCTGGCTAAACACATAGCTGCAGCCTTCAATGATACTCACCATCGTTTTACTCTTCCCAATCAAGAAACCACCCAGATCAGGCATGTTCCTCTGCAAAATCGTATGACCCAAAATCATATAACTGCTGCCCATGGTGGAGCTTGTGCATTAATTAAAACAAAATGTTGTGTATATAGCCCTCATTACTCTCATAACATAACACAGGCTCTGCTGACATTAGATACCCAGAGTCTAGCCACAGAGTCTTTGTCTTATGATCTTATCACCTCATGGTTTAATCAACTCCCAGACACGTGGAGAAACTTTGTATCTAGTGTAATTGCAATTGCGTTCACAATCCTTTGTTGTGGTTAGTGTTGCTGCTGGGGTGTCTGGCTGCAACGCTCTTCCACAAAACTGGCCCCAGGGAAATCACAGAAAAACAGTGTGATGAGATTGTGAGGGCCATTCAAGGCTATGCAGGTGTGTGGAGAGCATGGTGGGCATGTCCCGTCAGACAGCAATAACTGAAGCATCCCCTAAGAATAACCCTACATTCCTTGGTGAATTTTTGTTCAATGTTCCAAGGTATGGATCCCGGGAATGGCCAATCCAGATGTTTACATCATACTTATGAAGAACTCTGTTCCTTGGATCAGAGGTTGTGCAAGGAACCAAGACCTTTTGTTTTGGGCTAGGTGGAGGTTTCCTGGCAGAGGTGCTAAGTGGAGATTGCTCTGGGAAGAATATTATATAACCTGCATGCATTTGACAAACAGGAGGGGATTTCTTGTCTTGCCTGCTGCTCCTGGGCTCCCTGTACATAAGCTCCCTGAATAAAGCTTATGTCTCACCTGCTGTCTCCAGGTCTTTTCTTCTGTCTCTCCAAGGCTGTGTCCTGTCAGCTCATTAGCATAGGGGTCCAGCATGACAAATATAAAACGGTGTTTAACATTCTTTGGGTTATGTTTATATAAATGTGTTATTAATATGTGTTCCAAAATTGTATGAGATTCTATAGGTCTAATATGTCTTGGCATATGTTATCAGAAACAATTATGATTATTATGTTAAGTAGTTGTTTGCCACAGAAATAAAGTAATTTCCTTGTCGAATGTGTCTTTACCAATGCTGTTCTCATACTTTTGTTATCTGCAATAAGTGTTTTACTTTACTTCTCAAAAAACAGTTTATGATCAGCTACAGATTGTGCCATTGGACTAAGAAGAAAAATAAACCTTCCAGGACTGTAATTCAAAAGTTGATGTGGTCATGAAGATTGCTAACCCAATATCAAGTGGAAGAAGGTAATTACATGGGAGTGAATTAATGGAGAACAAAAAGAAATTTTTAATGACTTTTTGTTTAATATACGACTGATTCTTTTGTTTTTCTTAGTCAAGAAAACTTCTTTTTCCCTTTGGGCTAGTTAAGCTAGTGACAGCACCTAACTAGTGACACCCGGAATTCAAACTCAGGCTTCCTATCTCCAGAGCATGCACTCTCACTATTTCATGTCCCAGCATAAGAAAATTATTTAAATATATTTATTTACTCCCTAAAGAAAAAGCTAGGGCCGGGCGTGGTGGCTCACACCTGTAATCCCAGCACTTTGGGAGGCTGAGGCGGGTGGATCACCTGAGGTCAGGAGTTCAAGACCAGCCTTGGCAACATGGTGAAACCCCGTCTCTACTAAAAGTACAAAAATTAGCTGGGCACAGTGGCTTGTGCCTGTAATCCCAGTTACTCGGGAGGCTGAGGCAGGAGAATCGCTTGAGCCAGGGAGGTGGAGGTTGCAGTGAGCCAAGATCGCGCCACTGCACTCCAGCCTGGGTGACAGAGGGAGACTCCGTCTCAAAAAAAAAAAAAAAAAGAAAAGAAAAAAGAAAAAGCTAAAATTGGGACTAATTGCTCTTAATTTGGGTAAGTGGAGCCGTCTGTACTAATTGATTGATTGATTGGGAAGGGGTAAGTAGAGCCCTCTGTACTAATTGATTGGTCTTAACCATCTGCTGCACTCACTTATTACTTTATTTTTTTAATTTAAGAGGACAGAAGTCAGTTTATAGTAGTTAGTAACTGCTAACCTCAATAGCAAGTTAGGTTCTGGTGTCACTTTCTTTGAAGGTTATGGAGCAATGTGAGCATGTGCCAGTGAGAAATAAGCCTGCCTCTGATATGGAAGTGCTGGGAAGGGAAGAGTGTAGTCCCTTTAAATGATATGGAAGGGGGAAGCTGAGCGCTTCCCCCTGTAATCCCACCTTTGGGAGGCCTGTAATCCCAGCATTTTGGGAGGCCAAGGCGGACAGAGCACAAGGTCAGGAGTTCGAGACCGACCTGGCCAATATGGTGAAACCCCGTCTCTACTAAAAATACAAAAATTAGCTGGGCATGGTGGCGGGTGCCTGTAGTCCCAGCTATTCGGGAGGCTGAGGCAGGAGAATTGCTTGAACCCGGGAGGCAGAGGTTGCCGTGAGCCATGATTACACCACTGCACCCCAGCCTGGAGACAGAGTGAGACTTTGTCTCAAAGAAAAAAACAGAAAAGAAAAGAAGTGGGGGCCTCACACACAGTTTCCTGGATAACAGGAACTATTGTAAGAGATCCCACCAAACCACAACCATGCAGAATGAATCACAGCCCTGCACAAAGGCCACCTCTATGAGGACATCTGCCCAACAACTGTCTGTTTAACCTTGAGCTAAGGTGATCCTTGTTATTAATTCTTGTACCTAGGGATCATTATTTAAAATAACTTACATAATTCTCCCCATTTTGTCTTTAAAAACCTCTGCTTTCAGCCGGGCGTGGTGGCTCACGCCTGTAATCCCAGCACTTTGGGAGGCTGAGGCGGATGGATCACCTGAGGTCAGGAGTTTGAGACCAGCCTGCCCAACATGGAGAAACCCCATCTCTACTAAAAGTACAAAATTAGCCGGGCATGGTGGCACATGCCTGTATTTCCAGCTACTTGGGAGGCTGAGGCAGGAGAATTGCTGGAACCTGGGAGGCGGAAGTTGCAGTGAGCCGAGATTGCGCCACCGCATTCCAGCCTGGCTACAAAGCAAGACTCCGTCTTGGGGGAAAAAAAAAAAAAAAAACCACCTCTGCTTTCCTTTGTCTCCCTGAGTCGGCCTGTGGTCCCACCATGGGGTGTCCTGGCACATCATGTATTCCCGGATTTACAAATCCTTCTGCTCATTCCAGAATAAACTTGTTATCTTCAGAGACTCCCTTTCTGTTGTTATTTTAGGTTGACGACAGACTCCCTGAACGTAATCTCATAGTGGAGCAACCAGAATGGGGACTGCAGACTCAAATCCAGGTGAGAATCAGGTGTCTCTTAACTTCAGGGATGTGGGACGTGAGCAGAGACCATCCATTTGGAGATTCCGAGGATCTAGTGACTAAGAATAGGGCTCAGTTTCACCATCGACACCGCAGGAAAATTCACCCAGGATGTCTGCAGCTCCAGAGGAGGGGGCTTGGGCCAAAATCTTGGGTCCATATGCAATTTCGGCCACTGAGAAGGCAAACCCAACTCGAAGGGGGAAATGAACCCTGAAATTGCTTTGGAAGATGTGCGGTGACATCGCCAGCACCACCTAGTGGAAGCTGGAAGTGTGGACAGCCCTCCTCACAGCCACCACCCCCACCCCGCCCTGCCCCGCCAATGGAGAGATGTGCTTGGCCAGGTCATGCCCGATGTCATTGTCTGTGTGCACCATGACAGGGACCCCAGCACCCTGTTCTGCTCTTTTTCAAGGCACCCTGGAAGGAGGTGGCGAGCTTCAAGCTGGGCATTTGACAATGGGGGCTTCTGAAGGCATCAGTGGCTAGCGGAGACAAACAAGCCTAGGACTGCAAAGTGCAGGGGAAGGGAATTGTGTTTCATGCCCACAGCCCCTGGGGACCCCATAGGAGGCTGAGGGAGCAGCCACTGGTCCCGGCCACTCACAGCCCGGCCACTAGCAGTGTCTCATGGACAATCCTTTTTGTCTTTCCTCATATGGAAAAATTGGGCCCTGAGTAACAGGTGTCAGCTTCAGGAAGGTTCAGAAGTAGGTATAAAAACGACAAACACAATCAAGCTCATATTTTCCTGCTGAAGTCAAGACAAATGTGTGTTTCATTTTGATGCACATATAACATTTAAGAGAACTGGACTCATTCACAGAGTTAACAGAGTAGTTTTTGGATTCAAATTTGAAATAGGTAATTGAGTAATTGATATAGATGCAGGATTTCAGCTTGAATGCCTCTCTGCTGATAGGTACTGAGGGTGCTGCAAATAAGCTTTAGCCCAGGGAGAGGGAGAAGCATCTAGCTCAGTGGATCCCAAACAGGAGAAATGAGGAGTGGAGGGTAGGGAGGGTGCTGTGAGCACCCACAGCACCAGGATCTCTGGAACATGCACCAAGGGGCACTGCCAACCTCTATCCCCTTCCCTCCAGCAGCCAAGAGACAAAGGAGACTCTTGTCTGGAGTCATTGCGGTGCCAAAGCATGACCTTAAAAATGATAGCAACTTAGCTGGGCGTGGTGGCTCACGCCTGTAATCCCAGCTCTTTGGGAGGCCGAGGTGGGAGGATCACCTGAGGACCTGAGGTCAGGAGTTCGAGACCAGCCTGGCCAACATGGTGAAACCCTGTCTCTACTAAAAATACAGAAATTAGCTGGGTGTGGTGGCAGGCACCTGTAGTCCCAGCTACTTGGGAGGCTGAGGCAGGAGAATCGTTTGAACCCAGGCGGCAGAGGTTGCAGTGAGCTGAGAGCGCACCACTGCACTCCAGTCTGGGTGACAGAGCGAGACTCTGTCTCTAAATAAATAAATAAATAAATAAAATAATAGCACTTAGCTGCTGTGGAAAACTATATGGCGGTTCTTTGAAAACTTAAACATAGAATTACCATAGGATCCCTCAATTCCACTTCTGGGAATATACCCAACAGCATGAAAACAGGGACCTGACCAGATATTTGTACAGTCATGCTCATGGCAGCATCGTTCACCATAGCCAAATGGTGGAGGCAACCCGGGTGTCCACCGACAGATGAACGGATAAGCAAAATGGTACGTGTACCCACAGGGAATATTATTCTGCCTTAAAAGAGGAAGGAAACTCTGACCCATGCTATAACAGGGATGAACCTTAAGGACATTCTGCTAAGTGAAATAAGCCCGTCACAAAAGGACACATGCTGTATGATTCCGTTCATGTGAGGTTCTTACGGTGGTCAAATTTATAAAGATAAGGAGCAGAGTGGTGGTTGTCAAGGGCTGGGGGAGGGAGAATGAGGAGTTCATGTTTACTGGGTACAAAGTGTCAGTTTTGCAAGAGGAGTTCTGTGGATGATGGTGGTTGTGCAACAACGTGAATGTAATTCCAC
Source organism: Pan troglodytes (assembly GCF_028858775.2). Classification (NCBI taxonomy): domain Eukaryota; kingdom Metazoa; phylum Chordata; class Mammalia; order Primates; family Hominidae; genus Pan; species Pan troglodytes. Next base: position 38,293,764 of record NC_086016.1, read on the forward strand.
GAAACTGTTCACCTAAAAATGGTTAAAAAGGCAATTTTAGGTTATGAATATTTTACAGTTAAAGTCTTTAATTAAAGTCCTTTCAAAGCCCAACCTTTGCAGAAAAAAAATTATAGCACCTGAGCCCTTTTTGGTTTGCAGAACATTTTCACACACATAGTCATACATGCTTCAACGACGGTCCTGTGATAAAAACATTTATTAATTTGGCTTCCCAGAGGAGAAAACTAAGGTTCAAATGGGGTGAAATGGCCAGGTGTGGTGGCTCATGCCTGTAATCCCAGCATTTTGGGAAGCCGAGGCAGGTGGATCTCCTGAGGTCAGGAGTTCGAGACCAGCCTGGCCAACATGGCAAAACCCCATCTCAACTAAAAATACAAAAATTAGCCAGGTGTGGTAGTGCACACGCCTGTAGTCCCAGCTACTCAGAAGGCTGAGGCACGAGAATCACTTGAACCTGGGAGGCACAGGTTGCATTGAGTCAAGATCACTCCACTGCTCTCCAGCCTGAGTGACAGGGACTCTGTCTCAAAAAAAAAAAAAAAAAAAAAAAAAAAAATCCAGGTGTGGTGGCTCACGCCTGTAATCCCAACACTTTGGAGGTCAGGAGTTTCAGATCAGCCTGACCAACATGGTGAAACCCTGTCTCTACTAAAAATACAAAAAAATTAGTCAGGCATGGTGGCGGGCACCTGTAATCCCAGCTACTCGGGAGGCTGAGACAGAAGAATCGCTTGAACCTGGGAGGCAGAGGTTGCAGCGAGCTGAGATTGCGCCACTGCATTCCAGCCTGGGTGACAGAGTGAGACTCCATCTCAGGAAAAAAAAAAAAAAAGATTCTGACAAAATGCCGTGAAGATTGTTTGTGGATCTTGTCTTGCTAAAGTGGAGTTGGATTCAGAGGGTTGGGGGCGGGGTCTGAAAGTTTCTAAGCAGTTCTCACGTGGAGCCAACGCTGCTGGTGCAAGGACCACCATCCAGCAGCAAAGATCCAGTGTACTTCACTTAATAGACAAGGAAGCTAGCCGGGAAGGGAGTGACTTGCCCAGGGTGACAGGGCAGGGTGGCACATAGGAAGCTAAGGGCCAGGGAACGTGCATGCAGCTGTTCTGCCAAAAATCGGTCACCTTCTTAAGCTGACCCAGATAGTGTCCACTTTTTAAAAATTTTTTATTTATTTATTTTGAGACAGAGTCTCACTCTCGCCCAGGCTAGAGTACAGTGGCACAATCTCAGCTCACTGCAACCTCTGCCTCCTGGGTTCAAGCGATTCTCCTGCCTCAGCTTCCTGAGTAGCTGGGATTACAGGCACACACCACCACGCCCGGCTAATTTTTTTTGTATTTTTAGTAGAGATGTTGGCCAGGCTGGTCTTGAACTCCTGACCTCAGGTGATCCCCCTGCCTCAGCCTCCAAAGTGCTGGGATTACAGGCGTGAGCCACCATGCCCGGCCTTGAACCAAGGTTTCTAAGATGCTCTTAGCCTCCTTGGATCTGGCCTAGCCCACCTTTCCATCTTAGCTTTTCTGCACAACCGCCCACAGCTAGCCCAGCCTACGCCTCAGCCAATCTGGTTCCCGACGATGCAGAGCCGGCATTGGCTGCAGAAGCCAGGCCTAGTCCTGTTCAGGGCCCCCTGGCCGCAGACAAATGCTACAGACACGGCTCGTAGCACATGGTTCTCTTTATTGTGATGCTCAGTGGAAAACATCTGTAAACCAGCTTACTGTAGTGGTGACAGCTGCAACACATGCTAAGGCACTTTTATTATATAAAAAAGGGGGTAGGGTGGGAGTTTCACTCACTCCTTTGTGACAGCAACTGGGACCTGAATTCAGAGCTTTGTAGGCATACGCAGCTTTTATATCGCTTCATGATTTGAGAGTTTGTTTCCTTTAAAAAAAAAAATGCCTTCTTGCCATAAGTCTCAATGCAGCATATACAAAACAGTTAGGAATACAAGTAAATTCGGCAACCAGTGTAGACCAGTGAGGACAAGCTACTCTCTTCTAAACAAAGGCAGTGAGAAAGACTCGGAATTTTATCATTTATTACAAGAAAGGGGAAAAAAGAAAACCTTATTTTGCTTTCAAAAATACCTGTGCAGGTGGCAGATTTTTAAACTATACTGAGTCAACGGTGCAGGTAAACTACCCTCGGGCCCAGTCCTAGAGTAGACACAAGATCGCCTGGGAGGGCCGCTGGCCCCTCTAACGCTCTGGCTGTCAGACTTGGGACAAGTCCCTTAACCATTAAATATATTTGGTCCCCAAGAGTGTTGGGAGAAGCCACTGGAAGGCTGCTGGCCTTTCCAGCTTGACCCCGACAGCCTTGCTGTGGCAGAGGCAGGCTGTCCTCGGTAAAGGAGGGGAGGGGGCATTGCACTTGAGACATTTTAGAATCAGGAGGGAGACAGCGGACAGTGGCGCTGCCTGGGACAGGGTGGGGAGGAATCCACTCCTCCCCCCAGCCCAGCCTTCTGTGCCCTGCACAGAGGTGGAGGCCCAGGGCCTGCTCCTTCTGGACCGCCCAGAGCCATGGGAGTGGGAGGCCCAAGGGGCAGAGGTGTGTGAGGTCACCACGTGTGATTGCAAACAGCAAAGAAAGGAGGGGGAGTGGGGGCGCTGGTGGCAGAGGTCAGGGAGGCTGACGACTGCGGGGGGTCCGACTACCAGAAGGCCTCAGTCTGAAGAAAAATAGATTCATAGAAAACTCTGGCCCCTCCCCGGGGGCCTGCCCTCCTCGCCTCAACATCTTGTGCTTTTTGGCAAGAGAGGGCTGAGGAGCCTGCTGGTCGCTCTCTGCCTGGGCCCGGGCCCTGTCTCTTTGGTATCAGATTCTGAGCGGGGGAGGGAGCTGGAAGGGGATGCGGCAGAGGAAGCCAAATGCCCTCAACAACACCTGGAGGGAAACGGGATGGGGGCACGGGGCAGAGGGCAGGAGGAGGCACGTTCACAGCAGTCCCAAGAACGTGGGGAGAGGCGTGCTGCGGGGTCTGGGAAGGGGAGGCTGTGGTGTCTGTCTGTCCATCCATCTCAGGCTGCAGGAGAAGAGGCTTATTCAGCAGGTTTGGCCTCAGCCCCATCCGCTTTGCCATCCACCTCTTCGTCGGAGCCATCCCCGGCACCTTTCCGGGCCATTCGGCGGGGCACGACAAACGGCAGGTCCCCGCGCCTGGGGGCAGAGGTAGAGGCAGAGGGTCAGCGGGCCCGGCCAGGCCAGGGGCGGCCACAGCACAGCCCACACATCTCAAAGCGAATTCGAGAGGGAAACCAGGTGCCTGGCTGCTCCCACCAGAAAGAAGCAAAGTGGAGTCTTGGGAGCCACAGCTGAGCTAGACAGGACCACTCTCAGGAAAGCAGGCAAAGCTTCCCGCAAAATGTTTAGGTGTCGGACATCTTCACACACAACAGTAGCACAAAAACAGCTCAGGCAAACAGGACCAATTACAATAGGAAAGGCACAAAAGTAAGTGTAAAATGCCATCCTCTGTTGCAACTCCTATAAAACCGGTGAAACCAAGACAGGTAAACAGGCGTGCCTGTTCACACAGAGTACAAAGACAGGCACCCTCCTTCTACCACATGGCAGAAAATTCATATACAATACTGACTACTTATGCTTAAAAAAAGAGCCCCATGAAGGCCTGGCACGGTGGCTCATGCTTGTAATCTCAGCTCTCTGGGAGGCCGAGGCGGGTGGAGCACCTGAGGTCAGGAGTTTGAGACCAGCCTGACCAACATGGTAAAACCCCGTCTCTACTAAAAATACAAAAATTAGCCGGGCATAGTGGTGCATGCCTGTAATCCCAGCTACTCCAGAGGCTGAGGGAGGAGAATCGCTTGAACCCGGGAGGCAGAGGCTGCAGTAAGCCGAGATTGCACCATTGCACTCCAGTCTGGGCAACAAGAGCGAAACTCCGTCTCAAAAAAAAAAAAAAAACAAAACACGTAAACACATAAGAAAAAAACACGTAAGAAATGAGAATCTCAAAAAACACAAAATGAGAATCTCAAAAAACCCACAAAAAACACATAAGAAATGAGAATCTCAGAGAATAAGATCCTCTGCTTCAAACATTCACTACTTCTTGAGTGTTAACACTCCCTGAGAAACGCAAAGGAGCGTTTTTAACCTCTGTAGGCATTGTTCATGAGGCTCACATTCGTTTTGCAGATATTTAACTGAGGCACCTAACATGTGCCAGGACTGGGCCAGGTGGCCTCAAGCAACTTCCAATTCAAAAGACAATAGACTTTTAGGACAGCTGGGAATAAACTACCTAGAGTTTACTGTGTGTTCAAAACACTAAGCTAAAGCCTCAAAGGCAAGGAGCCAGAAGGGGCAGGGATTGCTTTGTGCGGTCCTTTCTTGGTGACATTCGTGCCTTGCTTGTGGGCTCTGGTTGAGGAACAAGCTACCTTTTGAGAGAAGTGCCGAGGCAAAGGGGCGGGTGGGCAGGGCGGCTCACCTGAGCTTGTTCTTTAGGGAGCTGACTTCGCGGTTCATGGCATCGGCCGTCTCGGTGGCGTCCTCCAGCTCGCGCTGCAGTTTCCGGCGGGAGGCGTTGGCCCGCTGGGCCTCCTCTTCGGCCTCCTCCAGCTGCCGCTTGAGCTGCTTCAGGCGGGTAGATGCCTTGTCGGCCTGCGGAGATGGACGTGTGGCCCGTGGCCCCGGTTAGGGGCTCTGGGCGTGCAGCCAGCCAGCCCCACTGCCCTGCCTGTCACCCCATCTGCTGCCCAGCCCCGCTGCCCTTCTCACTGCCCCACCAGCGCCCACACCTGGTCCTTGTACTGCTCGGCGTTCCTCCGCTCGTCATCCACCTGCAGCAGCACATCCTTCAGCTTCTTCTCGGTCCGACGCACCTGTTTGCAGGCTGCCTGGCGCTCCCTGCATGACAGACAAGGTGGCTCAGAGGGAACACCCTCCGTCAGAGGGTCCGGCCAACAAGCCCTAACCTGGACCACCCATTCCCCAGGGCTCACTGGCATCTAGGGATCACGTAGGGAGGCCTTTGCTAGACACCTATGTGTGCCTGGCTTCTTACGACGGGCACTGCAAATAGCCCCATTTACAGATGAGGAAACGGGCTCAGGTAAGGGAAGCGACACACCTCAAAGAGCATCTATGTAACTGGAAAAGAGGTTTGGGGGCCTTGTGTAAACCCCATTCCCTCCAAGGAAGTCTCAGTCCTGCTGAGCCCATAGAACAACTGCCCCAGTGGGCAGGACCCCCCTGTACCTCCTGCTCTGATTCACTCTCAGACACAGCCACCAAAACTCCTGGCTTTAGAGGTGGAACAGAGAATCCTGTTCAAACCCCACAAGCTCCCCCAACCACCCAACCTGTGGAAGGGATGAGGGCCCCATCAGGAGGGAGGGAAACAGCCCCAGGCTCAGGAGACAGAGAGCTGGTTGTGGCCCAGGTTTGGGCAGGACTGCAGGGGGGCCAGAGTTTTTTCCAGGACAGCTGGGGTTGGGCGGGGCCGGGGGCACGTACTTGGTCTCGTTGTCCAGCTGCTCCTCCAGCTGTGCGATCTTGGCCTCGAGGGCGGTGATGGAAGCCTTGTACTTGGACTTGACAGTGCCCTCCATCTCCTGCAGCTTGACCTTAAGCTCCTTGTTCTGGCGTTCCAGCTGCTGCCGAGCATTCTCGTTCTTCTGGGCGTGGCTGCGCTCCAGGTTCAGGTCGGTGTTGATCTGGTCGATCTGCAGAAGAAGGGCCAGTGACCTTGGGGAGGGCTGGGGCCCTGGCTGGAGGGCATGAGCAGGGCCAGAGGAAGGTGGCAGCAGGATCCCACCAAACCCTTGGGGTCCAGAGTCTTGGGTCTCCCAGAAAAGGGAAGATTAGAAACTTCTGAACACCCAACACAGAAGCCAGAGGGGGACCTTTCAGGTCCAGGTGCCTGGACATTTTCCCCTAAGCGCCTGGGGAGCAGCTGGCACTTGGCCTGCGCTTCTGCCGGCTGGGTCCAAGGCCAGCTCTGCCGTGGTGGCTCCAGCCAGAGCCCAGGGTGGGAGAAGTCCTGGCACCCACCTGCAGGTTGGCCTTCTTCAGCCGGTCGTTGATCAGCTCCGTGTTGCCCTGCTCCTCCTCCAGCTCCTCCTCCAGCTGGGCGATGCGGGCCTCCAGACGCCGCTTCTCCTCTAACGCCAGGGCTCTGCAGGGTGGGCGGGAGAAGTGAGGGGCCTACCCTGGGGACACACCTGGTCCCCCCCAACTCTGCCCCCTCACTCAGCTCACCCTTTGCCGCTGCTGTTGGCGATCTCGTCAGCCAGCTCATCCCGCTCCTGCTGGGCCTGGCGCTTGGCACGCTCAGCAGCTGCCAGTTCCTGCCACAAAGACCCAGAGTGTGACCTGAAGGCAGCCACAGCCCCACAAGACCATCCTTCCCAGCCCCAGGCACCCTCCCCTCAAGCCCTTCCCCAGGCCCACCTCCCCACGAAGCCCTTCCTCCAGAAACCCTCTAGCTCACAGGGCTGGTGCCCCCCTGAAGATATAGCTTAAACACCATATGTTTATAAAACTCTTACATTTAAGTGCTAGGAATCAAGCCAGGTGCCAGGGTATGGCGATAAGTAAGAAGTGTCCTGGCCTAACCAGGGAGACCACGTGGACAGAGTCACTCAGGGCGGCCCCTCCCTGTTCTGGGTGAGCCAGAGCTTGGAGTCAGCTCTGGAGGCCACAGGCAGATGGCTACATCCTGGACGCACTCGCAGCCGGCACATCACACTGCAGGGCACCCTCCAGACCTGGGAAACACTTCAGGACGGGCTCAGGTGCGACGGGCAGGGCGGCCGAGGGGACGCTCAGACCCCTTCTCACCAGGCAGCATTCACAGCAGGAGGTGGTGGTGGCCACAAAGCCTCATCTCATGTGAGGGATGCCAGTTTCACACACACACACACACACACACTCTGATCATACGAGGGAGCCCCGCTATGAAACGGAACCCTGGAGGGAATCCTTATGTAACCTGAGAGCCATCCCCAGCCAATTCCTGGAGCCCAGTCGGACTCCAGCCCTGTCCTCAGCTGAAAGCCCCACGCTGCCACCTGCTGGCCGCAGGGCAGCAGTGCCGCTCTCCATTGCAGCCCCACCCACCTCCTGCAACTGGATCATCTCGGCCTCCATGCTCTTCAGCTTCTTCTCGTTCTCTTTGGCCTGGGCCAGGATCTCCTCACGAGAGGCGCGGGTGTCATCCAGCTCGCGCATGCAGTCCTTCATCTGGGCCTGGGGTGGGGACAGAGGCTTGGCACCCCACCCAGCTCCTTGGCCCTCCACCCCAACCCTCATGGGTCACCTCGCCAACAGGGCTCATGGCTGGTGCTCCACTCAATGCTGTATTTAACCAACTAACCGTGGTGACAGGGCAAAAAGGCAACTAAAGACAACCATCTGTGTATCCCACCCCTTAAATGCACACTTTGACAGTGTTCGTCACCATGGACGTGAGCCCAAGCTGAGCTTCATTTTCTACTTTCTGTCCCCTCCTGTGGGCCGGAAGCCAGTGCCCATGGTGCCACCCCTAATGCGCACCTGCCACTCAAAACCAGTGCCCAGCCTGCCGGGCTGTCCCCACCACAGGCAGGAAACACCTTTCCTTTTGTTATTCTCCTGTTACTTCTTTTAACACTAAAGATCTTTGTCAAATAGCCTTTTTTTCCTTTTGCAGATAAATCCGAAATTGAGATTCCCCAAATCAAACAGAGTGACTGGCTGTGTGCAGCCCGACCACACCAGTAAAAAAATGCCACCAGCAATCAGAGCATCTATGCCCACAACCTTGACCACAGTGAAGTTTTAAAGCTTTTGTGGGTTTTTTTTTACACTTAAAATTTTTTTTTTGGCCGGGCGCAGTGGCTCATGCTTGTAATCCCAGCACTTTGGGAGGCCGAGGCGGGTGGATCACAAGGTCAGGAGATTGAGACCATCCTGGCTAACATGGTGAAACCCCGTCTCTACTAAAAATACAAAAATTAGCCGGGCGTGGCGGCGTGCGCCTGTAGTCCCAGCTGCTGGGGAGGCTGAGGCAGGAGAATGGCGTGAACCCGGGAGGCGGAGCTTGCAGCAAGCCGAGATCACATCACTGCACTCCAGCCTGAGCGACAGAGCAAGACTCTGTCTCAAAAAAAAAAAAAAAAAAAAAATTTTTTAAACTAAGGTTATTCTTGTTACATGATAGGCGTATCAGAGCTGTTTTTATGTGTTAATTATTCTTTAATTATTAGTGAGGTGAAGATTTCCAAGTATGTGTCCCACACTCTGGGCTGCTTCTTGGAACCATCGCCCCAGAGCCCAGAAGGCTGAAGGGTGTCAGGACCCGGGTGATTCTGGAAGTGTGCATTAAGTGAGACCTTCTTGAACTCCACCCATGTCTAGGCTTGTACTTGTTTGCTTCTGTGTTTTATGTACCCAGTCATACACCGTTTTGCAAGTTTCCTGTTGGACTATCATGTTTCCACTCACCTCTGAGCCTCTGAGTCTCTGTCAGTGAGATGGGGCCGGAAGCACCCAGGACCTTCCCAGGAGGTGCCACCCTGCCAGGTTCCCGCCCCGGGCCGAGCCCTGGCACCTTCACATGTAGTTGGCTCAGTCGGGTGCCACCCACCCTCACCTGGGCCCCGCCCACCCTCACCTGCAGCTTCCGCAGCTGTTTGATGGCTTCGTCCCGGTTCTTGTTGGCCGAGTCGATGTGCGCCTCCAGGTCCTTCAGGTCCATCTCCAGCTTCTTCCGGGCGGCCACTGCCATCGAGCGCTGCTTCCTCTCGTCCTCCAGCTCTGCCTCCATCTCCCGCACCTGGGGGAAGGAACATCAACAACTTGGGAAGCTGGACCCACTGGGAGACCCTGCCCGGAGACCCTGCCCTAGCTCTGAATTCAGGAGCCTCAGGCCAGTTCTGCAGGATCCATGGGGCCTCGGGAAGCCAGTGGGGATTACTGACCATAAGAACTCTAAGAAGGTAAGTCACTGAACCCCGAGACAGGGGGCTAGAAAGAAGGGATATGGGAGGGGAGGCGTGGTCAAGGAGCCCTAACACAATCCAGGTGGAAGGAGAGAACAGAAGCCTGCGTGAAGCCAAGGCAGCCTTGGGCACCCGCGGGGTAGCAGGAGGCCATGCACACCTGTCTGACCAGCTGCTTCTTCTTCTCCTCGCTCTGCTCGTCCCGGCCCTGCAGGTCCCGCTCGAACTGGGCCTTCATGGCCTGCAGGTTGACCTCCAACCGCAGCTTGGCGTCTTCGGTGGCCTGCAGCTCGTCCTCCAGCTCTTCCAGCTGCGTCTTCATCTCCTCCACCTGCTGCTCTAGGGCCCGCTTGGACTTCTCCAGCTCGTGGACCTGAGCCCCAGAGAGCCCAAGTCAGGAGCAAAGGGACTGGCAGGTACCTGGGTCTGCGCGACCCGGAGTCCGTGCACACACCGACCCTCTGTGATGACCCCGCTCGGGCCCTTCCCAAGACCTGGCTGCCAGGCCCAGCACTCACGCTCTTGCCCACGTCATCCTTAGAGCTCATAAGGTCCTCCATCTCCGTGCGGAACTGCTTGTTGAGCCGCTCCAGCTCCGCCTTCTGCTCCATGGCTTCCTCCAGGGCCCGAGCCAGCGACAGCGCCTTGGTCTCCTTCTCTCGGGCCTCCGCCTCAGCCCGGTCGCGCTCCTCTGCGTACTTGGCAGAGATGGTCTTCTCCTCCGCCAGGAGCTGGGAAAGAGGTGGGCACCATGAGGCTCAGAGCTACGGCCCCCAGCAGGGCAGAGCAGCTGGGCCTAAGCTCCCTGGGGAAGGAGGAGCCCAGAGGCCACGGCGGAGAGGAGCAGGCCTAGGAAGCACAGGCCCAGGGCTGTGCCCAGGACAATACACACAGTCCCGTGCATCCTCATGATGGGATGACTGCCGAATGGAGCAGGCACTACTGCGAACACCATGTTGTAACGTCTGTTTAATTTTCATCACTTACTAATCGCAACCCTTTATGGCACGCTGCCCCTTCCATGAAAGCCCTCTAAACCTGTAAGAGCTTTGGTTCTCCTGAACCAAAGCTGGCATTTGGTTGGCACTTTTCACGAAGTGAATGCCAAGCTGGCTGCCAAGAAGCCTGAACCCCATTTGTGGTCTTCTCTAATGACAGCTTCTGTCCCCTGGCATCTGTTCTCTGTGTGCACCCACCTGGCTCTATCCTATTTCCCCACCTTCCCTTCCTTTTGGCCCAAACCTTAATTATCCCATGGGTTGCTGACCATTTCCTAAAGGGCCAGATAGTGCATTCTTTAGAGTACGTAGGCCCTACAGTCTCTGCAGCCATGGCTCAACCCCACTACCACAGCACAAAGCAACCAGAGACAACATGAGAACGATGGAGCGTGGCTGTGTTCAGTCTATCTTTCCCTACAAAATGCAGGGGGCCGGATCCGGCTGCCACAGTTGGCTGCCCGATGTCTTCTACTGTTCTATCCTGCCCCCGAGTCCGCATCCCCCTCAGCTGCCCTCAGATCTTTTGGAATAAGGAAGTGATATGAACGCATAAATAAATCGTTTAAAAGACAGTCAAACCAGTTCATTAGAGAAAATCTGAAAAATGTAAAAAATCAGAAAGGAAAAGTCACTCCTCAACCCATCGCATGAAGACGCCCTCTTCCGCTGGCCTTCTCCCTGGGACCCTCAACAAGCCAGTGACTGAGGGTCCTGTAAGCGCTGGCCCCGCACGGCCCCTCCCGGGCGAGACCCTGAGGGAGCCCAGGCTTTCTCTGATGGGCCCTTTGTTTTGGACTCAGTGCTTGAAGGAGAGGAAATGCAAAGGATGGGGCCAACGGCCACACACCTGGTCAAACTTCTTCTGCTTCTTCTCCAGGTTGCACGCGCTCTGGCGCTGGTGGTCCAGGTCCACCAGCAGGTCGTCCAGCTCCTGCTGCAGCCGCGTCTTGGTCTTCTCCAGCTTGTCGTAGGCGGCCACCTTCTCCTCGTGCCGCTGGCTCAGGCCCTCCAGGTCCTTCTGGAGCTTCCTCTTCACCTCCTCAGCAGTTTCCAGGCACCCCACACTGTCCTCCATCTTCTTTTTCATGTCGGCCACCTGGGCAGGAGCAAGGAGTAAGCAGATGCCCGAGATGGCACCTGCTCAGGTGGCACACCCGTCCCTGGGGCAGCTGGGAGCCTGCCTGCCACACCGTGGAAGGGGCACCGGGGATCTGCCCAGTTATGAAACCGCCTCCCCCAGTCACTCCCCTCTCCACAGGGGCAAGACAAATGGAGCTTCTGCAAAGGGGCATCTGTCTACTGTGTGAAGCCCGGGGGAGGCTGACCCCCAGGCCCGCTGTGGGGGCTCCCAGCCCACATCCACACCAAGCCTCTTGCTCTACGGAGACCGCTCCCAGAGAGCAGGGCCCGTGCCCTGTAGGGGTGTCCACAGGGTCCCCATCACCCAGCCCCATCCTTGCACTTGGAGATAAACCCACAATCAGGCACGCTCGCGGGCTACTCCTACCCTGACTGTGGAATGGACTCCCAGCCCATCCCGAGGTGGTTCAGGCCTTCTGGCCTGGCACATGGAGGCCCAAGATAGGATCTAGAGCAGGGGCTCTAAATACATATTAGGCTACGGACCCCTTCGCAGTCTAGAGAGGCCTAGGGACTCCTTCTCATGACAATGTTTCAACAGGCATGAAATAAACATATGGGATCAGCAGGACAACCAGTACAGAAAAATGCAGTTGTCATACATTCTAGAAAACCGTGGCTCAGGAAGCCACGTGCTGCTAGATGGCACATCAGATAACAAACAGCGCAGGCCTGGGACCCACGAGGCCAAGGAGCTCGGCCACAACCCTGAAAGGGTAACTGGCCATTTCTACAGATGACGACGGCACAGGGACTGCCACCACCATGGCTTGCTGCCTACATCCATAATGGAAGCAATGCTGAATTTCAGCTAAAGACTGGTGAAAATAAAGGTGTAAAATAGTGAAAATAGTGGTGTCCCCCATCTAAGTCCATAGATCCCTGGATTCCTCTCCTTGAGAGCACTGATGTGGGAGAGCACGGTCGGCTTCCCTGGGGGAGAGCAGCAATGGGCTGGCCCAGCGGGCAGGGCTGTCCTGCAGTGCCCAGGCCAGTGCCCGGCCAGCAGCTCCCCAGCCTGCAGAGTCCGGCCGGTCCCCCAGGCCTCCAAACCTGGGCATGGAGGGTGGCAATCTGCTTCTCCAGGTTGTGCTTGGCCTCCTCCTCCTCCTCCAGCTGCTCCCGGAAGGAATTCTTCTCGTCCTCCACCTGCTTGAGCTTGGTGCTCAGGCTCAGCTTCTGCCGGTTCTCCTCCTGCAGCAGCTCCTACTCGTGGGTTGAGAGGGGTGCGGGTGCTTAGGAAGGTGGTGTCCAAAACCCAGGAACCCCACACCCTTGAGGAAAGGGAGGAGCTGGTCCTGCTGATTTAGGGGATGGCCACGTGAAGACCTGGAGGGAGCTGGGAGGACGCAGAGACCCACCCACAGGATGAAGCAGATGAAGGAGAGGATGGGCAATCCGATGGGCTCTGAAGCTAACGTTGCGTGGACACAGAGGCCTTTCTGGAGGAGTCCACCTTCTGGGAACCTGGCGCCACCCCTACCTGAGTGTCCTGCAGCTGGGACTCCAGCGCGGAGAAGTCCTTGGTGAGCTTGCTGGACTTGCTGTCGGACTGGCTGAGAAGCCCGGTCACGTTGTCCAGCTCCACCTGCACCGGGCGGGGAGACACAAAGGACCATGGACCCACCCCCACTGCTCCTGCCCCACCTCATCTCCTTTAGATAAAGCTGGACCTGAGTCACAAGCTGAACCGTGAGGGTCTGAGGAGCCGGTTTGAGAAGAGAGAGAGACAGAGAGCACACATGCACCCGGGGACCTGGGCCACAACTGCTGCTGGGGCCCACTGCCCGCGCCGGGGTCCTGGCGGAGGCCTCACCTGCAGCTTGGTGACCTTGTCAGCCAGCTCTGTGCGCACGCGCTCTCCCTCATTGAACTTGACCTGCAGCTCCTGCAGCTGCGCCTCCACTTTCTTGCGCTTGTGCTCCGAGTCCCCTTTGCCCTGCAGCAGCACCTTCACCTCGTTGGCCAGCTCCCCCCGCTCGTTCTCCAGAGTCTGCTTTGCCTTCTCGAGGTTTGCTTTCACCTAGCGGGGAAGAAAGCAAAGACGTGAGTGGGGGCCTCCTGACACAAGGCTGGCTGGTCTATCATCACTGGACCCTAGATCCAGACGTCGCTGCTTCTGCAGCCCTGACGACGGTGTGCCTGAGTCTTGGACTCAGACGGCTCAGGCCTCATCTGTCCTGTGCTCTTCTCTCTTAGCTGGTGGGTGACTTGGCTCCTGTCTTCACTGCTTAGGACATCTCACAGCTTCCCCATCTCTAAAATAATACCTGCCCAGCCTTCTGCCCTGGGTAGAGGCCAGGTTCTAGGGCATGGCATTGGTGTTGCAGATGTTAGCAATATTTATAACGCAATGAGGGGAACTATAATTGTTTGTAGTTAGACTTCCAGTAAAGCCTGTCTGAAGTCTGATGTTCAAAGTAACGATGTAATGTTTTCACCCTCAAATAATCACATGAGACAGACATACCATAATCCTCCCTTATGAACAGGGAAACTGAGGCACGAGTCACAAAGCCCCTTAGAGGGGGAGCCTGGCCTCAGAACCAGGCAGTTGGGTAGGACCCTGCAACTGCTCTGCAGGACTGGTTTGGATTCTGTGGGCCCAGCACGGGGAACCGTGCCCTCCTCCTGCCGTCTCAGGGAGGCTCCGCACCCGCTTCGTCTGCTCCAGCTGCTCCGCCAGCTCCTCCACGGCCTGTGAGTGCTTCTGCCTCATCTCCTGGATCTGGGCCTCGTGGGTCTTGGCCTCCTCCTCCAGGGTCTTCTTCAGGATGTTCACCTCCTGCTCACGTTTCGACCTGGACAGAGAAATCCCCTCAGAGTGGAGGCCGGGGATGCTGGAGCGAGGCTGTCCCTGGGGCTCTTCCCTGACCAAAGAGAGGCCTGGCCAGGGCACAGGCCCTCCAGGCAGCTTTTCTACCCACCGGCCCCTCCTAGCCATCTATCCCATAGCCCAGGCTCAAAGATGCCCTGTGAGAGCTTCTGTAGCCTTTCAGCTTTAAAGTCCAGCCTTGCCTCACCCCCAACTTTGAGCCAGGTCCTTCAACAGACTTTCTACTCTGTAGAGAGAAACCGCTGAGGAACCAGCAGCTTCCATGCCTGCTGGTGCCTAAGAGGGCCACGGTGTGTGTGTGTGTGTGTGTGTGTGTGTGTGTGTGTGTGTGTGTGTGTGTGTGTGTGTGTGTGTGTGCAGAGGCCCGGGGTCCATGTCTCCAAGCCAAGGCCCCCCCGGCTGCCCTCCCCATCCCCAGGGACTTGGTCCCAGGGCACACCTGAGCTCCTGCTGGGCAGCTGTGGAATCCAGCGTGTCCTCCAACTCTGTTTTCAGCGCCTCTAGCTCTTCCCCAAGGTCCCGTTTCTGCTTCTCAGCTTTATTCCTGGAAGCACGCTCAGACTCCAGGTCTTCCTGGAGTTCAGAGATCTGAGATTCCAGCTCCCGGATCTTCTTGAGGGCCATGTTCTTCTGGGCAGCTTCCTCTTCCACTCTGCCAAAGCGACCAGCAACATCAGTATAAGGAGAGTTTCACCTCCAAGGAGCAGAGTTTGCAGGACAGGCCTGAGAGAGGTGCAGCAGCCAAAGCTGCCTCCTGTGGTCACAATCATGGCACTTAGGATGGCTCTCAGCAGAAACAACATCTGAGACAACCAGATCGAAGGGCAACACCCCTCTGAGAAGCAGAAAACCTCACAGAGGAATCATTTCAATTTCCAAAGTAAGATTCACTGCTTCAAATATTTTTAAAAGTCAAATGATGTGTTAAATGGGAAGAAAAGGAAATAAAATGCTACACCACAGGACGACTGCAACTCAGTAAAAATACGAATGTGCTACGGACTTTAGATGGTTATGACAGGTCTACGTAGGTTCACCAATTAGAACAGACTCACCGCTGTGGTGGGGGATGTTGACTGCAGGGGAGGCGGTGCGTGAGTGGGGCAGCGGATAGGTGGAGAAACTTCTGCTGACTCTTCTGTGAATCTAAAACTACTCTAAAAAATAAAGTCTCTTTCTTTTTTTTTAAACAGAGTCTCGCTCTGTCACCTAGGCTGGAGTGCAATGGCACGATCTTGGCTGACTGCAACCTCTGCCTCCTGGGTTCAAGCGATTCTCCTGCCTCAGCCTCCTGAGTAGGTGAGATTACAGTCGTGTGCCACCACACTGGTGAATTTTTTATATTTTTGGTAGGGATGGGGGTTTCACCATGTTGGCCAGGCTGGTCTCGAACTCCTGACCTCAAGTGATCCACCCAGCTTGGCCTCCCAAAGTGCTGGGATCACAGACGTGAGCCAACGTGCCTGGCCAAGTCTTTTTTTTTTTTTTTTTTTTTTTAAGTGTGCCTATAGCAAGAAATTAGGAAAGGACTATTGTAGGTGGGTGATAGAGCTGTGGATGACTTTTTTTCAAATTATAAACAAATAAACAAAAGACAAATGAGGCCCCTCACCATGCCCTGAGTGCACAAGAACTGTTTTGCTATGAAATAAATGGCTCTTCTAAGACAACAGTGGAAAGAATGCTCACAGCTCACTAGTGCCGAGAACTAGGGCCAGCAGCAAGCAGGAAGGGCTGGCCCAGGCCACCTGGCCTCAAGCGGGCAGGCGGGGTCCTCACCTGGCCAGGGCGGCCTGGAGCTCCTCCTCTTTCTTGGCCAGCTGCATCTTGAGCTCCGCGATCTGGGCCTGGAGCTCGGCGATCTGGTCACTGAGGTCTGTGGAGTCTCCCTCCAGCTTCCGGCGGGTCTTCTCCAGCTCCTGTCGCTGCTTCTCCTCCCTGCGGAGGCGCTCTGCAATGAGGGGGGAGCCCACATAGCCCTCAGTGCCATGGGTTCTGTCTCCGTGTCAATTACTTATACAAAATACTGAGCACTCGTTATGAAATGTGTGTCAGGCTTAAAGCATCACAAACACAGAGACACTCGCACCCAACTCCTGGATGCAGGAAGAGGACATCACCGCAAACTGCTAGCCCCTGGCGTGTCTCTCTCCAACTCACCCCTTGTCCTTCCCTGCCAGGAATTAAGTACTCTCCTAAAGCTGGTGTTCGTAATTCCCTTGGTTCCCTTGAAGGCTGTACCATGTCTGTATCTCTAAAAAACATGTTCAATTGTGTGTGAATCTGAACTTATATAATGGAACTGCCTTGTGTGAATTCCACAGTTGGAATCGCACGGTCAGGGCTCTATGTCTAGCTTTATAACTCTGTGATGTCACTTGGGAAAGCTACTTTCTATACCTCATCTGAATAATAAGCAAAAGGAGACAGCCTACTTCATTAGGATGCTGTGAGGCACCAATGACTTACTATCTTAAAAAGCACCTAGAACAGTGCCTGCCTCGTGATGGTTATTCCCTGCCGTGCCTTTGCCACCCCATCTCATGATCTTGAGATGTAGCCCGTGAAGTTTCGCTGGAATAGATGTGTAAGGACATTTGTCTAGGATTCCATTATGAGAATACACCACAACTTACTTATGTACCCGTCCTGCAGCTGGCGGGCATGCGGCTGTGTTCATCGCACGCTCTGATCAACGCTGCTGCAAGCATCCTGCTCACTCTCAGTGCACACGGCTGAGTGACGGATGGAACGGCCGGGTCACCGGCATGCTAAGTTTCAACCTCACTAGGACTGCCGGATCGTTCTCTAATGCCGTCTACCAGTTTGCAGTCCCAGCAGCAGCATGTGTGTGCTCTGACGGCTCCGTGTCTACATTAGCCCTTATTAGTGTCAACCTTTCATGTCTGTCCATCTGGTGGGTGCAAGGCAACCCCTAGACCTCCTAGATGACCAAGTCTTCCGGGCTCCTCCCAGGTGAGGGAGGGTGTCTGTGAGGGAAGAGATCTCTCTGTGTCCGGCCCTCTCTTCTGCTGGACCTGACTCACCTCATCCCCTGCAGGTGTGAGGGGGCCGGACAAGACTGTGAAACTAAGCTGGGGATAATCCTCCCGGCGGTCAGGTTTTGGTCTCCCTCCCCTGGGTATGAGCTCAGAGTTCCCAGACTAGTCGGGGTTCCCCTGTTCCCCCAGCTGTCCACTCCTCTCAAGGGGCAGGGCCGGGGGTCTTCAGACAGCCACGGACCTGTGCTTCTACCCCAGCGCCCCCTCCCTGCCACAGATCCCGAGGGCACACAGAGACAAGGCAGGATTTGTCACCCTGCCCTAAGTCAAGCAATGAGCTTCCGCAGTATTCGTCTAGGACTTTACGGTACATATGTGTTCACATGTATTTAATGAAATTCTCACAGACACCCTAGCACTGTGTCTGCTTTTTAGGTAAAACTAAAGCTCATAGAGCTTAAGTCATAGGTGCAAGATGAGCCAGCTAATCAGTGACAGAGCTAGTGAGTCCTGTGGGTCAAACCCAGAGCCTCCTAGGAAGTCTCAGAAGCTTCCAAAACCCACGGCACACAACAGAGCAATGCCAAAGCTCTCTAAACATGCTTCATGCAGGGGGGCATCTAGCCACAGAGCAACAGGGGCCTGGAGGCTCAGGTTCCCGCAGGCACCAGACACGGCTCCCCTCGACCTGGTGACCTCAGGTCTAAAGGGCAGCAGCCAGTGCTGTAGGGTGACCCAGGCTCACCCGTGAGCTGAGACGGCCTCGGTGTTCCAGTCAGACAGGCCGGCCCCTGCCCGCCAGCCCTTGCCCGCCAGCCCCTGCCCATCACCTCCTGCTCGTCACCCCCTCACCTTCCAAGTCAGTGATCATTGCCTCATGCTTGTTCTTGAGCTTGGCGAGGCTCTTAGATTTCTCCTCCTCTTCCGTGAGGTTGGTGGTGAACTCAGCTATTCTGTCTTCCAGCAGTTTCTTTTCCTGGGGAGAGGGGAGTAGGCTGGCATTTAGTGTTGGCTGAGCACAGAACACTTGCTAGCCTCAAAGCATGACTCGCCCGGAAATTTGGGGCTGAATGGAGAGGGCTTTAGACGCTTGGTCAAGTTCATTAGGATTTTCCTGGATCAAAGGATAATTTTGAAAGGTCACGAGCTCCCCTGAAACAGCGAGGTATGCTTCCTTAGAACTGAAAAATGTGGGTGCCCAAGCCCTTCCCCTTCCCCTGTGGGCTTGGGTGAGAAAGGATTCCAGGTGACAGCTAGTGTCAGCAGGGACAGATGGCTCCACTCCTTCAAGAGGCTGCCACACGGCGCTCACCTGCGCCACCAGGCCACCTTCTCCGTGCCTCTCTCTCACCTGCCAGGTGGGCCACAGCCCCTACCGCTCTTCAGCCCTGCGGTGCCCCAGGCTGCTCTCCTTGCTTTCTGCTCTGTGTGGCCCCCACAACACCCCTGCCCAGCGGCCACTGCTCGGCACAAGCGCCTGAGTCCCCTCATCCCAGTCCCGGGTGGGCGTCCTGCCACCTCAGCCTCCTCAGCCTTTGGGGCTCCCATGTTCTGAGGAGCCCCGAAAGGTGGGGAGGCTGCCTTCTCCTCTAACTGGTTCCCCGGCTGCTATCTGCTCCCTGGGCAGACACCGACAGGACCCAACTCATTCTCAGGAGGAACAGCTGCCGCCTAGGGACAGTGGAGGAAGAGTACCCCGTATCTCAACACAGAGTCACCAAGGTGTCCCCAACCCCACAGTGACCAACACTTGCAATGCTGCACAGATGGCCACCTTTACACAGGCTCGGGTCTCACGGCTGGCAAAGAAGAGCTTTCCAGAGGGGAAAGGACAAACCCTTCCCCAGGGCCCCTTTGCTTATGAGGAAATCCCTCAACTAAGGCCCATGGGACCTCCAGGGAGCACTTGCAGTTAAGCAGAAGCCCTCATGCTGCAGGCAGAAGAGACAGGAAGCAGCAGCAGCGGGGAGCCAGGCCCTGCAAGGGTGACCACACTCTCCCATCCACGGCGCCCCTGGAGCAGCGGCAGGCGGCAGCCACGGGCCTCACCTTGGCCAGCTTGCAGTTCTGGTCCTCCAGGATGATCTGCTCCTCCTCCAGCTTTTTCAGCTTTGCCTCGGTGGTCACCTTCTCCAGCTGCAGCTTCTGCCGGGCGCTCTCCTCCTCCTCCAGCTGCTCCTCAAGCTCCTGCCGGGGGCCAGAGACACGGTAAGGACAGCAGGCCCAGAGGCATGGCCAAGGTGAAGGCAGCAAGGTCCGAAGGCCAGATCCAAACGCCAAGGAGAAAATAGCAAGGTCTGTGAGCCCAGGGCCATGGCTGAGGTGGGGACGGCAAGGTTCGCCAGCCCAGGGCCACAGCCGAGGCAGGGCCCAAGCCCCATTTGTAGGATTCCAGATTTCAAACTGGGACACAGGGCCAGAACACCGGTGCAATGTTCTGAAGGGTTTCCTGCAGCAAGCTCCCACCCATGAAACAGGCAGGACGCAGAGGTGCTGGCCCTGTGCCCCTTCGGCTAGCCAGGGCCAGGGCTAATGGCAGGGAAATCAAATTGGCCTTGATGCTGGCCCAGGCAGTGCTCATGGAGATCTCAGATGCACGTGTCACAAACTACCAGCCCAAAGGGAACACCTCTCACTGAGTGCCCCAAGCAGATTGCGTGAGGAGCAGCCTCCTTGGACCCTAATTCCATGTTCTCCCAGCTCCTGGTTCCTGCTTCTCCGCCCCGGCCTGCCCCTCCGGCGCCACCCCTCCCCGGGTGCGGCGGGCAGGAACCTGGATGTTCTGCTGCATCTTCTTCTTCTCCGCCTGCAGGTGCTGGCAGCGCTCTTCCTCCTCCTCCACCCTGGCCTCTAGGTCATGGCAGATCTCTTCTAGTTCCTGCTTCTTGGCGGTCAGGCGGGCCCGGAGCTCCTCAGCCTCGGCACACAGCTCAGTTTCTGCCTGGAGCTGCTCCTGCAGCTGCAATTTCTCTGCCATGAGCTGCAAACAACAAGTGGAAAACACAAGCTCCTCGCAACACCCTCAAGCCACTCCATCCTCAAGGACAGACACCGTGGCTCGGGATCCCAGAGGGAAAGGAACATGCAGACAAGAGTAGCTTTCATCTGGAGAGCTCTGAAGCTTCCAGGTACCTTCCAGACATCGTGTCCTTGATTTTTCACTACCCCATGAGCTCCAGAGCAAGGTCCCAGAAAATGGGCTCAAGTCACGTGGTAGAGCTGAGGTTTGAACCCAACACTTGTGAACGTTCCATTCTATTAAGTGGCCTCCCTACATCACTTAACACCCAATGGGGTCTGCAGAGAGACTGGTCACTGTTTACAGCAATAGGAAACTCAGTTGTAGAAAACTCCTATAGTAATAGAAGCTTCCAGCATGCCGTGCCTACCGATGGCCAGCAGGTGGCAGCACCGGGCAGGTCGTGCGACCTGGACTGAGCCTGCACTGACACCCACCTGAGACTGCAGCGTCTCCATCTCTGTGAGCCTGTTCTCTGCAGCCAGCTGCTTCTCTCTGACCTTCACCAGCTCTTCCTCCTTGGCCATCATCTCCTCCTCCTGCCGGCTCACCTGCAGCAGCGGCTTGACCTGGGAGAGGAGATAGAGGTAGAGACATGCTCGGCTGAAAGATGCCCGCCTCTGCCAACAGGTGTGAGGCCTCTCCCTCACCTCTGGAAACATGAAAGTGAGGGGCAAGAAGACACGCTGTGGTGGGGGCTGCAAGCAGGCACATCCTTCCTGGCGCTCTGTACCAGAGGCTTCTGACCCGCTAACTACATTCCAGGGAAACTATCCCTGCGTGTGCGTGAAGATGTTCACCTCGGCATTGTTTATCACAGCAAGAAAATGAGGAAGGACCCATCTCTGAAAAAGTACCCAGATAATGATGTGTTCCCTAGGGAACAGCACACTACCTCTAAAAAAACGATGCTTATGAAGGAATCATAAATGGAACGTACAAACTACAAGACTGTTTGTATGAGTCAAACTCAGCTATGGAAGAATGTATACTGTTTACATAGCTGAGGTTTTACAGGCAGTGAGAAAAAGAGCGAGAGATTAAACACTAAAACAGCTGCTGCTGTTGGTTTAGGCTAAGGGTTTATGTGTGAATTTTTATTTAATTCTTTAGGCTTTTTGTGAGTTGGTTTTTCGCCATTACCATAAATTATGTATTATACACAAAAGCAGCCCGGACAAGTTTAAAAATAAAGAGATTTTTTTTTAAAGGCCAGGAAGGTCAGCCTAGGCAAGATAGCGAGACCTTGTCTCTACTAAAAATCAAAAAGGGCCGGGCACAGTGGCTCATGCCTGTAATTCCAGCACTTTGGGAGGCTGAGGTGGGAGGATTGCTGGAGCCCAAGAGTTTGTAACCAACCTGGGCGACATAGTGAGACCATACCTCTACAAAAAATACAAACAATTAGCCAGGTATGTATGGTGGTGTGCACCTGTAGTCCCAGCTACTCAGGAGGCCCTTCTAGCACGCACCTTGGTGAAGAGCCGCCACCACTGCCAGTTCCGCAGCTTCAGGTAGGCAGCGCAGTTCCGCTGGAGGACCTTCATGGCAGTAAGCTGCTGCTGCCGCTTGGCAAATGCTCTGTGTGGTGAGGAACATGGTCAGCGCGGGGCAGTGGACAGCAAACCCGACCTAACAGTCCTGGTCTTGTCCTCAAGCTTTTCTGGGGGTCTACCCTTGCCTGGGGCACCTCAAGAAAGAAATTCAGGGAAGGGGTCTGGCCTTGGGGTTGAGATAAGTTTCTCCCACTTACAGGCTGTGTGACTCCATGAGGCACTGATCTTACAGTGGGCGAAGGACCTAGGTCACCAGACTACCCCTCCACTGAGGTGCCCATGGGGGTGAAGGCACGTGTGAAGTAACCACAGATCCTACTCAGTGTGGGGACTGAGCGTGACCCTTGGTGATTAAGCCGACTGGCCCTGGGTGACTCTGGACTTCAGCTTCCCACCCTTCGTGCTGTTCCCTATCTGAGCTTTTGTTTGGTGGGAGAACGTCAGAAGCTGATGTACTGTGAAGGTGGGCTGCAGGTGTCAGCTGGAGGGCTTTTGGATAAACAAGCCTCCATCTGTGCAAATGCCACACCCTCGAGCTTCGTCTCCCAGAGCTCGGCGCTCCTGCTAGGACCCTCATCCCCGAGCACAAGGGGACGAGTGTGCAGTGCCCACACCCGCTGTCCTGCAGCAGGGGAGCCGTCATTCCCCAGGGAGTCAAGGATGAGTCTGGACTCAAGGATGGCCTGCTCCCCTGGAATCACAGGGTTCTTTAGGGACAGGCAGGCTCTGGGTGCTATCCCCACAAGGGTCACACGGTAAGGAGTCCTGGTAAGCAGGATCTTTCAGGCAGGCAAATCCAAGCAGAGTCAGCCTCTTCCCACCCATCACTCTAAACCCCAATCAGAAATGCCCGATTCAGCCAGGAGCAGTGGCTCACGCCTGTAATCCCAGCACTTTGGGAGGCTGAGGTGGGTGAATCACTTGAGGTCAGGAGTTCGAAACCAGCCTGGGCAACATGACGAAACTCCGTCTCTACTAAAAATACAAAAATTAGCCGGGCGTGGTGGCGTGCGCCTGTAACCTCAGCTACTAGTGAGGCTGAGGCAGGAGAATCACTTGAACGTGGGAGGTGGAGGTTGCAGTGAGCCGAGAACGTGCCACAGCACTCCAGCCTGGGCGACAGAGTGAGACTCCATCTCAAAAAAAAAAAAAGAAAAAAGAAAAAAAAAAGAACTGCCCGATTCTACTCCTCAAAGGTAGAAACCCAGGAACAGGGGTAGGAAGAGCCACCTGGGCCTCCCTGACAGGCATGTGACTGGCTGCAGTGGGGTGTCCTAGACCACGGCCTGCTAAGTGCTCTTTGGCAACAGAAGGGCGTGGCAAGGCCTGGCGTGTGGGGCAGGAATATCTCCCGAGACTCACTTCCTGGCCAGGTAGCCCCTGCAGCAGGCCTGGAACCCTATGATGACGTCGGTGATCTTCAGGTCTCGCTCCTCCTCCAGGTGGGCCAGCACACCGGCGCGGAAGAAGACTTTGCTCTGGCCAATGCGGTACAGGTTGCTGTCGAGCTCCAGGGCTTTTATCTAGGTGGGAGGAGTAGGCCGTTTACCTGGCCAGCAACTGGCCACGGCTCCATGAAAGGGTGGCCCAGGCACAGCTGGAGGTGTGCCCTTCACCCTTCTTCTCACTGGCTGACGAGCATCTGGAGAGCAGAAAGCCATCTCCTCTCCCTCCTTCTTCCTGTTCCCCATCTCCCCGTCACCGAACGCAGGCTGTGCACACAGTAGGTGTTGAATTTTTCCTTCTCTTTTCCTCCCACCAACTCCCTACTCTGCAGCCAAAGCTTTCTGATTCTTTAGAAAGAACGTGAAGTAAAACGAGGCCAAAGGTAGCAGCTGCTAACCTGGACACGCCAGAAACAACAGGATGCTAGGAAGGGGAAAAAAGGAGCAGGGTGGGATTCAGCCCTGGCTTGGCACTGAGTCACCGCAGGGCTTTCATTCAACCGGAACTCAGAGCATGCGCACGGCCCGTCCAGCACTGCACTAGGGCTGGGAGTGGGGAGGGAGGGAGGAGAAGCCCAGGTCACGGAGCACCAGGCCTGCTGCCCTGGCTGCGAGCTGCCCTGCTCACCACACTGGATGTGGAGTCAGGCCCGTGAGCAAGAAAGCAGGAGAATGTCCCCCAAACCAAAGAGGCCATCATCTTACATCAGAGCCCGGCCATGGCTACAGTTCTTGTCTCCTCCACACAACCCTGGTGCCAAACACCATCCCTGGCTATCTGAGGCCCAGGGGCTGCTGCAAAGGGCGCCCGGCAGAGTCAGACGCGGAGCATCAGAAGGGACACAGCCTGGGCATCCACCGACCACTGATATAGCAAGGCGGGCCCTGGCCATGTGGGCACTCCCCAGACAAGGGGCTGACCATCCAGAGAGGCAGGGACAGCAGCTCAACTCACCATGAGCACGCACGCCTGCTTCCCGTCCATGAAACCCTTGGGAATGGAGTTTGGAGTCAGGATCTCATATCTGAGGAAGGAAAGAGAGGCCTGGTCATTTTACCCATTGCCTCGATTCCACATGCCTGGAATATAGGCGAGAGATTAACATCATTTCTACAATGCAACAGACACAGAATTCTTTACACAAACTCTCCTAAGGAAAGAAGACACAGGCAAATCCCACCCCACTCTTTTCTTCGGCTGAATGAAACAAGGAAGCCTTGGTGTTTTCTGGAAAGTGAATGGAAACTCGTGTAGGACCGTTTCAATCACTCAAGGGCGTGCTTCAGGTTGGACTAAGTGCTAATTGCCTGGGATCCTCATCTGTCACCCAGGGACAGCCATGTTCACACAGCTTCCCTGGGACGCTGCAGGGAGCTGTTAATAAACAGAGATGGCCCAAGAAATAAAGGGCTGCGTCCCGACAGCAACTGACATTCAGCACAGTCATTAGAGAAATAGGAAGGTGTCGCCGTCTTCGCACACAGCAACGCACGGCCGTGTTTCATTTCCACAAAGTTCCTGTAATATCCTAGGTCTCTGGCTGATTCTTTTACATTTCTTTTCATAGCTCCTCTAATGTAGCAAATAGCACCAGGGCCGGCAGTTACTAGGAGCAAAAGTCAACAGGATGATGATGACCTGCATTTCGGTATTAAAATGGGGAAGTCTCCTTTCCTGCAAAGGGTGGAAAAGAGAAGGAGGTGGGGAAGAGCTGGCCAGACTCAGTTCTACATGGATGGAGGACGTCGCTCCCTCACGACAGGATCCTGCCAGGGAACAGCAGCCCACCTCTGGGACTCACTGCACACACAGCAGGGCCCAGGAGAAGCGGGCTCCGGGCCCTGGCTCACCTCTGCCGAAACTCCTGGAAGACCACCCTGTTGGGGAAGCCCTGGCGGCAGATACGGATGCCCTCGAGAACGCCGTTGCAGCGCAGCTGGTCCAGCACGAGATGCGGGTCCAGCTTGCCGGCCTGGGGAAGAAAACACACGCATGCGGTCTCACTTCCGTGCCTAGAACAGTCGGAGAATAGTCGGGGAACCCCTATGAACCTGACAGGGCAAGAGCCTAAGGGAGGGGGTCGCTGCAGCCCACAGGTTTGGACAATGAAGTCAAAGGATCCAGGTCTGGGAGGGGCCGATGCCACCAAGAGGAAGTGCAGGCTGTGAACGTAGCATATCTCCTAAGCGAGCCAAGGCCCACCCTGCAGAGAAACGACTGAAGGCTCTGTGCATGCTGGGCTGGAGGGGTGCTTTTGCTGGGGAGACAGACAAGGGCTGAGCACCCCACACCACAGTGCCCTGCCCGGGCCACCCCACCAGGCGGCCGCACCTTCTTCTCGTGGTTGGGGATGATGCAGCGGACAAAGTTGGGGTTGGTGTTCCTCAGCGTAGCCATCAGCTTGGCCAGCTGCTCCTTGTAAAGCTGCCCCACAGTGCGGAACATGCCCTTCCGCGTCTTGAAGGCCCCGGGCAGTGCGGTCTCCGACATGCCGGCCACCTGGTCCAGGCCAATGATGCGGTCCACTGTGGAGACCACAGAGAACACGTGAGTGCCCACACAGTTGCAGCCGGGTGGTGGGGGAGCACGTAGGAGAGAGAGACAGGCACACGTCGGACAGGAAAAGAGGAGACAGAATGAAACAACAGGACCCTTTCCAATTGGAGCCTACACTGGGTGCTAAGGTCATCCCCAAACACAGTGGGAAGCCAAGGGGGATGCAAAGGCACTGGGCTTGTCTCTTGGGGAGCCATGCATCTGCCACAGCCACCTCACCTTCCTGTCACCTACCTTCAGCCACTCTCGAAGCTCTTATTTCCAAAAAGACTCAATGAAGCTAGTCATGTATTTTGGAATAGTGAGAATTCTACTAGCCTGGCTCTAACGAGGGGTGTGAAAACCTGGCTTACGGAATCCTGCTGTCCTATGGTCACAGTTAGAAAAAAAAAAAATCAGTATCTTGAATTCTCACTGACCCTGTCATAAGAGCACTGGGCTGGGAGTCAGGAGGCAGAGCTTGGGGCCACCCTGTCACTGTCTGCAGAACCTGGCAGGGTCCCCTCTATATCTACGCAGACATCTCAGGAAGAGAGAGCTCCAAAGAACTGCTCTTGATCATAAATACTCCAAAGTTTAGGGATCTCTTCACGTACTTGTATTTCATTTTGTCTCCTGGTGCACGGGTCTTTCTCATGTAAACCGACCCTCAAGGGAAGCAGCCCCTAGCACTGGAACTCACGCCCAGCAGCAATTAAACCAATTGCATCCTCCAAGGTAAAAAACAAACAAACAAGCCAAACCAAAGTGGCCAGCGATTTGAGATCAGTTTAAGCAAGAGCTAATGTTAAATGTGAAGCCTTCTATTACTGGATATAAAAGTGAAGAATACTGACGAAGCCCGTTTCGTATTCCTTCACGGCCAGATTACTATTATTTACTTGAAGACAGCAAAAAGGATGCTTGCTTAAGACAGAAGCCAGGAGTGTGGATGGAGCCTACAAACCAGTCAATTAAAATGGGAGGTGGCTGGGCATGGTGGCTCGCGCCTGTAATCCCAGCACTTTGGGAGGCTGAGGCGGGTGGATCACCTGAAGTCAGGAGTTCGAGACCAGCCAGGCTAACATGGTGAAACCCCATCTCTACTAAAAATACAAAAGTTAGCTGGGCGTGGTGGCGGGTGCCTGTAATCCTAGCTACTTGGGAGGCTGAGGCAGGAGAATCGCTTGAACCCAGGAGGCGGAGGTTGCAGTGAGCCGAGATTGCACCATGGCACTCCAGCCTGGGTGACAAGAACAAAACTCCGTCTCAAAAAAAAAAAAAAGGGAGTCATCTTTGACCTTATGTACCCACCACAGGGCCAATATTCCTGGCTGCCACAGGTTTCCTGGGCGTGGCAACTTGCAAAAGCCACTCAGGTTGTCCAGAGAAAGGTTAATGTGGCCTCATCGTAACTGGCCCTTTTAGCTGAGTGTATCCTGGCCCCACCCCCATGGAGCAGACCTTGCCGAGCAACTGTTGAATGAACACACAGATGCCACTTCAGCTTTCAGGTGCACAGACACAGCAGTGTGCATACCTGAACCTCATGCTAAGACACTCGCAGCCACTCAAGCAGTTTAAGACACTGTCTTTAGGCATGAAGCTCTAAGGAGGATACACATTTTTAAACAATTTTTGCTGTTTTAAGATTTTTTTTTTTTTGAGGCAGGGTCTCACCCTGTCACCCAGGCTGGAGTACAGTGGTGCAATCACAGCTCACTGCAGCCTTGACCTCCTGTGCTCAAGTGATCCTCCCGCCTCAGCCTCCTGAGCAGCTGGGACTACAGGCATGCACTATCACACCCAGCTGATTTTTTTTTTTAATTTTTTTGTAGAGATGAGGGTCTCCCTGTGTTGCCCAGAATGGTCTCAAACTCCTGGACTCAAGCAATCCTCCCGCCTCAGCCTCCCAGATTGCTGGGATTACAGTGTTTTAAGATTTGAATGTGACGTCTCCAAATTCCAGACACAGCCCCTCATTTGCCCAGTTTGCTACTACAGGCCGGCGACAGGCACAGTGCGGGGAACCTGCCCAGAAGCCCAGGGGCAGATCAGGGAACTGGGGTGTAAGCAGGCAGGAAAAGCCAAGGCAAGCAGGGGGGGCGCGAGAAAACCTAGGCAGAAGCATTTCTTGCACAGCTTTGGACGCACCACACACACAAGAGACACCACTCGGGCGGCCAGTCACCTGGTTCTAGGTGGAGAATAGGAAAGCGATGATAGAAATAGGCTCTCTGAGTGCTCTGCATCTCTGCAACAGAGAGGTTAAAGCAAAACCCAGGCAAAGGAAAAGGAGAAACCAACAGAAAGAATTAAAAAGAACCACTCAAAGCAACCAGCCTACCAAGGAGTAGAGGCGGGAATGCGACATGGCGCGGGGCTGGGAGCCTGGGCTGCGAGGCTCGGGGCTGCCCTTGACTTTCCCACACACGGAAAGCGCTCCGCCCAGGAGGACCCGGCCACGGTGTGTGCGCGAGGGCCGTGGCCTCCTGTTTCGGTCCGAGGAGCCCTCTCTCATGGGAGCTACAGAGGGCAGAGACCACCTGGCCTATGTCAGGGGGCACATGTGTACCCCTTGTTTGGCGGCTCAGCCCACTGTGGAGGTGGGAAGATGACCAGCCGCAGCCAAGAGGAGGTAGGGGGCGAAGGGCAAAGGGCGTACCATCCTTCCACAGCTCGGAGACAAACTTGTCAGAGGACTGGTGGAGCAGTGTGGCGATGTTGTCATTCAGGGGATCCATGTTCTTCATCAGCCACTCGTCAGCTTTGTAATCCACCTGGCGGGGTCAGAGAGGCAGGAGTCACAAGCTGCGCTGGGGACACGTGTGCTCACAGGGTCTCCGGAGCACAGGCTAACCCCATGCGTGGAAAAGTCAGAAAACGTGAAGACCCTTTGATCCAGCATTTCCACCCCTAAGAAGGAAGTGATGAGGATAAGGGGCGCGAGGCATCAAGACGTTCTCTGAGGCGTCTCGTGCAGAGCCAAAGCCTCAAAGCAAGGCATGGCCAACAACGGGAGCCTGGCTCTAGACATGGCATGGTGGCCACATGGTACCATGCTGGGTTTCAGCTTTCTTTAAATTTTTAGGTAATATGAACAAAGAAAAACAATCCTGGAAGGACAACAAAATGTTACTATTTCTTTTTAGTCATAAGACAAGTAATTTTTGTTTTTTCTTTGTCTTTTTAGAATGTTCACGTTTTCTCTAAGTATGTGTCAGTTTCATCTTTTTGGAAATATATTCTGTTTTCAAATATATTTTTTTAATTGGGCAGCCTCCTAAACTAGAGGGTTCAGAGAGACTCCCAGAAATAGATTCCTTTTTTCTCATTTTAAATAGAGATAGGGGCTGGGTGCGGTGGCTCATGCCTGTAATCCCAGCACTTTGGGAGGCCAAGGCGGGCGGATCACCTGAGGTCAGGAGTTCGAGACCAGCCTGGCCAACATGGTGAAACCCCATCTCTATTAAAAATACAAAAATTAGCCGGGCGTGGTGGCACATGCCTGTAATCCCAGCTACAGGGCTGTAATCTCAGCCCCTAGGGGGGCTGAGGCAGGAGGACCGCTTGAACCTGGGAGACGGAGGTTGCAGTGAGCTGAGATCGTGCCACTGCACTCTAGCCTGGGCAACAGAACAAGACTCCGTCTCAAAAAAAAAAAAAAAAAAAATAGAGATAGGGTCTCACTATGTTGCCCAAGCTGGTCTCAAACTTCTGGGCTCAAACTGTCTTCTTGCCTTGGCCTCCCCAAGTGTTGGGATTACAGGCATGAGCCCCTGTGCTCTGCTAAAATATATACTTAACAAAACAAGTAATACAGCATGACATCTTCATTGCAAAAGGTCCCAGAACAATACCCAGAGAGCATCAGGGACCTAGGCCTCCCTCTTCCCAACACAAACTGCAGCCCAGAGGTGCTCCCCTCAGTATGCAAGCGAATGCACGCTGCTGCAGCCCAGAGGTGCTCCCCTCAGTATGCAAGCGAATGCACGCTGCTGCAGCCCAGGGGTGCTCCCCTCAGCATGAAGGCGAATGCACGCTGCTGCAGCCCAGGGGTGCTCCTCAGCATGCAGGCGAATGCACGCTGCTGCAGCCCAGGGGTGCTCCCCTCAGCATGCAGGCTAATGCACCCCGCTGCAGCCCAGGGGTGCTCCCCTCAGTATGCAGGTGAATGCACGTTGCTGTTTATCATGAGGTAGGTGATGCCAGTTTCCTTTCCCCAGGCTCAGACCCTCTCACCCAGGCCAACATCCTTGTCCTTTTAGCGGCCACAGCACAGCCCACGGAAAGACGCACCACAGTTGATGCCATCGTGCAGGCCCCTTGGTGGGCTTTAGGGTGTTCCTAATTATTCAGCATTACAAATAATCCCACAGCAAAAGCCTTCCTGGAAGCTTCTGCACTGATGAGCGTGTGCGTTTCCCGAAGGTGAGAGTGGAGAAAGGAGGCTCGGGAAACATTCCTTGGTTAATGGTGTAAATCGCTTTTTTGGCTTTATTATTTTTTTCATGGGTAGTTTAAGACAGTTGCTTCCGCAGCCCCAGGAACCAGCCAAGCTAAATAGAAGAGGCCGGCACAGGTGTGCTAGAACCGGGCCTGGACTCCTTGTGGCTTGGGAACAGACCTGTGAAAGCTCCCACATCTCCTCGCCAGTCACCACCAACTAGTCACCACCAAAAAGGAGATGGCGCAGCCCCTGCCTAATCACAGCAATTAACTGTTAGGGTCTTTGTGCAGGAAGCACACAATATGCTGAGAAAAACCAGCTTTTGTCTAAGCATGCACCTCTATGGACTAAGTTGGGTCTAAGCCCCAGTCACATGCCGACTGGGAAGATGTCTGCTAGGTAAGTGTTGAGGGCAGGTCCACCACTGACTGACTGTGGCAGACTTGGCAACAGCAGCTGTCACCCACAGCAGTGGCAATTCCCCACACCTCCCCCCGCCGAAACTAGGACATGTTTGGCGATGTCTGGAGACATTTTGGGTTGTCACAACTAAGGACGGTGCTCCTAACTCTAGCGGGTAGCAGCCAGGGATGCTGCTAAACATCCTAGCATGCACAGGAGGGTCCCACAATAAAGAATGACCCAGCCCGCAATACCAGGAATGCCGAGGTTGAGGAGCCCTGCCCCAGAGCACTGATCCATGCCACATGTTGGGCCTCAAGAGCTTGTTTAATCCACGTAATCCTGTACGGTGGGTGGTCATTCTCATTTTCCAGATGAGGAAACCAAGGATCAGAGAGGTTAAGTAACTGACCCGAAGTCAAACAGCTTATGAGTGGCAGAGCTCTATTCAAACTCTGAGCCCATGCCTTTAGCCAAGCTCTGCACCTGACAGTCAGGCCCAACGATAATGCATGATGACAACCAGCCTGGGCACCGCGGTGGAGTGTCGCAGGCTTCTAACAGCATGGAGCAGGTGAAGGGGCTCTGTAAGCTGTGTAAATGATGATGCTGTCACCGGCCACATTACTGGGTGAGTCATTGTGCAAGAACCGTACTCAGGTCACACCCCTGCGTCCCCAGGAGCTACCCGGCTCCTGGTCCTAGAGAGCCTCGACTCCACCTCTCCTGTGAAGATCTGGCCAGCACCTCCCCGTGAGTGCTCCTCACCTTGCCTGCATAGTGGATAATGCAGAAATCAGCTTTGTCCTTCAGCTGCTTGGGCTTCTGGAACTTGGGGTGGGTGCCCTGCTCCTGCATCACCTTCTCCACGAAGCTCTTGTCGGTGGCTTTGGGGAACCAGCATTCCTCGTCCAGCAGGGCCAGAATGCCCGGGGGGCCTGCCTGGAGGAAGCGCAGCATCAGCACAGGTGAGCGCACCCTGGGAGGGGCACCCCACCCTTCAAGAAGCCAAAGCCCGGACATCAGAATCCCCTGAATCCCACAGAGGGTGGGCGACACACTCCCCAGGAGAAGCAAAGCACTGTTGAAGATTTCTAGTTTATAAAGAAACCTCTGGGGCCCAGGCTGCGGCTGACACCTTTACCCAAAGATCCATCACGGTGGTTCTCCAGCATTAGTGAAAGCCCCAGTGGGTTTGATGAAAAGTGCAGATCTGCTGACCCGGGGGGCCAGAGTCTGACTTCACAGTGCACTGGGGTCTGCCCAGGAGGCTGCCCTCAACAAGTACCCTGTGATCCTGCCACGGGAGATGCCACCCCACATGCTTTGCGCCTGCATGTCTATGATGAGATGGGATATGTAGGAGGAGCCCCTTGAGGAAGACAGTCCCAGGGACCCAGCAGCCTTCTGCACACTGAGTTTACAAGACAAGAAAGCAGATTTGGACACTGCAGAGAGGCTGACAAAACTTGAAGCCCAGTGGGTTCCTATTAGTTGGAAAATTCAACTGATTAAAGAAAAAAGCTCATTACAAAAGTAAATTTTTGGCCAGGCGCGGTGGCTCACGCCTGTAATCCCAGCACTTTGGGAGGCCGAGGCGGGCGGATCACCTAAGGTCAGGAGCTCGAGACCAGCCTGGCCAACATGGTGAAACTCCGTCTCTACTAATAATACAAAAATAAGCCTGTAATCCCAGCCACTCAGGAGGCTGAGGCAGGAGAATCGCTTCAAACAGGGAGGCAAAGGTTGCAGTGAGCCGAGATCACGCCATTGCACTCCAGCCTGGGCGACAAGAGCAAAACTCTGTCTCAAAAAAAAAATGGAAATTTTTTTCAAACTGAAAAAACTTTGTCCTAGGCCTTCTGATCAATTAACCATAATCAAAAGAAAACCCAGAGACAGGCCAGGCACGGTGGCTCACACCTGTAATCCCAGTACTTTGGGAGGCCGAGGAGGGCAAATCATGAGGTCGGGAGATTGAGACCACGGTGAAACTCCGCCTCCACTAAAAATACAAAAAAATTAGCTGGGCGTGGTGGCGGGCGCCTGTAGTCCCAGCTACTCAGGAGGCTGAGGCAGGAGAATGGCATGAACCCGGAAGGCGGAGCTTGCAGTGAGCCAAGATCAGGCCACTGCACTCCAGCCTGGGCGACAGAGCGAGACTCCGTCTCAAAAAAAAAAAAAGAAGAAAACACAGACACAGAAACAGCTCAGGCTTCATTACAGATCATACCCCCAACAAGCCTAAAACACAAACAGGCGACCCAACCTCTACCTGGCAAGAGGTTTAAGTATGAACTCATTGGAAAGGGTTCCTCTTTTCCATCTTCACACAGCTAATGCTGGCGATAAAAGCACTGCTGCTTGCTGGTTTTATGGGGGGATGAGCTGAGCTTTGGTACGTGTACACCTGGGCAGAGCACTCAACGCCCAGGGTCTGCACTGTTCCATGCTACAGTGAAAGCAGCCCGCGATAGGGCCTTACTACATCCATGCATGGCTGTTTCTTTAAGACAAAGAAATGCTTATCGAGCCCAGCCTTCAGGAGGATGCTGGGTGGTCTTCTGGGACTGAAAACAGGATGCTAGGGCCCCCGCCACATCTGCACCTGGTCCGGCAGCTGGGAAAAGCCCAGCCCACAGCTGCCGCCCAGAGCATCTCCTCTAATGGAGGCACCCACCCAGGCCTCCCAGGCACTGGATCTCAGCCTCGGGGCTTCGTCCTCCGGGTGGCACCAAAAGGAAGGGGAGTTAAGACACCTCCACAACCAACACAGAGCTGAGGTGAGGAGCGGGTGCCCCGGAAGGGAAAAGCCAGAGGCAGGTGTGAGGTCAAAGCAAGCCTGGCACTCACTGGCTTCTCAATGAGGTCGATGCAGGGCTGCAGGTCGAGGCCAAAGTCGATGAAGTTCCACTCGATGCCCTCGCGCTGGTACTCCTCCTGCTCCAGGATGAACATGGTGTGGTTGAAGAGCTGCTGCAGCTTCTCATTGGTGTAATTGATGCACAGCTGCTCAAACGAGTTCAGCTGCAAGGAGAGAAAACAATGTCAGAGAGACGCCAACCCTGCACTAAAGAGGCCCAGACACCCCTTGAGAAGGAGGGTGGGGCAGGGATACAGGAAGGGCCTCCTTGGGCACCTCCATGCCGCTGCCTTTAGAGCCCGGATGCTCCTGGCCTTCCCTTTATCCACCCAGCAGTGGGCAACATTTACTCTTTGGAGCCAGGGACCGCGGGCAGTCTGGTAAAGCCTTTTCAGAATAGTGCTTTAAATTGCATCCAATAGATTACAAAGAAAGTAGTTATTTTGAAATATAATCATCAAAATATTGTGATCCAGTAATACATTGTTTTTTATTTTTATTTTTTATTTTTTGAGACAGAGTCTCATTCTGTCACCCAGGCTGGAGTACAATGGCGCAATCTCAGCTCACTGCAGCCTCCGCTTCCTGGGCTCAAGTGATCCTCCCAGCTTAGCCTCCCTAGTAGCTGGGACCCCAGGCACACACTATGGTACATGGCTAATATTGGTATTTTTTGTAGAAATGGGGTTTCACCATGTTGCTCAGGCTGGTCTTGAACCCCTGAGCTCAAGCAATTCTTCTGCCTCAGCCTCTCGAAGTACTGGGACTACAGGTGTGAGCCACTGCACCAGGCCCTTCTATTTTTTTATTGAAGAGATGGGGCCTTGCTTTGTTGCCCAGGCTGGTCTCAAACTCCTGACTTCAAATGATTCTCTTGCCTCAGCCTTCCAAAGTGCTGGGATTACAGGAGTGAGCCACTGCACCCGGCCTCTGTGCTTCCTTATTAACAAGAACTAGCCATGGGCTTAATAACTTCCAAAATTTTGAGGTAGCGATGCATAAATGACACTACCAGATCTCTGCAACAACCGGAATGCAACACGAAAACATCTGATTTCTATTGGTGACAGATCACAAGTACTGCTAATACAACTGTGGTTTGTATAGTTTGTTCAGTTCGCAACTGGAAAAAATACATGATTTCAATGAGAGGTTAGTAAAAAATAAAGATGTAATTTTCTCATCCCAGCTCATGGCTCCTCTCAAACCTCCCGTGGACTCCAGGTTAAGAACCTCTAATCTACTGTAAGTATCGGTTTCCCTACTAGACCTCAAAGTCGTCATGGGCAAGGGAGATGTCTTATCCTGATGCTCAGGGAATATTTGCTGGAAGAATAAACAGGAAGCACCTGCCCAGGAAGCCTCCAAGAATGTGACCTAAAAGGTCCCATCCTCCCAGCCTGGACAACATGGCAAAACCCCATCCGTACAAAAAATACAAAAATTAGCCAGGTGTCATGCCACATGCCTGTAGTACCAGCTACTCGGGAAGCTGAGGTGGGAGAATGGCTTATGCCCGGGAGGTCGAAGCTGCAGTGAGCCATGTTCACACCACTGCACTCCAGCCTGGGTGACAGAGCAAGACCCTGCCTCAAAAAAAAATAATAAACAAACAAAAGGTCTCATTTTCTCCAGCATTTCTGGTTGAAAATGAGCCCTTCTGTTTAGCTTAAAAGACATCTAACTGAGCCTGGGCCACACCTGAGGCCCCATCTCTACAAAAAATGTAAAAATTAGCTGGGAGTGGTGGTGTGTGCCTATAGTTCCAGCTACTAGGGGGCTGAGGTGGGAGGATCGGTTAAGCCCAGGAGGTAAAGGCTGCAGCG
Source organism: Pan troglodytes (assembly GCF_028858775.2). Classification (NCBI taxonomy): domain Eukaryota; kingdom Metazoa; phylum Chordata; class Mammalia; order Primates; family Hominidae; genus Pan; species Pan troglodytes. Next base: position 38,328,806 of record NC_086016.1, read on the forward strand.
AGCTATGACTGCACCTCTGTACTCCAGCCTGAGTGACAAAGCGAGACCCTGACTTTTTTTTTTTTTTTTTTGAGACAGAGTTTCACACTTGTTGCCCAGGCTGGAGTGCAATGGCGTGATCTCGGCTCACTACAACCTCCGCCTCCCGAGTTCAAGCAATTCTCCTGCCTCAGCCTCCTGAGTAGCTGGGATTACAGGCATGCGCCACCACGCCCGGCTAATATATTTTTAGTAGAGACGGGGTTTCTCCATGTTGGTCAGGCTGGTCTCAAACTCCCGACCTCAAGCAATCTGCCGGCCTTGGCCTCCCAAAGTGCTGGGATTACAGGCATGAGCTACTGTGCCCAGCCGAGACCCTGTCTTTTAAAAAAGAAAAAAAAAAAAAAAAAAACCCCACACCCAACCAAAGTCTTCATGCAAAGGAGATGGCCAACTCAGATCGATGCGGGACCATGAGAAGCAGGGTTCTTAACCAAGGATAAGGCAACCAACAGGCCAAGGAGGCAGCAGGGTGGGTAATGAAGGGCAAGGCTCACATCAAAGATCTCGAAGCCGGCAATGTCCAGGATCCCGATGAAGGAGGCGCCCTGCCTCTTGGTCTTGTCCAGAGCCTTGTTGATGCGCAGCACCAGCCAGCGGAACATCCGCTCATAGGTCGCCTTGGCCAAGGCCTCGATGGCAAAGTCAGCCTGTGGGGCACACCCGGGGAGAGTGGTGTCAGATACAAAGGATCTGAAAACCCTCATACCCTATGCCCCAGTAATTTCACTTTTAGAGTCCTCCCCCTAGAGGAACAGCCCTAAGTATGTGGGGGGGAAAAAAAAATCTTCGTGCACAAATATGTTCACTGTGGTGTTATTTAAAATGATGAAAAGTAGAAACAACCTAATATCTAACAATATGGGGACAATAAACTTAGATCTTTTGAAATAAAATGGGGACACACTAAAGGATTTACAGAAAAAGTGATGCTTCAAAATAAGGCAGTGGTCTATGGCCGTACCACCCTAAATGCACCCGATCTCATCAAAATAAGGCAGCAGTCTATGGCCATACCACCCTAAACGTGCCCGATCTCATCAAAATAAGGCAGCAGTCTACGGCCATACCACCCTAAACGCGCCCGATCTCATCAAAATAAGGCAGTGGGCAGAGGGGCAGGGGGAGATAAGACAAACGATGAGCCGAGACTCGCCGTGAGTTAGTAACTGCTGAAGCCGCCTACGTGATGGGCACGTGGGGCTCTTTACACTCTCCCCTCTTCTTTGTTTTGCACATTTGAAAAGCTCTGTAATTAAAAGCCAGAGAAATAAGTTTAATTCTTTTTTTTTTTTTAAGTCTTGTAGGAAAGAGCTGCCCAACGATATTCATCACTGGGAATTGTTTTCCTTCTCTTGATTTTTCTGTATTAAGAGTCATGTAGTATTTTTGTAATAGAAAATGGAGGTTTCTCCTTAATGGTCAGGGAAACGAACAGGTGGCAATAATAATACGCGATGTCTTTTGAAAACAACGGTCTTGTCTTTCATGCAATGCTTCTGCACAGAAACAGCCGTGAGCTGTCAGTGTACAGCGAATGGGAGAAAGACTAAAAAATGAGCTTCCAAGTATTTTTGAGAGATGGGTTTGGCACCCTAAAAACCCCCATGGCCAGCACCCTAAAAGAAACTGGAAACCCCGGAGAGAGGCAGAAAGCGGTCCGCACTGGGCGGGACCTCCACTCCGGGGGCAGGCAGGCACATCAGTCTGGCAGGAAGGAGCAAGCACTGCTGCTCGTCTCTCAGCACACGTGGCAAGCCCAAGGCAGCAGGTGGTAGAGAAACAGCCGCTTGGCACAGGCTCGAGGATGGCGGGAGCCGCCACCCTGGCACCAGAAGGAGTTGAGCTACAGTGGCATCAAGTTCCTGCTTTTATACCAGACAGGACATGCCTATATCCTTGACGACCAATCAGCCACAATACCATCTCAATGTAAAGAGGCACAATGCAGCCTCAGGATGGCACTTCCTGGGCATGAAGCCTTGAGCGTGCCATGAAGTTTCTCCAGTGCTCTAGATGGGGTTATGCCACCTCTCTCCGGGTTGCTGTGAGGACTGCATCATGGAATCATGTGAAAGTGCCTGACACGGACACCCCAGGATGGCCCACAACAGCCTCAACTGTGCTGCTGCAGGGACATTCACCCAGGAGGCAGCCAGCTGCCCTGGCCCCAGAGGACATACCTGCTCTTTAGTCTGCGCCTTCTGGACGTAATCCCTTCCCACCTTGATGCGCGGGGTGAGGATTCCTCTGGTGAAATCGGTCACATTGATACCCAAGAGATGGGACACCTTTTGGGCAGCTAAGATTTTTCAGAGAATAAGAGAGGGACAAAAAGTCCTAATTAGACCCAAGAGACTAAGTCCCTCTGCTTGACTTGGGAGCAGAGAGGAAGAAAGCCATGGGGTGAATGAGCAATCATTACCAGGACAACCACATCTGGGCCCTTCTTTAGCAGGGCCACAGACACCTAGCACCCCCCAGACTCAGCAGCCACATGCAGGTCAGTGGGCAGGGCAGCTGTACCTCCCCCGAGCCCCACGGGGCAGAGAGGAAGGCGTCCTGACTGGAGGCCCCAGCGGCAGCAGCGGTTCCTCTGTCCACTCTCAGCCGCACACCTCAGAGTGTAAAAGCAGGTCCCTACCCACCACTGGGGCTGAGAGGAGCAGGCCAACCTGGTGCTGGGGCACGGAACAGCACAGGATCCCACAGGAATGTCTTTTTTTTTTTTTTTTGAGACGGAGTCTTGCTCTTGTTGCCCAGGCTGGAGTGCAGTGGCGCGACTTCGGCTCACTGCAACCCCTACCTCCTGGCTTCAAGCAGTTCTCCTGCCTCAGCCTCCCGAGTAGCTGGGATTACAGGCGCACGCCACCATGCCCGGCTAATTTTTGTATTTTTAATAGAGATGGGGTTTCACAATGTTGGCCAGGCTGGTCTCGAACTCCTGACCTCGTGATCTGCCCGCCTCAGCCTCCCAAACTGCTGGGATTACAGATGTGAGCCACCACGCCCGGTCAGGAGTGTCTTTTACAATCTACACACCCATGCGTTACATCCTTAGAGAGACCCTAAGGAGGGCACGTTAAGACTGAATAACTTGCATGGGGTCATTTGCAGCAACCCTAACAAAGGGGCTGAGTCGGGTGTGGCAAGGACATAATTTCAAGATCTCGACATAGTCACGGGCAAGGCTCCCATTAAGGAGGAGCTACGGCAGAAATCATTGGTGTCCTGACAAATGGTTTGGTCTCAGGAATGAATAAGGGAAGCCCTGGTCCACATGATCACAAGTTTTTCTGAAATGCTTACTTGGTGAGAAAAAAAAGCAGGGTCATGTTTACGTGTGTTTTACATCTGTATAGAAAATACCGACAGATATACGGCCATAAACACACCTAACATTAAAAAGAACAGTGTCCGGAATTTCCGCAAGACCTTCCCTCCTGAGCAAATCCATGGCCAAGCACCTGCCCCATTATTTCCGGCGAGAGGCCCCGGGTGTTACCTGTGTTGTCGGGCATGGACGCCTGGTCAGTGTTCCGCTCCTTCTTGAAGACGATGTTGCCGAGCTGAAGAACCCCTGAGATGACCCGCAGCAGGCCTTTGGGTGCAATCAGAGGCAGCTCAGAAGCAGACATGGGTCATGGTGATTCCCGGGGGTGGGGGCCACTCATCTAGAGATCCTCAAGCCAGACAAGCCAAGCAGGGACACCCCCCAACTCCCTGGGGCCACAGGGGCGCCAGGTCTGCGTCTAACGGTGTGCGGTGGGCCCAGCCACCCTAGAGGGCTCACCCCCTCCTGGCCGACATGGCCTGTCCGCACTGCCATTCATGCTGGGCTTCACCAGCACAAAGCACCCATCTATCCCCAGCTTCTTCCACACTCCCCGAGACAGGACATGAATATTCTACTTTCAGCAAATGGCAAGGGCTGTGCAGTGGACCCGAGCCCTGGGCAGTTAAGAACATGTCCTTTGCACCCTTTCTGAATGCCTGTGGTACCACCAGGAACAAATAACCTTGAACCTCAAATCTGAGGAATCATTTTCCCACACACTGAAGGCCTTCCCCTTCCCCTGGCCTCTAGCAGCCTCCCCAGGCCCATCGGCTACCCTGATGCCCCTGAGGCCGTGGGTACCAGCCTTCCTCTGCCCCACACTTGACCACAGGAGGGCCAGCCCTGTACCCATTTGCTCCTCTTCTGGGATGCCCATAATTCTCATGGCCTCCATGGTCTCCTGGAACATGTCCTTGTCCTGCTGCCCAGGGATGGTGACGTGTCCATTGGACAGGAAGCGGTATTTGTTGTACGGCTCCAACAGGAGATCAGCTGTAAGGGGTGGAGGGCAAGGGCGCCTCAGTGAGGTGCTGAAAGCAGAGGCTCCCTCAGCGCTGTGACCTCAAAGGTTGGAGAGACTGGGACAGACCCTGAGCCCTGACGCGCCCTGGAAACCGCAGAGTAGCCAGCGACGTTCAGCTTTCCTCAGTGTCTGAGACTCTGACACTCCCGTCTCCTGGCCCAGGAGAGCGCCAGGGTCCTGCGATTTGCAGCTACATGTGCAACCCACCCTAGCTTTTCTCTGGCATGGTCAGAAACAGAAGACCAAGTCCTTAGGATGGCGCAGAGAACAGGAGTCACTCTCACTTCTCCCCGTTAAACCCAAGGCCAAAAGTTTTCATTTCCCAAATGATGTCTACGGCCCAATTCTGGCAAGAGGCCCAGAGCCCGGCAGCCCCGGTGTCAGGCTGCAGGCCAACTACTCACTCTTCAGGTGCTCTCCAGCCCCAGACAGGAGATAATAGAAGATGTGGAAGGTCCGTTCTTCCTTGGCTTGGCGGATAGCACGAGATTTCTCCAAAAGATCTTTGCAAATATTAAGGAGCAACACAAGCTGGGGAGAAGGCAAGCCCTCCACTGTCCTCATTTTTTTTTTTTTTGGAGACAGAGTCTCGCTCTGTCACCCAGGTTGGAGTGCAGTGGCGTGATCTCGGCTCACTGCAGCCTCCACCTCCTGGATTCAAGCGATTCTCCTGCCTCAGCCTCCCAAGTAGCTGGGATTACAGGCGCCCACCACCACACCCAGCTAATTTTTAGTAGAGACAGAGTTTCGCCATGTTGGCCAGGCTGGTCTTGAACTCCTGACCTCAGGTGATCCACCCACCTTAGCCTCCCAAAGTGTTGGGATTACAGGAGTGAGCCACTGTGCCTGGCCAGCCTTCCATTGTCCTCTTATTCTCGTCCAAAGGAACTGAACTTCACCAGGAAGGAAGAATGGCACAAAATGGCAAAACACAGCAAAAGCAAACTACCTGGGTTCTCACCTTCAAGGGGCACGGTATGTCCAAGAGGAACTCACACCTTCGGGAGCCTTGTCTCATTCTTACAGGTAATGGGAACAAGAACATTCCCACAAGCAAAGGCTAAACGGTGGCACGCGGGAGAGTGGCATCCCCCAAACGCCTACCTCTGGGAGCCACACTAGACGGCTTTCAACAGCTCCATGCCATTCAAAGCACAGGTTATCCTGCCTGTAAATAAGGAAAGCCCTAAGCTCTGTGTTGGGTTTGCACTAGCTGATCCTGACAGTCCCCTAGCTCCACAGAGAAGGTGTCAGGATGGGCCCATAAGGGGGAAAGTGCTGGAATCAGGAGGCAGCTTCTTCTCTACAGAGGTCATGCCTCCCCTCCAGATCCAGAACTCTTATCCCAACGAACCACAAGGATACAAGTCTCAATGTTGGCTCCAACGATGTAGCCATTGACATCAAAGTTGATGCGAATGAATTTGCCCTAAGTAAGAAAGGATAGCAAGAGATCAGGGGTGCCCCTGACATGGGGAGCTAGAGAGCAAGAGGGAGACCACAGCCCCCCGCCCCACCTCCAGTGGGCACAGCTTGGAGGGAGAAAACCCAGGGACAGGACCCATGTACCAGGCCAGGGGCCCCCTACGCCCACACCACACGGGACCTCAGGACTCAGGCGCCACACTGCCTAAGGCCATGAGCCTGAGACAAGCTGATCCCACACCCAGGTTCCACCGCAGAGGGGGAAAGAGACCAGTTATCTGGAAGTGTTCCTCTCTGCCTGACCCGGGAACTAACTGGCTACTGGTGACAGCTGAGCACTCTGGGGCACAGCAGGCAGCGCCCTCACTGGCCTTTCCACCTCTCATGAGAGAGGCTGAAGAAGCTACTCGTGGCCTTCGTCCTTAAGAGGTGCAGGGCAGGTCCACACCAACTGGCATTCGGTCTGGCCTAGTCCACACGACAGGCCAGATAGCACCGAGTCTGAACCGTCCTCGGTTTTGAGGGGAGGGCACCCAGGAAAAGGCACCATGAGCCAAAGCTCCGGGCAAGGCCCTCTGTCCCCAGAGCCGGGGCGCCGCCGCGCTACTCACGAAGCGGGAGGAGTTGTCATTCTTCACGGTCTTGGCGTTCCCGAAGGCCTCCAGGATGGGGTTGGCCTGCAGCAGCTGCCGCTCCAGCTCGCCCTGCAAGGAACCCAGGGACGCAATGAAGGCCGGGCAGCGACCTGGGCTGCCGAGCCTGCCCTGCCTGGAAGGGGGACGATGGCAGAGCCGTGTCAGCATGTCCAACGTGCCAGGAACAGAGGTTTCCGGGTGGGCTCCAGTGTGCGACTCCAACCAAGGCCAGGCCCCGGTATCATCCAAGTGCGGCCTTCCCGCCAGGCTTTGGAAACCTTGGTCAGTTTGAACTTACTTCCATGGCCCTGGAAACGGCAGGCAGGAAGCTCCCTCAGCTCTAGGAACCTGGCCCTGGAGGACCCATGTGAAAGCAGCACTTAAACTAGGGAGCCGGCGGCACAGACACCCTGGGACAGTGTCTCCACCCTGTATACACCAGCTTCCCTCTACCTCCTTGCCTCTAATCCTCACATTTTTATTCCTTTTCATAGGAAAAGCAAATGAGGGGATCGGATCTGGAAAATATACACGCTCATCTCATCTGTGTCCTGATAAATGCTTCACTTTCTGTACCAGCCCCTCCACTGCCGCGTCCAAAACCACCATGACAGGCAGTGAGCACGCGATCCATGAGGCCCACTTTGGGCTCCAAGCTGTTTACTGAGAATGTCAATAAATCCTACTCTGAACTCCAGGGTGCTTTGTGGTAGACAAAATGCACCCTTGTGCCTTCTTATCCCTGGATCCCCACCATACTCATGGGGCAGGACAGAGCAGCCCCATTTCACAGAAGAGGAAGCTGAGGCCAAGGGAGGGGTGCTCAAGGTCATCCAGCTATCAATCAGCAGAGCGGGGTGGCAGAATTCCAGTCCCCTACCTAACCTGTCAGCCACTGCCCTGTCTTTGCACCTGTGCAGCAGGCCCATGCAACCAGGGATTAACTAACGCTGGCTAAGGAAACTAGGGAGTTGGTTCCCCTTAATGCCTGAGTGCCCTCTGGGGAAAAGAACATCACACAAGGGCCAGGCAAGGCTTTGTATTTATTAAAGACTGGAGTCAAGCCAGGGTTTTCCGGGAACAGCAGCCGCCTGTGAGTGATGACAAGGAAAACTAGGAGGAGTAGGAGCTCCCAGGAGAGCCATGGACCCTGGCCTTACAAGCACACCTGCCACAGACGAGACCCATCTGCAGGGCACCGGGGACACTCTGGAGTCTAGCAGAGCCAGATTGGAAGCCCACCTGAGACCACAAGGGACACAGCAGAGCCTCTTCCTCTGGCAGCCCTCCTAGGCCAGGACCCCCCAGCCCAGGGCTAGGAAGCCTTCCGCTTGTGAACCATCCAGACAAGTGAGGGCATTGCTCTAGTGCCCGCCCCTGAAGGAGGGTCAGCAGGGCCAGGTCAGAGGGCAGGGGTCAAGCCCACAGAGCAGGCTCTACGTGTGCGCTGGGCACCAGTGGTAACTGGACACCGGGCTTCCACCCACAGGCCTCGGGCGGGCCTGGGAAGTCGGCTGAGGCAGCCCACGGAGCCAGACTTGGATGAGAATGGCTCCCCCACCCACTACGCCGTTCCTCTCAGAGCACAGGCCAGGCTGCCAGGCTGGCTGAACCGCCCCATTCCCGCAGACAGAAGGGAGCGCGGCCCCTCCATTGCCTGTGCTCGCCCTGGCTGAGAGGCGAACTGAGGCCTCTGTTTGGGACCACACGCTGTTGCCGTGGAAAGTGGGGCCGCAGGGCCAAGTCGGGAGCAGCCACTTCAGATTCCAGAGCTGTGTTCCCTGCTGACAACAGTGATGACTAACCTATGGCTTTTTATCTACTGACATCTAATTGGGCACAGAAGAGACTTTAATTTTTCAATGAAATCTGCGTAACATGAAATGATGCGGTACTGTATAAGGTTTGGGGTTACCCATCGGTTTCTGAAGGGCTTCACTGGGTGGTGTTTCTGCCAGTGGGCCCCAGCTCGTACACAAATAACAGAGCAGGGAGAGTCAAAGGTCACCATTCAGGCTCCGGGCATCTGCCTGGAAAGCCCCTTGGACCAAGCTCTGCTTTGCCAACCTGCAGCCCAGGCCAAACCTGGCCTCCCCACAGCAAGGTGAGGTCTGGAACAACCCCTCTGCTGGTGTTGGGAGGGTCAACTTGGTCACTGCAAGTGAGAGAGTGCTGGCTCCCAAACCAATTCAAGGGTGTTCCGTGCTCCGGTGGCCTGTGGAAAATCACAGCACAGCTTCAGGCAAGGAAATCAACCAAACCGGCCAATGGCCTTTCACGCTGACAGCCTGAGCTATGACTGGAAGACTGGGGCAACCTACTCCCTCACTCTAGTGGGCTCAGGGCAGGGACGGGGTGCCTACCAAAGTCTGCTTTTTGACAACGTGGCTCCCACTGTCACCCCCAACCCCAGCATGCTGTCTTTGCTGAGTGCTGCCTTCCCCTCTACAACAGGAACCCCAGATGTAAGGCATATGATCTATTTCACTGCTCTCCGTGTCCTGTCTCCTGTCTTCCAGGACAGGAACTCCAATGTCACCCTCCCAAGAACCAGTCACATACTAGGCAGTCAATAAATACTTGGGAAATGGATTTTACTGCAAATTCAGAGATGGAAAAGCACAGCTAGAGAACTCCTAACCTCACAGCTCTGTTTTTAAAATAGGCCTCCTAAAAAGAATGGAAAATGGGGGGTAGGGAGGGAGAGAGGGATGGAGAGAGAGAGAGACAGAGAGGGAGACAGAAGAAAAGAAACTTTATTAGTTTCTAAATATAACTCCTGACGCCCCATGGAAAAAGATTCCAAACGTCTTGAGAAGCTTGGCACATGAAAAGTTACTTTTGGTTCGGTTCCAGAAGACTGTACTCATTAGGCCATTCTGTAGGCCACACCCCAGACCTGCATGCAGACTCACACCCCTCCTTACTTACGAAGGCCGCACACGGCACGCCAGTAAGGTGGAGCCACCGGGAGCGGCCAAGCTCCCCTGACGGCTTCAAGGAACACCACTGGCACTTAGCTTTCACAGGGGAGGTTAAGAGTGTGTGCTTGAGAGAGAGCATCCCACAGCCATGCTTAAGTCTGATCACCCCAACCTCTGAAAAACTCCAACGTGAGAACTCCCCGGCACTGCTTCTGACTGGCACGGCGGTGGCAGGTGAGGGCAGCCGGCCATCTGCATCTGGTCTGGACCACAGAGCGTGGAGGGCTCCGTGAGAGCGGAGTCCCCATCCACCGTGCCGGGGTCAGGTTCCACACGGGACATGACAGCTATGGTGCGCTGTGGGGAAATCTGGGCATGACTGGAGTTTCTGAGAACAACTAGGTGTGAGGCCCGTCCCCATTCTGCAGGAGCTGTCATTTCAGAGTGCACAGGAGGTCACTGTGTGCCACACCCAGCCCCTCCTCCCAAGACAGTCAGTGAGCTGAGCCTAAAAGAAGAGTTCTAGCTGCAGAAAGTGACAAGTGTGGGGTGAAAAGCTGCTTAGAACAAAATACAGAATTCAAGGGCACACGATGGGCAGAACACGCATTCCCAGTGCAGAACGTGCAGTAAACGTGCAGCTCACCTAGCGAGGACACTGCTGGGTTCAACCATAATCCATCAAAAGGGAGAGGAAAAAAATGGAGGTGAGATGACTTTCCAATTGCCCTTTCTCTCTTCGCTGGGGTGGTGGGGGTGGGTGGCTGTTCACCCAGAGGCATTTCAACAGCAGGGAAAAGAAATGGAATCAAATACAGGTCTGCCTGAGACCTTTCAAGCCTCCATCAACTTGAGGACCAAGTCTTGGAATCTGCCTTCCAGCCTCAGAAGGGGAGGACACACAGCAATGAGCTGCAAAAGCCAAGAGGGCTGCCATGCAAACTCCAGGACCTCGCCAGTTTCCACAGCAACTCACAAGGCTAGGAGGCCAAGGACGGAATGGGCTTGCTACCGCTGGACCACTCCCAGGACAGGCCACGCCGTCGCCTCAATGGAAATGGGCCCAGCCTCTGCTTCATTCCCCAAAGCATCCTCTTGTAAAGCTGAAGCCAGGACCACTAAGTGCTCTTCCTCCATCATCCCACCAAGGCCAAGCAAGCGGCCACGGGGACAAGGGCCGCAGCACTCACCTGGTCCTTCTTGCTCTTATGCGAGGACGCCACGTACGCCAGATACTGGATGACCTTCTTGGTGTTCTCCGTCTTGCCAGCTCCTGATTCACCACTACCAAGAGAGGCAAGGAAGTCCTGGGCTTAGGCATGGCCAAGTCCTTGACCTCTGTCCCTTCCCACTGCACGCTCCACTGCCTCGCATTCTGTTGGGTGCCTGTGAAGGACCCAACGTGTAGCAGAAAACGGGACTGCCACATAAACGCTCTGGAATCCTCAGGCAGTTCACTTCCCATGGCTCTCCAGGGGCCAGACAGAAGTAAACTGAAATCCACTGCCTGTCCTGGTCACTTGGCAGGGCAAGTGACTTCACATCCAAGTGTTTTAAAAATCAGTTTTAGGCAGCTGTGGACTTAGGGGTCAAAGGCACTTGTACATGTTCCTTTGAAACGTCACTTAAAGGAACGTTCTATGCCATTAACTCCCTTGGCAATGGGGTTTAAGTTCAGAGGCTTGTTAAGTTCAGAGGCTGAGAGGCCCCAGTATCTACTTCAATCCAGGTAAAGAAAAGCCACCATCCAGAGCAAGAAGGAATGCCTTCCGCCCAGAAGTTACGGAGGAGCTGGTTCCCAGCTGGATTGTGGAGAAATCTTGCTTTTCCTTTCTGCCATAAGCTCCACCCTCCTTCCCACTGGCTCCTTGAGGAAGGATGATTGAAATTGAGCTCATCCATGCAGTGGGACCACTGAGTAGCAAACATACAAACTGAAGTCCTATCCCTTGGAGAAGTGGAGGAGGGGCCTTGAATTGGGAATGGGGGACTCTGTAAGCCCCAGTTGTGGTTTCAGTAGGAGACCTCAAGAATGAGAACAGATTGGGGTGAAACGAACCGCTACCCAGACGGAGAAATACTTACGTGCACAAGATGGATTGATCTTCTCGGTCTGAAACAAAGGAGACATCAGATTAACTCCCGCCAGATACAAAAGCCTCCCCGCCTTGGTCCCAAAGAGTTGCCCGTTTCCCAGACAGGGAGCACAGTGTCACAGATGCTGTCTTTGTGGGGATCTCGCAGTCCACCCTCACACCTGGCTGGGAGGAGCATTTGCCGGGGAGAGTGCCACTGGGCAGCTGCTCCTGCCGCCCAGGAGCTCAGACTGTCCACCCACGCTGTTCAGCCCCCACCAGAAAACCAGAAATAGTTCTGTGTCTCCCACCTTAGAGGAACTAGTGTGTGGAAAACTCTCCAGGAGTCGACTTCCCTGGGAGCTGAGTGGGACCTGCCCTGTGTGTTTATAACAGGGTGGGGGGCTGAAGCTGTTAGAAAGAAGCCTGCTGCAGGTGCTCTAAATACCATCCCCACTGAAGGAAGGAGCACCATTTAAGAGGCTGGGGAAGGAGGGGTGATGAGGCCTGGCTTTGCAACGGGACAGCCCTGGGATAAGATGCTGCCTTACAGCCTGAGACCCGGGACAGGTGCGCAGGCTTCTTTGAGCCCCAGCTCCCTCCTCCGCAGCGTGGGATAACAGTACTTGTGTCCACAACACATGTGAACACACCAGCACGGTGTCTGGCAAGTGGAAGGCGTGCAATGATGTCACTTTAGAGGCAGCTTGTAAAGAATGACAGCTCCTGATGGGTTTCTGTGACAACCTGTTCTCTAGCCGGGTGTCAGGAACTTTCAGCAACTATCAACAGCTCTATGAACTGCTCGGCAAGGAAGGTTATAAATACCCACCCTCCCCCAGTACAGGAGGGGCAGTAATGCCCACACTCTGAAAGCTAAGTTTGCCAGAAACACTAAGGCATCCTGGCTGTTCAGTACTGGGTATTCAAGCAACAGCTGAAAATACAAACTCATTTTTTTCCGTTTTATCCCACCCCATCTAATAGCCTCACCGTCCTTGAAGTCAAATTGGCCTGAATCCAGGATCAGGCTACTTACAAATATTTGAGCTGCAGTGAGGTATTTAATTCTGAGTCTCAGTTTCTACATCCACAAAGTAAGATCTGCTACTAACTCCCTTGCAGGATTAGTTTGAAAAATAGAAATAACACATAAAATGGACCTGCCACAGTCCCTGTAAAGACAGTAAGCTCCACAAACGGTTGCTGTCTATACCGACTTCCCCATCGCGACGTCGCCACAATGGGTGGCAGTGGCGTTGTCAGGGCAGTGGGAGCATCCGTGGCTGTTGGTACAGTATCGGCCCTGGGTGGAAACACGGATTCAGCGACGTGTGAAGGACACACTGAGTGGCTCGCACCGCCTGGTCAGGGCCCTGCGTGACTAGGCACTGGGAGAATGACTCACGGCTTTCCACGTGCATGGCCTCAGGAGACACATTTAACTGTTCAACACCAGTAGCCACCGACCAGCTAGGCTGCCTGCCTCTTCCGAGGTGAGCTTTCTAGCGTGCCTGACCTCAGCAGCGTGTGGGGCTGGGCACTGCCTCCAATCTCTTCTTCTGCCCACTGGTCATTCAGGAGGGAAAAGGAAGCCCAGACAGAAAGAAGAAAAAACAAACCTCACACCCAACACCAATGACAGCTGCCCTTGCCCTGGGCCGCAGCTTCCTCCCAGCCCCCTAAGCATCAACGGGGTGGGGGCGCAGAGGGGCTGGGTCACTCTCATTCACAAACACACCCCACACCCTGCTCTCTGATGTGGAAACTACTCAGGAGGCAAGCTCTAGGGAAGGCAAGCCTTACTCCCCCTTGCCTTTCTCAAAAAACACAGAGTCCTTCAAGCCTGCACAGCGAGGACAGAGATTAGAGACCTGAATCCTCGACTAGACAGACGGGAAGACAGAAGGGAGGGAGGCGGCAGGAACGACAGCCTGGGGAAGACAGAGCAATTTCGTCGCTGGCCCCTAACGACAGTGTGGCAACTGATAAGGGTTTGGAACAAACATTTTTGTCATCCCAGCCCCTTGCCCTCCCCCACTGCGTCTCCCTGTGGTCTGCCCCAGCTGTGGGCATGTTTAGTCACCGGCTCTACTAGCAGGCAAGAATGTACCTGCGAGTGCTGGCAAGTCGTGAGCAGCAACGGCCCAATTCTACCATAAAAGGAAACATTCCCCAACCCTTCCAGAGGAACCGTTTTCCCAGGGCTGTCCCTAGGATGGCTGGAATTCCTCTAATTGTGTGAGGAGGAGTCAGAGGCTCTGCTGCTGAACAACAGGAAGCAGAGCCCCCAAACACACTCGAGGGCATGCACACACAGGCACACGCACGCACAAGGACATGGACACACACATAGACACACAAGCATCTGTGCATACACAGTCACATATGGAGGTAGGTGTACAGAGGTACGTGTGCACAGAAATACATGCGCACACACGTGTGCAAAGCCATATACGTAGATCCACACATGGACGCACACAAGGCACACAGCTGCACACGCATTCACAGATGCATATCCACAAGCACAAGTGCAAACACAGGCACGCAAGGCACATGTATTCACAGGTGAATGTGAACATACATGTATGTACATAGCCATGCACACACACGGATGTATGCACAGGCACACACACTTCAAATTCCGAAACCCCAGAGCCAAATTCAGTGTCTCCTCTTCATCCACCCGAGCATCCCTAGCTCTCCCACTTCTCCAGCCTTCCCCCTCCAATTCCTGAAGCCAATTTACCACTGTCAACACAGCCTAACCATACCTTAAAGAAATCTGGATTTGTTCTGCCAGGAACATTCATCTGGACAAATGCTTTCTGCAAGGCAAACTGCTGGGAGGCCTCCTCATTGCACCTCTTACCGCACTGCTTAGTATCCTAAATCCACCGGCCCTATGCACCACGAATTGTACCATGGCCCCATGCAACCGAAAAGGTCTTTCCAATGCTCAGGAAGGGTTTTGGTCTGTTATCTTGTGTGGCCTCCAATAACCTTACAAGGTATTGTATTGTAATGTACAAAGCAGGTATTATCATCATTGTTTTGCAATCTTTCCACACAGCAGTTCTTCTAGATTTGTTCCTGATCTCAGAGGCCTCTCTTCTGGGCAGTGGGGTGGTTAGAATTCTTAGCAACCAGTGGGCTCTTTGGCCTACTCAGTTTACTCTGCAGCCCACCTCCCCACCCTATGCATTCTAGTGGAGACTGCCATTGGCGCCCACCCCATCAACCCTTCCCCGCACTGTCATCTCACAGGATGAGCACATTCAGAGTCCGGCCCAATCCGCTTGTTTTGGCTCGAGTCCTTATTTGGCCTGTAAGGACTGAAGGCTTATTTGAAAACGCCCTTCCTTCCTCTAAACGGGAGGAGGCCACCAGGGACAAGCCTCTTCTGGGACACGAGCCCCCTGCCAGATGAAAGTCTAGCCGTGGTAGGTGCCTGAACCCACTGCCCCAGCCCCTCTCTTGGTGAGGGTGGGGTAGAGACGGGGTTATGAGTCACTCTGCAGTAGTTTTCAGACTTTTCAAAAAGCAGCGGCAGTCCTTCCTCAGATAAAATCTTCCCAAATTCCTGAGCAAGGGACAGTGGGTGGTGGAGACAGGGTTCCTCATAGCACAGTTTGACAACCACTAGTCCATGTGTCTGGAGCAGTTCTGCAAAGGAGGAAGCCACAGCCGAGAGCGCTGCGGCCCTGGGTTCCGCTCTTCCCCACGCAATGCCTGGCCCCTTGACCTCTCTGGGAATGAAGGGACTGCTCTGAGGATGGAAGGAAATGGTGTTCCTGTCGTACACGGTGTGAGGCAGACGCCCAGCCATGCCGTCCTCACCCGCCTGCTGTCTCGGAGCTCCCAACTGAGCAATTCCCTGGCACCGCCACGAGAAAGTCTTTCATAAAACTTACAAATTCAGGAACCAGGCCATTTTCTCCCTGGATTTCATTTTCAACCTAAAATGTCCTGAGGCCAAGCCCATGCAGTGAGGGCATCTGAGCTGATGTGGCCATCTACCTGTGGACAGGTGTTTCCAGCCAGCTCAGCAGGCTGGGCCCAGGAGGGAGAAAGGGGAACCTGACCGCAGGTATTTCATCCCAGGTGCAGACTTCTGCTGGGGGCTTAAGCCTCACTTCCTCTGTGAGAGGAGCTGCAGCTCACTCTTGTCCATAAAAGGCCACGAGGCTTGCAGAGCGGTGACATCAGCCCAACAGGAAGTACAGAGGAAGGGGCCTGCTTCACCAGCAGCCACTGCTGGGACTGACTCATCACCCCACTCCCAAGATCACACCTCCCGAGGTTCCAGCATGGAGCAGCTCTCTCGGGCTCCACCTGGGAGAGGCCCCTGCAAGACCCCATCTTCAGCTCCACTGGGCTTCTTGAGAAATGGGTATGGGCCAAGAAAGAAAGACAGGAAAAAGGGCAGTTTCAGGTTGGACAACATGCCCACGTTGGGTGAGACTGATGGGATAATCTGAGACAAACGGGACCAAAACTTTCCACCACCAGGGAGTCTTCTGCTTTCAGGGAAACTCCAGAGTGGCCCCTGGGGGTGGCTTGCTATATGTGTTGGCACTGTGAGCCCTGCCCTGCGTTGCCAGGATGGCTTGATCAGAGTTGCACAAATGGGGCTGAGAACTCAGGTCTCTGGAAACCTCACCCACCCCAGGACTCCCCTCCATCGAACACCCCTGTGAGCACAGCACTCGGCACCTCCCGCAGGCCTGCATCAGTGCTGCAAAGAAAGGGCCGCGACACTCTCATGACGGGAAGCTCTGCTTCTCCACAGCCAGCTCAATTCACAAGCTTGGGTTACAAGTCTTTGGGAGGCAAACAGAGAGGTGAAGAAAAGCAAGTGCAAAATGATGCTTCATATTAGCAGAGGCTGCAGATCTGTGCCGAGTGGGGTGGAGCTTCCTGGCAGCCTGCCTGCCTAGCAATCTGCCAGCAAACGAGGAAGCCCCTTCCGTCGCTCCCAGGCACACAATGTGGTCATGGGCGAGTGTGCCCTCCAGGCCACCACGGGAGGCCCAGACCAAGGGACATGCCACCTCAGCAGCATCCACACCAGAAGCCAGTTCGACTCGGCCCAGTGCCTCTGCCCATAGCCCCTGTGATCTCCCAGGTGGAACCTTGGTTTGAACCTGCTGAGACCCAAGTCCCCACTTATAGGAGGCAGAGAATGGGTAGCCCTCCCCCTCCAGGCACTCTGGATAATTTAAAAAAAAAAAAAAAAAACCTCAAGGGATTGCTCTTAACTTTCATTATGTCAGACTAAGCGAGGCCCCAAACAAGCCTTCTCTTGGCCAAAATGCATTAGGAAAACACAGGTAAGTTCCCAGCACACAGGCAAATCTGCCAGAAACAGCACTGCTGTTTCTGTGGGTGGGGCCAGGAGGGGGAACCTTCTCCTTCTGGGGTTGTTGCCAAGGCAGCTCCAACAGGTTTGTCAGATTGGAGGGAAATTCAAAAGCCACATACGAGTGCTGACCACCCACAGCACATGCCACCGGGACACTCCCAGTCCGGTTCCGCCTTGCTCCTACCTAACATTTCCCTTGGGAAAAGGAAAGACAAGGCAGGAGGGGCCCCTGTTGACTTCTGCAGAGGGCTGGATCAACAGGGAATAAGAGGGAAGGAGCTGGGACACACACAGGGAGCATGGCAGACACAGCCAGGCACTGCTCATGACAAACTCGGCTCCCTGTTGGAGCACAAACAGGCCTGCAAAGACAGCAACCGGCTTTGTGAAACTCCTTTTGATGAGTCAAACGTGCTTGAGAGCACCAGGGACATCAATGGTAGGAGGTGAACAGTAACAGCGCATGAACATGTTGCCTCGGAGGAGCGGTCGGTAGAAGGAAAGGCATGTCGGTGACTGTTAGGCTAGGATTCACTCCTGGAGCACGGCTCACACTTCCTCTCCTTTCAGCTTAGACCTGTGCCCTGTTGTATCTGTGGACCAGCTCATGTGGAAGAGACAAGATCTTCAGGAAGAATCCCAAAGCCAGGTGGGAATGACATCCTGAGCCCCCATCAGTACTGTCTGTTTGCCAAAAGAAAACCTGGGGTCTCAAGAGTTTATGGAGTTTATGATCAAGGTCCACACGGGGCTGACAGCCTTGGTCAAGACTAAACAAATTTGACAGAAGCCACTTGCAGAATCCCAACTTTTATACCTGCAGATTTTCAGTTCATTTATCTTTCTTTAGTTGTAGGGAATTACTTTGGTTCTCAACTGATAACTTCATTCCAGAAATCAGGTATGTAAAGGAAAGCAACTCCTTTCTCTGAACACACTGTTGTTCAGCCCTGACAAACTGGGACACAGTTCAACCGAAGTCTCTAAGCCAGAGCTGGAGAGAACAGGAAAAACGGGCTGGTAGGTGACACTCACCAGGCAGCAAGAGAACTCGTCACGGGAGGCCAAAAGCACAAAGTGGCTTAGTGATTAGGGATTTGATGTGAGTTTTTGTTGTTGGTTTATTTCAGGGGATGTGGAGCAGAAACAAAAAACACTGGGCAAAGCTTCCAAACACCCCCACCCAAAATTTCGGGTTCTAAGAGGCCACTTCCTTTTTATCTCCCGCTCAGTGGGCCCAGAGCAAAGCATGGTGGGCCTGTTGGGTTGGATTTACAAAAAAAAAAAAGTAAGCCTAACGCTGAATCCTTGAAAAGGGCCCGTTAACCGCAGATTCCTCTTCTAGAAAGAAGAAGTTCTAGAAATGAGACTGACAGGCAGGACCATGGGTAGTTCAGCAGCCTCATGCTGGGGCCGGGCTTTCCTTCCTGGGGGAGCAGCACAAAGCAGCCAGCTCGCATCAGCTCGAGGACAGCGCCTCCCGGCTGCAGCCATGGTGTTGGGTGGTGGCCCAGGGCCTGCTTCCCACAGCACCTGTCTGGTCCACCAGCATCCCAGGGAACAGAAAAGTGTCTCAGGGCTGCAGAAGAACCAACTCTGGATCAAGCACATCTCCTAAAGCTCCACTGAGGCCACATCAGCCCCAGGCCTCAGACCAGATAAGCCAGAGACCGCGTCTGCTATCGCGTTCCAGTGTGTGGCGCAGTCGCTGCAGGGGCGGCTGTGACAACTCACTTCCTGCACCTGGACTCTCGGGAGAGTGTTTTTGGGGAGATTCAAATGGCTGCCTGGAAGATGCATTTGGCCATCACCTTCATTAAGCGAGCAGGAGTGTGGACGGAAGGAATGAGCGATTTGAAGCCTCCGTGGAAGGCGGGGCAGTTCAGTCAAGAAGTGTTTGGACTCCTACTGCCAGCTCTAACAGGTACTTATCGCAGGCATCACACACACGGCGTCTTACTTCTTACCATGGCCCTGCCCGGGAGTGTCATGAAGCCCAAGAGGAGGACAAGAGGACAAAGGCTCAATTAGAGTGAGTTGACTTGCTCCAGCCAGGTTGCAGTTAGGAAGCGAAAGAGGCAGATTCCTGCTCTGTCTAGTCCAAAACCCACAGTCTCTCCTCCACGACACACTTCCTCTTGCTCAAAGGCAATACGCGGCACTTTTCCCAAGTCTAAGGCTGAGACAGGCCCAGCAGCCCCTTTTTGGTGCCCTATAGAAGTGCTGTGTCATCTATCAAAGGCCCGTACCCACCCCAGAAGCTCTCAAGGCTCGGTGGGGCACCCCTCCTCTGTGCTGGTCTCTCGCTCTCATCTTGAAGCTGATTTGCCTGTCTCCGAGCACGAGACAGTCACCTCCTCCAGTCAGGCCCCAGCCTGCTGTCTGTACACTCTGCAGAGTGCCCGGCACACACACAGTAGGTGCTCAGCTCAGCCAGCACAGAGAGACCAGCAGGTGCAGACACAGAACACGCCCCATCTTGGAGAGCCCACGCTGCCTCCACAGGCACATTTAGGCACACAGGGCCTGCTCCCGACCTCCCCAGCAGACAGCGGTGCCTTTGTGTGCTGACGGCTGGCAGGGCTGGCAGCCTCCCGGCTGGGTGCATTCCTGCTTCAGCAGAGTCATCCCATCTGTGGCTTCCATGGTGCTCCTTCCTCAGCTGCCTGTCCCGGTGAGTCGATTCAAACAGAGTTTTTCTGCCCCTTGAAGCTTTTTCCTGAGCCTCTGCCGAACATGGCACTTTTCCTCAGAAAGTCCTTGGAAAGCAGACAGTTCCACAGGAGACACAACTAGCGGGGCAGGGAGAATGTGGAGAGAAGGAAAGAGAGGGCCTCTCCTCCCCTAGTGCCCCCCAACCACTGAGCTGGAGATAAGAATTCCTTCAAGACCAGCCAGAGAAAATGAGGGGCACCAATGCCCCACGGGCCTGTGCCAGGGTAACAGGCACCAGGACAGGAAATCAGGAGACTGCTTTCTGGGGCTGGCACTCTGTGGGCTTTTCGACAAGCCAGTTAACATTATCTGTGCCTGCCTCTTTACGTATGAATTCGAAGAGCCATGCTCAGACGTGAAGATACACAAAAATTCTACCCCTCATTGTTTACAGAAAAAGGTCAGACACCGAGGGGCATGTGCACACTCACTGGCACTCTGAGCGGCTGCTGGGTGACCAAACACCTCTGGTGCAGCTTCCCTTGGGAACCAGGGATTGGGTGGGAAGGGAGACTGGCACAGAGCAAAGGGTTAAATTGCTCTCAGACAAGTTTAGGCCTAGAATGAAAGCAGATCTGCTTCCCTCAAAATGCTGGGAACTCATTAAAATATTAATACCATAAAGTCACTGAAAGTGAACCAAACCTGGCATTCTACCTAATTCACATAGAAGGGGCTTTTTCTACTCACTGGGGAGATAACTGGGCTCATGTCAAATTCCTCAACCAGTGAGTTCTCCTGTAGAGACATACACACCTTTCCCCACAGGGGAGACCCCAGAGGGTCTGGCCCAGGATCCAGAAGCACCATTTCCTAGGCGAGGCAGACCTTTTGCAGACCACAGCTGCTTCCACCTGAACTCTACAGCAGACCATTGTGCCTGCCCCGGGACACAGTCCCACCCATCCCCCGCTGCCTGGCAAGGGCCAGCAACACAACGTTTATGCTCTCTCACTCTCCTGGCCTTGGCCAGTTCAAAGCCTTTGGTGCCATCACAGAGTTCCGAGGAACAGTCCAATCCCCAAGGCAGGAAGACCCAGGAACGGCCATGACAACGAATTAACAACATGGGAAAGCCAGGGGCAGGAGGGTGAACCAACCATGTCACCCAAGGCCATGCTGGGCACGTCTGGGATGCCCTGTAACTACTTACTGACTGACACACACCACCGCCTTTCTGCAAGATCCGACCTCGCCACACCTGACAAAACTCCCAGGACACCTGACATTGGCTCAGTCGTGCTGGCGCAGGTGTAGGCACCAAATGTCTTGTTTTGTAGCTAGGGCCACAAATCTCTGTCTATAAACATGCCTCGTCTCTCCACCTGGACCGCCAGGGCATCCAGTAACAGGATAATGTCAAAACCTCCTGGCATTCTGGCACCTTCTGTCACCTACCTCCACGGCCTAATCCAAGGCACTACATGCTGTCATGCCCCACCCGTGCCCATGGCAGACAGCACTAATCCATCTCAGAATTCCTGCATCGAGTCTCAAATCCTTGCCAGCACAGGGCTCCAGGCAGCCACTACTGATCGATCGGAGATGACACTCAAAGTAAAACTAATCTGCAATGCTTAGTCCAGTAGTTCTTAACTGGGAATAATCTTGCCCCCCACGGAAACTTGATGGCAATGTCTGAGAATATTTTTGGTTGTCACAACTGGAGAGGGAAGGTGTGGCTGGCACCAAGTGAATAGAGGCCAGGATGCTGCTAAAAATCCTACAGTGCTCAGGAAGATCCCCCACCCCCAACAGAGAATCATCCAGCCTCAAATATCACTAGTACCAAGAGTGAGAATCCCTGGCTTAGTCTGACAATAGGTGAGTGACATATAATTTATCCTCCAAACTGGGATGCTTCTGAAAGTGAAAGAGAGTGCTATTAATAATAACTGTGGAACAACAGGCATAAATCAGGACTGTACAGGCAAACCAGTACACTGAACAGATAAAGGCAGATGGAGGTCCCCAGGAAGGGTCAAAGAGCTCCTCTCCTACAAGTCCACAGACAGAGCCACCAACTGCCCTGTTTGGCAGAATAAATGCTAGTATGTCATAAGGCACAGCCAGCTCAGGAAGGAAATCTTTGTCTCGTTCTTGTTTAAAGAAAAAGCACAAAAGGAACTTTCCAGCTGTGCCTTTTAAGATGTAAGTGGCAGAGAACAAATCTGTTTCCCCCAAAGCCAGGTGGGCAGCATGCACTAAGACTTCACTCCAAAAGACAGGAGCAGATTTTAACAGCCTGCAGACCCCGAGGCTCCACGGGTGACACATGACCCAGGGCAAGAACCAAAGGTTCCTCTGGATATTTTTCTTTTACTAGTGAACCAGCTTGTCATAACATGGACAACTTCTGTTACTAACTTCCTCCCTGCTCCAAGAGCAAGAAATCTATTAGTATTTGCTTTGCAGGTCAGCTATATACAAAAAGAAGGAACTTTCTTTTCTTTTCTTTTTTTTTAATTGAGACCAAGTCTCGCTCTGTTGCCCAGGCTGGAGTCCAATGACACGATCTCAGCTCACTGCAACCTCTGCTGCCCGGGTTCAAGCAATTCTCATGCCTCAGCCTCCTGAGTAGTTGGGACTACAGGCGTGCGCCACAATGCCTGGCTAATTTTTTTGTTTTTTTAGTAGAGACAGGGTTTCGCCATGTTGACCAGGCTGGTCTCGAACTCCTGACCTCAGGTGATCCACCTGCGTCGGCCTCCCAAAGTGCTGGGATTACAGGTGTGAGCCACCACACCCAGCCGAAGAAGAAGGAAAATAGCCTAGAGACGTCCTTCGTCAGTCAATGTGGGAGCTCAACAGCTGCAGCAAGTCCAATGCTAGCAGAAGGCAAAGTGAAAACCTCTCAGACTAAGGGTTAGAAAACACATGGACCCAATTCCTGCACGGACTGCTTTAAAGGAGGCATCAACAATACAAGTTTCCCGTGCTCACAAATGTATTTCCTATCCCTGGTCTCCAAAAGATGAAATCGCCCACCTGGCTGGGTGCGGTGGCTCACGCCTATAATCCCAGCACTTTGGGAGGCCGAGGCGGGTGGATCATGAGGTTAGGAGTTCAAGACCAGCCTGACCAACATGGTGAAACCCCGTCTCTACTAAAAATACAAAAAAAATTAGCCAGGCGTGGTAGCATGCACCTGTAATCCTAGCTACTCAGGAGGCTGAGGCAGGAGAATTGCTTGAACCCAGGAGGCGGAGGCTGCGGTGAGCCGAGATCGTGCCACTGCACTCCAGCCTGGGTGACAGAGTGAGACTCCATCTCAAAAAAAAAAAAAAAAAAAAACAGAAATCGCCCACCTACCTGCCCTCATAATTTGCAAATCTGATCAAACCACTTGATTCAGAATCTTGACAAATCATGAAGAGACCCTGAATTGCACAGATGTACGAGGGCAGCCCCTAAGTTCCTATGAAGGCCATGCGGTATGGCCAAGAAAAAGGAAAGCTCTGGTTCTCTGCATCCTTTTTTTTGTCCCCCAAATACTTTCAATGTATGGAGCTTTCAGGCCACCACCAAATTTTTGTTGTTGTTGAACAAATAAAAATTGAATGAATCTCTTGGAGAAGGAGTCCCACATGTTAACTGAAGACAGTCTGAAGTCCAGATCTGAAGACTGTCTCCTGCCTCATCAGTATACATTACTCAGTCTTAATGTCTTGCCTAAAAGGAAAAATGCCCAGTTGCTAGATAACCATCCCAATCCAGGATCCAAGTGTGAGAACAGGCGCTTACTCAGTAGCTCAGATCTCAAGATGACTCCGGAGTACACTTTTTGCACTAGGCCAATTAAGAGAGCTGGGAGCAAACTGACTCATAACCTCTAGAGACAAAGAATCAGACTTTTCTGGAATCCCACAGAATGTTTTTCCACCAGGCTGTTCTAGTTAGCATTTTGAAACAGACATTCTACTTTAGAACTGAAGGGCTGACTTCCTCAAGATATTTTGATAGACGTGAACATAAGCCAAAGACTCGGCCAAACTTGAGCATCCTACATAATGCATCAAGCTCAACAGTAAAATGCCTCCTTCACAGAACAGCGTGGGTGGTGGAGGACAGGCTGCAAGCTGCCACTGTAAACCACTAAACCAGGGACAAAGTGGTTAACCCAACAAGATGCATTACCACCACTGTCTAGATAGACTGCAAAGTTTAAAGAAAAAAGGATCCATATGTAATGGGACATAACAAACCACTATCCATACAAGATAGGAGAATACGGCCCTGCCTGAAAATTGCGTTTGAGTCAGGATTACATATGCCAGGTACTTGGCTAAGCTCTGAGAATATAAAGGCAACATGGGCCCTGTCTTTGTCTAGGAGAGAAAAAGAAACGTGTAAACACTGCAGTCAAATAAAGCACTACCAGGGCTCTGATGCAAATCTAGCCCAGATATTCTCCTTGGAGGCCCTAATGCTTCCGTCATGTTTTTTAAAAAAGAATAGGGATTTGCCAGGCATTGCAGGCAGATGGAGCAGGTAGGGTGTTTTGAAGCAGAAAGAGCTATTAGGGAAATGTAAGGAGTTCCACATAGCTAGGAAGGTGGGAAGGTAGGCAAGGGGCCAATTTTGAAGGGCACTGTACACTAACACAGAGTCACAGTGTTATTAGGCTAGTGCAAATGTAATCGCGGTCTTTGCCATTACTTTTAATGGCAAAGACCGCGATTACTTTTGCAGCAACCTAATAGCTCTGGGGGAATGAGGAGCATTTCTATGATTTGTCAAGATTTCAAATCAAGTGATTTGATCACATTTACATCCCAGAAAGATGACCAGCTGGTGGAAGCACAGGGTAGGGGGCTCTATTAAGAGTAAAGTTGGCCGGGCACGGTGGCTCACGCCTGTAATCCCAGCACTTTGGGAGGCCGAGGTGGGTGGATCACCTGAGGTCAGGAGTTCGAGACCAGCCGGGCCAACATGGCAAAACCCCGTCTCTACTAAAAATACAAAAATTAGCCGTGCATGGTGGCACGAGCCTGTAATCCCAGCTACTAGGGGGGCTGAGGCAAGAGAATCGCTTGAGCCTGGGAAGCGGAGGTTGCAGTGAGCCAAGATCATGCCACTGCACACTCCAGCCTGGGTGACAGAACGAGATTCCGTCTCAAAAAAAAAAAAACAAAGAAAGAAAGAGAGTGGTAGAGACTGTCCGATGCTGGGGAGAGGTGAGGTAGGAACTCCTGAGAGCCGTGGACTTAGCAACACACAGGTCATACATAGGTGACCTCTGTTGGCCAGTCTGGAGAATGGGTGGGGACAGACAGCCAGGGCGAGGAGAGTGACCAGGAGGTGGGGATGGAGGCAGTGAGCACAGACACTTCCTCCACAAAGCTTCACTGCAATGGAACAGAAGGGGCACAGAAGCCAGAGTGACAGGGGGGCAGAAGCCACCCGAGGCTCTGCATCTGTTTGTGTAGAGACGGGAAGAACTCGAACGTGTTTCTAGACTGTGGGGAAGGAGCAAGAAAGGAAGAGGGAAAAACACAAAGGCAAGGGAAGAACAGGAAGAAGAAGGGGCCTAAAAGAAAGCAGAGGGGACAGGCACAAGAGCTCTTGAAAAGTATGAGAAATTGAGAGAAAAATTAGGAAATGTATATTTTAAAGCTTCTAGAACATTCTATCAACATATAACCATGTCCTCTGGATAGCCATTGGCCCTGGCTTTCATACAGAGGTCTACAGACCTCCATGATGCACTGCCCATCACCAGCCACTAGATCAATGTGGCACCAAATGTGACTTAGCACCTGCAAAGGTGTCGATGAGGCCCCAGGTGAAGATTCAGCCCCAGGTGGGCACACACTACGTCACCCACCTTGCATCATACTCCTGTAGGCGGTGTCTGTGATGGCATAGATGTGAGGGGGCATCTCGTGCCTCTTCTTGCCCTTGTACATTTCCACAATCTCTTCAGAGTAGATGGGCAGGTTCTTGTAAGGATTGATGACCACACAGAACAGGCCTGAATAGGTCTAAAGAAAAGAGCGGCAGATAGGAACAGGTTAGGAAGTTTGACTCTCAGTAGTGTACAAACTTTGCAGCAAAATATCTGCGGCTTCAAAGGACCCCTGAGTCAGCCTGTTGTGAAGGCACTCCCTGATGGCCCTTGCTCCCAGTGGCCCAGCTCCCGCAGCCCTGCTGCAGGTGTGGAGCCCCGGTATCCTCCTTCTGCCCTGTAAGTGAAGATCCTCCCTCTCCACTGCAGGAGTGCTCCAGCCTCGTAGGTCAGTGAGTGTGCGTATCCACCAGGCAAGGTCCGCGGCCAAGCAGACAGCAGAAGTCCAGTTACAAAACTCAGATCCGAGGACAATGAGAGATGTCTTTGTCATCGTGAGAGAGGCACAAACAGAAAAGGGCTCAGCTGCAGCGCAGCAAACTGCAGAAACACAAATCATTCCACACTGAAGGACGCTGAGAGATAGTGAAGCTTACACCTTTCTAGCACTGGAAAAACGCACTGTGTCCTAAACCAATTAGATCTTTTGTGGGACAGTGGGTCCCTGACAGACACCTCTTTCTCTGGAATCTTCTAGAGACATTCACATGCAAATCCCTCAAACACTTTAAGACTATTTCACGTCCCCCGTGAGCTTTCTCCAAGACTTCCTCTCTGGAGGGGAACCCAATTAATCAACATCCTTAATGTGAGGTACCTAAAATATACCCAATACTCCAAGTGTGACTTGATCAAATTCAAATAAGACCCCCAGAGTCAGATGTCCTGAGTTCAAATCTCAGCAAGGGTAAGGTTCTTAACCTCTCTCCCCCTCCATTTCTCGATGTGAAAAACGGGGACAGGCAGAGCTCTAGACCTCATTGGGTGGTTATGAGGATTAAATGAAGCACATAGCACAGCACGCAGCATAGCCTTGGAGAGTAGCTCCGGGTAGGCGAGGAGAACCATTTCCAACAGCAACAGTTTACACACATCTGTCCTTCCTCATCTTCAGGTAAATACACCTTACCTTGTGACTACCTCCATGTCTTCAGGGAAATATACTTTACCTTGTGACTACTAATTCTTTTTCTAATAAGTTTCCTGTTACTTTTTCTCCCAAGATCCCTTTCCCCTACCAAAAAAAAAAAAAAAAAGATTCCTAAAAGCTGCACAAGACTCCCAAGACCACCCAGGGTGGCAGATGTTCAGATGGGGAACGCAACCCTCTTTAAGCAACTGGAGTGACCCAAGTACCCTCTTCCTAAGAAAATGGGCCTGAGGGGCCTGGTGAAGTGAGGCCGGGGCTCCACGCACCACATCACCTACGGCCCTGCCCCTGTGAAGTGATGATGGAAGGTCACAAGGCACTGGGCAGAGCTGGGAGCAGACTCGGGTCTCCAATGCCAACCTCCTTGGTCACGGAGGCCGGTTCTCCGAGCTCCTTCCAACCTTTTGTTTTCTCCATCACAAGTGGCCTGCACCTTCATCGTTCATGAAGCAGCCACCATCTGAGGGACTGCATGCACTACAGAGTCAACCCAGCCCCCTCCACCTGTGCCCTCTCCAGTCGCTCCAAAACTGGGGATGGATCTTGTGGCTGAACCCAAAGACGGGTCCACACAGGAACCAGTCATGAAGAGAAGGCTCTTCTCAGGCACTGGCCAAAGGCTATGGCACAGGGAATTTCCAAGCAGCAATTAGACTAAAGGCAGAACCCAGAGGGCCCCAACAACCACACAATGGTATGCATTCAAAACAGCTGAGGCCACGCACAGGGGCTCACACTGGAATTCCAGCACTTGGGGAGGCCAGGGTGAGAGGATCGCTTGAGGCTAGGAGTTCGAGACCAGCCTGGGCAAAAAAGCAAGTTTCCATCACTACAAAAAATTAAAAAATTAAAATAAAAATTAGCTGCGTGTGGTGGCATGCACCTGTAGTCCCAGCTACTCAAGAGGCTGAGATAGGAGGATCACTTGAGGCCAGGAGTTCGAGGTTGCACTAAGCCATGATGGCAACACTGTGCTCCAGCCTGGGTGATAGAGGGAGACCCTGCTCTTAAAAAAAAAAAAAAAAAAAAAAAAAGAGCAGCTGAGCTTAGAAATGGACAAGCGTGTTTGGCTGCTTGGAAAAGGAGATGCAGGGCCCTTGATTTCCTTTCTTCCTGGGATAATTAGTCACTTGTTTTCCCTCCAACTACTCTTTTCACAAGAGACCAGGAAAGCTCTTAAGAAGTGTAAACACGGTATTGGCAACCTGCAGGCCCAGGCATTTCAGGAGGAAGAGACACAGGAGCCTGTTCTGGTTTTTCCTCTGCGTGAATGTTGAGTGGGGACAAGAGAGAAGGCCAGGGAGCAGCAAGGTCACCCCAGGAGCTCAGAAACAATCAAGCTTTGTTCCTGGACTTTGAGAAAACCCACACTCTAGGAAATCCAGCCCAGGAAAACCAAGGACACGTGGTCGCACACTAAGGGAGTGCCATGGAGCCAGATGTTTGGAAACAGCTGGTGCTGACAGCAGAAGGGGACCACGGGTCATTAGGACAAGTCTTTCTGACAGCTGGGTGGGCAGATGGTCCTATGGAGTGGTCTACGGGAGCTCAAAGTTCTCTGGGCTAATCCCGTCAAAGCAGTGATGACGGAGCTAAGCCCTGCGGAATGAGCACTGAGGCTCAGGTGGGAGGAAGGAGATTCACTGGATGCTCGTGGAGGCAAGACATCGAGCAAGCGGCTTTGCTCCCACGCGGCGCGGCCACAACACGGCGCTGCTCCATTCACAGGCCACAGAGGCTCTTTGTGCCCATCCGCCCCCATCCCAGGGCCTCACCCCCTGAAGAAAAAGACAGAGCAGCTGTGGCTCAGAATTAGCCACGCCGCCCACAATGCTGGGCAAACAGGCTGCATGAAGGCTCCTGAGGTCATGATTTGGAAGCTTGATGGAGAGATAGACCATGAATGAGGCAGCACCTCCCCGCCCAGGCGGCCCCGCCCAGGCGCGCTGACATGCTAATAACTCTGCACCTGCTGGGGTCTCCACTAGAATGACTGCAGAGGCCATCAATGGGCCTCTTAGTGATGATGCTTAGAAGAAGGCTGGTGAGAGGCAGGAGGAACTGCACACCAGAGGTGACAGCAAGGAAGCAAAAATGAGAGTTAATGCCTCCAGCCAAAGAGTTCTAGAGAAAAGATGTGGGCACTACCCACCACACCCACCCACAGTAAAACCTCCGCGTGTGGCTTGCAATGGAAAGACGCAGCCACTAACACTGAGTGTATCTGAATAATGACTGTTCCCTTTCGTGGGAGGGAGAGGCCCTGTGCAAGCTCAGGCAGGCTCAGGTGCTCCACTTGTTTCAATTTATATCCAGCAGATCCCAAAAGAGACTCAAGTTAAAAAGGCACCAATAAAGAGCCAAGCAGAGAAACAGGAGTTACTTTCACTTGTAACACACATCAGCAGCCTGAGTCCAGGCCCCCAGGCCTTGCCCCGAGCCAGGTGCTGGCTGGGTACTTTAGAAAGTTCCCATGGATGCCGGGTGTGGTAGCTCACGCCTGTAATCCCAGCACTTTGGGAGGCCAAGGCGGGAGGATCACAAGGTCAGGAGATCGAGGCCATCCTGGCTAACACGGTGAAACCCCGTCTCCACTAAAAATACAAAAAATTAGCCGGGTGTGGTAGTGGGTGCCTGTAGTCCCAGCTACTCGGGAGGCTGAGGCAGGAGAATGGCGTGAACCCGGGAGGCAGAGGTTGCAGTGAGCCGAGATCATGCCACTGCACTCCAGCCTGGGCGACAGGGCAAGACTCCGTCTCAAAAAAAAAAAAAAAAAAGTTCCCATGGAATCCTCGCAGATGAGGAAGTGAGACTCCACATAGCCATGTCTCACGGCCAGTAAGGGGCAGAGCTGGGATTTGAACCAGGTCCTCGAGGCTCCAACTATAGCACTTAAGGGCTCTGCTTTACTGAGCAGAGGCCATCTCAGCTTAGTGGCACAGCAGAGTGGGTGTGACATAAGCTATAAAGCCTGCCAAGAGGAGCGCCTCCCAATCCCAGACAATGAGGCTGCAGCTCCCATGTCACCCCCACAGACACACTGTGCTTCCTTAAAGCACAGTCTGCCATTCATTTATTTGCAAGTCACTAATTCTGAATTTCAGTGGTTAATACTCCTTAGGGACAGGGGCCTTTAATTTGGTCCACATGATAATCTTATCAAGTAACAGATGAGACACAATAGGTCTGAAAATCAGGAACCCAAGTTCCAGCCTCAGCCTGGCCAACACCTGGCTGTGTGACCCTGCTTAAGTTCCTTGCTATCTCTGGGCCTCAATTCTTCCCACCTGCCATGTTAGAAGGCTGGGCTGGGGCCGGGTGCGGTGGCTCATGCCTGTAATCCCAGCACTTTGGGAGGACGAGGTGGGCGGATCATGAGGTCAGGAGTTCGAGACCAGCCTGGCCAATATGGGGCAACCCCGTCTTTACTAAAAATACAAACATTAGCCGGGCATGCTGGTGGGCACCTGTAGTCGCAGCTACTCAGGAGGCTGAGGCAGGAGAATTGCTTGAACCCGGGAGGCAGAGGTTGCAATGAGCCAAGATGGCACCACACCACTGCACTCCAACCTGGGCAACAAAGTGAGACTCCGTCTCAAAAAAAAAAAAAAGAAAAGAAGGCTGGGTTGTAAAGGAGACTGTTCCACATATCTACTTGTTGACAGGTCTTTGATGAGCCAGGTTCATCCCCAAAGGGTGGGCATCGATGGCAGAAAACAAAGACCTCATTGTCACAGACCGATTTAGCAATCAACAAGGAAATGCAGTCCTAGTCAGGAGTTCCGGGCAAATACAATGGCCCATGGCTCCCACTGAAGGCTTTAGCACATTGCAGGGCACTCAGAAGCATGAGTCTACCTCGTAGAAATGTGCTTAAGTCTGTCTGAAGTCATACAGAAAATTAAACAGCTGACCCTTTGAGAGCTGCTGTCTCTGTAACAGAATGAGCCTGCCACCACCTGCTTTTATTACATATGTGATCATGAGCAAAATCCCTCAGTCTGAAATTGGTCTTCCCATCTGTAAAGTGGGAAGGCCATAATAATCTTTTTTCTTTTTTTTATTTGAGACAGGGTCTCACTCTGTCGCCCAGGCTGGAGTGCAGTGGTGCAATCTCAGCTGACTGCACCCTTGACCCCCCGGGGCTCAAATGATCCTCCCACCTCAGCCTCCAACAAGGAGCTGGGACTACAGGCACGCCACACTATGCCCAGCTATTTTTTTTATTTTTTGTAGAGGTGGGGTTTCACCATGTTGCCCAGATTGGCCTCAAACTCCTGAGCTCAAGCTATCCTCTCCTCTTGGCCTCCCAAGGTCCTGGGATTGCAGGCATGCACCACCATGCCCGGCCTATAATAACCTCTTCATGGCTTTTTTCCACTAGGTCAAAAACATTTTGAGGACTGTTTTATTCAGCCCAAAGTTCAAGGTGGCTAGAGAAGCATAAAGAAATAAAGAGCTATTTTAGGAATAATAACAAGCAGATATTTCTTTCCCACTGGGGACAAAACCAGAAGGAAATATCTTTGAGTTGAACAGAGGAATTTGGGGTTGATATTGGACAGGACTTTGTGACCCCAGAGCCCGTTGCCTCCGGGATGCATAAATGCTCATCTCCCTGTCTCCTAATTTGGTGATGGGCTGTGTTTCTGCATTTTCTTTCTTGCCAGAAGAAAGAAAATGACGCCCCTGATCTGCTCCATGTGCTGGCCCTTTGCACATGCTGCTCTCTGGACTCTCAGTACACTTCCCCTTGGTCAAGCCTGGCAACGGACCAGCACTAAAGTGCTGGACAGAGTCCCAGAGCAAGTCTTACTCTTGGTAGCTCACCTCTGCTCAAAGCACACTCCCTAGGGAAGTAACCCACACCAACAAGCATCCGTAAAGAACAAGATGGGCCGGGCACAGTGGCTCACGCCTGTAATCCAAGCACTTTGGGAGGCCCAAGCAGGAGAATCACTTGCACTCAGGAGTTCGAGACCAGCCCTAGGCAACATAATGAGACCCTGTCTCTAATAAAAATATTAAAAATTAGCCAGGCGTGGTGGCACAGGCCTGTAGTCCCAGCCACCAGAGAGGCTAAGGTGGGAGGACCGCTTAAGCCTAAGAGTTTGAGGCCGCAGTGAGCTGTGATCATGCCACTGCACTCCTGTCTGGGCAACAGAGCTACTTTGGGAGGCTGAGGTGGGCGGATCATGAGGTCAGGAGTTCAAGACCAGACTGGCCAATTAAAAAAGACTCTGTCTCAAAAAAAAAAAAAAAAAAAAAAACAGTAAGATGGCAGAGATACCAAAAATGGGCTTGGGGCAAATGGTGAAGGGAGAGGAGATCCAGTGATGCAAGAGGAACAAAGCAGGAAACCAGGAACTGGCACTCCCTACTTTAGAAGGAATCTACTGCATTTTTAAAGTGCAAAAGGCTTATTGGAAAGAAATCAAAAGAGATAAAGGTATTTTTTTAAATATCTTTTAAAATACTTTATTATTTTAATAATAAAATAAAATATTTTATTTTAAAAGATATTTTTAAAAATATTTTAAATAATTAAGATATTTTATTAAAAAATTTTTAAAGATATTTAAAAAATAAAATGTTAAAAAAGAAGATTTTTTAAAGATATTATTAAAAATAATTAAAATTTAAAAAAAGAGGCCAGGTGCGGTGGCTTGCGCCTGTAATGCCAGCACTTTGGGAGACCGAGGCAGGTGGATCACCTGAGGTCAGGCATTCAAGACCAGCCTCGCCAACATGGTGAAACCCCATCTCTACTAAAAATACAAAAATTAGCCAGGCATTATGGAGGTGCCTATAATCCCAGCTACTCAGGAGGCTCAGGAAGGAAAATCGCTTGAACCCAGGAGACAGAGGTTACAGTGAGCCAAGATCACACCATTGCACTCCAGCGTGGGCAACAGAGCAAGACTCCGTCTCAAAAAAAAAAAAATTAAATTAAATTAAATTAAAAAAGAAGGAATCTACAACATTGACCTGAACCTTCATATTTCCACCAAAACTTGAGAACAAAGGCCAGTGGGTGGGCATCCCTCAGACAGGGCCATATTCTTCTCCCTACGTATGTTCTAAAACAGGCTTCCTGTTTTGTTTTTGGCTGCAAAGGGAAAAGAATAATGCTATAAGAACATCCCACTAGGATGTTCAGATGTCAAAGTTCAAGGATGTCACCCCAGCACTCCTTCAAGCCCCCTTCTCAACCAGAGAGCCAGGGCCCAGGCACGTGAGGGTGATGGGAAGACCCGGCCCGCCCCCACCTCGGAGCCCTCAGACCCACCCTGCGGGGTGCCACGGCAGCCACTTACGTAGATGAGCCCTGAGTAGTAACGCTCCTTGAGGTTGTGCAGCACCGAGGCTTCGTTGAGGCACGTGAGCTCTGCCATGTCCTCCACCTTGGAGAACTTGGGCGGGTTCATCTTCTGGATGTCATCCTTGTTCACCTTCACCTTCTTCCCATTCTCCACCAGCTCCACGATGGCCTCTTCGCCCACCTCCTCCTTGAGGCTGGCTGGCTCAAAGCCACTTTTGTCGGAAGGCACCCATACCAGCTTCTTGGCAGCCCAGTCGGCCTGGGCCAGCGGGTTGTTGATGAAGTTTTTATCCACATAGAGATACTTATCGGCAGCTTGCTGTGCCATGGTGACTTATAGCCAGGACCTAAGAGGGGAGGAGAAAGACAACACATTACATACAACCACGTCAGCCACACAACATCACTCATGCTCACACCTCTTCTCTTTGCAGACTGTATAGGATTAAGACACAGTAAAACTCTATATAACCAGGCTGCACAACTTTCTTGCTCCACACTTTTGGGATAAAGATGTGCATCACTGAAAAAACAAGTTGGGCCCAGGACAGTGGCTCATGCCTGTAATCCCAGCACTTTGGGAGGCCAAGGTAGGCATATTACCTGAGGTCAGGAGTTCAAGACCAGCCTGGCCAACCTGGTGAAAACCCATCTCTACTAAAAATACAAAAATTAACCAGGCATGGTGGTGCACACCTGTCATCCTAGCTACTCGGGAGGCTGAGGCAGGAGAATCGCTTGAACCCAGGAGGCGGAGGTTGCAGTAAGCCAGCTCACACCACTGCACTCCAGCCTGGGCAACAGAAAAACAAGGTGATAGCAGGGATTTTGTTAGCAACTAATGGTAAGGTGTATCGCCCTAGGGTCAATCCACAATCAAGAAAACTATTGTGCCAAATGAACATAACAAGAGTCTCAAAGACAGATGCAATTCAAGTCGCTATGCTACAGATACAAAGGTAGCAAAGTAGCCACACAGTTTGGGAGGATTTCCAACAAAAACAGGTTTCTAATCAGCCAAAAAACACAACTGACTACAACCCCACATAGTGGAAGTTTCCAGTTTAAAAAACTTGTTATTAGTTCATGAAGTCAACTAAGACAAGAGAAGAAAATAAAACATCAATACATGTTGCCACCAGATTTTAATTCCATCTTGGTAATACGGCCCAAAAAAAGCACAGAGAAAAGATGCCAGGTTCCAAGAAACATGGAGAATGCTAAGAGTGCTTCCCTTTGGGGACACTAAGGTCAAAAGTGACCCTCACAATTCATGAGCCAAGAGAACTTAAGTTCATGTGTGTTTGCTTTTTTCAAAACTCATTTGCAAGATGAAGATATAAAATAGGCTGGGGACACTGGCTCAGGCCTGTAATCCTAGCACTTTGGGAGGCCGAGGCAGGCGGATCACCTGAGGTTGGGAGTTTGAGACCAGCCCGACCAACATGGAGAAACCCCGTCTCTACTAAAAATACAAAATTAGCAGGGCGTGGTGGCGCATGCCTGTAATCCTAGCTGCTCAGGAGGCTGAGGCAGGAGAATCACTTGAACCCAGGAGGCGGGGGTTGTGGTGAGCCGAGATTGTGCCATGGCACTCCAGCCTGGGCAACAAGAGCAAAACTCTGTCTCAAAAAAAAGACATAAAATAACAATGCCTTATATATCTGTATGGTTTTATAGTTTATGAAATGCTTTCACACATATTTCGCTATCTCGAAAGGTCTTTGTCGTAACAACTCTGTAAACCAGGTAAGGTATATATTATTACCACCAATTTACAGATGAGGAAACAAGCTCCCTGGATGTAAGGGGCTTCTCCATAGTCATCCAGTCCTGTGGCCTTTCCATGACTAACACCATCGTTATTCCCGCTCAGAGGCGCAGGCTGGGATCACCTGAGGTGACTACCCTAGTGTAAAACAGACTCAGCTTGTGGTCACCAGAGGAGGCAGCCCAGAAGCTCACTGCCCAGCTCCTGCTGGGAAATCAAGGAAGATCAGGAAGGTTTTTTTTCCCTCTATGAGATCAAGCCCCCTCCCCTCAGGCCCCTGCAATCCAGGAAGTCCCCAGATCCAAACACGGAACACCATGGGCTTTTGTGCTTCCAGATTCCAAGAGGGACTTGGATCTCAAGGAGGCTGGGGGCATGGGAGGGAAAGAACAAAGGGAAAAATCTAGGCTGACCAGAACTTTTCATCTGGGCTCATTAGTGGTTTTCAGTCAAAGCCAAGGGGCTCCCCTGGACTCACTCCAGAAGGGGCGGTTTTCCAGGAAAAAACCTTTTTGCTGGCTCCCTTTCGCCAGGAGGGACACAAGTCCCAGGAACAGAGCTTGGCAGCGTCACCAGCTTCCCCGGCCGGTGGCTCTGTTGACATTTCCCAACACAGGCAAACCCCACAGACCCTTGTGGGGGCCAGGGGGCACATCCACTCTGCAAGGACCACCCTGAGAGCAGGCCGGGCTCAGAATGAGTCAGAGCAAACAAGACAGGAACGGTGGCTGTGAACTGCCTGGCCGCCCCTCGTCTTTGCTGCGGGTCTGAGGTCTAGGGTCTATACCAGGAGCAGCCCCCAGGGCACCACCAGCTTATTTTCAGCTGTCTGCACTTCACCCTGGCCAGTCCATTCAAGCAAATCCAAGGTTTCTCCCTGCCAGGTAAATCCTAGTTGTTCTTTCTCCCTACCATGTGTCTAACCACTAACTAGTCAACAGGCACCCCTAGCGTCCCAGCACCCAGGCTCCCCAAAGTCTCCCCATCACGCCCCTGCCCTGCTCAAGACCTTGCAGCAATCACAGAACACAGGTCTCAGGCTGCGGGTTCTCAGCCTTTTCACAGACCTCAAACCCACAAAGGATAACTCCATGAATAGCAGAGAGACTCACTTGAACCCCATGCCCCCAAACCCTAAGTGTGCTGCTGACCCCGCCAATGAAGGCATCTGAGGACATCGGTGCCCCTCACGAGACTCCTACCGAGAGCAGAAGGGGCAGGGGATGGTTACTAAGTACCTCCCAGCACCACGCTCAGTTTATTCACCACCTCACCTAACTGGCAACCATCCTGGGAAAGAGCTGTCTCATCATCCCCAATTCATAAACTAGGAAACAGACTCAGAAAGGGCAAGTCACTTGCCCAGAGTTGCCCAGCCCAGGCATGGAGTGGGACGCTAACCCAGGGACGCCTGGCTCCTGTGCCTGGCCTCCTCCCAGAACAATTGTGCCTGGTGTCCCTCAGAAGCCAGGCCGGCACTGGAGCTGGGCCCTAACTGTCCCCACGAGCTGAGTGTGATGTGGGGAGTGGAGAGGAATGCATTCCAGGGCGTTCAACAAATATTTGCCGGATGTTATCAGGTAGGCAGGAAGGCTGAGTGAGCCTTCCCAGTGTGGACCACATGGCCCGTCAAAAAGCAGGCACGTTAGAACTCAAGATTTACTCCCTCGGCCCGCTACTGTCGGCGCAAGCTTGCAGCCCATCAGCAATGGCAGAATGAGCTCTGACCGTCCTCAAACGCTGCTTCGCCCCAGCAATGCCAACCCTAACAGCAAAGAACCCATCTGGTAGCCTGGCTTCTCGGCAGCCCATGGGCACCCTCAGGCTGCAGGGCCCAGGCACTCAGACTGCCCTGGAAATCCGCTCTGGAGGGTCACAAACATCACACCAGCTGGCGGGGAGGAATTCCACCCAACCAACTGTCCTCAGAACCTCACCCTGTCCGACTTTCAGGCTTTGGTGGGAGGGCAGGGGACAGTCACAGGCCAGTGGTGTCCACTTGAAGACTAGCAGAGGCCTGGCCACCAAGCCACAGTTCTTGCAAGAGGAAGAGAGAATGCATCCCACCAGGGACACCCCCCGCCTCCAAGGACCAAGGCTCCAGCCGAAGGTCAGAGCCCCCGCTTGCCTGGGCACCTCCCTCCCAGAACTTTTCATTAAGCAAGGCTGGGCTCTGCTCAGCCTGGCCAAGGACAGGGCTATTTGGTTTCAGCAACTCTGCTAGAATGACGTGGGTTAGCAGCAGCGCCAATATCAATACACGGGTTAGACCAGCAGGGAGAGCCGCAAAGGTCAGGATAAACAGTGGAGTTTCTATGAAAGCCCCCTCGCCCACCTGGGCAGGATTAGCCACATTCAATGATGGGGGGCCACAGGGCTGCAGCAGAGCTGCTGTTTCCACCTGTATCCTGTGCCTCTGGGGGCGTGTGTGTGTGTGTTCATGTGTGTGTATAAGTGTGTTCAGTCAGGTTAATACTCAGACCTCTCCAGGATGCATGTGGGTTAAACCACCTTATCTATAATCCATATGCCTCATTTATGAATGGGGGATAGTAAAGAGCTGCTAAAAAGTCAATAAGGGGCACGACAGCAGGATACCTGGGAGGCAGTCTATCAAACACAGCAGCCAGCGTGCAGCCACTCCTTCCTACTCTGTCCTGGGGCTGTTAAACAGCCTCTTTGAAACTTTTTTTTTGAGACAGAGACTCACTCTGTTGCCCAGGCTGGAGTGCAATGGCAAGATCTCAGCTCGCTGCAACCTCCACCTCCCAGATTCAAGCAATTCTCCTGTCTCAGGCTTCCGAGTAGCTGGGACTACAGGCGCCCGCCACCACAGCCGGCTAATTTTTGTATTTTTAGTAGAGATGGGGTTTTAGGTCAGGCTGGTCTTGAACTCTTGACCTCAGGTGATCCGCCCGCCTTGGACTCCCAAAGTGCTGGGATTACAGGCATGAGCCACTGCGCCCGGATGAAACTTTTTAAAACTGCCCATAATATAAAAGTTTTTGAAAATAAAAGAAAAATAATCCCCTAAATTCCTGAACTCCCCCCACCACCTCTCCCCGCCTTGCAAAATCAGTTTTCTCTTTCTTTTCGTGGTCCTTTCTGGACCTGGCTCATGGAAACACTTGATTTTCAACTATCAGGCCGAGGACAGAGTTTCAGATTTTGTATTTTCCTTACTTACTATGACTATTTTCCTGTAGGGCTAGGATTTGCTTGGTTTTTGTTTTTTGAGATGAAGTCTTGCTCTGTCACCCAGGCTAGAGTGCAATGGCACGATCTCGGCTCACTGCAACCTCCGCCTCCTGGGTTCAAGCGATTCTCCCACCTCAGCCTCCCGAGTATCTGGGACTACAGGCGTGTGCCACCCCGCCTGGCTAATTTTTTGTATTTTTAGTAGAGACGGGGTTTCACCATGTTGGCCTCGCTGGTCTCAAACTCCTGACCTCATGTGATCTGCCCGCCTTGGCCTCCCAAAGTGCTGGGATTACAGGTGTGAGCCACCACACCCAGCCTCAGATTTGCCTGTTAATCAATTTTATCCAACTCATTTTATAGATGATGATGCAGTGGTGGCCCTGAGAGAAAGTAACTCTACTCGGTCACACAAGCTGGGGAATGAGGACCTGAACCCAGAACTCCTGACGCCAAGGCCTCACTGTCCATCATTTAATGGCTGCACCATATTCTCAATATTCTCAAGTGTTTTTTTCTTTTTTAAGGACCACTTATAAGGTTTTTTTACCCTCTT
Organism: Pan troglodytes; assembly: GCF_028858775.2. Lineage (NCBI taxonomy): Eukaryota > Metazoa > Chordata > Mammalia > Primates > Hominidae > Pan > Pan troglodytes. The sequence continues at coordinate 38,367,190 of NC_086016.1, forward strand.
ATCTAGTATACCATCTTTATTTTTTTTTGAGACGGAGTCCCGCTCTATCACCCAGGCTGGAGTGCACTGGCGTGATCTCAGCTCACTGCAACCTCCGCTTCCCAGGTTCAAGCGATTCTCCGCTGCAGCCTCCCGAGTAGCTGGGATTACAGGCATCCGCCATCACGCCCAGCTAATTTTTGTAGTTTTAGTAGAAATGGGGTTTCACCATGTTGGCCAGGCTGGTCTCAAACTCCTGACCTCAGGTGATCTGCCTGCCTCGGCTTCCCAAAGTGCTGGGCTTACAGGCGTGAGCCACCGCACCCGGCCGTAGTGTACCACCACCTTGAGATACATTCCCAGAAGTGGAGTTATGGGAGAAAAGAACATACAAACACTTCTACAGTCCTGGGATGTCCCATCCAATTGTTTTCCAAAAGGGCTGAATCGACATGCACTGCCATTTGAGCAGGATGTACATGTGAAAGCAACCAACCAGCATCATCATCTACCACTTAAAAAAACAAAAAAACAAAAAACAACACACACACACACACACACACACACACACACACACACACAAAGGAAAGATCTCCGTGGCTTAGAAAGTCCCGAGCTCCTGTGGGAATGGGCAGGCCAGCAAGAGGTTCAGAAGGAAGCAAGCAGCTCTCGCCCCTGGAGATGAGATTGGACCAGGCTGAGGCCGTCCCCCAGCGCTTTCCTTCCCGCCGGCTTCCTGCGGGTGCCAGTCCAACTCCAAGAAACCCAAGCAGTTGCCTTTTTAGGCCATAATCGAGCGGGACACAACCAGAGGCTAAATTAGGACTCTCAGGAAATGATGAAACTGAAAGTAAATAGGTTGACCAAAAACATCTTCTTTCAACCCAAAATGTAATGCCTCAATTATTTGCCTTCTCCCCTTCCCCCCAAACATCCATATGGATCTTTTATTTCTCCCTGTTTTCCCAGAGAATACTCTCCCTCCCTCCCTCCGTTTCTCTTTTTACTTACTTGTGGGTTTGTCTGGAAAATGAACAGCTAGCACCTTAAAGACAGAATTTATTCTACTCTCAGATCTTTGGTTGAAACGTTGAGAGCATTTCCACTCCCAGACAACGAGGGCTGATGTAAACCTTTCCGTGGGCCAAGTTCTAGGCTGGGAGTGTCCAAGTCATCACCTTCACCATAAAGCTGCATAGACCAAGGGCCTGCTAGGAAGCGCTGTATGTTCTCACTCAATCCTTGCAATAATTTCATGAGGCACATACATACTCATTTTACAGGTGGGGGAAATGGGGCTCAGACAAGGCACAAAACCTAGGGTCAGACTCAGCGCTGTGTGGCTTCAATGCCCTGCTCCGTTTCCCCCTTAGCTGCCTTACTGGTGAGGTCAAGGGGGCTACAAGAAGCAAACAAACAGAGAACCCCCCCTTTATTAATTAAGCAGACATTGATAATGCCACCTCAAAGCTGTAAACCCCGTCTCCCCATGCTGGCTTGCACAAGGGACTCCATCCCTACAACCTAAATTGCTGGGTGCTAAAAGTAAGAAAGAAGGTGGGAGTGTGACCTTGGGTGAGCCATTTGAGTTCTCTGTGCCCAGTCTGCCAGGAGTTGACCTAACCAATCTCCAATGGCCTTGGGCACGCCAAGGCTTCAGTTCAGACACCCCAGCGGCCTCAGCCCAGACACTGGAAGCCCTATTCCAGCCTCACCACTGATGTATGCAAGCAGCCCCTCTGTTTGTTTTTTTCCATCCCCACCCCCATCCTGGAGAACACAGGTGAACATGTCCTTTCTCTTTCTACTTGCAGCCGTTGGTTTTGAGTTAAATAAAACTATCAACGTAGCTGGCTTCCATTGTTAAGAAAGATTCTTTGGGCCAGGCGTGGTGGCTCACGCCTGTAATCCCTGCACTTTGGGAGGCTGAGGCAAGTGGATCACCTGAGGTCAGGAGTTTGAGACCAGCCTGGCCAAAACCGTGAAACCCTGTCTCTACTAAAAATACAAAACTTAGCCAGGCGTGGTGGCGCGTGCCTGTAATCCTAGCTACTAGGGAGGCTGAGGCACGAGAATCGCTTGAACCCAGGAGGCACAGGTTGCAGTGAGCTGAGATGGTGCCACTGCACTCCAGCCTGGGCAACAGAGTGAGACTCCATCTCAAAAAAAAAAAAAAAAAAAAAAAGATTCTTTGAAAGCAGCTGCTATAATAATATAGAATTTTTCAAGCTCATTTGATTCACTTATTCAATCAACTAATACATAGAGAATCCACATGCAAAAAAATCATGACAAAGGCATAAAGATCCCAGGGGGTTTCTAATGAGGTCGCGCGGCAGGACGGACATGCACCTAGGTGACTAGGTGGAGTGTCCACCTGGGCAATGTGGTAGAGTAGACAGAAAGCAAGCTCCTGGGCTTCCTTCTGTCCTGTTCACTGCTGAATCCAACACCCAAACGCAGTAAGCACCCGCTAGACAGATCTGCCATGTGGATGAATGCAGAAACTCCTTGTTGTGTGGCCTTCGGCCGGTGCCACCTCTCTGGCCTCAACTGTAAACGCAGATAATATTTGATGCTGCCTTCCCTGCCTCGCAGGGCTGCTTAATGCAGCATGTATTCCTTAAATACACATAATGATGAGACAGGACACCTACCATAGTGGAACATTCATGCAGAGAGGAAGACCCACTTCAACAACCGGCTCCACCACAGACTCAGTGAAGAAGAGGAGAGGAACATGCAACTTGCCGTGGGAACAAAGAGAAAGGGACGCTTCCTTGGACACTCAAGCGAAGAGTGTCATGGAGGATATGACATTTAAACTGGGTCCTGGAAGACGGGTAGAATATTGGCAGGGAAGGGAAGAGATGGTGGAAAGGTATCCCGGGCCGAGGGAGAAAAGCAAGAGCCAACGTACAGGAAGAAGGTACGATCGCTCAATCACCACATACAAAACAATGCCACGGCACTATGGCTGTCTGGGGCCAGAGAATCCTTTGTGGTGGGGCTGTCCTGTGCCATGTGGGGTATTTAGCAGCAAAGCAGCACCCCTGGCCTCTACCTACTAGATGCCAGCCGCACCCCGTCCCCAGTTGTGACAACCAAATATGTCTCCAGACATCACCAAAGGTGGAAATTGGGGGTTGCGGGGGAAGACAAATCACGCCCAGTTGAGCCCCCTGATTGAAGGGGTTAGTATGAGCAAACGCAGCACCATGAAGCCAGACCTCTCAGTCGCCATCCTCCCCCAACTCTGAAGTGCACGGGCCAAATCTCCTTAACAAAACAGAAATCCTCAGGGCAAAAGGATTCCCAGGACCCCATAAAAATGGCCATTATGGATGGCATTGTCACCAAGGAATGACAGCCCCTTGTAACATACTGTATTCTAAGAGATCTGACCTAGATTCTCCTGCTGGACTGTGCTTTAAAGATCCTGAATACCCAATTTAAAAGTAAACCAATCAACCAGGCAGAAGAGACTGATGTGCCTCCCCAGGCAGGCAAGAAGCACCTTCAGAACCTCCAACACGGCAGCTCAGCCTGCGACTCATAAGCAAAGTCACCAGCATCAAAGGGTCCAGATGATTAACGGAAGACAAGCGGGAGCCACATTTTGGAGGTTGGGGGTGGGAGTTGTTGACACAGCTGTGCCAGCTCACCCCACCCTGGGAATCCCATCAGGCTGGAGTGCAGTGGCGTGATCTTGGCTCACTGCAACCTCCACCTCCCGGGTTCAAGCAATTCTCCTGCCTCAGCCTCCCGAGTAGCTGGGACTACAGGTGCACACCGCCACACCCAGCTAATTTTTTGTATTTTAGTAGAGATGGGGTTTCGCCATATTGGCCAGGCTGGTCTCGAACTACTGAGCTCAGGCAATCCGCCCGCCTCGGCCTCCCAAAGTGGTGGGATTATAGGTGTGAGCCACCGCACCAGGCCCAAACGCTATTTATTGAATAGTTTTGGCAAATCAATCTGGATTAGACCCAGGAAATCCATGGCTTCCACCACTGGGACAGCCGGATTATTTCCCGCCCAGAGCTCTCCCCCACACCCTTCATATATTAATAAATATATTTAAACACCTACCAACGAGCCATCTCCACCTGGTGGATGCACCATCACACCTGAACTCCCCCACCTTCTCTCCCCAGACCCATACCCTCTTCTGGGTGTCCATCTCTGGGAGACACCATCCATCTGGCCACCCAAGACAGTCACCGTAAACTCCTCCCCAGCCCTCCACCAACACCACTGCCCGTGCCCTGTTCCAGTCCAGGCCCACAGGCCCTCCCTTCTGGACTGCTCCAACTGCCTCTCTCCTGGCCTCCCCTGCCACTTCTACAGAACTCCTTTCTGATGACTCACAAATTCAAATTCCTATTTATATGACTTCCTATTTTATTGATATTATTTGATCAGTTCAAAATGGTTCGACAGCTCCACACCTTCTCCAGAATAAAATCTGCATACTAAGCAAGCCCTCTAGGACCCCACCCATTCATCTTGCCCCTGCCCTTCCTTTTGCCACAGTCATTCCCAGCGGCATATAATCAATTCCCCATTCACACTACACTCTGCTCAGGCCTCCAGGCCTTCAAAGAAGGCAGAGAAGTGTCCTTTGTATTAGGAACCCTCTCTGAGATCAAAGCTCAAACGCTCCCTTCTCTAAAGACTTTTTGCAGCAAAAAGATGTCTCATATCTATGTCCCTCCCGTCTGTGCTCTGTACTTGTTCCACTGTAACCAAACAGCTAAATACTCATTATTTGTAGTTTTATTTGAGGACAGGAATTGGGTCTCATTCATCAATTCCAAATGTCTGGCACAATGCCTGGCCCAGAGCAGGTGCTCAGTTAAAGTGTCCTGAATGAATAAATGAGAAACAAGGCCAAAATGAGGAAGAAAGACTTAATGGGGAAGGTCCCCAGAGGCTGGAAAATCCCCTTGGGCTGTGGCTGTGCAAAGAGGGACAGGGCTGGAGAGCTGAAGGTTAACAGGAGAGCCAAGTTGAAACCACACACGCATGAGGGTTATAGCCACCTAATTTGTTACAAACACCAAACCATTTATGGACTAATTTTTATATCCTCAAAACAAAAAAGGAAAGAATGCATACTGGGGCTTTCAATCTACAAAGAGAAATAGGACTGAAGATAATTTACTGGTTTTGCATATAATTCAACCATCTCTGTTTTCTAGAACCTTCTAGCACCCCCTGATTAACCAGTGTAGAGGCACCTACCACCTACTACCAGTCTGACATACCAGAAAGAATCTTGGCTGGCATGGCCTCTGCTCTTGCTAGGATGCCATGAGAAGGTCATGTGCCCTCCTGGAATGCTACGCCTTCATCTATCAAGTAGGTGCTGGCAACATCAACCTTTGGTATCAACTCAGAACTAACAGACAGAAGTGGAAAAACCACAGCCATGTGAGGTCCTGGTTCTGCAAATCCCAAGATAAATTGCTTGTAATGTACCACGATGGAGTTTATGGCTCTGGGGCCAGACAGACCTGGATTGGAGTCCCAGGTCCCCTGCTCACAATTCCTGTGACCTTGAAGCTGTTAGCACCTCAATTTCCTAGCTTTAGAATGAGGACAAACACCACCACCACCACCACCACCACCACCTAACATCAGAAGAGTTGTAGCTCAAGTTCCCAGTGGAGAATGGCATGAAAGGAATTTCCCTCCCAACTCCTCTATCTTGTGATTCTGAGCTATTTAATCCCCATTCTTCCTAGGAATGACACCTGGGCCCTCTGAAAATCAGTTACCAGGAGTCTAGTGACTCTTTCTGCAGGTTATATCCATCCATAGAGGACAGTTCTCAGGGACAGTGACTATAAAGACAGCAATTTGCAGAGGGAAGAGGGTTTCATGGCCGAGTAAGGATGGAATGCCGTCTCCCTATGGCCCTCTTGCAATCACAATATGCACAAAATGTTGTAGGAAGCAGCCTGCAAAAAGAAATCTGCTTAACTTAGGCCGGGAGCTGTGGCTCACACCTGTAATCCCAGCACTTTGAGAGGCCGAGGCGGGCGGATCATGAGGTCAGGAGATCGAGACCATCCTGGCTAACACGGTGAAACCCCGTCTCTACTAAAAATACAAAAAATTAGCCGGGCATGGTGGCGGGCGCCTGTAGTCCCAGCTACTCTGGAGGCTGAGGCAGGAGAATGGCGTGAACCCGGGAGGGGGAGCTTGCAGTGAGCCGAGATCGCACCACTGCACTCTAGCCTGGGCAACAGTGTGAGACTCCATCTCAAAAAAAAAAAAAAAGAAAGAAAAAGAAAAAAGAAATCTGCTTAACTCCATCCCAGGAATATCCTGCAGGAAAAACCTCTCTCCATGCTGGTCTGGGAAATGCTGGTCTGGTGAGATGGGCACAAAGCCTGTGGCAGAAGAGCTGGATTTGAGTCCAGAGAGGTGCTGACCAGCTGTGCAATCCTGCAGGCACCACCCAGGCCTCGGCTTTCCCACCTGCAAAATGTCCTATCTGCTCACAGGTATGCACAAGGCCACTCTCTGCAATACACACCAGGGCTGTCAGAGCAGTTATCTACAGGGTGGGTCAATAAAGTGGCTCCTCTGTCACCCAGGGCTAATAACCTACAGCAGCCTCGACCTAGGCCCTCACTCTCCCCAGGCTAACAAGGAGCGGGGGGCTCCTCCCAGCTGCCAGTGCCCAGGAGGTAGGAGCTGAAGACTGCGGGTGGGCCCCCCTTCCCTTTCCACCTCAGGAATGTTGTTTGCTTACAGAAGAGGCTGGAACTTGTTTCCATTAGCAGTATTCCAACCCAAGCCTGTGTTGATGCTTAGCAGATAAGAAAACCAGAGAGGAACTTAGTGCCCGGGCCCCAGAGCCTGCCCCATCTGCAGGTTCTGCCTTTGCCTCCTTGAAGTGGGCATGGAGGGGGGCTCAGGTGACTGCTGAAAGTCCAGGCAACAATGAAAGATGATGGCATTTGCCTGTCCAAGGGAGGGCCTGTGGTCACTTTCACTTTGCCTGGCACCGAAGGAAACTCAGGCTATCAAAAACAACACCAGTACGTATTTCAAATCATGTTGTACACAATGGATATAAACAATTTTTGTCAACTTAAAAATTAAATGAACAATTTCTTTTAAAAAAAAAATGACACCAGAAACCAGAATGTGGTACATAGAGTCCCTCCTCCTGTGTGGGAAGGGGTGGGGGCAATAGCTTGGGACAGGCTGGAGGAGATAAACTGGGGCAGCTAACCCAGGATCTTATCAGCCATTTAGGAATGTGGACTTTATTCTAGGAATAATTGGGGAGGAGCAGAGGTGACATCAGATTTGTATTTTAAAGTAATTGGCTGGGGGTGTACGGTGGCTCACGCCTGTAATCCCAACACTTTGGGAGGACAAGGCAGGTGGATCACGAGGTCAGGAGTTCAAGACCAGCCTGGCCAACATGGTGAAACCCCATCTCTACTAAAAATACAAAAATTAGCCAGGCGTGGTGGTGTGCGCCTGTAATCCCAGCTACCCGGGAGGCTGAGGCCAAGAACTGCTTGAATCCAGGAGGCAGAGGTTGCAGTGAGCCAAGATTGCACCACTGCACTCCAGCCTGGGGGACAGAGCGAGACTCTGCCTCAAAAATAAAAAAAACAGAAATCATCCTCCCTTACCTGCGTGGAGGGGGCAATGAGAAGTCAGTGGTTGGAAAATACTGGGGACTTGCAAGGAGGGAGCTTCCAATCTAAGAGAAGAAAAGACAGTTCCCTGACCAGGCTAGGTGGAGAGTGATTAAATGACACGAGAGGGACAAGTGCAGACTTTACCCTCTGATCTCCTACTCCATAGAGCCTGGCTCGAGAAGAGTCCTGGAATCACCGTCCTACCACAGTGAGAAGTGACCAAGCAATCCCAGGAGCTCCAGGGCCAGTGTTTCCAGAGCATCTTAGGCACGGATCTCATGTGGCATGTGTCACACAGACTACACAATAAAGTGTCCAATGGGGTGTCCTCCACTAAGATACCAACTTCAGGACCACAGAGACAAGGCTTTAGGTCCTCAGCACGGAAACCATTTCTGAGTCGCTCTGTTGCCCGGGCTGGAGTGCAGTGGCACGATCTTGGCTCACTGCAACCTCTGCCTCCTGGATTCAAGTGATTTTCCCGCCTCAGCTGGGACTACAGGTGCATGCCAGCACGCTCGGCTAATTTTTGTATTTTAGTAGAGATGGGGTTTCACCATGTTGGCCAGGATGGTCTTGAACTCCTGACCTCAAGTGATCCACCTGTCTCAGCCTTCCAAAGCGCTGGGATTACAGGCATGAGCCACTACACCCGGCCTGAAACCATTTCTTAATGAATAAATCAATCAACCAATGAGCCAGGGCAGAAAGCAGCAAAAGTTTGAGGCCAGCCCTGCCATCACCCCAGAATGACAGCCCGCCCAGCATGGATAGAAGTGTGTCCCCCACAGCCTTTATAACCCCACCCCAATGCCTTCCACCACTGCCTCTCAACCATCTTTCCAGCCACACCTCTCTTATCCCCTGCTACAACCTTCCATTCCAGTCACTAGAGCACACTCCCCAGAGCAGCCTTTGCTTCAGCTGTCACCCAGAGACAAGCTGGAGGGCCCATCTCCCCAATTCTCCGCAGACTGAGAGTCCCCAAAACCAAGTGGACATGCCATCGCCCCCAGGCAGCCTCTCCTAGTATGAATTACTCATAGTATGAATTACCCTAGTATGAATTACTCACGCTTCTCCCTCCTCCCCAATAGGCCCAGCGCAATCTGCCTCATACAGAACCATGGCTTCATTGCATGTGTCCTCTGCTGTCTCTTAGAACTCTCTAGAGGCAGGAACTGTCTCCCCAACCCTCTTGCTCTTGCCCAGGGTGCTGCAGAGAGAGCATCAATGCTTGTTGAAAATAACTGAATTGTTGAAAATGCTTGCAAGTATTTTCTGGGAACCTGGCAGTCCAAGAGAATGACCACTCCAAGGGTAGCTGGAGGGAGAGACAGAGGGAGGGAGGAACGAGGGAAGGAAGGAAGGAGAGGAGGAAACAATAGGTTAAGCAGCTTTTGCCCCGTGTTAAGAGGCCAGGCAGACAGACCTAGGGCTGGATCTGCAGATAAGTCATCTACACTGGACCCTTGCCTTTGCTTTTAATTGGTTCAATATTTGCACAGTGACATCACACCTGCGCCTTACCTACTCAATAACAAGCTTTCTCTCAGTCACCCAGGAGAAACTGCAAAGAAAAGCAAATTGTTTCAGGTATGGTGGGGACGTCCCCTCCTAAATAGTGAAGGGCAGATGATCCCCTTTGACTCACCCCCAGGTTGGAAGCGGCTGACAGGGGAAGGGTTTGGTTGGGTTCACCAAGCGCACCAAGCATGTCCCCCTGCAGATGGTAACTCCCCAGCTGGCTGGAGGCTTCCCACACCCCCAGGAGGGGGAACTTGAACCCTTCAGATTCCTGCAGCAAAGTTATTCCTTCCCTTAGCTTCTGCTGATAGAATGGTTTTTCTTTCCTCAAGCACGTGAGCACAGTTTGCTGAAACCCAATGCAGAAAAATAACCATACTCAGAAGATGTAATTATATGGCCACTGTCTCAGTGGGAAAGTGCAGCATGAGGGCTTTCTGAGTCCACATCATGACTGCTGAGAAGTGCAACCAGAGACCAGAAACAGAAGATCACTTTTGAAGGTTGCTCAGCCTAGAACCCTTCAAGCCTTCAGCAGCTTGTTATCCTCTGAGTGATTATTTAAATAACACAAAAAAAGCGAATGAATGAGAAGCCACTTTCCCCCAGTAGCCATCTCACCTCTCGTCCTGCGGGGCTGAGGGCTCCAAGGCAGAGATTGGGTCGCCACTGCATCCCCAGTGCCCCACATATGGGAGGTGCCGTACTAAAGTCATGGGAGAGGCTCCCATCTTCCCAAAGGTCCAGACTCCAGGGACCAACTCCAGTCAAATCTGAGTCACCCATTCTTAAGTACCTGATATTAAGCCCAATCATCTTCTATCTTATTGTCCAAATAAGTCCACACGACTATGGTGTGGCTCATGTCTCCCCTTAGCAGGACAGACAGCAAGGGCCACCCACAATGGGCCATAGCTTCTCTGTGGCCATCCAGGGTCCTCACCCTCCGCCCCACCCCCTGCCTCACTGATAACTATATCTGCCGTACACTAATTTTTATTTTGTTTCCAAGAGGCACATCACTGGCCAGGGGTCAGCAACAATCTCCCTGCATTGATCAAGCGGTCATTACAGTGGACTCTGATCATGGGCTTCAAAAGGAGAGGGACCTGCTCATGGTGATTATTCACTTACAGCCTTCACAGAAGACATCTGAGGACGAGCCACAGCCAGGAGGTAGACAGGCTGCCTGTGGAATGCCAGAGCCACCACTTAACTAACAACAAACTTTGCCAGCTTGACTTGGGCCCCAAGCCTCAGTTTCTCCACCTGTAAAATGGAACTGATCCCAGCTACCCCCATGGACAGCTACAAGGAGCCCCAGCGGGTCTAGCTGACAGCCCCCACCCCCACCCCCACCAGCCCCTTCTTCTGCATTGGATCGGAGTATCGTCTAACTCACCGTGCCACTGTGAGGACAAAATAAGCTCCCAGAGCTGGGCTCAGGGCAGCCCCGAACACCAGCCCCTCCCCCATGATCTTTGCCTCGTCTCAAGACAGCCTGTGTCGCCACTGAGCTCATAATGAGTCAGTCACAGACGCTGCCCTCACACAGCCCACTTCGAGGGTTTGAAGTCACATCCTGCCTAACCCAACTCGACATGATTTATTCCACCCCAGGAATGTAGCTCACTTCCCAGAATTTTGTTAAGCCCTTTAGTAAAAGAGTCTGATCTGGCAAGGGGCTCCCTTTACAGCCCTGGCTGAACATGCAGCTCAGCTCGGGCCTGGAGGCAGGAACCACCCTAAGTCAGGGCTGCCAGAGGCGCCAGGGCATCTCATCCTTGGGGCCCCAACATTCATCTTAAGCTGTAATTTTTATTTTTTTATTTTATTTTTTTGAGACAGAGTGTCACCGTCGCCCAAGCTGGAGTGCAGCGGCACAATCTTGGCTCGCTGCAATCTCCTGGGTTCAAGCAATTCTCCTGCCTCAGCCTCCCAAGTAGCTGGCATTACAGGCATGCACCACCGTACCCAGCTAATTTTTGTATTTTTAGCAGAGACGGAGTTTCACCATGTTGACCAGGCTAGTCTCAAACCCCTGACCTCAAGTGATTTGCCCGCCTCAGCCTTCCAAAGTGCTGGGATTACAGGCATGAGCCACCACACCCTGCCTTTTCTTAAATTTTAATTTCAAAACTTTTTGTCATAAATACAAACATGTCTAACAAAACTGTCACAATGTGACATACACATGCTATTCACTCTGATTCTTTTCCATTCAATTCAAGTCTATTTTATTTCATTTCTAAACACACTGGTTGCCGGCCAGGCATGGTGGCTCACGCCTATAATCCCAGCGCTTTGGGAGGCTGAGGCGGACAGATCACCTGAGGTCAGGAGTTCAAGACAGCCCGGCCAACATGGCAAAACCCCATTTCTACTAAAAATACAAAAATTAGCCAGGCGTGGTGGTAGGCACCTGTAATCCCAGCTATTCGGGAGGCTGAGGCAAAAGAATCACTTGAACCTGGGAGGCAGAATTTGCAGTGAGCCAAGATCCTGCCACTGCACTCCAGCCTGGGTGACAGAGCGAGACTCCATCTGAAAAATAAATAAATAAATAAACAAACAAACTGGTTGCCACTCACTTCATGACCCACCAATGAATCTCACTTGAAAGTTCTTGAAAAACACCACCGTGACTTATCTACGCTAGGAAGGAGAGGCACGATCTGCCTAAGATCACATAGCCAGGCCAAGCAGAAACTCAAGTCCAAAGCCAAAGGGAAACTCAGTGAGGGGTGGGGGGTCGGGGGGAGTGTCCCACTCCAGGCAAGTGACACTCAGCTGTAGCAACCCGATCACCTGACACATTCATCTCGTGGTGTTTACATCATCTGATCCCGCCAGCCTTGGCAAAGTGAAGGGTCACGCGGCCCCTCCCCCTAAAAAAGGAGAGAGCCTCAGAGGCTCAGGGAGGCTAAGTGACTTGCCTAGGTACAGGGCTTCCCGGCAACATCCTTGCCGATGTGCAGGGGCAAGAGCACAAGAACGAAAGAGGAGCCCACCTTCCTCAGCATCCAAAGTAACGAGAGATCAAGTCTGGCATCAGAAACATCACCCCTCCCATCTCCAGGCCCAGCCCCACGCTGGAGAGATACCCAGAAGTGACGGTGTTCTAAAGGCTTAAATACAAGAAGCATCATCAGGGAGGGGAAGGCCACTGTGCTGGAGCTACAGCGATGAGCCCCAGGAAAGTGATCACCCCTGGGGTGGCACAACTTAGACTAGAACAAACCCCCATCCTGATCCTAATGGCCCCCAGGCTGCATCCGTTATGCGACACTCACGTGTGCACACTCTACAAATGGAAAACCCAAAGCTTCTATTTGTCTAGGTCAGTGGTCAAGGACCCCTTTGAGAACTTGTGAGAGGTGGTGAACGCCTTGCATACCACGTTAGGGGGCTCGCAGAGACTCTGCAGTGCGGTCCATGGACTTTTAGGAGTCCCCTGGTCACAAGCTCAAAGGTAATGGGGCACTAGTGTGGCCTCCTTTTCTACCGAGACAACATGAACAAAGACTTGAGGCAGGATCTCTTCCTTCGTCACCCTCCGGAGGGTTAAGCAGGATCTCACTGAGGAAGCAAAGCTGTGGACAGAATAACCCAATAGCAAGAGTCCACGTGGCACGGGAGGGAGGCCGATTCTCCTGCACTGCTCTAGGGTGCCCTGGACTCCAGGAACAAGAAGCCCAAAACTGAAGGGTGAACGGTCTCTCCTCCCAACATTTCCATCCCTTGGTCCGGTTCTCAAATGAGCAAGCACACAGCCAGCCCTGGGCATATAGAAGGTATGGCAGGCAGTGCCAAGCTTTCCAGAGAAGCATCCCAGAGCTTCCTGCATTCCCCCGGGGAAATGATCAAATACAAGTGAGGATGAAATCCACTTATTTTGCACTTTACAGAAAAATTAACTTACCGCTCCTAGACTGGGTTGCGGCAGCACCCTTGTCTGAAAGGCTGGCCAACCCCAGTGTCCTTGAGCAGGCAGCCTGGCCGGCAGGATGACCTTACCACGTCCTTCCCCAGAAACGTGACTACCGCTTACTTTACCACCCACCAAGCAGCGCTCCTTTGCCCAGGCCACAGGCTGGTTTGAAAGTGGCCAAAGCTGTGGCTGCACATGAAAGAAGGAAGCAGCAGCGGCCCCTGCTCTAGAGAGCTGCCAGATTTGGGCCAATGCCATCCTGCCCTGGACAGAGCCCCAGGCCCCCTCCTCCCCTCCCCACTCCAAGATGGGTGCATACAGACTTGCACACACACAGATATGCATGCACACAGACACGTGCAAAGATCTGTGCACACAGAGGTGCAGAGACATGCACACAGAGACCTGTGCAAACAGACATGCACATATACAAACACACACACACAGGTGCCTGCATACAGGCACCCCAGAGGATGCTGGGATATGGCCGAAGTCAGGCCAGCCTGGAGGTAAGCACTGGATTCTCCTCACTGGTTCAGGATATCTGGCAAATTATTTAAATGTCCTGAACCTCCCTTTCTTCATCTGTACAATGGGAATGAAAAGGCCCACCTCCCAGGACCCTGTTGGTAATTAAATAACGGCCACTTGCACTTTATTCTGAGTGCTTTTCACCAGGAATCTCACTTTAGCACACGGCACTCTTGTGAGGTAGATTCTAGTGGTATCCCGTTTTGCAGATGGGGAAACAAGGCCAGAAGGCTTACTTGCTGAAGGACACACAGGCACTAGCTGCTGGTGTCTGTACCCTGCAGGTCTCACTTGGGTCTCCAGGTCTTCCATCCCTAACCACTCTGCTCCACTGCCCCTAGGGGTGCAATGAGACAGCGAATGCACACAGAGCATCTGGCAAGGCTCCACATAGGACCTGGTCAACAGCAGTTGCTCCGTGATCAGGAAGGGGAAGCGCAGAGGTGGACCCGCAAGCTTTCCAGTAGCCCAGGGCCAAAGCACCAGTATCTGTCCTCCTGTCTGCTACCAATCCCCTCCAGCAGACTCACTTTTAACCCAATTTCTCTAAGATAACAGTGCTGGGAGGTGGAGGAGTGTTATCTCCCCACCCTTACCCCTCCCAGCTGTCTAGATCGCCCTAAACAGCCAGGAATTTAATGAGCCTGGAGTTGTCTCTGACTCCCAACCACAACCAATTCGGAATGCCCCAGGTCCTGCAGCACAACAAAGGCTGCCCTGCAAAGCCCGGAAGAGCCTGCCCCGTCCGTGATAGAGCATCACATTCTTCAGATTCTTGTGTAAAAGCCAGAAGTAAGGCAAGGGGGTGGGGGTGGGGGGGCTCTAATTTCAACCTAAGGGTCATTAAAGCCTGTGACCTGTATTAAAAGGGAAGAGACCCACCCCTCTGCAGCCCCTCTGTACCATGCTGGTCCTCCAAGGTGTATGATACTGCACAGGTCGGCACACCCGGGCCTCACAACCAGGAAGCGCCCTCAGCCTAGCGTCCCCCCTTTGAGGACATCAAGGCTCCAGGACACACAGCTAGCCAATGGCAGGAGGGATTCTGCCAGACTGATCTTCAGCATCGTACTGGTGGCCGCTATCTCTTTCTTTCTGTCTAACATAGGTTTAAAGTTCTAGCCAGAGAGTCCACAGAACTAACCCCAGGTAGAGTTCAGGGGAAGACGTCGAGGTGCTGATGGAGACTCATGAATTCCACAGTGCTCGGCAGCAAGTAATTAATCTCATGATGAGGCGTTTTTCATGAGCACTTGGCATTATATACCCACCTCCCCCTCGCCCTGGCAAAGGCAGGAAACAGTGGGCGGCAGGCCGGCTCTGGGCAGAAGGCGGGCTGAGAACAGCATGCTGGTGGGCTAGGAAGGTACGAGGGGGCGGTATCCATTCTTCAGAGGGAGGACAGCAAAAACCCAGGTTCCCCACAAGGACCAGGCTAACCAGACCTCACACCAGCCTGCCAGCCTTCACCTGCTGTCTACCCGACAGGTATCTTAGGATGGAACAGGGAGGGCTGTAATTTACAGCTGGTGCCATAAAGCCAACTAGGTAACGCGACCCAGCAACCAGCACTGTGAGGCTATGCGTGGAAGTCTACAAAAACCCAATTTCACAACTATTGTCCACATAATGGTTGAAGTGGGATGAGAAGGCAGGAGAGGCGATGGAAGTTGATATGGAAAATAACTGGCCTGAAAATGAGGAGCTGGGAGAGGATTTTAGATCATTCACTTGCTACCTGGGGCTAGTCACGTAGGTTTTCTTGGACTCTCAACATTCCCAGCTACAAAATAGGAACACTAATACTGCCACCTTCATGGGATTGAGAGACTTTTGTTGCAATAACCTGAAAGTGACTTTAACCTTTGTAACGTGATATAAAAAATAGACTGAAATTTTTAAACAGATAAAAATATATCACCTGGCACTGTGCCGGATAAATTGGGGACAGATAAAACATATAAACAATAAAGCTATACTTTATTAGCATCAAAACCCTCTGTGGCATTTATTTTCCTCATTCCACAGATAAGGAAAACTGAGGCACACAGAAAGACTGTATGACTCACTCAAGGTCAAAGGGCCTGCAGGTGGGAGAACCAAGATTAGGGCAGATGGTCTGAGTCCAGAGTGCCTGCCTATTTACCTAAGCACCAGACACACGCCCATCATGCTGGTGAGGCTCAGAAGCCAAAGAAATAAAGCCATCTACCCAGGGCACATCAGGGTCTGTGCCACCCACATTCTAGTATGAATATCCTCACCTGCTTCTCAAGCATGTATCAAGTGCTCACCATGGGCAAGGCACCATGCAAGGGTCCTGGCGGCAAGGCCTCTAAAAGGGGAAGCGAGACCAGCACATAAGCCAGCACAGAGAATTGCTAAGACATGAAGCAGTCCGCTGGGAACAGTGGCATAAGCAAAGCATTCGGCAACGCACGCTCGAACCGCAGCCATCCAACACTCGGGCCAGTAACTGGGAGTTTAGGTTATAGTCCTGCACCAGCTTTCTACAACAGTTCCTCCTTACCGGTGTCAAAAGTGCTTATGACTTAACAGAGGGGAGGAGCCACCTCCAAGAACAATTGGCTCACAGGCACTGGGCAGAAGGCAGGGCAGCCTGGGAGCTGGGAGCAGCCAGGGCAGCCCCCACCCGGTTCTCAAGTGTTTTGATCAGAAGTAGAAGCCCAGAGCAGAGAGCAAAGTGGGACAAAAGGAAAAAGCGCTGGTGAACCAGGGGTGGGCAGTGGGGGGTGGGAAGCAGGGCAGGAGGGGCATTGATACTTATCGGGAGTCCATCATGAACTAGACACTGCTGAGAGCATTTCATACTTTAGCTACCCAGAGAACACTAACAGATAGTTCCATGAACTAGAGTTTACAGACACAGAAACTGGAGCTCAAAGCAATTAAACAACCGGTAGAGCACCGTCCTGGAGGGCTCCTCCCCCGGATCTGAAGGCATCCACAGAATGTCCCTGGATCAGAGAACCCTCTGCTGACACAAACACACTCCCCTACTCCCTTCTTCCCTGTTACAGATTGAATTGTGTCCCTCCCAAAAATATCCATTATGTTGGAGCCCTAACTCCCAGTACCGCAGAATGTGACTGTGGTATTTGAGGACAGGGCCTTGGAAGAGGTAATTAAGTTAAAATGAGGTCCTTCGGGTAGGCCCTAATCCCATGGCTGGTGTCCTTATAAGACGAGGAAGAGACACCAGGCGTGTGCGTGCACAGAGTGAAGACCATGTGAGGACACAGTGGGGGGACGGCCATCTATAAGCCAAGGAGAGAGGGCTCAAAGGAAACCAAGCCTGTCCACACCTTGATCTTGCATTTCCAGCCTCCAGAACTGAGGGGATAAATGTCTGCTGCTTAACCACACAATCTTGTACTTCATCATAGCAGCCTGAGCAATTTTTTTTGATTCCTATTTTTATTTTGAGAAAGGGTTTCACTCTTGTTGCCCAGGCTGGAGTGCAATGGCGCCATCTCGGCTCACTGCAACCTCTGCCTCCCAGGTTCATGCGATTCTTCCTGCCTCAGCCTCCCAAGTAGCTGGGATTGCAGGTGCCCACCACCACGCCTGGCTAATTTTTGTATTTTTAGTAGAGACGGTTTCACCATGTTGGCCAGGCTGGTCTCGAACTCCTGACCTCAGGTGATCCGCCCGCCTCGGCCTCCCAAAGTGCTGGGATTACAGGCGTGAGCCACCACACCCAGCTGCCTGAGCAATTTAGTACCTCTCAACATACCCCCTCACCTGCTTGGGCTCTCTACAGCTCTTACTGTCTTGACCTACCTAGTAAGTATGTTTGATTATTGTCTGTTTCCGCCACTAGAGAGTAAACTGCAGGGACTTCAGTTGCCTTAATCAATGATGCGTCCCCAGAACCTAGAACAGTCTCTAGCAATTGATATGTATTTAATGAACAAATAAATTGAATGAAAATGAAATGTAAACCCAGCAGCTGCTTCTGAAGTCACCCACTCCCTGCCCCACACCCCACTTCCTGTTGCTTTCTCTATTCCTTGTATCCAACTCTCCTTCCTCCAATATAACAGCTACTAAATAATTTTAAATAGTATAAATTCAGACCATGTGCCGTGGCTCACATCTGTAATCCCAGCACTTTTGAAGGTCAAGGCAGGAGGATCACTTGAACTCAGATGTTCAAGACCAGCCTGGGTAACATAGCAAGACCCCATCTCTACCAAAAAATTTTAAAATCAGCCAGGTGTGGTGGTGTGCACCTGTAGTCCCAGCTACTTGGGAGGCTGAGGTGGGAGGATCACTTGAGCCCAGGAGGTTGAGGCTGCAATAAGCTATGATTGCGCCACTGCACTCCAGCCTGGGCAAAAGAAAGAGTGAGACCCTGTTTCTCAAAAAAAAAAAAAAAAAAAAAAAAAAAAAAAAAAAAATTGACAGGTAATAAAAAAAAAGTTAGGTTAAGGTTTAGGTTGTGTTTTTGCTGAGTTTGTATTTAATCATGGGAGGTATTAAGGACTGTGACAGAGCTGTCCCAGTGAAACCTCAAACCCAAGAGGCCTGGTGCTGATCCAGGTCCCAAGAGCAGGCTGGAGGGGGGGACGCAAGGAGCTCGGCAAATCTGCAACACACAAGGGCAGCGGTGGCCACCGTGACCACCTGGGCCCCCAGCCCTGTTCGTGCCCTCGGTGGGGTGGGGAGCAACAAGACTTTGGAAACTTTCCCATAAGCAAACGACTTCTCTCCTGCTGTCTAGGAAGACAGCAGAATTCAGGTCAGCGGGACTTGAGTGGGGAGCCGGGGTTGGGGAACAGGGGCCTTGGAGGCCGAAAGAGGCGGCCACAACACCTGGCAGAGGAAGCCTTTCTCTGGAATGAAAGGAAATACCGGAGCAAAGGCAGCTCTTGCATTCCAATTTCTAGCCCCTTGACCACCCATCCTCTCCCCTTAGGCCCACCCCCAAATACTCTCTTTTTACAAACATCTGTCTGCTCAAAAGTAGCCACTAGGATTCTGAAACTTCCTCTTTACAACAAAACTAAACTGTTGCAACTTGTTGCTACCATTCTCACACCATCCTGGAAAAGGCAGGGGCCTCAGCAGAGCCCAAGTCTCCTGCCAATGGCCTTCCGACTTTGGAAGACCACTCCACCCCACTATCCTCCCCCTGCCCCTGCCCTCAGCTGCCCCTGCTCCACTGCCACCCTCGGTAGGGTCTCTCTCAGTAGGGCCGGGGGCTATTTCCCAAGCCTCCCTGTTGTCATGGTCCCTTGGAGACTTTTTCTCTCCCTCACTTCCTCCCAGTGGGTTTTCTGGCCAGGGGCCTTGGAAGTGACACAACGGCGGAGGCGGGGTGAACAGGTTGAAGAGCTTCCTCCAAAAGCCCAGACAGATCTCCCAGCTCCCTTGTTTCTAAGCCTTCTCACCACTACTGACAAAGCGGTTTTACCTGTTTTCCATCGGCTGGAATTGACTGGAATTGGGCATCCAAGCAGCCACCACCTCCTCAGCCCCCTCAATCACAACCACACCAGAGTGAAGTGGCATGTTCCTAGGTCTACACTGCGAGCCCCCTCCAGGACAGGGCCTGGGACCTCTCGTTCATCTGCATCCTGACCAGCGGGCAGTTTCTGGCCTAGATCTAGAATAGATGTACTGGATACATTTGCTGAATGAATTTCCAAGACTCAATAAAACTCATGGAACTTTCTGGCAACATGAAAAATGGTCCCTCTCCTCAGTGGACATAAGAGGGTCATTAAAATATGAATTCTGGCGACCAATGCAACATAGGAACTTTGCATTATAGTACTAAGTAACTCAGAACACACACAGTCTCCGTTCTGCTTACAATTTTGTAAAATACATGTGTATATGGACAGAAAACCCAGAAAAATGCAAAACGGTGGATGAGGTGCGGGGCAAATCTGCTTCTTGCCAGCTTTGTTGCAATAATGCTTGTGCAATAAATACCACCCACCCCCCTTATTTTTTTCTTTACTTTAAAAACAGAAGAACTGGCTGGGCGCAGTGGCTCACACCTGTAATTCTAGCACTTTGGGAGGTCGAGGCAAGTGGATCACCTGAAATCAGGAGTTCAAGACCAGCCCAGCCAACATGGCAAAACCCCATCTCTACTAAAAATACAAAAATTAGCCAGGTATGGTAGCTCAAGCCTGTAATCCCAGCACTTTGGGAGGCCAAGGTGGGCGGATCACCTGAGGTCAGGAGTTTTTGAGACCAGCCTGGCCAACATGACAAAACCCCATCTCTACTAAAAATACAAAAATTAGCCGGGCATGGTGGCACGCGCCTGCAATCCCGGCTACTCGGGAGGCTGAGGCAGGAGGATTGCTTGAACCTGGGAGGCGGAGGTTGCAGTGAGGCAAGATTGTGACAGTACACTCCAGCCTGGGCGACAGAGTGAGACTCTGTTTCAAATAATAATAATAAATAAAAACAGAAGAACTGATTCTAATAACAATTACGTCTCTCTCAATATTCCATGAAAAATCTCATCCCAAGTCCTTTGGCTAGAAAAACATGCTGGCCACACAACCAGAGGGCGCAGGCCGCGTTCCCAGCATCCACCCCCAAGGTGAGTGACCTGGGAGTGGAATCCTGCACTCCCACATTTCCTGGGAAATGGGGCAAGGAAACAAGCCTTCACGGGCCGTCTTGGCCTATGCAGAGGCTGGGTCGTGGCCTAAGGAGGAGAGGAAACGTTTCACCAGGCCCAGGTGACTCACAGGGCCTTCACCAACCTGAATCACCCCTGAACAAAGCTCTGCCTGAGTCTGGGCAACTGAACGAGGTCCCACCCCTGCTCCCTGGACTTGCCACACCATGTCTCTACTTTACAATCTCGAAGGCTGCCTCCTCCAGGAAGCCTTCTCAGACTCCCCCCTGCCTTCTCCCTGGGTTTCCAGCATCGGTATCTGGTGTGAGACCATCAGCTCCCGGAAACAAGGGCCTATGTTTCTTTTCCCTCCATATTCCTAGCACCCAGCCAGTGCCTTATACCTAGAATCAGTTCCTCCTAGTAGGAGTCACTACTGAATGACTATGAATCTGATGGGTGGACAGATGAAGGACGAAAGGAACCCAACGGTTTCAAGTTGGCTGATGTCAAGACCTCACTAGGCAACATGATGGCAGGTTGCCTGGCTAGCTGGTTCCCCAGAGGGCACTACTCAGACAGGCACAGCAGTGCCTGGATTCACGCTGGGGCCAGGGTCTTTCCACCTGCTCTCCCTTAGGACCAACCACATTCATTTGAAAAATGGCCAGTGGGGTTAAAGGTGAAGTCAGTAGCCAAGGCATCACTGCTGACCTGGCAACCCCGCTGTGGGTTGCCAACTGCTGTACGCGAGATCCCATTCTGCTGCAGCCCAACGTTCTCTCTGCCCATTGAATGAATGCTCAGCCACTGGTGAGGGTGGAGGCCTCAAGGACCAGCCCAACCACTCACCGCCAAGTGAGAAAACACAAGTCCTGGAATGCAGGGCGTCTCCAAGGCCACAGAGAGTCAGGAGCTGGAGCACCCAAGTTTGAATCCCTGCACAGTCTCCCCATCTGCAAAATGAGGATAAGTTCCTACCTTATGGAAACAAGGGAAGAATTAAATGAGATAATCCATGTAAAAGCCCTAGCATGGCCAGGTGTAGGTGCAGTGGTGGCTCACGCCTATAATCCCGGCACATTGAGAGGCCAAGGTGGGAGGATCACCTGAGGCCAGAAGCTTGAGACCAACCTGGACAACACAGTGAGACCCCATTTCCATTTTTTTAAATGTAAGTTAAAATTTTTTAAATAAAAGATGATAATTTTTAAAAAGCATCAGCATGGTACCTAGTACATACAAGTGCTCAATAATTTCTTTTTTTTGAGATGGAGTTTTGCTCCTGTTGCCCAGGCTAGAGTGCAGTGATGAAATCTCAGCTCACGCAACCTCCGCCTCCCAGGTTCAAGCAATTCTCCTGCCTCAGCCACTCGAGTAGCAGGGATTACTGGCATGTACCACCACACCCGGCTAATTTTGTATTTTTAATAGAGACGGGGTTTCACCATGTTGGCCAGGCTGGTCTCGAACTCCTGACCTCAGGTGATCCACCCACCTGGGCCTCCCAAAATGCTGGGATTACAGATGTGAGCCACCACGTCCGGCCAATAAAGTTTAATAATTATAATTAATAACAAGGCTGTGATGTGACTCAGAGAGCAGCTCTTCCTCCCTTCCATGCCCACCTTCCCATCCTCCCTCCTCCTCCCAGGCAATCCTAGCCTCCAGGAACCTAGCTCAAGATGCTCAGATGTCTCCTGACTCAGGGTAGCATGGGCTTGCCTCAGTATCCCAACTCCCTGTTGGAGGATAAGGCTGCTTGGTGACAGGGACAGGCTGTCAGCCCTCCATCGCTGCTGAGCCCCACCAAGCCAGCACAGTGCAGACCACATAGCTGGAGCTTAGGGAGTCTCTGCGGACTGACTTGGCAAAGGGCAACTCCCTTATACCCAATACTTGCTTCTTAAATATAAAAAATAAAAACTTGAAAATGCCCTCCTACCGCCACCTTTCTCCTCCCAGGGATTCCCCGATCAGTGTTCTGTAAAATGAAGAGGTCACTAACCGGCATTCAAAAGCTTTTGGCTATCTAGGCCTCCCTGTCGCAGGCTTAGAACTGAAGACACTGGCTGGGCGCTGTGGCTCATGCCTGTAATCCCAGCATTTTGGGAGGCTGAGGCAGGGGATCACCTGAGGTCTAGAGTTTGAGACCAGCCTAGCCAGCATGGTGAAACCCTGTCTCTACTAAAAATACAAAAATTAGCTGGATGTGGTGGTGCACACCTGTAATCCCAGCTACTTGGGAGGATGAGGCAGGTGAATCGCTTGAACCTGGGAGGTGGAGGTTGCAGTGAACCAAGATCGTGCAACTGCACTCTAGCCTAGGCGACAAAGCAAGACCCTATCTCAAAAAAAAAAAAAAAAAAAGTGAAGACACCAATGAGACCTGAACCCCATTTGTGCAATAACGACTAGGAGCTGACTCTGTCCCAAACACGGAATTACAGCCTAGGAACAGAAATGAAAGAAGACCCCGCCTTTGACCTCCTCATCCACACAGGACAGCGAGTTCTCAATCTTCTCCCCGATTCTGGCCCAGTTAGATTAAGTCACCCAGACTGTCCCAAATGCCTCGTTCTTATGTTTATCTGACAGGAAGCTGCCTTCTCTAGCTCAGTGACTTAATGTGAAACACAGGAAACGCAGTGGCTTTTGAACATAGACAACTCTAAATAAAGGTGCCTCTATCGCTTTATAACAGCCTTTCCAAAAAAAAAATACTTAAACCAGCTCAGATCAGTGTAATGAGATGAACTGAACTGTATGGGAAAAGGATGCGAAAGTTGCAGGCATCAGAAACCCCAGCATCAATGCCGGGGGCGAGTTCCAGCAGGTTCCTCAGTCATCTTAATCACCGCACCTTGTTATCGAGGGACAGGCTTGTTGGATAAATACGAAATCTCTAAAACTTGAACCTGGCCGGGTGCGGTGGCTCACGCCTGTAATCTCAGCACTTTGGGAGGCCAAGGCGGGCGGATCATGAGGTCAGGAGATGGAGACCATCCTGGCTAATGCGGTGAAACCCCGTCTCTACCAAAAATACAAAAAAATTAGCCAGGCACGGTGGCGGGCACCTTGTAGTCTCAGCTACTCGGGAGGCTGAGGCAGAAGAATGGCGTGAACCCGAGAGGTGGAGCTTGCAATGAGCCGAGATGGTGCCACTGCAGTCCAGCCTGGACGACAGAGCGAGACTCCGTCTCAAAAAAACAAAAAAAAACTTGAACGTGTATTTCCTACCACCTGAGGAGAGATGATGTTATTGTTACTATGAAGAAAAGGAGAAGCTGGGCGAGGTGGCTCACACCTGTAATCCTAGCACTTTGGGAGGCCAAGGCAGGTAGATCGCTTGAGCTCAGGAGTTTGAGACAAGCCTGGGCAACATGGCAAAACCCCGTCTCTACAAAAAAAAAAAAAAAAAAAAAAAACTAACCAGGCCTGGTGGTGCATGCCTGTGGTCCCAGCTATTTAGGAGGCTGAGGTGGGAGGAATGCTTGAGACGGAGGCCGAGGCTGTAGTGAGTTGCTATCGCGCCACCACATTCCAGCGTGGGCAACAGAGCAAGACGCTGTCTCATAAAAAAAGGAGAGAGATGAAGGGGAGGAAGAGGAGGACCAGACCACTTCACATCCATTTATAATGCTAAGAAAGAGGCTTCTCCACGGTGCAGATGGGAAAACTAAGGCGAGCAGCAGGAGAAAAGGCGGGCGGTCTGCTCCTAGCTCTGCCTGATCCCAAAACTTTATTTTGTTCCTTCTCCCGTGCATTTTGTGTTGAAAATACAACAAATTATCACCCGAGACATTAAGTGACCTAAAGTTACTAGAAATCAGGGCTGGCTGAGGACAGTGGGCAGAGGTGTGGCTTTCTGAATGGCCCACCCTGCTGCCTGGCACCACCCCATGTGAAATATTGATTTTTCGAGCTGTGGGAACTTTCAGCCCAAGTGGCCACGTCCAGCTGGAAGAAGTTCAGAGAAACCCAAAACACTTTCCACCCCATTCCTTAACCCTAGTGCCCCCCAACAAAAAACAACAAAAAAGACGAAGGGAGTAGAAGAATAGACTCTTAAGGAAAGATTAAAGGAGCTAAGTATGTGTTGCTTGGCTAAACAGGGCATAAACATCAAAAAAAAAGAGAGTCACCATTTAGAAAACACGTTTAAATAAAGCCTCCTGATTTGGAAAGGCACTGGGTATGAGCGAAACCAGGGGCCAAGGTTTTCTACTGACTCACAGAATGAGCTTGAGCAAATCGCTTTTTCTCTAATTAGGAAAAAAAAAAAAGAAATGTTATTTTAATTATTCCCAACATCTCTTCCAGCCAGGCATTCTATAATTCTAAATCCAGTAGGGAGGGTTTTCATTGTTGTTGCTGATTTTTCTTTTAAGCAGGGGATCATTTCAAATTAGAGTTAAAATGCAAGAAGAAAGGCTCTTCTTTCTAAGGCCCACGTCCTTTTGGTGAGTGGCAACCTACTCAGAGATTAGCTTCGAGCTCTCCCAACACATTAAAAATTGTACAGAGAGGCCAGGCGCGGTGGCTCACGCCTGTAATCCCAGCACTTCGGGAGGCCGAGGCGGGCGGATCATGAGGTCAGGAGATGGAGACCATCCTGGCTAACACGGTGAAACCCCGTCTCTACTGAAAATACAAAAAAAATTAGCCGGGCGTGGTGGCGGGTGCCTGTAGTCCCAGCTACTTGGGAGGCTGAGGCAGGAGAATGGCGTGAACCCGGGAGGTGGAGCGTGCAGTGAGCTGAGATCGCGCCACTGCACTCCAGCCTGGGTGACAGAGCGAGACTCCGTCTCAGAAAAATAAAAAGTTGTACAGAAAGACATCATCTTGGCCTAAGAAGGCAAGAGAGGGACCTCCCTGAGAAGCCCCTTTTCTCCTCTGGGACATACCATAAGGATGGTAAGGGCCTCTGAGAGGTACCAAGGAAGTGACTCGAGGGTGGGGAAGATCAGCTACCTGTAACCCCACTACAGGCCTTAGCCCAACCTGCACGGCAGGAAGCCACACCCTTCCGGAAGGCCCTGCAAAGGCTCCTTCCAGCCACAGCAGGAGGGTCCCGGGCTAGAGATGCAGACAGCCACTGAGGGACTCCCAGCTGCTCCAGCGCTTGGCAGGCCAGCTAAGGGCCTTCTCTGGGGACACCTGCCCGGGTGCTGAATCATCTCAGGCTCGAGAAGCTAATCGTGGGAATGGGAACCTGAGTAATTCCAAAAGAAGCCTAGGTTACTTTTTAAAGAGACATGCATCAGACAGAGTGGGCAGCTCCCCTCCTGCCTCCCAAATATTTGGTGCCATCTAAGCACAAGGGACAGGGAGCTGGGTACAGATACAGGCTGCCCGCCCATGCAGTGGCGGTCCCATTTTAGAGCCAGTCTCATAGTGTGTGCTCATGTGTGACTCACACCATTCCCCCAGGAGGCCCGGAGGCTGCCTTGCAGGACCTCAGGACCCTGATGGGGTCTTCCAGACTTTACTCAGGAAAGGAGTCAATCGGGCACAACAGCAGCGCCGGCAGCTCCTCCCAGGGCCCACACCATCCAAGGCGAAAGACAGCCATCCTTGAGAAGGGGGGTAGGGCCCTCCGATTCAAAACACCCCTCTGATCACATCTTCTCAAGAATTTGGGCTTTTCTAGTGTTGTTATACATAAAAACCACAGGCCAGATGTCTTAGGGGAAACTGGGGACAGAGTGGGAAGGGGCATAATAGTGGATGCAATGACCCCAAGTTAAAAAAGAAGGCCAGGTGGCCGGGTGCGGTGGCTCACGCCTGTAATCCCACCACTTCGGGAGGCCAAGCCAGGTGGATCACCTGAGGTCAGGAGTTCGAGACCAGCCTGGCCAACATGGTGAAACCCTGCCTCTACTAAAAATACAAAAATTAGCCAGGCGTGGTGACAGGTGCCTGTAATCCCAGCTACTCGGGAGGCTGAGGCAGGAGAATCGCTTGCACCTGGGAGGTGGAGGTTGCAGTGAGCTAAGATCACGCCACTGCACTCCAGCCTGGGCAACAGAGTGAAACTCTGTCTCCAAAAAAAAGAAAAGAAAAGAAAAGAAAGAAAGCCAGGTATGTGAGGGCCTGGGTTGGGCTTCAGGTTGGGGTGGGCTCCCCAGGACAGGACAGCTTATGATTTGGAGCCAAGCGAATTATGGAAACCTTGCAAGAGGGTATCCCAAAACGCTTTCCAGACACACATGCAGGCTTTCTCTTCTCATACAGCAAAGAAAAATCAATCATCTACCATTTCCCAGAATATGAGGAAGTAGATCAGAAAGGACTTCTGTTTAAGGGGTTACTCTAGTGATGTGACATCATGGGAAGAAAACAGGACCCAAAGGTTTCAAGCAGAAAGACCCTTCCCTCTTACCTTGTAAAAGGTAGGCATTCAATATGCAATATGGAACCTAAAGCAATGCACTTTAAAGTTGAGACCTACAGATTAGCCAGCTGGACCCCTTATTTTTATAGTTAAGAAAAATAAGAAATAGCTGAATTTTTGATTCTTTAGGGACAATATGGCCGGGCACACTGGCTCATGCCTGTAATCCCAGCACTTTGGGAAGAAAAAGCAGGTGGATCACTTGAAGTCAGGAGATGGGGACCAACCTGGGCAACATGGTGAAACCCCGTCTGTACTAAAAATACAAAAAAATTAGCTGGGCGTAGTGGTGCACACCTGTAATCCCAGCTACTCAGGAGGCTGAGGCAGGAGAATCACATGAACCCAGGAGGTGGAGGTTGCAGTGAGCCGAGATCGATCATGCCACTCCAGCCTGGGCAACAGAGCGAGACTCCATCTCAAAAAAAAAAAAAAAAAAGTATTGAGTGAAATGTACTGCTCACTCCCTGCTCCTGTTGCCTAGACCCTAGGCAACCACCATTACCAGGGTCTCAGTATCTTTCCAGAAATACTGCATGCACAGAGCAGAGTTTACATACCATGTTTTACACAAAACGAAGCACCATTTACAATACTTTGCGTCTGGTGTTTTTCACTTACAACGTAGCTTGGAGAGCACACCCTATCAGTACATATGGATTGACCTCATTTTTCAAAGGGATGCAAGGACTTCCACTGTACAGCTGTACCATGATTTAGTTGACCTTTTTAATAGCACAACTTGTTTCCTGTCATTTTCTCTGTCAATGCCGCAATGAAGATTCTCAGACATTTCCTTCAGCACATCTGAGTTTATCTGTGAGATGAATTCCTAGAATACAGTTGGAAGGAGTATGCTTTGACAGATACTGCCAAACAACTTTCTTTTGTTGTTGTTGTTGTTGTTTAATGTAACCCAGAGACAGACTCTCCCTGTGTTGCCCAGGCTGATCTCGAACTCCTGGGCTCAAGCAATCCTCCCCCACTGGCCTCCCAAAGTGCTGGGATTACAGATGTGAGCCACCATGCCCAGCCCCAAACGACCTTCTAAAAAGAGGGTTGTACAATATACACTCCCATCAATAAGGCACCAGAGTGCTGGCCAGGTGCGGTGGCTCACGCCTGTAATCCCAGCACTCTGGGAGGCCAAGGCGGGCGGATCACCTGAGGTCAGCAGTTCGAGACCAGCCTGGCCAACATGGTGAAACCCCGTTTCTATTAAAAATGCAAAAATTAGCTGGGCGTGGTGGCAGGCGCCTGTAATCCCAGCTACTTGGGAAGCTGAGGCAGGAGAATCGCTTGAACCCAGGAGGCGGAGGTTGCAGTGAGCCGAGATCGCACCACTGCACTCCAGCCTGGGCAACAGAGCGAGACTCAGTCTCAAAAAACAAAAAAAAGAGTGCCCAGGAAATTAAAATTACTTGATTTTGCTGGGTGTGGTGGCTCATGCCTATAATCCCAGCACTTTGGGAGGCCAAGGCGGGTGGATCGCCTGAGGTCGGAAGTTCAAGACCAGCCTGGCCAACGTGGTGAAACCCCATCTCTACTAAAAATGCAAAAACTAGCCGGGTGTGGTGGTGCACCCCTGTAATCCTGGCTACTCGGTAGGCTGAGGTGGGAATATTGCTTGAACCCAGGAGGCAGAGGCTGCAGTGAGCCAAGATCATGCCACGGTACTCCAGCCTGGGCAACAGAGTGAGACCCCATCTCAAATAAAGAAATAAATAAATAAATAAAATTACTTAATTTTTCAGTTTTTCAGGCACTCCCATACATAACTTGTGGGCACATAAACTGGTATGATATCTTTGTAGGGAGATACGGCACCTCCTCGGAAATCAAACCTGGCCAGGTGCAGTATTTCACACCTGTAACCCCAGCATTCTGAGAGGCTGAGGCAGGAGGGTTGCTTGAGCCCAGGGGTTTGAGACTAGCCTAGGCAATACAGCAAGATCCCATCCCTACAAAAAAACACAAAAATTAGCCAGGTGTAGCAGTGTGCACTTGTAATCCTGGCTACTCAGGAGGCTGAGGCAGAGAACTGCTTGAGCCCAGGAATTTGAGGCTGCAGTGAGCTATGATCATGCTACTGCACTATAGCCTGGGCAACAGAGCAAGACCCTGCTTCAAAACGAAATCAAAAAACAAAAAGGAAATCAAACCTCCCCTCACCCAGAGCCAGAGTTGGAAGTAAGGTCTCCAGTCACCCAAGTCCAGTGCTCTTCCTGTATCACCCTTTGGCTATCTCCCAGACCACAGGAAACCATGTGTTTGAACTAAAACCACAGTCTGCACACCTTCTGTCCCAGCCGGGGCCCTGTGAAGAGGTTACTCAGCACAAGTTCATGGCCAAGTGCATCCAAAAGCATCAGCAGATGGGCCTCATAGCCACTTGTGAATAGGCAGTCCACAACCACAGTCCACAACCACAATACACGCATACCTTGTTGTGCACAGAGGCAGAAAGAACACCGAGCTAGAAGCCAGGAAAACAATCTGTCCCCCAGCCTCATCCCCACCCCCTCAATCTGATAACCTAGGGAGTTAAGACTGGTCATTTATATTTAAAAAAAAAAAAAGCGGGGGGGGGGGGGGTGCCAGGTGCGGTGGCTCACGCCTGTAATCCTAACACTTTGGGAGGCTGAGGCGGGTAGATCACCTGAGGTCAGGAGCTCGAGACCAGCCTGGCCAACATAGTGAAACCCTGTGTCTACTAAAAATACAAAAAAATTAGCCACGCATGGTGGCGGGCACCTATAATCCCAGCTATTCGGGAGGTTGAGGCATGAGAACCGCTTGAACCCAGGATGCGGAGGTTACAGTAAGACAAGATAGTGCCACTGCACTCCAGCCTGGGTGACAGAGTGAGACCCTGTCTCAAAAAAAAAAAAAGGGGGCGAGGGGGTGCTGGGTGTGGTGGCTCACGCCTGTAATCCTAGCACTCTGGGAGGTCGAGGCCGGTGGATCGCTTGAGGTCAGAAGTTCCAGACCAGCCTGGTCAACATGGCAAAATCCCATCTCTACTAAAAATACAAAAATTAGCCAAGTATGGTGGCAGGCACCTGTAATCCCAGCTACTCGGGAGACTGAGGCAGAAGAATCGCTTAAACCTTGGGGGCAGAGGTTGCAGTGAGCTGAGATTGTGCCACTGCACTCTAGCCTGGGCGAGAGTGAGACTCGTCTCAAAAACAAACAAACAAACAAAAACCATATACAAGCCGGGCACGGTGGCTCACACCTGTAATCTCAGCACTGTGGGAGGCCAAGATGGGCAGATCACCTGAGGTCAGGAGTTCGAGACCAGCCTGGCCAACATGGTGAAACCTCATCTCAACTACAAATATAAAAACTAGTGGGGTGTGGTGGTGGGCACCTGTAATCCCAGCTACTCGGGAGGCTGAGGCAGGAGAATTACTTGAACCCAGGAGGAAGAGGTTGCAGCAAGCCGAGGTCATGCCATTGCACTCTAGCCTGGGCGACATAGCAAGACTCTGTCTCCAAAAAAAAAAAAAAAAATATATATATATATATATATATATATATATATATATATATATACAGCCACTACATATTAGGCCATGTACATACCTTATTTCTTTCAGTTCATGCATCTAACCCCACAGGGTAGGATCTTGATTCCCATATTATACATAAGCACATCCAAGCTGTGAGGCTATGTGACTTGCCTAAGGTCACAAAGCTAGTAAGTGGCATGGTCAGGATTTGAACTCAGCCTGTTTCCAAAGCTCACGTTCTTTCCACTACCCCACTCTTCCCAGCTCTAAGAGCGGGATTCAGTAAGCCACAGCAGCAGCACTGCCAGGGCTCCATTCTTTTGTCAGCAGAGGACTCCAGCCCAGGGTCTCAGCACACCAAGGGTTAAGGCTGAGAGGCAGTGACTCTCTGGGGCTGCACAAAGGGAAATGCACTTCCTGCCCCAGCAGGCAGAGATGCTGTTTTATGCTCAGTAAATTAGGACGTTTGTTTAATTAAGACGACACACAGATTTTGTTATTCTAAATATTTTTGGAACATGATGCTTGGGAGGAAGCTGTCAAGGCACGGGTTTTTTTTTTTCTCTCTCTCTCTTTTTCCTTTGCTTTGGGTTTCTCTTTCTCCCCCTCCAAGAGAAGGGTAGGGCCAGGCTCGGAGGAAAACAACAGCCAACCCCTCCTCTCCTTTTGAAATAAAGATGTCAAGCTGGTAAGGGCTGTCTTAAGTACTTTATTGAAGAATTAGCTAGAAGAGGAAGTAAAGGAAGAACAGCCAGCCTGGTTTCTAGCAATACCCTACCAGGCTACACAACAATGCTGCATTTTTTGAGTGTGTTTTTCTTCTTTTAAAGAGCTAACAGATCCTTGTTTTGTTTTTTCTGGAGCAAGAGCGGGCAAAAGGCAGGCTGTGATTAACATGCGTCCTTCATCCTACAAGAGAGAAGTTGTCCCATCTCCAACCCCTTAGGTTAAAAAGTTTAAAAATAAAAGCAAGAAAGCCAGGGCCCTCCCTCTCCTCTACCCTCCTGACCCTTTCAGATGAACAGCCTCACCGAATGCTGCCCTTCTCTCCGGGGCTGGGGAGCTCCCCAGAGCCTGCCAATGCCGGCTCTCCAGACACCTGGCTCTGCCCACTTGCGCTGCCAGGTTTTGCTGAGTGTGGAGACTGAAGTTCTTTGGTGTCACCCCACAGTCATCCAGAGCGCAGTGGCTCTCAAATTACACTGAGCAATCTCTCCATGTTTGTAATTACCCCCCAATTACCCACTAAGTGGCTCCTCACTTTCCAACACCGCATGCTTGCCTCAGTTTGCCAAACCTGCAATGTGCTTCTCCCTTGTAGCAGCCTCCTCCTTGCCCAAGAGAAGTGGCCCCTCTCAGCCTTGAAATTCCTAAGTCCTTTGTCTATGGCATACTTGGGACACACATCACAGGCTGCCTTTGTATTTCACTCGTTCTGCCACTTTCCCCTTGAGGACTGTAAACTCCCCAAGGGCAGAGGCAGGGCCCCAGGGATTTCACAGGGCAGTCTGGCTCCCTTCTCCCAATCCCCATGACTCACAGTACCTTTCCGGGGTCCCTGTCATCTCTACCTCACGTTAGACTCATCTACAGATTTGTCTCAGTTCTCCCCTAAGTGCCCATGGGCACGGGCCAGGTCTTACTCAACCTCCCACCCCCCCACCACCTGGCAGAGTCCCTGGCACAGAGAGGGCAGTTAAATATTTGCTCAATTACACATCTGTGTCCCCTTCCCCCACACATAGCAGCCTTGTATATAAACTGACTATTATTAATTGAGTGATTGTCTCAAAAGGCCTCCCTCCTTACCAAAAAGGGACTCCTAAGCCATCAGGTGAGCCAAACACTGGCCCAGACAGTGGAGTTAGAATGGCCACAGTGCTGCGCTGCACGGAGAAGGAGCTAAGGCTCTCTTCCCTTTCCACAGTTACTCATCAGTCACTTTGAAATCCTGTTAAACCCAGAAAAGGGCGCAGTGAACCGAGAAGTGGCTGGGCCTCTCAACTGCCCGGTGGAGACAGACGCCTGCCTCTACGACCTGGGACTTCCCAAGGAGTCTTCTCTCCACACCGGCTGGGTGGGGCCGTGCGCTCACCCTGCCCCCCACCACAGGACAGCCGGCAAGCTAGCGCTGGGGGTGCAGAGTCTCAGTTTGAAACAGCGGGGCTTCCCTGGAGAATGAGGGTGCCGCAGTCCTGTCTCCTGTGCGTGGCCCCAGAACAGGATGGGGTGAGGACCCCAGCACAGGGAAGCGGGTGCGGGGAGTGGAGAATAGAAAACTCCGATCTGGCTCAAACAGGAAAGATGCAATCGCCCAGGCCTGCTCGTAACGGCAGAGCTAGCTGCCCCCGCACCCCGCCCAGACGGGATGGCCCCTGGGTGCGGTGGAATCAGGTGCACGCCTGGGCGGCCCCGACGGCTGCTGCATTCCGGGCCTCCCTCCCCCGAGGATCAGAAGTCGGAGGTCGAGGGCTGGAGCAGGGACTGGGGGTGGCCCTTCCTGTCTCGCGCCCGGGTCCCCGCCGGGTCCCCTTTGTCCGGGCAGCCGCCGCACCTCCCCCGGGCCCTCCCCGACCAGTCCGACGGCAGCGGGCGAATGAGGAAGTCGGCCGCGGAGGCGGAAACCGGGCCGGGTGCAAGGTCTGCAGCGGGACGGTCCGACTCTGGCTCAGGAGGACGCCCTGACAGCTGCCAAACGGTGCCCGCTGCCCGTTACCTCCGTGCCTCAGACGCCAGAAACTTCCACGGGAGCGGCTGCCCCGGGCTCCCAACCCGTGAGGCTGCGTCCCAGGGGCCGCGGCTCCCGGAAGGGGTTAAAAAGTTTGCCCGAGTCGGGCCTGGGCGAGGCGAGGGCGGGGCGCGTGCCCCAGCGGCTGGGGGAGGTCGGCTCCAGTGCCCAGTCCTGGGACCGCGCCGGGGGACACGGGGGGCGCCGGGGAGCGCCGGGTCCCGAGGCCGCCCCTGCACCCCGAGGCCTCGCTGCCGCCGGCGCCCTCCCCGAGCGCCCGCGTGGGGGTCCCGGTCCCCCTGGGAAGGATGCTGTGCCGGGCCCTGAGCCGCCGGCGTTCGCGCCCGCCCGCGCGGGTGGCGGGCCGCACTGAGCCCAAGAACCACCAGTCGGCCTGGCGGCAGCGCGTCTCGCCCCCGCCCGCCCGCCGCCGCCTGCCCGGGGCGGGACCGCGGTGGGGCTCGCTCACCTGAACCTGGATCTGCCCCGGGAACAGGCGCTGCTTCTCCCGAGAGGACTTTCTCGAGCGCTCGGGCGGCGGCCGGGTGGGGCGAGCGCACGAGGCGGGAGCTGCAGCAGGTCAGCCTTGCTTAGCCTTCCGTGCCCTGCCCAGGAACCGCGGTGATCTGCGCGCCTCACCGCACCCAGCTCGGCTCCTCGCCGCCTTCCCGCCCCGCCCTCGGAGCCGCGGGCCCATTCCCAGCCGGGAGCCGGCTCCGGGGCGGAGCCTGGGGCACAATCCCGCCCCCTTCCTGCTACACCCACTGCAGGCCGCACCTGGCCTTGATGGGCAGACGTATTGGCCTGTGGAAAGGGGGGTGGGCGGAGCCTCTGCGGCCAGATGGGTGGGGATTCAACCTCCTCTTTCCGCCCCACCTCCACCCGCTCCACCTTCCCCCGCGCTTCCTAGGCGGGAGCCCCGCCCTCTAGGGCGGGTCCAACGGACAGCCAGGTTCTAGGACAAGGATTGACACAGGGGGAATCCAATCAGGAGGCGGCGACTCGGGGCGCGGAGAGCTCCGGGCCGGGGTTTTGGTGCCTTGCCTGGGCCGGGGCGAGGCCCGGCGGGAGCCGACTGGGAAGGTCTGGAACTCTGACACCCCGCCCCGCGAGCTGTGCTCTCAGTCTCATGTCATCCCACCAGAAGGACAGATATTAAGTACCATATATGGGAAAAATGCTATTTTACATAATTATGATCCCTGTGGGGGCGGGCATGGACTCAGCCCTGGATTCCATTGTGAGCGTCTTGAGTTCGATTCCTGACCCTGCCTCTTTAGGGTCCGCACGTTGCTGCCTTTCAGCCTCCAAACCTTCGCTCTGGCCGTTCCCTCCACCTGGAGTACCCTTCCGAGCCTCTCTTCACCTCCATGTCATTAACTCGCATACATCATTTCAGGTACTTGTTACAAATTGCACTTTTTTTTTGTTACTGTCCACTACAAGAGGATAAAAAATGTTTTCATTTTTAAATGAAAAATCTTTTGATCCATTTGGAATTTATTTTTGGGGTAAGGAAGAAACCTAAGATAATTTTTGTAATAGCCACTTGTCCAAACACTATTTTCTCCACTGATTTTAGTTGGCACCTTCATCGCCTATTGAACTATTATACTTGAAGCTATTTCTGACTTGTATACATTGATCTCTCTGTGTGCACCTGTGCCAATCCCACCAAGCTTTAATGAAGATACCTTTATAATACATTGTATATCTATGAGGGCAAATTTCTCATCATTACTCTTTCTTACTGGAATGTGCTTGCTATCATGACTATTCTTCCAAATTAACTTCAGAAAAAAACTATGTTCTAAAGGCAAAAGAAAGCTGGGAAAAAAAGATTTTGCAACTCTGTTACCAAGTACTACAGCAATATATAAAGATCTCTTCCCAGTTGATAAGAAAAACCTCGGCCGGGCGCGTGGCTCATGCCTGTAATCCCAACATTTTGGGAGGCCGAGGCGGGCGGATCACCTGAGGTTGGGAGTTCAAGGCCAGCCTGACCAACATGGAGAAACCCCGTCTCTACTAAAAATACAAAATAATTAGCCGCGCATGGTGGCCCATGCTTGTAATCCCAGTTATTCAGGAGGCTGAGGCAGGAGAATCGCTTGAACCCGGGAGGCGGAGGTTGCAGTGAGCAGAGATCGTACCACTGCACTCTAGCCTGGGCAACAAGAGCATAACTCCGTCTCAAAAAAAAAAAAACAAAGAAAAAGAAAAACCTCAAAGACTCCAAAATAAAAATGGCCAAAAACAGGAACAGGTGATTTTAAAGAAGAATTATAAATGGCCAATAATTATTTTTAAAAAGCCATAAGAAATGCAAACAAAACAACATAAAATGCCATTTTCACCTAATTAAAAAAAATGCTCAATATTGGTCAGGTTTATAGATACAGATGAGAAAGTAAATTGATCAATTCTATCTGAGAATTCATCTTAAAAGACATTAGAAAAGTACACAGATATGAACTTTAAAGTTCTTTGCAACATTGTTTATAGTCACTAAATGTTAGAAATAAATGTACAATATATTACAAGATTGAATACATTGTGATATAGTCATATGTCAAAAAGTACAAAAAAAGTCATTAAAATTTTTATGTAGATTTGTATTTGCTGATTGAAAATATACTAAGTGGCCAGACGCAGTGGCTCATGCCTGTAGTCCCAGCACTTTGGGAGGTGAGGTGGGAGGATTGCTTGAGCCCAGGAGTTCAAGACCATCCTGGGTAACATCACAAAATCCCATCTCTACAAAAAATACAAAAACTAGACTGCCATGGTGGCGCACATCTGTATTCCCAGCTACCCAGGAGGCTTAGCTGGGAGGATTGCTTGAGCCTGGGAGGTTGAGACTACAGTAAGCCTTGATCGTGCCACTGCACTCCAGCCTGGGCAACAGAGTAAGACCTTGCCTCAAAAAAGAAAAGAAAAAGAAAATCTACTAAGTGAGGAAGAGCAAATTTATAGAATGCTGTTACAACATGATTTTGTCCTGGTGTGGTCGCTCACGCCTATAATATACATACACACTTAGTTGGGCATGGTAGTACTTGCCTGCAGTCCTAGCTACTCAGGAGGCTGAGGTGGGAGGATTGCTTGAGCCCAGGAGTTTGAGGCTGCAATGAGCTGTGAGCATGCCACTGCACTCCAGCCTGGTCAACAAAGCAAGACCCTGTTTCTGGAAAAAATAAAAATAAAAAAGAAGAAGAAAGAAAAAATACAAAAATTGAAAGACTCATTTCATTCCAGGTGTGGTGGCTCACACCTGTTATCCCAGCACTTTGGGAGGCTGAGACGGGTGGATCACCTGAGGTCAGGAGTTCGAGACCAGCCTGGCCAACATGGCGAAACCCCATCTCTACTAAAAATACAAAAGTTAGCTGGACGTGGTGGCATGCACCAGTTATCCCAGCTACTCAGGAGGCTGAGGCAGGAGAATCGCTTGAACCCAGGAAGCGGAGGTTGCAGTGAGCTGAGATCACACCTCTGTATTCCAGCCTAGGCAACAGAGTGAGACTTCATCTAAAAAAAATTAAAAAATAAAAAGACTCATGTTGATGTCACCACTTCCTTTTTTTCTGAGACGGAATCTCGCTCTGTCACCCAGGCTGGAGTGCAGTGGCACGATCTTGGCTCACTGCAACCTCTGCCTCCCGGATTCAAGCAATTCTCCTGCCTCAGCCTCCCAAGTAGCTGGGATTACAGTCATGTGCCACCATGCCCGGCTAATTTTTTTGTATTTTTAGTAGAGACGAGGTTTCACCATATTGGCCAGGCTGGTCTCGAACTCCTGACCTTGTGATCCACCCGCCTCGACCTCCCAAAGTGCTGGGATTACAGGTGTGAGCCACCGCGCCCGGCCAGATGTCACCACTTCTAAAACATCTTTCCTGACTCTCAAGACCAGTTAGGAACTCCTCCTCTGTACTCCATTCTCTGGTATTTATTCTCTCATTGTATTTACACACTGAGTTTTAATCGTTCATTCACTTTCTGCTTTTTCCGCCCAGGCTGGAAGCTGCCTGTGGACAGTCAGGGACAGAGCCCTATTTGTCTCTCTGGGCCCAGAACTACCATAAGGCCTGACATAAAATGGCCTGTAGTAAATGCTTAAGCAGGACTCAGAGAGCCTGTTTCCTTATCTGCAAAATGAATGTGATCACTGGGCCTGGCCCAGCCCACAGGACTGTTGGGAGGAACAGAGGAGACTATGGACCTGAAAGTGTTTTATAAACCACTAAGCAATGCACACATACAACAGAGCATTATTGGTAATGATTATTTCCATTTTCCTCATGCCCCCGGCCTCTGAGCATCACCCTCTCCAGGGAAAACTTAAGGTCACTAATAAGACAAAAGGTCTCCATCAGGCAGGCCCTGAATTCTTTCCTCCCCATCCCCTAGGCTACATGAGTCCTTTAGCTAAGGTAGCCCTCTCACTTGCATAAGCCTAACCCCTTTTCCAGCCTCTAAGAACCTGCACCCTTAATAGTTTCTACTCCTGTAGATTTTGAAAAACATTTCTGGCCGGGCGTGGTGGCTCACACCTGTAATCCCAGCACTTTGGGAGGCTGAGGCGGGTGGATCACGAGGTCAGGAGATCGAGACCATCCTGGCTAACATGGTGAAACCCCATCTCTACTAGAAAATACAAAAAATTAGCCGGGCGTGGTGGCGGGTGCCTGTAGTCCCAGCTACTCGGGAGGCTGAGGCAGGAAGATGGTGTGAACCCAGGAGGCGGAGCTTGCAGTGAGCCGAGATCGCGCCACCGCACTCCAGCCTGGGCAACAGAGCGAGACTCTGTCTCAAAAAAAAAAAAAGAAAAATATTTCTTCATTTTGTCTGAGTATTAATACTACGTTCAGTGTGGAGTATACCAAAAAAAAAA
Source organism: Pan troglodytes (assembly GCF_028858775.2). NCBI lineage: Eukaryota > Metazoa > Chordata > Mammalia > Primates > Hominidae > Pan > Pan troglodytes. The sequence goes on from NC_086016.1 coordinate 38,404,978, forward strand.
AAGAAAAGAAAAATCACCCATAAGCTTACAACCCCATCACAGCTACTATTAACAAACCTCCTATGCCAGGCGCGGTGGCTCACGCCTACAATCACAGTACTTTGGGAGGCAGAGGCGGGCAGATCACTTGAGGTCAGGAGTTCGAGACCAGCCTGGCCAACATGGCGAAACCCCCTCTCTACTAAAAATAGAAAAATTAGCCAGGCATGGTGACATGCGCCTGTAATCCCAGCTACTAGGGAGGCTGAGGCCAGAGAATCACTTGAACCCGGGAGGCGGAGGTTGCAGTGAGCCGAGATCACGCCACTGCACTCCAGCCTGGGCAACAGAGCAAGACTCTTTAAAAAAAAAAAAAAACTCGTTATTTCCTTCAAATCTTTACACGGCTGGGCACAGTGGCTCACACCTGTAATCCCAGCACTTTGGGAGGCTGAGGCCAGCGGATCACGATGTCAGGAGTTCAAGACCAGCCTGGCCAACATGGTGAAACCCTGTCTCTACTAAAAATACAAAAATTAGCCGGGCGTGGTGACGCACACCAGTAATCCCAGCTACTCAGGAGGCTGAGGCAGGAGAATCACTTCAACCCAGGAGGCGGGGATTACAGTGAGCCAAGATCATCCCATTGCACTCCAGCCGGGGTGACAGAGTGAGACTCCGTCTCAAAAAAATAATAATAAAATAAAATGAAATCGAGAGATCTACATGTACATGGTCACCTGACTTATTATAATAGTGTCACTGCAAACAAGTCAGGGTAGAATGGTCTTTTGAATAAATGGTAGTAGGTCAATTACATACCCACATAGGGAAACATGAATCGTGACCCGACCACACCATTAATGAACATAGTTTAGGATGGATCAGAGACCTAAATGTAAAAACAATAAAACATCTAAAAGAAAGCATAGGAGAATATCGGCCGGGCGTGGTGGCTCACGCCTGTAATCCCAGCACTTTGAGAGGCCGAGGTGGGCGGATCACCTGAGGTCAGGGATTCAAGACCAGCCTGACCAATATGATGAAACCCTGTCTCTACCAAAATACAAAAATTAGCCAGGCATGGTGGCATGCGCCTGTAATCCTAGCTACTCGGGAGGCTGAGGCAGGAGAATCGCTTAAACCCAGGAGGCAGAGGTTGTAGTGAGCCGAGATTGCACCATTGCACTCCAGCCTGGGCAACAAGAGCAAAATTCCGTCTCAAAAAAAAAAAAAAAAAAAAAGCATAGGAGAATATCTTCATGACCTTGAAGTAGATCAAAATTTCTTAAGACACACAAAAAAAGTATAAGCCATAAGAGATGGATGATTATTAAATTGAACCTCATTATTATTAATAACTTCTGTTCATCAAAAGACACATTTAAAAGAGTGAAAAATCAAATCATAGACTGGTAGAAAATATTTACAATACATATATCTAACAAAGAATATGTACCCAGAAGTTACCAAGAACATCTACATTAAGAAAAATGGGGCCAGCCGTGGTGGCTCACGCCTGTAATACCAGCACTTTGGGAGGCCGAGGTGGGCGGATTGACTGAGCTCAGGAGCTCGAGACCAGTCTGAGCAATACGGTGAAACTCCATCTCTACTAGAATACAAAAAATTAGCCGGGGTGGTGGCGGGCGCCTGTAATCCCAGCTACTCGGGAGGCTGAGGCAGAAGAATCGCTTGAACCCGGGAGGCAGAGGTTGCAGTGAGCCAAGATCTCGCCACTACACTCCAGCCTGGGCTACAGAGCGAGACTCTGTCTCAAAAAAAAAAAAAAAAAGGAAGAAGAAGAAAAAGAAGAAAGGGCAGGGTGCGGTGGCTCATGCCTGTAATACCAGCATTTTGGGAGGCCAGGGGTGGGGGAATCACTTGAGTCCAGGAGACCAGCCCAGGAAACATGGCGAAATCCTGTCTCTACAAAAAAATACAAAAATTGCCCAGGCGGAGTGGTGCACAGCTGTAGTTCCAGCTACTCAGGAGGCTGAGGTAGAAGGATCACTTGAGCCCAGGAGGTGAAGGCTGCAGTGAGCTCTGTGTCACCCAGGCTGGAGCTGCAGTGGCCTGATCACGGCTCACTGTTACTGCAGCCTCAACCTCCTGGACTCAAGCAATCTCCCACCTCAGCATCTCGAGTAGCTGAGACTACAGGGACTCACCACCATGCCCCACTCATTTTTTTTTCTTTTTTTCCTTGTTTTGTTTGTTCCTTTGTTGTCTTTTTCTTTTTACCCCCTAGTACCGGCCTTGCAGAGCAGGGCTACCCTATAGGCAGTGTGCCCAGAGTAGCACCTGGCCAATTTTTGTATTTGATTGTAGAGCTGGGAGGAGGTCTCACTTTTTTGCCCAGGCTGGTCTTCAACTCCTGGGCTTAAGCCATCCTTCCACCTCGGCCCTCCAAAATGCTGGGGATTACAGGCGTAAAGCCACCACGCCCGGCTGTATTGCATATTAAAGTAAATCCATTTTTAATGTGAAAAATTATGCTATAAATTCAAATATAGATATAAAAGCATACATGCTCATTTTAAAAGTTAGAAAACATAAAAAAGAATAACAAAACACCTTTGTTACCTGTAGTTCTACTCTCAAGTTCAAGATTCTTGGCGTGTTTCCCTATTGTTTAACTGCCTTCTCCTTAAATCCAGCACGCAGTGTCTAGCCCGGCTCCCACCATCCTGGTTCTTGCCAAACCTGTCTGCATGCCTGACTTCCTGCTCCATTCAGGTTTCCAGCCTCTCTCTGTCAACCACACTCATGCGCAGTCCTTCTCCTCCCTCTTCCCTGGCTCCCAGGACCCATCACTCCTCCCCACCATCTTACCCAGCCATCCTCTGCTCCCCAGCACTCCTGTCCCACTCTGATACTTGCCCTCCTTTCCTCCCCTCCACACCATGACCTTAGCTTCTCAACAAGGCCCTCCCCCACTGTCTCTTCCGACTGCCGCCTGTATCTTCTGCATCCTCAGTTAATGGTCCTGAAGCCCAGCTGTAAGCATCAGCTTGGCACAGACTTACAGAGTTGTTTTTCTGTTGGTTCGTTTGTTTGCTTTTTGAGACGAGTTTCGCTCTTGTCACCCAGGCTGGAGTCCAATGGCGTGATCTCGGCTCACTGCAACCTCTGCCTCCTGGGTTCAAGCGATTCTCCTGCCTCAGCCTCCCAAGTAGCTGGGATTACAGGCATGAGCCAGCACGCCCGGCTAATTTTTGTATTTTTAGTAGAGACAGGGTTTCTTCATGTTGATCAGGCTGGTCTCGAACTCCTGCCCTCAGGTGATCCACCCACCTCGGCCTCCCAAAGTGCTGGGATTACAGGCATGAGCCACCGGCCCTGGCCACGGAGTTCTTATATCCCAGGCATGGTGCTAAGGGTTTGGCGTATACATTATCTTATTAAAACCCTTCCTCAGTATCCACAGGGTGTTGGTTTCACGATGCCCCTGCCCTCCACTGAGGATACCAAAATTCACAGATGCTCGAGTTCCTTGTATAAAACCACAGTATTTGCTAAATAACCTACGTAACCATCCTTCCATATACTTTAAATCATCTCTAGATTACTTATAATCCCTAATACACTGTAGAATGTAAATGCTAGGTAGTTATTAAAATGTTTTGGCATTTTCTTAACCACAATCAGAGGTTTTTTTATTTGTATTAGTATTATTATTATTTGAGATAGAGTCTTGATCTATGGCCCAGGCTGGAGTGCAGTGATGCAATCTCAGCTCACTGCAACCTCTGCCTCCTGGGTTCAAGCGATTCTTCTACCTCAGCTGGGATTCTCCTACCTAGTAGCTGGGATTACAAGCACGTGCCACCACACCTGGCTAACTTTTGTATTTTTAGTAGAGACGGGGTTTTGCCATGTTGGCCAGGCTGATCTTGAACTCCTGACCTCAGGAGGCAGAGGTTGCAATGAGCCGAGATCATGCCACTGCACTCCAGCCTGGGCAACAGAGTGAGAGACTCCATCTCAAATAATTAATTAATTAATTAAAATAAAATAAGGTTGATGATAATCCCTACAAAACTGGGTTGTTGTGAGAATTAAATGACTTAACTAAATGTCAGGCACCAACAACAGGGCCAGCACAGAGTAAGTGCCAAGTGGTATTTGCTATGATGATGTCATGATGATTATGCATCTTTCTATCTTATCTCCTCTCAGAGGTTCATTTTTCATTCCCCAAATATTTCCTGAGGGCTTGTGATTTGCCAGATCCTGTACCAGGTGCTGGAACTTGGTGATAGACAATCCACAGTCTCTGCTCTGAAGACATCCATGCAGGTACTAACAGGTCAGCCTGGTAAATCCTGCGAAGGCTTCAGCACAGGGTGCTGTTGGGGAAAGAGGAGATGGGGTGTGTAGGGTAAGGGGGAATAGCAACTCATTCTAGACAGGAAAAACTGGGTGCGTAGCCCAGAGGGGAGAAGACAGTCTGTGCACAAGCTCAGTGAAAGGGGAGGGAATGTCAAGAAGGCAGTAGGAGTTGGAAGGGGCAAGGCCCTGCAGCAGCTATGCAGTCCTGGGACCCTCAGCATCACAGCAGCAACCTCACCTGGAGCCTTTAGAAATGCAGTCTCAGCTGGGTATGGTGGCTTATGCCTGTAATCCCAGCACTTTAGGAGGCCGAGGCAGGCAGATCACGAGGTCAGGAGTTTGAGACCAGCCTGGCCAATATGGTGAAACTCTGTCTCTACTAAAAATACAAAAAAACTAGCTGGGTGTGGTGGTGGGCACCTGTAGTCCCAGCTACTCGGGAGGCTGAGGCAGGAGAATGGAATGAACCCAGCAGGCGGAGCTTGCAGTGAGCCGAGATCGCGCCAGTGCACTCCAGCCTGGGTAACAGAGCGAGACTCTGTCTCAAAAAAAAAAAAAAAATTATCCAGGCATGTGGTGTCACATGCCTATAGTTCCAGCTACTCAGAAAGCTGAGGTGGAAGGATCACCTGAGCCTGAGAGTTTGAGGCTGCAGTGAGCCATGATCAGGCCACTGCACAGTCTCAAAAAAAAAGAAAGAAAGAAAGAAAACAAATGCAGAGTCTGAAGATCCAGCCCAGACCCACTGATTCTGAATCTGCATGTTAACAAGCCCCCAGGTGGCTGGCATCATATGAAAGTGTTCAAAGCACTGGCTTAATCAGAAAGTGTCTTGTGGTTGTGCTGAGGAGTTTTTAATGCATCAGACATCAGAATCTCTAGGGAGGCTTTTTTTTTTTTTTTTTTTTAAGAGGCAGGGTCCCACTCCGTCGCCCAGGTTGGAGTGCAGTGGCGCAGTCATAGCGCACTGCAACCTTAAATTCCTGGGCTCAAGGAATCCTCCCACCTCAGCCTCCCAGGAAGCTAAGACTACAGGCACATGCCATCATACCCAGCTCATTGTTTTATATTTTTGTAGAGAATGGGTCTTGCTTTGTTGCCTGGTCTGGTCTCAAACTCCTGGGCTCAAGCAGTCCCTCTCCCTCAGCCTCTAAAGTGCTGGGATTACACACATGAGCCACCGTGCCCAACCACCTAGGGAGATTTTAATTAAACCAGTACCTCAGGTGGTGAGTCCTGAACACCCACATTTCATACCATTCATTCAGCAAATGATCACTGAGCACCAGGTCTGTGCCCTCCACCTGAAGGACCACACCTCCTCCTTCCCTGGATCGGCGCTCAGGGCCCCCTCTCTAGCGTGCACTCAACAAACATTCCAGGAATCTGATGTGATGGTTCCCGTGCCTGATTCACAACACTGTCCATCTAGGGCTCACCCTGGTTTGCATACCATTAACACTTCCCCACTGCCCCTTGAGTCTTTGAGTGTGGTAACTCCTTCTGGAGGCCTCTCTGGATCCTCCAGCCTGGCATGGATGTTCTCCTCTGTGGTCCCATTGTACTTGGGGTTGCTTCTGTTTTATGTTTTTTTGAGACACGCTCTCACTCTCTTGCCCAGACTGGAGTGTAGTCACGTGATCTTGGCTCACTGGAGCCTTAACCTCACAGGTTCAAGTGATCCTCCTGCCTCAGCCTCCCAGGTAGCTGGGACTATAGACAGGTGCTACTACAGTCAGCTAATTTATTTTTCGTAGAGATGGGGTCTTTCTATACGGCCCATGCTGATCTCAAACTCTTAGCCTCAAACAATCTTCCTGCCTCAGCCTCCAAAAGTGCTTGGATTAGAGTCAAGGCCACCCCACCTGGCCTTAGGGTTGCTTCTGTCATAGCATTCTCATGCTGTCAGCTTGTCTACCTCTGGACAAGGAGGTCATGAGCTTCCTAAAGACAGACGAGTGCTTTATGCTTATATCCCAAGTACATGGCACGGAACCTAGCACTCTGCAAGACCCTCAATAAATGTCCATGGCATGAATAAACAAATAAGCTACTAAATTGAAATAAGAATCTATGTGGGCTGGGCACGGTGGCTCACACCTGCAATCCCAGCACTTTGGGAGGCCTAGGCAGGCAGATCATTTGATCCCGAGTAGCTGGGACTACAGGTGCCCACCACCACACCCGGCTAATTTTTTGTGTTTTTTAGTAGAGACGGGCTTTCACTGTGTTAGCCAGGATGGTCTCGATCTCTGACCTCGTGATCCGCCTGCCTTGGCCTCCCAAAGTGCCAGGATTACAGGTGGGAGCCACCGCACCCAGCCCATGCTTCTGTTTTTTTAAACAGCGTTATTGGGATAAAATTCACACACCTTACAACTCAGTTGTTTTTAGTATATTCACAGAGCTGTGCAATCATGACCAGTAATTCCTAAACATTTTCATCACCCTAAAGAAACTCCATAGCCATGAACAGTCACTTCCTGTTTTCCCTCAGCCTCCTCCCCCAGCGCTAGGCAACCATTAATCTACCTTCTGACACTACAGATAATTTGCCTATTGTGGACATTCCGTATAAATGGAATCATACAATATGTGGTCTTTTGTGTCTGGCTTCTTTGATCTAGCATGATGATTTCAGGGTTCATCCATGTCGTAGCATCTGTCAGTATTTCATTCCTTTCTATTGCCGAACGCCATTTCATTGTATGGATAAGCTACATTTCATTGATTCATTCATCAGATAATAACGAACCTTCCCGCAGGTGTACAGCATTTGGCTTTTGCAATAGCATTTTCATGCCACCTCGCTTCATCTTGATGTTTACTGTTTGAGGAGGGTTGTGTTTAGCCCCATTTTGCAGATGAGTGAACTGAGGCCAGAGTGAGCCGTTGTGACTTGCCAGAGATCACAAGGCTATTAAATAGCAGAGTCATAACTCGAAACCCTTTTCTCTGTGCCATTCTGCCTCCCTCCCCAATCCAACTCATGGCACATGTCTCTTTTCCCCTCATACACCCACTATTCATGGTGTCCACAGTGCCCTATGGCCACCTGGACTTGGATACACAGAGGTTTGGGGTGTGCTCTGGGAGGGTGTCAAGCCCTTATCTGATCTGGATTTCTAGGCCAAAGTTCAGCCTTCCAGCCTGAGTGCATGCAGGTCACTTCTGGGTCCCAGATGTGGGTAGGTGGGGTATAGCCAAGAGGAACCCCACAGCTCAGGAATCCATCAGACCTCACCATCCACTCTGCAGAAAAGGGACCTCTCCCACCTGCCCCAGCACCACCCAGCTCTTGCCATCGCCACTTCCTTCTGCTTGACCCTTCTTGCCACACCCTTTCCTCTCCAACCACAGAGAACTTTAAACACACTTCTTTTATGGCACTTGCCATACCGGGGCACAATGATTTTTTTATATGTCTGCTCCACCAACCTGTGAGCCGCAAACTTCAAGGGTCTCAATCATCTTCGTATCACAGGAACTGGCACTTAGTAGGAACTTGGTCAGTAGTGGTGGAATGAACAGATCTTCCTGTATTTTAATAATAACATCTACCGGTTGGGCACAGTGGCTCACACCTGTAATCCCAGCACTTTGGGAGGCCGAGGCGGGTGGATGACCTGAGGTCACGAGTTCGAGACCAGCCTGGTCAACCTGGTGAAACCCCGTCTCTACTAAAAATACAAAAATCAGCTGGGCGTGATGGCAGGTGCCTGTAATCCCAGCTACTCGGGAGGCTGAGGCAAGAGAATCACTTGAACCCAGGAGGAGGTTGCAGTGAGCCGACATCACGCCATTGCACTCCAGCCTGGGTGACACAGCGAGACTCCATCTCAAAATAAATAAATAAATAAAATAATAATAATAGTAACGGCCAGGCGCGGTGGCTCACCCCTGTAATCCCAGCACTTTGGTAAGGCCGAGGCAGGTGGATTACGAGGTCAGGAGTTCAGGACCAGCCTGGCCAAGATGGTGAAACACCGTCTCTACTAAAAATACAAAAATTAGCCAGGCGTGCTGGCAGGTGCCTGTAATCCCAGCTACTTGGGACGCTGAGGCAGAGAATTGCCTGAGCCGGGGAGGTGGAGGTTGCAGTGAGCCGAAATCATGCCACTGCACTCCAGCCTGGGCAACAGAGAGAGATTCTGTCTCAAAATAATAATAATAATAACATCTACCATTTATTGCATGTTTGCCATCTTATCGTGACAATAACCCCATGATGTGATGTCTAATCTCCTTCTTATAGAAGAATAATTGAAGACACAGAAAGGCAAAGTTTACAAGTCTAAGCCATCTCAGACAAGAAGAGATGGAGTAGATGACTTAAAAAAATAAATAAATAAAGCCAGGTGCTGTGGCTCACACCTGTGATCCCAGAAAGTTGGGAGGCTGAGGCAGGTGGATCACCTGAGGTCAGGAGTTTGAGACCAGCCTGGCCAACATGGTGAAACCTCGTCTCTACTAAAAATACAAAAATTAGCTGGGCATGGTGGTGCACACCTGTAATCCCAGCTATTCGGGAGGCTAAGGCAGGAGAATCACTTGAACCCAGGAGGTGGAGCTTGCAGTGAGCTGAGATCACACCACTGCACTCCAGCCTGGGCAACAGAGTGAGACTCCGTCTCAAAAAAAAGGAAATGTCCAAGTACCATTAGAAGTGAAAAAAAGAAGAAAAAGGAAAAGGAGGCCAGGAGCCCAAAACTTTTCAAATTTTACTCTCCTGTGATCTCTATTATTAGATCTCACTTTAGGTCTCGAGAGAAAACTGGCTCAGAGAGGTTAAGTGATTTCCAAGGACACTTGGGATGGGCCAGCCTCTGTTTCCAAGGGTCCAAGGAGAGACTTGCTTCAACACATCACCATCATTGCATTTTTTTTTTTTTGAGATGGAGTCTTGCTCTATTGCCCAGGCTGGAGTGCAATGGTGTGTTCTTGGCTCACTGCAACCTCTGCCTCCCGGGTTCAAGCAATTCTCCTGCCTCACTGCCTCAGCCTCCTGAGTAGCTGGGATTACAGGCGCATGCCACCACACCTGGCTAATTTTTTTTTTTTTTTTTTAGATGGAGTCTCGCTCTGTTGCCCAGGCTGGAGGGCAGTGGTGCCATCTCGGCTCACTGCAAGCTCCGCCTCCCGGGTTCACGCCATTCTCCTGCCTCAGCCTCCCGAGTAGCTGGGACTACAGGCTCCCACCACCACACCCGGCTAATTTTTTGTATTTTTAGTAGAGACGGGTTTCACCGTGTTAACCAGGATGGTCTCGATCTCCTGACCTGGTGATCTGCCTGCCTCGGCCTCCCAAAGTGCTGGGATTACAGGCGTGAGCCACCCCGCCCAGCCACACCTGGCCAATTTTTATATTTTTAATAGAGATGGGGGTTTCACCATGTTGGTCAGGCTGGTCTCGACCTCCTGACCTCGTGATCCTCCCGCCTTGGCCTCCCAAAGTGCTGGGATTACAGGCGTGAGCCACCGCACCCAGCCATCATTGCATATTTTGTTCACCTTGCATTGCTCAAGTGGGAGTTTCAGTTTCCACTGGGAAGCTTTAACAGGAAATGGGTAAATCAAAACTGCGGAGATATTGGAACACTCATATATTGCTGGTGGGATTGTAAAAAAGTGCAGCCACTTTGGAAAACACTGTGGCAGTTCCTGAAAATATTAAACATAGAGGCCAGCTGGGCATGGTGGCTCACACCTATAGTCCCAGCACTTTGGGAGGCCGAGGTGGGTGGATCACTTGAGGTCAGGAGTTCAAGACTAGCCTGGCCAACATTGTGAAACCCTGTCTGTACTAAAAATAGAAAAATTAGCCAGGCACGGTGGTGCAACCTCAGCTACTCGAGAGGCTGAGGTGGGAGGATCACCTGAACCCAGGTCACGGAGGTTGCAGTGAGCTGAGATCCTGCTGCTACACTCCAGCCTGGGCAACAGAGCAAGACTCTATCTAAAAAACAAACAAACAAATAAACACACACAAAAAAAACCCTTAAACATAGAGTTACCTTATTACCTAGAAATTTTTTTTTTTGAGATGGAGTTTCACTCTTGTTGCCCAGGCTGGAGTGCGGCTCACTGCAACCACTGCCTCCTGGGTTCAAGCGATTCTCCTGCCTCAGCCTCCCGAGCAGCGCCCACCACTATGCCCAGCTAATTTTTTGTATTTTTAGTAGAGATAAGGTTTCACTGTGTTGGCCAGACTGGTCTCGAACTACTGACCTCAGGTGATCCACCCACCTTGGCCTCTCAAAGGGCTGGGATTACAGGCATGAGCCACTGTGCCCCGCTGACTTTTTTTTTTTTTTTTTGAGCCAGAGTGGGCTCTGTCGCTCAGGCTGGAGTGCAGTGGTACAATCTTGGTTCACTGCAACCTCTGCCTCCAGGGTTCACGCCATTCTCCTGCCTCAGCCTCCAGAGTAGCTGGGACTACAGGCACCCACCACGTCACCTGGCCGTGCCCGGCTAATGTTTGTATTTTTAGTAGAGATGGGGTTTCCCCATATTGGCCAGGCTGGTCTCGAACTCCTGACCTTGTGATCCTCCCACCGTGGTGGGATTACAGGCATAAGCCACCACACGCAGCAGCGCCCAGCTAATTTTTTGTGCGTTTTTTGTAGAGACGAGGTTTCTCTATGTTGGCCAGGCTGGTCTCGAACTCTTCGCCCTCCCAAAGTGCTGAGATTACAGGCATGAACCACCGCACCCAGCCTTATCACCTAGAAATTCCTACTCCTAGGTAGAAGAATCTGCCAAAGAGAGATGGAACCATATGCCTACAAAAAACTTGTATATAAATGTATATGAATGAGTGTTCATAGCAGTGTTATTCATAATAGTGAAAACATGGAAAACAATGTCCATGAACGGAAGAATGGATAAAATGATAAAATGTGTCATATACATATAATGGAGTATTATTTGATAATAAAAAAGAATGAAGTGATTATACATGGTAATACACACATGAACCTTGAAAGCGTCATGCTAAGTGGAAGAAGTCAGGCTGGGTGCAGTGGCTCGGGCCTGTAATTCCAGCACTTTGGGAGACCAAGGCAGGCAGATCACCTGAGGTCAGGAGTTCGAGACCACCCTGGCCAACACAGTGAAATCCTGTCTCTACTATAAATACAAAAATTAGCCAGGCGTGGTGGTGCACACCTGTAGTTCCAGCTACTCAGGAGGCTGAGGCGCTGAGCAGCGCTTGAACCAGGGAGGCGGAGATTGCAGTGAGCAGAGATCGTACCACTGCACTACAGCCTAGGCAACAGAGTAGGACACTGTCTCAAAAAAAAAAAAAAAAGTGGAAGAAGTCAGCCACAAAAGGCCACGTGTTGTATAATTCAATTTATTAATTAATTAATTATTATTATTATTATCATTTTTTGAGATGGAATCTCCCTCTGTCGCCCAGGCTGGAGTGCAGTGGTGCAATCTCAACTCACTGCAACCTCCACTTCCCGGGTCCAAGGGATTCTCTTGCTTCAGCCTTATGAGTAGCTGGGATTACAGGCACTCACCACCATGTCCAGCTAATTTTTGTAATTTTAGTAGAGACAGGGTTTCACCATGTTGGCCAGGCTAGTCTCAAACTCCTGACTTCAGGTGATCCACCCGCCTCAGCATCCCAAAGTACTGGGATTACAGGCGTGAGCCACCGTGCCCGGCCTGAGCACAGCCTCATCTCAGTGTAGCCCAGCACGGCACCCGCAGCCAAGCTTGGCATGTTTGACTTGGTGTGGGAGTGTCTCTCAGACTCTTCTCTTCAAGGTTGCATTTTAACATTTGGCCTTATATTACTTCTGTGTGGCAAAGGACTTTACGGTCATAATATACGCCTTGCTGGGCGGTCAGGCCATGTGGTGTTAAATTCATTCCAAGATAGGGAAGCCAACATCCAAAGCTGTTTCAGCAGCCCAGCCCAGCTGGGTGCTAATGGAATCAGGGTGACATCACAGGATTTCAGCAATTTAGAGCAAATGCAATTTGACCCCCAGTGCAAAGCAGTTGGGATAGAAGGGTATGCATCCTGGGTCTGGTACCCAAACACCTGGGTTTGAATCTCAGTTCCACTACCTACTAGCTGAGTGAAAATTAAATAAGGTTATGTCTTTTAAAACCTAGCACAGTGGCCAGGCACAGTGGCTCACGCCTGTAATCCTAGCACTTTGGGGGGCCGAGGTGGGCGGATCATAAGGTCAGGAGATGGAGAACATCTTGGCCAACATGATGAAACCCCGTCTCTACTAAAAATACAAAAATTAGCCAGGTGTGGTGGCTCGCACCTGTAGTCCCAGCTACTTGGGAGGCTGAGGCAGGAGAATTGCTTGAACCTGGGAGGTGGAGGTTGCAGTGAGCCAAGATTGCGCCACTGCACTCTACCCTGGGCAACAAAGGCAAAACTCCATCTCAAAAAACAAAACAAAACAAAACAAAACAAAAACCCTAGCACAAAATCAGTGCCGTACATACGGATATTATTGGGGCGGGGGGGGCGGTTGTTCGGTTGGTGTTTTGGTTTTGCAATGGGGTCTCACTCTGTCGCCCAGGCTGGAGTGAAGTGGTGTGATCACAGCTCATTGCAGCCTCAACCTCCTGGGCTCAAGCAATCTTCCCACCTCAGCTTCCTGAGTAGCTGGGACTACAGGTGCATGTCACCACGCCCAGCTTACTTTATCATTGTAGTGACAGGGTCTCCCTGTGTTGCTCAGGCTAGATGGTGTTTTATTGTTGGGTAGAAAAGAGGGCTGGACTGGGGTGTCAGCTTTGCTGTTTCCTTGCTGTGTGATCTTAAACTAGTCATTTCTCAACTCTGGGCCTGTTTCCTCGTCTGTCAAAAGACAATAATGTGATAGGCCCCATCTAACTGACAAGGTTGGTTTGATGAGGCTTATCTGGCAAAATGTGTGGGGAAAACACTAGAGAAACTCGAGAGGCTTACACGGTTATGTTGGGTAACGTGGAAAGAGAGTGACTTGCAAGATTCTGGAGATGAGAGAAGGCTCTGAGCAATGCTGAGGCTCCCGACAGAGGGGCAAAGACCCCAGCAGTCAGAGTGATTGAGGAAGCACTGCTCTTGCCCAAGAGAAACCCCTCCACCTCGAAGTCATTCAACCAAAGGAAATGGAGACAAAACCACAAAGCACCGTTGGGCAAGACAGGGAGGTGCCAGCAAGTGGGGCAAGAGGCTCACAGCTGAGTGCCTCCTGGTAAACAGGCTGCAAAGGGGTCATGCTGCTGGAGGCAAAATGCAGGGGATAGAGGTAGCCCTACTGTCATTGCTGATGCCCAGGTTTAAGGTGGCTCCCAGGGGGCTAGGGGTTCCTCCTGTGCTTGCAGTCCCTTCCCCCTTCAGTGGCTTCCCATGGTCTTCAAGAAGGACAATAGCAGCTAACATTTATATAGCACATAGGATGTCCCAGGCACTTTCTGAAAACACTTCCATCTATTCACTCCTGTAATCCTTGCAACAACCCTATGAGGTAGGACTTAGATTCTCTATGTTACAAATGAGGTCACTGACACACAGAGAGGCTGAGTGACTTGCACAAGATAGCCAAGGCCATCTGCCTCTAGGACCCACTTTTTTTTTTTTTTTGAAATGGAATCTCACTCTGTTGCCCAGGCTAAAGTGCACGATCTCCGCTCACTGCAACCTCCACCTCCTGCGCTCAAATGATTCTCCCACCTCAGCCTCCCAAGTAGCTGAGAGTACAAGCGCCCACCGCCACACCTGGCTAATTTTTGTATTTTTAGTAGAGATGAGGTTTCACTATGTTGGCCAGGCTGGTCCCGAACTCCTGACCACAGGTAATCCACCCACCTTGGCCTCCCAAAGTGCTGGGATTACAGGCCTGAGCCACCGCACCCAGCCCCCAGGACCCACTTTCTTGGCAACTCCTCTGCTTTTTAGCCTTGAGATGGGGATGACTGGTCAGAGCCTGGCCTGAGAGCCAAGTAGCAAAGGGATTAGGGATAGGTGTGGTTTTTAGGATCTTAATAATAATAATAATAGTAATAGTCATAAGAACTACTAATCCAACTGTCCTTGTTGATGGCGTCAGTCCAGCATGGGCACTGGAGGTCTGAGGGCTCAGGGCCACCCAGCGATTCCATGTGTGTGGCCTAATTAGTTACATTCCAATAGCAACCCTCAGGGCAAACCACTCGTGCCAGACTCTGTAGTGGGTACTTTACCCATAGCAGCATCAAAAACAGCATTTTGGCCGGGCATGGTGGCTCAAGCCTGTAATCCCAGCACTTTAGGAGGCTGAGGCTGGCAGATCACTTGAGGTCAGGAATTCGAGACCAGCCTGGCAGATGTGGTAAAACCCTATCTCTACTAAAAATACAAAAATTAGCCGGGCGTGGTGGTACACACCTGTAATCCCAACAATTTGAGAGGCTGAGGCAGTCAGATCACCTGAGGTCAGGAGTTTGAGACCAGCCTGGCCAACATGGTGAAACACTGTCTCTACTAAAAATACAAAAATTAGCTGGGCATGGTAGTCTGTGCCTGTAATTCCAGCTACTCAGGAGGTTGAGGCACAAGAATCACTTGAACCTAGAGGAGGCAGAGGCTGCAGTGAGCCGAGATCATGCCACTGCACTCCAGCCTGGGTGACAGAGTGAGACTCTGCCTCAAATAATAGTAATAATACTACTACTAATAATAATAATAGGCTGGGCATAGTGGCTCATGCCTATAATTCCAGCACTTTGGGAGGCCGAGGCAGGCAGATCATCTGAGGTCAGGAGTTCGAGACCAGCCTGACAAACATGGTGAAACCCCGTCTCTACTAAAAATACAAAAATTAGCTGGGCATAGTGGCGCATGCCTGTAATCCCAGCTACTTGAGAGGCTGACGCAGGAGAATTGCTTGAACCTGGGAGGTGGAGGTTACAGTGAGCTGAGATCGCACCACTGCACTCCAGCATGGGCAACAAGAGTGAAACTCTGTCTCAAAAAAAAAAAAAAAAAAAAAAGAAAGAAAGAAAGAAAGAAAGAAATGGTGGCTCTTAATATCATTGTCCCTACAATACACCAGCAAGCTGGGCTTTATAACCCTACTAAAAGGGTAGAAACTGAGATTCAGGGAGATGAAGTGGCTCCTAAAGTTACAATGACAGGGACCAAAACCGGGACCAGAACCCACAGCCAGGTTCTCTTTCCTGAAATCCCCCGCTGCCTCCCTAGAGAACTCTAGCTCACTGGATGTAGCTTCTAAACCCTTTGCTAACTGGTTACAGCTCAGTCACCTGGGTAGAGGCCAGGCTGGCAGCTCCTAGAGAATCTAAGACATCTGGACCAGTGACCATCTTCCTCTCCCCTCCTCCACTGTCCAATTTAATTTCATGTCCATTTTCTGGGCACTGAGTAGGCACATGGCTATTCCTCCTGCTCTCCCTCAAGCAGGAGCAGTTGCCCCAGATACTACATGGCACCCTCCCTTATTTCACTGAGGACACTCTTAAAATGTCACCTCCACAAAGACACCATCGCTAAAGCCCTACTCCAAATGAAAACCAACGTCACTCTCTAGAGCTGACCTCTTTCCCTGTTTTTGTTGTTGTTGTTGTTGTTTTTGTTTTGTTTTGTTTCAGTTGGAGTCTCACGCTTGTTGCCCAGGCTAGAGTGCAGTGGCGAGATCTCGGCTCACTGCAACCTCTGCCTCCCGGGTCCAGGCGATTCTCCTGGCTCAGCCTCCTGAGTAGCTGGGATTACAGGCGCCTGCCACCAGGTTTGGCTAATTTTTGTATTTTAGTAAAAACAAGGTTTCACCATGTTGGCCAGGCTGGTCTCAAACTCCTGACCTCAGGTGATCTGCCTCCTCCATGTCCCAAAGTGCTGGGATTACATGTGTGAGCCAATGCACCCAGCCCCTTCCCTTGCTTTAGTTTTCTTCATGTCCTTGCCACGGCCTGACAAATTGCACACTGTGTTGCTTTATCCGTTTACTCTTTGTCTTCACTAAAACATAACTCCAGGAGGGCAGGAACTTTTAGGGTTAGTCCCCTGCCCTATCTCCAGTGCCTACAACAGCCCTGCATTTAATAAATGTTTGTTGATGGGCCAGGCGCGGTGGCTCACGCCTGTAATCCCAGCACTTTGGGAAGCCCAGGCAGGCAGATCACGAGGTCAGGAGATCGAGACCATCCTGGCTAACACAGTGAAACCCCGTCTCTACTAAAAATTACAAAAATAATAATTTAAAAATTAAAAACAAAAAATGTTTATTGAATCAATAAATGACACTGAGCCAAGGCTGTGAAGCTGTGCTGATGAACCATCTGGGACTGTAGGGGACTGTCTTGGTGACATTCTAAGAAGTACTCTTACACAAGTACAAACTAATTGTCCTGGAAGTACAGGGAAGGCAGAGATCAGTTCTGACCTCCGGGCAGGGACGAGGAGGCCTCTGAGCGATCCCTTTAGGCTGGGTGAAACTTCAAAGGTGGCACTATAATGAGAGAGAGAATCTCATGTGGAAGGAATGGCAAGGGCAGTCAAGGGCAAAGCTGTTTCCAGGGGCAGAAAACCGGGTTATGGAGACCAATCCATGTGGCTTTGGGTTTAGGGTTGACAAGCAGGTGAGGAGGAGGCTAGGGCAGGTTGCAGAGGGCTTTGAATGCCAGGCTGTTTGGAGTTTACAAGTCTCTGATAGTGTCCTAAGAAGAGCAATCTGTATCTATATATCATCAATATCTATATCTATCCATATACACATAATAAAAACACACGTGTGTTTATTTATTTGAGACAGGGTATCCCTCTATTGCCCAGGCTGGAGTGCAGTGGTGCAATCTCAGCTCACTGCAACCTCCGCCTCCCAGGTTCAAGCGATTCTCTTGCCTCAGCCGCCCAAGCAGCTGGGATTAGAGGCGCGCACCACCATGCCCGGCTAATTTTTTTTAGTAGAGACAGGGGTTCGCCATGTTGGCCAGGCTGGTCTCGAACTCCTGGCCTCAAGTGATCCGCCAGCCTCGGCCTCCCAGAGTGCTGGGATTACAGGCGTGGGCCACCGCGCCCGGCCTTTTAATGTATAATAGCCTTTTAATAGGCTCCCACGATTCAGTTGGGGCATAAAAGATTTTACAATGAAAATCTCCTTTCCATTTGTATTCTCACGGCCCCCGCCAGGGAAATTTGCCCACCCGGAGAAGTAACCAACGTAGTTATGTTTTGTGTCCTGCTCCAGCCGATTCATGTTTACAGCGAGTCCCTCACACCCGCCGTTTCAGGTTACACGGGCGGTGCAGCGGAGAGCGCGGCGGCGAAGAAGTTTCAGGCCCCTGCTCAGCCCCACTCGCCGCAGCCAGGTAGCCCCTCCACCCTTCCTGCCCGGAAGTTCTGCGCGCTCCACCCAAGGACAGGTGGGTTCGCCAGGGCACGCCCACTTCCGTTTCATTAGCCTATGGAATACGTTATGCAAATTGACACACGTCCCCGCGCCTCACGACAACCAATGGTTGCGGAGGCGCCGCAGGTCGCCCAGGCCCGTTCTCAGGATGCTCTGGGAGCTCTGCCACGTTTCTGCTGTGGCAGGAAGAACTGAAATTCCAGAAGCCGGAGAAACAAGCCGCCATCAAGACTGCTGAAGCGAGGCCTACGGCCCTGTAATCACACAAGCTCAGGCTTCACGGAAGCTGGAGGCCATGTCGCCTGATCCCCAGGCTGACCCCTTCCCTCCCTCTGCGTAATTCCTGCCAAGCTCCAGGTGCCCAGTGCCCACGTAGTCTCGGTGAACGTAGAGAAATCACTGCAGATGTAGCCACGCTTCTCTGAGTTAAGGACTCAGCGTCCGCAGGAGAGCCAAGGCCTCGCTGTTGGGGGTCAGAGCCTCTCAGAGAACAAGAGGCAAGTTCAAGTTCTGCCTCCACCACTTGTTAGCTATGCGACTTTGGGCAATCCGCGTCACCTTTCTAAGCCTCATTTTCCTCATCTGGAAAATAGGAATAATAACACTGCCCTCCCAGCTACGATAAGAGGACCAATGGCTAGTCAAATGGAAAACACGAGGGTCTTTGCAAACCATTGTGCTTGGTGGTTAAGAGTATCACTTGGGTTAGACAGATTTGAATTCAAATCCTGCTTTTCCCAGTTACTTGTGTTCCAACCTTAAGCAAATCACTTACTTTATCCTCTGATTCTCACTTTCTTCAACAGTAAAGAATTCCATGGGCTGTTGTTAGGATTAAATGAGTTAAGGTTTATTGACTGAGACAGGATCTCTGTCACCCAAGCTGGAGTGCAGTGGCACAAACACAGCTCACTGCAGCCTCAACCTCCCAAGCTCAAGCAATCCTCCTGCCTCAGCCTCCCAAGTAGCTGGAACTACAGGCATGCACCACCACACCTGGCTAATTTTTTTCTTATTTTTGTAGAAATTGAGTCTTACTAGCTGGGTGCAGTGGCTCACGCCTGTAATTCCCGGCACTTTGGGAGGCCGAGGCGGGCAGATCACGAGGTCAGGAGATTGAGACTATCCTGGCTAACACGGTGAAACCCCGTCTCTACTAAAAATACAAAAAAAAGAAAAAAAAAATTAGCCAGGTGTGGTGGTGGGCACCTGTAGTCCCAGCTACTGGGGAGGCTGAGGCAGGAGAAAGGCGTGAACCTGGGAGGCGGAGCTTGCAGTGAGCCAAGATCGCACCACTGCACTCCAGCCTGGGAGACAGAGCAAGACTCCGTCTCAAAAAAAACAAAACAAAACAAAACAAAACAAAAAACAAAGAGAAACTGGGTTCTTACTGTGTTGCCCAGGCTGGTCTTGAACTCCTGGGTTGGAGCAATCCTCCCACCTGAGCCCCACAAAGTACTGGGATTACAAGTGTGAGCCACTGTGCCCAGCCTGAGTTAAGGTTTTCAAAGCACTTGGCACAAAGCCAGGCCACGTGTGGTAGCAGAACCATGGCACCTCCTGGAACCTGGTTTCATCTCATCAGCTGTCTTCTGGATACGATATTGTTTGCCCTGCCTGCCACATAGGATTGTCATGAGTTGTAAATGACTTATGACACGTTTATAAACAGAAAAACATTACACCAATGTTAGTTAGTGGTATGGTGAGGCAGCCAGCACACTGGAAAAAGCATGACCTTGGCCCTGGCTGGGCCTTTTATTTACTGTGTGACCTTGGACGGATGATTTCACCTGCTGAATTGGTATTATGAGAATATATTCTTTTTTACCTAGCCTGGGCAACAAAGCAAGACCTTGTCTCTACCAAAAAAATTTTTAAAAATTAGCTGGGCATGGTGGCATGCACCTGTAGTCCCAGCTTCTTGGGAGGCTGAGGTGGGAGGATCGCTTGAGCCTGGGAGTTGGAGGCTGCAGTGTGCACTCAGGCTGCACACCAGTCTGAGTGAGAGTAAGACCTTGTCTCAAAATACATATATATATACACACATGCACACACACATCACATACATACATACATATGTACATATATATTCTTTTTAGAGAGATAAAATTTAAATTTAAATATAATACATTATTTAAAACATAATGAGTAATAAAAAGGCTGGGCACAGTGGCTGATACCTGTAATCCCAGCACTTTGGGAGGCCGAGGTGGGCGGATCACACGGTCAGGAGATCGAGACCATCTTGGCCAACAGGGTGAAACCCCATCTCTACTAAAAATACAAAAATTAGCCGGGCATGGTGGTGTGCACCTGTAGTCCCAACTACGTGGGAGGCTGAGGCAGGGGAATCGCTTGAACCCAGAAGGCAGAGGTTGCAGTGAGCTGAGATCGTGCCACCACACTCCAGCCTGGCGACAGAGGAAGACTCCATCTCAAAAAAAAAAAGTAATAAAAATATATAATCTGAAATTATTTTTCAACTTCATAGGTCGAGGCCTCCTCCCCTGGGGTAAGGAGAAGCCCAAATGCGAAGTTTACCCTGTTGTCTACATGCTAGAATTTACCATGGAAAACCAGAGTCATGGTTTTTCCTAAGATCAATGGGGAAAATGTCCAAACCCTAACAAGGGTCACCTCTGAATGGAGTGGCCACTCATTGCTGTCAGCATTCTCAAAGCCGCTCTGAAGTCATGGTCTATGGAGGGAAATGACCTCGGTTTGGAAGCCCTCGGGCTGGAGTTCCCTCAGCATCAGAGGTATCCAGGGACGCTGGGTGAGTCACTCCTCGCCAGTGGACTTGCCCTTCAACCTTGATGAGGACGAACACCTCATTAAGGAGCAATAGCTCTCCCCTCACCTTAATGCCTTACATGGGGATGGAGTAGCCCCGGGCCATCCTGCCAATCCACTGTGAGACTTCTCCAGCTGTCCTAGGATGCCTCTGGCCTTGGACAGCCTTCCTGTTCTTCCTCCTCTGGGGCCCACAGTCTGATCCTGACCCCCACCATTCTTCACTGCAGATTCTCATCCAGCTGGAGAAAGGAGGGGTAGGAGAATGCCAAGGCCCAAGCCCACTTTCTCTGCTGTGCCCACCAACACGTCTTCACTGTGTGTGGCAAGTGCCCCTGCAGTACAGGGCCTGCTGTACAAATCATTCATCAAGGCAGGTGAGAGAGAGACTGACATCTGGGGTATAGGCTTTTAACTACCTCATCCTGGAAGTGACATATGTCACTTTCACTGCCATATCATTAGCCAGACCTAGCCACAGGCCCACCCATGAAAGGATCTACAGGGGCCAGGCACAGTGCCTCATGCCTGTAATGCCAGCACTCTTGGAGGCAGAGGCTGGCGGATCACCTGAGGTCGGGAGTTCAAAACCAGCCTGGCCAACATGGCAAAAAACCATCTCTACTAAATATACAAAAATCAGCCGGGGTGGTTGCAGGCACCTGTAGTCCCAGCTACTTGGGTGCTTGAGGCAGGAGAATCGCTTGAACCCGGGAAGGGGAGGTTGCAGTGAGTGGAGATCATGCCATTCCACTCCAGCCTGGTGACAGAGTGAGACTCTGTCTCAAAAAAAAAAAAAAAAAGCTGGGCGCAGTGGCTCACGCCTGTAATCCCAGCACTTTGGGAGGCCGAGGCGGGCGGATCACGAGGTCAGGAGATCGAGACTATCCTGGCTAACACAGTGAAACCCCATCTCTACTAAAAATACAAAAAATTAGCCGGGTATGGTGGCGGACGCCTGTAGTCCCAGCTACTACTGGAGAGGCTGAGGCAGGAGAATGGCGTGAACCCGGGAGGCGGAGCTTGCAGTGAGCCAAGATCGCGCCACTGCACTCCAGCGTGGGGGACAGAGCGAGACTCCTCCTCAAAAAAAGAAAAAAAAGAAAGGATACAGGGCAGGGCTGGGCATTTCGTGAGCACTGTTGTCTACTTGTCTCAGTTGAGATCTTTTTTTTTTTTCCGAGATGGAATCTCACTCTGTCGCCCAGGCTGGAGTGCAGTGACTCGATCTCAGCTCACTGCAACCTCCACCTCCTTAGTTAAGTGATCCTCTTGTCTCAGCCTCCTAAGTAGCTGGGATTACAGGGAAGTACCATCAAGCCCGGTGAATTTTTTTATTTTTAGTAGAGACAGGGTTTTGCCATGATAGCCATAGTTGGTCTCAAACTTGTGACCTCAAGTGATCCACCCGCCTCGGCCTCCCAAAGTGCTGGGATTACAGGCCACCGCACCCGGCCAACAGTCGGGATCTTTCTGCTCAGCCTTTCAGCCAACATTAATTGACTCCAGAATTAGAGGCCATTAGAGTGGGAAGGACCTTGGGAACCATCTCAGCCAGTGAACTCCAAAATTAAAATCACATCAGGCTGGGCACTGTGGCTTATGCCTG
Organism: Pan troglodytes; assembly: GCF_028858775.2. Taxonomy (NCBI): domain Eukaryota; kingdom Metazoa; phylum Chordata; class Mammalia; order Primates; family Hominidae; genus Pan; species Pan troglodytes. Next base: position 38,427,064 of record NC_086016.1, read on the forward strand.
TAATGCCAGCACTTTGGGAGGCCGAGGTGGGCAGATCACCTGAGGTCAGGAGTTCGAGACCAGCCCTGGCCAACATGGTGAAACCCCGTCTCTACTAAAAATACAAAAAATTAGCCAGGCATGGTGGCAGGCGCCTGTAATCCCAGCTACTTGGAAGGCTGAGGCAGGATAATCGCTTGAGTCCAGGAAGCGGAGGTTGCAGTGAGCCGAGATCGCACCACTGCACTCCAGCTTGGGCGACGGAGTGGTCATCTTAAAAAAAAAAAGAAAAGAAGAAAAACACAACAACAAACAATCAGAATCCTCTGGGGTTGTTGTCAAAAATGCAGAGTCCTTGGTCCTACCCCAGACCAGCTGAATCAAAATGTCTAGGATGGGACCAGAGAATTTACTTTTTTTTTTTTTTTTTTTTTTTTCGTAGAGGAGAGGTCTCACTATGTTGCCGAGGCTGGTCTTGAACTCCTAGGCTTGAGGGATCCTCCTGCCTGGGCCTCCCAGAGTGCTAGGATTACAGATGTGAGCCACCACACCTGGCTGAATTTACATTTTTAAAAAGCTCACCAGGCGATTTTAGCAACAGCTTGGTTTGGGACCCAGTGATAGAGTCAAACCCTCTTTTACAGATGAGAAAACCAAAGCTCAGAAAGGGTCAGTGACTTCCTCAAGGCCACGAAGAGAGTAAATGATAGAGCTTGGATCACAATCCCAGCTTCCTGGCCAGGGCTCATAACACCTGTAGCTGTCACCTGTTGCCTCTGCCCACCCAGTGTCATACCCGTCTCCTGACAACAGCATGTCCCCTTTCCCTTTGGGGAGTCACCAGCCTCCCATACTCAACTCCTGTGAGTCAAGCTGGGCCGATCCTTTTTCTCAAGTCTGGAGTGATCACATGACTTCGGCCTAACCAATCAGGATCCCAGGAGTATGTTCCAGGATGGTCTTGAGATCAAGTCCAGAGATAGAAGTAGCCCCAGGCTGCTTGCTGGAACAAGTTAGAGAAAGAAGCTCTCTTTCTTTCTTTTTTTCTTTTCTTTTTTTTTCTTTCTTTCTTTTTTTTTTTTTTTGAGACAGAGTTTCACTCTTGTTGCCCAGGCTGGAGTGCAATGGTGCGATCTCTGCTCACTGCAACCTCCGCCTCCCGGGTTCAAGCGATTCTCTTGCCTCAGCTTCCTGAGTAACCGGGTTTACAGGCATGCGCCACCACGCCTGGCTAATTTTGTATTTTTAGTAGAGACAGGGTTTCTCCATGTTGGTCAGGCTGGTCTCAAGCTCCTGACCTTAGGTGATCCATCCTCCTCGGCCTCCCAAAGTGCTAGGACTATAGGTGTGAACCACCACACCCGGTCTTTTTTCTTTTTTTTTTCTTTTCTTTTCTTTCTTTTTTTTTTTTTTTTGATACAGAGTCTCACACTGTTGCCTGGGCTGGAGTGCAGTGGCGCGATCTTGGCTCACTGCAACCTGCGCCTCCCAGGTTCAAGCGATTCTCCTGCCTCAGCCTCCGGAGTAGCTGGGATTACAGGTGCCCAACACCACACCCAGTTAATTTTTTGTATTTTTAGTAGAGATGTGGTTTCACTATGTTGGCCAGGCTGGTCTTGAACTCCTGACCTCGTGATTTGCTCACCTCGGCCTCCCAAAGTGCTGGGATTACAGATGTGAGCCACTGTGCCTGGCCAAGATTTCTTTTTTTTCTTTTGAGATGGAGCCTTGCTCTATCACCCAGGCTGGAGTGCAATGGCACGATCTCAGCCTCACTGCAACCTCTCCCTCCTGGGTTCAAGCAATTCTTCCACCTCAGTCTCCCAAGTAGCTGGGATTACAGGCACCCACCATCATGCCCGGCTAATTTTTGTATTTTTGTAGAGATGGGGTTTCACCATGTTGGCCAGGCTGGTCTTGAACTCCTCACCTGGTCTTGAACAGGTGATCCACCCGCCTCGGCTTCCCAAAGTACTGGGATTACAGGAGTGAGCCACCTCGCCTGGCCAGATGCTCTCTTTCCCCTAAGGTTACTAATTGGCCTGATGTGAACCTGGATGGAGCAGCTGGTGGTCTTTGCCATCATGTTGGGAGAAACTGCCTGAAAATAAATCCTGCACAGAGGAGAGCAGGGCTGAGGGACAGAGTCCTGACAGTATCATCTGGACTCCTGCACCCAGCTCCACCTGGACTTTTATTTATTATTATTATTTATTGCCAACCAATAAATTCCCTTTCAGTTCCCCCATGTTGGGGTTCTGCCCTTGCAACATCAAACAGCTGGGGACAGAGTGCCAGGATTCAGAGCAGCACCGGTCAGACACCAAGTGTCCATTGAGGGGCTGCGGGGAAAAGTTGAGTGCAAAATGCTGATTCTGCCTTTCACAAGCCAGGGACACAGGCAGCAAGGGGTGCCTAGGACAGTGTTCTAGAGCAGCATCGTAGACATCCAGGCTCTCATTTGATCTCCTCCCCAAAAAATAAGCAGAGGAAGCATAATCATCTCGGAATGATGAGGAATCCATGGCTCAGAGAGATGAGGTCACTTGCCCAAGGCCACACAGGAAGTGGCAGAGCTGAGGTTTAGCCCAGGTGTTTTCAAGTCTCAGCCAGGGCGCTTGGTGTTCCTTTGGCCACTCCCCATGGGGCTGGGTTCTGCCTGGAATCACAGCCAATATCTGCTGAGTGCTTGCCATGTGCTGGGAACCACGTAAGCACTTTACATGTTTTTTTCTTTGTTTGAGACAGAGTCTCACTCTGTTGCCCAGGCCGGAGTACAATGGCACGATCTCGGCACACTGCTACCTCTGCCTCCTGGATTCAAGCAGTTCTGCTGTCTCAGCCTCCCTAGTAACTGGAATTACAGGCACCCACCACCACGCCCGACTCATTTTTGTATTTTTAGTAGAGGCAGGGTTTCACCATGTTGGCCAGGCTGGTCTCAAACTCCTGACCTCAGGTGATCTGCCCGCTTCAGCCTCCCAAAGTGCTGGGATTTCAGGCATGAACCACCGCACCTGGCCACTTTACCTGTTTTATTTTCTAATTTTAATTAATTTATTTTTTTTTGAGACAGTGTCTCACTCTGTCACTCAGGCTGGAGTACAGTGTCATGATCAAGACTCACTGCAGCCTTGGCCTCCCAGGCTCAGGTGATCCTCCCACCTCAGCCTCCCGAGTAGCTGGGACCATGGGTGTGCACCACCATGCCCACTAATTTTTGTATTTCTTGTAGAGACGGGGTTTTGCCACGTTGCCCAGGCTGGTACTTTTATTTTATTTTATTTTATTTTATTTATTTATTTTTGAGAAGGAGTCTCTCTCTGTCACCAGGCTGGAGTGCAGTGGCGCGATCTCGGCTCACTGCAACCTCTGCCTCCCGGGTTCAAGCGATTCTCCTGCCTCAGCCTCCCGATTAGCTGGTACTACAGGCGCCTGCCACCACGCCTGGCTAATTTTTGTATTTTTAGTAGAGACGGGGTTTCACCGTGTTGGCCAGGCTGGTCTCGATCTCTTGACCTTGTGATCCACCCGCCTCAGCCTCCCAAAGTGCTGGGATTACAGGCGTGAGCCACCGCGCCCGGCCTGGTACTTTTATTTTTTAATAGCGACGGGGGGCCGGGCGCGGTGCCTCACGCCTGTAATCCCAGCACTTTGGGAGGCTGAGGCAGGCGGATCATGAGGTCAGGAGATGGAGACCATCCTGGCCAACACGGTGAAACCCCGTCTCTACTAAAAATACAAAAAAAATTAGCCGGGCGTGGTGGCAGGCACCTGTAGTCCCAGCTATTCGGGAGGCTGAGGCAGGAGAATGGCGTGAACCGGGAGGCGGAGATCGCGCCACTGCACACCAGCCTGGGCAACAGAGTGAGACTCCATCTCAAAAAAAAAAAAAAAAAATAGCGACTGGGTGTCACTATGTTGCCTACATTGGTCTCAAACTCCTCGGTCTCCCAAAGCGCTGGGATTGATGTAGGAGGTGGGACTCGACTCTGGAGGTGGGGCTCACACATTGAACCAAATCAAGGACTAGCTAGGCTGGGCGCTGTGGCTCAAGCCTGTAATCCCAGCACTTTGGGAGGCTGAGGCGGGTGGATCATGAGGTCAGGAGTTCGAGACCAGCCTGACCAACCTGGTGAACCATCATCTCTACTGAAAATTAAAAAATTAGCCAGGCATGGTGGCGGGTGCCTGTAGTCCCAGCCTCTCAGGAGGCTGAGGCAGGAGAATAGCTTGAACTCGGGAGGCAGAGGTTGCAGTGAGCCAAGATCATACCACTGCACTTCAGCCTGGGCGACAGAGCGAGACTCTCTCTCAAAAAAAAAAAAAAAAAAAAGAAAAGAAAAGAAAAAGAAAAAGAAAAGGAAGAACAGAAGAGAAAGGGCACCCCACACATACCCATTCCTCTCTTCCTCTGTTAAACCGGAGCCAGGGACTGGGGCTGGGTGTGTGTACTCCTCCCTTCCCAGGCTCTTGCTTGTTTCCAAAGGACCAGAGAAATGTCTGGAGGACTGCTGCTTCAGTCCACGTGACCAGGATGAAAGTCATTAACAAAAGGCCAATGTTTGGGGAAGAGCCTTTGCCCTCCTTTCAGGGCCTCAGCTGGGGGTCAGGGAGATAAGGTGGGAGCAAAAATAAAACTGAAAATGTGTTTACTCTGAGATGAAAGTGCATTGCTAAACGCTAACCGCAAGGACTTGTATACAAAACCCACATGTCTGGGGGTGTTCTGGAATGTCACAAACTGCAATGGCAAGAAAAGGCAGCAGGCAGGACCAGGACTCTGCTCCGTGGGAGCCCCCTCTGGTGCCCTGGCTCTGTCACCTCCTAGGGTCTGTGATCTCTCAAACCGGACCTCAGACAGCCTGAGCAGCCCACCCAGCCACGTGAGCCACCGTGCCCAGCCTAATTTCTTTCTTTTATTTTCTTTCACTTTTTAAACAGAGACCAGCAGGCCAGGTGCGGTGGCTCACGCCTATAATCCCAGCACTTTGGGAGGCTGAGGCAGGTGGATCACCTGAGGTCAGGAGTTTGAGACTAGCCTGGCCAAGATGGTGAAACCCCATCTCTACTAAAAATACAAAAAATTAGCTGGGCGTGGTGGCGGGTGCCTGTAGTCCCAGCCAGTCGGGAGGCTGAGCTGAGATCGCACCACTGCACTCCAGCCTGGGAGATAGAATTAGACTCCGCCTCAAAAAAAAAAAAAAAAATTAGCCTGGTGTGGTGGTGGGTGCCTATAATCCCAGCTACTCGAGAGTCTGGGGCAGGAGAATTGCTTGAACCCGGGAGGCAGAGGTTGCAGTGAGCTGAGATAGCGCCATTGCACTCCAGCCTGGGCAACAGAGCGATACTCCGTCTCAAAAAAAAAAAAAAAGCCATGAGTGAGTTACTCTTGTGAGCAGCCCTCTCGAGCTGGAGTTTGACTCCTGGAAGATGGGATGCCACTGTGACTGAGCAAACATAGGAATAGCTGTTCCACTAAAGTCTCACAAAGCCTCTGGCCGGAGGAATTTCTCTAGGGACTCCCAGGAGCAGCTGAGGAAACATGAAGGGGTGGACATTCCCAGAAGCCAAAGAAAAGTCGTTTGGTTACAGAGACTGGTGTCTGTGTTCTTCTAGAAAACATGGGCTCTGCTGAGATCAGGGAAGACTCTGACAGGAGCCACCAGGCAGAATCCTCCAGACAGACTAGAATGAGTACAAAGGAGAACAGAACAGCTGTTGCTGGGCGTTTGGACTGAACAGACCTTTCTCACGTGTTGTTATTATTTTTATTTTTATTTATTTATTTGGAGAGAGTCTTGCTCTGTTGCCCAGGCTATAGTGCAGTGGTGAGAACTTGGTTCACTGCAACTTCCACCTCCTGAGTTCAAGCTATTCTCCTGCCTCAGCTTCCTGAGTAGCTGGGATTACAGGAGTGAGCTACCATACCTGGCTAATTTTTGTATTTTTAGCAGAGACGGGGTTTCAGCATGTTGGCCAGGCAGGTCTCAAGCTCCTGGCCTCAAGGGATCCACCCGCCTCGGCCTCCCAAAGTGCTGGAATTATAGGCATGAGCCACCACACCCAGCCTGTTATTATTTTTTAATTTGAGATAAAACAGAAGCCATGTACCTTTGAATTCTTCTAACCAAAATCTCCTGTTGGGACTTACACAGAACCACTAACTGTCAAGTGTCTGAAAGACGATTTTCTGCTGGAAGCCTCAGTTTCCTCATGTGTAAAGTGGGGAAAATAATAGTGCCTGCCTCCTAGGACTTTAAGTTGTTTGTGAGAAATGCTTAGTGCTGGGCATGGTGGCTCATGCCTCTAATGCCAGGGCTTTGGGAGGCCAAGGTGGGAGGATTGCTTGAGACCAGGATTTTGAGACCAGCCTGAGAAACATAATGAGACCCTATCTCTACAGATTTTTTTTCCATGAGGCATTTTATTTGTAAATATGTGTATTACATCCCTAGAAAAAGAATCGCAGGATTTTCCCTCCTGTGTGGTTTTGTCTTGCTTCTTCATGGTCCATGATGCCAGCTGAGGTTGTCAGAACAATGAAACCAAACTGGCGGGATGGAAGCAGATTATTCTGCCATTTTTCTAGATCTTTGAGTTGCACATCAAATCTGGGGCTGATCACTCCACACTTGTTTAGCCTGCCTGTGACAGTCACAACAATTTTCCCAGCTCTGTGACCATCAATGATTTCAAATTCGCCAGTGTAATCATGCTTTATCATCACAGTGAGAAATCGGACGATGACTTTGGAGCATGGCCTAATAAGCACCTGGCGTTTGCCTCTCTTTTTGGCATTGTTGATGCTCTTGAGGGCATCAGCCAGGGGCCAGGCGCAGTGGCTCACGCCTGTAATCCCAGCACTTTGGGAGGCCAAGGCAGGCGGATCACAAGGTCAGGAGATCGCGACCATCCTGGCTAACACAATGAAACCGCGTCTCTACTAAAAATACAAAAAATTAGCTGGGCGTGGTGGCAGGTGCCTGTAGTCCCAGCTACTCGGGAGGCTGAGGCTGGAGAATGGTGTGAACCCAGGAGGCGGAGTTTGCAGTGAGCTGAGATCGTGCCACTGCACTCCAGCCTGGGCGACAGAGCGAGATTCCATCTAAAATAATAATAATAATAATAATAATAATAATAATAATAATAATAATTTTTTTCCTCCAAAAAGCACTTTGCAGAGAACCTCAGCAAGGCTGAAAAAAATAAAAATAAAATAAAAATAGGCCGGGCGCAGTGGCTCACGCCTGTAATCCCAGCACTTTGGGAGGCCAAGGTGGGCGGATCACCTGAGGCTGGGAGTTCAAGACCAGCCTGACCAACATGCAGAAACCCCTTCTCTTCTAAAAATACAAAATTAGCCGGGCGTGGTGGCTCATGCCTGTAATCCCAGCTACTTGAGAGGCTGAGGTAGGAGAATCGCTTGAACCTGGGAGGCGGAGGTTGCAGCGAGCCGAGATCGTGCCACTGCACTCCAGCCTGGGCAACAAGAGCAAAACTCTGTCTCAAAAAATAAATAGATAAATAAATAATAAAAAATAAAAAAGTGCTGGACACCCAGACTGCAGACCTAGTTTCTGGCTTCTACTCTTGATGCTTTTCTTAACTTGCTGGCAAGCCTGAGGCAAATCCCTTGTCACCTCTAGGATTCTACCAGCACATCTGCGAAATGGGTGTTGTTGCCTTACGACATAGGTTTTCAAACATGTATGTTTCACAGTGAAACCCTTTGTGCAAAAAAAAAATCTTACGCTAGAAGCCAGCACTGTTAGGACTCCAATATTTTGAACCCCGGTGGGACTTACATCTGCCAGCACCTGTGACACTTTGCTGAAGGGCTCGACTCGAGCTCAGGAGGCTGCAAGTGCTGAGGACGTAATGCCCTTTGGGAGCAGCTCTCAACTTCGCCTGTGCTCCCTCAACGCTTGGGCAAATAACTGGGAGGTCCTGTTCACTTGGTAGATAGCTCCTGCTTCCCTTCTCTGTCTCACTCTCCCACTCCCTTACCTAAGTTGCTTGGGATCACAGTCCAAATCAACCACATGTACTCAAATTTTTGTCTCTGATCTGCTTCTGCTTCAAACCAAGTTAGGATCCCCAAATGCAAAACAAGTACCAGCTATGGTCCCAGGAGGCAGGCGGGTCAGTGAGGGCTGAGCTGTGCAAGGCGGGTCAGTGAGGGCTGAGCTGTGCAAGGCGGGTCAGTGAGGGCTGAGCTGTGCAGGGGCCTTCCCCAGAGGTGGGCCTGCACATGGGCCTTGAGCAATAGATTACTTTATTATTTATTTGTTTATTTTTATTTATTTATTTATTTATTTATTGAGATGGAGTTTTGCTCTTGTTGCCCAGGCTGAAGTGCAATGCTGCGATCTTGGCTCACTGCAACCTCCACCTCCCGGAGTCAGGCAATTCTCCTGCCTCAGTCTCCCAAGTAGGTGGGATTACAGGCATGTGCCAGCACACCCAGCTAATTTTGTATTTTTAGTAGAGACAAGGTTTCACCATGTTGGTCATGGCTGGTCTTGATCTCCTGACCTCAGGTGATCCACCCGCCTCGGCCTCCCAAAGTGCTGGGATTACAGCCGTGAGCCACGGTGCCTGGCCTCAATAGGATACTTTAACAAGGAAAGGATTGACTAAAACATGGTTAGGTTGGGCGAGTGGGGTGGGGAAGGAAGGGACTAAATAGAAAAGCCCAACTAGAGAGGGAAGCTCATGAGCTGAGACACCCGGTGGTGGGACCCTGACTTGACAGTGCTCTGTCCCATCCTCCATGGTGACCAAGTTGCTCAGTGGCAGTTCTCTCCATATCTTCCCTTTTCACCCAAGACTATGTTCCTCTTTTGACCAAGAAAGTAGCCCAAAAGGGATTGTGGTCACTTTCTTATCAGGCCTGTGGTGGAGGCAGAGGATACACGTCAGGCCTTTCCCAGGCCCACGGCCCCAAGCAACTCCTCCAAGGATGACATCCCAGCTCTGCCAGGGCCACTGCAGGACACCTTCCAAACTCTGAGCCGGACGAGGGAAGGAGCTCCATGCAGTGTCCTGCGATTCGGGCCCGATGCACAGTGGGCAGCCTGTTCCTAGGGAGTGGGCACTGGGAAGGGAGTCCAGCTGCTGACTTACGGCATGGCCTCACCCAAGAGTCTTTATCCTGAACTTCTTCAGAATTTCCTCCTGAATTTCTTCAACAACATCCACACACCAAGATCATGGGACAGGCTATGTGAAAGAGCTTCATGAACCACAAACCATAAACAATCGTGCAATTCAGCTGCAAGTTATTATTCCAGAGGCTTCTGGGGGGCAAAGCCGTGTCCTTATTCCACATTGTGTCCCAGAGCCTGGCACAGGGCCTGATGAATGGCAGGAGCTCAGTCATTGCTTGTTGAATGAATGAATGAGGGAATGAATGACAGAGTGGATATGTCATCCAGTTTGACAATTCAATCCAACCAACTATCGCTGAGGGCCTACTATGTGCAGGAGCTGGGCTGGGTACTGAGGAAAATCACAAATAACAGATGAACAGATGGGGTTTTTTTTTTTTTTTTTTTTGAGATGGAGTTTCACTCTTGTTGCCCAGGCTGGAGTGCAGTGACACGATCTTGGCTCACCGCAACCTCCGCCTCCTGGGTTCAAGTGATTCTCCTGCCTCAGCCTCCCCAGTAGCTGGGATTACAGGCTCCCGACACCATCCCTGGCTAATTTTTGTATTTTTAGTAGAGACGAGGTTTCTCCATGTTGGCCAGGCTGGTCTTGAACTCCTGACCTCAGGTGATCCACCCGCCTCAGCCTCCCAAAGTGCTGGGATACAGGCGTGAGTCATCGTGCCCGGCTTAAATTTCAGTTTCTTTAAGCCAACTGCGTCAAGTTTCCATCATTTGCAAAAGATAAAGTCCTGATTAATACACTTAAGTTTACGGATGTAATTCAGTAACACCCCTTCTCAGGGATGCCTGCCCTGAACACCACGTGGCTCCTCCCTGCTCCAGCACTCTCTCCTCCTACCATTTGGTTTTATCCTCTGCTTGTTGTTCCTTAGCATCTTGCATGTGAATTGTGCCACTCCAATAAGATTTGAGGCACTGTTTAAAAACTTTCTTTTTGGCCATGTGCAGTGGTTCACGCCTGTAAACTCAGCGCATTGGGAGGCCAAAGCAGCAGGATCCCTTCAACCCAGGAGTTTGATACCAGCCTGGGCAACATGGCGAGACCCTGTCTCTACAAAAAAATAAATAAATAAAAATAAAATTAGCTGGGTGTGGTGGAGCACGCCTGTGGTCCCAGCTATTCAGGAAGTTGAGGTGGGAGAATTGCTTCAGCCCAGGAGGTTGAGGCTAGGCTACAGTGAGCTATGATCACACCACTGCACTCCAGCCTGGGGGACAGAGCAAGACTCTTATCTAAAAAAGAAAGAAAAAAAGGAAGAAAGGAGGGAGGGAGGGAGGGAGAGAGAAATTGATTCGCAAGGCAAAGAAAAGAAAGAAAGAAAGAAAGAGAAAAGAAAAGAAAGGAAGGAAGGAAGGAGAGGGAGAGAGAGGAAGAAAGAGAAAGAAAGAGAGAAACAAAGATTTCAGAAGACTCTAACATAAAAAAAGAAGAAAGAAAAACAGAAAGAGAGAGAGAGACAAAAAGAGAAAGAAAGTGAGAGAAAGAAAAAGAAAGAGAAAAAGAGGGAAAGAAAGGTGGTTAAAGAAAGCTCAGGTGTGGGGCCAGGTGTGGGGGCTCACACCTGTAATCCCAGCACTTTGGGAGGCAGAGGGGGGCAGATTGCAAGGTCAGGAGTTCAAGAGCAGTCTGGCCAATATAGTGAAACCCCGTCTCTACTAAAAATACAAAAAATTAGCCGGGCGTGGTGGCACAAGCCTGTAGTCCCAGCTACTCGGGAGGCTGAGGCAGGAGAATCGCTTAAACCCGGGAGGCAGAGGTTGCAGTGAGCCGCGATCGTACCACTGTGCTCCAGCCTGGGTGACAGAACGAGACTCCGTCTCAACAAAACAAAACAAACAACAAAAAAAGAAAGCTCAGGTGATTTTTTCAATTTCTTCTTCTTCTTCTTCTTTTTTCCCCCAGAGACAGCATTTCACGCTGTTGCCCAGGCTGGTCTTGAACTACTGGCCTTAAGCGATCCTCCTGCCTCGGCCTCTCAAAGTGCTGGGATTACAGGAGAGGCACCGCACCGGCCTCAGGTGTTTTCTGGGCTTCTGTGCATTTCTGCTCCTCTCTGGGTTTCTGTCTATCTCTGACTCTCCCTGTGTGTCTCTCTTCCTCCCACACTCTTGCCGTCTTTCTCTGTGCAGTAACTTAATTTCCCCCTCTTGTTTCCTTTTCTCCTGTCTCTTTCTCTATGCTTCTGACCGCTCATCTTCTGTTACCTTCTGTCTCTGGTTCTCTCCTTTCTGTCTCTCATTGTATTTATTTATTTATTTATTTTTTGGTCTCTCCCAGGCTCTTCCAACTCCTTCTGCCCTTTTCCCTTCCTCCTCCTCCTCTCCCTGCCCCACTTCCTCCCTCCCCCTCTTTCCTCCCACCTCTTTCCCTGCCCTGTCTCCCCCTGGAGCTCCCACACAGGGACCCAGCTGGCCTCTCAGAGAGAAGAGGCTCCCTGGAGGCCCAGCAGGAAGTGCACTTTCCCCTTTGACCTGTCAGCTGGCCACTGGGGACGCAGCTTCCCTCCCACTCCTGTCCACCCAGGCAGCCTGTGCAGACTCCCTGGAGCTGGGGATAGAGTTTTGAATCTCGCCATTTGAGGGGCTCTGAAGACAGGCTTTACCCGGAGTGGGAGAGAAGGGGACTGGGCTCCAGGGGAGGAGAACCCCATTTTCACGGGGCACCTCCTGGGTGCTGCTTCTCCACCAGGTCCTGGGGAGAGAGATTGTCAAAGGCCACAGTCCCTTTCTGAGAGACAGAAAGACACAAAAGGGAAAGAGCTGGGGGATGGGGGGCAAGAGAGGTCTCTGTGGAGGCAGGGCTTCCGGGCCAGCCTGGATGAAAAGAACCACCCCCACACATTGCAGGGCTCCTAAGATATTTTTACAGGGACTGAAGACCCTTAGGAGGGGCGGTGTGGTGTCAGAAAGTGTCCAGGAGTCAGAGTCAGAGGTCCGGCTTCCGAGTGCATTTCCACCGTGCTGTGTGCAACCTTGGCTATCCGGAGTAACCTCTCCCTGCCTGTTTGTGTCAGAGGCATTGGAACCACAGCCACTCCATCTTGAATAGGGGCTGGGTAAAATGAGGCTGAGACCTACTGGGCTGCATTCCCAGACGGTTAAAACATATCTCACAGGATGAGATAGGAGGTCAGCACAAGATACAGGTCATAAACACTTTGCTGATAAAACAGGTTGCAGTAAAGAAGCTGGCCCAAGGCCAGACGTGGTGGCTCACGCCTGTAATCCCAGCACTTTGGGAAGTCAAGGCGGGCAAATCACCTGAGGTCAGGAGTTCAAGACCAGCCTGACCAACATGGAGAAACCCTGTCTCTACTAAAAATACAAAATTAGCCGGGCATGGTGGCACATGCCTGTAATCCCGGCTACTCAGGAGGCTGAGGCAGGAGAATCACTTGAACCTAGGAGGCAGAGGTTGCAGTGAGCCGAGATGGCACCATTGCACTCCAGCCTGGGCAACAAGAGTGAAACTCCATCTCAAACAAACAAACAAACAAACAAACAAAGAAGCTGGCCCAAACCCACCAAAACCAAGATAGCAATGAGAGTGACCTCTGGCTGTCCTCACTACTACACTCCCATCAGCACTATGACAATTTACAAATGCCATGGCAATGTCAGGAAGTCACCCTATATGATCGAAAAAGGGGAGTATGAATAATCTACTCCTTATTTAGCGTATAATCAAGAAATATCTGTAAAAATGGGCAACCAGTGACCCTTGGGGCTGCTCTGTCTATGGAGTAGCCATTCTTATATTTCTTTACTTTCCTGATAAACTTGCTTTCACTTCACTCTATGGACTCACCCTGAATTATTTCTTGCCTGAGATCCAAGAATCCTCTCTTGGGGTCTGGATCAGGACCCCTTTCTGGTAACATTTCTTCATGTATAAAATAGGCATAAGCGACCTGCTTATTATAAAGGGGTACAGAGTCAAGGGAGGGAGGCGTTAAAGGAGCCAGAGGAAGCAGAGGGAACCCACACTGACTGACCTGCAGTGGCTATAAAAACTGCTATAACGGGTGGATCTCCTGAGGTCAGGAGTTCGAGACCAGCGTGGCCAACATGGTGAAACCCCGTCTTCACTAAAAATACAAAAATTAGCTGGGCGTGGTGGCATGCACCTGTAATCTCAGCTACTTGGGAGGCTGAAGCAAGAGAATTGCTTAAGCCTGGGAGGCGGAGGTTGCAATGAGCCGATATCACTCCACTGCATTCCAGCCTGGGTGATAAACAAGAGTGAAACTCCGTCTCCAAAAAAAAAAACAAAAAAACACCATAAACTTGGTGGCATCAAACAACACAAATGCGTCCTCTATATGGTTCTGGAGGTGAGAAGTCCATCGGGAACCTCACCAGGCCCGAGTCAAGTCAGCAGGGCCTTGATCCTTCTGGAGGCTCTGGAGAGAATCCACTTCCTGGTCATTTCCAGCTTCTGGGGCCATCCACCTTCCTTGGCTCCTATCTCCTTCCTCCTGGCATCAAAGCCAGATGCCATGCTCCGTCTCCCTCTCTTTTCCTCCCTCTTCCACATTTAAGGACCCTATGATTACATTGTGCCCACCCACGTAATCTAGGAAAATTTTCCTATTTAAGGTCAGCAACCTTAATTTCACCTACAGCCCTAATTTCCCTCTGCTATGCAACCTAATCACAGTTTCCAGGGACCAGAACCTGGACAATTTTCTGCCTACCACACCTGTCAAAGGAAGAAGGTTTTATGGGCCTGACTCAGTTTAATCTTCCCAACAAGCAGAGGTGTGTGTGGGGGTGGTAGATGCGGTGTTTAGGGCTGTTAACCCATATTACAGATGAAGAGATTAAGGTTAAGATCACACCATCATTAAGCATTGGAGCTGAAATTCAAATCCGGGTCTGACCTCACATCCCATGCTCTTCCCACCTGCAAGTTTTCTTTGAGACTTCAGGACTATAGAAAAGCAACACATTGCCGGGGGCGGTGGCTCATGCCTGTAATCCCAGCACTTTGGGAGGCTGAGACGGGCGGATCACCTGAGATCTGGAGTTCGAGACCAGCCTGACTAACATGGAGAAACCCCATTTCTACTAAAAATACAAAATTAGCCAAGCGTGGTGGTGCATGCCTGTAATCCCAGCTACTCGGGAGGCTGAGGCAGGAGAATGGCTTGAACCCGGGAGACGGAGGTTGCTGTGAGCCGAGATCGCGCCATTGCACTCCAGCCTGGGCAACAAGAGCAAAACTGCCTCTCAAAAAAAAAAAAAAGAAAGAAAAAAAAGAAAAGCGGCACATTATTTAATTCACTTAATAAATTTGTGGGCCGGGAGCAGTGGCTCATGCCTGTAATCCCAGCACTTTGGAGCCGAGACAGGCGGATCACCTGAGGTTGGGAGATCGAGACCAGCCTGACCAACATGGAGAAAGCCCGTCTCTACTAAACATACAAAATTAGCCGGGCTTGGTGGCACATGCCTGTAATCCCAGCTACTTGGGAGACTGAGGCAGGAGAATCGCTTGAACCGGGGAGGCAGAGGTTGTGGTGAGCTGAGATGGCGCCATTGCACTCCAGCCTGGGCAACAAGAGCGAAACTCCGTCTCAAAAAATAAAATAAAATAAAATAAAATAAAATAAAATAAAATAAAATAAAATAAATAAATTAATTAATTTGTGGAGCCCTCATACTGTTCGTAAAGCAAAATGCTGACTGCCGTAGAGGGATACACAGAGACTGAAAATGTGGGCTCTTAGGTTGAGCGCAGTGGCTCACGCCTGTAATCCCAGCACTTTGGGAGGCTGAGATCATCTGAGGTCAGGAGTTCGAGACCAGCCTGGCCAGCATGGTGAAACCTTGTCTTTACTAAACAACAACAACAAAAAACAGCTCAGTGAGGGTAGCTATTGTCATTACTACTATTTTAATTCTTTTTAAAAAAAATTTTCCCATGTTTTAAAATCCTCCATTCATGGCAAACTATTAGTTAATTCTTTTTTTTTTTTTTTTTTTAGATGGAGTCTTGGTCTGTTGCCCAGGCTGGAGTGCAGTGGTGCAATCTCGGTTCACTGCAACCTCTGTCTCCCGGTTCAAGCAATTCTCCTGCTTCAGCCTCCCAAGTAGCTGGGATCACAGGCATGCACCACCACACCCAGCTAATTTTTGCATTTTTAGTAGAGACGGGTTTTGCCGTGTTGGCCAGGCTGGTCTGAAACTCCTGACCTCAGGCGATCCACCCGCCTCAGCCTCCCAAAGTGCTGGGATTACAGGTGTGAACCACTGCACCCGGCCGGCAAACTATCTGAATTCTGATCAGGATTCTGGGATAAGACAGCAAGATGAATGGTGTTGGATGCTTATAAAAGTATCCTTTTTTTTGGGGGGCAGGTAAAAAAAAGTACTGAACAGGGAGTCAAAAAAACCCAGATTGAAGGTCTTTTTTGTTCCCTAATGATCAATGAATCTTGAGCAAGCCACTTCTTTGCTTGCCTTGGTTTCTTCATCTTTAAAAAAATTATTATTTTTATTTATTTATTTTAGTTTATTTATTTTATTTTTTGAGACAGAATTTCACTCTTGTTGCCCAGGCTGGAGTGCAATGGCATGATCTTGGCTCACCTCCCGGGTTCAAGTGATTCTCCTGCCTCAGCCTCCCGAGTAGCTGGGATTACAGGCATGCACTACCACGCCCAGCTAATTTTGTATTTTTAATAGAGACGGGGTTTCTCCATGTTGGTCAGGCTGGTCTTGAACTTCCGACCTCAGGTGATCCGCCCGTCTCGGCCTCCCAAAGTGCTGGGATTACAGGCATGAGCCACTGTGCCTAACCTATTTTTATTTTTTGTAGAGACAGGGTCTTGCCATGTTGCTCCTCGCCTCAAGCAATTCTCCTCCCTCAGCCTCCCAAAGAGCTGGGATTACAGGATTACAGGCACGAGCCACCGTGCTCAGCCAGTTTCTTCAACTTTAAATGGAACGATGAAGCATGCCTGCCTGGCTTCTGGATTTGTGTGAAGATCAAATTGAATTAGGTCCGAAAGTGCCTTTTGCAGGTTGTAAAGAGCCATTCGGACATAAAGGCTCAGTTTGTCTTCACCATCTTCCCAGGAAGCATCTGCTGAATGGGGTGACCAGTAGGTCACCGGAATGAGTCACCGAGGTAACACACTAGCAGTGCCGAATGAACAGCGGCTGTCATATTGACCCACTAAAACGCCAGGTGGACAGGGGATTATCATTGGAGGCCCGGAGTGCTTAGGTGATGTGCCCAGGGTCTCACTGTTACAGAGGGGGCTTAGGGTCTGGGATAGGCCCAGGACTTCCCAACTCCTGGCCCTGTCCTTGCTGCTCCCCGACCCTGCCCATTCTAAAGGTAAACTGAGCCAGTGGTCCTCCATCTCAGAGCAGGCCTGAGTGCGTGCTGACCCCAAGCCAGATGCAAGAGTTACCCTAAAATCTTCCTGCCCTAAGGGCTTTACAAGTTGGTTAGTCCTGGGGTCTTTCCATGTAGCTATACGTAGCAAACCATGTCTCCCAAGGACGTCCTACCTGGAACGCCAATGGGCAGGACAGAGAAAGTGGAGTCCTGGGTCCCACCCTTACCCACCGCATCAGCTCCGCAGCCTTGGGGTTTTTTGTTTGTTTGTTTTTGGAAAGGGGTCTCACTCTGTCACCTAGGCTGGAGTGCAGTGGCATGATCATGGCTCACTGCAGCCTCAGCCTCCCGGACTCAAGTGATCCTCCTGTCTCAGCCTCCTGAGTAGCTGGACCATAGGCATGTGCCACCATGCCCCGCTAATTTTTTCTATTTTTTGGTAGAGATGGGGGTCTCACTATGTTGCCCTGGCTGGTCCCAAACTTCTGGGCTCAAGTGATCCTCTTGCCTCAGCCTCCCAAAGTGCTGGTATTACCGACGTGAGTCATCACCGATACCTGGCCCCTCGGGCCTTCTTATTTTTCTCAAGTATCTCATGTTCACTGCCCCTCACCCAGGCCTTTACTTCTCCTCCTCCCTCTCCAGAGGCAGTGTGCCTAGCACTTAAAAGCAGGGACTTCAGGCTGGGTGCAGTAGCCATGCATCTAGTCCCAGCAACTCAGGAGGCTGATGCAGGAGGATTGCTTTAGGCCAGGAGTTGGAAACCAGCCTGGGCAACATAGTGAGACTCATCTCTACAAAACAAAAAAGCAGGAACCCTGGAGTCCAAATACTGGTCCCTGCACTTATCTGCTGTGTGTCCTTGGACAAGTTACTTACCCTTTCTGGGCTCTGGCCCCTTCATCTGTGATATGGGGGTATCCTGGTAGCACAATCACAGGGCTGTGTGAGGAATAAATGGGAGTCCTCACATCCGGCCTGCAGCAGCGCCTGAGCCCCGGCGCACACCCCCCAGGCTCACTGTTTACTTCACACACAGCATAGATGTGGGCCCTCCTGGAGGCCATTTCTGATACCCTACATCCTACTTCTCCGCCCTGCATCCAATCCATAAACCCTCATGGAGTGCTCCCCGGTGCCAGGCTGGACTAGACATGATGAGGAGACTAGCAGGAACCAGACAGGGCATCCTCTGGGAGCTCTGAGACAGGAGCTCAGAACCCTGTGCGGGAAGCCCTAGGAACTTGCTCTTGAACATTCTTGGGCTCCCCAAGGCCTCCTTCCCTGGGAGCTGAATGAATTGGCCTCACCTGCCAGTCCCCAGGTGACCCCCGGGAAGGAGCTGAGAGCCTGGGATGGGTGCTGGGTTCCTTCTTCATTTTGTTCCTCTGGGTCTGTCCCTGTGCTGAGAAGAATGGCCCCTGGCCCTCTTAACCCAGGAATGCTGAGCATTTCTTAACACCACTAAGGAGGAAGGGGCGGAAGCTTCCTCCCCCAAGCTCTAGAAGGATCCAAATTATTTGCTAAAACCACAGTCCAGGCGAGGTCTGGGCAGATGGGGGTCTCACAAACCAGGCAGAGATTCTGGCTCTGATTACTCTGTGGGGAGCGGGAAGGGCAGCTGTCCCTAAAAAGGAAAATTAGCCACGCATGGGGGTGGATGGATGGAGGCGAGACCGGAAAAGAACTCTTCTCCGCAGGGCTGTGGGGCTGCCCTGGACATGCATGGGCAGCTGGTCCTCCCAGCCCAGGCCCCTTCTCATCCCACTCCCTACTCCAAGCCTCTACCAGGTCATCCTTTTCTCTCTTCCCAGGCCTTATTTGTCAAATGCCTCTTTCTAGGGCCTCTGTTGGCTGGAGTCTGGTCTCAGATCATTCATTCCATAGCTATTTACTACGCGCCAGAAGCTGCACTTACTGGGGGTCCAGGCAGCTCAGGAACGGGGACAGTGTGCTTCATGCGGGCAGGGGCTATGTCATGTCTTCCGTGGTGTCCCCAGGGCCTGGCTCAGCGTGGCCACAGGCTAGACACAGGAGCAGGACTTGGCAGGGTTGGCCCGGCTTTCCCAGCACCTCCAGGCCCACTCTTTGTCCTCACCTGCATCCCACGGCTCCTTCCTCTCCCCGTCCCTTCCCCAGCTCTGCTCCCCCAGCCCCCACTCCCCTGTTTGCTCAGCTGCCTGTGGGGGCCTGCACTCCACCTCCACTGGGCCCACAGCCAAAGTCAACAGGACCAGCCTCCTGGCCCTGGAGATGTGGGTGCAACACAGGCTCCAACTGAGGGGCACCAGACCCCCCGGACTATTCCTGGGCCGGCTCTCCCCTACCCACCTCCGCCACATTCTGACTGGTCTCCCAAATACAGACCCAGGAGGCCAATCTCCTGGGCTCCTGTATCAGTCAGGGCTTAACCAGAGAAACAGAACCTGGAGGAAATATAGAGGCAGAGATAAAGATGGACAGATAGATTGCAAGGACTTGGCACATGTGATTGTGGGGCTGGCTGGGAAAGGCTGACAGGTGCAGGCAGGCCAGCGGGAGGGGCGGGCTGGGGCTCAGGCAGGGACTGAAGCCACTGGCCGTAGGTGGAATTTCTTGCCATCTCCAGATTCCTAACTCCATCACATCTGCAAAGTCCCTTTTGCCATGTAGCTTAACACATTTGCAGGTTTGGGGAATCAGGACATGGACATCTTTGGGTCATTATCTGGCTCACCGCAGCCCCCGAGGACCTACTGCCCTTCCATTTGTTCATTCACTCACTCACTCTCTTTCTGTCTTTCTTTCTTTCTTTCTTTCCTTCCTTCTTTCTCTTTCTTTCTCTCTCTCTCTCTCTCCCTCTCTCTCCCTCTCTCCCTCTCTCTCTCTCTTTCTTTCTTTTGAAATGGAGTCTCGCTCTATTGCCCAGGCTGGAGTGCAGTGACGCGATCTCGGCTCACTGCAACCTCCACCTACCGGGTTCAAGCGATTCTCCTGCCTCAGCCTCCTGAGCAGCTGGCGTTACAAACGTAAGCCACCATGCCTGGCTAGTTTTTGTATTTTTAGCAGAGACGGGATTTCACCATGTTGGCCAGGCTGGTTTCAAACTCCTGGCCTCAAGCGATCTGCCCTCCTCGACCTCCCAAAGTGCTGGGATTACAGGCGTGAGCCACCGCGCCCGGCCTCATTCACTGATTTCTTTTCCCAGGGTCCACCTACCCAGGCTAGGCCTGCTGTGCTGAGGACACCGAGGGAGGCAGACCGTGGCCCTGCCCACCATAATTAAGTGTTGGAGGCCACTGTCTAGGGGTAGAAGCAGCCACAGAAACAGATATAGATACAGAGAAACAGGTGACTCAGTGAGATCAGGGCACAGGACCTTTATGACATGTTCGGAGGGTGAGGTCTGAGAATGGAGGAGGGAAAGACCGGCTGTGTGGAGGGAAGGGGGTGCCTGTGGGGCCTCGCCCCTGGAGCCCTGGGACCCTCCTGTGCTAGGGGTGCAGAGTCCACAGCGAGGGACAGTGCACAGTTAGGCAGGCTCTGTGCAGTCAGTTTTACTCCAACCCTTTGTTGGCAAGAGGGGAGGGAATCGGTTATATTAAAACAAACACAGACAGAGCAGGGAGTGCGAAGGCCACATTCACAAGGTTCCTTCAGTAAACAACAAAGACCTGGAGAACTGTCGAGTGAGCCTCTAGTTCAGTTCCTTGACCCGCCTTTTCCCTCCCCACTTTCTCCTGTATCCCACCAGCTCCTCTTGCAATGAATGAGGCACTGCTGTGGGTTTGAGAAGCGCTGAACAGCCCAGAGCTCAGCCTGGACTAGAAAGACTCAGGTGCGCCGGGCGTAGTGGCTCACGCCTGTAATCCCAGCACTTTAGGAGGCCAAGGCAGGCGGATCACCTAAGGTTGGGAATTCAACACCAGGCTGACCAACATGGAGAAACCCTGTTTCTACTAAAAATACAAAATTAGCCGGGCGTGGTGGCGCATGCCTGTAATCCCAGCTACTCAGGAGGCTGAGGCAGGAGAATTGCTTGAACGTGGGAGGGGGAGGTTGCAGTGAGCCGGGATCGCGCCATTGCACTCCAGCCTGGGCAACAAGAGCACAATTCCATCTCAGAAAAAAAAAGAAAAAAGAAAAAAAGGAAGGCTCAGGTGCTCCTTCATTCAACCACAGTCACGGAGATGCCCAGCCAGGTTCTTCCTGCCAACATGCACGTCTGAGGCAGGGACCCGGCCGAGGGCTGGCTGGTCAATAAAAGGCCCCTCCCTTCACGGCCTTCCCTGTCCCCACCCCCTAACCTCTGGCTTTCACCAGCTTCCTCTAGCTTCTTTTCAACACAGCTTTCACTGCTGGCGGCCTCTGTGTCTTTGATATCCCGCTAGGTGCCGGGCTCTCTGCTCAGCAGTGCGGATGCAAGAGGAAACCAGGGTGGCCCATCAAAGCAGCCCCTGGGTTTGAATCCTGGCCCCACCACTTAAAGCCAAGTGGGGGAAGTTTCCTTTCCTCTTCTGTCAAATTAGGGTATTTCCCCACCCTCACACCTGGCTTAAGGCACTCATCTTCAGCTCAGGAGGAATCCTGCTCACAGTTACAAAGGCCCAGTTACGCAACCTCCTGCTGCAATAGACCACACCCTCCACTTCAAGAACAGTCCCCAGAAAAGCAGCCACTGTGACTGCCGGGTTCACCACAGCGTCGCCAGTGTCTCTCACCGGGTCTGGCACGTGGCAGGGGCACAATAAATACCCCCCTTCATTCCTTCAGCTTATGCATATTAATCAGCAGACAAGTGCTAAGACTTAGGCATATCTTTTCTCATTTTCCAGCTGAGCAAAGTGAGACTCAGAGAGGTCAAGTGGCTTGCCCATGGTCACACAGCAAGTAAGTGACTAAGCTGATATTTAGAACTAGTTCTTCCACCAGACTTTTCCCACTTGACCCAAAGTGTCAAAGTGTAGAAATATGGAGGCAAGGAAAGGGGTGGTCTTTTGGGGAGATGACCAGAACAGCAGATGAGAAATGGGCTGGGGCAGGTTCCCTACGGGCATTGAAGGTCAAGTGGGGGATAGGAAGCCTTAGGCTGTCATCCTGTAGGCCACAGGACTGGAGGTTTGTTCCTGCTTTGGGCCCTTGTAAAACTAAAGTGGAGGCCGGGCATGGTGGCTCACGCCTGTAATCCCAGCACTCTGGGAGGCCGAGGTGGGCAGATCACCTGAGGTTGGGAGTATGAGACCAGCCTGACCAACATGGAGAAACCTCATCTCTACAGATACAAAATTAGCAGGGCGTGGTGGCACATGCCTGTAATCCCAGCTACTCGGGAGGCTGAGGCAGGAGAATCGCTTGAACCTGGGAGGCAGAGGTTGCGGTGAACCAAGATCATGTCATTGCACTCCAGCCTGGGCAACAACAGCGAAACTCCGTCTCAAACAAACAAAAAATAAAGTGTCACGGCAGACACTTTATTTAATAAGGCAGACGGCTTATCACACTACTCAGTTTTCTTACCTGAAAACATGGCACAGATGTACTGATAAGGGTTAATAATCCCAGTGGAAAGAGTTTGAGCCTTGGCGTCAAATATGTCTGGGTTAAAATTCCAGCACTACCACTTCCTGGTTGGGGGACCTCAGCAAACAATAAAATGATTTACCCGTCTGCCTCTCAGTGTCCAGCTCAGGAGAATAGGTCTGATCTTTTTTTTTTTTTTTTTTTTTTTTGAGGCGGAGTCTCGCTCTGTTGCCCAGGCTGGAGTACAGTGGCGCGATCTCGGCTCACTGCAACCTCCACCTCCCGAGTTCAAGTGATTCTCCTGCCTCAGCTTCATGAGTAGCTGGTACTACAGGCGTGCGCCACCACGTCCAGCTAATTTTTGTATTTATTTATTTATTCATTTTTTTAGTAGAGACGAGGTTTCAGCATGTTGGCCAGGCTGTTCTCATACTCCTGACCTCAAGTGATCCACCCGCCTCAGCTTCCCAAAGTGCTGGGATTACAGGCGTGAGCCACCGTGCCCTGCCTGATTTTTTTTTTTTTTTTCCCAAGACGGAGTCTTGCTCTGTCACCCAGGCTGGAGTGCAGTGGCTTGATCTTGGCTCACTGCAACCTCCACCTCCCGAGTTCAAGCGATTCTCCTGGCCCATCCTCCTGAGTAGCTGGGATTACAGGCACGTGCCTCCACGCCCAGCTAATGTTTGTATTTTTAGTAGAGATGAGGTTCCACTATGTTGGCCAGGCTGTCTCGAACTCCTGACCTCAGGTGATCCACCCACCTCGGCCTCCCAAAGTGCTAGGACTACAGGTGTGAGCCACTGTGCCTGGCCACTCTATGGGCTTTTCATTTCTTTCTTTCTTTTTTTTTTTTTTTTTTTGAGACAAGGTCTCACTCTGTCACCCAGGCTAGACTGCAGTGGTACAATCACAGCTCACTGTAGCCTCGACCTTCCAGGCTTGAGCCATCCTCCCTCCCAAGTAGCTGGGACCTCAGGCTCATGCCACCATGCCCGGCTAGTTTTGATTTATTTTTTGTAGAGATGAGGTCTCACTTTGTTACCCAGGCTGATCTTGAACTCCTGGACACAAGCATCTTCCTGCCTCGGCCATCCAAAGTGCTGGGATTACAGGTGTGAGCCACAGTGCCTGGCTTCTTTTTCTTTTTGTTTCTTTTTTTTTTTTTTTTTTTAAGAGTCAGGGTCTCAGGCCGGGCGCGGTGTAATCCCAGCACTTTGGGAGGCTGAAGTGGGTGGATCACTTGAGGTCAGGAGTTCCAGACCAGCCTGGTCAACATGGCGAAACTCCATCTCTACTAAAAATGCAAAAATTAGCCAGGTGTGGTGGTGCACGCCTGTAATCCCAGCTACCAGGAGGCTGAGGCAGGAGAATTGCTTGAACCTGGGAGGCAGAGGTTGCAGTGAGCTGAGACTGAGCCACTGCACTCCAGCCTGGGCGATAGGGCGAGGCTCTGTCTTAAGAAAAAAAAAAAAAAAAAAAAAAGTCAGGGTCTCACTCTGTCGCCCAGGCTAGAGTGCAGTGGCATGATCATACCTCATTGCATCCTCCAATTTCTGGGTTCAAGCGATCCTCCCACTTCACCCTCCCAAATTGCTGAGATTACTAGTGTGAACCACCACACCTGGATAATTAAAAAAATTTTTTGGTAGAGATGGGAATCTCACTATATTGCCCGGCCTGGTCTCGAACTCCTGGTCTCAAGGGATCCTCCCACCTCCCAAAGTACAAAGATTACAAGCATGAGCCACCACACCCAGCGAATTTCTTATTTCAGTAAATGGGGCCTGGAGGTGGAAATTCAGCACTGGACACAAACCCTGGAGCCTCTAGAGCCTAATTCAGAATACAGTCAGAGAGTGGACACCCACCAAGTCCAGGCACCTGGTTCCTGAAGCCCCCAGTGATTTAAAATAAGGAGCTCCCATATAAGGTAACAAGCATGGTCAGATTTAACAAATAGAAATACGGAACAGCTGGCTTGAATTTCAGATAAATAAATAACTTTCTAGCATAAGTACGTCCCAAATATTGCATGGGACAAACTTACACTAAAAAGTTCTTTTTCTGTATTGGAAATGCAAATAATTCAAATTTAAGTAGGCATCTTGTATTTTATCGGGCAACCCTAAACACAGTGAAAGAAAAAAATGAGAAAGTTCTGTATGTGCTGATATGAAATGCTGTCTGTTTGGGCTGTGGTAACAAAATACCTTAAACATGGGTAATTTATAGATGATAGAAATTTATTAGCCAGGTGCCGTGTCTCACACCTGTAATCGTAGCACTTTGGGAGGCCGAGGCAGGTGGATCACCTGAGGTCAGGAGTTTGAGACCCACCTGGCCAACATGGTGAAACCCTGCCTCTACTAAAAATACAAATAAAAAAATTAGCCAGGCCTGGTGGCATGCGTCTGTAATCCCAGCTACTCGGGAGACTGAAGTGGGAGAATCGCTTGAACCCAGGAGGCGGAGGTTGCAGTGAGTGGAGATTGTGCCATTACACTACGGCCTGGGCAACAAGAGCGAAACTCCGTCTTAAAAAAAAAAAATGGCCTGGTGTGGTGGCTCACGCCTGTAATCCCAGCACTTTGGGAGGTCAAGGCAGGCGGATCACGAGGTCAAGCGATTGAGACCATCCTGGCCAACATGGTGAAATCCCGTCTCTACTAAAAATACTGGGCATGGTGGCGTGTGCCTGTAATCTCAGCTACTAGGGAGGCTGAGGCAAGACCATCGCTTGAGCCAGGGAGTTGGAGGTTGCAAAGCGATACTCTGTCTCAAAAAAAAAAAAAAAAAAAAAGAGTGTAAGAAGTATGTTAAGTATAAGCAACTGGAAACGTGGGCTGCTTCTTGGAAGAGGACCTAGATGGCAGGAACAAGACAGGGTAGAAGACTTTGTCTTACTGTGCCCGCTTTGTACCTTTTGAATTTTGTACCATGTAACTATTTCATGCAGGCAAAAAAATGAATAACATAATTAGGCTGTTTTGTCCTGACCCCACTCCCTGAATCCTTAACCTCCTGCATTTTAGAAATACTCCAGAGCTTGTCTTATTCTTACCAAAATTCCTGTAGGCCTTTGACTCCTGACTCACCCTGTCTGCAGTGTCCCCCAGCCTGCAGGGGTGGGTGAGTCACAGCAACCCTCAGCCACCAGCTGTTTTCCATCTGCCGGCCTTCCTGGGGAAGAGTCCCTTCCAGCTGTAGCCCCTGTCTATGGGAAAAGTCTCATGTCCTTTTCATCTCTCCCCACTGCACACTGTCTCTCACCCTAGACTATAATTCAAGTGAATTTGACCTCCATTTATTGGACAAGCCAGGCACTGTGCTAGGAATAATGAAAACCATTAGACAAATCTGAAAGGGAGGGATCACTAGACTAAGGGGTAGAAACGTGGAGATGGGAGTAACTTTCTGCATGTCTCTGCAGGAGGTGGCATGTGGGAAGGCTTCTTGGAAGAGGTGTCACCTGAGCTGTGGAGGGAACAGCACTCCAAAGGGTAGTCTAGAGGGACCAGCGTGAGCAAGAGCCTAGAGTAAAAAAGATGAGGTTGGGCTGGGTGCGGTGGCTCACGCCTGTAATCCCAGCACTTTGGGAGTCTGAGGTGGGTGGATCACTTGAGGTCAGGGGTTCAAGACCAGTCTGGCCAAAATGGTGAAACCTCATATCTACTAAAAATACAAAATTAGCCAGGTGTGGTTGTGCATGCCTGTGATCCCAGCTACTAGGAGAGTACGCTGAGGCAGGAGAATCGCCTGAACCCAGGAGGCGGAGTTTGCAGTGAGCCAAGATCACGCCACTGCACTCCAACCTGGGTGACACAGTGAAACTCCGTCTCAAAAAAAAAAAACAAAAAACAAAAACAAAAAAAACAAAAAAGAAAGATTAGGTTGGAAAGGTGACTGCGGCCAGATTCATAGGGCTTGATGACTGATAGTGTGAATCTGGTGGTAGCTGAGGAGAAGGTTGAACAGAGCGGCATGTTCTAGAAAGCTTGCTCTGTCATCTCCTTGAAGTTTCTCTCTTTTCTAAAAATTTTTTTAAGCCAGTTAAGGTTAGCAGTGGAGGTGTACAACTTTAGTGACACAAATGTGAATAAGTTCTGATAACTGACTGCCATCGGGCCAGCCTTCCTTGAAGTTTCTCTTGCTGGGCCTGTGGTGTTCACTCAATGGAGACAGTGTTTGTCTGAGAGTTGTAAGAAAAGCATTCTCCTGAGCAAAGCTAGGGTTTTCGGGAAGTTATCAGCAAGTCTTTATTGAGCACCGTGATGTGTACAGCTCAGCATAAAGCACGGGGCAGAAGGCAGGAAAAGCAAACACAGACACAGGGGCTTGCCCTCGAAGAAATTACAGTCACGGGGAGGAAAACAGCACATCTTTTTTTGTTTGTTTTTGAGATGGAGTCTCGCTCTGTTGCCCAGGCTGGAGTGTAGTGGAGTGATCTTGGCTCACTGCAACTTCCACCTCCCGGGTTCAAGCGATTCTCCTGCCTCAGCCTCCTGAGTAGCTGGGATTATAGGCACCCGCCACCACGCCCAGCTAATTTTTGTATTTTCAGTAGAGACAGGGTTTCACCATGTTGGCCAGGCTGGTCTTGAACTCCTGACCTCAAGTGACCTGCCTGCCTCGGCCTCCCAAAGTGCTGGGATTACAGGCGTGAGCCACCGGGCCCAACCTAGCTCAGTGCTCTCTACACAGAGCCCACTGCCTCCCACAGGGCTGGGAGCTCAGGGCTGGCATCAGGGAGGGCTTCTAGAAGCAGGGCCTTGCCAGGCACTGGACCCCAGGCAGTCCCATGCGGGTGGCACAGATGGGTGCTGCTCCAGGAAGGACACAGGCTTTCCCCTGGACCTCCCTACTCTGTAACCTAGGTGACTCTGTCCTGGTTGGGCTTGGCTCTCAGCAGCCAGTCAAGGTGATCTGGGAAGAAGACCACGATTTCCATATAATTCTTGCAATCCAGGCTGGTTCGGTAGCTCACGCCTGTAATCCCAGCACTTTGGGAGGCCGAGGCAGGCAGATCACCTGAGGCCAGGAGTTGGAGGCCAGCTTGGCCAACATGGCAAAACCCTGTCTCTTTCAAATAAATACAGAAATAAAAATTAGCCAGACATGGTGGCACACACCTGTAGTCCCAGCTACTCAGAAGGATGAGGCATGAGACTCCCTTGAACCCAGGAGGCAGAGGTTGCAGTGAGATGAGATTGTGCCATTGCACTCCAGCCTGGGTGACAGAGCGAGACTGTTTCCCCCCCCCCCAAAAAAAAAAAAAAAAAAGCAACCGGGCATGGTGGCTGAGGCGGGAAGATCACCTGAGGTCGGGAGTTTGAGACCAGCCTGACCAACATGAAGAAACCCCATCTCTATTAAAAATACAAAAAATTAGCTGGGCGTGGTGGCTCACGCCTGTAATCCCAACACTTTGGGAGACTGAGGTGGGTGGATCACCTGAGGTTGGATGTTCAAGACCACCCTGGTCAACATGGTGAAATCCCATCTCTACTAAATATACAAAATTAGCTGGGCGTGGTGGCGCACACCTGTAATCCCAGCTACTGGGGAGGCTGAGGCAGGAGAATCGCTTGAACCTGGGAGGCAGAGGTTGCACTGAGCCGAGATCGCACCACTGCACTCCAGCCTGGGTGACAGAGTGAGACTCTGTTTCCAAATAAATAAATAAATAAGTGGAGAGGTAACCCTGAAGGCGTAATCAGCCATTGATACTTCAGTGTAAATTAGTTATCAGACCCTGAGTCTGCCAGCTGAATGCTGGGCCCTGCCCAGAATGACACAGGACAGGTGAGGAGGGAGCGGTCCGAGGGCTTTGGCTGTGCCCTGGGAGTGGCTGGGTGGAGCTTCTTCAGTTGCATCTGGCCCTGGGCCCCATGTCAAGGTGGCACCGAGAAGGGAGGTGCCCACGGTGGAAGCTTATGGTGATGTGGAAAGTGCACCAGGCCCAGGCTCGCCACCCACTACCTACGTGGCCTTAGGCAAGCCGCTTACCTCCCTGAGCCTCAGCAACCTCATCTGGGAAATGGGGATAATGCCACTGTATCTACGTTGCAGGTGGGGTGGGCGTGCTTCAGAGGTTGCTCCAGGGAGCTTTAGAATCCCCTGGGTGACTCCTTTAAACCCAGCTCGCTGGGCCCCACCCCCAGTTCCTGCTTCAGTCTGCAGAAGGGCTGAGAATGTGTATTTCCAACAGGCTCCCTAACAAGCTCCCAGGGGGTTCTGATAAGAGGATCTCTACAAAAAGCTAGGAGATGGGGAGGGAGGGTTGCAGAACACAACCTGGAAAGGACTAAATGCAAACTTCACACTCTCATCACTACAGCTAGACACAGGGTGCCCAGAAGGGGACGAGATGACATGGCATACAGGGCAGATCAGGGCTCTGAGCTCTCTCCAACAACTGCTCCCATTAATGCTGAAGTATCCCATAAAATGCAAGATGTCAAATCATTTTCTCTCCCTCCCTCCCAAAGTTCTCCTTCCTCCCTCCCTCCTTCCTTCCCTCCCTTCCTCCCTCCCTTCCTCCCTCCCTCCCTCCTTCCCTCCTTCCCTCCTTCCTTCCTTCCTTCCTTCCTTCTTTCAAGACAGGGTCTTGCTCTGTCACCCAAACTGGAGTGCAATGGTGTGATCACGGCTCACTGCAGCCTTGAAAGTCGCACCTCCCACCTCAGCCCCGCAAGCAGCTGCAACCACAGGCATGCACCACCATGCCTGGCCTTTTTTTTTTTTTTTTTTTTTTTGTAGAGATGGGGTCTTCCTATATTGCCCAGGCTGGTCTCAAACTCCTGTGCTCAAGAGCTCCTCCTGCCTCGGCCTCCCAAAGTGCTAGGATTTGTCAAGTCATTTTCTTATGCTAGCACTCTGCTAAAAGCTAAATGCTTCACATGAATCACGGTACATCAACTTCCCCCCCACCAAGTCTATGAAGAAGGTTATCAATATCCCCATTTGACAGGTAAGGAACCTGTGGTGCATGGAATAATGGCCCCCAAAGATGTCTACAGTCCAATCCCCAGAACCTGTGAATATTACCTTACCTGGCAAAAGGAACTTTGCTGAGAGGATTTTGTTAAGAATCTTGAGATAAAGAGAGTATCCTGGATTATCTAGGAAGAGGTGATATAATTTCGAAGACCCTAGAAAGGGGAAAGCAGAAGGCCAGCAAGTCAGGAGGTATGAGGATGGAAGCAGAGGTTTCAAAGATGGAGGATGGGGACACCAGTCAAGAAATGTGGGCAGCCTCAGCTGGGCGGGGTGGCTCACGCCTGTAATCCCAGCACTTTGGAAGGCCAAGGTGGGCGGATCACCTGAGGTCGGGAGTTTGAGACCAGTCTGACCAACATGGTGAAACCTTGTCTCTACTTAAAATACAAAAATTAGCCGGGCGTGGTGGTATGCACCTGTAATCCCAGATATTCATCAGGCTGAGGCAGGAGAATCTCTTGAACCTGGGAGGCGGAGGTTGCAGTGAGCCGAGATTGCGCCACTGCACTCCAGCCTGGGGGACAAGAGCGAGACTTTGTCTCAAAAAAAAAAAAAAAAAAAAAAAAAAAATGTGGGCAGCCTCTAGATTATGCTGGAAAAGGCAGGGAAACAGATCCTCACCTGGAGCCTCTATAAAGAACATCACCCTGGCCTGGTGCGGTGGCTCATGCCTGTTAATCCCAGCACTTTGGGAGGCCGAGGTGGGTGGATCACCTGAGGTCAGGAGTTCGAGACCAGCCTGACCAACGTGGAGAAACCCCATCTCTACTAAATATGCAAAATTAGCTCGGCGTGGTGGTGCATGCCTGTAATTCCAGCTACTCAGGAGGCTGAGGCAGGATAATCGCTTGAACCTGGGAGGCGGAGGTTGCAGTGAGCCAAGATCCCACCACTGCACTCCAGCCCGGGGGACAAGAGCAAAACAACAACAAAAAAGGAACATCACCCTGCTGACGTCTTGATTTCAGGCCTGTAAGATTCATTTTGGGCCAGGTGTGGTGGCTTATGCCTATAATTTCAGCACTTTGGGAGGCTGAGGCACTAGAATCCCTTGAACCCGGGAGGTGGAGGTTGCAGTGAGCCAAGATCGTGCCACTGCACTCCAGCCTGGGTGACAGAGTGAGACTCTGTCTCAAAAAAAAGGAAAATTAAAAAATAAAACTAAATTAAAAATTTTTTAAAGATTCATTTTGGACTTTTAATCTCTGGAATTGTAAGCTAATGGATTTGTTTTATTTTAAGCCACTACGTTTGCAGTAATTTGTTACAGTGACTATACAAAATTCATCCTAAACCTGAGACTCAGAAACTCAAATGCGGTCTTTCTGTCTGCAGAAATGGGGCTCAGACTCAACCACAAGTTGACTCAACAGCTGACCAGGGTCAGGAGTTGAAAGTACCAACAATGCCAAATTTCTTTTCCCGGGGATGAGTGTTGGGGAATTCTGCTGTTTTTAAATGTCAGAATTGTTATGGGAAAGAGGAATGGTTTGGGTCAGGCAGAGCAAAGAGTTTCCATATTTTGGACCAACTCCAATTGATGAGAACTGGCTGTGCAGAGCTCTGTGAAGCGGGAGCAAAGTCTTGAGGCTGAGCCCAGCCTCCCGGGGAAAGGGTGCTGGGATCGACTGGCAATGTCTGATCTGGGTGTTCCATGGGAGAGGAGCTGTGTCTGCTGTTCTGGATTAGATGAGTTTCCCTTGCACTGGCACTGGGTCTGACTCTTCTTCCCTGGGCTTATTAGTATGCCTGAAACAGAGCAAACAATTTGTGAGGGAGGGAGGAAAGAGGAAGGAAGGGAGGAGGAACACAATGAAAGAGAAGTTTGTATTCACGGAGGCCAGGACAAGAACAGACAGGTGGCCTTCTGGGGTGGGGAGCTTCTGATTGGCCTTCCCAGCATCTTTCACCTCCCTCTTCTGGTCATAGCAACCCCTGTCTTTGAGGATCATCTTAATCTATTCAGGATGCTTATAAACAACAGAAATTTACTTCTCACGATTCACAGTTCTGGCGGCTGGAAGTCCAAAGTCAAGGTGCTGGCAGATTCGGGATCTTATAGATGGCACTTTCCTCTCTGTGTCCTCACACAGCACAAGAGGCAAGAGAGCTCTCTTGGGTCTCTTTCATTTTTCTTATTTTATTTGTATTTATTTAATTTAATTTTATTTTTTATTTAAATAGAGATGGGGTCTCTCCATGTTGCCCAGGCTGGTCTCAAATTCCTGAACTCAAGCGATGCCCCCCACTTTGGCCTCTCAAAGTGCTGGGATTACAGGGGTGAGTCACTGCACCCAGCCAATTTCTTTTACATGCCTGTTTGTGCATTGAGTGTCTTTTATTTTTATTTATTTGTTTATTTATTTTTGAGACAGTCTTACTCTGTCACCCAGGCTGGAGTGCAGTGGCATGATTTCTGCTCACTACAACCTTGGCCTCCTGGGTTTAAGTGATTCTCCTGCCTCAGCCTCCTGAGTAGCTTGGACTACAGGTGTGTGCCACCATGTCTGGCTAATTTTTGTATTTTTGTAAAGACGGGGTCTCACTATGTTGCCCAGGCTGGTCTCAAACTCCTGGGCTCAAGGGATCTGTCCACCTCAGCCTCCCAAAGTGCTGGAATTACAGGCGTGAGTCACGGTGCCCAGCCTGAGTCTTTTTTATAAGGGCACTAATCCGGCCAGGTGCCGTGGCTCACGCCTCTAATCCCAGCACTTTAGGAGGCTGAGGTGGGCAGATCAACTGAAGTCAGGAGTTTGAGAGCAGCCTGGCCAACATGGTAAAACACCATCTCTACTAAAAACACAAAAATTAGCTGGGCATGGTGGTGGGCACCTGTAATCCCAGCTACTCAGGAGGCTGAGGAGGAGAATCGCTTGAACCCAGGAGGCAGAGATTGCAGTGAGCCAAGATTGCGCCATTGCACTCCCGCCTGGGCATCTAGAGCGAAACTCCATCTCAAAAAAAATAAACAAATAAAATAAGGGCACTAATCCCACTCATGAGAGCTCCACCCTCATGACCTAATCACAACACAAGGCCCCACTTCCTAACACCATCACCTTGGGGGTTAGGATTTCAATCTATGAACTTGGGGGTAGTGAGCACAAACTCTGTTCATGGCAAGGATCTGCCCCTCCCCCATCCATCTGGTGATGGTGAAACTGCCAAACACAGGGTACTGTCCCCTCTTCTCAGAGGCAGGCCTGTGACCCGAGCTAGGCAACCCGGCTCTCTTTCCCAGAAATCGTCCTTTTTTTTTTTTTTTTTTTTGGAGATAGGGTCTCGCTCTGTCACCCAGGCTGGAGTGCAGTGGTGCAATCACGGCTCACTGCAACCTCTAACCTCTGCCTTCTGGGCTTCAAGTGATCCTCCCACCTCAGCCTCCTGAGTAGCTGAGACTACAGGTGCACACCACCACGACCAGCCAATCTCTAACAATTTTGTTGTACAGATGGAGATCTCAGCTGGGTGCAGTGGTTCATGCCTGTAATCCCAGCACTTTGGGAGGCCGAGGCTGGTGGATCACTTGAGGTCAGGAGTTTGAGACCAGC
Source organism: Pan troglodytes (assembly GCF_028858775.2). Taxonomy (NCBI): domain Eukaryota; kingdom Metazoa; phylum Chordata; class Mammalia; order Primates; family Hominidae; genus Pan; species Pan troglodytes. The sequence continues at coordinate 38,459,619 of NC_086016.1, forward strand.
CTGGCCAACATGATAAAACCCCATCTCTACTAAAAATACAAAAACTAGCCAAGCATTGTGGTGAGTGCCTATAATCCCAGCTACTCGGGAAGCTAAGGCAGGAGAATCACTTGAACCTGGGAGGCAGAGGTTGCAGTGAGCCAAGATCATGCCACTGCACTCCAGCCTGGGCACCAGAGACTCCATCTCAAAAAAAAGAGAGATGGGGATCTCACTTTGTTGCCCGGGCCAGTCTTGAACTGCTGCATTCAAGCGATCCTCCTGCCTCAGCCTCCTGAAGTGCTGGGATCACAGGTGTGAGACACCACACCCAGCCAGAAATTGAACCTTGGTGAGAGACACTGAGTGGGGAAGGGCAGAGACTGGGAGTTAGGAGTTACAGCATCTGAAGGCCACATCCTGGAGAGATGGCCACAGACCCAGCCTGTGAAGAGGAAGTGCTGGGGCTGGGGCCAGAACCCTGTCTGTGTGACCCCTGAGACTGAGCTAACCCTAACCCTGAAGGCACCTCTCTTTCAGGACCAACAGCCAAAGGCACAGAAGCCACTGGCCTGGGAGGGACTGTCCCTGGGAATGACCCTGCTCTCTGAGGGCTGGGCATCTGGACTCCCTCCGCTCCAGCTCCTCTGTGGTTGTATTCCTCCATTTCTATTCTAATTAGTCAGTTTCCATGGCTGGATACCATAAAATCTCAGTAGAAGGAAGAACAGGCCAACCATCAGAGCTGTTCAATTTCAGAAAATCTCTTTTTGTTGCTGGGGACAGAGTCTCACTATGTCACCCAGGCTGGAGTGCAGTGGCGCGATCTCAGCTCACTGAAACCTCTGCCTCCCGGGTTCAAGCGATTCTCCTGCCTCAGCCTCCTGAGTAGCTGGGATTGCAGGTGCATGCCACCTCGCCTGGCTAATTTTTGTATTTTTAGTAGAGATGGGGTTTCACCATGTTGGCCAGGCTGGTCTCGAACTCCTAACCTCAGGTGATCCACCCACCTCAGTCTCCCAAAGTGTTTGGATTACAGGCGTCGGCCACCGCGCCTGGCCCAGAAAATCTCTTTAGTCGGGACTTGAGAAAGGGACTGGGTTCCATCTGGTGGGAATGGGAGGGAGGTTCAGGGCCTGCTGCCAGTGAGACCTGGGTTTGTTCCTTCCCCCCTGGCTGTGTGACGGAGGCAAGACCCTTCATTCTTTGAGCCTCAGTGTCCTGTCTGTGAAACAGGCAATGAGCACATTTATCTCACAGGGTCCCGGTGAGGCACATTGGGATAACATAGGTGAAGCCCTTAACACAGTTCTGGGCAAAGCAATGTGACTTCTCTCCTCCCCAGGGGCACTTGCACCACGTGGAGAGAAACTAGGTTAATACATCCCTGCCACACATAACTACCGAGTGCCTGCTGTGTGCTGGCCACAACACTAAGAGCCTTACATGTGGTCCTTCATTTAATTTTCAAAGTGATGACGATGATTCTTAGTGCACAGATGGAGACTCTGAGCCCAGAGAGGCTAAATAAACTGCTCTCAAGGACACCAGCACTTTCTGCAAAGAGCCCCAGATCCTAACTAGGACTTAACGTTGCCTGCACTGGGAAAAGACCCAAATGCCTCCCGGCTGTAGGAGTCCCTGATTGCAGACGTAGGGTCTCAGTCCCTGCCCCAAGAAGCTGTAGGTCCAGCTGAAGAAGAGACACCCACAAGGAAAAGGAAATTGAACTGAGAAGGCAAAGCGTGACTGTGGGGCCTCTGCTATATCCAGGGTCTCCAGAGAAAGGAACAGAAGCCACTATTCCAATTCTGAGGCCTCAGGGAAGCAGCAAGTTCCTGGGAGGAAACAGGATCCCACGGGTTTCATCCTCCTCCTGTCACTCTTCTAGGTGGGGAGGGAGGGCTCCCCCACGTCCCACATAAGCACACAGAAAGGAGAGGCCAGGGCAGCACAGGCTCAGAACCTGAAGGACTTGGGGACATCGCCAGCCCCATATCCTCGTTTTATACACCAGGTAGGGCAGGAACTATGGCGGGTCCACAGAAAGGGGCCGGCAGAAGCACAGCCACGACGCAGGCCCCCTGGGCTGTCCAGTTTCTCCCGGACAGAACATTTCCCTTCCCTAGCAGCCCCCAACGTGGAGCACTGGATTTGGAGTCAAGAGACCTGTGTCTTCCACACTCACTCTGAGACCAACTCCTGTGTAATCGTGAGTGAGCGCCTTCCCATCTCTGGGCCTCAGCTTCCACCTCTCTAAAATGAGGGGGTTGGATTCCACCCAATGTTATAAGAGCCAAAGGTTAGGAGTTGGTAGCGCCCCCACCACTCCGGGGTTCTCCAATCTCTCCAGGGGCCTCAGAGACCCCAGACAGAAGAGGAACTTGGACAGAGGCTTGGGTGGGGGTGGAGGTGGGGATTCTGAGCCGTGGATCCACCCTCTGCTGAGTGCCAGGCCTACAGGCAGGCAGGCAGAGCAGGCAAGAGCCGTCCCCTACACAGAGGGAATTGGCCCCTCGTGGTGGGACAGAGGCCAGAACCCAGCTGGGCCCTCAACCACCCTTCTTTCCTCCACAACCCCTCCCAGGGATGGTGGCATCCAAAGCCAGCCTGGCAAGGGAACTGGTTGCCACGTGGGGACTTCCCGGAGCTGGGGGTGATGGGAAACAGGGTGACGGGAAACGTCCTGAGGTTGCTTCCTCCCCTTTTGTTTGGATCTCAGACTGACCTGGGAACCAACTGGGCAGCCATGGGGTATTCTGATGGTGGGGAGTTGGAGGGGGAGAAGGGACCTGCCCCATCCCCTTAGGCTGCTTTGCAAGTTAAAATAGCTGTGAAGATCTATCTCCCAGAATTCTAAAAGCTAAAATACCTTTTGAACCACCACCAGACCATTATGCCTGGAGTGGAAGGATGCGTAGAGGCATCCCTTCTTTTTTTTGAGATGAAGTCTCGCTCCATCACCCAGGCTGGAGTGCAGTGGCGCTATCTCGGCTCACTGCAACCTCCACTTCCCAGGGTTCAAGCAATTCTCCTGCTTTAGCCTCTCGATTAGCTGGGATTACAGGCGTGCACCACCACGCCCGGCTAATTTTTCTATTTTTTAGAAGAGACGAGGTTTCACCATGTTGGCCAGGCTGGTCTCAAACTCATGACCTCAAGTGATCCACCCGCCTCGGCCTCCCAACATGCTGGGATTACAGGCGTGAGCCACTGCGCCCATCTCGAATCCCTTTTTAAAACTTCAGGTATGGCTAGGTGCGGCGGCTCATGTCTGTAATCCCAGCACTATGGGAGGCTGAGTCATGAAGATCATTTGAGCCCAGGAGTTCAAGACCAGCCTGGGCAACACAGGAGACCTCGTCTCTATTCAAAAAAATACCAAAAACCAAAAACCAAAAAATTGTAAGTCATGACCCACTGGTGGATCTTGAAATTAATTAAGTCAGTACTCTGAGTAAATCAGAATTTTTTTTTGAGATGGAGTCTCACTCTGTCACCCAGGCTGGAGTGCAGTGGTGTGATCTTGGCTCACTGCAACCTCCGCCTCCTGGGATCAAGCAATTCTCCCGCCTCAGCCTCCCAAGTAACTGTGACTACAGGTGTACTCCGCCATGCCTGGCTAATATTTTGTATTTTAGTACAGACGGGGTTTCACCATGTTGCCCAGGCTGGTCTTGAACTCCTGAGCTCTGGCAATCTGCCCACTTCGGCCTCCCAAACTGCTGGGATTATAGGCATGAGCCACTGTGCCTGGCCGTAAATAAGGATTTAATAATGATGATGATAAAATAGAAGAGAAAATACCAGAGCACATCCTGGGTAGTAATAGTAAACTGTCTTGGCTGTGCGGTGGCTCATGCCTCTAATCCCAGCATTTTAGGAGGCCAAGGCAGGAGGACTGCTTGAGGCTAGGAGTTAAAATCAGCCTAGGCAACACAGTGAAACCCCATTCCTACCAAAAAAAAAAAAAAAAAGAAAGAAAAAATTAGCCGGGTATGGTGGTGTGTGCCTATAGTCCTAGCTACTCCAGAGGCTGAGGCAGGAGGATTGCTTGAGCCCAGGAGTTCAAGGCTGCAGTGAGCCATGATCATGCCATAGTACAGCAGCCTGGGTGACAGAGCAAGGCCCCAACTCTGAAAAACAAAATAAATACAATAAAATAAAATGGTCAAAATGGCCTGGTGCAGTGGCTGGTGCCTGCAACCAGAGCTACTTGAGAGGCTGAGGCAGGAGAATCACTGGAGCCCAGGAGGTCGAGGCACCACTGAACCCCAGCCTGGGTGACAGAGTGAGATCCTGTCTCTTTAAAAAAGAAAAAAAAAAGCAAACTGTCTCATGAAACTCTTGTTTCCATGTTGCACGCTCTGCCAGGTTGTGATGTAATGTATTTCTTACTCTGGGTCACAGTCACAAAACCTTGAAATGTCACTCACTGGCTTGGCTCATGCGTCGTAAGCCTTTGTTCCCCAACAGGGGGAAGTGAACCAGCACACAAGGCCCTTCCGTCCTGCGGAGCTCACTGCCTTCCTCAGCTCCTGGCCCGCACTTCCGACCACACACTGGGGCCACACCCTCGGGGGGGACCCATCCCAGCAGCTGCCCATGTTCACACCTCTTCAGTTATTTCAAATTCCGCCTCTCTCGGCCTGTTGCCCAACACTTCCTTCACCCAAGGAGGTCCTGTTCAAATATCACTTCTGGCCAGGCGCAGTGGCTCAGGGCTGTAATCCCAGCACTTCGGGAGGCCCCGAGGCAGGCAGATCACCTGAGGTCAGGAGTTTGAGACCAGCCTGGCCAACAGGTGAAACCCCGTCTCTACTAAAAATACAAAAATTAGCCAGGTGTGGTGGCACGTGCCTGTAGTCCCAGCTACTCAGGAGGCTGAAGCAGGAGAATTGCTTGAACCTGGGAAGCGGAGGTTGCAGTGAGCCAAGATTGAGCCATTGCACTGCAGTGTGGGAGGCAGAGGTAGACTCTGTCTCAAAAAAAAAAAAAAGTCACTTTCTCTGCCAGTCATATCTTCTCCAACCCTGAGGAGCCAAGCAGGACGACCCCTTTACCCTCTGAATCAATTGGTCTGTATCAGGGTCTGGCAGAGGGAGGGGAAGTTGGCCCCTCTGATTTAATGGATGAATCAAGAAAATGTGTGACTGAGCCATGGATTCATGGGGATGGGGTCCTGGAGCAGAGGCTTGCTGTGCACCTACTAGGCGCTGTGTACCTCACAAGCCACTGGGGACATCAGACCACCAGAATAAGTCCACTTTCCCCAAGGAAAGTGGTCAAATGTGGGAGCCAGGCATGCAAATCCCCACCCCAGGGTGATAACAGCCCCAATAAAGGCACATGCAAGGGGGACCTTCAGAACTGATGACACTGTACAGGCATCTAAGAGGCTGGTGACAGGGTCACCAAGCAAAGGTCTAGAGCAGGGCTGAGTGGGGTAGGGGGGGTTCTTCCAGGCAAAAGGCAAAAGCTCTGTTGGTACCGTGTAGGTCTTCCACAGCACATGCCACATGAAAAGAAACATTTGCCTGGCGAGTGGCTGAAGTCTATAATTCCAGCACTTTGGGAGGCTGAGGCAGGTGGATCGCTTGAGCCAAAGAGTTTGAGATCAGCCTGGGCAACATGGCAAAACCCCGTCTCTACAAAAAATACAAAAATTAGCCAGGTGTGGTAACCCATGCCTGTGGTCCCAGCTACTCGGGAGGCTGAGGTGGGAGGATTGCTTAAGCCTAGGAGGTCAAGGCTGCAGTGAGCCATGATTGTGCCACCACACTCCAGCCTCAGTGACAGAGTGAGACCCTGTCTCGAAAAAAAAAAAAAAAAAAAAAGAGGGAAAGGAAAAATTTTATTTTACATTTATGTATTGAGGGCAGGGACCATGCCTGCTGGGCTGCTCACCACTGCTGAGCAGGATTCCTGGTGTGGCATCCTAACACAATAAATATTTACTGAATGTGTACTCAGGAAACTGCAAAGGGTTCAGGCTGGCCTGAGAGTAAAGTGAAAGAAGGAAGTGGTAGAAGAGCCCAGAGGTCTGTGGCCCCAGAACCTGGAGGGCACCTGTGGCCTGGGTCTTTCTCCTGCAGGCACTGGGGAAAAGTCGGAGGGTTTATTTAATTAACTTATTTATTAATCAATTAATTTATTTTTTGAGATGGAGTCTCACTCTGTCACCCAAGCTGGAGTGCAGTGGTGCGATCTCAGCTCACTGCAACCTCTGCCCACCGGGTTCAAGCGATTTTCCTGCCTCCCGAGTAGCTGGGATTACGGGCATTTGCCACCATGCCCGGCTAATTTTTGTATTTTTAGTAGAGATGGGGTTTCACCAGGTTGGCCAAGCTGGTCTCGAACTCCTGACCTCAAGTGATCCGCCTGCCTCGGCCTCCCAAAGTCCTGGGATTACAGGTGTGAGCCACCGCGCCAGGCCGGTAGGAGGGTTTAAACAGGAAAGAGACAAGCAGTCAGATTCATAGTTTAGAAAATCCTCAGGTTCTGGTGTTCGGGTGAATGCCTGGAGTGGGGATCTGGAAATCAGGGGCAGGGGTTAGTAATAACCCAGGTGAGGAGACTTGAGTCTAGAGGCAGCCAAGTGGGGCCCTATGGAGGAGTTCACGTGCTGCAGGTGTGCACCGCCGAGGCGGAGCCAGGCTCTGGAGCTGCCAGGGGCTCAGAAGCCTCCCTCTCAGATCTCTCCCCTTTTGGCCACAGATGGGAAGGAGAGAGGCACTCACCCGACCCAGCGTGGCAGTACAGTAGTGTCCAACCTGTCACTGTTGGGCGTGGTGGTGTGTACCTGTAGTCCCAGCTACTGAGGAGGCTGAGATGGCAGCAGCACTTGAGCCCAGGAGTTGGAGGCTGCAGTGAGCTGACAGCGCTACTGAACTCTAGCCTGGGTGACAGAGCGAGACCCTGTCTCTAAAAAAAAGAAAAGAAAAATTACAGGTCGGGCGCAGTGGCTCACGCCTGTAATCCCAGCACTTTGGGAGGCCGAGGAGGGTGGATCACGAGGTCAGGAGTTCAAGACCAGCCTGGCCAATATGGCGAAACCCCGTCTCTACTAAAAATACAAAAATTAGCCAGGCGTGGTGGTGTGCGCCTGTAGTTTCAGCTACTTGGGAGGCTGAGGCAGGAGAATAGCTTGAACCCGGGAGGCGGAGGTTGCAGTGAGCCGAGATCACGCCACTGCACTCCAGCCTGGCAACAGAGCGAGACTGTCTCAAAAAAAAAAAGAAAAAGAAAAAGAAAGAAGGAAAGAATTACATAACAGTAAGCAACCTAGCTAGATTTGAACCAGGCCCTGCAGTTCTAAAGCACTGGCTTTTGCGGAGCGGCACTCACTCCGCATCGTGGCATAGGTAGATTTCTTTTCTAAAGGTGAGTTCAGTGCTGGGCACTTAGCAGGCGCCCGGTGGGCTGCGCCGTCCTGGGGGAAGGCTGATTCCTCCCACCCCGACTCCTGGCTCGTGGGTGGGCAATCCAGCACATTCTCCCCACCCCGGCAACCAACTTTGTGGCCGAACAAGCCCTCCCCGGCTTGTTCCGCTGGTCCCAGGCTCCTGCGCATCCGGACACGATGAGGAGCAGGTGCGCGGGGCCGGGGTGTGTTCGAGGGGGTCGTGCGCGCCTGGGCTGCCTCCCCGCGGACGGCGGACTGGGCCGGGGCGGCACTTCCTGGCAGAGAGGCGCGGAGGGGCGTGGCTTTGGAGAGGTGCCCCTGGCGGGCTGGCGGGCTGGCTGCGGTGAAAGGCGGGCGGACGCAGGTGACGACAACCGCTCCATAAAGGGCGCCGCGGCGCGACGCTCGCCTTATAAGGGCAGGCTCGGCGCGGGAGGGGCGGGGCGTTCCACCCAGCTGGCTCCGCACCGAGGCCCGGCCGAACCCCCGAGGGGGGAAACTTCTCTGCGAGGGTGGAGCCTCCCCAGCGGCGTCCCCAGGTCCCGAGAGGGGTCCCTACCCAGGCTAAGACCCACGACGGGCTCCACCCTGCAGGGGCTCAACTTGCAGAAATCCTGGGGCCTGCCTTCCCCAGGGGTCTGCCCTCCTCAGGCCCTGCTAGGGCACTGACTCGGTTTGTGCTGTGGGGCGTTTTTTCCTTCACCCCACCTGGGCCGCAGGTCCTCGCTAGATAGCCGAGGCAGGGTCCTTTAAGTGAGCTCCCCTCGGAGCCCCCAGATAACCAAGCCTGCGCCTCCCGGCTACATGGCGAGGCTTCCCCAATCCGGTCAGCCCTAAGCAGGTGCCTTTCTCTAACTGGCACAAAGGAAGTCTCCTAGCCAGGCTGAGCCCAAGCCTCGGTAAACATGAGCCTTGGATCCATTGGAAGTGTTTGGCTAACTGGGCCCTTCTTGGCCAGACAAGACTTTAACCCTAAGAGGAAGCTGCCAGCATGACACAGCCCACCATATTCTCCCTCCAAGCTCTCTTCATAGCCCGGGTCCTTAAAAACCCAAATCTGTCCAATTGCTACTTGCCGTCCACTCGTTGACAGTTACTCCGCTTCACAGCCTCCCCATCACCTGAGTGTCCTCCCTCGGCTCAGTGCACAGGGCTCTGTGAGCTTACAGTTCCCTGGTTGCCGTTCCGTGCCTCCCAGCCCTGCACCTGTTGCTCCTTTCTGGAAAGCCCTTTCGTTGCACACTCCCAGACACGTGCTCACCCTTCAGAGAGATACTTCTTAGTGTCTTCTTCCTGACATTTATAGTGATTACTTAAGCTTTCTGAGCATCAATTTATTCATCTGCAAGATGGGGGTAAAATAATCCCCACCTCACTGTGTTATTGTGAGGATCGAATGAGTTAATGTTTGTAAAATGCCTGGCATATAGTAGCTGCTCATGAAAAACTCGTTGTTGACCAGATTCCTCTTCCTGTGCTCTAATTGCTCATGTATGTGTTGTGAGTGCCATGAAGACTGGCCTCTTCCTTTTCCAGCTATGCATACCCAGTTCCCGGCACATATATAGATCTTGAACCAGTGTTTGTTGGCGAATGAATGAATTTCAGGCAGTAGGGGTTGGGGAGAGAAGAGACCCCTAACTGCGATGGTCATCAACCCTCACATCTGCTGGGATGTAGGGCATTCTAACTCTTCCCTCCTCAGTTGCCCAGAGCTTCATGGCAACCAGGAGGGACACAGGATGGATATGGACCCCGTTTTCCAGATAAACCTATGAGTGATTAGAGGTGAAGTAACTTCCCCATGGTTACACAATGAGTGGAAGAGTCGGCATCAGGGTGACCAACGTGGACTTTTTTTTTTTTTTGAGACGGAGATTTGCTCTTGTCGCCCAGGCTGGAGTGCAATGGCGCGATCTCGGCTCACTGCAACCTCTACCTCCCAGGTTCAAGCAATTCTCCTGCCTCAGCCTCCCAAGTAGCTGGGATTACAGGTGCCCACACGCCCAGCTAATTTTGTATTTTTAGTAGAGATGGGGTTTCTTCATGTTGGTCAGGCTGGACTCAAACTCCCAACCTCGGGTGATCTGCCCGCCTCAGCCTCCCAAAGTGCTGGGATTACAGGCGTGAGCCACTGTGCCCGGCCCAATGTGTATTATTATTATTATTATTTTAGCACTGAGAGTTCCACGTCCCAGGAATCTCTTTAGTCTCAGGCAGCCAGGATGGTTGGTCACCCAAGATCAACTTCTAAATGTTAGTCTCTGAGGACCACCACCTTCCAACCTCGCCTGCACCCGTCCCATTATTCCCAATTATTTTACTGCATTCCTGAAGGGGACACAGGCTCTCCAGCCCAGAAGGTCCAACAGATTTTAAAAAGTCACACTCCGATTCCCCAAAAAGTTAGACTCACAGCACAGTAGGGATGGGGGACAAGGACATTAGAAGGGCATTGAGGCCAGGTGTGGTGGCTCACGCCTGTAATCCCAGCACTTTGGGAGGCTGAGGCAGGTGGATCACTTGAGGTCAGGAGTTCGAGACCAGCCTGGCCAACATGGTGAAACCCCGTCTCTACTAAAAGTACAAAAATAAGCCAGTTGTGGTGGTGCGCACCTGTAGTCCCAGCTACTCGGGAGGCTGAGGCAGGAGAATCGCTTGAACCCTGGAGGCAAATGTTGCAGTGAGCTGAGATCGTGCCACTGCACTCCAGCCTGGGCGACAGAGCGAGACTCTGTCTCAAAAAAGAAAAAAAAGAAGGCCCAGGTAGGAGTTTGCTTCACTTTGACAGGGACTCATGGGCCACTCCTGCGCCAGGCCCTGGGCCTGGGACCAGGAACAGAGAGAAGGCTGGACCCCACCTGTGGGACTCTAGCCAGGTGGGGGAGACAGATGTGTAGACACAATGCCAACAGTTTGGTTCCTCGACGGCTGGAGAAGGGAGTGATTGACCAGGGTTTCTGAAGAACCCCCTCCTGACGTGGCCACTCACCAGCTGACCTCAGGCCTGTCCCCTCCTTTGGCTGGCCCTGGACCTTCTCTGTCAACTCAGGCAGTTGGAGCTGGTCCCTGAGGGCCTTCCCGCCCTGAAGTCATGACTTGGGGGGAGCTGAGTTCTGGGAAATGCATCCTCTGGAGAGGAGGCACCAGAGGCCGCGCATGCCTGAGTGAGTGTGGGGGCGCGCCCTGGCCTCACTAGCCAAACACCAAATTCATCTTCCCAGGCTACCCTGGCCCGAGCAGCTCCGGCTCCTTCCCTGCCTGCCTCATCCTCCCAGGCCACTGTCCAGGAAGCTGGCCTCTCTGCCTGTTCCCCACAGCCCCTGGGGGTGGGGCCAGAGTAGGGCAAAAAGGGCCTGGGCCTGGCCCAGCAGAGCCCCTGCCCCTCCTTCGGGGGCTCCTGTTCTTGTGGGCTGAGAGCTGCAGCCCTGCAGCGGGCCTGGCTGTGGCACAGTGGTCAGGGCCAAGTGCAGAGCAAACACTGTGCCCACTGGGCAGCCACTTCACGGTCATTCCCAGGCTGCATGGGTCCCCAGTCGGGCAACTAAGTGCAGATGTGAAACAACGAGCTTTCCAAGATCCAGGGATTTGACCCTTGGGAAAGAGACTCCCTAAGGGAACTGGTTCCTGTCACTCCCCAACCACCACTTTGAGAAATAATTTTCTCTTGGCCGGGCGCGGTGGCTCACGCCTGTAATCCCAGCACTTTGGGAGGCCGAGGCGGGCGGATCACGAGGTCAGGAGATCGAGACCATCCTGGCTAACACGGTGAAACCCCGTCTCTACTAAAAATACAAAAAATTAGCCGGGCATGGTAGCGTGCGCCTGTAGTCCCAGCTACTTGGGAGGCTGAGGCAGGAGAATGGTGTGAACCCGGGAGGCGGAGCTTGCAGTGAGCCGAGATCGCGCCACTGCACTCCAGCCTGGGCGACAGAGCGAGACTCCATCTCAAAAAATAAAAATAAAAAAAATAAAAAAAATAAAAATAGAGAAATAATTTTCTCTCCCTCAACCTCACTGCCAGCCTCAGTCAAGAGTAAACCGAGGACTGGTAGTGGGAGCTCAGGGCCACCTTGGGATTCTCTGCTCTCGCTGCTGGCTGAGCCCAGGCAAGGCCCCTGCCCTCTCTGGGCTTCCATTTCCTTCTCCTGCTCCAAACTTGCTAGCTTCCTTCCCTATCTCAACATCATAGGGACCCTTCGAGATGGGAACTACTAATAGGGGAAATCATACGGGAAACCAGGCTGGGCGCAGTGGCTCACACCTATAATCCCAGTACTTTGGGAGGCCGAGGTGGGAGGATCACCTGAGGTCAGGAGTTCCAGACCAGCCTGACCAACATGGTGAAACCCTGTGTCTACTAAAAATACAAAAATTAGCCAGGCGTGGTGGCAGGTGCCTGTAATCCCAGCTACTCAGGAGGCTGAGAGGTAGGGGAATCACATGAACCTGGGAGGTGGAGGTTGCAGTGAGCTGAGATCCTGCCACTGCACTCCAGCCTGGGTAACAGAGTGAGACTCCATCTCAAAAATAAAATAAAATAAAAAATGACCATATCCTTATAGGAACCATTATTTTGAACTCAGAATCTCAGAAAAACCAGGATTTGGGGCCTGGAACTTTCTTTGTCTTATTTTGTTTTGTTTTGGGTTCTTTTGGGAGACAGAGTCTTGCTCTGTCACCCAGGCTGGAGTACAGTGGTGCGATCTAGGCTCACTGCAAGCTCCGCCTCCTGGGTTCATGCCATTCTCCTGCCTCAGCCTCCCGCCACCACGCCCGGCTAATTTTTTGTATTTTTAGTAGAGATGGGGTTTCACCGTGTTAGCCAGGATGGTCTCAATCTCCTGACCTCTTGATCTGCCCACCCCAGCCTCCCAAAGTGCTGGGATTATAGGCGTGAGCCACCGTGCCTGGCTGGGGCCCAGAACTTTCTAAGGCAGAGGCGGCAGAGACAAAGAGGTGGTTGGAGGTAGGGCAGCGCCGAGCCAAGTCTCAGGACATCCCTGCTGCCGAGCCTCCCCTCCCACAAAGTAAACCGGCAGGTGGGCAGTGCAGGCAGGGCCCAGCTCGGGTTTCACTCCTTCCCCGCTCTCGGGGACAATAAAATGCTCCCTTTGCCCTGGAAATCCCACTTGTATAAAATCCAAAAGAAGAAATAAGCTCTTATGTTCAAACAGGTTTGTTCCAACCTCATTTATAATGGAAAAATATTAACTGAAAAATTCCTTAGTATCCGACAATGGGGGAGAAGTTAACAGTTTGACCGGAGCTGAGTGACATGCAAAAGGGTGTTTGTGGAGTGCAGGGAGCTCCTGCTGTGTGTGTGGGAGGGTGGAGAGGGCATGGGGAGAGGAGCAGGGACCCCAGAGTCAGACTGTCTAGGTTTAAATCCTGTCTGCTCCTTCCTAGCTGTGTGACCTTGAGTCATAACCCAAAGCCCTCTGTACCTCCATGTCCCCCTCCATAAACTGGCACTGGGCTGGGCATGGTGGCTCATACCTGTAATCCCAGCATTTTGGGAGGCCAAGGCAGGAGGATCACCTGAGGTCAGGAGTTCGAGACCAGCCTGGCCAACATGGTGAAACCCCGTCTCTACTAAAAATACAAAAATTAGCCAGGTGTAGTGGCAGGTGCCTGTAGTCCCAGCTACTCAGGAGGCTGAGGCAGGAGAATCGCTTGAACCCAGGAGGCAGAGGTTGCAGTGGGCCGAGATTGTGCCACTGTGCTCCAGCCCGGGCAATAGGCGACAGAGCGAGACTCCGTCTCAAAACAAAACAAAACAAAAAAAAGGAGAGAGAGACTTGGGGGATGTGTGTGCCCAGAGGAAAATCCATGTGAGGACCCAACAAGAAGGTGGCCACCCGCAAGCCAAGCAGAGAGGCTTCAGGAGAAACCAACCCTGCCAGCACCTTGACTTTGGACTTCCAGCCCCAGAACTGTGAAAAAATAAACATCTGTTGTTTAAACCACCCAGTCTGTGATATTTTGTGATGGCTGGCCTAGCAAACTAATACACATTACTAACACACAATAAGAGAAGCGTTTAATAGGGCGCTTACCACCTAATTGCATTGTGTTCTGACATTACATTTACGATCTCATAACCATGAGGAGGGTCCTGTCCTCCCATTTCAGAGATGAAGGAAACTGAGGCTTGGCTAGTGACGGAGAGGGCTGTGATTGGAGCCAGGACTGTGTGACTCCAAGGCCCCACCAAAGCCTCCTCCTGGGATGGACCATGGACTTTCCTGCCTCTGTGCCATGCATACGCTCTCCCTTCTGCCTGGAATACCCTTCCCACCGCTTGCCTCTCAGGACGAGTCCCATTCGATTCTTCAAAACTCTTCTTGGCCCGGCAAGGTGGCTCACACCTGTAATCCCAGCACTTTGGGAGGCCAAAGTGGGTGGATCACTTGAGGTTAGGAGTTTGAGACCGGCCTGGCCAACATGGTGAAACCCTGTCTCTACTAAAAATACAAAAATTAGCTGGGCCTTGTGGCAGGTGCCTGCAATCCCAGCTATTCAGGAGGCTGAGGCAGGAGAATGGCTTGAACCTGGGAGGTGGAGGTTGCAGTGAGCCGAGATCACACCACTGCACTCCAGCCTGTGCAACAGAGTTAGACTGTCTCAAAACAAAAACAAAAAACAACCTTTCTCAAGCATCACCTCCTTCCCATGCTTTACCCGACAATCTCCTTTTGCAGATGTGCTGCTTTTCAGGGCTTGCGGCCAGTCTGTACTCTATCACCATGGTGGTAAATATCATCTCTCCTGTAGCATTTAGACTTTAGATGTGTCCATGTGTTTGCTGTGAACTCCTGGAAGCCAGGGGCCGTGTCTTGCTCTAGTTCCTATCACCCAGCAGGCCCAGAGGGGCTCCGCACAGACGCTTGCTGGCTGAGGTAGCCAGTTTGGCCTGGAGAGAGTATTCCCGCCTCACGAGTGGATCATGAGGAAATGGAATCTCCTGCCTCCTTGTGGGGTGGGGGTTGGGAGAGATGGATAAAAGAGAGAGGCTCCGCCCGGCGCGGTGGCTCGTGCCCATAATCCCAGCACTTTGGGAGGCTGAGGTGGGTAGATCACCTGAGGTCAGGAGTTCGAGACCAGCCAGGCCAACATGGCGAAACCCCATCTCTACTAAAAATACAAAAATTAGCTGGGCGTGGTGGCAGGTACCTGCAATCCCAGCTACTCGGGAGGCTGAGGCTGGACAATCGCTTGAATCCAGGAGGCGGAGTTTGCAGTGAGCCAAGATTGTGCCACTGCACTCCGGCCTGGGGGAAAAGAGCAAAATTCCATCTAAAAAAAAAAAAGCGGATCAAGGTCCGTACTCTGGGCATGAGAGGAGGGATCCTTTGACCCTCCTGGGAGCAGCAGTGTGGCAGAGGAGGAGGAGCAGGGCATGGGGTCAGCCACCCTCAGCCCATTTCCCAGGGTGTGGCCTTAGGCACGGTCACTACCTCTCTGGGCTTCTGTCTCCACATGTATGAAATGGAATCAGTCCCTCCTTCCAAAGGTGTTAGGTCGAAGAAGGCATCTCTAGTGATGTCAGCACAGAGGCTGGACACTGGATGGCTTCTTTGCTGGGACACTGAGGTAGGGGGCAGACCAGAGACAGACAGCTACTTGCCTAAGCTCGCCCAGCAAGCTGGCTGAAGGTGGAGAACTGGCTTGTCCTCCAGTTGGTAATTAATAGCTGTGTAGCAGGAGTGTTCTTGCTCCCAGGAGACGCTCCGTTGGCCGCCACAGAGGTATGCGTGAGAGTGCACTCAGAAGTGGCTGGGAGGCATGGAGAACAGAGGAGCAGGTTCAGGGTGAATTCCAGTGGGCATTCTCCAAGGGTGAGGTCACTGCCTCCAACTCCCTAGGGCTGCCTGAGACACAGGCACCCCCAAGCCAGCCCCAGAGCAGGAGGAGGTGGTGGCAGGGACCAGGGCCAGGGCACAGGGCTGAATGTAAGGCCCTCAGCCTGGTACAGCGACGGGACCCTCCCATGGTGCTGGGGTCCTTACCTTGGGAAGCCCGGTGTTTCCTGTTTAAGATGTGGCTGGGGGTAGGGGAAAGGAGAAAGCCACACAGATAACACTTCTGGAGCTTCCAATCGGTGCCAGCGTGCTTCCACCTGCTGAGCCGTGACCTCATTTGCAGGGACTGTCATGAGCCCCAACTTGGAGATGGTGCAACTGGGGCTCAAAATGGTGAAAACCTTGTCCCAAAAGGAAAGCAGTATAGCTAATGAGCAAGAACAAAGAGAATTTGAAATTAAAGACATTGGGGTTCATTCTTTTCCCCTTTTTTAAAATTTATTTTTGGGCCAGGCACAGTGGCTCACGCCTGTAATCCCAGCACTTTGGGACGCTGAGGCGGGCGGATCATTTGAGGTCAGGAGTTTGAGACCAGCCTGGCCAACATGGTGAAACCCTGTTTCTACTAAAAATACAAAAATTAACCAGGCATGGTGGCAAATGCCTGTAATCCCAGCTACTCGGGAGGCTGAGGCAGGAGAGCTGCTTGAACTTAGGAGGCGAAGGAGGTTGTGGTGGGCAGAGATCATGCCATTCCACTCCAGCCTGGGCAACAGAGCAAGATTCCATCTCAAAAACAATAAAATAAATAAATAAATAAAATTTATTTTTTATATTTTTATTTTTTAGAACAAGATCTCACTCTGTCACCCAGGCTGGAGTGCAGTGGTGAGATCACAGCTCACTACAGCATCAAACTCCTGGGCTCAAGTGATCCTCCCACCTCACCCTCCCAAGTAGCTGGGACTACAGGCGCACACCGCCATGCCAGGCTAATTTTTTTTTAAATTTTGTGTAAAGACAGGGTCTTGCTATGTTGCCCAGGTTGGTCCCGAACTCCTAGGCTCAAATGATCCTCCTGCCTTGGCCTCCCAAAGTGCTGGGATTACAGGCATGAGCCATCGTGTCCAGCCACATCGGAGTTCAAATCTGAGCTCTGAACTCCATTCATGCCAAGTTACTTAAGCCCTCCAAGCCTCAGTTTCCTTGTCTGTAAAATGGCGGTAACAATGGTCCCTGCTGTTGGGGTTGCGGTGGAGACTCAGTGAGAGGATTCATGTAGCACGCACTCAGTAAGTGCCAGCTGTCACTGCCAGCCTAGTTCACCACCGTGAACACAGAGCCTCAGAATGGAAAAGCAGCCTGCCCAAGGTCGCACAACTTGCAGGTGGCACAGGCAGGATCTGAATCCAGATCAGATTCTTCCCGCTCTACTTGTATCACCGTGGAAGGGCCTGGGGGGGCCTGCAGCCAGGAGGTGGCTGGAAAGGGAGGTTCCTTGGAACAACCAGTGGCCCAGGCTTCCTGCAGAGCCGGGGACCCCAGCCCTGGCCAGGGTAAGGGTCACGCCTGCAGCTGGTGTTCCAGGCATCGGAGAGGAACTGCGGCTGCAGGCCTGGCAGCCTTACCGTCGCCAGCATCCTGCCCTCCATGGACACGGCCCCAACATTGTTTTCTGGGCCATTCCCTGCCCAGAGCCCACACATTCGGGATTTCCGCAGCTTGGCCAGAACTACCTTCGCTTCCTGGAGCAGCTTTCCCCAGGCGGCCGGGGTGGGGGTTGAGCTGGCCCTGGCCCCTGGTAGGGGCAGGCACTGCTCGGAAGGCAGTGGCAGCAGCGCCGTCAACATCCTCTTGACCTGACAGGTCCTTACCCGAGTTCTACCTCCTCAGAAACACAGCGGCCCTCCTCACTCCCCTCTCCTGAGGCCAGGGTAGAAAAGGCCCTACCTCATTTCCACTTTAGGGTAGGCTGGAGTGAGAGCCCGGGTTAAAATCCTAGCCCTACTACAAAGGTGCTGTGACCTGGGCAAGCCTCCCCTTCCCTCTGCCTCACAAGAGATGCTGGGTAGCCTGAGGTGCCTTACGCTGCACTGACATCAGCTCAGGGATGACCGGAGCCCTGTGCTCTGAGGTCTCTGGGCATAATAAGCTCCTTGATGACAGGGTCAGTTTCTCTCCCGCGTTCTGCAAGTTTATTTTTATTATTATTATTATTTTTGAGATGGAGTCTTGCTCTGTTGCCCAGACTAGAGTGCAATGGTGTGTTCTCAGCTCACCGCAACCTCTGCCTCCCGGGTTCAAGCGATTCTCCTGCCTCAGCCTCCCGAGTAGCTGCGATTACAGGCGTGCACTGCCACGCCTGGCAAATTTTTGTATTTTTAGTAGAAACGGGGTTTCGCCATGTTGGCCAGGCTGGTCTCGAACTCCTGACCTCAGGTGATCCACCCGCCTCGGCTTCCCAAAGTCCTGGGATTACAGGCGTGAGCCACCGCGCCCGGCTCCATGTTCTGTATATGTAGAAGGCACCTGTGTGAGTGGCCACCAAACGTTCACTCTGAGCCATGCTGGCGCTGCCTGCAGGTGAGCGTGCCTGCCCAGAGTGGTGTCTCAGTTGTCTCACTGCCCACCCTGGCGCTCCGTCTCCTCTGTGGGCTGGCACCTGCTCCCTGGTAGGGCGGAGCTGAGGGGCACAAGGGAGCGCGGAAGTCAAGCAGCCAGCCCAGCAAACTCGAGCTTCCACCCCTGCCGCCTCTCTGCAGGCAACCACGTGCACTGGGTGTCAAGAAAAAATATACAGGGGCCATATCCCGGGTTGTCTTCAGGCTCGGGAAGCCTGCGACTTTGTCCCTTTTCCCCGGCTTCCCAACCTGGTGGCTAAAGGCTTCCAACAGATGTCTGCCAACCCCATCCACAGTCATGGGGCCCAATGTGGCACCCAGAGAATGACCGTGGGCTGACAGCCCAGAGCCAGCGGCATCCCCGGTGAGGTCAGTGTCCTGGAATTGGTCAAACAGGATCACCAGGAGGATTCCGTGAGCACAGCCAGCATGACTCACGGCCATGATCAGCCTCACGGGCAGAGGCTGCCAACCTGGGATGGCCACAGCCACCGGCTCACCTTGCAGGGCAACGCACCTTTTAAGGAGAGGGAGCTGGAGCAGCGCCCGGGTCCTGCCTCTGGCCAAGGCCTCTGCCACACTTCTCCACGCCCACCCGGGCAGAGAGGCCAGACCCCCACTGGGTTCAAATTTGGCATCATCACTTTTCAGACATGACCTTGGGCAAGTCGATTTCTCTGAACTGTTTTTTTCACTTACGATATGGAAATAATACTTGCCTCACAAGAGTGGAATTCGATGAGGTAATGTGTGTAGAAAGTGCGTGGCAAACGGTGCCTTTTAAGGAGCGGCAGTGGGGTCCGGTGGAAAGGGCCAGGGCTCGGGAGTCGAGGCGCCCCAGCATTGTGCTCTGGCCCCACCCTGGGCTCACTGGGTGTCTTTGAAAGAGTTACTCAACCTCCGATCTGCTCCGCTCCCACTGTGTCAAATGAGCTGACACCACCTGCCTTGTTGCCTGTTGTGAGATGAAGATCACACACACGCCACCTTCTATCAGATGACAGGAGGCAGCGAGGGTGGTTCCTGGGGGTGGGTGTGGAAGGCTGCCTGGCCTTGAATCCCAGCTCAGCCACTCAGGGGCTTTGTGACCTGGGGAAGGCTCCTCAACCTCTCGGGGCAGGTCTCAGGTGGAATCTGAAGGGCAACGCCTTCCCGCGGGGCTGTGCTGAGCTGAGACCCTCAAAACAGTGCCAGGTACCTGGGAGGTGCCTCCTGAGCCTGGGCAGGTCCTGCTCATCTTAACCAGGGCTTTTGGCCTTTGCAGGATGTTCACTCCACCAGCTTCCGTCTCCACTGACGCCAGTTGCTGGTTTTGTCCCCTCCATGTGCTTGTGACAGCCCCCAGGGTCTGGGGTCCTTCAGAGGCCACGGGCCCCTCTCCTCCCTCGGTCTCGGCAGCCTTCCCAAGGCAGTCCTTGGGTGGGACCCTGGAGAATGCAGACAGTTCTAATAGAACAGGGTGAGCCTCTGAGAGCAATACCAGCCCCATGGCATCCCTGGGGCCACGGAGTAGGGTGTCAGGATCCCCCTGCCGCCAAGCACCCGATTCACAGGAAGCTGGGGCCTCATCCAGGCAACCGAGCCCTAATGACAGCTTGGCCCTAGGAGCAAGGCAGACGGAAGGAAGGCTTTCTTGACTGGCAAGCCTGGCTCCCTTGGCACACTCCTCTATGGCCAAGGGGAGCTGGGGGCCAAGAGGGGTTGTCTGGTCCCAAGGCCCAGAAGTTCCTGCAGGCACCCATGGGAAGGATAGCCTGATCCCCACAGGGCCAGGCACCTGCTGGGGCAGCCAGGAGCCCTGTCAGTTGGGGAGGCCTCAGAAGGGTCAAGGGGATCAGCTGTGGGAGCCCAGGTTTCAGAGGCAACCACGTCTGGATAGAAACCCCAGCTCTGCATCCCATGAGCCACAGTGTCTACATCGGGGTAATGGGGACAACAGCCTCTTGCCTTAGGAGGGCACGAGGACTGGCACGTGGCATCCTTAGAATAGCAGCCACTGCTGACAAGCATGTTAGTGAACAGGAAGGGCTGGTTGGAGAGAGTGTTGTGGAGTTAGGGGAGGATGTGGGGACAGTGGACAAGCCCCCCGGGAAAGGGTGACAAGTGCTCTGAGCCCACACAGATGTGACATTGCAGATGGTGCAGACCCTTGCTTTATTTGTCTGACTTGTTCACAGTTCAGCCCCCTGCTCAGAAAACCAACGGGCCAGCTAAGGAGAGGAGGAGGCACCTTGAGACTTCCGGAGTCGAGGCTCTCCAGGGTTCCCCAGCCCATCAATCATTTTCTGCACCCCCTGCCTGGGAGGCGAAGTGGGAGGCAGCTCCCTGGGGGGTGGGAATGGGCGACTAGAGGGGATTTCAGTGTGGGACCCAGGGTCTGTTCTTCACAGTAGGAGGTGGAAGGGATGACTAAGTTCTTTATCACAGACCTACAAAAAATGAGATAATTAGATATTACTCTCACTAGTTTGGGCTTCTTTTTTCTTTTTCTTTTTACAAAACAGCAGCTGGAAAGAGAAATGTAGGTGGCAGATGAGCCAGGCACGAGGTTTCAGATTGGAAGGGACCAGAGATGAGGACCAAGGTGTGGCTGCCTGACTAGGAACGCTGTGGGCTGGCCCAGGCTCTCGCCACACATCCTGGGAGAACTGCCATAGGCCCTAGAAGGAGGGATGAAAGGCGTGTGGGAGGGAAGACAGCGGTCCCCGGATCAGCAGCAGCACCACCATCCTCTGATGGCCCCTGGGCAGTCCGCCAGCTCGGAAGCACTCAGGGCTGGAGCCTGGGCTCTAAGCATGGGCCCCAGGAGCCAGACAGGAGGGAGGCAGCAGGAAGGGCTGGCATGGAAGGGCTGAGTTCTATTGGGGTCCCACGCGGGCAAGGGAACCAGGACTCATCCCTGCTTGTCAGCCAATCAGCTTCTTCAGGAAGGCCTCCAACTGATCCTCATCCTTGATGCCCACAAACTTGTCCACCACGTCCCCATTCTTCATGGCCAGCACAGTGGGCACCGCTGACACCTGGGTGGAGAGGACAAGGGGATCCAAGTGAATTGGGAGTGAACACTTCTCAACTGCCACTCCTGAGCCTTTGTGGGGAAGGCTCGTGGCTTATCCAGGGCACTGACTTCCCAAAGCCATGGGCAGGCCTAGAGGAACGTGGCTCTTCTCTCGGTGCAGGGGTACTGCAGGGCCCGGGGGCCACCCGCTGAAGAAACGTCTTCCATTGCGGGCTCCCAACAGTACCCTTCCTCCCTTAACCACAAGACTGACTCACTGGCCCAGCGGTTTTGCTGGAATGACAGGAGAGATGAAAATAACCCTTGCAGCTGCAGGCCAGGGCTGGGGGCAGGGAGGAGCTCAGGGGAAGCCTGGGGCAGGGAGGAGCTCAGGGGAAGCCTGGCCCAGGAGGAGACAGAAGCTGGGGGACAGTTTGAGTCCTGGCTTTGCACTCACTAGCAAGGGGGCCTTGGCCGGGTCACAGCACCTTTCTGAGCCTCAGTGTCCTTTTCCATAAAATGGGGGTAATGTCTACCTTTAGGGTTTGGGATGAACATTAAAGATTCAAGTATAGGCTGGGCACAGTGGCTTATATCTATAATCCCAGCCCTCTGGGAGACTGAGGCTGGAGGATTGCTTGAGTTCAAGAGTTCCAGACCAGCTTGGGCAATATAGTGAGACCCTTTGTTTACTAAACCCCCCCAAAATATTAGCCAGGCATGGTGGTACATGCCTGTACTCCCATACTCGGGAGGCTGAGGCAGGAGGATCGCTTGAGCCTGGGAGACTGAGGCTTCAGTGAGCTGTGATTGTGCCACTGCACTCCAGCCTGGGTGACAGAGACCCCGCCTCAAAAAAAAAAAGAAAGATTTGAGTATAAAGCAGAGCTCAGGCTGGGCGCGGTGGCTCACACCTGTAATCCCAGCATTTTGGGAGGCTGAGGTGGGCAGATCATTTGAGGTCAGGAGTTCGAGACCAGCCTGGCCAACATGGTGAAACCCTGTCTCTACTGAAAATACAAAAATTAGTCGGGCATGGTGGCAGGCACCTGTAATCCCACCTACTTGGGAGGCTGAGGTGAGAGAATTGCTTGAACCTGGGAGGTGGAGGCTGGAGTCAGTGGAGATTGCACCACTGCACTCCAGCCTGGGTGACAGAGTGAGACTCCGTCTCATAAATAAATAAAGAAAGAAAGAAAGAAAGAAAGAAAGAAAGAAAGAAAGAAAGAAAGAAAGAAAGCAGAGCTCAGGTTCTGGCGGACGCAATCTGGCTCCTACCAGCCAGGTGAGCTGGGGCACGCCCCTCAGTCACTAAGCCTCAGTGTTCTCAGATGCAGGATGGAGATACTAAGGGCACTGCCATTAGAGGGCATGAAAGCTGAATGAAATAACGCAAGTAAAGGCTCAGCACAGCGCCCGGCAAATAAGCTTAGGAACCTGGCATTGTGCCTGGCATACAGTGGGCATTCAAAAAACAGTGGCTACAGAGGGCACGAGGAAAAGTCCAACACAGGCCCCACGAGAGCACATTAGCTTGCTGCCATGATGAGTGACAGGGTCCAGAAACTCAGGGACTTCTACTGGACAGCATGAGAGGAGAGGCTTGGCCATACACAACCTGACGCTTATTAGCAGGTTGCAGGCAGATGGCAAGGACAACATTCTTGGTCTGTGAAGCATTTACTCAGTTCCCTCAGGGACCTGCATAGGTTACGTGGAACGCGGATGAGGCTGTGGCCCACCAGACTGGCATCGTGAGGTCTCTGCTGCCTGGGATCCCTGCCTGGCATTCGTGGGCATTTGAGAAAACCATTTAAACAGAACAAGATAGGCCGGTCGCTGTGGCTCACGCCTGTAATCCTAGCATTTTGGGAAGCCAAAGTGGGCAGATCACTTGAGGTCAGGAGTTCGAGACCAGCCTGACCAACATGGTGAAACCCCGTCTCTACTAAAAATACAAAAATTAGCCGGGCGTGGTGGGGCATGCCTATAGTCCCAGCTACTCGGGAGGCTGAGGCAGGAGAATCGCTTGAACCCGGGAGGCAGAGGTTGCACTGAGCTGAGATTGTGCCATTGCATTCCAGCCTGGGCGACAGAGCAAGACTCTGTTCCCCCCCTCAAAATAAATAAATAAAAATAAACAGAACAAGATAAACACAGACTTTTCTTACATACAAATTAAACTACAAAGAGCGAGCAGAGATTCACACAAACATACCAGGTCTTCACATATCCCAGTGCTGCCCTGCCACGGCCCATCTTGGAAGCCAGTAAGATTCAGAATGTTCAAAAACCATGCACATGGTAGTTAGGAAAGGCACACAGGCCAGACCATCCCGCCCTCACCCACTAACTTTACGTGGCAGGCCCTGCACCCCACTCCTCATGGACACTTTGGGGACAAACACAGCAGGTCACAGGACACAGTCCTTGTCCTTGTTAGTGCCTCAGGCCCCTTCAAAGGCTGTCCCTGGGCTGATGTGGGTGGCAAACCCTGTCTCCAGGCAGAGCAGGGCCCGAAAGAGTTTGCTCCAGGAAGCGCCTGAAGCCACCAGGGCCTTCCCAGGCATTCTTTGGTGCCCTCTAGTGGTCTGCAAAGGCAGCTGGAGCACCTCAAAGCCGGAGCCTCTTGGCAGAAGCAGAGAGCTCAGCCACCGGCTCCCACCTGCACACTGTCCTATTCCTTTAATTAAAATATATGCTTTATGCCACTGTATAAGAAGTGGCCTAACTTTTTTCACGGCAAGACTCTAAGTTCACTGAAGAGGCTCAGAGAGTGGACTTAGCGTTCCTTAAGAACTCCAGATAGGCACAAGCACAGTGGCTCACACCTGTAATCCCAAGTACTTTGGGAGGCCAAGGCAGGAGGACTGCTTGAGGTCAGGAATTCATGACCAGCCTGGGCAACATTGCAAGACGTCGTCTCCATAAAAATATTAAAAAAAAAAAAAAAGAACTCCAGATGAAGGCCATAATGATCTCACTCATGTAAACCTCCACACATGCTTGAACACGCACAGACCCTGCTGGTGTCAGGTAGACAGCAGATGTGCTGTCAATGGAGGTCTGGTCACTACTGATCAAGGGGATATTTTGAAGTTGAGCTTAAACACACACACGCATACACACATACATACACACACACGCATACACACATATATACACACACACACATACACACTACCCGCACTAGGGGCTCACAGGAAACCTGAGCTGGAACGGGACTTCCCTCGACCCTGAGGAGGCGGCTGAAGCTCTGCTGCTCCTGTGTCTGGCTCACACATCAGGAGGTGCCGGTGCCTGTAAATACTGCCTTACATGGAAGTGCACAGGGCCTTGGCACATTCTTCTGGAATGTTTTGAGTGTGAAAGAGGCAGTGACTGAGCCAACTGAGGGGCTGAGGAAAAGATACGCTACGACGTGTTGCCTGTCCTGTTCCGTGAAGCCACTTGGAACCTCCTATCCTTGGATAAAGACCCTCTGAACTCGGCAGGAGTGGGGGAGTGTGTACGTGTGCGCAGTCTCTTTCTGCTAACCCGTAGCTCGCCTGCACCGCCACTGAGCTCCGTGTCCTGGTATGTCTTCTCCTGTCCCACCCCGATGGCATCCATCTGTTAACTCAGCTAAGGGCCTACCAAGGGAAAGGCACAGTGCTGGGTGCTGCGGGATGTCGCAACCTCCTCCTCGGCTCATTGCAGAGTTAAAAGGAAAAGATCGCTGGCACATGCTGGGTGCTTTTTCGTGTCAGGAATGATATAAACACCTCTATACACTATCTCACACTCTCCTGGCTGTGGGCAGGATCATTTTAACGATGAGAATACTGAGGCTCAAAGGGTGAGCAACTGTTCCAAAATGATGTGGTGTAGGCCAGGCGCGGCAGCTCCTGCCTGTAATCCCAGCACTTTGGGAGGCTGAGGAAGGCGAATCATCTGAGGTCAGGAATTCGAGACAAGGCCGGCCAACGTGGTGAAACCCTGTCTCTACCAAAAATACAAAAATTAGGCCCGGCGTGGTGGCTCACGCCTGTAATTCCAGCACTTTGGGAGGCTGAGGCAGGAGAAGTGCTTGAACGCGGGAGATGGAGGTCGCAGTGAGCCGAGATTGCGCCACTTCACTCCACCTGGGTGAAAGAGCGAGACCCCCTCTAAAAAAAAAAAAAAAAAAAAAAGCTGGGATCTGAAACAAGATCTGTTTGACTTTGCAGTCCAGGGGATCAAACTCTGTTGTGCTTCTGCCCAGCAGCAAAGAGAGAGAGACATCTACTGAGTCCCAGCAGGGGGAAGAACGTGGGGACGCATTAAAGGATTTCACGCTTCAAATGCAAAATGCCAAGTGCTTTGTAAAAGCTTTTAGATATGAGAGGGTTCTTGGAAAAACGATTATTGAAAAAATCAACTACATAACATTCTGGCAGAATTAGGTAGACAGTGAAAAGATCAAGAGTTGCCAGGGCTGGAGGGAGGAGGAAGGAGAGACGAACAGGCAGAGGAGAGAGGACATGGAGGCAGTGAAATGACTCTGGATGATGCTAGAATGTGGACACCGGCTATGACACATTTGTCCAAACCCACAGAAGGCACAACACCAAGAGTGATCCCCGATGTAAACTTTTGGCTTTGGGGGATAATGATGTCCGTGTAGGTTCATAAGTTGTGACAAATGGACCACCCTGGTATGGGCTGTTGATAGTGTGGGAGGCTGGGCATGCGGGAGGACAGGGGACTTATGGGAAGTCTCTGTACCTTCCCCTTCCTCTCAATTTTGCCATGAACCTAAAACTGCCCTAAAAACATAAAATCCTCAAAAAGAACAACAACAAAAAATGAGATCAGTGACTGCTGGGGGGTTAAGCGGGTGAGGGGCAGGAAGGAGAGGTGAACTGCTGGAAAACAGGGGAACCGAGGGCGGTGGAACGGTTCTGTATGGCGCTGGAATGGTGGACACATGCCATTATACATTTATCCATGAACTTTCTCACTGGCAAGCAGTCTGTGCTGAGAGCGGCAGCTGAGACACGGCCTTCCAAAGAGCAGTTCCTCCCCACAGAAAGTCAGTCTGGGGCCTTCAGAATGAAAAAGTCAGTATGGGGCCTTCAGAACACTGGTTTCTCTCCATGTTGGCTCAGGACACCCAGCCTTGGCATCACCTGGGAGCTTGTTAGAAATGCAGTCTTGGGGGCCGGGCGCGGTGGCTCATGCCTGTAATGCCAGCACTCTGGGAGGCCGAGGTGGGCGAATCACTTGAGGTGAGGAGTTTGAGACCAATCTGATCAACATGGTGAAACCCCATCTCTACTAAAAATACAAAAATTAGGCCAGGTGTAGTGGCTCACGCCCGCAATCCCAGCACTTTGGGAGGCCGAGGCGGGCTGATCACCTGATGTCAGGAGTTTGAGACCAGCCTGGCAAACATGGTAAAACCTTGTCTCTATTAAAACTACAAAAATTAGCTGGGCGTGGTCGTGGGCACCTGTAATCCCAGCTACTCGGGAGGCTGAGGCAGGAGAATTGCTTGAACCTGAGAAGCGGAGGTTGCAGTGAACCGAGATCGTGCCATTGCACTCCAGCCTGGGCGACAGAGTGAGACTCCATCTCAAAAAAGAAAAAGGATTTTAGGCCTTAAAGAAAGCCATCATGGGGGGCACTGTAGTTCTCTCAGAGGAAACTTCTTCCTCAGGCTCTCTTCAGAAAGAAAAGAGGAAGGAAGGAAAGAAGGAAGGGAGGGAGAGAGGGAGGGGGTCAGGAAGAACCCTGGCTGGAGCTTCCTAAACCCTGCAATGATGTCAGACCAGGGTTTGGCTAAACAACACGGCTGAGACCAAGTGATGTGGGCCCAGCAGCCTTGAGGCCTTTCTGTGTGACAGCACAGTCCCCAGGCAGTGGACAGGGCGGGAGCGGTGGGTGTGGGGGGAGATTGAGAGGATTCCACAGGAGGCATCTCCTTCTCACTTCCCAGGCTTCACCGCAGGCCTTCAGTGCCCATTCCCACAACAGCCTCCCGGGGACGGTCCTCGGCATTCCCGCCACCCCACGAGACACTGGGGCAGGGCCTGTGGGCTTCTTTGCATCTGCAGTAGTTACCATAGTCCCTGCACATGGCTGGCCCTCAGCGGGTTTCTGCTGAAGAGTTATGAATACATTGGCTGAGGCTGAAGCTGTAGTGTCTGGCAGAGCCAGGAGGCCTGAGACATCTGAAGCCCACGCGTGACCTGTGGGAGGCCCTAGGAGCCCCAGCCCGGGCTCTCAGCCGAGGCATAGCCAGGCAGGGGAAAGCCAGGGGCGTCCAAATGGGCAGATAGATGCCTCCCTCACTGAGCAATCAGTGGCCAAACTTTTTGAAAAAGTCACTCACCCCTCCCCCAGCCCCTGTAAACAGCCCTCAGTTCCTAACTCCCAAGGCAGGCCTGCTCCAGTGGTCACCTGTAGTGGCCACCACGTTTGTCTGCCTGGTCTCCATCTCCCCTGCTTCTGGTCATTGCAGACTGATGTTCCTTTGGGTAATCACTCCCCACTCCCTGCGTAGCTCAAGGGGCGGCCAGCCTGTTCTCACCCCGCTCCCAACCACCCATTTCCTGCCGCAGGAGACTGGTTCAGGGATGGGTGCCTCTATTTGAGCTGGTCTAGTAAGAGTGAAACCTGGACTTGTATACTCTGAGGAATAAAGCGGCCTCTTTCATTCACTTGTTACCTGGAGGAGGAAGGAGGGAGGGGTGAAGGCTCACTCTGGCCAGGTTAAGATATTTCAAGAAAATCAGATATCGAGATTTTCACATGAAATCTGAGTTTCAAATATCAGCATCTGCTTCCTATTACTTTAAAATACTTCGAGTGCCAGACTAAAAGTGTCTGTGAGCCAGGTTGGGCCCAGAGGCTGCCAGGAGCGCCCTCGGCTCTGTAACAGCGCTACCTTCAGCATGGCTATTCAGAGACCCTCCCAATCCGGCTGCAGTCTGCTTTCCCCAGCTCCATACTCGGCCCTTCACTCTGGCCACCCAGACAAAGTGGGCCTCTCCCCTTTCTCCAGGTAGTGGTCTCCAAGGCCCAGAGGAAGCCCCCAACCCAGACACCTCCAGGCACCTGGCCCCTGCTGGTCTGTAAGCAACCCAGGCTCATCAGACCTCAGGGCTTTTGCTTTGCCTGAATGGTTCTTCCAAAGACCCACATGCTTCAGTCACTCCCTTCCTGTTTTTGCTCAAAGGTCAGCTTCTCAGGGAGATCCACCCTAGCCTACCCTTTAAAAAAGAAACCCGCCGGGCGCGGTGGCTCACGCCTGTAATCCCAGCACTTTGGGAGGCCAAGGCAGGTGGGTCACCCGAGGTCAGGAGATCAAGACCAGCCTGGCTAACATGGTGAAACCTCATTTCTACTAAAAATACAAAAAATTAGCCGGGCGTGGTGGCGCGTGCCTATAATCTCAGCTACTCCGGAGGCTGGGACAGAAGAACTCCTTGAACCCGGGAGGCAGAGGTTGCAGTGAGCCGAGATTGTGCCACTGCACTCCAACTTGGGCAACAAGAGCAAAACTCCATCTCGAAAAAACAGAAACCCTGCCTCATACGCAGTACTCCCATCCTCTCTTCCTGATGTATTTTTCTCCATTGAACTTATTATCTAAAACAGGGGTCAGTAAACTATAGTTCACAGGCCCAATACAGCCTACTGCTTGTTTTTGTAAATAAATTGGCCCTTTTGTAAAAAAAAGGCCCAATACAGCCTACTGCTTGTGTTTATTGTAACACAGCCATGCCCATTTGTTTGTATAGTGTCTATGGCTGCTTTCGGCTATGAGCACAGCTGAATGGTTATAGCAGCGACCACTGCCCTGCAATGCTTCCAATACCAACCAGTCCTTTAGAGAAAAAGTTTGCTGACCCTTGATTTAAAATACTAGAATGTAGACTCCATGGAGGCAGAGATTTTGTCAGTTTTGTTCACTGCCTTATCCTCATCACCAAGTAACACTACCTGGCACTTGAGGGACTCTCAAATATCTGCTGAATAAACAGATAAACCAACCAACCAAGTGACACGACTCCATGTCTTTGTGCACGCTGTTTCCTCAGCCCTTCCTCCTCCTCTGCGCATCCCTCATGGCTCAGCTCAGAGGTTCTCTCTAACGTGAAGCATTCCCTGTCCCCTCCAGCTCCCCCATAAGCAAACAGTCCCTTCTTCCTTTATGCGCCTCTTCTTTTAGCACTTCTATATTGAGATGATCCTTCTACCTGCTGTTCTCTCCTGCTAGACTAGGAGAGATCTTGCTTGGAGACAAGATCTCATCTTGTGTCAGAATCACAAATGCTTGGCACATCGAGCTCCCAAATGACTGCTCACTGAACATGTGGGTAGATGGATAAAGGAATGTACCAATGTCCGAGACTAAGTGAATGACCTGGTGTTTTTGGGTCATACGATCTACTTCCTAAAGGTGGTGAAGAGAGACAGGTGGCTCAGAGGATCAAGAGCCACCTCTGCAAAGTGCTCTGAGCTCTTAAAAGCTCTCGAAAAACCGGCTGGGCGCAGTGGCTCATGCCTGTAATCCCAGCACTTTGGGAGGCCAAGGTGGGTGGATCATAAGGTCAGGAGTTCCAGACCAGTCTGGCCAACATGGTGATACCCTGTCTCTACTAAAAATACAAAAAATTAGGTGGGCGTGGTGGTGTGCACCTGTAGTCCTAGCTACTTGGGAGGCTGAGGCAGGAGAATCGCATGAACCCGGGAGGCAGAGGTTGCAATGAGCCGAGATCATGCCATTGCACTCTAGCCCAGGTGACAGTGAGAGACTCCGTCTCAAAAAAAAAAAGCTCTGGAAAAACCAAGACACCTTGCTTACTGGCTACCTGTGCTCCCCAAGATACCTCCTACACCAGCTATCCCTGGGCCTGACACCTCCTATACTGGCTGCCCTGTGGCAACTCCCTGTCAATCCATACCTCATACTCAATGGCGAGGTCTGTGTGGTCATCAATATCCACCTTGGCCATCACCACCTTCCCGTGCTGCTTGGCCACCATCTTCTCTAACCTCGGCCCCAGGATCTTGCAGGGTCCACACCACCTCAAAAGGCGAGAAAGGAAGCATCCAGTCAGTCAAAAGAGCGCTCAGCATCCCCTACTGGCTTCCCAGACCTGCATCTTTCCAAGGAATCTTTTGCCCTTATTATCTCTGTTTACCATGTTTAAAAATTAACACACCAAATGGTAATGCCAGGAGATTCTGCACATGGGAAATCTTCACAGATCCCAGACTTTTAAAACACAGGCCTCATCGGAAGACTCATAATAAAAGTGACTCATTTCAGTATATCTCAGAGAAATATACTGTCATATAAAAGGATATGGGATTGGAAGTTAAAAGGTTCAAACAGAGGCTCCTCACCAACCAGCCGATTATTCTGGGGCCCTAGTTTCTTTTTTTTTTTTTTTTTTTTTTTTTGAGACGGAGTCTCGCTCTATCCCCCAGGCTGGAGTGCAGTGGCGCGATCTCGGCTCACTGCAAGCTCCGCCTCCCTGGTTTACGCCATTCTCCTGCCTCAGCTTCCTCAGTAGCTGGGACTACAGGTGCCTGCCAACACGCCCGGCTAATTTTTTGTATTTTTTAGTAGAGACGGGGTTTCACCGTGTTAGCCAGGATGGTCTCGATCTCCTGACCTCGTGATCCGCCTGTCTCGGCCTCCCAAAGTGCTGGGATTACAGGCGTGAGCCACCGCGCCCGGCCTGGGCCCTAGTTTCTTCATCTGAAAAAGAGAGATTATGGCTCTCAAAGCTATTAGGAGAGATCAACTAAGGCAATGTGGGTAAACATGCATTGGAAGCTGTGGGGATATTTCAAACACCATGTGGACTCAGAACTAAAAGGAGGGGAACCAATGGCCTGGAGCGTCTACAACGCACCAGTCCCTGGCTCACTTTCTCTGCTTTTACCAAACACACCCCTCAACTCTGCAAAGAGAACACACCTTCCAAAGAAACTGAAGCCCATACGAGTTAAGAAACCTGTGCAAGATTAGAGAAGCACAGCTGGGATCGATCACAACCCAAAGCTGTGTTGAAAGTGTTTTCTTTGGCTGGGTGCGGTGACCCACGCCTATAATTCCAGCACTTTGGGAGGCCGAGGCAGGCAGATCACCTGAGGTCAGGAGTTCAAGATCAGCCTGGCCAACATGGTAAAACCTCGTCTCTACTAAAAATACAAAGATTAGCCAGGAGTGGTGGTGTGTGCCTGTAATACCAGCTTCTAGGAAGGCTGAGGCAGGAGAATCACTTTAACCTGGGAGGCAGAGGTTGAAGTGAGCTGAGATCGTGCCACTGCACTCCAGCCTGGGCGACAGAGACTCTGTCTCAAAAAAAAAAAAAAAAAGAAAGTGTTTTATTTCACCCACAGGCTACTCTGATCCCACAGCCCCTGAGTTGACCATTATCACTGCCCTGATCATAGGTATTCCCCTCTCGCTGGGGAAGCTCATCCAGGACAGGCCTGGTGCTGTCATCTCTATGTATGTGGCACCAAGGAAAGTGCCTGGCACTGAATGAACAACTCACACCACCCCACTTCCTTACTGAACAAAATGAGGCATTATCCCATTTATTGTTCATTTCGGAAGGCCTCTCTGGAATGCTCACTACACCAGGAGGCCAAGACAGTTCCACCTTTCACAAACCCCTGGCTGACAACTCCTATTTTATTCTCAGCACTTACTTATTTATTTTTGAGATGGAGCCTCACTCTGTTGCCCAGGCTGGAGTGCAATGGCGCGATCTCGGCTCACTGCAACTTCCGCCTCCCAGGTTCAAGCAATTCTCCTGCCTCAGCCTCCTGAGTAGCAGGTGTGGTGGTGCACACGGCACCCAACCAGGCCTGACGGTTTTAAATGCTGAAAAATAGGCCGGGCATAATGGCTCACACCTGTAATCCTAGCACTTTGGGAGGCCAAGGCGGGAGAGAATCACCTGTGGTCAGGAGTTTGCGAGACCAGCCTGGCCAATATGGTGAAACCTCGTCTCTACTAAAAATACAAAAAAATTATCTGGGTGGTAGTCCCAACTACTTGGGAGGCAGGAAAATTGTTTTAACTCGGGAGGTGGAGGTTGCAGTGAGCTGATTGAGCCACTGCAGTCCAGCCTGGGTGACAGAATGAGACTCCGTCTCAAAAACAAAAAAGGAAAAAAAAACCTCAGGCCTGGCGCAGTGGTTCATGCCTGTAATCCTAGCACTTTGGGAGGCCAAGGTGGGAGGATTGCTTGAGATCAGGAGGTAGAGACTGCAGTGAGCCATGATCGCACCACTGCACTCTACATTCTAGCCTGGGTGACAGAGTGAGACCTTGTCTCTAAAAGAAGAAAAACAAAAACAACTCATAACACTGAAAAACCCAGTGTGCAAGACCTTATCTCCTATTACAAGTGAAGAAAGGGAGCACAAAGATATCAAGTGGCCTGCCCAAGGCCACAGGGTGAGTCAGAGAAACAACTGGAAAGCCAGCGAAACAACCTGTCAGAGACCTGACCAGAAGGCCCTTCAATTTCTTTTTCTTTTCTTTTTTTTTTTTGAGATGGAGTTTCCCTCTATCACCCAGGCTGGAGTGCAATGGCGCGATCTCAGCTCACTGCAACCTCCACCTCCCAGGTTCAAGCGATTCTCCTGCCTCAGCCTCTTGGGTAGCTGGGATTACAGGTGCCCGCCACCATGCCCGATTAATTTTTGTATTTTTGGTAGAGATGGGGTTTCACTATGTTGGCTGGGCAGGTCTCAAACTCCTGACCTCAGGTAATCCACCTGCCTCGGCCTCTGAAAGTGCTGGGATTACAGGTGTGAGCCACTGCATCGGACCTGAAGGCCCCTGAATTTTTAACTTATGCTACACTGGTTTCTCCCAGGATGCCTCATTCAGAGGGCTTTGTCCAGCTTTTGTGTAGTTGGGTGTCTAGCCAGGCCCCAAAGGTCTAGAAATGAAAAAGCCCAGGCTAAAATTCAGAAGGCCAGTGGGACTTAAATATCTCTAAAGCAAACTCAGATAGCACTGAAAGGAAACTCCTTCCTATGCCCTGTATGCTTGGGCACCACGGTAGTGACACCGATAACTTTTTTTTTTTTTTTTGAGATGGAATTTCACTCTTTTTGCCCAGGCTGGAGTGTAATGGCACGATCTTCAGCTCACTACAAACACCACCTCTTAGGTTCAAGTGATTCTCCTGCCTCAGCCTCCCGAGTAGCTGGGATTACAGGCACACACCACCACGCCCAGCTAATTTTGTATTTTTAATAGAGACAGGGTAGCACCATGTTGGCCAGGCTGGTCTTGAACTCCTGACCTCAGGTGATCTGCCCGCCTTGGCCTCCCAAAGTGCTGGGATTACAAGCATGAGCCACCGCACCCGGCCGACACTGATAACTTTTTGCCAGCCCTTCTTGCGGTTTTCATGGCAAGATGTTAACATCAGCTTATCTGCAGGGCCAGGAACTGGTATACACCAAAAGCAAGGTGACAGTCATATTTTTCCAACTCTGGTCCATGCTAAAGATGACACTGAGCTTTCTGGGGATTGAGAAACAGAACATGTGTTTCCCAGCACTAACAGTCAGCTTTGCAGACTGTTCACT
This sequence comes from Pan troglodytes, assembly GCF_028858775.2. Lineage (NCBI taxonomy): Eukaryota > Metazoa > Chordata > Mammalia > Primates > Hominidae > Pan > Pan troglodytes. Next base: position 38,493,027 of record NC_086016.1, read on the forward strand.
TGTCTGTCTTCCACCAGACTGCATTCCCCTTGAGGGCAGGGACTGGGCCTGACCAGTCTGTATATTGAGTCTACATATGAGCAGCATAGAACATGGCCGTGGGACACAGCAGGCATTCAATAAATACTTGAACAAGTAGGACCCTAGTCTTCTGTGGACCCCCAATACTCACTGTGCGTGGAAATCCACAACCACTGGTGTCTCACTGTTGACCACTCGGTCTTGAAAGTCAGGTCCATCCTGGATATTAAAGGTTGTCAAGGAGATCCTCGTGGTGTATATTGTCCGGGCTGGGTTGGGTGTTACAGTCAGGCCACCAGGACTGCATTGTGGGGTCTGCAGGGCTCTGGAAGTGAGGGGTGGCCACTGACCCTGAGAGGGCTTCCTGGAGATGACAGAGGCCAGGAACCTCCTCAGAAGAAGTCGCTGAGCCATCTGTGAGGGAAAGAGGCAGAAGAACTGGGGCACACAAAAGGAAGTCGACACACTAGAAAAAAGAGATTTGGGGAGTACTCAGGGCTCAGGAAGAGGCAGAGTTGGAAGCAAAATGCAAGGAAATAATATGTAAGATTTGTAGCGTGGAAGTGAGGAAGCAATGAGAATCAAAGGGAAGGAATAGCTAGGCAAACCAGAAGGACAGGAAAGCTGGCTTCACAACCAAAAAGAAATTGGGATTTAGATTATAACGGAAGAATGGGAGGAAGAAACCAACAGATTTAATAATGTATGTAAGGACCAAGTACCTTACACACATTATTGGTCTTCCTACAGCAACTTCCAGGAAGTTGCTATTGTACTGCCCACACTGCAAGTAAGGGAAGGAATACGAGGCTCAAGTAAGTTAAGTGACATGCCCAAAGTAACCCCGCTATTAAATGACAGCCAACACTGGAACCCAGGGTCGTCTGAAAAGATGAAACGCAACAATTCAAGGAGGAACTAAGAGTGTGAGAGGAACCAAAAACGAAGAGACATGTACTGGAGGGAACCAATAAAGAAGGGACATGTGTGGAGGGAACTGGGAAAAATCGGACATCACCAGGGACCCTGGCTCTCCGGCGAGCTAGATCCCCCCGCCCGCCCGGCCGCCAGCCTGCGCAGGAACGCGCTCGCGGCATGCCTCAGCCGCGACACCACCTCGAGCCACCCCCACAGGGCTCCTACCTCCCTGCAATGCGAGCGGAGGGATGCACAGCCTAGCCCTCCCTGCCTGTCAAGGGCACGCCTGTCGTCACTTCCTCAGGGGGGACGTACATAACGTCACTTCCGGGGACAGGCAGGCGGAAGAGCGTCCCTCTCCAATATTTTTTTTTTTTTTTTGAGCCAGAGTCTCGCTCTGTTGCCAGGCTAGGGTGCAGTGGCGCGATCTCGGCTCACTGCAACCTCCGCCTTCCGGGTTCAAGCGATTCTCCTGCCTCAGCCTCCCGACTAGAGGCGCGCGCCACCACGCCCAGCTAATTTTTTTATTTTTAGTAGAGACGGGTTTCACCATGTTGGCCAGGACGGTCTCGATCTTTTGACCTCGTGATCCGCCCGCCTCGGCTTCCCAGAAGGTTGTGATTACGGGCGTGAGCCACAGCGTCCAACTGTCCCTCTCCAATTTGAGGGGCGTCTGGGATTTTCCGCCAATGGGAATGGCGGGCTGAGGCACAGTTGAAGGGGCGGGGCCTCAGCTAGGGACCGGAAGCAATGGGCAGGCCGTCGGGGAACGGATTGGAAGAGGCGGGCAGGCCCTGGTCTGGGCGAAGGCGGGGGCGGGGCGGGGCGGAAACGGAAGGGGTGGGCGGGCCCTAGAGGAGGGACCGGAAGAGGAGGTGATGGAGCAGGGGTAGCAATGGAGGGTACTTAAGGGAGAAAAGGCAGTTGAGAAGTCCCCGTGGTTTTGGATTTTGCAAACTCTTGTTGCTTTATTTTATTTACATATATTTATTTATTAATGACAGAGTCTCGCTCTGTCTCCCAGGCTACAGTGCAGTGGCGCGATCTCCGCTCACTGCAACATCCAAATCCCGGGTTCAAGTGATTTTCCTGCCTCAGCCTCCCAGGTAGCTGGGATTACAGGCGCGCGCCACCACGCCGGGCTGATTTTTGTATTTTTAGTAGAGACGGGGTTTCGCCATGTTGGCCAGGCTGGTCTGGAACTCCTGAGCTCAAGTGATCCGCCCGCTTCAGCCTCCCAAAGTGCTGGGATTACAGGCGTGAGCCACCTTGCCTGGCCTCCTGTTTATAACTGGCGCTGTCCACTTCCTACAGATGTTGACAGGTTCTGTTTCTCCATTTAATATGTAAAGCTAAGCTCCTCAAAGGCATGATGCCCTTTATATGTAAAAGAACTCAACCGGGAGTTTAGGGGCCATCCTTTAAGTGGCCCTCGTCTGTGTCCGCCTAAAGGAAAACAAATGAAAACTGAGGCGAGCCTAATTTAAGCAGGGAGTGTTTTTGGGTCAAGTTCGAAGACTGCAACTCGGAGCAGAGATGCAAGTTGTCCTGAATATACACTCGGATTAGCAGCAGCTGAAAGAGCGTTTTTAAAAGAACAGGCAGTTTCCAAATTGTTGACCAAAGTTTTTTTTTTTTTTTTTTTGAGACAGAGTCTCGCTCTTGTTGTCCAGGCTGGAGTGCAGTGGCGCGATCTCGGCTCACTGCAACCTCTGCCTCCTGGGTTCAAGGGATTCTTCTCCCTCTGCCTCCCCAGTAGCTGGGACTATAGGCGTGCCTCACCACGCCTAGCTAATTTTTATATTTTTAGTAGAGACGGAGTTTCACCATGTTGGCTAGGATGGTCTCGATCTATTGACCTCATGATTTGCCCACCTGGGCCTCCCAAAGTGCTGGAATTACAGGCGTGAGCCACTGCACCCAGCCTCTTTTTTTTTTTTTTTTTTTTTTTTTTTTTTTTTTTTTTTTGAGACGGAGTCTTGCTCTGTAGCTAGGCTGGAGTGCAGTGGCATGATCTTGGCTCACCGCAACCTCCACCTCCAGGGTTCAAGCGATTCTCCTGCCTCAGCCCCCCAAGTACTTGGGATTACAGGCGAGCACCACCACACCTGGCTAATTTATATTTTTGGTACAGAAATTTTATATTTCACCATGTTGGCCAGGCTGGTCTCGAACTCCTGACCTTAAGTTATCGCTCGCCTCGGCTTCCCAAAGTGCTGGGATAACAGGCGTGAGCCACCGCGCCTGGCCGCCCTGCCCATTTTTGTATCGGTTTTCTGTGTCTCTAGCACTTTCTTTTCCACAGCCACCTATCAATCCTATTCAGCACTTCCACAGTATTTTCTAGAGAGCCGATTTTCCTGCCTAATTCACATTCTGAATTTCACAGGCGGACCAGTCCTGTTTGTCCTTATGCCATAGTCACTTCACCCTGATCGGCCTCAGGCTTCTCATCTGAGCAAATTTTTTTTGTATTTTTTAGTAGAGATGGGGTTTCACTGTGTTGGCCAGGATGGTCTCGATCTCCTGACCTTGTGATCTGCCTGCCTCGGCCTCCCAAAGTGCTGGGATTACAGGCGTGAGCCACTGCGCCCAGCCTCGGGGTACTGATGCTTTAATCCCCTTTATTATCAATTCCTTAAGGTCCTGCATATTTTCTCGGTGGGCTGCGTTGTTATTGTCCCACTGGGGGTCTTGGGTGGGAGTTTGTTGATCTGCTGTAGGAACGTTTTGGCCAGGAGGGTGTTCGTGTTCCTAGGCTCCCATAGCAGCTCTATGGATCATGTCTCTTTCTTCCCCCGAGAAGAGGGGAAAGGGAAATTCTGAATATCTTTTTTACATTGCTCTATCTCACGTTGAAGTCCTTTAAGGGAAAGGTACTTAGGTCGGTAGTGAGTGGGCTCTTGGGACGATTCTCAAGAGGCAGGGTTGTAAGAAAGGGGACATCAGAGATAGGAGAAGGGTCTGGGACAGCAGCTGCTTTTGTTTTTGGTCCTTTCATTATCCTTCTAACATTTTAACATTAGGCCTAGGGGATTATTAGGGGGAATATTACTGTTGCTAGCTTTCTCCTTTTTATCTCTTACCTTACTTGGGGCATTTCCCATCTTGGGTCCTGGTTAAGCTCAATCTCCCCTGTTGGAGATGTCTCGCCTATCCTTTAGCCCCACCTGCTGGAGGCTCCTTGCATTCATGCACACTTTCAACCCCCAGAATATCCTGACCACCAAGGAAATACTTTGTCACCCCTGCGATGTTTCTTAGCTTGGTCTCTGCACAGTTACTTGGTCACTGTGGTACATGAGGATCCTTTCCCCCAGGTCGCCAGCCCGTTTCTTTCTGCCTTGCTGAGAGTATAGGTTTATTCGTCACACTGGTTGGTCTCGATTCCTTACCCCTGTGGCCACCGCAACAAGGCAGTGGGACGTGCCTCCTCATGGGAGAGGTCTAGACCCTCCTCAGAGGTGGATGGGAATCCCGAATGAGACCCCAAATTTGTTAGAAATAAATTTTCAGTGCCACAAAAGAAATAGCACTCAAACATACATTTTCTCAGCAAGGCAATTTTACTTCTATACAAGAGTGCGTCTCATGGATGGTGCAATGGCGAGAGCACACCGGAACAAGGGAGGGGAATGGGTTCTTATCCCTGATGCAGGTACCCCCTACTGCTGTGTTGTTCCCCTATGGGCTAGGGTTGGACCGCACAATCTAAGCTAATTCTGATTGGCTATTTTAAAGAGAGCAGGGGTATAAGCCAGAGTGGTGGGGTGAGAAGTTTAGACAGGAAAGACGGTTATGGACCAGGTGACTAAAGGTGACTCAGGTCAGAGCAGGTGACAGAGGCTAGGAGGGGATTGTTTACTGAAACTAGGGGCAAGGAGACATAAAGAATGAGGAAATTAAAATTTAAAATGAAGAACAAAGAACAGGTGAGCTGAACATACTGATACATTGGTTCTTTGGAGAGGATCTCAGAACTCAATGTACTTAACAAATTACAGGCTAAAACCTTTGAAGAAGAATTTATGATATCCTACATTATCATGGGGTAAACAATTCATCCCTGACAGAATAAGGCTACTGGAGTCCTCTTCTTGTAACTCTGGGAAGGACTGGAGGGAACTGTGTCTGCAGTGGGGCCAGGTAGTTAAAAAGTCTGGACTGGGCCGAGCGTGGTGGCTCATGTCTGTAATCCCAACACTTTAGGAGGCCAAGACAGGTGGATCACCTGAGGTCAGGAGTTCGAGACCAGCCTGGCCAATGTGGTGAAACCCTGTCTCTACTAAAAATACAAAAATTAGCTGGGCGTGGTGGCAGGCGCTTGTAATCCCAGCTACTTGGGAGGTTGAGGGAAGAGAATTGTTTAGACCCGGGAGGCAGAAGTTGCAGTGAGCCGACATCGTGCCATTGCACTCCAGCCTGGGTGACAAGAGCGAAATCCATTGCAAAAAAAAAAAAGAAAAAGAAAAAGTCTGGACCTAGCCAAGAGGGGAAGAGGACGTCCCCATGAAAGAGCTTTGGATCCAGAAAGCCCGGGTTCTTGGAATTCTTTTTCTCTTTTCACTTTTGTTGTAGCATACTTTGTTCTTTTTTATTTTTTATTTTTTTGAGATGGGGTGTGGGGGCTTTACTGCGGGTCTTGCTTTGTCACCTAGGCTGGAGTAGAGTGGCTCGGTCTCTGCTCACTGCAACCTCCACCTCCCAGGTTCAAGCAATTCTCCTGCCTCAGCTTCCCAAGTAGCTGGGATGACAGGCATGCTCCACCATGCCCAGCTAATTCTTTTACCGTTAGTAGAGACAAGGTTTTGCTATGTTGGCCAGGCTGGTCTCGAATTCCTGAGCTCAGGTGATCGGCCCACTTTGGCCTCCCAAAGTGCTGGGATTACAGGTGTAAGCAACTGTACCCAGCGCATGCTTTATTTTAATTTAATTTAATTAATTTATTTTTTGAGATGGAGTTTCCCTCTTGTTACCTAGGCTGGAGTGCAATGGCGCAATCTCGGCTCACTGCAACCTCTGCCTCCCGGGTTTAAGTGATTCTCCTGCCTCAGCCTCTCCAGTAGCTGGGATTATAGACATGTGCTACCACGCCTGGCTAATTTTGTATTTTTAGTAGAGATAGGGTTTCTCCATGTTGGTCAGGCTGGTCTCAAACTCCTGACCTCAGGTGATCCACCTGCCTGGGCCTCCCAGAGTGCTGGGATTGTCCTTGGAATTCTGAGTGGATACATGAAGAGTTAGTAAGAACCAGTGAAAAAGCAATCACTTATGATCCTGGGCTTTGAAAAATCACTGTGATTATCTTATGCACTTACAAATGAGACTAAGACGCCTGATGGGAAAGTGCAGACTGCTGGTGAGGAAGGGCAATGAAGAAGAGACTAGGAACCAAATTCATCATCATTATCACACAAAGGCATTAGGAAATGTCACCTTACACATGGTGAGCACATATGGGTGCCCGCCCCAGAGACAGCAGGATAAGTTTCACAAAACTTGACCAGGCAGGTTAGAAGCAAGGCATGGTTCAGGATGGCAGAGGGCAGGGAGACGGAAGGGAGTAGGATGGGAGAGAAGAGCCAGCTGGAAGATGAGTCAGGGGGTGCAACTGGGGAGAGCAGCTCTGAATCCTGCTTCTCAGTGAGAAAGTTGCTAAGATGGCTTTGCAGGGAGCTGTCCTATCGCTGCTCGAGATCAGCCTGCTGGGCCTATGATGATAAGCAGGGCTGACCCTCTTGGGCTCCGTAGCTAAGCCCAAACCCTGCTGAAAATGGGGCGGGGAGGTTGAGGCAGTGTGTGGCAAGTGACACAGACGGGGACTCCCAGCTGGGGGTCCCTGGAATTACTTGACATACCTCAGCTGGTGTCTTCAGCAGTCATCTGGGGCAACAATCCCACCTGCCCGTTGTGGTTGTTGAGGATATCAGAGCTTTTGTTTTAAAGCGCTTGCCACAAACCCTTAAGATGCGGATGGGTTTCCCCTGTGAAGCGCTCCACAGGCGGGATGCAGGCCCATCTGAGGAGGGGCTTGGAAGGAAGAGGAGCACTTGAGAGGGGGCAGAACTGGGCTGGCCTGGGGCTCAGCGACAGCTCCATTGCAGACAAACTGGGCTGGGGAAGGCAGCTCCCACCTGACAGAGGATGCCCTTCTTCTGCCCCCTGACAGGAGGGAGGAGACCACCGCATCCCCGACTTTCAGCCCTCACGTGCCATCTGGTGGCTTTGCTGCAGACACTGCCATGATCTGAGTGGTCTTTGGCAATCACGCATTGGCGGGAGTGTGAGGTTGCGGGGAAAGAGGGACTGACCATGGGCCTAGGTGGGGAGGCCTGGCCACTGTGCCCACAGCTTAGGAAGGGACAGTCAGAGCTCCTCTTTGTTGCTATCGACGGACTGAGCCAGAGGCCCTGGAGCCAGGGGGGAACCTAGTGGCTCTTGGTCACCAAGCTGCTGGCTGCTGTCCTCCAGGCGCCTGCCTGTGGGGGCATAGTCCCGCAGGAGCCTGCTCTCCACTCTGTGCTGCCGAAGGCTCTCGGTACTCACGAGTCCCTGCATCCTCAGGTACCCCTGCTGGCAAAAGGGTGGCAACTTCTGGCACGTGAGGGTGAACAGGAAGCAGGACTCTACACAAAAGCAAAATGAGGAGAATGAGCCAGGCTGGGACGTGTGGGGAGGGGTGCAGAAAGGGGAGCTGCCAATGCCAGGTGTGGGGGCTTCACTGCAGGCCTTGCCTGGTATCTTCCATCCCTTGAAACTGGGAGCTGACCTTTCTGGGCATCTCACGTCCAACCTGAGTAGGTCATGAATCATGACCCTCCACGAGGCTCCAGGGCAGGGGGCTGCCTTGACACTCTGGAAGAACAAGGCTCCAAAATAAAAGCAAACCACAGCAATGCCTCAGCTCCCAGACATCAGGGCTGAGCACCGGGCTCTGCAGGCGACCACACTGGGGGCGGGGCTCTGACCTTCATGAGCAGACCCTCGGCCTGGTGCGGCTGGGAACTCAGTGGTCAGTTCCACTGTGAGCTCAGATCTGCCTGCAAAGACGCAGTCCCTCAACAACATTTGAGTTGCAAATACCATGTGCAAAGTTCTGATCTAAACAGTGTGGGGGATAAAGAAAAACGGGTATATCCTCATCTATCCCACAACAGAAAGCTGGTGCATGAATCAAATTTGGTCAATCATAAGATAGCTGTGGATACTTATCATGTAGAAATATGAAGAAACGGCCGGGCGTGGTGGCTCACGCCTTAATCCCACAACTCTGGGAGGCCGAGGCGGGTGGATCGCCTGAGGTTAGGACTTCGAGACCAGCCTGGCCAACATAATGAGAAAGAAACCCCGTCTCTAGTAAAAATACAAAAATTAGCCAGGCGTGGTGACAAACACCTGTAATCCCAGCTACTTGGGAGGCTGAGGCAGGAGAATCACTCGAATCCAGGAGGCGGACGTTGCAGTGAGCCAAGATCGTGCCACTGCACTCCAGCCTGGGTGACAGAGACTCTGTCTCGAAAAAAAAAAAGAAAGAAAAAGAAATATGAAGAAACAACCAAAAGAAGCCATGCAAAGAGAGAAGCTACTGAAAGGAACAACCGCTAGGTCTGGGAGTTCCTTGTGGGAATGAGAATGAAGGTAGGGAAGGTGGGTGACATAGTTTGGGTCTGTGTCCCCGCCCAAATCTCATGTTGAAATGCAATCTCTAATGCTGGAGGTGGGGCTGCTGGGAGGTGACTGCATCACAGGAGTGGTTTCTTTTTCTTTTTTTTTCTTGAGGCAGAGTCTCCCTCTGTTGCCCAGGCAGGCTGGAGTACAGTGGCACGATCCCAGCTCACTACAACCTCTGCCTTCTGGGTTCAAGTGACTCTCCTGCCTCAGCCTCCCCAGTAGCTGAGACTACAGGTGCCCGCCACCACGCTCAGCTAATTTTTGTGTTTTTTAAGTAGGGAGAGGGTTTCACCATGTTGGCCTGGCTTGTCTTGAACTCCTGACCTCAAGTTATCTGCCTTTCTCGGCCTCCCAAAGTGCTGGGATTACAGGCGTGATCCAGCATCCAGAAATAGATGCTGCCATGCGTCCATACAGCCTGCAGAACTGTGAGCCAATTAAACCTGTTTGTTTATAAATTATAGTCTCAGGTATTTCTTTATAGCAATGTGAGAACAGACTAATACAGTGAGAAAAAGTCATTTAGCCAAGTACTTATAAGACTTTAAACAAACAGAAGAGCTGACACAGATATGGGCTCAGCCTTCTGAGGGAGTTAGAGACAAGGGCAGACGGAGTGTCAGGAATGGGCTGGAGTCCTTCTGTAACTCTGAGCGAGCCTTCTTGCCTCCCTGAGCCCCTCTATCTCAAGTGAAAAATGGGCACAGTACAAAGGATGTCGTGAGGCTTCCATGGGTGACCAGGCTGAAAGGTGCTCCAGAAATATGACTTCCTGTTTATTTCTGACTCTTAGCATGGAGGCCCCTGGGAGGCCAGGCCATGGCAAGCCTCTCCAAGCGGGTAAGAGAGCAGATGAGCAAGAGGACAGCAGGAAGACTGGGAGGGCAGCAAGGTGGCTGTTTGGCAGGCACCACCTTCTGACAACATCATCCCTTCTGCAGGGGGCTCAGATGCTCAGCAGAATCTGGGGCCAGCACTAGCAGCTGCACATCAGCTACAGTAACAGAGGGACGGCTGCCACTATGCCAGCTGGCCGCCTGCTGGGCGGATTCGCTCCAGTCCAAGGCAGCAGCACACAGTGGCCTGTACAGTCAAACAGTGTCTAGAAAGTGGGGGACAGGAGGCTAAAGGGCCTGGGACGATGCATTGGTGGGACCCGCAACTCAGGGTGGGAATTCACTCCCTCACACACCCTGGCATTTTTGTTGTTGTTGGTTTTGAGATGGAGTCTCGCTCTGTTGCCCAGGCTGGAGTGCAGTGGCATGATCTCGGCTCACTGCAACATCCGCCTTCCGGGTTCAAGCGATTCTCCTGCCTCAGCCTCCCGAGTAGGTAGCTGGGATTACAGGCACCCACCACCGCCCCCAGATAATTTTTCTACTTTTAGTAGAAATGGGGTTTCACCATGTTGGCCAGGGCTGGTCTAGAACTCCTGACCTCAGGTGATCCACCCACCTCGGCCTCCCAAAGTGTTGAGATTACAGGCGTGAGCCACTGCACCTGGCCTAAAAGTGTATTTCTTGAGAAGGTGTGCATTTGCTTCTGTGATTTCTACAGCTCAATGATCTCATGAAGTTTGGCCCCAAATTTACACAAGCAGGGCCTACTGGTTGAATATTTTCAGAGATTTTTCTCTCCCACTCTATCTAGGGCCAAAACCATGCATGTCATCTATCTCCTCCTTTGGAGGGTTTTGGCTCCCAGCTTCCCTACTGAGATCCAAGCTTTATTGGAGTGTCTTTAAACAGGCCTCCCATCCTGCTCCAGCTCTGTCTTCCCACCCATACCTGGCCCTGGCGCCTTCCCATGGCGCCTGGCCCTGCTAATCCTTTTGAAAAGACATATTATCAGCTGGGTGTGGTGGCTCACACTTGTAATCCCAACACTTCAGGAGGCTGAGGCAGGCGGATCACGAGGTCAGTTCGAGACCAGCCTGGCCAATATGGTGAAACCCCATCTCTACTACAAAATAAAAAAATTAGTTGGGCATGGTGGCATGTGCCTGTAGTCCCAGCTTCTTGGGAGGCTGAGGCAGGAGAATCGCTTGAACCCGGGAGGCGGAGGTTGTAGTGAGCTGAGATTGCGCCACTACACTCCAGCCTGGGCAACAGAGTGAGACTCCATCTCAAAAAAAAAAAAAAAAAAGAAGACATATTATCCATTATTTTTAGGTGAGTTGTAATTTAGCCCATGGCATTGTCGGGAACAGTAGTCTGGGGTTTGGATTTCCAGATATGGGTCCTGAAACTCCACGGGGCTTGGGTCTCTGTGACCTTTCTTCAACCTGGAGCTCAGACCCTTTGTCTTTCTGGGAGCTTAAGTTACCTGCATAGAAGCTTCGCAAATCGGTGTCCAAACAGTTCTCCAGGAAGCGCCTCAGAGGTAGGATGTGCCCGATTGGGGCAGTCCAGTCTGTTAAGAAGTCTTCCACGATGTGATGGATGGCCGTGGGCCGAGGCAGGGGCCAGTGTGCAGGGCGGAACCTCACCTCCTGTTCTGTGGGGAGGAGAGAGGGGGCCATGTCAGAGCTGCGAGGCTGGGCTTCCCCTCCTCGGGCCGACACAGCACGGATCCCGCACAGCCCAAACACTTCCCTCATTCGCTCGTGCTCGGCTTTCCCGACAGCCTCCCATGCTGGGCTGTGGTCAGCCTGTTCAAGAGCCACCTGCAGATATTTGAAAGGCTGCCATGAGGAAGAGGAACTAGGCTTTTCCCTTGTGGTTTCGGAAGGCAGTGCTGAAACTAATAACGTGAGGCTGGCGTTTCCCTAAGACTCACATGGACTGAGATCTACTGTGGCTGCTTTTTATTTTTTATTATTATTTGTTGGAGACAGAGTCTCGCTCTATTGCCCAGGCTGTCATGCAGTGGCACAATTTAGGCTCACCACAACCTCTACCTCCTGGGTTCAAGTGATTCTTGTGCCTCTGCCTCCAGAGTAGCTGGGATTACAGGTGCCCGCCACCACACCCAGCTCATATTTTACATTTTTAGTAGAGACGGGGTTTCTAGTCTCTACCATGTTGGCCAGGCTGGTCTCAAACTCCTGACCTCAGGTGACCCACCCGCCTCAGCCTCCCAAAGTGCTGGGATTACAGGCATGAGCCACTGCGCCTGGCTGTGGCTGCTTTCAAACTGGCCTTTCTCTGAGAAGACTCAGATAGAGGCGAGGGGTCTCAGCACTCATCTAGTTCAGCTTCTCCCTGGTGTGGGCTCCCTTCTGTGGTGTCCCAGTCAGATGGCCATCAAGTCATGACTTGGCCATTGCTATTCTGGGAAACCTGAATTTGGAGGTGACCAATTCCCCCACTGAACAGCTTTAACTCTTAGTGCCTCCTTTTTCTTTATTTTTGAGACAGAGTCTCGCTCTGTCTCCCAGGCTAGAGTGCAGTGGCACAATCTTGGCTCACTGCAGCCTCTGCCTCCTGGGTTCAAGCGATTCTCCTGCCTCAGCCTCCCTAGTAGCTGGGACTACAGGCGCACGCCACCACGCTGGATAATTTTTGTATTTTTATTAGAACTACAGGCGCACGCCACCACGCTGGATAATTTTTGTATTTTTATTAGAGACGGGGTTTCACTATGTTGGCCAGGATGGTCTCGACCTCCTGACCTCGTGATCCGCCCGCCTCGGCCTCCCAAAGTGCTGGGATTACAGGCGTGAGCGACCGCGCCCGGCCTTTTTGTTTGTTTGTTTGTTTTGAGACAGAGTCTTGCTCTGTAGCCCAGGCTGGAGTGCAGTGGTACAATCTCGGCTCACTGCAACCTCTGCCTCCCGGATCCCGGTTCAAGCAATTCTCCTGCCTCAGCCTCCTGAATAGCTGGGATTACAGGCATGTGCCACCATGCCCAGCTAATTTTTGCATTTTTTTCATGTTTTTTTAGAGATGGGGTTTCACCATTTTGGCCAGGCTGGTCTTGAACTCCTGACCTTATAATCCGCTTGCCTTGGTCTCTCAAAGTGCTGGGATTACAGTCGTGAGCCACCATGCCCAGCCTCTTAGTGCCTCCTTATACTGACCACAGATCTGCACCTGTCACTGCTACCTGCTGACACGACTTCTGCCTTTGGGAACAACCCCTGTTTAAACCACCCTCTTCTACCTGACTGCCCTTCAAGCTCTGAAGCAGGGGGTGCGTTCCCGAGGTTGTTCACTTATCGGTAGCTACTCTGTGCCTGCAGTGGGCTGGCATTCTGTGTACGCTGTCAGGTTTAACCTCGTGGAACCCTACAAGAAAGGTACTGTTGTAATCCCCATTTTACAGAGGGGAGGTTGAGGCTCAGAGAGGTTAAGTAATGGTCCAAGGTCACACAGTGACAAAATGACAGGCCTAGGGATTTTGCCCAGTTTCTCTGTACTGTGTTAACCAGCTCCAGTTCCCTCTACTCTTCAGACCCCTCCCGCCCCACCACAGTCAGCCTCCTCTGGAGACCTGCAGCAGGGCTGTGTCCCTCTTACTACACAGTGCCTGGCGGACAGCACGACACTCCCCGCATGGCCTGTGCCAGTCACGGTATGTGTCAGAATCTGGAAGCATCGTTCATCATTCTGGGACCTTCTGCCCAAGTGGTCTCTAGGCAGAGTCCCGCAGCCATCCCACCTGTCAGCTGAGCATGTGTGTGAAGGTTTCAGGGTGGGTGACAACCTTGCAGACGGTGAGGTCTGAGGAGCCCACAGGTTGGGGAAGGGCAGAGACCTGCTCACCGGTGGGGAGGTATCTGTAGTAGTAGATGACAGGATGAAGAAAGTTAGACTGCCAGGCGTCTTCTGTGTGCCCCACAGACCGGTCATCAAAGAAGACGTCCTTGTCGGGGCCAGAGAAATTTCTGCCATATTCCATGTTGATGACGAAGAGCCCGTGCTTTGCCTTCCTCCCTGTGAGTGTCTCCAGCTGGGCCAGCATCTGTATGGGGAACTCCTCCAGGTACTCAAAGGCCGTGGAATTCCTGGGAGAACAGCAACGCGGGGGAGGCCCTCAGTGCTGTGGCAGAGGTGAGGGGTGCAGCCCGGGGGTGAGCCTGTGTGTGTCCGTATCTCCCCCTCTAAGGAGCGTCAGTCAAGCAGCGCACCCCTCACTTAACATTACTTTTTCAGCTCAGCTCTCACGCACATGTGGGGTAGAGTCCAGAAAATTCCATGTAACCTGAATGGGATATCTGGGGAAAGAGTGTCCCAGGCAGAGAGAACAGTCAGGAAAAAGCCCTGAGGAGTATGTGAGCACTTTGTGTTCAAGGAACAGAAGAGGCCAACGTGGCTGAGGGGAGTGAACAGCAGGCAGAGAGCAGGAGAGGGGGCCGGAGGCCTTGAGAGGTCAAGGAGGGCTGCGCCTCCCATGACGAGACGTGAGGGGTCGTCTGGCCCGAGAGGTGACACTGCTGGTTGCTGGGGACGACTGAGCAGAGCTGGGATCAGCGTGCCTCAGGTTTCTAAGGACCACTCTGGTTACTGTGCTGAGAACAGACCCCAGGCCAAGTGGGGCAGCGGTTGTATGGGTGCAGGTGATACAGCCTGGTGATCGGGACCGAGGTGGTGGTGGTGGTAGAGCAGGTGAGAGCTGGTTGGGCTCCAGACATCATCTGAAGGGAGAGGTGACAAGACTTGTCCATGGTTTGCATGTGGGGTGTTGAGACACGGGTGCCAGGCATGCTGACTCACGCCTGTAATCTCAGCACTTTGGGAGACCAAGGCGGGTGGATCACCTGAGGTCAGGAGTTTGAGACCAGCCTAGCCAACATGGTGAAACCTAGTCTCTACTAAAAATACAAAATTAGCCAGGTGTGGTGGCGTGGGCCTGTAATCCCAGCTACTCGGGAGGCTGAGACACGAGAATCGCTTGAACCTGGGATGTGGGCTGCAGTGAGCCAAGATCGCACCACTGCACTCCAGCCTGGGCAAGACATAGTGAGACTCTGAGTCAAAAAAGAAATTAGCCAGGCATGGTGGCGGGTGCCTGTAATCCCAGCTACTTAGGAGGCTGAGGCAGGAGAAGTGCTTGAACCCAGGAGGCAGATGTTGCAGCGAGCAGAGATCGCACCACTGCACTCTAGCCTGGATGACAGAGCGAGACTGTCTCAAGAAAAAAAAAAGAGGGGCAGGGGCATGGAGGGTGATGTGAGGGTTTTGTGCAGAAAGCGGCTGCACTACCTGCATGTCCCTGAACTTGGTGTGCTATAGCATGCCCTGCCTTTGGATCGGGCTGTTCCCTCCGACTGAAGGTTGCTCCCCTGCTTCTCCCTGCCACCTGTCTCCCCCCGCCCCTCACCCCTCTGTGCTCTGCACCATTTCCTTCTCAGGAACTGTCCATCCTCTGGGATCTGCTGCTTATCACTAAATTGACTCTGACGATGGTGGCCGGCAAGGCCCTGGCCTGAGGGAGCTCTGAGATCCACGTGGCTGCCTCTGACTACTGCTCATCCACGTGATGCCAAACACTTTCCACAAGTGACCTTTACTCCTTCCTTTATTGCTGCAAGGTAGGCACAATTATCCCCATTTTGCAGATGAGGAAGAAGGGCTCAGAGAGGCTCACTAATGTGCCCATGGCCACTCATAGGACTGTCTGTAGAGGTGATGTCATTGTTTTTCCCCAGAACAGGCATGTTCCCCACAGCAGCCTTCATCTTAGGAAAGAACTGGGCACCTCACACCTGGAATAGGAAGAGAAGCGCTATGCGGCACGTTGGGGAAGCTGGGCCGAGGGGAGTAGGGTGGGGACTGGCTACTCACTCCTTCAACAGGATGACATCGGCCAGCACACCGAACATCTGGTAGAGCCCAGAAGCCTCATTCACGCGCCGCACGATGGAGCTGGTCAGCTGTGTGATGGGGAGCTTGGTGGCGGGCCAGGTGACGCTGTGGTGGCGGTGCTCCAGGAGCCGGTGAACAGCACGCACTGGAACAGCCAGAGGGAGGAACGGCATGCTGCACTTACCATTTTATCTCTGGTCACCCAGGCCTCATCGACCCCTGAGAACGCCATACACGCTGGTCTCCATGGCCCAGCGCAAATGCGTAGGTGGTGAACACATGAGGGGAGGAGATGGCAGCTGCATTTAGAGCAGGGCCAGCAGGTATTTTCTGGAAAGGGCCAGACAATCCATATTCTCTGCTTTGTGGGTCATACACGACTCAGTGATGCTGCTCAATTCTGCCCCTAGTGTAAAAGCGGCCAAGACAACAGGCAAAGGAGTGAGCACAGCTGGAGTTGGTCTCCAGGCCAGAGTCCATCTGCCCCTGCTTCAGGCCATCTGCACGTGGGAGTCCCACCGGCCCCACCTCACACAAGGAACGTCAAGTCCGACACGGAGCCTTCCCCAGAAACCTTCCCCCCTTCACAGCTCTGTTTCCATCAGAGATGCGCCTATGGAAATCTTTGATTTCACCCTCTCTTTCACAGCCTAAATCCATCTGTCTCTAAGTTCTTTTTTTAAATATTTTTTATTTTATTTTTTTGAGACAGGGTCTCGCTCTGTTGCCCAGGCTGGAGTGCAGTGGCGCGATCTCGGCTCACCGCGACCTCCGCCTCCTGGGTTCCAGGAGGAACCGACTCCCAGAATTGAGTCCAATCCTTTGCCTGTACTGTAAGACCCCTCTGCAGTGGTCCCTACACTTATTATTGTAGTCCTCTAACCTGGAATAAAGTCCACCTTACCGTCTTCATTTGTATTATGATTTTTGAGACAGAGTCTCACTCTGATGCCCAGGCTGGAGCACAGTGGCACGATCTTGGCTCACTGCAACCTCCGCTTCCTGGATTGAAGTGATTCTCCTGCCTCAGCCTCCCAAGTAGTAGGAATTACAAGCCTGGCTAATTTTTGTATTTCTAGTAGAGATGGGGTTTCACCATGTTGGTCAGGCTGGTCTCGAACTTCTGACCTAAGCTGATCTGCCAGCCTCGGCCTCCCAAAATGCTGGGATTATAGGCATGAGCCACCATGCCCAGCCTGCCTTACTGTCTTTAAAAAGAAAAAAGAAATATAAATATTGAATGTCTTTGAGTGGCAGAATATAAAGATTACTCCCCGTAATTCCCTATATTTTCACATTTTTAATGCTCAGGCTAGGCGTGGTGGCTCATGCCTGTAATCCCAACACTTTGGGAGGCTGAGGTGGGTGGATCGCTTGAGCTTGGGAGTTTGAGACCAGCCTGGGCAACATGGCGAAAACTTGTCTCTACCACACAAAAATAAAAACAACAAAATTAGCTGGGTGTGGTGGTGCACGCCTGAAGTCCCAGCCACTCAGAAGGCTGAGGTGGGAGGATGGCTTGAGTCTGGGAAGTCGAGGCCGCAGTGAGCCGAGACGGCGCCATTGTACTCCAGCATGGGAAACAGGACGAGATGCTGTCTCAAAAAATAATAATAATACTAATTTGTTAAAGCTCAGCTGTAAGATTATGACTCCATTCTTTCAAATAGACTCACCTAACTGAATACTGTATGCCTCACTGAGTGAATTTCAACCAACACCCTGTCCTTCTCAGAAGGTTAACCACAGGAGCAGGAACATCTAATTTTTATTTATTTATTTATTTTTGAGACAGAGTTTCACTCTTTTTGCCCAGGCTGGAGTGCAATGGTGTGGGCTTGGCTCACTGCAACCTCCACCTCCAAGGTTCAAGTGATTCTCTTGCCTCAGCATCCCGAGTAGTTGGGATTACAGGCGCCCGCCACCATGCCCGGCTAATTTTGTATTTTAAGTAGAGATGGGATTTCACCATACCGGCCAGGCTGGTCTCGAACTCCTGCCCTCAGGTGATCCGCCCACCTCAGTCTACCAAAGTGCTGGGATGACAGGTGTGACCCACCGCGCCTGGCCACATCTAACATTTTAGACTCCTCTCCACAGAAAGGGCACCAGTTTGCTTTCTATGAAAGAAGAGAAGACCTTTGTAGAAAGTGTCTTTCAGGAAAGCTCCTGGGCCTTGGAATGTAATTCCCATAATGGTGAGAAAATCACCAAAACTCTGAGCCTCAGAGTTTTACACTCTTGAGGAAAATGGAGATTTCACACCCACCTTTCGGGGTGCTGGCGGCCCTGCCAGGGTCGGGTGTTCAGTGCTCAGCCCACTGAAGTCACCCAACATGCGTGAATTCATCTCTCTCACTGCCTTTTTATTTCCCATTTACTCCTAAAATCACAAGTATCAATTTTTGGTTGGGGATTATTTTAGTGCAATAAATAGAATTATGTTTTTAAAAGATATTTTAGTATTTTCTTTGTAAACATTCTCAAGTTGGCAGAAAATTTATACCCTTGGTACTGAGAGTTTTGAAAAAGAACTGACATAATCCAATTGCATTTTTTTTTTTTTTTGAGATGGAGTTTTGCTCTTGTTGCCCAGGCTGGAGTGCAATGGTGTGATCTCAGCTCACCGCAACCTCCACCTCCTGGGTTCAAGCGATTCTCCTGCCTCAGCCTCCCGAGTAGCTGGGACTGCAGGCGCACGCCACCACACCTGGCTAATTTTTGTATTTTTAGTAGAGACAGGGTTTCGCCGTGTTGCCCAGGCTGGTCTTGAACTCCTGGCCTGAAGCAATCCACCTGCCTCGGCCTCCCAAAGTGCTAGGATTACAGGCGTGAGCCACTGCACCTGGCCTACACTTAATTTTATTTTATTTTTGAGACCAAGTCTCGCTCTGTCACCCAGGCTGGAGTGCAGTGGTATCATCATGGCTCACTGCAACCTTGACTTCCTGGACTCAAGGGATCCTCCTGCCTCAGCCTCCTAAGTAGCTAGGACTACAGGCGTGGACTTTTACACTTTATCTGATACTTTCCTAAACATGTCGTCAGACCACAAAAACCTGTTGTCACTTCCCCAAGACAATTTATGACAATGAGCTACTGACAAGCAATCCCCTAATGCTTCTGGACATAGGAGTAGATTTATAAACCCTGGGATGCTGAGAGTGGTTCCATCTGGGGACAGTTCTGCCTTCTCAGCTGGGCTCACCTGTGTATCGGAATCCGTGGATGAAGCCCCCAGCAGATTTCCGGTAGTCCACCGAGTGGCTGGCGGTACCCAGGATAAACAGACCCCGGCTTCCTTTGGATTCGTAGCTAGCTCGAATCAGCGGGTACTTCTTGCCGAATGCATTTCCCGAGTTAAGTCTGAGGGACCTGTCAGTGGAAAGGGCTGTTCATGAAAACAGCTGCTATGTAGGAGGCACTTATTTAGTTAGTTTTGAGATGGAGTTTCGCTCTTGTCGCCCAGGTTAGAGTACAATGGCGCGATCTCGGCTCACTGCAACCTCTGCCTCCTGGGTTCAAACTATTATCCTGCCTGAGCCTCTCGAGTAGCTGGGATTATAGGCTCCTGCCACCATGCCCAGCTAATTTTTGTATTTTTAGTAGAGACAAGGTTTCACCACGTTAGCCAGGCTGGTCTCGATGTCCTGACCTTAGGTGATCTGTCTGCCTTGGCCTCCCAAAGTGCTGGGATTACAAGCGTGAGCCACTGCACCCAGCCAGGAGGCACTTATTACAGTGGCACTTATTACTGGCACTGAGTGCCTTAGATTTCTCGTTTCATTTAAACCTTACCATGACCCCAGGAGGTGGGTATTATCATCTCCATTTAAGAGATGAAGTTGGCCAGGCGAGGTGGCTCACGCCTGTAATCCCAGCACTTTGGGAGGCCGAGGCAGGCGGGTCACAAGGTCAGGAGTTCGAGACCAGCCTGGCCAACACGGTGAAACCCTGTCGCTATGAAAAAATACAAAAAGAGTTAGCTGGGGGTGGTGGTGCAATGGCTGTAATCTCAGCTACTCAGGAGACTGATGCAGGAGAATCGCTTGAACCTAGGAGGCAGAGGTTGCAGTGAGCCGAGATTATGCCATTGCACTCCAGCCTGGGCAACAGAGTAAGACTCTGTCTCAAACAAACAAACAAACAAACAAAAAATGAAGTCAGGCCAGGCACAGTGGCTCACGCCTGTAATCCTAGCACTTTGGGAGGCCGATGGAAAGGAGGGTCTGGACAGGCACACCAGCTTCTCCTTTGTCTTTCTGCACCCTGGTCAGAAGACAAGTGAAAGACTGGATGCTGCTTTGATACCAAACCTCCTGAGGTAGTCGGCAGCAATGTTTAAAATCTAGGCTTCATAAAACAGCCCTTCAAAATACAATGATAAATAACTTAAGCAACTAACATTTTATTGAGCACATAATATATGCCAAGTACTTTCTTTATTTTAAGAGATAGGGTCTCATTATGTTGCCCAGGTTGGAGTGCAGCAGCTATTCACAGGCATGATCATAGCACACTGTAGCCTTGACCTCCTGGGCTCCAGTGATCCTCCTGCCTCAGCCTCCGGAGTAGCTAGGTACTCATCACTGCACCTAGCTCCCAGCACTTTCTTTCCTTTCTTTCTCCCCTCTCTCTCCTTCCTTCTCTCCTCTTTTTTTGTTTTTGAGATGGAGATCTTGCACTGTCGCCTGGCTGGAGTCCACAATGGCGCGATCTCGGCTCACTGCAACCTCCACCTCCCAGGTTCAGGCGATTCTCCTGCCTCAGCCTCCCGAGTAGCTGGGATTACAGGCACGTGCCACCATGCCTGGCTAATTTTTTGTATTTTTGGTAGAGACGGGGTTTCACTACATTGGTCAGGCTGGTCTTGAACTCCTAACCTTGTGATCCGCCCACCTCAGCCTCCCAAAGTGCTGGGATTACAGCATGAGCTACTGTGACCAGCCATCTCTTTTTTTTTTTTTGAGACAGGGTCTCACTCTGTTGCCCAGACTGGAATGCAGAGGCATGATCTTAGTTCACCACAGCCTCGACCTCCTGGGCTCAAGCAGTCCTCCCACCTCAGCCTCCTGAGTAGCTGGGACCACAGGCATGTGCCAACACACCTGGCTAATTTTTGTATTTTTTGTAGAGGTGGGGTTTCACCATGTTGTCCAGGCTAGTCTTGAACTCCTGAGCTGAAGTAATATGCCCGCCTTGGCCTCCCAAAGTGCTGGGATTATAGGTGTGAGACCATGAGCCACTGCGCCTGGCCTCTGCACACATTCGTCTTTCTTTTTTTTTTTTTTTTGAGATAAGAGTCTCGTCACCCAGGCTGGAGTGCAGTGGCGTGATCTCGGCTCACTGCAACTTCCGCTTCCCAGGTTCCAGCAATTCTCCCACCTCAGCCTCCTGAGTAGCTGGGATTACAGGCACCCACCACCACGCTTGGTTAAATTTTTGTATTTTTGGTAGAGATGGGGTTTCACCATGTTGGCCAGGCTGGTCTTGAACTCCTAACCTCAAGTGATCCACCTGTCTCGGCCTCCCCAAGTGCTGGGATTACAGGTGTGAGCCACCGCACCCAGCCTCCAAGCATATTCTTATGTTAATCCTCGCAATAACCATATGAGAAACAAACTTTGAATCCCATTTTAGACATGAGAATACTGGGCCACAGCGTGGTTAAATAACTTTCGCCGAGGTCACAGATTTGGCAAGCAGAGAATCTCAGGACAATTCCGGCACCTGTGCTCTCAGCCACTACGCTATATTGCCTTCGAGCAAATTCCCCTCTGTATTCTCTCTGAGCCGGCCTTTCCAACTCACAGGTGGAGGCTCCCAATGCTGATGAAGATCTGCTGGTGTTGCTCCAGGACCAAGGGCCTCGGGGCCACCTGGGACCCTCAATGGTCAGAGCTCATGTCCTGGAGGGAAATCAGGCAGCACTCACATCCATTCTTTGGGTGCTGTCCTGAGAGCTCTGTCGCCAGCCTACTGAACAGCCACCCTGTTCCCCTAGGGAGGGGTCAGGAGGGTTTGCTAGGAGAGCCCACCTCCTTCTGCATGGAACTCACTTATTGAAAATGGAGAAGTCAAAGTTCCAGCCCAGGCAGCGGATTACCCGGTCATAGGGCACGCGCATGGCAAAGTTGTCATTGTCGTCCTGGGGGAGGGTGATGGAGTCGGCACTCTGGTTGGTGCTGGCTTCTTCCAGGAAGAATTTCGGGGTGACATGGAACTTGCCTTTGCTGTCCTTCAGGATGGCCAGATCCATCAGGTCAGACTCGAGCAGCCCGTCCAGGGACTTCAGCTGGTAGGTATCCAGCAGGCCATTGTTGATGGCTCTGAGCCCACAGAGAATGCAGGGGAGAGAGACTCAGAGGAAAGCTGGGCAGTGCAGCTGGGGTGAGGAAGGGCAGGGGAGGGTTGGGGAGGCTCTTTCCACACTCTGGGCTCCCAGCACAGAACACACATGCGGGGATGTGGCCTACCTGAGGTCTCCAACGTAGTGGGTGGCCCAGGACAGACGGACCCGGGAGCGGCTGAGCATATGGATAAAGTTTGTGACACCCAAGATGTTCTCTGCCGTCTCAAAGGCCGAGTTCCCACGACCCAGGATCAGCACATTCTGGCCTACAAAGTCCTCAGGGTCTACGGACACGGACTCGTAACCCTCTGCATATTCAGAGCCAGGGAAGTCAACCTGGTTGGGGACTGATAAACCAGTGGCTACAAGGAGGACGCTGCAGTCGGGGACAGAGGAAAGATGGCTTAGTCTCTTAGCTATAAGACCACTAAGTGAAAACCACTCCCTGGACCCACCCACCCACCTGCCTGGCTCCAACCGCCGGCCCCTAAAAGAAAATAGGACATTCATTCATTCATTTTTCATTCATTCATCTGTTTACGCCCTCATCCCAGTGCACTTGAGAGGCTCTGCCCTTGCCTCTCCCTGAGCTCACAGTATTTTCCCTAGCACTGTACTGGGGGTTAAATTTGCCCTGTGAGAGAGGAGAAGATGACAGTATGAGAAATGGAGAATTCACCTAACTTTGCACATAGCAATCAGACCAGGTATGACTGTTGGTGATGAAATGAAACCTGACATTCTACTTTCCCCTTTCTGAGTCCTCTGACAGATACATCTATCCACTGAGCAGTAATTCTGTACCAGGCCCTGTACTAAGTGTATCTGTGCACCATCTTTCTGACTCCTCCAAGCAACCTGGAGGTGGTATGTGACCTGCTTTACAGGTGAGGAGGCACAGGCCCTGCAGGCCCATGGCTTGAGAGCTCCTAAAAGCAGCAGAGCCAGAGTCTAAACACAGATAGGCTTGATTCCAAAGTCCTGCTCCTTCCATTGGTGAGGATCGCCATCCAGGGGAGGGCAGCTGGGGACTTGGATCCTGCCGGCTTGCAGAAGAATGCTTTGATCACAGAGTGGTTTCAAAAATAGAATTGAAGGCCGGGTGCGGTCGCTCATACCTGTAATCCCAGCATTTGGGGAGGCTGAGGTGGGTGGATCTCCTGAGGTCAGGAGTTCGAGACCAGCCTGGCCAACGTCGTGAAATCTCATCTCCACCAAAAATATAAAAAAATTAGCCGGGTGTGGTGGTGCGTGCCTGTAATCCCAGCTACTGGGGAGGCTGAGGCAGGAGAATCGCTTGAACTAGAGAGGCGGAGGGTGCAGTGAGCTGAGCTCGTGCCATTGCACTCCAGCCTGGGCGACAGAGTGAGACTCCGTCTTAAAAAAAAAAAAAGCGAAATACCCTTTTTCGTCCATTCCTCCCATACCTACTGGCCAATCAAGGTGTGTGGTTCGTGTGGGGAAGGTCCCAGCTTCCGCAGGTGAGCTCTGGCACCGGCCTTACCTGCACTGATGCACCTGGCCCTTCTGGTCAGTTAGGATGAAGTAGTGGCCATTCCAGGCCTGTCGGTCCTTGTCCAGAGTGACGTGGGCGATGGTGGTGTTGTACTGGACACGGAGCCCCAGCGTGTCCGCGAAGTCACCCAGGTAGCGCACCATGTCGCGGGCGTCGGGGAAGTAGGCACGCGAGTAGTGTCTGAAGAGCAGCCGGGGGTCGTGGCTGAGCAGAGAGTTCCAGTCGTGGCGGAGGTTGAACTCGGCGTTAGCCTTGCCCGTGTACCGCTTGTTGATGCTGATGAGCTTGCGGTGCCGCGGGTAGCGTGTGAAGAAGCTGCCGGGCCGCGGGGCCCGCTCGAACACTGCGTAGTCGCGTCCAGCGCGCTGCAGGAAGTAGGCCATCTGCAGGCCCGCGGGCCCAGCGCCCAGCACGCAGTAGTCCCGGCGCGGGGGCACCGACAGCGCTGGGTGCAGGGCGATGGCCAGGAGCAGCCCCGGGGGACCCCACAACGGGGCCGCAGCGGAGAGGCCCATCCTGCAGCAGATCAGAGGGGTAAGGCCTCGCACCCGGCCCGGCGGCTGGGAGACACGAGGCCCAGAAAGAGGCGGGGCCTGCGGGAACTCTCACTGCAATCTGGGTCACGGCCAGGCCCAGAAGCCGTCCTCAGAGCTCATTTGCCCGGACTCCACCGTTTCAAGCTGGGACCTGGGGCTCCCCGGAATCCCGAGCCCCTCCATCTTATCTCCCTCAGGGTCTCCTTCCTCAGGGGCACCGGCTCCCCGCTTATGATTGTAGTAACCTCCACCCTGGGTAAGGAGAGAGTACTCCCCAATTTTCCCCTAATTTGAGGGTGCCCAACACCCCTTTGAACCACCCTCCAGGTTGGACCTTCCAGAGGCCTTGGCCCCTCTCCAGCGACCGGGTGGGAGCCTGAAGGGGGTGTGGCCTGCGTGCGCCCCGCCCCCTGCCAGGGTCCGCGCGCCCCAGGCTCTTCGGCCACGTGACAGGGATGCCGCGCACACCTGCCGCCCGCCCGCTTGCGCTTCAGGAGCCGCTAGGTCCCTACGCCCGCAGCTCCGGCCTCCCCGCCTCCGACCGACCCCTGAGAAGCGCGCGAACCTCCCAGCCGCTCCGGCTGCAACCAGTGGTCTAATGAGGCCGCGCTTGGCTCGCTAGCTCCGCGGCGGCTCCGCCCCTCGCGCCCGGACCAATGGCAGGGGGCGGGGTCACGTGCGCGGCGCGCGGCACGCCGGGACCAGCTGGCAGGCTGCCTGCTCCGGCCCCGCGCGGGAGAGGCGCGCACGTGCTGCGTGCGCTGCTCCGGGGGCTGGCAGAGGGGCCTGGGGCTAGCGCGCACCCGCGAGGGTGGAAGGTCTGGAGATCCGGGATGGGGAACTGGGTCCTTCGTTTTAAAATGTGCCTCTCTACACGGAGGGAGGGGAGCACGTGATTTTTGGAGCTAATCCTAGCTCTCATATTCCATGAATGTAGCCAAACGCTAAAACTAGTTGGCCTACCCAGTTTTGTGGGACTGGAAACCAGCGTGGTGGAGCCAGGACCGATAAGCCAATTAACAAGCGTTTGCTACAGTGACTCAGTGTACTGCTTACCAAGTAACATACACGACTGTCCTAATCTTCCACCAAACAGGAGAGGTGGGCAAGGCATTGTTTCCGACATTTGGTAGCTGACTGGTCAAATGGAGACATAGGGATGCAGGGATGTGTTTACAATCACAGGAAGTGGAGCCTGGAATTAAAGCTCAGTGGAGGAAAGATAAATGGCAGGAGGAAGATAACGTGAACTGGATGATCAAGGTTGGCTTCCCAGGGGTGGCATGTGGCCCCTGCATGAGATTTACATGGGGAGAAATACTAAGTCAGTGTAGGAACCTTCAAAGTCCGGTGAAATGGGGCTGAGTGTTCTTGGGGGAAGGGCAGGTGGAAAGAACTGCGAGCTTGCAGCTTTGCATGGCTGGAGATTCTTTTAATTAAAAATCGTAGCTGGGGACTCCTTAGAAAAATTTTCCTGACCTCTCAGGCCTACAAGTACCTACCAAAAAATGTCATTTACTTTCTTTCTGTTTTTTTTTTTTTTTTGAGACGGAGTCTCGCTCTGTCGCCCAGGCTGGAGTGCAGTGGCGTGATCTCGGCTCACTGCAAGCTCCACCTCGCAGGTTCACGCCATTTTTCTGCCCCAGCCTCCCTAGTAGCTGGGACTACAGGCGCCCGCCACCACGCCCGGCTAATTTTTTGTATTTTTAGTAGAGACGGGGTTTCACTCAGGATGGTCTCGATCTCCTGACCTCGTGATCCGCCCGCCTCGGCCTCCCCAAGTGCTGGGATTACAGGCGTGAGCCACCGTGCCTGGCCGAATGTCATTTACTTTCTTCAGTCTGTGTCAACATCAGAGAAAAGCTCCCTCAGAGCAGAAATTGTCCAGTATCTGACATACGGAAGTTTAAGCATTTGTTGAATAAGCATTGGAACCAGAGAGGTCAGGCAAAATACTTTGCCAAAAATAAAGTAGGGATGTCTTATTTCTTCTTTTTGAGACGGAGTCTCACTGTCACCCAGGCTGGAGTGCAGTGACACAATCATGGCTCACTGCAGCCCTGACCTTCCAGGCTCAAGCGATCCTGCTTCAGCCTCCCAAAGTGCTAGGGATTACAAGTGTGCGCCATGGCCCCTGGCCAATTTTTCAAGAAAATTTTTGGGGGCATATGTGTATATATTTATGGGGCATATGAGACGTTTTGATAGTCATGCAATTTGGGGATGTCTGTTTCTTAGTGGTTGTGAAGATTATGAGAATGGGTGCTGGCAAACAAGTTCCTAAAATAATTGCTAGTCTTATGTGGTGAATACAGTAGTGGGAAATTAAACAGAATTCGTCAAGTATGGTGGGGCCCTACGAGTAGGCTGAACCTAGATTGTAAGCAACAGGATGCTACTGGGAGTTTCTGAATGTAGGATTACTGCAGCATGTCAACTTGGTAGCCCCATGCAGGACAGATAAAAGCAGTGGACAGCTACTCGGGAGGCTGAGGCAGGAGAATGGCGTGAACCCAGGAGGCGGGGCTTACAGTGCCTGAGATTGCGCCACTGCACTCCAGCCTGGGCAACAGAGCAAGACTCCGTCTCAAAAAAAAAAAAAAAAAAAAAAAAAGGCAGTGGAAACTGATGCAAAGTATTTTCAGGGAATGAGCTTGAGTCACTTCCACTTGCTTCTGTTAATCCTGTTGGACAGGGCCATGGTTTGCAAGAGGCAATTTGGTGAATACTGGTCCAACCTGGAAACCCCCGGCCCTAGTCACACCACTT
Organism: Pan troglodytes; assembly: GCF_028858775.2. NCBI lineage: Eukaryota > Metazoa > Chordata > Mammalia > Primates > Hominidae > Pan > Pan troglodytes. The sequence continues at coordinate 38,519,559 of NC_086016.1, forward strand.
TAATCTGTTTTTTAACACTCTGTATTCACATTGAAAACTCCCCAAGTACACTTTTTCTCTCCACTGCTTCTAACACAGTTCAAGAAACCTTTTGCTTGCCGAGGTTCGATTCATTAAAATTAATTTTGTGTTTTCAAGCTACTTAAAAAAAAAAAACCTGTAACTTTAGAAATGCTGAGCTTTTTTTGAGACAGTCTCTGTCATCCAAATTGGAGTGCAGTGGTGTGATCTCAGTTCACTGCAACCTCTGCCTCCTGGGTTCAAGTCAATCTCCAGCCTCAGCCTCCCAAGTAGCTGGAATTACAGGCGTGTACACCATGCCTGGCTGTTTTGTATTTTTAGTAGAGACGGGGTTTTGCTATGTTGCTCAGCCTGGTTTCGAACTCCTGACCTCAAGTGATCCACCCACCTCGGCCTCCCAAAGTGCTGGGATTACAGGAATGAGCCACTGCACCTGGCCTTTTTTTTTTTTGATAAAGGGTCTCCTTCTGTCACTTAAGCTGGAGTGCAGTGGTGTGATCATAGCTCACTGCAGCCTTGAACTCCTGGGCTCAAGCATCCTCCCACCTCAGCCTCCCGAGTAGCTGGGACCACAGGTGGAAGCATCATGACTGGCTAATAATTTATTTTTTTGTAGAGACAGGCCCTGGTCTCCCTGTGTTGCCCAGGCTGGTCTCAAACTTCTAGGCTAAAGTGATCCTTCTGCCTCAGCCTCTCAAAGTGTTGGGATTAGAGGTTTGAGCCACCATGCCTGTTTCCTCACCTCTACAATGGTACTACTCCTGCCAGCATCACAGTTCTGTATGAGGCTTAGATACTACAGAAAGCTCAGCATTAATACCTGGCAGGGTAATTACTCCATCAAGTGTCCAGAACAGAACAGTGTCCACTTACATAGTTTACATATCCTCGGCTGGGTGCGGTGGCTCACGCCTGTAATCCCAGCACTTTGGGAGGCCAAGGCGGGTAGATCACCTGAGGTCAGGAGTTCGAGACCATCCTGACCCTTATGGCGAAACCCCGTCTCTACTAAAAATACAAAAATTAGCCAGGCATGGTGGTGCATGCCTGTAATCCCAGCTACTGGGGGGCTGAGGCAGGAGGATCGCTTGAACCTGGGAGGTGGAGGTTGCAGTGAGCCGAGATCATGCTATTGCACTCCAGCCTGGGCAACAGAGTGAGATTCCGTCTCAAAAAAAAAAAAAGTTTACATATCCTCAACATGCAGAGCTCTTATGACACAATGCTTTGTAGGGACAGGCCTGAGAGTGTCACCAGCCCAAGCCAAGCTTAAAAACAATTCATAAACCATTACACAATCACCCAGTGGGACATCCATCAAGCTCTCTGTGGCAGCCTCCCTCAGGCGCAGCAGCCCCACCTCATCCACACCCTGCTTCAGGCTGTACTAGTGCTCTGCACTCCAGCTCCTCACAGTGAACTCTCCAAAAGCAACAGTTGGCTCTTCACACAGCCAGCAGGCACTCATGCTTGTGGAAATGGACTTCTTATAACAAATGAGGACACCCAGATTCTGAATTCCACATAGAAATTGCTGAATCTCATCCCCACTCTGTCAGGAATCTTTGAAGAAATGACTGTAAATCGTTAATGCAGGCAGACGATGAGGGAAAGACTAAACAGATGTATATTTTATTTCATCTGCTAAATGTCAGAAAGCAAGTTAGACACACATTCCACTAAGCATCAAAGGCCCTCGTAGTCTTGGTGGAAGGACAAACTCCAGCTCCACATCACTGGTTTAAGTTTCTTCCTCTGAAAGACACAAAAAATGTAAGAGAAATGAGCCAGGTTGTGTGATATGACGTTCACTTTCCTTTCTGAACCTCTGCTGGACTGTGCGTGAGTTTTCAACACTTCCATTCCGAAGTTAAGCCTTTCAGATGCTCACAGGGCTGGGCAGGTATTTCCTTCACTCACCAGCTGGTGGAGCAGGAGAGACAACTTTCAGGCTATTTAACCCGCAGCGGAGCTTTTCCCTCTAGACCACCGGCTTCAATCTGGGACTTCCCTCATCTTCCTCTACCTCTGCCACAGTCCAGCCGCTTCTCTAAAACACCGCTATCCTCCCCAACCACTTGATGTGATCTAAAGGCTCTAGAAGAAGCTCTTGGAGCCAAAGTGAATGCTTCTTCATACTTAAGTCTCAGGGAATTCTCGAACTTTTATCAAGGTTAAAGATCACAATGGCTACAGAGCTTGCTCCCGTGCTAGCCCACAGATCACTCTAGACCTCAGAAAGTGGGCTGCTACACACCTTCTTCTTCCTCTTCTTCCTCCTCCTCTTCCTCCTCGTCTTCATCAGAGCTGAAGGTGCCATCAGGGAGGCTGTAGACACGGATGACCTGCTTGTTGGGGTCCTTGAGGATGAGGTATTTGCCCTCCTCCAGCTTCATGCAGATGTCGATGACGCAGCGTAAAATGCCCCAGGCATTCTCCACGCTCAGGTTGATCTGGCTGGCAAACTCATTAGGCTTGAACTGCTGGGTGCCTAGGATGACGTGGCGTGAGGAGTCTTTCACGTGGTACCGAGACACATAACTAACAGGGGAAGGGATATCAGTGGTCAGAGCAGGGCAGCACAGAGACAGCAACACTTGGGATCAAATGTCAATTAAATGGTGATACCTGGTCCACTGCTATTTTTTCTTTTTTTTTTTTTTGAGACGGAGTCTGGCTCTGTCGCCCAGGCTGGAGTGCAGTGGCGCCATCTTGGCTCACTGCAAGCTCCGCCTCCCGGGTTCACACCATTCTCCTGCCTCAGCCCCCTGAGTAGCTGGGGCTACAGGCGCCCGCCACTACACCCGGCTAATTTTTTGTATTTTTAGTTGAGACAGGGTTTCATCGTGTTAGCCAGGATGGTCTTGATCTCCTGACCTTGTGATCTGCCAGCCTGGGCCTCCCAAAGTGCTAGGATTACAGGCGTGAGCCACCGTGCCCGGCAGTCCACTGCTATTTTCAAGGGAAAGGGAAAACATCGTCTTCTGAGTTCTCAGTTCTGGATTTGATTGACACCATTGCCCTAGTTCAGGACTCCATTCAGCATGCCTGCTGTTTGGCATTTGTCTCCTAACTGACCCCTCCATCTCTACCCCACCCCTGGATTTATCTCTGCCAGTCAATTGTCCAGTACACGGGGAGGGGAGGGTCAACCTCCCTACCCAGACCCTTCCTTTCACAAGATCAGCTGCCAGCTCCTGCACAGGAATCTCACCCAAGCTTGAGGTACTCAGATCCAGCCAGCAAAGCACAGCAGGTCCACCGGGCCAACTTGTAGCTGTTGTTCTTCAGCTCCGTGGCAATGACAGCCCCTCGCTGAGAGTCCAGCTTCTGACGCCAGTCAACGCCATTACAGTGCTGCAGGAGAGCCCCGTTAGAGAAACAGAAGCAAGCTCCAAATGCCCAAGGTGCTGGGACCTCCTCTGGCAGAGAAGGAACTCCCTAGTCTGCTTGCTTAGAAAGTGGGTAGGTACGCACTAAATCTTACCATTTAAGAGACAAAGACATAGTCCCTTCCCTTGCACAGCCTGCCGCACAGCAGTCACTCAACGACTTACAATTCCTGTCTTCTAAAAGCTCACCTAGACAGGGAATGATGGACGGACACACACGGACACGGACACGGACACACACACACACACACACACACACACACACTTTAGAAGTGTCATATAAACAGCAGAGCCAAGTGTTTACTATGTGTTGCGTGGTAAGGAAGGGCTTCACAGAGGACGTGTAACAGTGAGCCAAGTGGAGAATATTGGCTCAAGTGCAGGTGTAGACAGGAGGTCTTGATCTGAGAGGCATGGTGGGATAGGAAAGACAGGCAGAGTTGGCCTTAGATGGGGGTGGAAGCCTGCAGTGGGTGCAAAGCTGAGTCTGACATTTTACATAAATGCACACACAGTAGAAAAGGACCCCAGAGAGATCCTCTTTTCTACCCATATCATTTGTAGACGTGGGAAGTTGGACCCAGAGTGAAATGACTGGTCAAAGGTCACATGACGGAGGTTCCCAAACTTTCTTGGTTCATGGCAACCACAGGGCAAAAGAAATACTCAAGAATTTCTTTTAATTTTTTTTTTTTTTTTTTTTGACATGGAGTTTTGCTCTTGTTGCCCAGGGTGGAGTGCAGTGGCACAATCTTGGCTCACTGCAACCTCCGCCTCCCGGGTTCCAGTGATTCTCCTACCTCAGCCTCCCTAGTAGTTGGGATTACAGGTGCCCGCCACCATGTCCAGCCAATTTTTGTATTTTTGGTAGATACGGGGTTTCATCATGTTGGCCAGGCTGGTCTCGAACTCCTGACCTCAGGTGATCCACTCGCCTTGGCCTCCCAAAGTGCTGGGATTACAGGTGTGAGCCACCGTGCCCGGCCAAGAATTCCTTTTATTTAGTTAGGTTCAAACCATGTAGTAGTATTCTGACAAGATGTCTCTGTGTTTCCCTAAAAAATTTAAAATATCCTGCAGCATCCCTGTGAGTTTGCTGTGGCACATTTTTTGGAGATGGGGTCTCACTATGTTGCCCAAGCTGGTGAGTTCAGGATTTGAACTCATGAACCCAAGCGATTCTCCCACCTCGGGCTCCTGAGCAGCTAGGACTATAGGTGCATACTACTGCATACAGCTTGCTGGGGCATGTTAGAGTTCTTCTCCCAATCTGCACTGCTGATGAAGCGTGTATTGGACAATTGACTGGCGGAGATAAATCAAATATAGAAGTTGGGTGGAGGTAGAGAAATCAGTTAGGAGATAAATGTCAAACAGGCATGATGAATGGGGCCCGGAACTAGGGCAATTATCAGTGAAATCCAGGACAGATTCAGAAGACAGCAAAGCCTTCTATTTTGCTAACAGCAAAACAGAATAATGTAAAAAAGAAGTTGGAGATGTTGGAGGCTCAGAGCTTAGGTGGGAGAAAGACAACGCTGATGGACAGCTGGCCCAGAGGCAATGACGGGACTGGGGACACATGGAAGGGGAAGGTGTTTTAGCAGAAAAACAATGGGAAGTATAATAAATCAGAGTAGATTTGAGAAATCATTTTCAAAGAGTTCATGGTTGAGGCCTGGGATGGGCAGAATTCTAAGATGACCCCCAGTGACCCTTGCCCTTGCAGAGTCTCCTCCCCTTGACTGCGGGCAGAACCTATGGCTAGGATCAAGTATCACGCCCATGATTATCCTACCTTGTATGTCAAAAGGGATTTTGCATATGTAAGGCCGCAAATCAGTTTACCTTAATATGCACTACCTGGCTGGGCTCACCCAACCATATGAGTCTCTTAAATCTAGGTGTAGAGATCGGAGACGGAGGAAGTCAGAGATTGAAGCACAAGAAGGATCTGATGTGCTGTTGCTATCTTGGAGATGGAGGGGGCCATGTGACAAGGAATGCAGGTGGCCTCTAGGAGCCAAGAGAGGCTCCCAGCTGACAGCTGGCAGGGGGATGGGGGCCTCAGTCATCTAACTGAAGGGAAATGAACTTTACCCACAATAAGAATGGGCTTGGAAGTGGCTTTTCTTTCAGAACCTCCAGATGAGAACTCAGTTCTATTTCTATTGACACCATGATTTCTGCCTTGTTTGGATTTGTGGCCCCACCCAAACTGCATGTCAAATTGTAAACTCCAATGTTGGAGGAGGAGCATGGTGGGAGGTGACTGGATCATGGGGGCGGATTTCCCCCTTTGGCGCTATTCTTGTGGTAAGAGTATTCGAGAGATCTGGTTGTTTAAAAGTGTATAGCAACTTCCCCCCTCTCTTTCTCCTGCTCTGGCCATGATGTGCCTGCTTCTCCTTTGCTTTCTGCCACCATTGCAAGTTTCCTGAGGTCTCCTCAGCCACACTTCCTCTAGAGCCTGCAGAACTGTGAGCCAATTAAACCTCTTTTCTTTATAAATTACCCACTCTCAGGCATTTCTTTACAGCAGTGTGACAATGGACTAATACAAGGACCAAGCACACAGCACTGGACTTCTAACCTACAAAACCGTGAGCTAATAAATTGGTATTGTTAGGCCGGGTGCTGTGGCTCACGCCTGTAATCCCAGCACTCTGGGAGGCCAAGGCAGGCAGATCACCTGAGGCCGGGACTTCAAGACCAGTCTGACCAACATGGAGAAACCCCATCTCTACTAAAAATACAAAATTAGCTGGGCGTGGTGGCGCATGCCTATAATCCTAGCTACTCGGGAGGCTGAGGCAGGAGAATCGCTTGAGCCCGGGAGGTAGAGGTTGCAGTGAGCTGAGATCGCACCGTTGCACTCCAGCCTGGGCAACAAGAGCGAAACTCCGTCTCAGAAAAATAAAATAAAAAATAAAAATAAAATACATAAATCGGTATTAAGTCATTAAGTTTCTGTTAATTTGTTATGGTGCAAAAGAAAACTAATACAAAGTTATATAATACAGAAGTACGTATGGCGAAGAGAGCTGTCCAGGTGACTCCACTGGGATCAAAAAGGAGGGGAGCCAGCAAAGACGACATGCAAAGGGAACAGGGAAACGGGTGAGACCAGAGTAACGCGGTAACACAGATGGCAAAACGACACAGGCACGACGGCCCTGAATGCTTTGGGGAGCTCACCAGGAAAAGTCCAAGAAAAGGCCGCTGGCCCCAGAGGGAGGTCACAGCAAACCTTCCAGTGTGCTCTTTCAACAGGTGATGTGGGCGGGGGGGCGGATGGGGAGGGGTGGGGTGGAAATAGAGGAGGAAAAGTGAAGGAAGCATGTTTCTTTCAAGGTGCCTCTGAAGAGTCAATTCTGAGCCAGATCTTAGAATCCATGAGTTAAAGAAATGAGGAATTGCAAAAAATGTATGAAAAGATTGAAGGCAGTGGCTCAGTCAATGAAAGAAGAGGTCAAAAAGAAGAGCGGCCAGACTTACAGGAAAACTGCCAACCCAGATAATAAGGAGAGGAAAAAATCAGATGCTCAGGGAGCAGAAGTCAACAGGAGGCCACAATGGAACAGAGATGAAGAAAGTACTGGAAGAAGGGAGTTAACTGGTTCCTGTGTAAAAAAATAAGCAGAAAAGTTCTTAACACTTAACATAGTTCTACACACACAGTCATGCTCTTTCTCAGCAAGGAACTAAGCAGAGGAAAAAACTCACAAGACAAAAAAAACATCCAGGTAGCTCTGTAAGTAACGAAAGGGGATAAGAAACAGTTCATACAACCTAGCCTGCGTAAACAGGCACCGTAGGGAATAGAGACATGGTGTCACCAGGAGGGTGATGGAGATGGCGGCTCACCCTGGAATCCCACTCATTGAGTGTCTTGATGTTGATGAAGGACACTTCCCCGTTGGCTCCAGTCATGACGCCATCATGCTCACAACGGACAATAAGGTCAATATCGTCTCCAAGCTTCCACCTGCGGTAACTGCAGCAAAAAAGAAACTCATGTGGTCACTGGGGATTCTATAGAGTGGGGCCCGTGCTCCAATCTGGCCACAATACCCACCAGAGAGGTGACCTACCGGTACGCAACAGAGGCGATTTCATTCTTATCCATGTCGTCCTCCACAAACGGGTTTGGGTTGGGGAAGTTGTATCTTTCCTTCCCCTGCAAAAACAAAGGTGTCACAAGACAGAGCTAACTTTGTTGACAAGGCCAAGGCCAATCAGTCAGACCCAGCACCTCTGCTTAGTTGCAGCCCTGGCCAGGTTCCTGGGGCCCTTGATGGGGCTCTGAGCTCGCTGCCTGTTTTGTGCCTACTTGACCCCTCCCAACTGTTAGCACCTGATGAATTAGAACAACGACTTAGTAACCATGCCCATCTCTACTTCATTTTTTTGCCATGGCACATATCACCATTTGATGTAAATCAATTTATTATTTATTGTTCACTGTGTTTCCTCCTCCACTATCATTAAATTCTGTAAGGGCAGGAACTTTGTTCAAAGTCAGAGAGCCTAACATCCAAGCCCAGGCATGTAACTCCCCTGCTAAAGGTGGGGACTGCGTCTGACCTGCTCAGTCCCACAACCCAAGAGCCTAGCACAAAGCAGATGCTCCACAAACAGCAGCTGATTAAATAAGAATGAATCAATGCCCAGAGACTCGTTTCCTCACCATTCTCAAGCACTGCTGGGAGAAATTGTGGTTGATGTAGGTTGCCTCCATGGCCAGGTTGCGGGGTGAATTGAAGGAATTACCTTCATCTTGAGGGGGCTCATTGGCAGTCTCACTCACTGTCAGGAGGTCTGCAAAAGCGTGGCATGGTCACTCACCATGCAACAAAGAGTCACTGACAATGTACGCAGCGCTGTGGGGAGATGTGGAGAGGCAAACAACACAAGTCCTTCCTTCAAAGAACTGCCCTCTCCTAAAGTGGGTCTCCCTGGTGTGGAACACATAAGTGGGGGAGTGGGGCAGCTGCTCCAGGATAACTCAAGATACTGTCCAACATTCAATTCAATCACACAGTAATGAAGCTGTCCCTTTTCAGTCGTTTTGGATTCCTCAAGAGAATGATTTTGCAAGCTTTTTAATAAAGACCTCAGGCTTCAGGCTCAGAATATAAACACTTTTTTTTTTGAAATGGAGTCTTGCTCTGTCACCCAGGTTGGAGTGCAGTGGTGTGTCCACGGCTCACTGCAACCTCTGCCTCCTGGGTTCAAGCGATTCTCCTGCCTCAGCCTCCTAAGTAGCTGGGATTACATGTGTCCACCACCACACCTGGCTAATTTTTGTATTTTTAGTAGAGACCGGGTTTCACCATGTTGGCCAGGCTTGGTCTCGATCTCCTGATGTCAAGTGATTCTCCGCCTCGGCCTCCCAAAGTGGCAGGATTACAGGTTGTGAGCCACCGTGTCCAGCCTGTTTTGTTAATTTTTGAGTGACATGGTTTTCCTTTATGGTGTATAAATACATATACGTATGGTATAAAATATATATTTGTATATACAGTAAGCAAACACTGAACAAGGTATGCAAGATGGCAAAAGTCGAAAAAGGGGTATTTAAATGAATAACATTTGGGCCAGGTGCGTTGGCTCACACCTCTAATCGCAGCACTTTGGGAGGCCAAGGCTGATGGATCACTTGAGGCCAGGAGTTCGAGACCAGCCTGGCCAACATGGTGAAACCGTCTCTACTAAAAATACAGAAAGTAGCCAGGCATAGTGGCACATGCCTGTAATCCCAGCTATTCGGGAGGCTGAGGCAGAAGAATCACTTGAATGTGGGAGGCAGACGCTGCAGTGAGCCAAGACTGCGCCACTGCACTCCAGCCTGGGTGACAGAGTGAGACTCTGTCTCAATTAAAAAAAGAAAACAACAAAAAAGCAACATTTGGAAGCCTGCTATTAGGGTGCTGTGAGGACTCCAAAAGCTGAGGCCTCAAGCAGGTACTGCAGTGACAGTCTCTTCTCCTAACCTCTAAAGAGTCTGGGAGATTCAGACACTGCTGCTCTCAATGCCCTTGGGAAGACGGACCACTGTCTATCCATTCTCTAGTACCAGAGACTTGTTCTGTACCAACAAAAATACTCAATGCCTTTGAGTTGCTCCCCAGGCACGCTTCTTACCAAAGTCAGAGTTGTCTCTCTTGTCAAAGAAGAGTTTGGACCCAACTCTCTGGACGACAATATCCCAGGAATACACTGAGCGGGTACAGCTCATCAGCGTGGCCAGGATGGCATCAGTGGCAAACACATTCCCCTGAGTTTTTGCCAGCTGCAAAGAGGATCAAAGAGAGAAGATGGAAAGACACTCCCAGGTCTCACTGCCCACTCACATGGATGGGAAAGAACTCCTTTGCTGACCACATAAATCCTTAATAAGGAGGCCCCACCTCATTGACCAAAAACACTGCAGCCAGTGAGCCAGCAAGTTTCGGGTGGCAGTGGCACTGCAGCACCCTAAACACCTGCTAGATTCCAGCCAAGTGCTTCAGATGCTTTCACCTTTGCCCCAGTGGTAGTGCTATGTACATCTACCCCTTGTTGCAGATGAGAGAACTAAGGCTCCAGAGACTAAGCCAGGAAGCACGGCAGAACTGGGCTTCAAGTCCAGCTGTGCTTAACATCCACATTTCCGGTCTACCTGGCAAAGTGCTTTTACCTATAATACATACGTTATTCCCATGTCTTCTGTTCTTTCTGCAGCTTCAGCTGTAGAAGCCGACAGCATTCCTAACAAGGGGGAGAGGGGCAGAAGGAGGCGCACACCTTGCGGATGACAGGGTCGTCTGTGGTGGTGACAGTGTGGAAGATGCGCTTGATGCTCCGCAGTGGCTTCTCACTCCTCGTGGTGATGCGGTCAAAGGCTTTGTCGTAGTATTCTAGGGCCCCACAACACTCACTGTGGGAAGAGCAGGCAAAGACATGCAAAGTAAGAGAGATAACCCCCAGTTTTTTCTTTTAAGCCATACATCCAGAAGTCTTATCCAAAAGTCTAAAAGAGGTGGAAAGCAATCTCTGGCCAGAGCAGGAGAGACGAATCCTCAGTGCTTGCTCAGTTCCTGTCCACTTAACACCTGGCGTAGAACACAGCAAGCACAACTCATCTAGCCCAACGCCCCCATTTTAAAGGTAGGGTGACCGAGGCTAAGACAGGAGATGACTAGTTATAGAAGCACCTGGGTAGGCTGACTTCTCGTCTGGTGCTCTGGTTTCCCACTACCTAAATTCCACCTACTTGTCCTTTGAGGTAAGAAGCTATTTGAAATGTCAGGAGAAGCAAAGATTCTCCTGAAGAATTGTTGTGTTTCTTTTCCTGACAAGAGTTTTATAACTTAATCTTATTGCTCTTTTGCTCAGGGTGCCAGGAAACAGAAATATACAGTTTAATAATCAGCAAATTCCATTCTGCTTTCTCTTTCTGCCAAAAGAGTTGTATAACTCATTTCTTCTTTGCTCAGGATACCAGGAAGTTAAAAAGAAGTTTGCAGTCAGTGAACTTCTGCTTTTCCCCTTGGTCTTGACTTTTTTTTTTTTTTTTTTTGAGATGGGAGTTTCGCTCTTGTTGCCCAGGCTGGAGTGCAATGGCAAGATCTCAGCTCACTGCAACCTCCACCTCCAGGGTTTAAGTGATTCTCGTGCCTCAGCCTCCTGAGTAGCTGGGATTACAGGTGTGTGCCACCACGCCCGGCTAAGTTTTTGTATTTTTAGTAGAGACTGGGTTTCACCATGTTGGCCAGGCTGGTCTTGAACTCCTGACCTCAGGTGACCCACTGCACCTGGCCGGTCTTGATTTTTTTCAAATACCTCTGTTAACCTTATGAAATGTGTTTTGAGTAAGTGGTTTCAAAGCCTTTTTGGAAATACTAGGGCTTAAGAAAATACCCATCACCAGCTGGTCCACACACATAAGAGCAGTGTAGAAAGTAGTAAAAGATGCTGCTTACATGTCCTGTGGCTCTGATACTTCCAAGTAGCGCATCTTCATCAACTGAGGAAAATCCATTTCCTCTTTCACTTCCCAATCACTACGAACTTCAACTGAAGAGTCTCGGGGTTTCTGCAGTTGAAAACCATTAGAGGAAAAAAAAGTTATAGTCCATACAAAACATAAATAAAAGACAGGCTAAAAATATGAAGAGCTGGCCTGGTGCAGTGGCTCATGCCTGTAGTCCCAGCACTTTGGGAAGCTGAGGCAGGATGATCGCTTGAGCCCAGGAGTTTGAGGCTGCAGTGAGCTATGATTGCACTACTGCGCTCCAGCCTGAGTGACACGAGATCCTGTCTCAAACAACAACCACACAAAACAGAGGGGCTCAGTGGCCCTTTGGGAGGCCAAGGCGGGCAGATCACCTGAGGTCAGGAGTTCGAGACCAGCCTGTCCAACATGGTGAAACCCCATCTCTACTAAAAATACAAAAATTAGCCAGGCATGGTGATGCATGCCTGTAATCCCAGCTACTCAGGAGGCTGAGGCAGGAGAATAGCTTGAATCTGGGAGGCGGAGGTTGCAGCGAGCTGAGATAGCACCACTGCACTCCAGCCTGGGTGACAGAGCAAGACTGCGTCTCAATAAAAGAGAGAAAAGAAAAAGAGCTTTTATTCAATAAATGGAGTGATGGAGTGCTGACTGTTTTATAAGACAGAATCCCTGACTCCCAGGAATTTATGGTGTGGAGGAGGACCAAAGGGATCAAAAGTTCAAAAGCAAATGGGGTTCCACTCCCAGGTAATGATGTCACCTGATGAACATGTAGCAGGTCCTTTATATTTCTCTCGGGTTATTAACTATTCTTGATATAGCATCATATCCAACAAAATGTAGCTTCACTTTTGCTTACACGTGTTCTGTTCTCAGAATGCCCACACAAGCACACGCAGGTGAACGTTCACAGCAGCATCAATAATAGTCAAAAAGTGAAAAACAACTCAAATGTTCATCAGCATGTGAATGGCTCAAAACAACATGATGTATAATTCAAAGGACTCTTATTTGGCAATAAACAAGAAATGAAGCTCATCTGGGCTGGGTGTGGTGCCTCACGCCTGTAATCCCAGCACTTTGGGAGGCTGAGGTGGGTGGATCATCTGAGGTCAGGAGTTTGAAACCAGCCAGGCCAACATGGTAAAACCCTGTCTCTACAAAACATATGAAAAAAAAAAAAAAAAAAAAAAGCCAGACATGTTGGCACGTGCCTGTAATCCTAGCTACTTGGGAGGCTGAGGCGTGAGAATCACTTTAACCCGGGAGGCGGAGGTTGCAGTGAGCCAAGATCGCGCCACTGGCACTGCAGCTTGGGTGACAGAGTGAGAGTCCATCTTAAAAAAACAAAAAACAAAAACCAAAAAAACCAACAACAGATGAAGCACAGCTGAACTTGAACAACATGGGTTTGAAGTACATGGGTCTACTTAATATGCAGATTTTCTTCAAACAAACATGGATTGAAAATACAAGCCAGGCGCAGTGGCTCATGTCTGTAACCCCAGCACTTTGGGAGGCTGAGGTGGGTGGACTGCTTGAGCTCAGGAGTTTGAGACCAGCCTGGGGAACATGGCATAACCCCATATCTACAGAAAATACAAAAATTAGCCAGGCGTGGTGGTGCATGCCTATAGTCTCAGCTACTCAGAAGGCTGAGGTAGGAGGATCACTTGAACCCAGCAGGCAGAGGTTGCAGTTGGCTAAGATTCATGCCACTGCACTCCAGCCTGGGTGACAGAGCAAGACCCTGTCTCAAAAAAGAAAAGAAAAAGAAAACAGTATTCTTGGGATGCAAACCCCGAGTATATGGAGGGCTGACTTTTCATACATGTGGCTACCACAGGCCGAATGTGGGACTTGAGAATGTGTAGACTTTCATATACCGAAGGACAACTGTACCGACACATGCTACCACATGGATGACTCTTGAAAACACGCTAAATAAAAGCTGCCAGTTACTAAAGACCACATATTGTATGATTCCATTTATGTAAAATGTCTAGAACAAAAAATCCCGAGACAGAAAACAGATTCATAGCTGCCTGCGGCTGGGCGACTGGGGGTGCTGGTGTTTGGGTGTGCCTCCTGGAATTCATTTGGCAATCTGGTTGCTACTGCGGCAGTGTCGGGAGGTAGGGCCTTTAAGAGATTAGGTCGTTAAAAGGAATAAATGCCTCATGCCCTTCTCTCAGGAATGGGCTAACTACCCAAAGTTTAGCCCTTTTCTCTGTTGCACCCTGCTCCCCCTTCTGCTTTTTCTGCCATGCTATCAAGCAGCATGAGGCCCTCACCAGATGTGGCTCCTGATCCGGGACTTCCCAGTCCCCAGAACCATGAGCTAAAGAAACCGCTTTATAACTTACCCACTCTCAGGTATTCTGTTCTAGCAACAGAAAACAGATCAAGACAGGGTGACTGCTAAAGGGTAAGGGATTCTTTTGAGGGTGATGAAAATGGTCTGAAATTGACCAGTTACAGAACTCTTCAAATATATTAAAAACCACTAAATTGTATGGTATGTGAAGTATATCTCATCTAAGCTATTAATAAAGACAACCAAATAAACAGAACCAAATTCCAAGGCAGAATTCTGGTATAAATACATTACCTGTGATTTCTGATCCCATTTCTGCCTAACCCCAAATTGTTTCTGGAACTTTTTCTGCAGTCGAATGCGTTCTCTGGAAAGACAGAAATATGATCTCAGTGCAGACCTTTAAATCAGTGGCTTCTTCAAAAGGCACACGCTGCCATTCTCTTCAGCTAAACCTTACCATCACCACTAACTCCTTTAAACTATGAAAAATGGGCTTAGAGAAAGGAAGAGACCCAGACGGTGCATACTGGAGGTGTTAGAAAAGGTACACTGCCTCCAAATACTGACCAGATGATTTTACTTCATCTATAGTGACTGTTCACTGATAGTTCCAATCTGGGGTGTAGTGGCCGCTGGACCACACAACACCAGGAGGCTCAAAGGACCAGCATACATGGGGCTTCCTAGAGTTGACCCACAGCAGAACTGAGCCCAGGTAAGCTCCAGAGCCTCTTCTTGCCTGCCTGTGTTTCCCTTTAGCGCGCATGACCAGCACAAGGAGTTAGTTTCCTGCCCATGCTATCTGCCATGAACCAGCCTGAGAACGACAAGCTAAAAGGGGGCTTAACTGGTTGTAGAAAGTATTTTCCTTTTTTGCAGTGGTGGGGAAGACAACCATCCTCCTGCTTTGGTCCTGTGGTTTCCAAATACGGCCAGTCTGGGAAGGGTGTCTTGTTCCAGCAGGATGAAAATCTCACCTCTCTTTCTGTTTGGCACTCTTAGGCAGGATCTGCAGGTTGAACTGCAACATGTTCCGACGATCTTTGTCTCTGCGGAGGTTCCTCTGGGCATCAGCAAGAAACATCCATGTTAAAATCTTGGAGATTTGGCTCACAATAGGCAGAACAAGTGGGAGGTCTTTGGAGTAAATTTAGGATGCCAAATCCCAAGTTTCACATCTTACTCTGTGCTTTCACTCTACGGCATCAACAGCTTGGGGGTGTTAGGGGGTAAGTACTTGGACTTTGCTTAGACCTATACTCCCATGATATATTTTTCATTGAAGTATGTTTACTGGGTCTCATTAGATTTTCTGAGTTTGCCTCTTTAAATAATAATAGGCAATCTGACTGGACCATCTACTTAATAAAGTCTGCACACAGCAATTAAGTGTGGTAACAGGCACGGGTGCACCTTCTTATCCAGCACAAATGTTTTTAGCATACAAGTCTGATATCCTAGCTACTGGCAAACAGAAATATAAACAATTTAAATGCATCCCTGATCCTAGTGCAAGTTCACCTTGGTACCACTTGTTATGGAACGGTGACCCGAGATTCACGAAAAGACCTATAATATGCTTCCCTCTCTCATTAGGAGTCACAAGGTAGCATTTTTTAGCAGGTGATGGCCAACAGTAACAGCCCCAAGATGCTGTGGTTGCTGGCTCTTGGCCTACCTGGGCAAATCTCATTCGATTCCGCTGGTAGGCCGTCTTCTGTGTGCGCGCTGTATCCACCAGCTGGAAGCTACTTTCATCCTCCTCATGGAAATAAGCATATTGACTTCCACCACCAAACTGAGAGGAGTACTTATCTGGAGGCAAAGGTGATGGCATGTAGTAACTGCACCCACAGACTTTACCAGATACGCACCAGTCTAAAGCCTTGCTATTTCAAGTGTGGTCTTGAGACCTGTAGCATTGGCTGAAAGCTTGTTAGACACACAGACTCACAGTCCCACCCCATACCCACTGAATCAGAACCAGCATTTTAACAAGATCCCCGGATGATTCATATGCACATTCAATTTTGAACAACTCTGGCCTAAAGAACTTTCTAAGCCAAGAATCTGAAGGACTCAAACTAACCCATTTCACTCTCTGCGTTATTGTGTGAGAATCTGAGGTATTTATTGCTAACCACCATCTCCATTATCAGGGGCCCATGGCAGGTATGTCTAATAGATCACGATATACTTTCTTGCCAATCTCAGCCTCAGCTATCCTAACTTAGTTCTCCAGGCAGCCACCTCCAACTATCTGAAGTGGCAGAGAGAAAAAGCCTTTTTATGGTACCAGGATCTTAAAACCAGGGGTTTTAATTTTTTTTTTTTTTTTTTTGGAGACAGGATCTGGCTCTGTCACCAGGCTGGAGTACAATAGCATGATCTCGGCTCACTGCAACCTCTAACTTCTGGGTTCAAGTGATTGTCCTGCCTCAGCCACCCGAGTAGCTGGGATTACAGGTGCACGCCACCACGCCCAGCTAATGTTTTCAACAGGTTTTTAAAAGGGCCCAAAACCCCATTTTAATAGGCTAGACCTCTTTAATGAATGGTCTAAGTTTTGAGGGCTATTTCCAAAAATGTGGTTATTGTTAAAGCCCAGAATACATCCCTAAAAGTTATGAATTATTGTTGGCAGTTCCTTCCCATTCTAAAAAGCTTTCAGAAGAAGGTCATAAGAATAAAGAACAACTTTCCCAAGGCCCTGATTGGGGCATTCAGTTGCAGAAACACTTACTTGTGTACCTCTTATCTTGGTATGTGGCTCCTGTCCAGTCTGCAACCTACGAAGAACAAGAAAAGACAGAGAATGCACAGGTCAACCAGGCAAGTTTCTGCAGAACCAGAAATCCCTGAGCGCGAGAGGACAGCGTGGAAGAGTCTCAGAATTTGTTCACAACACCTCTGTAAGTGCCCAGCTCTTCTATGACTACACCCAGAGATAACCTTTCTCAGCTGGCATCCCTATAAGAAATTCAGGAGTTAAGATTTTGAGACAATAAAATCAAAACAGGGACTCGAGAGTAGCAGCCACAGCTGCAAAGATTCAGACTCCTGCTGACAGGCATGTACCTTTCCTAGCCGATCTCCTTTGCTGAACGGCTGGTAGGGCATATCCCGAAACTGCTCGGGAACAGCACAGGGACCCCAGCCTGAGGGGTTGTCCTGGATCACGGGTGTCATGAACTTTGCCATCTTCCAAAATCTGAAAAATATAAATCATGTGAGTAGCGGCATGAACGAAGGCCTCAGAGTACAAAACACCCTCCATTTGAAGTAAGCAAAGACATAAATGATAGAACTCAAAAAGCAACACGCAAAATGGAACCCTCAACTGTTGAGCGACTACTACTGTTTTTGTTAATTATACTGTGAATATGTACTTAAAACTGAGAAGGATGCAAACAAAACTGATTTTTCATATTTCATTAATTCCACGACACTCTCTTTTTACTGTAACATCTTTAAAATGAGGCTGCACCTTGTGCTTGACAGGGTGTCGTATTGATTGGTAGTTTTTCTTTTTCTGTGTTACATAAGTGTTTAAAAAAATTTAATGGTGTCAGATTTGATAAAATGTCCTAATGTTTTTTCAAATATAGTAACCTTGTTTTGGTTCTGAGATATACCTTCACCAATTCATACAAACTCAACTTCCCTAAGACTTAGTAGTCTTTTCTTTTTTTTGAGACAGAGTCTCACTTTGTCACCCATGCTGGGGTGCAGTGGCGTGCAACCTCCGCCTTCCGAGTTCAAGCGATTCTCCTGCCTCAGCCTCCTGAGTAGCTGGGATTACAGGCAAGCACCGCCTGGCTATTTTCTGTGTTTTTAGTGGAGACAGGGTTTCACCATGTTGTCCAGGCTAGTCTTGAACTCCTGACCTCAAATGATCCGCCCGCCTCGACCTCCCAAAGTGCTGGGATTACAGGCGTGAGCCACCACGTCCAGCCGCCTTAGTCTTTTCCATCTGCAAAATAAACAAGATCCTTGTTCTAAGCACTTTGTATAATGCCACACAAGTATTCAGACTTGCAAAAGTGCATTTATGTATATAGAGTGCTGAGAAAAAAAGATCTTTTAAGTATATCCTGAAATTCAATTTTCCTTTCTCATTGTTTCAATTTTCTGCCATCAACGCAAATCCTGTGTGCAGTGCAAGTGGACATAAAGCCAGGCAGAAGAACTGCCAGAGGGCCAAGGAGGTCCCCACAGACCTCAGGCCCAAAGTTGCCATGTTAAATGTTCACGAATACTGCCAGGCACTGTTCTTACTGTTTACCACTCATTCATTCATACAGTCCTGCCAACAATCCTGTGAGGTAGAAGCCAATGTTATCCGCACTCTCCAGATAAGAAAACCAAAGCACAGAGAAATGAAGAAATTGCCCAAAGTTGAAATGCTAGTGGATTAAAAATGTGAACCAAAGCAGTCTGACCCCAGAGTCTGCACTCTGCATAATGCTATAGCCCTCTCGGGAATTAAAAAACCGGCGCTCTATAGCAGATGGCTGCCCGACACTTCCTATAAAAAAACCTATGCATTTATCTTCCGTTGTAACCTTCTGAAAATGCTTAGAAGGCGAGTTCCTAGAGGAAAATTCACTACACAAGTATTTCTTGGAGGCCGGGCGCGGTGGCTCACGCCTGTAATCCCAGCACTTTGAGAGGCCGAGGTGGGCGGATCACGAGGTCAGCAGTTCGAGACCAGCCTGGTCAACATGGTGAAACCCAGTCTCTACTAAAAATACAAAAATTAGCTGGGCGTGGTGGCGGGCACCTGTAATACCAGCTACTCAGGAGGCTGAGGCAGGAGAGTCGCTTGAACCCAGGAGGCGGAGGTTGCAGTGAGCCAAGATCCTGCCATTACACTCCAGCCTGGGCAACAGAGCAAGACTCCGTCTCAAAAAAACAAAAATCAAATGTTTCTTGGAGGCTGGAGAGCAATCAAAAGAACAGGTATGCTGAACTTAGTAAACTCTCCTCAAAGCCCCATGCTGGGGAGATTGAGGCTTCCTTCAGAGATGACATTTGGGTGACAGCAACACAGGATGAACCTAGAAGTTTCATCTTTCTAATAGAAACTATAGGAAGAGGACAGAAGAAAAAGGGTGGTGGTCTCAGAACAATTCGTATTAAATAAATATTGCTGAGCTCCTACGTGTTAGGCCCTACGCCAGATAATTTAACACCATTGACCACCCCCCCACCCCCACTTTAGAGGCAAAAATTTGAAGCTCAGCCTACTCAAGCAGCTGACCTCATCATTTCAAAACAGATTTGATTTCCAGGGTTGCCTGCTGTCAGTCCAGCCTTCTTTCCATTATATTACAGCTGGGCAGCAGCCCGCAAAGATCAGAGGTTTGAGACCGTACACAATAATACCAAGACAACGAGTCTCAAAACACACTTTAAAAAATCGGGTTCTGTCAGAAGCTCAAGAAGGGAAGAGGCCCGAGGCTCGACCTGCATCACCTCCCTGGAAAGCCAGGGGTGAGATACCCTGGCTTTAATAAATTTTTTTTTTTTTTTTAAGAGCAGAGCGGAACCAGGAGGAGAAACTGAGCCGCTCAGCAAAAACGAAGTAACAGCTGTACTAGTCACAGGGGCAGGATAGGGAGGTTCCAAGAGGGCACTCAGAAGGGGCTCTGTGGTTGGCAGGCCACTACAGATCATAAGCCGTCCATCGCTGAACAGGGGGTGGGGTAGATTTAAGATCAGAGATCAAATCTACTTCTCTATCCTAGCCTCCAGTTTCACAAAAAAGGGAAGGTAACCTATGCACTGTGAATTCCTAAGAACAGGGGCCAAACACCGCTCAGCCTGGTACCCCTAAGACCTCACTCAAAAAGTCAGGGAGTTTTCGGCCACTTCAGAAAGACTTTGTTGTTACCCCTCCGTCTTAACCCAGATGAGTTAAGTGACAATCAAATTCACCCAGCTCATGGGCACTGAGCAGGGCCTAGGGCCAGGGACCTCACCCACAAGGTCGTGTCCCGCGTTCAGTAGCGTGCGGGACGTGGGGCCCCCGAAAGTGGATTCCTGCCCCGCCCAGCGGAGGGACGGCAACAGCAGGAAGGGACTAAGAGAGGTCTCTTCCGGGAGGCCCCCGAAGGCTGGACCTAGTCCGAACCGGCTCCGGAGGGCCGCAGGAACCTATGAAACACGCCGCTCACCTGTAACGGCCTCGGCCGGCCGGGATGGCAACAGATGGTGCGTGCCGGGGACCGCGTTAGCAGCAGCACTCTTGAGAAACCAGGAAAAGAGGAAACATGCGCGCGCAGCGGGCGCCGCCGTAAACACGACCGGCGCTGTCGTAAACTGCTCTTCCGCTTCCTCTGGGTTGGGCGGAAGAACTCACGAGCCGTAAAGCGAAGGTCCACCCGGAAATCCGTTATTGCGTTTCGCCAGGCGTCCTCATTAGCCTCCGAGGCGTCGAGACGCGAGAGGTGTGATTGGTACTACGTCAGGCGGTATCCGGGGACGCCCAATCATCACTGAAACTTGCGGCAGCGCAATCGAAGCTCGAGGCGGTGAGTGGCTGGCGTCCTTCTGTGTCCCACAATGCTTCGCGGCGCGCCTCAGCCCCCATGTATCCCACCGTCACCCACGACTCCCTGCCTGTTCTACCTGCCTGCTTAGTGTGAAACTCAGCGCAGGGGAGGTCGGTCGGGGTCTTAGGCGGACCTTATTGTTACCCCTTCGCCTTTATAGTTGTGGAAACTGAGGCTCAGAAGTGCCAAGTGACCTGCCTAGATCAGACTGTTAGTTTAGGGTTCTAACCGCCAGAGTTCAAACCATACTTCCACAGTTCTCAAACTTAATTGTAGGACAGAGATTTCTGGAACACTGTTTTTATTTTTATTTATTTTTTGAGACAGGGTTTCGCTCTGTCGCCCAGACTGAAATGTAGTGGCAGGATCACGGCTTATTGCACCCTCGACTTCTCAGGTACAAGCGATCCTCCCAGTTCAGCCTCCCGAGTCGTTGGGTGTACACAGGCACGCACCACCACGCCTGCCTAATTTTTGTATTTTTGGTAGAGATGGGGTTTTGCTATGTTGCTCAGGCTGGTCTCAAACTCCTGAGCTCAACGGTCCACCCACTGGGGCTAGGGTTACAGGCATGAGTCACCGTACCCGGCCAGCTAATAATTTTTAAAAATTTTGTAGAGACAGCGTCTCACTATGTTGCCCGGACTGGTCTTTAACTCCTGGTCTAAAGTGGTCCTCTCGCCTTAGCGTCCGGAGCAGCTGAGGCTACAGGTGCATGCCACCATGCCTGGCTAATTTTTTTTTTTAGATGGAGTCTTGCTCTGTCTTCCAGGCTGGAGTGGAGTGCAGTGGCGCTATCTCAGTTCACTGCACCCTCCGCATCCCAGGTTCAGGTGATTCTCCTGCTTCAGTCTCCCGAGTAGCTGGGATTGCAGGCGTGTACCAACATGCCTGGCTAATTTTCCTTTTAGTAGAGACGGGGTTTCACCTTGCTGACCAGGCTGGTCTCGAACTCCTGACCTCAGGTGATCTACCCACCTCGGCCTCCCAAAGTGCTAGGATTACAGGCGTGAGCCACTGCGTCCGGCTGCCTGGCTAATTAAAAAAAAAAAACTTCTGTGGAGACGAAGTCTCATCATGTTGCCAAGGCTAGTCTCGAACTCCTGGGCTCAAGCAGTCCTCCTGTCTCGGTCTCCCAAAGTGCTGGGATTACGGGCGTGAGCCACCACACCTGACCAGGATAGTATTTTTAAAAATTCAGATTCTGGGTCTCATTTTGATAGATTATACGGATATGTTTATGCTGGAGCCCAAGAGCTCCGCATTAGCTGTGATTCTGAAGTGACGACTCAGGAACTGCTTTACTACAGTAGATAACAGTGCTGTCCTCTCAGCAACTCCCAGGCTATGGAGTTCCTCCTGGTGTCTTTCTTTCGGAATTTTAAAACAATGAAAGATAATCTGAGGGCATGACTTTATTCAAACCTCAGATCCTTTCTACCTGACATAGGTTTCCTTAGCCGCCTAGCATGTCTCCTTTATTAGAAAATATACCTGATGTCTAGGCTCTGCCACATTCTTTTTCTTTTCTTTTCTTTTTTTTTTGAGACAGAGTGTCGCTCTGTTGCCAGGCGGGAGTGCAGTGGCGCGATCTCAGCTCACTGCAACCTCCACCTCCCTGGTTCAAGTGATTCTCCTGTCTCAGCCTCCTGAGTAGCTGGGAACACAGGCATGCGCCACCATGCCCAGCTAATTTTTGTATTTTTAGTAGAGACCGGGTTTCACCATGTTGGCTGGGATGGTCTCAATCCCTTGACCTTGTGATTCCCCCGCCTCGGCCTCCCAAAGTGTTGGGATTACAGGCATAAGCCACTGTGCCCAGCCAGCTCCGCCACTTGATAGCTATGTGTGGCCTTCACATTCCTTGCCTTGTTTCCTTATTTGTAAATTGAAAATGATAATTAGAGGGCGCTGTGAGGGTGAAAATAAATGTGTGTGAAAGGACTTAGTAATTCCACTTATCATTTGGGTGAACTTGGACAGGTTATTCAACCTCTTTTTTTTTTTGAGACAGAGTCTCGCTCTGTTGCCCAGGCTGGAGTGCAGTGGCGAGATCTCGGCTCGCTGCAACCTCTGCCTCCCAGGTTCAAGCAATTATCTGCCTCAGCCTCCCGAGTAGCTGGGATTACAGGTGCCCACCACCATGTCCGGCTAATTTTTTGTGCTGTTAGTAAAGACGGGGTTTCACCATGTTGGTCAGGCTGGTCTCGAACTCCTGACCTTGTGATCCACCCGCCTCAGCCTCTCAAAGTGCTGGGATTACAGGCGTGAGCCACCGCACCTGGCCTATTCAACCTCTCTAAACCTGCTTATTCATCTGAAAAATGAGAATGCTAATAGCAGCACCTATTTCCATAAGCTCTCTCCCAACTGCTCATTTTTTTTTTCCTAATTTTTGTTAATGGTGTCTGGTGAATTGTGCCCAGTGGAAAGCCTTGTAGTCATCATTGGTAGTTCGTTTTTCCTTCCCTCCCACATTTAGTTCTTCACTATGTTCTCTTTATTCTACTTGCACAATGCATCTTGAATGCTATCACTTTTTTTTTTTTTTTGAGACAAGAGTCTTGCCCTGTCACCCAGGCTGGTGTGCAGTGGCGCAATCTCAGCTCACTGCAACCTCCGCCTCCCAGGTTCAAGCAATTCTCCTGCCTCAGCCTCCCAAGTAGCTGGGATTACAGGCGTGTGCCACCACACCTGCCTAATTTTTTGTATCTTTAGAAGAGATGGGGTTTCTCCATGTTGGTCAGGCTGGTCTCGAACTCTTGACCTTGTGATCCACCCGCCTCGGCCTCCCAAAGTGCTGGGATTACAGGCGTGAGCCTCTGTGCCCAGCCGAATGCTATCACTTTTTATCCCCATTTCACATCACGCTTGGATACACTCTTGCTGCTCTAGGGTTTCTTCTCTATATGGTGGTCAAAGGAATCTGTCCACAACCTTCTACTAGCTTCCCATTATATGCTTAGAGGGAAATATGAATATCTTTTTGTGGCCTGTGTGGTCACTGTCTACCTTTGTTATTTTTTTAATTTTTATTTCTTTGAGACAGGGTTTTGCTCTGTTGTCCAGGCTGGAGTGCAGTGGTGTGATCATGGCTCACTGCAGTCTTGACCTTTTGGGCTCAAGCAATCCTTCCACCTCAGCCTCCGAGTAGGTGGGACTAGAGGCTCATGCTGCCACTCCCGGCTAATTTTTAATTTTTTGTAGAAATGGGGTCTCACTATGTTGCCTCGGCTGGTCTGGAACTCCTGGGCTTAAGCCATCCTCCAGCCTTGGCCTCCCAATATGCTGGGATTACAGGTGTAAGCCACCTCACCTGGCTACTGGTCTACCTCTAGCCACCATATTCTTCTTGTGCCTTAAATACACTGAACTTCTTTCTTTTTCTTTTTTTTTTTTGAAATAGAGTCTAGCTCTGTTGTCCAGCCTGGAGTGCAGTGGTGTGATCTTGGCTCACTGCAACCTCTGCCTCGGGTTCAAGTGATTCTCTTGCCTCAGCCTCCCAAGTAGCTGGAACTACAGGTGTGTGCCACCACACCAGGCTAGTTTTTGTATTTTAGTAGAGACGGGGATTCATCATGTTGGCCAGGCTGATCTCAAACTCCTGACCTCCAGTGATCCATCCACCTTGGCCTCCCAAAGTGCTGGGATTACAGGCGTGAGCCACTGTGCCCAGCCCACCAGCCTTCTTTCCATCTCAGCAGGGCCTCTGGACTTGACGTTCTTTCTGCATGGCACACTCTTCCCCCAGGTTTCCTGGTAGTTGAATTGGTCTCATCATCTATGCCTCTGCTCGAGAGTTAACTCCTTATGCAGGTCTTTTCTGACCATCATTTCTAAAATAGGTGATTGTATTAGTTCATTTTCATGCTGCTGATAAAGACATACTGAAGACTGGGAAATTTACAGAAGAAAGAGGTTTAATGGACTTACAGTTCCACATGGCTAGGGAGGCCTCACAATCATGGCAGAAGGCAAGGAGGAGCAAGTCACATTTTACATGGATGGTAGCAGGCAAAGAGAGAGCGCTTGTGTAGGGGAACTCCCCCTTTTAAAATTGTCAGATCTTGTGAGACTTATTCACTATCATGAGAACAGCATGGGAAAGACCTGCCCCCATGATTCAATTACCTCCAACTGGATCCCTCTCACAGCACATGGGAATTCAAGATGAGATTTTGGTGAGGACACAGCCAAAGCGTATCACTGGCATAGAGTAGGTGCTTAAGTAGGTACTCATTGACTGAGTTAATGAATAAAAGAATCTGGCCAGTGGTGGTGTCTCATGCCTGTAATCCCAGCACTTTGAGAGGCCAAGGCGGGCAGATCACCTGAGGTCAGGAGTTTGAGACCAGCCTGGCCAAAATGGTGAAATCTTCTACTAAAAAAACAAAAATTAGCCAGGTGTGGTGGAAGGCACCCTGTGATCCCAGCTACCTGGGAGGCGGAGGTTGCAGTGAGCCGAGATCGCACCACTGGACTCCAGCCTAGGCTGCAAGAGCGAAACTCCATCTCAAAAAAAAAAAAAAAAAAAAAAAAAAAGAATCAAAATTGGAGGGCCAGGTGTGGTGTCTCATGCCTGTAGTCCCAGCACTTTGGGAGGCCAAGGCAGGTGGATCACCTGAGGTCGGGAGTTTGAGATCAGCCTGGCCAACATGGTGGAACCTCATCTCTACTAAAAATACAGAAATTAGCCAGGCGTGGTGGTGGGTGCCTGTAATCCCAGCTACTGGGGAGGCTGAGGCAGGAGAATTGCTTGAATCTCGTAAGTGGAGGTTGCAGTGAGCCAAGATCACACCACTGCACTCCAGCCTGGGTGACAGAGTGAGAGTCTGTCTAAAAAAAAAAAAAAAATTGGTATGAGATTAACTGGCATTAATGAGGACCACTCCTTGGCAGCAGACCTGTTGTATTTATGATCAATAATGTGAGATTCTTGCTTTCAAAGGGCTTCCATTCCAACCAAAGGAATGATGGCAGAAATGTTTTTTTTTCTTTTTAAAAATTTTTTAATTTTAATGATATATTTCATTTTACTCCATATATCCAAAATATTATCACCATATGATATAAAAGCTTTATTAATGGGAATGTTTTACATTCTTTTTGTGCTAAGTTACCAAAATCTGGTATATATTTCACATGCATAGCATAACTCAATTTGCACTAGCTATATTTCAAATGTTCAACAGCCACATGTAGCTAATGACTATTATATTGGACAGATCTAAATATAGAGTTTTCCCGAAACTTAAAGACGTTTCATGAAACTAGCACTTAGTAAGCGTGGACAAGAGAGGAATGAGATGAAGCTGGAGTGGGACAGGCAGTGATAGATCACACAGGGCCTGGTAGGCTTGGGAAGGAGTTTGGATTTTATACTAATGGCATTAGGTCACCTCCTACAAGAAGTCTTTCCTAATGTCCCAAAAAGAGTTAACCACTCCATCTCTTGTGCCACCATGGCTTTTGATGAAAAACCCAATATGGCACCCAGGATTCTTTATTATATCTTTTAGTATATACATGGCTGATTTCTCCTCAAGGGCAGTGAATATGTCTTTATTCATCTCTTTATTCCCAAGGCCTGGCACACCTCTTAGCATATAATAGGTACTATATGTTTATTGGAAGAGTGAATGAGTGGGGGTGCGAGAATGGATTCCTTCAGATCTATTTTCCAGCTCATTAATTCTCCCTCTAGCTATGTCTCATCCGCTATTTAACACATCCCTTGAGTTTTCATTTTAACAACTATGTTTTCATTTCTAAAATATCTGTATGGGTTCTTTTTCAAATTAGCCTGGTCAATTTAGAGTTTCTTCTACTTATCTCGTTTTGTGATTCTACATTTCATATCTTTAAATATTTCATAGTTATTTTATATTCCATACCGAATAGTTCCAATGTATCAAGTGCCTTGGGATCTAAATCTGCTGGTGATTGATTTTCCTGACTCTCACTCATGGTGGCTTATTTTCTTCTGTATCTGATTTTCTTCAGTTGTGAGTTCACATTTGTTCGATCTTAACCTGTCCTACTTTAGCAGTGGTTTTCAAAGTGTGGTTCCTGGACCAGCACAATAAACAGCACCTGGGAATTTTTAGAAATGCAAGTTCTAGGGCTGGGCACGGTGGCACACGCCTGTAATCCCAGCACTTTGGGAGGCTGAGGTGGGTGGATCATGAGGTCAGGAGTTCGAGACCAGCCTTACCAACATAGTGAAACCCCATCTCTACTAAAAACACAAAAATTAGCCAGGCGTAGTGGCATATGCCTGTAATCCCAGCTACTCGAGAAGCTGAGGCAGGAGAATCACTTGAACCCGGAAGGTCGCGGTGAGCAGAGATCGCTCTACTGCACTCCAGCCTGGGCGACACAGTGAGACTCCGTCTCAAAAAAAAAAAAAAAAATGCAAGTTCTAGAGCCCCCATCCCAGACTTGCTAAATGAGAAATGCTGAAAGTGAGGCCCAGTAACCTGTATTTGACAAGCCCTATAGAAGATTCTGACACACACTGGCGTATGAAAACCACTGCTTGCAAGATAATTTGGTTTACCTCTTTAGGAAGCCAAGGAGTGCTACCGACCAGCAGCCACTTTAGTTTTTATTTTTAATTTTTTAGTTTTTTATTGACTATGCCTTATAAAAGGACCAGCAGCCACTTTAACTTTTTGGGGCTGGGCTTAAACTAGAGTTGCAGGCTCAGCTTTACTATGCTGCTGCTGGCCTAAGGCTGTTTACTGCCTGTAGTGCTGGTATCATTTGCAGTCAGGGCAATCTTACCTTTAGCGCTGTGTTCTTCTCCACTGCTTTTCCCTCCTGTTCCAGCTCAATATAATTTTGTGGGAGGAGGAGGGGAGGGTTGAAGGAACTGTCTTCAAAGATTTCTGTAATTTACAGTGAACTCAAAAATTACATTAAAAGTCTGTATTATCCAGGAACGAGCTGTTTTACCATGGGAAAGCCCATCAGAGTACCCAACCCTCCATATGGCCAGAAAGAACAACTCTGTCTGAATACACGAGTTTCAGGGGCTGCTTGTGCCTTCACTCATTAGGGTTAAAACATGGTCTTAAAGCTGGAGGCCGCCTCTGACCTGACAGCTCCAAGTCCTGAGGACTCCTGCGCCCAGTAATCACCTCCATGGCGAAGCACTGTTCCTGCTCCCGCAGGCGGCTATAGGTCCACAGCAGGCTCTGAAAGTGCTCCCACAGCTGGACACGCTGCCCCAGGTCTGGGGGCCGCAGCCTGAGGGCAGAGCCAGAGAGGGCGGGAGAGACCACGAGAAAGCTGGTCTCTCCCACACCCAACAAAAGGACCAGCGTCCCAGCTCAGTGTTAGAGCCAGGTGAGCCCATGTGACCTGCCCACACAGCTGGGAAAGCGGGTCGGGTTTCTGGCCCAGCTCTAGCTGTGGAGTGGGGTGGGATAGGCACGGAGCCAGAAGGCAGGCAGCTGAGCAAATCACCTCACTCTTCAATCTCTGTCACACAAACACATGTCATATAAAGCCAGCTAGAGAGAGCGAGGGTGGTGCTTAAGCTTCTCACACAGAGGCCACTGAACACAGAAAGGTCTGGTCTATCATCAGGGCCCTACACAGGGTTGCAGCCATGTCGGATGCTGGCAAGGTCTGCACTGGCCAATGTGGTTGATGTAACAGGCATCTACCACCTGCAGCATTTGCCACTGAAACCATGACCTATCTGGGCTAAAATGACTCATGAAACAATGTTTGTGCATTTGAGAAATGCCTCGAGCACGTACAGCTTCCGCTGCAGGTCCCCCTCGCTCTTGGTGTGGTCGCCATTGATGGCAGTGAACAGGCATTCTCCAAACAGGTGAAGGACATACAGGGAGTTGCTGTTTTCCATGGAGAAGCAGGTGTAGGTGTCCGAGAGCTTCTCCAGCATCGTCATGGAGGAGATGATGACCGGGGCTAGGAGGGGGCTGAGCTGGTCCTCTAGGGCAGGGAGCTCTTCTTCCTCATTCTCTGACTGCCCGAACTTCAGCTGGAGACTCTCTTCAAACTCCTCATCCGTCCAGTAGAAGAGGACCTCTGCGCCCTCAGTGGCCACCAAGATGCACTTCATCTTGGTAAGGAGCACAGTGGAGCGTCCAGACAGCCAGAGGTTCAGAAAGGGCTGCAGTAGACAGACTCGGTGACTGCCTCATTGGAGAGCAGCACAACATCCCTGGTCCTGCAAATGTGGATCGCGGCGCACACAGCACCCGGCCTGCAGGACAGAAATGTTTTCTAAACTGAAAAAGGGGGACTACAGGTGCCTGCCAGGCCCTCCATATACATACATCCCCATATGTCTGTGTCTAGAAGTGAGATACACCGTTATTTCTGTTTTCTGATTGGCCTTTTTAGTTTTTGAGACAGCGTCTCCCTCTGTTACCCAGGCTGGAGTGCAGTGGTTCGATCTTGGCTCACTGCAACCTCTGTCTCCAGGGTTCAGGCAATTCTCCTGCCTCAGGCTCCGGAGTAGCTGGAATTACAGGCCTGCGCCACCTCGCCTGGCTAATTTTTGTATTTTTAGTAGAGACGGGGTTTCGCCATGTTGGCTAGGCTGTTCTCGAACTCCTAAACTCATGTTATCCACCCCCCCTCGGCCTCCCAAAGTGCTGGGATTACAGGTGTGAGCCACCGTAACTGGCCCATTGGCCTTTCTTGTTGTACTGTTCTGTCCCTTCCAGGTAAGACAGGTACATTTTCTGGTAGTAAGCTCCTGTGTCTTAAAAAAGAAAATAACATTCATTGAGTGCTTACTTTATGCTAGGCACTGTGCTATGGGCTTTATAGAAATAATTACCTCTCTGAAAAAAACAAAAACAACAAAAAAAATTACTTCTTTGATTCTTTTCTAAAAGTTCCTTGAAATTGCCATGGACTCTCCCATTCATGCAGGTGGGGAGAAAGAGGCTCAGAGTCGTTGAGTACTTGGCCCAGTGAGTAAATGATGGAGCCAGGATTTGAGAACAGTTTTGTGGACTCAGAAGCTTCCATCCCTTACAGGGGTGGTGAAGAAGGCCTTTCTGAGAGGCCCGAGAGGCCCCAAGGCAGAACCATCCAGCCAAGCCCACCCCAAATTCCTGTCCCACAGAAACCAAGAGAGATAATAAAAAGACGGTTGCAGGGTTGTCTCGCCCCTCCTCTGTCTCTTGCCTGCTCTCTCTAAGGAATTCAGAGCCTTCCCATCTTGAATACCAGCGGCAGCTCCAGAATTTCCCCATGGGACAGGCTTACTGAGAGCCATCTGTGAAGGGGGTAGCCCTGGACTTGCCTGGGAGCTGTGTCTGTGTAGCAGGTACTCTGCTTTCAGGAGGATGCAGGTTTTGTTGGGGGAGAGTGTTCCAGGGACTGTGAGGGGACTGAGCCTGCTCCTGAAGCCATCTCCTTTTTATTTTATTTTATTTTTTTGAGACAGAGTCTCGCTGTGTTGCCTAGGCTGGAGTGCAGTGGCAAGATCTTGGCTCACTGCAACCTCCATCTCCCGGTTCAAATGATTCTCCTGCCTCAGCCTCCCGAGTAGCTGGGATTACAGGTGCCCGCCACCATGCCTGGCAAATTGTTGTATTTTTAGTAGAGATGAGGTTTCACCATGTTGGTCAGGCTGGTCTTGAACTCCTGACCTCAGGTGATCCACCTGACTCGGCCTTCGAAAGTGCTGGGATTACAGGCATGAGCCACTGCGCCCGAAGCCATCTCTTGGTAAAATACTGCTGAGCATTCAGACAGAACAGAATTAGGAGAAAGAGAAGGAACCAGTATTGATTTCTTCAACACACTGTGCTAGGTACCTCATGCATTTCGATTATTCTAGGCTGTGAGTGAAGAGTTGTTGCCAGAATCTAAAGTGTGTTCTGAGAACTTGGCCAAATGTAGGGTGACCATATGACTTACCATTCAAATTTGGGACACTTTGGGGGTGACGAAGGGATTACTATCAATAATTATGCCCTGGGATTGTCTCACTTAAACTGGGAGGTATGGTCACCCTAGGCAGAAGGGAAGTAAAATGGTCCTCTATTACTGATTATCTGTTGCTGTGTAACCAATCACACCAAAATTTAGTGGCTTAAAACAACAACAGTCTTTTTATTATATCTCTTAGTTTCTGTGGGTCAGGAATTGGGAGAGGGCTTGGCTGGGTGGTTCTGACCTGGGGTCTCTCATGCGTTATAGTTTGGTGTGGGTGGAGCTTCTGTTTTTCTCTCTTTCCATTTAGTCTCAGGGTCATTCTGTAGTGAGTCCATGTGGGGAGTTCAGAGCAAGTATTCTGGCGAACAAGCTGGAAGCCATGCTGCCTTCTGTGATCTAGCCTCCGAAGTTATACAGCATCTCTCCCATCCCTGTAACTTGTTGGTTCCAAGTGAGTCACAAGCCTGCCTAGAGTCAAGGGCGAGGGAGGACAGAGACTGAATTTCTTGCTGGGTAAGGCACAAAGTTATGGAACAAGTATGTGGAGTGGGAGGTATTGTCGTGGCCATCTTAGGGGTGTGAACTCTGCCATGGATGCAGACTGGCCTTTTCTAAGAGTCATCAGTTTGGTTATCTGCAAACGTGACTGAAGAGTGTGGGGTACATCAATGCCAGGCAAAGTTTCTGAGGGAGTCTGGCTCAGAGGGGGAGGCCTGGAATACGATCCTAGTTTACCAAGGGGAACCTGGTCAGTTACCTTGCAACTTTGGAGAAACAGTGAATGGAAGTGTCCCTCAGTAGGGGACATTTAGGAAGGGGATGGTCACAGAGCCAGGGCTGGCATTGTCCAGGGCACAGGTTCTTGGTTGCACTGGCCCAAGCATCATCCCCATTTCCTGGGTAAGACTGTCCTCCCAAAACAGAGGGGACTTCAAGCTGCTCCGTGATAAACGCTTTTTTTTTTTTTTTTTTTTTTTTGAGATGGAGTCTGGCTGTGTCGCCCAGGCTGGAGTGCAGTGGTGCAATCTTGGCTCACTGCAACCTCTGCCTCCCAGGTTCAAGTGATTCTTATGCCTCAGCCTCCCGAGTAGCTGGGATTACAGGTGCCTGCCACCATGCCTGGCTAATTTTTGTATTTTTAGTAGAGATGGGGTTTCACCACGTTGGTCAGGCTGGTCTCGAATTCCTGACCTCATGATCCACCCGCCTCGGCCTCCCAAAGTGCTGGGATTACAGGCGTGAGCCACCGTGCCTGGCCGATAAATGCTTCTTAATGCTGTTGTTTATTCTGACTCCCTCCCACCAAGCAGTGCTGTGACAACGTGGATCCTCATGGAACTTGTGCTGTAGGGAAGCACGTGCTGGTTAGGCTGATGGAAGTGCTCCATTCTGCTGGTGGGGTATTTACTGTGCTCTCCAATAATAAATGGATCTTCTGCTATGCATCAGCCTTGTAAGTTTGGTCAAAGGGAGTCTGCCACCGCCTTGTGTGCAGAAAGATCCCGGATATCCTGTGGTGGATTCACCTCATTGGGACCGGTCAGTGTGGCCAACCTCTCTTCCAGAGTGGCAACTTGCGTTTCCTTGCTTATCTTTTAAGAAGCACCATAGGAATCATCATCCCATTTTATAGACGAGAACACTGAGGCTCAGAGAAGAGGAATGTCTTGCCCCAGGTGAGCCAGCTGGTCAGGGTGCATTTGGAATGGAAACCCAGGTGTGGCTGAAACCAAAGCTGGCACTCTCCATGCACAATTCCCAAACCCCTAAAGCTCTGAAAATCTAAAGCTTTTTCATGAGATTGGGGCAAGCATTTGATGGCAAACCTGATATGAATTGGATGTGAGGTTATTTATAGTCTTTATTTTGTCCCACTTAGCGTGAATATTTATACATTTTGCTGCAGAAAAATTAAAGGGTTTATGGAATATTGCTCCAGAGCTCACTGGCATGTCACCTGATATGCGGTAGATCCACTCGAAAACCTTTCAGGAATCCAAAGAATTCCAAGTTATAAAGCACATTGAGGCCGGATGTGGTGGCTTCAGACCTGTAATCCCAGCACTTTGGGAGCCCACGTGGGGCAGCTCACCAGAAGTCAGTAGTTTGAGACCAGCCTGGGTGAAACCTCATCTCTACTAAAATACAAAAATTAGCCAGGCGTGGTGGTGGGTGCCTGTAATCCCAGCTACTGGGGGAGGCTGAGGCATGAGAATCGCTTGAACCCAGGAGGTGGAGGTTACAGTGAGCCAAAATCGGGCCACTGCACTCCAGCCTGGGCGACAGAGTGAAACTGTGTCTCAAAATAAATAAAATAAAATAAAATACATAAATTGATAAAGCACATTGAGCCGCGAGGATTTCAGATAAGAAATTGTGGAGCTGTGCTACCTGTACCAAACTTTTCTGTCTCGGTTAGGCAGAGATCACTACCCCCATTTTGCAGATGAGGAAGACTGAGGGCAAGGAACATGGTGTCCCAGGTAGGACGGCAGCCATTTTATCATCCTGTTGGAGGGTGTGCCAGCAGGAAAGGAAGCTTTTGAGTCACCAGCCCACCCCAGCCTCCCAAGAACCTTGTTGTCTCAGCAAAATTTCAGAACTAGAAAACCTGGAAAGATTAAAGCCCCAAAGAATGCCGCAAGTCCCCCAGGAAGAAAGGGAGGCTTTGCTGTGCGTTCCAGTGGTCGACATTCTAAATCATTTTTTATTTCAGCTGCATGTACACTCACCCATCACAGGACCAGTTCTCAGAATAGAGAGGTACCTGTTGAATCATCCACCCTACTTCCTGCCTCGTGTGGGCATGTCTCCAAGTGCTGAGCCATCCGCTTCGCTGCCGTGGCCTGAGATATATCAGGATTTGCAGGCCTGGCGACAGGAGACAAAATAGATTCCCATTTCCTTCAGAACCATTTAGCTAGTTTAGAGAGTGTTTGACTGTTTCAATGGGATGAGCAATAACCAGGCCTCTCCTTGGCTCCTTCTCTCTGCCCCATATGTTTTCTTCTGTTGGAAGCTGGGATTTGGTGTCTTAGGGCCAAAGATAAATACTGATTTTGGCTCGATCTGGCCGCACAGCTGTGGGCTAGTAGGTGCCCCTCTCTGAACCTCAGGCCCCCACTTTCTGCAGCACAGTGTTGTTCTCATCTCTGTTTTTTTTTTTTTTTTTTTTTTTTTTGAGACGGAGTCTCTCTCTGTTGCCTAGGCTGGAGTGCAGTGGTGCGATTTCAGCTCACCGCAACCTCCATCTCCTGGGTTCAAGCAATTCTCCCCACCTCAGCCTCCCGAGTAGCTGGGATTGCAGGTGCCTGCCACCAGGCCCAGCTGATTTTTGTATTTTTTAGTAGAGACAGAGTTTCGCCATGTTGGCCAGGCTGGTCTCAAACTCCTGACCTCAGGTGATCCGCCCTCCTCAGCCTCCCAAAATGCTGAGATGACAGGCATGAGCCACCACATCCGGTCTCTCATCTCTTCATACCACATGCCTTGGTTCCCACTGCCCCGGCAGGTGCCTGGAGAGCCTTGTGGCTGGGGCTGAGTGACCGCAAGGTGATATTTAAGGTGGTCTCATGGAGCAGTCTGACATCACTGTAATGCAAGCAGACATCTGGGGAGTCAGACTGCCTGAATTTGAATTCCAGCGATTTAAATTTTTACCACTGTTGTGTGACCTTGGGCAAGTTGTGTGACCATTTGAGCCATAGCTTCTTCATCTGTAAAATAGATGGAATCATAGCATGTACCACTTCGGGAGGGAGGGAGAATAGAATTAGGTCAGATTATATATGTGACATGCTTAAGGCAGTGCCTGGCATGCAAATAAGCCCTTGATACATGCCAGTGGGGTTACTCTGGTTACCAGAAACTTGGAAGTAGGGGCTTTGGCTGGGGCAAGATCTTGCAACATTTAAAAAGCAATCACTGACCGGGCACGGTGGCTCATGTCTGTAATCCCAGCACTTTGGGAGGCCGAGGCAGGTGGATCACGAGGTCAGAAGATCGAGACCATCCTGGCTAACACGGTGAAACCTCGTCTCTACTAAAAATACAAAAAATTAGCCGGGTGTGGTGGTGGGCGCCTGTAGTCCCAGCTACTCGGGAGGCTGAGGCAGGAGAATGGCATGAACCCGGGAGGCGAAGCTTGCAATGAGCCAAGATCATGCCACTGCACTCCAGCCTTGGTGACAGAGAGAGACTCCGTCTCAAAAAAAAAAAAAAAAGCAATCACTGGTCACTTGTGAGGAACCAGGCCCCGAGTTGGTCACTCAGCGTTCAGGTGGAGACCTTGCCATGCTATCAAGTAACATAGAGTCTATTTTTTTTTTTTTTAAGATGGAGTTTCACTCTGTCGCCCAGGCTGGAGTGCAATG
Source organism: Pan troglodytes (assembly GCF_028858775.2). Taxonomy (NCBI): domain Eukaryota; kingdom Metazoa; phylum Chordata; class Mammalia; order Primates; family Hominidae; genus Pan; species Pan troglodytes. Next base: position 38,554,154 of record NC_086016.1, read on the forward strand.
GCACGATCTAGGCTCACTGCAACCTCTGCCTCCCACGTTCAAACGATTCTCCTGCCTCAGCCTCCCGAGTAGCTGGGATTACAGGCGCCTGCCACCACACCCGGGTAATTTCTGAGTAGAGACAGGGTTTCACCATGTTGGCCAGGCTGGTCTTGAACTCCTGAGCTCAAGTGATCCACCCGCCTCGGCCTCCCAAAGTGCTGGGATTACAGGTGTGAGCCACTGTGCCCAGTCAAGTAACTCAGAGTCTAATGGGGAAAGTAGATGTGGCTAATCCAGGGGCTGCAATACCTATAAAGTCCTTAATCAAATATATTTTGCGTCTATGTTTAAAAAGCAGATTTCACCTAAAAATCTAGTTTTTCGGCTTCTCTTAAGATCTGGCAACACCGGGCTGGCCTTCCTGCGATACGAGAAGAAGCTGGAGCTGAATAGGAGTTGCCCCCTTGGCCAGGGGCTCTCTACTTTGCCTCAATCCCCACTACTCCCTATTGCACCAGATTCAAACTTCTTCATAGTCATGCATGTTTGCCGCTGGGGCCTGTGGGAGTTTGCTGATAAGTTGCAATGCAATGCTGTGGGTGCTGTGAGAGCACAATGAGCAATAATAACTCAGCCTTGGGCAGTCAGGAAAAGCTTCCCAAGGGAGGCGAAGTCACAGCTGCTTCTCTATAAAACCTGCAGATGCTGCTGAACAGCCTCATCTTTATGGCTCAAGGACATGAATAAAGGACGCAAAGTCAGAGCTCACGAGGAATCTCTGGCATAAAGTGACTGAGGCCCAGTGACTTATCTCGGGTCACACAGCCTGCTGATGGCAGAAGTGGGGCTAGAACTAGGATTACCAACCAGAAACCTTTTTGGACTACTTTCCCTAGAACCAGAGCTGTCAACCAGAAACAGTTCTGGGCCACTCTACCTCCCCTGTCTCTGGATTCCTCGGGAGTTAGGAGGATTTGTACTCTGGGATCTTAGACTTGAGTCCTGTCTCTGCCATTTACTTGCAGTATGACCTCAGATGAGTCACTTCCTTTCCTTGAACCTCAGTTTCCTCATCTGTAAGGTAGGGCTAAGGATTCTGACCTCAAAGGAGTGTTCTGAGGGCCAAACGTTGGGAAAGTGGACAGGAGGCAATCTCAGACATCTCATTAGCTCAAGAGGACTCTAGATACCTGAGGGTCATTATGACTGTTGACAAATAGCCACCTTCTCCCAAGAGATTTTGTTACCATCTGTTTAACAGTGACCTTGAAAGGGATCCATCCCCCACTTTGCCCTTGCCAGTCCCTTAAAGGAGCACGCATAGCCTTTGGTCAGGCTTGGACCCTGGAAGGGAATGCTTTGGGATTCTCTGACTTTGGGTGTGAACTGGGCCCTGGATGCAGAGCCCAAGGGTTCCTCTCTCCTGGGAGGCTCCAAGGTCACAGCGAGTACTAGGGTAAAGTTGGGAAGGAAGCAGAATTTCCTGGGCAAAAGAAATGTCAATAATTCTTTTGTTTTCTTCAAGGCACCTACCTGCTTATCTGGGGCTCCCCTTAAATCCCATGTCTGTGGCTGGAACTATTGAGACTCTCCTACTTTGAGGAGGTCCCACTGTCCTGAGTTCAAATCCTGACTTTTCTCCTTATTAGTTGAGTGTGACTTTGGTTGGACAAGATTTCAAATTCCTCTAAACTCCAATGTCCTCATCTACAAAATGGGCCTCTTAGAGTACACATTTGGTAAGGTTTAGTGGGAATTAAGTGAGATTATGTGTGAAAGGGTTTAGCACAGTGTAGAGCTCAGTCAATGCCCGTTATTACTGTGATTGGAAATTAGAATGATTGCCACCCATCGTGTTTATATAACACTTGACCATTTCTGAACTTATGCTTCTCTTACGCCATTTGATCTTCGCAATGACTCTTTGAGGTGGCCGGTGCAGGGATCATGACCTCATTGCACAGATGAGACAACTGGAGCTCAGAGAAGGCAACAGTCTACTCAAGGTCACACAGCTTGAGTATGGCAGAGTGGCAGAGCCAAGTTCACTTCTTGTTCTTTTTTTTAAGATGGAGTCCGGCTCTGTTGCCCAGGCTAGAGTGTAGTGGCACGGTCTTGGCTCACTGCAACCTCCGCCTCCCGGGTTCAAGCGATTTCCTGCTAATTTTTGTATTTTTAGTAGAGACGGGGTTTCACCATGTTGGCTAGGCTGGTCTTGAACCCCTCACCTCAAGTGATCCACCCGCCTCGGCCTCTCAAAGTGCCAGGATTACAGGCGTGAGCCACCACACCTGATCTCAAGTCTTCTGAGATGAAGATTAAACAGCACCTTCCACAGGGTCAGACCGGACCAGACAAGACCAGGCTTTGACCACGTGGTTGGGTTGTTCCCTGGGTGCTTCATATCTCCCAAAAACTCCTTGATAGAAATAATCCACAATGCTGTTTCAAACCTTTTTTGCCTCTGTTTATACTCTGAGCCTGTACCACCTCTAGGGGCGAAGAAACTTCTTTCTCCGTGGCGTCAAACGGACTTTTCCTTGCATTTGTCCTAAAAGGACCTCAGCAGCCCCTCCCCGTTGGGTCCGTCAAAGCACTCTGCCAGAAGGTCTGTGTGTTCTTCACTGTGGCCACATGATGGCGCTGCTCCACAACTCATGAAAAATCAGGCCCAACCCACCCCTCACCCCCCGCCCCCCGGACTGCATTTCAACGCATCAAAGATCAGTTAAACACCTACTATGTGCAAGTGACTGTGATTGCTCCGGGGAGGGCTTCAGTTATTCAATACTGTTATGTTTAGCTATATTAATAATAGCCGTAATAACATCGGTACAGGGCTTCATAGTTTATTGAGCAATTTACGTGGATTATCTGGTTCTATCTGCCAAGCAGTCCTGATGCGTTAGATCAGGTGGGTCTTTCTGTTCCACTTGAGGAGGAAACTGAGGCACGGAGGGTGATAGAACTTATGTAAAGGCACGGGGGAGAGAGGCACATGGTAGGCATTTGATGAATTACAGGTGGTGGATGGAATGAGGCCGACCCAGGCATCTATCTCCTCCAGGTTGTTATTCATCAGTGAGGGCCGGGATTGTATCTTATTTGTCTTTCCATCCCCACTCCTAGCACGGCTTCTGATTGAGGGCTTCCACAGACCTCTGTGGCAGGGAGAGGAGAGGCAGGGGGATTCCCTGTAGGCTGCAATGCTGAACAGCTCCTGGAAGGCTCTCTGAGGGTGTGCAGGCTGAGAGAGGTGGCTTCTGGGCTGGAGACTGCAAAGAGAGGAGGTCACTACCTTCACCGTGTAGCATTTGCAGGACATGAATGACTCACCATAATTCAGCCCCTGAAGGCACCAAGTAGCTGAGTGGTCAGGATGATTCATTCATTCATTCAACAAACGTTTTCTGAGTGCCTGTTACATGCTAAGCATTAAGAATGCAGGTATGCAAACACAGCCTCTGTCCCCCTGGAGCTTCCAGAGCAGTGAAGGAGATGGAGGGCAAAGAGCTAGCAATGCGGTTTGGTTTGAGTTGCCCAGAAGTCTGTACTGAGTGCCACGGGGTAACCAAGTCTAGTGGTGCAGGGTGAAGGCTACAAGAGGAGGAGATCTTTTGCAGGATTTGAAGGATGAAATGAATTTGCAGATAACCAGACAAAGAAAGGTGCATGAGGACTGGGGGAAGGAAAGCATCAGGGGCAGTGGGGTGTGTACGGGCAGGAGCTGTCAAAGGGCGTCAGTCATGTGTTTGAAGATGGGTAACAGATGCAGTAGGAAAGACAGTGGTACCAGCAGGGAGGGCCTTGAAAGCTATTCTGAGGACTGTGAGTTGCATCTTGTATTTGTCAGGGAATCACCATGCTGGGAGCTCTGCTAGGAGCTCAGAGTTCCATGGAGAAGGTGGGCAAAGAGAGGCCCATCACTCATGTTTACTGAGCCTTGACTATTTCGTGGTGCTAAGCACTTCTTGGGCCTTGGTTTATTGTCTGTCTTACAAGGCAGGTACTGTGATCATCCCCATTTTATAGACGAGTAAACTGAGACTTGGGATACTGACATAAGTTTTTCCCAAGGTCATAAAACTGGTACTAGTGGAGTCAGGACTTGTCTTTTTTGTTTTTTAATGGTCACCTTTACTAAAGCTGAAGTGTATGGGTTTTTCACGGATGGGGTACAAAATTCAAAAGGCTCAAAAAGTCCCAAGTGAGGTTGCTCTTCTTTTTTTTTTTTGGGGATGGATTCTCGCTCTGTTGCCCAGGCTGGAGTGTAGTGGGATGATCTTGGCTCACTGCAACCTCTGCCTCCCGGGTTCAAGCGATTCTCCTGTCTCAGCCTCCTGAGTAGCTGGGACTACAGGCACATGCCACCACGTCTGGCTAATTTTTTTGTATTTTTTAGTAGAGACAGGGTTTCACCATGTTGGTCAGGCTGGTCTTGAACTCCTGACCTCGTGATCTGCCCACCTTGGCCTCCCTCCCTCCCCGGAGGTGACTACTCTTACACTTTCTTGTGTTTTTTATTTTCTAGAGACTTTGCCTGTTTGTTTTGTGAGAGGTGTTTTATATAGACATAAGCACAAAAGGCAAGACAAGACAAGTGCCTGTTAACTACAAACAGGGGCTTTGGGAAGAGCCAGTGTGGGTTTAGATCTTGACTTTTTCTGAGAGCCTGACAAGTGTCACCATTAAATGATGGTTTGGACAAAGGGTGGGCGGGCTTGGAGGGTGGGATGAGGATGGCAGGGGGTAGGGACGTGGACATCAAGAGGTCTGTGTGCGCAAGTGTGACGGTGTGGGCCTGGACTGGGGGTGAGGTGATCAGATGGGGACAGGAAATGGGGACTGCAGAGGCCTGGTGAGAGACAGAGCAGGGACGAGGCAGGGGAGAGCGGCTGCTGCGGGGCTGTCATAGCCGGCAGGCGTTTGGCAGGGCAGAAGGCACAGTAAGAGGAAGAGAGGCAGCCTGCGGGCTTGGCTTGGGACAGCCTCTCTAAGGCTCATGCTGACTCTCGAGCAGTTCCAGCTCAGCAGGCCATGCACACGAACCAGGAAGCTGGGTGGACTGGGCTGGGAAGGAGGCCATGGGCTCAGGAGCCCGGGAGATCTGGTCCCAGTGCCCAGTGGGGATTCTGGGCAAGCCAATTCCTCTCCAGGCATCTGTGCAGGTCAGCGCCGCACGGAAGCCCCTCGTCCCTGTTGGTCTTCACTGTAGAGGGAGAGGCAGGGAAAGGCTTGGGAGATGCCGGGCTGGGATGGGCTAGGGGCTTGGAATGCCTGCCCAGAGGTTTTCAGGGCGGCATCTGAGCAAGTGTCCACAGTGTGCAGAGCTCTCCCAGGCAGGATGGGCACCTATACATGCATGCATATGTGTACTTTACATGTTATATGTAATACAATGTAATACATGTTATTTTGCTTGGTTCCCACTTCCCCTTTTAGAAGCCAGTTGATATATAATGAGTTGGTGTCCTCCCATTCTTTTTGATGCACAAACGGCTCATTGAGGATCCTAAGTCTGTGCCCCAGTCCCCATAGTCTGTTCACTTCCTGGCTTCCTGGAAGAACAAAATGCCCCCGCCTCCACTCGTTCTTTCCCTGCCCCACTCCTAGAATCAGCTGTTTTTCTAAGGAGCCCAGGTTTTCTTCCCTGAGAAATGCTATTTGGGTGGGGGAGAGGGAGGGAAGCAACAAGCTGTGGGGGAAGAGCCTCGATCTGGGCAACCCCTTTGCTCTTGTGACCTCGAGCAAGTCCCTCGGGGCATTAGGGGACCAGTTATGTCCTTTCTAGACTCATCTGAGGCCAAGAAGATGTGGGAAACATCCATCCTGTGTGCCTGGGGTCTGGAAAGGCACAGCCCCAGCTCTGCCCCTGTGTGGCTGTGTGATTCTGGGTTTCTTAACCTCTCTGAGCCTCAGAGTCCCCATCTGTGAGATAGGAATAACATGAGGCTTTTTTGTTGTTGTTTTTTTAGACAGGATCTTACTCTCTTGCCCAGGATGAAGTGCAATGGCATGATCCTGGCTCACTGCAACCTTGAACTCCTGGGTGCAAGTGATCCTCCCGACTCAGCCTCTCAAAGTGCTAGGATTACAGGCATGAGCCACTGCATCTGGCACGTGGATATTTCTGACTTATCTCAACTAGGGAAGGTACTTAATAAATGCTAATTCCCTTCTTCCTCCCCTTAATTATTTGACTTCAGTACCCCAGGAAATGAGGACTGGGATATCGGATGGTTTGGGAGAGGAGGAAAGAGGTGTCCAGGGAAAAGGAAGAAATTGGGAAATAGAAGACCATGGACAAATAAAAGAGGAGGGGTTAATTCAGAATAGGGAAGACGGGCCAGGCGCGGGGGCTCACACCTGTAATCCCAGCACTTTGGGAGGCTGAGACAGGCGGATCACGAGGTCAGGAGTTCGAGACCAGCCTGGCCAATATGGTGAAACCCCGTCTCTACTAAAAATACAAAAATTAGCTGGGCGTGGTGGCACTCACCTGTAGTCCCAGCTACTCAGGAGGCTGAGGCAGAAGAATCGCTTGAACCTGGGAGGCGGAGGTTGCAGTGAGCTGAGATCGTGCCACTGCACTGCAGCCTGGGAGACAGAGCAAGACTCCATCTCAAAAATAAAAAAAAAAAAGAAAAAGAAAAGAATAGAGAAGATGATTTTAATCATCAGAGCTTTCCAATAAAGGCAGGCTCTGGCTGCTTGGGGGAGGTTGAGAGCCTCCTGTCATTAGAGGTATGCAAGTAGAGGCTGAGGGATTGTGAGCCACACAGATGTGTTTGTGAGGACTCGCAATGGCCAGGAGGTAGATTCCTTCACTCAGCAAACTTTGGGAGAGGGCTGTCCTTGCCTGGTCCTGTAATGGGGCAGGGAAGCCAAGGTGAATAGGACACCATCCCTGGCCCCAGGGAGCGCCCAGCCCAGGAAATAAGCTAATCACTGAGATCCTTCTACTCTGCAGTTCTGTGCTTTGAAGCATCCAAGCCTGGGAGGGAGTTGGCTGGGGATTTTCAGTGTGCGCCTTTTGGTATTGATCCACTGGAGTTGGAGCTGGCTGGGGAATGGCAGGAGGAGGACGCCGCAGTGTTATTAGTGCGGAGGACACGCTGTAATCTGTCAGTGTCACCCCGGTTGCAGCTGGCCAGGAACCATCCTGCTGTTAACGCCTCCCTTCCCAGCAGCCATGGAGCACACAACTTGTACAGCACCTGCCAGTGCCTCCACCTCTCCCTGTAGGAGGGAGAGTGTGGGTATTTATTCTTTTTCTGCATCTCCCTAGCAGGAGTCCTCGTCTCCAATCACACTAATTTATTCAGTGTTTTCCAACACACCTTGGGCATTCCTACCTCTGTACCTTCAGTTACCAGAATTCCCTGCCAGCAGTGGTCACTCCTGTCCATTCATCCATCCACCTGTCCATCCATCCAATCATCCATCCATCCACCCACCTATCCATTCAATCATCCATCCATTCATCTGTCATCCATCCATCCCCCCATTCATCCATTCAATCATCCATCCATCCATTCATCCATCCACCCACCCACCTTCCATCCATTCAACTTTGCAATCCGCTTCAGTTCAGTTCAATTCAATTCACCTTTATTCAACTCATAAGATTACTGGGCTTTGCCACGTACCACACACATGTGATAAGTGAGGCATGCCTCTGCCCTCAAGGAGCCCATGGGAAGAATCCTCCCCATTCTCCATGGCCAGCTTTGCATCTCACCTCTGTTAATCCTTTGCCAGGCCCTTCTGCAGAAGCAATGGACTCTGAAGGGCTGTCCTGTGAGGGGAGTTCAGTTCTGGCTTTCATGAATTGCAGAGGACAGAGCTCAGTCAAGGAGAGAGGCAAAGGGTGGGGAGGAGGTGAGAGTGAGATGAGCTAGTGGGACGGGGATTTTGGCTTTGCGGAGGGAGCTGCTTCCAGTTAGCTGTGAGTACTCAGCAGTGTATTGGGGGATGAAGGGAAAGAGAAGGGGGCAAGGAAACCACTATTGGAGAAGTGGGTTAGTGTGGCAGTGAGGAGGTGAGCTCTGCAGCCAATGGACTACCTGGCTTATTGTCTCAGCTCCACCATATTCCTGCTGTGTGAACCTGGGCACATATCTTAACATCTCTGAGCCTCCATGTCCTCATTTGTAAAATGAGGATAATAAGACCTATCTCACAATGTTGCCTTTAGCATTAACACATGCAGTGCTTAAATTAATGCGTGGCACAAAGGGAGAGCTTAATAGATTCCAGCTGTGGTTGTGACTACTCCTATTACGTACCAGCTGCTATGCCAGGAGCTTTCATTCCAGTGTGTCCTCTGAGCTAACCCTGTGCGGGGATTATTGAACCCATTTTGCAGATGAGGAAATGAAGACCGAGGGAAGCTATCTCTTGAGTGCGCCATGCAGCTGGCGAAGGGTGGAGCAGGGCTTCAAATGCAGACCTTTCCAACTCCACTGTCCCTGCTCTCCTGCGTGCCCTTTCCTGCCTTTTCTCAATGGGTGAGTGCTCTGAGATGCAAAGATTGGAAGACTTCCATCCCAGCTTCTTTCTAGGGCACTCTTTTGGCCTTCTCTAGTTGTAGCCCTGAATTGTTAATTGCTGTTTCATGTATGTTTTCTCTGTTACCCAGAGACCATCAGATCAAGAAAAAAGATTTTCTTCTCCACGGCAACTGAAGTGTTGACTTTGACAGTGAAAGCTACAGAGTGTATGATGTTTCCCTTTTTGCCTTGCTTGCCGGGAAGCTTGTGCTTTTTGTCAAACTGCTTACTTCTCCTTTCCATGGTTTTGGTCTTCTACCTTTGACAGCCTTTTATTCATGAGTCTTACTGTAAGCTGTTCTACTCATAGAATAAGCTGAATAAATAGAAATTGAATTGAATGGAAAAGGATGGGTTACAAATTACAAGTAAATAATTCATTTTATATTTAATTTAATTTATTTATTTACTTTTGAGATGGAATATTGCTGTCACCCAGGCTGGAGTGCAATGTCGTGATCTCACTGCAACCTCCGCCTCCTGAGTTTAAGTGATTCTCCCGCCTCAGCCTCCCAAGTAGCTGGGATTACAGGTGCCCACGCCTGGCTAATTTTTGTATTTTTAGTAGAGATGGGGTTTCACCATGTTGGCCAGGCTGGTCTCGAACTCCTGACCTCAGGTGATCCATCCGCTTTGGCCTCCCAAGTGCTGGGATTACAGATGTGAGCCACTGTGCCCAGCCTGCAAGTAAATAATTCAAATAAAATCATGAGCTTCAGGAAAGAAAAATGCCTTTCTTATATCGGGCCATTGCCACAGTGTTTAGCCCTGAGCCCTGGTTCTGGCTGGGTGAAGTTTGCATGGAAAGCCCAGTGGTGATTTTCCCTGTTGTGTCTGGATCAGTGGCTCTCCTTGCACCTAGAATATAACCCAAAGGTCTTCCCTTTGGATTAGAGCAACAGTCCCCAACCTTTTTGGCGCCAGGGATCAGTTTCATGGAAGACAATTTTTCCACATACTGGGTGGGAAACTGTTTCTCCTCACATCATCAGGCATTAGTTAGAGTCTCATAAGGAACCGGCAACCTAGATCTCTCTCATGCACAGTTCACAGTAGGACTCATCCTCCTGTGAGTATCTAATGCTGCCGCTGATGTGACAGGAGGTGGAGCTCAGGTGGTAATGCTCCATCACCCGCTGCTCACCTCCTGCTGTGCGGCCCTGGTCCAAGGCCCAGGGATTGGGGACCCCGGGATTAGAGGACTGACCCCTGCTCACCTCTTCCACCTTATCTTGTGTCACTTGTCCCCTTGCTCACCCAGGATAACTACTGGAGTCATCTTTGAGATGTTCTCACAAGCCAGGTTCTTTCCCTGCTTCAGAAAAGAGGCTTTGTGGCTGGGCGTGGTGGCTCACACCTGTAATCCCAGCACTTTGGGAGGCCGAGGCAGGCGAACCACCTGAGGTCAGGAGTTCGAGACCAGCCTGACCAACATAGAGAAACCCGGTCTTTACTAAAAATACAAAATTAGCTGGGAGTAGTGGCACAAGCCTGTAATACCAGCTACTCGGGGAGGCTGAGGCAGGAGAATCACTTGAACCCGGGAGGCAGAGGTGGTGGTGAGCTGAGATCATGCCATTGCACTCCAGCCTGGGCAACAAGAGCAAAAACTACGTCTCAAAAAAAAAAAAAAAAAAAAAAAAGAAAAAGAGGCTTTGCATGTGCCGTTCCCTCTGCCTGGAGCCCTCTGCTCTCTCCCATCCCCTGCTTCTGCCTGGCTCATCCTTCCTACGCTTCAAATTTCTGCTGAAAGTCAGCATCTTAGGGAGGCCTCCCCTGACTGCTCTGTTTAAAGGGGTTGTAGTAGCCGGTCTGCAAAGACAACTCCCAGTGCTTCCTGGCCTCTCCTGTGTATGCTGCTATTCCCATCAAGAAATAGACTCTATTTCTCCTCCTCCTGGAAGTGGGCTGGGCCTTGGGCCTGGCTTTGGCCAATGGAATGTGGCAGAGGTAATTTACTGAGGCTTCCGAGGTGAGGCCTTCAGATGACTGGCAGCTTCTCCTTCCTGCCACCTGGAACCCAGCTGGTATGCTGTGGGAAGCCCATATCACATAGAGAGACACAGCGGGAGAAATGGGGTGTTCAGCTCAATAGCCCAGTTGAACCCCCAGCCAACAGTCAGCATGGACTCCAGCCATGTGCATGAGCCAGCCTGGCTGCTGCAGCCCAGGTGAGCCCCTGAATGACTGCAGGCCCAGCTAACATCATACGGAACAGAAGAACCACCCAACGGAGCCCACAGAACTGTGGGAGACAATAAAATGGTATTGCTGTTTTAAGCCACTAAATTTCCAGTCATCTAAAGAGAGGTTAATCCCTGATAAATTTCTCTCTTTCTCTCTCTCTCTCTTTTTTTTTTTTAGAGAGACAGATTCTCACTACGTTGCCCAGGCTGGAGTGCAGTGACTATTCACAAGTGCAATCGTAGTGCACTGCAGCCTCGAACTCCTAGTCTCAAGCATCCCTCCTGCCTCAGCCTCCTGGGTAGCTGATATTCTAAAAATCATTGCCCCAATGCACTTACTTCATAGCATTCACAATAATCTATAATTATATAATTATTTGATTCTTAACTTGCTAGTTTTCCCTTTTTTCTTTTTCTTTTCTTTTTTTTTTGAGACAGTCTCGCTCTGTTGCCCAGGCTGGAGTGCAGTGGCATGGTCTTGGCTCACTGCAATCTCCACCTCTTGCATTCAAGCAATTTTCCTGCCTCAGCCTCCCGAGTAGCTGGGATTACAGGCATGTGCCATCATGCCCGGCTAATTTTTTAGTAGAGATGGGGTTTCACCACATTGGCCAGGCTGGTTTCGAACTCCTGACTTCATGATCCATCTGCCTCAGCCTCCCAAAGTACTGGAATTACAGGCGTGAGCCACCGCACCTGGCCAATTTTCCCTTTCTTCCTGTAGCACATGAGTTACAGAAGGCTGGGACCATGTTTGTCTTGATTGCAGCTATCCCCAGCATTAAGCACAGTGAATGGCATGTGGTGGGAGCTGAATGAATGAATGAATGAATGAATGAATGCAAGGCATCGGAGTGGTCTTGAAGTGTTCCTAAGAGCCAGTGTAAGTCTCTGTGGCTGCAGCCCAGGCTGATATAGCACCAGAAAGGAGATGGGTATGGCCTAAGTCTCAGTTCTCTGGGGCTTTCAGGACTCAGAACTGTACAACATTCCCTGACACCACCTCTATAACCCACACCTCCACACCCCTGCCAGGAAGAATCACCCTTTTCCTTCTCCTTGCCCTTCTGTGTCCTGTACAGCTCTCCATTAGGGGACCCGAGAGGTCTCCGTGCATGCTCGTGTGTATAGATGATGGAAGCAGGACAGAATAATGGGTATGAATGAGGGCTCTGGATCCAGAGACCCCCACCTTTGAACCCCAGTCCACCACATTCTAAGGATATCTTGGTGCCATGGCTACAGATATTGAGTGTTCACTCACATAGGAAGTGCTGTGTAAGTGTGAGCTTACATTACAATTTCCATGTGCCAGGCACTACTCTAACGTCTTGAATTCATTTACTTCATACAATCTTATAAGGTGGTTGCTATTATCATTCCCCTCTTACAGATGAGGCAACTGATGTGTGGATAATTTGCCCAAAGTTGCGTATCTGAACCCCGCCAATGTGGCTACAGAGCCCACCTTCTTCTTTTTTTTTGAGACAGGGTCTCTCTCTGTTGCCCAGGTTGGAGCGCAGTGATGCAATCATGGCTCACTGCAGCCTTGAACTCCTGGGCTCAAGTGACTCTTCCATCTCATCCTCCCAAGTAGCTAGGACTGAAGGCGTGCACCACCATGCCCAGCTAATTTTTGTATTTTTTGTAGAGACAGGGTTTCACCATGTTGCCCAGCCTGGTCTCAAACTCCTGAGCTGGCGCGATCCACCCAGCTTGGCCTCCTAAAGTTCTGGGACTACAGCCGTGAGCCACTGTGCCTGGTCCAGAGCCCACCTTCTTAACCCTCATACTGCCTCTCTCGTTCTCAAGGTAGAACCCTTGTTCTGCCTCTCTGAGCCTCAGTTTTCATACCTATAAATGGGGTAATAATGCCTGTTTAATAGGGCTATGATACCATGATCTGGCAGTGCCTGACACATTGTAGAATCTCAATAAATCCCAGTTTGCTGTGGCAAGATAGGTGAACAGACTTCCAACCAAGGAGGGCTTTGAAGCTTTACTGTGAGGGTGCTAGAGAACCACTGAAAGTTTTCAAGTAAGACAATGACATAATGAAGCTGTGGCTTAGCTCCAGTCCTACCTTTTCCCGCCTCTGTCCCCGCTCCAATTAGCTCTATGCTGCCTGAGGTTGGTATCTGAGTTTCACATCCCTGTCTTACCTCCCCGTGAGGTGCTGAGATTTGAACTGTTTCAGGATCGTGACAGTTCATCCCGGGCCTGGAATGAATGGGGTGGGAGGGATGTTCTTGGTCTTGTGGGACTCATCTCAAAGGGCTGCCTCAGAGATCCCATCTAGGGCCCCATTTCTGTCTCCACCTCCAGCCCTACTGACTGAGAGAGGTGCCTGGGTTTCGTATGACTGACTTCGTATTCCCCTTGGAATCCCTTCTGCAGCCTAGTGGATGAGGTGAGACAGAGGCTGGTAACTCGGTGGAAGAGAGAGGAGGGAGAAAAAACAAGGGAGCCAGAACAGGAGAGAGTGGGAGACAGGGGGACAGAGAGAGAGAGTGGTGGAGAGAGGGTGAGCCAGAGTGAGGGAAAGATGGGCTCACTGCTTCAGGGCGGGGCGCACCTGGTGACAAAAATGGGCCACCTGACCTTGTGCTGTGTTCCCTTGTTCTGACAGATATGGTGAGGCCATCTGACCTTGTGCTGTGTTCCCTTGTTCTGATGGATGTTGTGAGTCTGTGTGGGAGCACACGCATGCACATGTGGTTTGTGTGTCCACATAGATGCGAGCGTCTGTGACACAGCATGCACCCCGTCTGCTGGCCTGTGCATGGAAGTGCACAGATGGGTCTCCAGGGACCTAGGGACTAAGCATGTGGAGAACCACGTGCAGTGGCCTGTGTACGTCCTCAGCCCCAGCATCACCTCCTCCATGTGCCTCGCCCCCTATTCGTTCACCCTCCTCCCCCTGTGATGGCATTATCACCTTTCTTGGTCAGTCTCTGCTTACCTGTCCCTGTCTCTGCCTCTATTGAGAGCTTCCTGCAGGAAAGTCCACTTCCTTGTCATCCCTGTACTCTTGGCAGCAAGATCAAGGCTTGCTGGGGCAGGTGATCAATAAATGCTGATGACTGATTGAGTATATTTGTGTGAATGGATCTGCTTCCAGAAGCGTGTGTGGGTGTGTATGTGTGTGTGTGCATGCACATGTGCACACATGGAAACATGTATGTGACCATACACACATGCACATGCACTGTGGGGTGTGGATGTGTCTCTGAGATGTCCATGAATGAGCCTCTGGGCACACACCATGCCCACAGATTGATGCAGTGATATGCTGGCAAATGTTTAACAACCAGCTCTTCATTGAAAAAAAAAATGCTGTGGGGCCGGGCGAAGCAGCTCACCCTGTAATCCCAGCACTTTGGGAGTCTAAGGCGGGCGGATCATGAGGTCAAGAGATTGAGACCATCCTGGCCAACATGGTGAAACCCCATCTCTACTAAAAATACAAAAATCAGCTGGGTGTGGTGGCGCACACCTGTGGTCCCAGCTACTTGGGAGGCTGAGGCGGGAGAATCACTTGAACCTGGGAGGCGGAGGTAGCAGTGAGCCAAGATCGCATCACTGCACTCCAGCTTGGTGACAGAGTGAGACTCTGTCTCAAAAAAAAAAAAAAAAGAAAAGAAAAGTAAAAATAAGCCCTGATTAGCAGCATTTGCCCATTGCTGTAGTGTAAATGTTCCCACCATGGCCGACTTCAAGTTGCTGCTGTGGCGTCATGGAATATGGAGTTAGCTGGGAAGAGATGCACATAACTGGCTCACATGAACCCACAGGAGTGGGCTTCAGTACATGGAAGTATTCATGTCTGTGACTGCCCAGCCCATGATGGGCAGGGGAGGCAGTGCAAAGTTCCCCTGGTGATGGTAATGCTTCTTTCCAGAGCTGTGCCCTGGGGGAGCAGGCAGTTGGTGGCTGCCAGCCAGCTTTCACCAAGCGGCTTTAGAAGTCAGTCTAAACCAATACTCCTTGTTAGGCAGGTCTAGACGCTCACCAACACAGCAGCACCTTCCCTCACTCCCTACAGAGGCTTTGAAGTTTTTGGATTTGGTGAAGTCAGCATGACCGCAAGGAGGAATTGCTAAGCCTGAAGCATGAATGGAAGAGGGGGAAGGAGGAACGCTTCAAACCTCCATCCGAGGCAGGTGGCCAGGGATGCTGGAAGGTCTGGAGGCCCTGGGCCTTGTGCCTGCTTGAAGCCGCTTCACTGTGTAAGCCTGGACACATCGCTTGCCCTTGCTGGCCTCCACCTGTGACTTTCTTCCATGAAGGGAGAGGTCTTCTGAGCTCCGTGGCCTCTATCTGACCCTCTGGGAGTTGGTCCTTAAACTGCACTCTGAGTGTTAAAATCTACATTCAAAAGGCAGAGGGAGGCTGTGTTGGCCTTAAACAAGAGCAAGAGGGGACCCTGCCCTGGCCCTCCTCAGACCAGGCCCTTTCCCACGTGGTGAGGAATTCACAGGCCAAGGCGATGTGCTCACCCCAAGCCCTACCCTTTTCTAGACACTCGTCTGATGCCTGCTACTGTAGAATTTCTGCTCCAAGAGTCCTGCCGTGCTGGCTTCCAGGGCTGGCTGCCATCTGTCCTCCTGAGGACCCGTGTCCTCCTGCCTTAAGCAGTGGTTTTGGGAAAGCTGGGTGTGCAGGCTGGGATGTGTGCCCACTTTGTGGGAGATGCCCTGAACGTGCTGAGTGGAGCTGGAAGTGGGAAAGGAGGAGGGGTGGGTCATGGGCAGGGAGCTGTGGTCTTGGGTTCCAGGGTGGGCTTGCCCCATGCTGCTACTTTGAGGAGCAGAATGCAGAGGAGGTTGAGAATTCTAAATTCAAACCTAACATTTTAGTTTGTCACAAGGACATATTTGCCAGGACAGAGGATAGACCATATTTTTAAATTTTATTTTATTTTATTTTAATTTTTTTTGAGATAGAGTCTTGCTCTGTCACCCAGGCTGGAGTGCAGTGGCGCGATCTCGGCTCACTGTAACCTCTGCCTCCCGGGTTCAAGCAATTCTCTGCCTCAGTCTACCGAGTAACTGGGATTGCAGGCGCCCACCACCACGCTCGGCTAATTTTTGTGTTTTTAGTAGAGATGGGATTTCATCATCTCGGCCAGGCCGGTCTTGAACTCCTGACCTCGTGATCCACCTTCCTCGGCCTCCCAAAGTGCTGGGATTACAGGCGTGAGCCACCGCGCCTGGCTGATAGACCATTTTTTAAGGTCGTTAGTTCGATGTGCAGCTGTTAAATCTTCAGACTTAAGTTATGGAGAGTGAGCCTCCCTTTCTACTCTTGCCCTGGACCCCACAAGTGTTAGGGGTGAGCCTGGAGAGAGAGATAATTGAGATTGGTGGGGGCTTGGTGGTGTGGCCCCAGCAGACTGAGGCTGAGTTGAACAGGGAGTTTTGAACATTGGACCCTTCTAGAGTAGACTTTTCCGGGCCACGTCGTCCAGGGCTTACCTTCTCTTAGGTCTGTGCGGCGTGTAGGTGTCATCTGCTTGCCATCTCCTTTCTCTGGAGCCCCAGGAGAGCTGTACAATGAGTATGCTTCCCCCCACATCTTAGATAGCACTGTTATCTTAGACAGCTGTTTTGGGGCATGACAGGTCATCCTTCCAATGGGGCCTTTCTCTGATGTCAAAGGTCAAATCCTCCTGTTAGCATTCCATCTTGTCTTTCTCATCTCTTCAAGTTAAGAGAGTCCCAGGGACCCTCCCCATTCTTGTGCCACTCCATGGCTTTTCTCTTCCTGAGGAGCACCCCTCTGCAGGGACCCCCCTGAGTAAACTGGTAGGGTCATGTCCATTCCAAACTGCACAATTTCACGGGGGAAAATGGAAACCCTGGAGTGTAATTGGGATGTTGAGTGGGGCTGCTTTATTCTAAAAGAGAAAACTCAAGGACGTCATGCTCTCTGTCTTCAAATATCTGAGGGGCTGTCATGCTGAAAAGGGAAGGGATTTATTCAGTGTTGTTGGAGTGTGAAGGAAGAGGTGGATTAAAATTCAGTGTGCAGAGAAGACTTTTGCCAAAGAGTGCTGCTTAGCACTGGCTGGTGCTATCTTTGGAGGGGGTGAGCCCGCTGTCACTGGAGGCGTGCAAGTATCCCTAAAGGATATTTAACAGGGAACTCATGATCTAGAGAGTGGGGGGACACCCTACTGTACAGCATCTAAACCTCTCATCCCCAATAATCTGTAGCTTTAGGATTGTTTTAAATAGGATGCCAGGAGTTGGGAAAGGAATTAAAGAAATTCACTGAAGTGAGGACCAAGCTATAAAAAAAAATCTTTATTTCATGTACCAGGATTTTTTTTTTCAGTTTTCTGCTTTTTAAAATTTTTTTTCTGTTAACAGTCTGAAAAAAAAAAAAAAAGGACTCACCAAGAAAATAAATGGAGGTTAGTTTCTTGAACTGGTCTGAGCTGGACATGAGCAATCATCCACACCCCTGGGCAGCAACGCCCTTGCAGTTCCGGTCCTGGCTCCTTCCCTCCGGACCCCCTAGCCCCTTCTCAGCCATGGCGATGTCACCCCACACCCCAGTGGCTTTCTTCAAGCACACCCAGAACCCAGGCCTTGCGCCATGGAAAGAAGCACTGATCGCCTTCCCAGACGCTCTGCCAGAATTCAGAGAACTGGAGCTAGTTTTTCTCTTCAGACAGTGCCCGCTTGGGTGCGGTTTTCTTGGGGCCCCTCCCTTCTTCCTTCGCTCTCATCCTTGATCCCTTTAGGTCTGGAATCTGGTGGGATGGCGGGCAAGATTGGGGTGGGAGAGGGGTAGAGTTCAGTTTCTGCCCAGACTGAGGGCAACTTGGTTGTTGTTACCACACCTTGAATTGTCTCCCATTGTTCTGCCCCAGGGCCCATGACCTCCCCCTGTACTTCTGGGCTGGGCTGGCCGATGTTCTGCCCCTTGCTGACCTGGGAAAATAACTTTCCTTTCCCAGGCAAAAGACAGGAAAGGCAGGTGAGATGTGCAAGCTCAAAAAGCCTTACTAGCCATTCTCTAGAACTCCCCAGAGAGCTCAACCTCAGGAAATGCCGGTGTCAAGAAAAATGCAAACCGAGGGAGACTCGCAGGCAGAGGCAGGGGGGCCTCACCTTGACCTTCAGTCACCTGGGAGTAACTTGCAGGCTGTTCTGAAATTTCCAGCTCAGGAAAGCTGTTGGATTTCTGTCAGTCTGAACTGGCCCTTGTCACTCTGGGGAAGAAAGGGGAGAAACACAGGATGCCCTTGACCTTTAGTCTGGTGCAAGTTTAACTTTTGGGGTTGGTCCTTACACTGGGATGGAACTGCTAAAATTTTCCTCTCCATTCCCTCAGCCTTGAGCCCTCCCAGTAAACCTCGGAGGATCCTCTTTTTCACAGACCCCCAAAGACACTGGGGAAGCCCTGGTGGCAGAGCTCTTCTCCCAAGGAAGCCTCTTTAACTCTCCATGATCGCAGCAAGGGAACACAAAGTGAAGAAGGGCTTTGGGGACCCCTGCGTCTTTCCCCTCTTTGCCTGAACAGCTTTATGTTTGCTCACATGTGTGTATTTTTGCTTTGACATTGGATGTGGGGGCAGGGGTTCGGGGAGCACAGTGAGGAGGTATATGGTGTGTGTGTGTGTGTCTGAGAGGCTGACTGATGATGAGCCTGGGGGCTTGGTGGCAGCTGTCCTGGTCATCCCTGGCATATCCTCGGAGCAGGTGGCAGATCCTAAGTCACAGATACATAGAGCAAGAATGGGCCTTTCGTGCTTCTCTGGGTCAATCCACATGCTTACATGGGGGAAAATTAAGGCCCAGAGAGGCCATGCAGCAAGGAATTCCGGAATCCAGTCCTGGATTCTAGACGGGTGCCCTTCCCATGCATGCGAGTGGTGTGTGTGTGTGTGTGGGTATGTGTGCATGTGTGTGTTCATGTGTATGCTTTGTTGAGAGGGTGTGAATGAACACAAAGGCCAGTGTGGAGTTGTTGTCGTCCATGGCTTTGGAGGGCATGAGTCAATTTCCTTTGAGCCACGCCCCTGGCCGTGTATGGGATGGAAGGGTTGAGACTGAGTGTGTCCCTGTGAGTGACTGCAGTGCTGGGCTAAGTGGACTGTGTATGTGTGTGTGAACGTGCCTGTGTGCGTGTGGGGTGTGTGGTCTCTTTCTTTGTTGGATTCTGTCTTCCCCCATTCACAGCACCTTCCTGGTCTGAGGAAGCCACCTTTCCATCACAGAGACCCCCTGCAGCTCACTGGGACCTTCCGCTACTCCCTCCAACCTTCAAGCCCAGCTCTCACCTCTCACAACGGTTTTGCTTTGTTTTTGTAAATGGATTTGTATATTCGTTTTCTGTTTTTTTTTTCTTTACAAGTTCCCTGCTAAAGTTTAAGTCCCCCACCCCGCCCCATTTTTTGTTTTCACAGTTTAAAGCTGGAAAAGAATTAAAAGAAAAATACTATCTGATTTTCTTGCAAGTAAATCCACTTATTTTATATTTACATTTATTTATAGTCTGTGGTTTTTTTATTAAAAAAAAATCACCACTTGTTTTTCCTTTTTCTTTTGTAAAAAGAAACCTTTTTGCAGTGTCATTGTTGAACCCGCTGGGCCCCAAGGGGGCATCAGTGAGTCCAAGGACCCCCAAAGGGTCAATGAACCCCCTTCCCAGGGGACTGGGGGGCTTATGAGTCAGGGGGTCCACCATCACCCCAGGGTCATCAGGTGGCCCTGAGGTGAGGGGTGAGGAGGGAGAGCTGTTTCATGTCCCCCGGGGGGGGGGGGGTGGCATCTCCTGACCCCAAGGACAGGAGCTTGGGGACATGACCCCAAGAGGCTCACCCTGAGGATTCCGGGGTTTCCGGCATCTTGGTAAGCCACCGGCAGCCTCCCCTCTCCTTCCCTTTCCTCAAGGCCTAGGAAGTCATCACAGTGGGTTAAGGAGCATTAAGGACTGGGAACCTGGGGCCAGGCAAGCCCCAAGTGTACCCCCCTCCAGGCACCCTAACGGAGAGGAGGGACAAGGGCTCGGTCACCTGGAGGCCTACGATTGCCCCATCAATGCTGGGTGGAGCCGGCTCGAGCCCTGAGCCTTCCTGGCGTTCCTGGGGCACCCACCCAGGGGCTCCAGGGACCTGGCAGTGACTGCAGGCTCACCTGGCCCCAGGGCCCCTGAGTCTCACCCCCCACTCTCCCAGGGAGGCAGGGCCCGCTGGGGGTTAAAGGGAACAGAAAAGTAACTCTCCCCGAGTTAAAAAAAAAAAAAAAAAAAGTAACATAAACCCTGAAAAATACAAAGGACATCCCCTTTCCTTTCTGTTCTCATTTTTTTTTTTGCTTTAATGTTATCTCGGTTCCCTTTTATTTTTTCATTTAAATTGATTTTTATTAAATGTTAAAATAATGGTACATGGGAAATCATGCATTTTCTTTTAGATTTATTTTCTATTTTTAATTTTTTATCCCTCTCGCTTTTTTTTAAAGTTTGTTTTCTTCCCTCGTTTATATTTTCCCACATTTCCTGTTGTTTTGCTTCTTTGTTCCTCTTATAGTTTGTTCTTTTTTTTTAAATTTACTTGTTATGTTTTTTCTCTTTTTTTGTGTGTGTGTGTTTTTTTGTTTTTTGTTTTTTTGTTTTTTCTGTTTTTTGTTTTTGCTTTTGGAAGGTCTCCCAGCGGATGGTCTGGGTCTCCCCGCCCCGCCCCGCCCCCGGGGACCGCGCCCTCCTCCCGCGGTCTTCTGGCGAGGCCCGCGGTCTTTATACGGGGGTGGTCCGGCGGTTGGCTGTGTTGGAGTGGAGAGAGTCCTTGTTCTCCTTCTGGATACAGTTGTGAACCTGGAGGAAGCTGTTATCCCTGTCGGAGTTGTAGGTGGCGGTGGGCGTGGTGGCGGCCTTCAGGGGGTCCCTGCTGAGCGTGTACATGGAGATCTCCGTGGACGGCAGGGTGTTGAAGCCCTTGATGCCCACGGGGGAGGCGTCCCTGGAGTGTGAGGGCTCCGTGGAGCGCGAGCTGGAGCGGCTGCGGCGCTGGTAGCGGTAGCGGTAGCTGGGGATGCGGGTGATGGCAGAGGCCTGGAGGTAGTCCGTGGCGCGGGCCGTGGCCCGCAGCTGTTTGTGCCGGTCGATAAACATGTGCACCGCCAGCACCCCGACCATCTCGGCGATGATGAAGGACAGGGCCCCGAAGTAGAAGGACCAGCCGTATGAGTAACTATTCTTTTTGGAGTCGCTCTTGGAGGGGTCTCCGGCATTGGCAGATATGTACACTATGATGCCAATGATGTTACTCAGACCTGCGGGGCGCAGGGTGGCGGGGTGGGGGATCAGAGAGAAGGACGTTAGTTTCTCAGGAAGTCGGCCACAGGGCAGCCGTAAAGGACGGGGACAGCTGTGTGGGCCTTCCCCGGTCCCGCGTTTTCATGAACAGGTGGGGTGGTGTAGATGGACATCCGCAAGCTTCCCCTTAACATTTTATCTTTCCATTCAGAGAGAGCCACAAGGGAAGCGCTAATGGAAACAGACATGGGCAGGGCGGGAGAAGGGAGGCATTTCACAAGGCGCTGAGTAACTAATAATAGATATTGTTAATTGAGCCTTCTCTACCTGCTTTCACTGCTTGGTGCTTCAAGCAGGGCACAGATGAGGAAACAAGCACAGAGAGGTTAAGGAACTTGCTTAAGGCTGCACAGGGCTTCAAAGCTGGTGTAGCAGCGGGTGAAGGTGAGCTGATGGAGCCAGGCTGGCCTGCGTTCAAAGCCTTCGCAAGTTAACCTTGGTTTGAGTTTCCAGATCTGTAGAATGGGAGTAAGGTTAAGCCTTACTCTTTAGGGCCATGGAGAGGGTTAAATGGGTGAATACATGTGAGTACTCTTAGATGTTGGTGGTTCCTTTTTTTTTTTTTTTTTAAAGATACAGTCTTGCTGTGTCACCCAGGCTGGAGTGCAGTGGTGTGATCACAGCTCACTGCAGTCTCAAACTCCTGGGACCAAGCGATCCTCCCACCTTAGCCTCTCTAGTAGCTGGGATTATGGATGCGTCACCATGCCCAGCTGATTAAAAGAAAAAAATTTTTGTAGAGATGCGGTCTTGAGGCCTCGCTGTGTTGCCCAGGCTGGTCTCGGACTCCTGAGCTCAAGTGATCCTCCTGTCTCAGCCTCCCAAAGTGCTGGGATTGCAGGCATGAGCCACTGCACCCGGCCTGATGTTGGTCATTCTTATTAAATGGCTCAGGCTACACCCAGGTTCTTTTTCTGGCATCTGAAGTGAGTGTGACTCATCTGTCATGTAACTGGGCTCAGACATCTGGATGTGGGTGCCTGCCTGCTCCCACCTGAGTAGAACAGTGAGGGGAGAGTCCACCCTTGGTTTCCAAGGTGAAGCTGAGTATCCCATAGGGGTTGGAACAGCGAGGCACTTGGGTGCCCTCTCTCCAGCCTCCTCATGGGTTTACTTGCACCGGGAAGGGAAAGGGTAAGTGGCAATTGGCCAAGTACCCTGAGAGGAAGCGGGCATTTGGGCCTTTTTTCAAGTGGTGGGAAGAAGATGGGGTGTGGGGATGCTCCTGGAGGATTTGGTACAGGCTCCGGAGTTGCTACAGGACAGGAGCCCCCCCCACCACCTTCCTCCCCTGCAACACGACCTAGTGCAAGTCTTGGAGATTTCCTCTCCTCTCTCCCCATCTCTCTCTGCCAGGCTCTCGTGGCCCCTGAGCACCCAGACCCCAGCCTTCTTCCCAGTGGCAGGACTGGATCAGTGGCTGTTACCTGCAGACACGAAGAAGATGCCGGCACTCAGGATGATGTTGTGTCGAGTTTTGTAGAACTCGCTGGCTGCGATGCAGAGGCCACCCATGAAAAGCAGAATCACACTCAGGATTGGGAAAATGCTGGAGGCCCTCACGGCCCCTGTGGAACACAGAGGGTCAGGGAGAAAGAGAACGGCATGGCTGTGAGACTGAGGCACACAGAGGCAGGTGGGAGAGCAGCCCCGAGGCGCTGGGGGTTTATGGACACAGCCTTAGAGGAGAGGTTGCTTTGCAATCCTAGGGAGGGAGAGACAGCGAGCAGGCCACTGCCCAGCTCACAGCCCTGCAGGAGCTCCCCACTGCCTCCAGGGCCAAACTCCAGCACACCGTCAGGCACACAGGGCCCTGTGTTACTTGGCCTCTGCCCACTTCCAGCTCCCACGGCTCCCAGTCCTCATGTTCTCTCTCGTCCCACCACATCAAACTTCCCACGACATGTCATTTCATGCTGCTGACTTTTGAAATACAGAGCTTCCTACTGGAATGTCTTTCCTATTCTTCACTCAGCAAACTCTTCTTCATCCTTCAAAACCCAGCTCGAAGTCCCCTCTTCTGTAAAGCCTTCCCTGACTTTCTTAGGCAAAGTTATGAGCTCCCTCGTCTGCACTTTGGGGCCCTTGGGCACGCTGAGAGGCAGTGTGCTATAGTGGTTAGGTGGAACCACGTGGGTTGGATTTGAGTCTGGCTGCAGCATTTATTAGCTGTGCAATAGAAAAAGTATCTCACCTCTGTGTGCCTCAGTTTCCTCATCTGTAAAGCAGGGATGGTAATAATGCCAAGCTCCTGAGATTGTTGTGAGGATTAAATGAGTTGATTCAGGCAATGCACTTAGATAAGTTTCTGGTGTCTATAATAAACATTCAATGCATGATATTATAATAAATATTTGTGTATACATATGCTTCCATCATGAACCATGGGTCGTGAGACAAGGACTGTGGCTTTACAAAGAAAAAGTTTCTTGTCTTTATCCTCTCTGTTCAACGACACAGTAGTCTGCCAATAGAAGCTCATTAAGTGAATAAATGTGGGGTCGTGGTCCAGAAGGAAGGAACAGGCACATTGCAAAGAAAATAAAGTAAGAAGAAAAACCCTTCTGGATAAGGACTGACAAACAGGACCAGAGAAGAAAAGAATATGGTAATGAAAAGGGAGAAACAGAAGGTGAGGGCCAGGGCTCCTACAGTTGGGGGTGGATGGGGGAAAAGGGGGACAGGTGGCTAAGGGCAGAGGTCGGGGCTACATGTGTTTGTGGGTGGAGCAGCACCTGAATGAGGACCCAGAGGTGTTGGGGAGCCCTTCACAAAGTGTCTTTGCGAAGTAAAACATTTTTTTTTAATCCAAATTCAAATAGGCAGTGAGTGACCTCAGGACCCAGCTCCGTGTCCTGGGAGCCATGGGCTAGGCAGGAGGCAGAGCTGGCTTGAGGCAGGGGTGAGGGAAAATATGTCTTCTTTACTATTATTATTTTTTGAGACGGAGTCTTCCCCTGTCACCTAGGCTGGAGTGCAGTGGTGCGATCTCGGCTCACTGCAACTTCTGCCTCCTGGGTTCAAGTGATTCTCCTGCCTCAGCCTCCCAAGTAGCTGGGACTACAGGCGTGTACCACCATGCCTGGCTAATTTTTGTACTTTTAGTAGAGATGGGGTTTCACTATGTTGGCCAGGCTGGTCTCAAACTCTTGACCTCGTGATCTGCCCATCTTGGCCTCCCAAAGTGCTGGGATTACAGGCTTGAGCCACCGTGCCTGGCCAAAGATGTCTTTAAATGTTGCTTAAGTGGTTTCTAAGGAAGTTGAGTCCTGATAATTACAGGACCCTTTGGCCAAGCCCAGGGATTGGTCAGGGAGGTTGGTTTTGGAGGGGAATGTGCCAGGAGCGGAGCTTCCTCTTATCCCCATCCCCGTCCCCACCCCTTTGGGTGGGAGTGTGTTCAAGAAGGATCTGTGAGAAGAGAATTTCTCTATATAGAACTGCAGGGATTTTTCTTTTTCTTTTTTTAAATTTATTTTTATTTTTATTTTTTGAGATGGAGTCTTGCTCTGTTGCCCAGGCTGGAGTGTAGTGGTGTGATCTCGGCTCAGTGCAGCCTCCACCTCCCAGGTTCAAGCGATTCTCCTGCCTCAGCCTCCCAAGTAGCTGGGACTACAGGTGTGCACCATCACACCTGGCTAGTTTTTGTATTTTTAGTAGAGACGGGGTTTCGCTATGTTGGCCAGGCTGGTCTTGAACTCCTGACCTCAAGTGATCTGCCCGCCTCGGCCTCCCAAAGTGCTGGGATTACAGGCGTTAAAAGGGGATTTTAGGCAGTTTGCTGAGATGTGTGTGATGTAAAAACTCTTCTTCTGTCCTCACAATGGATCTGCAGCATAGTCTACACTGCTCACGAATGGGTGAGTGGGTTATCTGGGGGGGACTTGAAGAAGGGCAGAGCTCTTGGGGCAAAACCGAGCTGCGTATAGGGAAGCAGGGGTGGGAGGATGGGGGCTTGGGGTGGCTGGGCTACTCTGCAGCCTCAGCACCCTCCTTCTCTTGGGCGGGATGGGGCTGCTCCTCCACAGACCCCAGGGAGGTGTTCTCTCCTTGCAAATCATTGCTAAGACAACACGCTGTATCCCTAACCTGATCCCCCAGCCCAAACACACCCACATCCACACCCACGCGTGACAGACATGCATGACTAAAAAGCCACCTTAACTCTCATCTTTATAAGCACATGAGGATGGTGAGAGCTTATTGAAAACCCAGGAGAAGAGAGAGAATATTTGTTAAGCACCCATTCGGTGTTGGGTCTTGAGCAGGTACCTAACATATATGATATAATTTCATCCTCATAACAGCCCGGCAGGGTGTGTTTTTTTGCCCCAATTTACAGACAAGAAAATTGAGGTTCAGAGAAACTCCCCTGCCACCCAGCTAGTGAACCAGGATTCATATCCAGACCAGCTCAACTTTTGGAGCACCCTGTAGTCTCCCTATGTGGCTTCCAAGGAGCCCAGGAAGGGTGAGTGCTACAGGGCCTGGAGAACTGGGTTTGGGTCCCAGCTGTGCCACTCATTTGCTGTGTGGCTAAGGCGGGTGCTCACTTCCTCTGTTTTTCCCCTGTGTAACATGGGGTATGGCCTGTTAGATGGTTTCTTTTTGTTTGTTTGTTTTAGAGACAGAGTCTTGCTCTATACCCCAGGCTGGAGTGCAGTGGCGTGATCTTGACTCACTGCAGCCTCCGTCTTCGGGGTTCAAGCAATTCTCCTGCCTCAGCCTCCCAAGTAGCTGGGATTATAGGCGCCCGCCACCATGTCCGGCTAATTTTTGTATTTTTAGTAGAGATGGGTTTTCGCCATGTTGGCCAGGCTGGTCTCAAACTCCTGACCTCAGGTGATCCACCAGCCTCGGCCTTCCAAAGTGCTGGGATTACAGGCCTGAGCCACCGCTCCCGGCCGTTAGATAGTTTCTAATAGCTCTGCCCTTTCCATGTGGACATGGTCCTGGCCAGCCACAAAGGGGAATGACAGAAGAAAGAAGGAAAGAAAGAAAGAGGTCGGTGTGGCTTCCGAGGCGCAGCAGCAGCAGCTCAGAGGAACAGGCAGAAGAAAGGCTCTGGCCTTCCCCCTCCAAGAAAGTGGGGTCTTACTACCCACAGGATGCCTGCAGGTGGCCGACCCAATTGTGCCCTCACAGCAAATGGACTCACAGCAGCCCAGGGCTTGATTTTTCCAGTTGAGCCCCATCTGCTGTGGGAACCCGGATGCCCCAGCTCAGCCTTCCTGCCAGCAGGGGGAGGGAGCGTCGGCTGCGGAGGGAGCTGGGATGCATGCGTGTGGGCAGCCAGAGGCCAGGCATGTGTGGACAAGATGGAGGGCGGCAGGAGAGCAGGGAGGGGTCTGCTGTGTTGCAGCCAGCAAAGAGCAATGTGGAGGAATCAGAACGGCTTCAGAAGCCACCAAGGCAGCGTATGACATGCTCTAAATAATGACCGCCAGCGGGGAATACAAACAGAAGCCTCTTCGGCACAGCAGAGCCAGCCCCAAGCTCTGGCCTTTCTTGGAAGAGGCCTCTTTGCCCAGAAAGAAGGCAACAGGCCGGGCGCGGTGGCTCACGCCTGTAATCCCAGCACTTTGGGAGGCTGAGGTGGGTGGATCACCTGAGGTCAGGAGTTCGAGACCAGCCTGGCTAACATGGTGAAACCCCGTCTGTACTGAAAAAAATACAAAAGTTAGCCGGGCATGGTGGTGCGTGTCAGTAGTCTCAGCTACTGGGGGTGCTGAGGCAGGAGGATCGCTTCAACTTGGGAGGCGGAGGTTGCAGTGAGCTGAGATCGCGCCACTGCACCCCAGCCTGGGCAACAGAGCAAGACTCCATCTCAAAAAAAAAAAAAAAAAAAGGCAACAGTGGGCAACCAGCAAATAGCACCATGCTTAGGCCACTAGACTTGGCAGGGCCCAGATCCGGGTGGGAAGGAAGCTGGTTTAGGAGCAAGCAGGGTCTCCTACATTGGAGAAGTTTCTTGAAGGAGGTATTTCTGGCTGGGTAGTGTCACAAACGGAATGGGGATTTAGGAGTTAGTCACACTTGACTTTGAATCCTGGCTTTGTCAGTTAGCAACGGTGTGACCCTTGGGCAAGGGTCATTACTGCTCTGAGCCTCAGTTTCCCCATCCTGTGAAATGGGAATAGTAAAAATAATCTTTAGCTTATAGGAATGTTGTAAGGCCTTGCTGCTGCAAGTGTGGCCTGAGGCCCAGCAGCATTGGCATCTGATTAGAAAGGCAACCCTGCCAGGCATGGTGGCTCATGCCTGTAATCCCAGCACTTTGGGATGCTGAGGTGAGCGGATCACATGAGGTCAGGAGTTCGAGACCAACCTGGCCAGCATGGCGAAACCTTGCTTCTACTAAAAATACAAAAATTAGCCAGACGTGACGGTAAGTGCCTGTAATCTCGGCTACTTGGGAGGCTGAGGCAGGAGAACCGCTTGAACCCAGGAGGCAGAGGTTGCAGTAAACTGAGATTTCGCCACTGCACTCTAGCCTGGGTGACGGAGCGAGGTTCCATTTCAGAAAAAAAGAAAAAAGAAATGCTGCCCCTCAGCTCTTTCCCCCAACTGAGTCATAATCTGCATTTTAATGAGATCCCCAGAGCAAGATTTGCGTGCATATGAAAGTTTGAGAAGTGCTGTTATAAGAATTAAATTGGGGCTGGGCTCGGTGGCTCACACCTGTAATCCCAGCACTTTGGGAGGCTGAGGCGGGTGGATCACTTGAGGTCAGGAGTTCAAGACCAGCCTAGCCAATATGATGAAACCTCGTCTCTACCAAAAATAAAAAAATTAGCTGGGCATGGTGGTGCACACCCGTAGCCCCAGCTACTTGGGGGGCTGAGGCAGGAGAATCGCTTGAACGCGGGAGGCAGAGGTTGCAGTGAGCCAAGATCTCACCACTGCACTCCAGCCTGGGCGTCACAGCAAGATTCTGTCTCAAAAAAAAAAAAAGAATTAAATTGGGTCCTACCTTTTACTGTGTCTCACACTAGAAGGTGCACAGTAAAAGGTAGCAATTTTTATTTCTGAGGTCCCTCTTCCCAAAACATCAGTCCAGACATAACTTCCCTATAAATTGTCCTCACTTCCTACAAAGCCAAGCATGGTCTTGTTGCCAAAATCTATCACAAGAGTCAGGAAATATCTGATTTATTTAATGAACAAATATTTACTGGTCTCCTATAAGTAAGCATATGGCACTTCACATTACCTGCCAACATTTATGGAGCCCCTCCCCTGTACCAGGCCTTGTTCTAAGAGCGGTGTAAACCTCATACCAGCCCCATGAAGCCATGGGCTTTGGCTTCAAGGAGATTACACACGCCTAAAGCTGACATTGGCAAACTTGTTCTGTGAAGGGAAAGACAGCAAATATTTTCATCTTTGCTGGCCATATGGTCTCAGTTGCAATTTCTTAACTTTGCAGTTGTAGCACATAAACAGCCATAAACAATATGTAAACAAATGAACGTGGTTGTCTTCCAATAAAACTTTATTTACAAAATCACTTTGGGATGCCGAGGGGGCTGGATCACTTGAAGTCAGGAGTTCGAGACCAGCATGGCCAACATGGCGAAACCCCATCTCTACTAAAAATACAAAAATTAGCCCAGCGTGGTGGCGCATGCCTGTAGTCCCAGCTACTCGGGAGCCTGAGGCAGGAGAATCGCTTGAACCCAGGAGGCAGAAGTTGCAGTGAGCTGAGATCAAGCCACTGCACTCTAGCCTGGGCAGTGGGTGACAGAGTGAGTGAGACTCCATCTCAAAAAAAAAAAAAAAAAAAAAATCAGGTGGTGGGCTGGATGGGCTGGATTTGGCCTGCTAGTCATACTTGGCCAGCTGTGGCCAAGAGTATACTCTGTACTGGGGAAAAGGCCACGTGGTCCAGAGCAGGGAGATGCTTTGCTCTAGGCTAGCTGTGAATCCAGTGAGCAAATATGGACTGAGGGCCCACCACTGTGCTAGACCTGGGCTTGGCATGAGAGACATGAGGGGTGCAAAACAGGCCTGGTTCATGTCTTTCTAGAGCTTATACTCTCATGAAGGACATGTATGCCATCAGATAATCACACAGCCTGGATAACATGCTATGAAAGAAAAGTACCTATATGGCACCATGAGGGTATGTGACAGGCTAATGTCACATGTAGACAACTAATGTCCATAGAGAGCTTAGAGTATGCCGAGGACTGTTTTGAGCACTGCACATACACAAACTCGTTAGTTCTCATTACAACTCTGTGAAGTAAGTACTTCATATTATTTTTATTTTTTAAATTTATTTTAGTTCTACTTATTGCATTATCTTAAGCAGCATATAATAGTATGGCCTCTGAAATGTGATAGACCTGGATTCAAATCCAATGCTTTTGTTTTTTAATTTTTAATTATTTTTTTTTGAGACAGAGTCTTGCTCTGTCACCCAGGCTGGAGAGCAGTGGCGTGATCTCGGCTCACTGTAACCTCTGCCTCCTGGGTTTGAGTGATTCTTGTGTCTCAGCCTCCCAAGTAGCTTAGATTACAGGCCATGTGCCATCACACCTGGCTAATTTTTGTATTTTTAGTAGAGACGGGGTTTCACCACGTTGGCCAGCCTGGTCTTGAACTTCTGGCCTCAAATGATATGCCTGCCTCAGCCTCCCAAAGTGCCGGGAGTACAGGCGTGAGCCACCACACATGGCCTATATAAGTATTTTAATTATCCCCGCTATACAGAGACCAAACTGAAGCAAGGAGAGGTTAAGCCATTTGTTCAAGATTTGTGAATCCAGGCAGTCTGACTCTAGGGTCTGTGCATCTAACCACTGCATTCCCTTCTTTTCAGGCTCTACACTTTGCTGCCCTTCAAAGCATCCTCTGAGCTTATGTGGGGATCAGGACGGGTCTCCCTGAGGAAGTGGTGATAGAGCTGACCTCTGGCGAATAAGGAGCAGCTAATTAGGCACAATGAAGGCAGGGCTGTGGGAGAGAGAGCAGCAGGAGCCGGAGGTGGAGGAAGCATGGCTCGTTCAGAGACCTGGAAGAAGGCTGGATCACGAGGAGCCAGTGGAAGAGTGTGGGGAGCACTGAAGGGAGGAGCCAGTGGAGGAGTGTGGGGAGCACCTAAGGAGAGGAGGCAGGCGGGTCTGGGCCACGTGGGGCCTCAGGAGTTGAGCTAAAGAGCTTAGCTTTATCCCAAGAGCAATGGGAAACTTTAAAGGGCTTAGAACAGGCAGGGCTGTCATGATCTGATTTGCATCTTAAGAAGCAAACAGATTACGAAGGGGTCAAGGGTGGCTCCAGGGAAGCAGTGAGAAGGCTACTGCAGCTGATCAGAGAGGAGTGATGCCGGTGCTTGGGCCAGGGTAGGTACAAAGGGCATGGACAGAGGCAGATGTGTTTCAGAGATGTTTAGGAGGTGAATTGAAGCTTGATGATTGGATATGGATAGTGAAGAGGGTGGCGTTGAGGTTAACTTCTAGGTTTCAGACTTGCCAGCTGGGTGGAAAAAACCACTTAGGGGGACTGGGAGAGGACCCAGCCTAGCAGTGAGTAGAGAGTAGGGGAGGAACCTGGGCGAGGTGGCTCACGCCTGTAATCCCAGCACTTTGGAAGGCCGAGGCAGGTGGATCACCTGAGGTCAGGAGTTCGAAACCAGCCTGGCCAACATGGTGAAACCCCATCTCTACTAAAAAAATACAAAATTAGCCAGGGGTGGTGGCGCATCCCTGTAAACCCAGCTACTTGGGAGGCTGAGGCTGGAGAATTGCTTGAACCTGGGAGGTGGAGGTTGCTGTGTGCCAAAATTGTGCCATTGCACTCCAGCCTGGGCAACAAGAGCGGAACTCTGTCTCAACAAAACAAAACAAACAAAAAAAGAGAGTAGAGGAGGAAGATCAAAAGGTTTGGTTTTGGACATGCTGAGTTTGAGATGCCTTGGGGATGTGCATGTAGAGTGTGGGTGGGGCAGTTGGGTGTGCAGATGTGGAGCACAGGGGTGCCATCTGGGTTGAAGCTATCTCACAGACACACAGAAGAGCTTGCCTATGGATGAAGAGAGGCTTAGACCTGAGGCTTGGGGAGCCCCAATGGTTAGTGACCATCTCAACAAGACCTTGGGCAAATAATAGTGTTCCTTGGCCCCTATTTCCTTTTCTGTAAAATGGAGATGAAAATCCTAACTCCGTCTACCTTACTGGGTTACAGGGATTAAGCAGGAAGAGGAATGTGGACTCTTCAGAAAATGCAGGATGTCAGTGAACTATGAGCAATTTATTATTTTCTATGAGGGTGACAGAAATAAAGAGTATCCTAAGTGCCCAGGAGGCAAGCAACATCTTGCCTTCTGGAACGGGTGGCCTGAGCTATCTGTTCTTTGCAAATCTGCTTTTTGGCCAAACTCCCTAGACAAATCATCTTGTGATCTTGTGCCTCGGTGGGCCCCAGCCTCTCTGGCCATCACGCTGTGACGTGGTGCTTCATGGTGGGCATAGCCAGAGGCCGGGCCAGATAGGGCACGCGGGGCCCCGAGGTTTTCTCACTGTGTCTGGCAGCGGAGGAGGGTGGGCTGGTGGTCAGTGAGGGTGGGGATGTGACGACGGGGGGAGGTCAGGAGACCTGGGCCTGCTGTGCACTCTTTGCCTAGCTCTCCATGGGACCCGAGCATGTGCTATTCCTTCTCTGGCCTCAGATCTGCACTCTGATGAGGTTGGAGTAGACGATCTCTAAGGCCCTGTCCCTCAATGATGGTCCTGTGCCCATCAAGACCTCTCCCCAGGGCCCATACAGCCAGGCCATGCTGCTGCCTTACCTGTTCCCTGTGCGAGTAATGACCTTGAATCAAAATAGTCACCGTAATCAGGTATGTAGCGGGCAGGTTCCTCATTTTCTGTGCCTAGTGTTATGCTCTTATCCCATCTGGGATTTGACTCATCATTAGGATGAATTAGGATCATTAGGATCAATCCGCATTAGGAGATACAGTCTACAGTCACAGACCTGCACAGACCTGCTGGGTTGCAAGGAGCTTTCTAGTCTCTTGGGCATCTCTTCCCATCTTCTCCTTCCACGCTGTGCTGGCTGGTGTAGCCAATGGCCGTGAGAAGGGATGCGTTTCAAAAAATGCCTGTGTGATGCATGTTTATAGCAGTACAATTTGCAATTGCAAAATTGTGGAACCAACCCAAATACCTATCCATCAATGAGTGGATAAAGACTGTGGTATAAATATGATGGAATACTACTCAGCAATAAAAAGGAATGACTAATGGCATTTGCAGCAACCTGGGTGAGATTGGAGACTATTATTCTAAGTGAAGTAACTCAGGAATGGAAAACCAAACATTGTATGTTCTCACTCATAAGTGGGAGCTAACCTATGAGGATGCAAAGGCATAAGAATGACAGAATGGACTCTGGGGATTCAGGGGGAAAGGGTGGGGAGAGGGTGAGGTATAAAAGGCTACAAATTGGGTTCAGTGTGTCCTGCTTGGATGATGGGTGCACCACAATCTCACAAATCACCACTGAAGAACTAACTCATGTAACCAAACACCACCTGTTCCCCAACAACCTCTGGAAATAAAAAATAAAAAAAAAAAACACTCCAAAATGCGTCTGTGTGTGCGTGTGTGTGTGTGTGTATGTGTGTGTGTGTGTGAGAGAGAGAGAGTCAGACAGACCTCAAAGAAGAAAGAGGAGAACAAAGATGGTGGGTGAGAAATAGAGAAGTCAAACGCTATGGTTTGGAGCATGGGTTCCAGATGCAGCCCGCTTGGGGTCTCCTCCTGGACCCCCACTGGCTGTGTAGCCTCTGTGCCTTGCCTTTCCCATCTGTGTGATGGGGACACTGATCATCTCACCCTCATAGGGTGGTTGTGAAGATGAATTAAGATAATGTTTCAAGTGTCAGGCCTGGCACATCGTCAAGTGTTCAATGAACGTGTGCTATATATAATAGCACATGAAAAGCATTTTGAGAGCCCAGGGAGCTAACTTGGGGAGTACCATCTGTGCAGGATGCCGGATACATCCCTGCTTCCTGCTGTCAGTAGAGATTGGTGACCAGTCGCACAGGCTCAGGAGAAAGGCTGCCGGAGTCCATCTTCCTAGCTGTGACCTGGTCCCCCGGGGGGCTCTGCTGCCCCCTCTGCCATATGGAGATCACAAGCACACTTAGCTCACAGGGTGCTATGAGGAGTAACTGAGGACACACACTTGAAGCAATGAGAATAATGTCTGGTATGCCAGGAGCACCAGCAAATCGTACTCATCATTCCAGCGGAGCAAATTGTTGCTGTCTCTCACCGGGCTTTGGGTTACTGAGGCTGCTGTTTATTAAAGTGTGGGTTGTGACTCATTACTAGGTCATGAAATTGGTGTAGTGGTAGCAACCAGCCCTTAAAGAAATGAACAGGGGCCGGGCGCGGTGGCTCACGCCTGTAATCCCAGCACTTTGGGAGGCCGAGGCGGGTGGATCACGAGGTCAAGAGATCGAGACCATCCTGGCCAACATGGTGAAACCCGGTCTCTACTAAAAATACAAAAATGAGCCAGGCGTGGTGGCGCAGGCCCGTAGTCCCACCTACTTGGGAGGCTGAGGCAGGAGACTCGCTTGAACCGGGGAGGCGGAGGTTGCAGTGAGCCGAGATCATGCCACTGCGCTCCAGTCTGGCGACAGAGTGAGACTCCGTCTTGGAAAAAAAAAAAAAAAAAAAGAAATGAACTAGGACAGAATAGAAACTGCCGGCCAGTGTGCGTTCAGGAAGGCTGGGTGGCTTTTGGGGAACATTTTGCTCTGGTTCTGCAGATGTGAGTGAGTACAAGTGGCAGCTTAGGTGTTTCCTAACCATGGGGTGGGGTCACAATAGTTTTAGCCACGTTGGTTGTGATGACTTCTGGAGGGGATGTCTCTCAGAAGCCCCCTCATGGCAATGTTTTCTAGAAGGGGCTGACAGCCTTGGGCAGTGGACAGGTAGCAGGATAATGGACCTGGATAATGCTCCCAGGGTGCAGTCCCAGAAAGTGTGCCGGGCTGGGGCAGGTCATTTTCCCTCTTGGGGCTCCGTTTTTCCCTCATCTGTAAAATGGGAGGGTGGGTCTGGGTGATCCTAAACTAGGATGATGGGCTGGGTGCGGTAGCTCACACCTGTAGTCCCAGCACTTTGGGAGGCCAAGGCTGGCAGATCACTTGAGGTGAGGAGTTTGAGACCAACCTGGCCAACATGGTGAAACCACGTCTCTACTAAAAAAAAACACAAAAAATTAGCTGGGTGTGATGGCGTGCACCTGTAATCCCAGCTACTGAGACAGAAGAATTGCTTGAACCCAGGAGGCGGAGGTTGCAGTGAGCCAAGATGGCACCACTGCACTCCAGCCTGGGTGACAGAGCGAGACTCAATCTCAAAAAAAAAAAAAAAAAAAAGCCGGAATGATGGATCATTACACTTCTAAAACTCTAGGCGGGTGAAGCCTGGTGGACGCCCCTCATGCTGTTCCACTGGGGCTCTGGGGAGACCTAAAAAAGCACTGTTCACGGGAGGCTCAGAGAAGTTGTGTAACTTGCCAAAGGTCACAGAGTGAAGCACCCCTTGAATTCAGGCCCTTTTATTCTAAGTAACAAGCTCGGGTTTTGACACCTGGTCTCCCCACACCTCCCTGGCTCATGTTCCCTGGTGGGACTGGTGGAGGTGGGGAGAGAGGGGCAATGGGAAGGAGGGACACTGTCTGAGGCCAGGAAGGGTGGCTCTGGCCCAGCTTGACACCCAATATCCTCCTCTGACCTCATTCTGGGAAGAGGGTGAACATGCCAGCTGCCCTAGGGCGGGCGGTACCTTGTTTATTCACTTAGCAAACCTCTCCTGGGCCTGATCCTGGGAAAGGCCCTGTGCTGGAGGGGGCGGATGGGTGGGAGGAGGACACTCTATTTGCAGCCACTCCTTGTGGTGTCCTCAAGCTGTTCACAGTCCGTGGGGAGAAGATTCCGTAACAGAAACCAAGATGAAACAGACCGGCAATAGAGTGGTCACCTCCCCGCACAGCAGCCTCGTCCTACATTCCCAGCCTCAGAGAAGGGCAGTAATGTTTGCCTTATCTGCCAGCCAGAACTCCTCGCCATCCACAAGACCTCTCTCTTACTTCTCCCATCCAGGCTGTCAGTAAAAGCTGCCAGCTCAACTGGGCATGATAGCTCACACCTGTAATCCCAGCACTTTGGGAAGCCGAGGCGGGTGGATCACCTGAGGTCAGGAGTTTGAGACCAGCCTGTCCAACATGGTAAAAACCCGTCTCTACTAAATACAAAAAATTAGCTGGGCGTGGTGGCAGACACTTGTAATCCCAGCTACTTGGGAGGATGAGGCAGGAGAATCACTTGAACCCAGGAGGTGGAGGTTGCAGTGAGCTGAGATCATACCACTGCACTCCAGCCTGGGCAACAAAAGTGAAACTCTGTCTCAAAAAAAAAAAAAAAAAAAAAAGCTGCCGGCTGTCTTGTCAAATACATATAGAATCAAACCCCTTCTCAGCCACCTCTCCACTACCGGGCCCGAGCACCTGCCTTTTGAGCCTGGAGATAGCTGTGGTCTCCTAAGTGGTCTCCCTCTCCTGCAGAAGCTGGAGTGATACTGGTAGCCTGGACATCAGACCATGCCTGTCCCCTGCTCAGAACCCACCCGTGGTGGTCTCATCTCAGAGGAAAGCAGAGGCTCCCAAGTCCTGGTCCCCACCCCTTCTGCCACCTGCCTTCCCCTCGTCTGCTTATCACAGGGCGTCCTGGCTGTTATGAACCTGCCAGCCTCAGATGTTTTGCACTGGCGGTTCCCTCTGCCTGAATGCTCTTCCAGGATATCTGCACCTCCCAAGCACTCCCTCACCTCCTTTAGGTCTCTGCTTCGATGTCACCTTTGCCACAAGGACTTTCTGACCACCCTGTTGCAAACTGAAGCCCTCCCCGGGCGCCCATCTCTCCTCCCTGTTTCCTCTTTGTTCTTTGCGCTCATCGCTATGCAATGGGACACAACAGTGAGCATGGATCGTGGCAATCGCTCTGCAATGGGACGCAACAGTGAACACGGATTGTGGCGAATGCCTGCTGAATGCTCACTGGGTTCGGGGCAGGTGCGAATTGCTGTCCGACTCTAACTCCCTTAATCCTCATGGCAATGCTAGGAAGATGACAATGAGCATCATCCCCATTGCAAGGAAACCGAGGCCCAGGGAGGTTCACCGGGAAGTGGCAGAGCTGGATTTGAAGCCCCGAGTGTGCCAAAGCCTGCCTCCCACTGGTGTCCAAGTTCTGTAAATTCACCCCCCAGACGGCCATCGCGTGGGTCCTCCCTGCCTTGGCCGCCTTCTGCCTCCTTCCTTGGTTCCACTCCTGCTGTCGGCTTCCCCCAGGCTGCCTGTCATCGTCCTCAGGTGGTCACTGAATCCCTGGGGAGGTGTCAAATTTAAGCGCAACTGGGTGTACCTCTCTTGTGTGTGTTGTGGGGAGCTGAGTGGGGGCATCTGCTTTGCTGAGGGCCTGCCTCCCTTCCCCCTTCTGTCCACTTCTGGCTATGGAGTGTGGCCTGGTGATCCCCTCATTGAGGCCTGTGTGTGTGGCCTGTGTCACACCCCCTGGAGGGAGTACGTCAGAGACAGCAGCCAGCCCTGGGCCCCTCACCCACACCTCCAGCCCCAGGCTCTGAATATGGAGTGGGGAGACCTGACCATACCCCGCAGTCCTGGACAATGAGTGGCCCCAATAGAGTGGATTTTGGGGTGTGGCACACAGTAGGTGCTTAATACATGACTGTTGGAGGGAGCCAAATTCCTCTGATTCTTCTTCCCTTACTCCAAATCACAATAGGACAGCTAGGAAATGTCACCTCCCATCTCCTGGACACAACACGCACACATACACACACACAACACACAGGGACCCACATACACACAGACATGTGCAAACACACAAGTGCTTACACATTCAGACACGGACACTCAAACACACGGACATGTGGGTACCGAAAGACACAGAACACAGCACAGACTCATGCCCTCATGCACAAAGACAGATGCATGGATGCACGCTTGACATTCAAGAGAAGTCACACCCCGGTCACCACCGCCTCGTTCCTCACCACGCTCCTCAATCTTTGGTTAATGAGGGAAGAGGATATGGAGGCTGCCACAGCAGACACATTCGATGGGCCCACAGCGCTGGTTGGGAGAAACAGTCCAGTCACATTCATTACTGGGTAAGCCAGTTATAGGTGGGGCGAAGTCCATATTGGTCATGACTTTATGGAGGCCGGAGTAGTGATGAGGGACTCCTATAGCTGTTTCTCTATCAGTGTGGTTCAGGAGAGGCTGGGGGACTCCTCAGTTACTCATAGGCACTGGGGAGTAAGAGTGTCCATTCATTAATTCATTCATTCATTCGTCCATCAGATATTAATTGAGTGCCTTCCTTCTGCCAGGCCCTCCAAGAGGCTGGACAACATCTTAAGCTTGGCCTGCTGGCTTGAGCGCGGTGAGCCTCACCGTCCTTTCCACCCCAGGAGATGAGCTCTGAACTGCTGTCCAGCCATGCCCTTCTGGCATTCTCTGTCCTCCCTCTCTGCTCTACATCCCCAGTCCAGCTGGTGTAGCAAGGATGGTGGGAGTTACCCCAGACAC
This sequence comes from Pan troglodytes, assembly GCF_028858775.2. Classification (NCBI taxonomy): domain Eukaryota; kingdom Metazoa; phylum Chordata; class Mammalia; order Primates; family Hominidae; genus Pan; species Pan troglodytes. The sequence goes on from NC_086016.1 coordinate 38,591,844, forward strand.
CTCATTGGCCACTCCTGCTCAGCCCCCTTTCCTGGAGCGTCCTCATCTCACTGGCCCCTAAGCCTTCGTGGTGTCCTGGAGCTTAGTGTCTGGGCTTCTCCCCTTCTCTCTCTGTGCCACTCCCTCGGTGAGTTCATTGAGTCTCATGGCTTTAAATATCACCTACGTGCCAACAACGTGAAAACTCACTACCTCTGGCCAGGACCTCTCCTGTGAACCCTGGCCTCAGGTCCATACCCAGCCCATGACATTGTCCCAGGAAGTCCCACAGGCATCTCTAACTGAATATGTCTGATATTGAGCCCCAGTCTCAACCTGTTGTTCCCCCATGGGCTCGGCCCCTTGGCACCATCCTTGCCTCCTTCCTTTGTCTCGAAATCCACATTCAGCCTTTCAGAAAATCCTGTGTGCGGTGCCCTGGAAATATTTTCAACATTGATCCTATTTCACCCCCTTCACTGCTACCACTCTGGTTCAAGCTGTCATCACCTCCTGCCTAAATTATAGCAACAGAGTTTTAACTCTTCTGTCGGCTTCTGCCCTGGTCCGATTTCAGTCCCTCATGAACACAACAGCCAGAGCCTGTTCAAAAGTGAGATGGTGTCTGTCAATCAGAGCAAACCCCCAAATTCTCGCTGCAACCCACAGGGTCCTTGAGGCTCTCCACACTTGCTCTTCCTTTGCCCTTCCTTGCTCACTCTCTTCTTGTCTTACGGGGCTCAGTCCTATTCCTCAGATATTCCAGGCATGCTCCCAACCCAGGACCTTTGCACTTGCTGTTTGTTCTTTCTTTCTTTCTTTTTTTTTTTTTTGAGACAGAGTTTTGCTCTTGTTGTCCAGGCTGGAGTGCAATGGCATGGTCTCAGCTCACCGCAACCTTCACCTCCTGGGTTCAAATGATTTTCCTGCCTCAGCCTCCTGAGTAGCTGGGAATACAGGCATGCACCACCACGCCTGGCTAAATTTTTTGGTATTTTTAGTAGAGATGGGGTTTCTCCATGTTGGTCAGGCTGGTCTCGAACTCCCAACCTCAGGTGATCTGCCCACCTTGGCCTCCCAAAGTGCTGAGATTACAGGCACCCGCCACCACGCCTGGCCACTGTTCATTCTTGATCCCATCCCTACTCTAGAATTCCCCATCCCCCGTCCCTGCTTGATTTTTTTCCCCATAGGGCTTATCTTAGCCTACATGTTATATCATTCACCTGCTGGTTTCATTTTTTGCAGACTGCAAGTACCCTGAGGGCCATAACCTCAGTACCTCAAAGAGGGCCTGGCATACAGGGGGGCCCACTCCAGAAAGATCTGTGGAGTGTGTGAATTGCTCACACTTACAAGTGAAGGAAGACGCTACATCTGTTTCATGGACCTTGTGACTTCATAGGAAATTTAAGGGGCCCCAGCGTTGTGCGTTCCTGGTGTGGCTCAGGTTGGTCCAGTTCCTCATTCTGCAGAGGTCTTGGGTTTAGGAATACTCCGGAAGGCATGGATTGTGCCCTGTCCAGCTCACACCTCTGCTTTTCCAGGAAGAATTAATTTAGGGCTGGGCATGGTGGCTCACACCTATAATCGCAGCACTTCGGGAGGCTGAGGTGGGCAGATCACCTGAGGTCAGGAATTCGAGACCAACCTGGTCAACATGGCAAAATCCTGTCTCTACTAAAAATACAAAAATTAGCCAGATGTGGTGGCGGGTGCCTGTAATCCCAGCTACTCAGGAGGCTGAGGCAGGAGAATTGCTTGAACCCAGGAGGCAGAGGTTGCAGTGAGCCAAGATTGCACCACTGCACTCCAGCCTGGGTGACAGAGCAAGATTCCGTCTCAAAAAAAAAAGAAAAAAAAAAGAATTAATTGAGGAGCTATTTGGGAACCTGGAAAACAAGCCCCAAGTCCCTTAGGAGATGCTCTACATGGGTTGGAATCTGCTTTTTGGGGAGAAAGAAGAGTTGCTTGACTGCTCCTTCCCTCTCCTTTCACTTCCGTCCCTATCCTGAAATCTGTTCCCTGCCCCATGGCCCATGCCCCATCAGTGGCCACCCCTGCTGCTGTCAGCTCTGTCTCCCAAACATCTCCTTCCTTCTCACCATCACCATGGCTACACTCTGGTTGCCCCCCCCCTCCCCCATCCTGGGCTCCCTGCCTCTGTTTCCAACCGTCACTACCACAGCAGCCAGGCCGATGTGTCTAAATCGGTCATTCCCATCACACTTAGAATGAGAGCTGAGGTCTCCCCCTGGTCCCAGGCCCACATGACTGGGTTCCTCTGCTGTCTCCGCTGTAGGACCCCACTCCACCCCTGCACTGGGCTCCTGCAAGACCAGCTACCCCTCTGATCCTCAAACATGATGCTCTGTGCCTGCTTTAAGGACTTTGCTCTTGCTATTCTCTCCATCAGCTACTCTCTTCCCCAGAAATCTTCTTACCTGGTTCCCTTTCTTTACTCAGAGAAACTCTGGGACCACCTTATCTAAGTGACATGCCCTCGGGACCCACTGGCCCCTCCCCCATCACTCTCCACTCTCCAAGCCCTCCCAGACCACTCAGAAAGTATCTCAGCTGGGGCCCGGTGTGGTGGCTCACGCCTGTAATCCCAGCACTTTGGCAGGCTGAGGCAGGCGGATCACCTGAGGCCAGGAGTTTAAGACCAGCCAGGCTAACATGGTGAAACCCCGTCTTTACTAAAAATACAAAAAAATTAGCCAGGCATGGTGGCGCACGCATGTAATCCCAGCTACTCGGGAGGCTGAGGCAGGAGAATCGCTTGAACCCGGGAAGCAGAGGTTTGGCATTACTTGCACTCCAGCCTGGATGAAAGAGCAAGATACTCCATCCCAAAAACAGCAACAACAACAACAACAAAACTATCTCAGGGTGCAGAGGGCAGGGACAGGGTGTTTCACACTTGTTTATTACTTGTTTCTTACACTAGGATGTAACCTTCACGAAGGCACTGGCCCTCTTTATTTGGTTCACTCTTGGATCCCCAGGACTGACAATAGTGCTGGCACTCAGCGAGTGCTTAGTAAATATCTCTCGAGTGAATGAATGAATGAATTGGCTCTGGTGCCACCTTCTCTAGGGAACTCTTATGGAAGGACCTCCTGTGATCTGGATTAGGGGACAGGTTCCCTCAGCACCGCACGATTCCTTCTATTCCAGCACGCAGCATAAACATTAGGTCTGCAGGTCTCCCTCCAGATGGCTAGCCCTCAGGGAGAGGAGCTGCTTCTGCCCCCTCACAGCCTCCCCTGCGGCAGATGAGCGGTGCAGACGGGTTTGACAGACCTTAACTAGGAGTGGACTCAGGCCCTGTCCACCCCAGGTGCAGCTCAGCCCGCCTCCTTCAGCCTAAGCTCTGCCCACCTCTGGGAGCCACCTGCCTACTTCTGGCGAATGGGGGCCCAGCTGTTTTCCTCTGGAAGCCTGTTGCTTGCATTGATCTCGGGGCATTAGACCATGATTTACTTGAGTGTTCACATATTCACCCACCCAGTCACTTCATTGCTCAGTCATCAAAGTGCTTTTTTAGGTCAAATTCCCTGCCATGGCCTTTTCTGGGTGCTTGGGGTGCAGAAATGAATGGGACATAGCTCTGCCTTCAAGAAGCTCGTAGTCTCTTGGGGATCCCGAGTGTGAACCAGTGACATTGCAGCAAAGTGTGGTCGGGGTTGAATTGTAGACACATGCAGGGTGCCAGGGAGGCCCCAGAGGAGCTTCTGAATCAGAAGCGGGGGTAGGGGCTGGGGGCAGGGGATCCTTCTAGAAAAATCATCCCCGTCTTCCAGCTTCTCTCAAGATCCAGGTTAGAACTTCGTAGAGAATGATAGAAACTCGCGTCTTCCAGCTTTAAAGAATTATTTTTGTTGTCCGGCCCAGGACTAGCATTTTATAGACCAGCGGTCAGCGAACTATACCAAATGAAGCCTGCTGCCTGGTTGTGTAAATCAAGTTAAGTTTCACTGTAACACAGCCACACATATGCCTCCATATTGTCAGTGGCCACAAAAGCAGAGTTGGGTAAATGGGACAGAGATTGCATGGCCCACAAAGCCTAAAATATTCAACATCTGATTCTTTACAGAAAAAGTTTGCCGACCCCTGTTACAGGTGTTCAAAAAATATTGTTGGATTAAGTCAACTCAAATCAGACCTTCAGAATCCTGTCGTTGCCAATCTGAGTCCAAGTCTTTTGTCCAGGGACACCAAAATGAACCAAATACTCTATGCTCTATGTATGCTCTTCTTTCTTAAAAACAAGGAAATGGAGGCATTGAGTTGTTAGGAATTGCCACTGAAGAATCCTCTAACTCTTCTTAACAAAAAGCATTCATTGAGCTGTTATAAGGGCAGCAATGAATGAGACAAGTTTCCTGCCCCCAGGCACTTACTGCCTAGCAGATAAAGCATGACATCATTCGAGCTCCACCTGGTGAGCCTTGTGCTCCGGGAGTGTGGCTCCCAGTGTGGAGCTTGGCTTTGCCTGCTGGCTTCCCCCTTCTACATTCAGGCCTCACCTCTGCCACGCTGTGTCTCCCAAGTTGAGCTGTTTTTCCAAGGGCCCTCCCTGCCAGGCTGTGCTCTTCTTGGGGGCAGGCCCTCATCCATCTTGGCCTCCCCAGCACGGAGCACAGGATCCAGCACACAGAAGGAGCTCAACCCACGTTTACCGCACAGCTGGGCTCCTGCAGCCCCACCCCAGACACAGTCGCAGGTAACAGGTAACCACAACCAAATGGCCTTTTAGGAATTCCAGTTAAGAGCAACGTCTTGAAGGAATTCATAAAAGGAAATGAAGAGCAGGGTATGATATTTTTTCCTTTAAAAAAAAGAATCTAAAAATTGCATCGTGTTCCCTCCCTCTTTCTTCCCAGCTGCCTGGCTGACTTTACATTCCACGGGCTTTTCAATGAAACCAGATTCCAGGCTGACCTGAGAGCTGGGCTTGATGTGAGAAGTAATTATTGAAAGAGACAGGGGCAATCTATATAATAAAATGCCTCCTACATGCTTCATAAAAGTGATCTGAGGGCAATGGCAATCCTTGTGCTGTTGGGAAGGGGAGGTGGCAGGGCCTGGAGCAGAGGCGGGGTTGCTCCTGGGAGGAGAGCAAACCTCCTTCCAAAGAGATGGCCTGAGAACCTTCGGCTTTGCTGTCCCAGGCCTCAAGGACTCTCAGCCCCTCTCTTGGAAATCCCTTTCTCAGGGAATAGGTAGCCTTGTTAGTTTTTGCTGATACTTGAGACATTTCCTTGGAGCCTTAGAATGCTTTCTCTTGATAATATGTCTCAGGTGGATTTAAGATTGCAGCTGTTACATCAGGATTTAACTTTGACTTACTTGACTTGCGGGGGAAGAAAAAAATCTCTCTCTCTTTTTTTTTTTTTTCATTAGAAGTTCCAATCTGGCACTGCCTGGTGGGTTACTTCATCCAATTATTCAAGAAATATTCACTGAGTGCTTATCACATGCCAAGCACTGGGCTGAGAATATAATGGTGAATGCTAGGGTGAGTCCATACCCTAGCAGAGTTGGGAGATGGTTACTCAAATAGCCAAGGACCCTACAGCATGATAAAGTACCATCCTCTAGGAACTCATGCAGGAAGGACTTCCTGGAGAAGGTGATGTTTTAGCTGAGACCTGGAGGTCGACTGAGTAGGAGTTTGCCAGACAAAGATGGGCAGGGAAGGGCATTGCAGGCAGAGGGAACAGCACATATGAAGGTCTGTACTCCAGAAAGGAGAGAGGCTTAGCTTTTTCCTGCCCTCTGCTGTGATGAGGGCCTCTAGCCCTCTGCTGTGATGAGGGCCTCTAGGTAGGCCTGGTTCTTGACTCTGAAGGATGGAAGGGCAGGGCCCACCACCAGGAGGGAGATAAAAACAATCGTGTGCACTCACGGAGGAAATATTCTGCTGTGTCAGCTTCGTAATCTGCATCCTCTGGGAAGTGATCAATTTGCTTGCACAGACCTTTGAAATTCCCTGCAAAACAAGGGGAGAAGGAGCGCATGAAACATCATAGTTTTGGGGGTGCTTAGGGCCCACCTGCCTCTTCCCAACTTCTGGCTCTTTGGAAACTCACTCAGCCCTCTCCCTCACCCTTGAAGGAAGGTTTCGCTTTGTGCGTTTGGACATCTGCCTGGTGAATCACAACACACACACCCGCAGTACTGCAGAGAGGATCTAAAGCCGACGACTTCAAAACGCTGCCTTCTGTCCCTGCACTGAAGCTTCTGAGGATTAGCGGAGGCTTGGCAGCAGTGGAGGTTTGATTCCGAGCTGGGGACTGCCACGCAGGAGGCCGATGAATGCTCCTCAGCCCGTCTCTGTGCCCCAGCATAGCTGGGAGTCACCCTGCATTTTACATGTGAGAAAGTAGCAGATCACTTTCTAAAGGGGACACACCCCGCACTGGTGCTGCCAGATGCTGCCACAGCCCTTTAGAAGAGCCTGCAAAACACTTTCCCATCTGCAATTCCGCACGGAATTCACCAAACCCAGCCGCCAACTGCTCTGAAATACATATGGGGGTGGGGAGGAAGTTGAGCCCCCTGGGGGCTGGACTTTTGGGTTTTGAACTACAACTCATTTTGGTTCCACCACAGGCCTGTGAGGGGGGTATTATCATCCTCATTGTATAGATGAGGAAACTGAGGCTCAGAAAGGCTGAACTATCTGAGCAAGTGCTTGTGGCTAGGAAATGATGGAATCAGGGCTGAAACTAGGGTCTTTTGACTCTAAATGTTTCCTTGGTGCCTGCTGGGAAGGTGAGAACTGGCCTGGGGCAAATCCCAGCACAGTGTCACAGGCAGGTCCTCCCCAGTGTTCACTGATGAGCACGTGAACTCTTGAATGCCCCCTTTCTAAAGACCGATAAGTAGCACAGACTCTGCAATCACCAGAGCATCGGCTTCCTGACAGCAGAGACTTTGTTTCATTCACTGTCTTATCTCCAGCACCAGCATAGGCACAGTGAATGTCCTTTAACCTTCTCTGAATGGAAGAAAGATTGGGTGTATGCTGGGGCGTATGCACAGTGGGTAAGACGCAGGTTGCACAGCCAGACTGCCTGGGTCCAGCTGTGCATCACTCAGTGTCCTCACCTGAGAGTGGCGATAACAAGAATTCTTCCCTGGCAGATTGTCGTGGAGGTTCACTGAGCTGATGCATGTTGAGTAGTCAGAACAGTGCCTGACACATTTAGGAAGTCCTTGGGGGCATTGACGTGAGACAGAAATGAAATTTGACTGTGTCCAGCCACCAACATAGTAGCTAGTGTGACCTAATTAATACAGCCCTCAATACATGTTGGCAATGATTTTCTTCTACAGTCCTGAGACTATGTCTTATAAAATAGGGGCAGATTCTAGTATGTGTCATAGATATTAATTAGGAATTTTACGGTATTATTACATATACCTTTTTTTTTTTTTTCCCTGAAATGGAGTCTCACTCTGTCACCCAAGCTTGAGTGCAGTGGTATGATCTCGGCTCACGGCAACCTCCAACTCCCAAGTTCAAGTGATTCTCCTGCGTCAGCCTCCTGAGTAGCCGGGGTTACAGGCACATACCAACATGCCCAGCTAATTTTTGTATTTTAGTAGAGATGGGGTTTCACCATATTGGCCAGGCTGGTCCCCCACTCCTGACTTCAAGTGATCTGCCTGCCTTGGCCTCCCAAAGTGCTGGGATTACAGGCATAATCCACTGTGCCCAGCCTAGACATATATATATATGTGTGTGTGTATAAAATAGACCTATATATTAGGTTGGTGCAAAAGCAACTGTGGTTTTTGCCATCAAAAGTAATAGTGAAACCGTAATTACTTTTGCATCAACCTAATAGTACACAGGTATATAGTATACAGGGATACTTACGTACTACATAGGAATATAAGCATTTTAGGAACTTCTGGCTATGATTATATGCTGCATATAATGGAAAAGAGGAATCTCTGTAACTCCCTTTCACACATGAGCTATCCCTGTACCAAATTCACTAACTTTCTTGAGTTCTACAAGAAAAACAATTCCCCAGACCATATCGGGACTTCTGGTCGCTTCACTGAAGCTTGGTAGGGCCACTGAAAATGGTCCCATGGACAGGTGTCTTCTCTGAGTGTTTTGGGTTCCCTGCTTTTTGCTGTCCCCACCCCCATCGTGTCATGGTCCCTCTGCCCTCCTGCATCTTGGGGTGTTAAAAGGAAGCCTTGTCCCCTCCCTAGTACCTTGTTTTCCTAATCCAACCACGCACCCTTCTCTGTGGGAAAAGTCTTCATACCAGCTGCTAAGAGGATAACAAATTCTCCCTATTGTTAAAATTACAAATCAGTGTATTTGAAAAGCACTTTGCGAAGCACTTTCATTTTCTTTCAATTCAATCTGACAAATATTTCAGCAAGCCGGTGCCAGGCATCTTTATAAAGAATCTGTGCAGGAGTGAGGCTCAGAGAGCAGTACTGACATGCCCCGAGGCGTCCCACAAATTGAGGACAGAGCTTAACCCAGCAGGGCCCCAGCTGCATCGTGGTGGGCCACACCCACTCCTGTTCCCCGCAGGAACAGGAGCTCACATTCTACGGGGAGCCTAGTTGCTCCTTGTGTGCAAGCCTGGGCTTCACTCATCCTTGGACCATTGGCTCCTAGCGCAGTGCCTGGCACAGAAGCAGGGTTCAGGAGATGCTAACAGAGAGGCCGTGCGAGATAATCAGTGGCCCAGACCTCTCCTTGAGGCCTGGACCTGGGTATCCAGCTGCCTATTTGACATCTCCTGGTGGAGGTTTTAAAGGCACTGAACATGAACTCCTGATCTTTCCCTCTAGCCTGGCACTCTGGAGGCCCCAGTTAGCTTGGCGAGTGCTTCTCCAGGGCTCCCTTGTGTAAGCCTGAGCCTAGTGGTCAGCGCTGACATCTATCTCTTCCTCCTCCCTGCAGGCTCCATCCATCAGGGCGTCCTGTCTGTGTTAGATCCTCAGTGTCTCAAACTTGCCTGATGTCTCTGAGACAGCACCGCCCACTACCAGGCCACCATCCCTGCTCCCTGGATGGCTGCCGTGGCCTCCCCACTCATCAGTTTGCACCCACTCTTATCCTTCTCTACAGAGCTATGACAGTGATCCTTTGTACATGCAGATCTGATCATGCCACCTCCAGCTCGGAAACACTCCAGCTTCCCAGTGCTGTCGGGGAAAAGCTCAACATCTCTAACAAAGCCTGACCCCCAACCTCCACATCTGGCCTCACCTCCCACCCACCTCCTCCCTCCCTGTGCATCTCTGCCTTCTCTCCTGCCATGCTCTCTCCTACCTCAGGACCGTGGCACATGCATGCTGGTCCTGCTGCCTGAGCTCCCACCACGTCCTCTGTTGCCTCTTTCTCCTAACCTCCTTCTGCCTCCCTGCACTGTGCTACTGGGGTGTCCTCCACTAGCTGGCTAGTGCTGGCTGCTCTGTGTTGGGGGGAGATATTTTTTTTTTTTTTTTGAGACGGTGTCTTGCTCTGTCACCCAGGCTGGAGTGCAGTGGCACAATCTCGGCTCACTGCAAGCTCCGCCTCCCGGGTTCACGCCATTCTCCTGCCTCAGCCTCCAGAGTAGCTGGAACTACAGGCGCCCGCCACTACGCCCGGCTAATTTTTTTTTTTTTTGTATTTTTTGTAGAGACGGGGTTTCACCGTGGTCTCGATCTCCTGACCTCGTGATCCGCCCGCCTCGGCCTCCCAAAGTGCTGGGATTACAGGCGTGAGCCACCGCGCCTGGCCTAAGGGGGGAGATATTAAAGCCTGTATGATACTAGTGGGAATGTTCTAGTAGAGAGGGAAGAAGGGAGGGGCTGGTGGCAGTGGCTCAGCCTTAGCTTTAGGAAGCTGAGGCAGGAGGATCCCTTGAACCCAGCAGTTCAAGACCAGCCTGGGCAACATAGCAAGACCCTATATCTATAAAAAATAAAAACAAATTAGCCAGATGTGGTGGTATGTGTCTGTGGTCCTAGCTTACTTGGGAGTCTAAGGCAGGAGGATCCCTTGAACCCAGGTGTTCGAGGCTGCAGTGAGCTAGGATAGCACCACTGCACTCCAGTCTGGTGACAGAGCAAGACTCTGTCTTGAAAATAAAATCAAAATAAAAAAGTAAAAGAAAGGAGGACAGAAGGGATGACCTGCAGAGATGGGGGAGCAATACAGGTGCACCGTGCAAGGAGATGAGGCCCAGGACACAGCACAAGGGGGGTGGTGCTGTGCCAGGAGGGACAGCAGAGCTCGTGGGTGCAGTGCTGGGGATGGGCAGACATGGTGGGAGGGTGTAACACTTCTCTTCTGTTGCTTCTATTTTCCCAACGAAATGGGAAGCAGGATCATCAACTGAGAGTGAGGAAGGGTTGGGGACGGGAGGACAGGGGAAGGGAAGCGAGAGTGGGAGACAGTGGACCAGGCTGTGAAGTGTGTGTGTCAGTGGCTTGAAGGTCACTTCTGAGATTCTGTGGTTTTCTCTGGCCACATTTGTGGCGTGGGTGCAGTTAGCTGGAGAGTTGCCTCTAACCAGGAGGAGGTTTGTGAGGTGAGTGCAACAGGGAGAGGGTGGAAAGGGAGGGATTATGAGGATGGATATGGAGTCTAAGCTGGGTAAACAGGGAAATGAGGACCTGAAGGGCAAGTGAGGCAGTGCAAAGGCGGGGGTGGGGGGTGGAGCGGGGAGGGCAGTCAATGCTTTTGAGCCTGGGGTTGGGGTGGGGTCAAAGCATTATTGAAATGGGGGTGCATGGGAGTGAGCTGCAAGGGTGGCACGTGGTAGCCAGAGAGTGGGATGCAAAAGACAGAGAGTGGAGGGGGTGTGGATATTGGAAATGCCAAGGGCAAGGGTAAGACCCCGAATGAGGTGGCTTGGGGCAGGCGGAGGTAGGGATGATCTTCAAGTATGCACTGGAAAGGTCACACAAATTAATAGATAAGGCAAAACTACAACGTTCGCTGTTATTTTCTATATACATCGAGTATATATTAAGAAACTGCCTACCCAGTTAAAATTTGAAGTGCAAATGATTCATCAAATTATTCTAATAAGCCCCAAATCACCGATTGGTTTTTAGAAATGAGTGGTGTGATCTTTTGATGATGAGGCTGTTATGAGCTAAATGATGGCTTGACTGGACCATGCTTTGACACAGGAAACCACACCAGATGCTCCCCAAGCTTCCCTGTTACAGTAAGGGTCATTCCACCTCGGCGAGTGCAGAATCTTCTCCTAAGTTGTCCTCTACGGTTCGACTAGAGGACCTCTCTGTGCCCAGCAGCCCCAGGAGGTCAGGGCCGGGAATGGGAAGGTAGTGGGAGGCTGTGAGAGGGGTAGACGCTCTCATTGGCAGGGCAGTGGTGTGCGCCCAGCCCAGCCCAGTCCCACCAGTCAGGACCAGTAGGGAGACTCTTCTTCTCTTGCCCCCATCCTTGGGGCGGGCCTTGGAGTTTATAGAACCTGAGAACAGAGCTGAGTCCTTAACCCAGCCTTGGGGAGCGAGGAGAGGAGATGGAGCCTTGGTCCCAGCCCTTCTCTTCTCTCTGCCCCGCCCAATGCAGGAGCCACCCCTTCCCCCAGCCAGCTTCCCTGACATGGTAAGACTGATCGGTACAACAGTATTTCAATATTTAACAACCAGTGAGGCAGCACCGGCACATCAGGTTGGAGTGAAGGGGTCACGGCCAGGGACTGGAGGGGCTGATTGCCTGGTTGTGGAATCTGCAAGGATGATAACGGGAGCAGCATTGGAGGCAAAGGCAGTGAGCCAGCGCTCAGCTCCCCAAAGACTGAATGGCGGCGGCCATGAGGGAGTCGGACAGGTAGGCTGGGATGTGTTTCACAGAGGCAGGGAGTTTAGGGAGGAGGCAGGGAAATGGACCGGAAATGTCGATGAGGCCCAGGGAGGCCTGGGATGTGAGCAGTAAAACACTCTCGACAGTGAGAGCTTGCAGGGGCGGTGGTGTCCTTCGGGGAAAGCCAGATTTCCATTAGAGCAAGGACAGAATGGGGGGATTCTGCTGGCACTGTGACCTAAATTCTAGAAGGTGCCATGGCAAGGATTTAGGAGGGCGGGGGAGTTAGAGATCCAGCCAGATCAGAGGACACACAGCCCTGAGGGACAAGTGATGAGTAGGGAGGAGTGATGGGGTAAACTGGGATACAGGTCACTGTGCGATTGGTCCCAACGCCTCTGGTGGCCATGAGGCTGTGAGGCTCAGCTGGAGGAGCACAGGGTCTCCAGGAGCACTTGGAGCTTGGTGGGCCCTGGATTCAGTCTGATTAATAGTGGTGCTGGGGAGAGGTATAGGAGGGGAGGGGGCACTAGCAGCACTCAAGCATTAGTGGTGAAATTTGAACTTCATAGGACATCTACGTCAACAGACATCACTCCAGTAAGGGGAGAGTGGTGAGTGGTGATGAAATGAATGAGATTTCACTTCCCTAAGGCCAGCCTAGGGTTCCATTGTATTTCCTTCTGGTTGGTGGTAATCCACCCCAGGGGTTGTGATGGCTTCAGGCACAGATGGATCCAGGTGCTCCAAAATCTGGAACCTCTCTCCATCTCTGACTTTCCTCCCAACTAGCTTCATTCCTAGGCACCCTCTGTCCCTGTGGTAGAGACTAAGGGCCAAGTACCTGGCACTGGGATGGTAGAGGAAAATCTAATCTCATCTCTGCCTTCCAGGCTCACATTCTAGGGGCAAAGACAGACAGTACAGAACTTACTAGAGTGCAATCCTTCACATACTATATTAGAAGGAGGTATGAGGCCTTATGGCAGCACAATTGTTTAGCTATTTATGTAGCACCAATTGTATGCCACGCTCTGTGCAACCTGCTGAGAACAGAGGGGGAAAAATATACTTTCTGTCCTCAAGGAACTTGCAGTCTATGATGGCAGACAGAAAACACACGCTGTGGTGTAGAGGATGTGTGTGATGACAGAGGAGAGTGGAGCGTGTCTGGGGCACACAGATGGAAGGCGTGTCCAGGCAACGGAGTGTGTGGGTGACACAGGCCTCCTGAGGAGGAGCAGGTGCCTGAGCTGACACAAAGTGGAGGAGTCAGCCTGATGAAGCAGGGAGGGGTCTGTGTGTGCCCGTGTGTGTGTCTGTGTGTGTGTCTGTCTGTGTGTGTGCATGTGTGTGTGTCTGTGTGTGTGCATGCGTGTGTGTGTCTGTGTGTGCATGGGTGTGTGTGCGTGTGTGCGTATGTCTGTGCGTGCATGGGTGTGTGTGTCTGTGCGTGTGTGTCTGTGCATGTGCGTGTGTGTGTGTCTTGTGTGCATGGATGTGTGTGTCTGTGTGTGTACATCAGTGTTTGTGTGCATGTGTGTGTGCATGGGTGTTTGTGTGTCTGTGTTCATGGGTGTGTGTGTCTGTGTCTGTGTGTACATGGGTGTGTGTGTGCATGGGTGTGTGTGCATGTGTGTGTCTGTGTGTGCATGTGTGTTTGTGTGTGTCTGTGTCTGTATGTGGGTAGTTTTGAATGCCTACTGTGTGCTCACTGGGCAGGGTGAGATGAAGTCTGCATATGTGTGTGTGTGCATGTATGTGTCTGTGTGTGCATGTGTCTTTGTGTGTGTCTCTGTGTGTACATGGGTATGTGAGTCTGTGTGCATGGGTGTGTGTGTGTGTCTATGTGTGTGCATGTGTCTGTGTGTGTAGGCGTGATGAGGAAGTGGTGGAGGGTTGAGAAGAGCTTTCTAGCAAGAGCAGTCAGGATAGTGCGGGACATAGGAGGGAACACACTGTCCCTGGGGGTGGGAGAAGGTTTCCCAGAGCAGAGTTGGGAGTAACAGGACTTGAGAGAGGGCCCGAAGCCAGCAGTGTGCGGGCCGGCTCGCCCCTGCTCCAGGGAGCTCATCGCCAGTGTCTTCCCAGCTCTCGTTAGCAGTTTGAAATCAGCCGTGGTAGGTGTATTCACACCATGGGAACCCACGGCAAATGCTACAAACCAAGTTCCCCACCTCCAACCCAGGGAGCTGATTGTTAAACATGTACCAGCACACCACTGGATGAAGGGTGATCCTGTGTGAGGAGTCAGCTGGTACAAAGACGTGACACATTGGTGGGATTGGAGATTTGCAAAAGGACTGGTCCCATCAGAGGGCTGGGTGGGTGAGGGTGAGTGTGGGCGATGGCTGGAGCGGAGTGCAGGGGTCTCACTGCCCGCTGCCCCCTCAGGCATTGGCTTTGAGCTTCCAGAGGAAAGGGGATGCAGGGAAGACTCTCCCACCATGAACCATAAAGGGTTATTCAGCTAAGGGGCTCAACAACCATGACTCTCCATGGAACCTCCATCCCAGAAGAGTGGCAGTGCCCTGCCAACCGCCAGGCTGAGTGAGTTCAGGCCCCGCTGAGGCGGAAAGGCCAAGGGCTGTGCCGTGGGCTGGCACAGCTCTGGCTCCGGGGGTTTACCATGTCAGGCTGGGAATTGCAGCTTGCAGGTATTAAGTAGTTTAAGAGGAGGTTTCATCAGCTTTGTAAAAAGCACATTAATATCTCACACCAACTGCTGTCTTGTTTCTTTAGATACAATAAGCTCCTCATAAACCTGGTCATTAGGGGCTGAACAGACTCTGTTTTATTTTCCACATATTCAAGAGAAGCTGAAAGAGCAGCTCTGGAGCCAGGAGGGGACACGGTGGAGCGAGCTGAGGCGTGGGGAGGAGGCTGTCTGAGTAATTTTTTAAGTGAAGCAAATGAAGGGTTTAGTGGGAGCTGCTTTCTCTGTGTTTTCAACCTTTGCTGCTCCTGGCTTTTTGCTTTCCTGGCAATACCTCCCTGACGGCAGGGATTCGGGAGGCCTCAGGGAGGGTGGGCCATGCCTGGCTTGTTTCTGCCTGGAACCCCAGCCCCCTGGGGCACAGCGCAGCCACCAGCTTCGGTTGGATGGTTTGCAACAACAGAATGTGTGGCATCCTATGAGTTTGATCGTTCTCTCGTTCGTTCATTCTTTCTTTCAGTGGGTAGTTTCTTTCTTTTTTTGTTTTTTGGGAAGGAGGGACGGGAGGAAGAGCTAGGGGTCAAGAAGGGAGAGGGCAGTCTCAGTGGGTAGTTTCGAATGCCTACTGTGTGCTAGGCACTGGGCAGGGTGAGATGAAGTAAGTGGTCTGTCCTGCCTGCCTGCCATGAATTTGCTCCTTCCATTGGCTCTGAGCTCCCACTTCACTGAAGTCCCCAGCACTCAGGAGCTGACCACAACAATGAACAATTGCTCATCCAACTTTCAGTTGCATCCTGTCCTGGCTCTTGTCTCCATAGCTACCTCTTCAGTTCTTTTTTTTGAGACAGGATCTCGCTCTGTTGCCCAGGCTGGAGTGCAGGGGTGTGATCATGGCTCGCTGCAGCCTTGACCTTCTGGGCTCAAGAGATCCTCCCACCTCAGCCTCCCGGGTAGCTGTGACTACAGGCATGTGCCCAGCTAATTTTTGATTTTTTTTTGTAGAGATGGGGTCTCGCCATGTTGCCTAGGCTGTTCTTGAACTCCTGGGCTCAAGCGATCCGCCCTCCTCAGCCACTCAGAGTTCCTTCTTTAGTTGTTGTTGTTGTTTTGAGATAGAGTCTCTCTCTGTTGCTCAGGCAGGAGTGCAATGGCACAATCTCAGCTCACTGCAACCTCCGCCTCCCAGGTTCAAGTAATTCTCCTGCCTCAGCCTCCCAAGTAGCTGGGATTACAGGCATCAGCCATCACTCCTGGCTAATTTTTTATATTTTTAGTAGAGGTGGGGTTTCGCCATGTTGGCCAGGCTGGTCTTGAACTCATGACCTCAGGTAATCCACCCACCTCGGCCTCCCAAAGTGCTGGGATTACAGGCATGACCCACTGCGCCAGGCCCCTTTAGTTCTTCACATGTGATTTGGGGGAGGAGATTGGGCTCCAGAGTTAGAAAGATTTGGCTTCTAAGCCTGGCTCTGTTACCTAGTAGCTGTGTGAATTTGAGCAAGTTATGTGACCTCTCTGTGCCTCAGTTTCCTTTGCTGTAAGAAGGCAATATCTTTCCTCACCGAGGGGGTAAGGGGATTAACTTTGAAGACTCGATGAAATAACAGAAGTGAAGGGCCCCAGTGCAGTTCTTAACCCAGAACAGATACTCAACAATGTAGGTCCTCCTTCTTTTTCTTCTCTTTCAAATGACACCTCTTTCAGGAGGCCTTTCTTGATTGCCCTTAGCTGGGAAGACTCTTTCCTCTCCTACGCTCCTATGCAGTGCTTTTCAGCATTTTAATGGGCATGGGAAGCCCCTGGGGATCACGTTAAGCCAGGTTCAGATTCGGTGACTCTCAGTGGCCTGAGACTCTGTATTTCTCATGAGCTTGCAGGCAGTGCCCACGCTGCCAGGCCCCAGTGGGGGGGGCCACACTTTGGGTTGGGTAGCGAGGCTGTCAAGCACCTTTTAGCTGCTTTGGTCATATTCTTTTTGTGTATTGTTGTTTGGGAACAAAAAGCTGCAAGTCTGTAAGCTCCTCAATGGTAGAATTTCTAGAGGATTCCCTGAATATACCATATTTTCCTTGATTCTAAGACTCTCACATGCAAATTTCAATGTTTCTGAAATTGAGATGTGTCTTATAATTCACAGGTTCACTTCACTGCAGTGTGTCTCTTTTCTCCTGAAAAATCATTATCACATTGATGGTGAGCCTTTTAATTAATGGTAATGGCTGCCTGAAAAAAGTTTATTGAACAAATAAATAAATGAATGAGTTAGTGTGTGTGGGTGGCCAGCGACTGTACTGCACATTTCCATTCACCTAAACAGTTGAGCATCATGCCAAATATTAGAATCCCTGGGGCACCAGGATCTTTTGCACTTCTCTTATGAAAAACCTACTTGACTATACCTGGCCAGGCATGATGGTTCATGCCAATAATCCCAGCACGTTGGGAGGCCGAGGTGGGCAGATCACCTGAGGTCAGGAGTTCAAGACCAGCCTGGCCAACATGGTGAAACCCTGTCTCTACTAAAAATACAAAAATTAGCTGGGCTTGGTGGCAGGGGCCTGTAATCCCAGCTACTCGGGAGGCTGAGGCCTGAGAATCACTTGAACCCAGGAGGCAGAGGTTGCAGTGAGCCGAGATTGTGCCATTGTACTCCAGCCTTGGTGACAAGAGCAAGAATCCGTCTAAAAACAAAACAAAACAACCCCCCAAAAACAAAAATACAAACAAACGAACAAACAAAAGACACCTATTTGACTATATCTGGCCGAGCACGGTGGCTCACGCCTGTAATCCCAGCACTTTGGGAGGCCAAGGTGGGCGGGTCACTTGAGATCAGGAGTTCTAGACCAGCCTGGCCAACATGGTGAAACCCTGTCTGTACCCAAAATACAAAAATTAGCCAAGTGTGGTGGCACACGCCTGTAGTTCCAGCTACTCGGGAGGCTGAGGTGGGAGATTGCTTGAACCTGGGAGGCGGAGGTTGCAGTGAGCCAAGATCATGCCACTGCACTCCAGCCTGGGTGACAGAGTGAGACCCTGCCCCCAATCCAAATCTATTTGAATATATCAAAACATACGTATAGCCCGCAACTCAGCAATTCTTCTTAGAAATGTGTGTTGAAGAAACACTTGCATACATGCACACGATGTATGAGAATGTTCATAACAGCACTGCTTATAACAACAACAAACTTGGAATAGCCCAGATTTCTATTATCAGAGAAATGATAGCATAGTATATTGATGTAATGTAGTGTACAGCAGTGAAAGTTAGTGAATTACAGCTACACAAGTCAACCCAGATGAATTCCACAAACATAACACTGGACAGAAAAAATCAAGCTGCAGAAAAATGCATATGGCATGATTCCATTTTCATAAAGTTAAAAACATGTTATAGATTATTTAGAAATACATGTGTATGTGGCAAAACTGTAAAGTCAAGCAAGGGAATGATAAACATCAAGTTTAAGAGTGTTTGCAGCTGGGCGTGGTGGCTCACACCTGTAATCCCTGCACTTTGGGAGGTGGAGGTGGGAGGATCACATGAGCCCAGGAGTTCCAACCCAGCCTGGGCAACATGGCGAAATCCTGTCTCTACAAAAAAATAAAAAATTAGCCAAGCATGGTGGTGCACACCTGTAGTCCCAGCTACTCGGGATGCTGAGGCAAGAGGACTGCTAGAGCCTGGGAGGTTGAGGCTGCAGTGAGCCATGATCATGCTACTGCATTCCAGTTTGTGTGACAGAGGAAGACCCTGTCTCAAAGAAGAAAAAAAAGAATTTTTTCTTGAGATAGGGTAGGGCACACAACTGCTTCAATGTCCTAGGAATGCTCTATTTTTTAACTTGGTAATGAGTGCATAGGCACTCTTCATTTTATTGTTATTCTTTATTCCCTGCTGTGACAGAGGCTGTTTCCAAATATATCTTGTTCCTTTCAAGTTTTGCCTGGACATATGGCTTCCCAGAACGTAGACTTTAGTTCCCAGCCTCCCTTGCAGCTGGAGGTGGTCATGTGACAAAGTTCTGGCCAATGGGATGTGAGTGGAAATGATGGGAACAACTTGGGAGGAATGGCCTTTAGGGCATGGGATGTGCCCTTCTCAGTCCTTTCCTCTTGGCAAGTGGACTAAGGAGCTCCAGCCGCCATCTTGGTCAATGAGACAATCTTGAGAATGGAGAGCTGCATGATGGTAGAATAAGATAAAGGGTATCTGAGCCACACTCCCATGGAGTGTTATACCAGTCTTGGATAACTTATCTCCAGAGCTGTGCAACGAGAAAGAAATAAACTATCAACTATCTTTATTTTCTTACTTTTAATTTTTTTAGAGACAGGTTCTTGCTTTGTCACCCAGATTGGAGTGCAGTGGCATGATCATAGCTCACTGTGACCTCGAACTCTTGGGCTTAAATGATCCTCCTGCCTCAGTCTCCCGAGTAGCTGGGACTACAGGTGCATGCCACCACACCCGTCCTATCTTTTTAATTTTAGGTAAATAAACCAAAAAAACAAAAAAAATGCATGAAACTTTATAGCCAAGCCTAATCCTAATGAATATAATCTGTACAAGTTAAAATAGTCTTTAAAAAAGCTTGATTTTTAAATTTGGTTTTTTTTTTTTTGATATGGAGTCTTGCTCTGTTGCCAAGGCTGGAGTGCAGTGGTGTGATCTTGGCTCACTGCAACCTCTGCCTCCCGAGTTCAAGCGACTCTTGTGCCTCAGCCTCCTGAGTAGTTGGAATTACAGACACGCACCACCAAGCTTGGCTAACTTTTGTATTTTTGGTAGAGACGGAGTTTTACTATGTCGGCCAGGCTGGTCTGGAACTCCCAACCTCAGGTGATCTGCCCGCCCTGGCCTCCCTAAGTGCTGAGATTATAGGCATGAACCACCGCTCCCGGCCTAAAATTTTTTTTTAAGTGCATTTTATTGTGTATACTTTAAGGTATACAACATGATGTTGTATGATTACATATGTACAGCAAAATGGTTGCTATAGTGGAAAAACTAACACATCCATCATCTCACATAGTACCCAGTTTTTCCCTGTGTGCCAGGAGCAGCTATAATCTCATTTAGCAAAAATCCTGAATACAATACAATATTATTAACAATAGTCCCCATGTTGTACATTAGAGCTCTGGACTTGTTCACCCTGTATATTTGCTACTTTGAATCCTTTGACCTATATCTCTCCATTTCTTCCCTCTCATCCCAGATCTTGGAGATCTTGGTAATCACTGTTTTATGCTCTATCTCTACATACTTGATATTTGACTTTTTTTTTGGTAAAGATTCCACATATGAGTGGAGTCATAAAATAGTTTTCTTCCTGTGTCTGGCTTATTTCACTTAGCGTATTGTCCTCCAGTTTCATGCATATTGTGGCAAATGACAGATCTCTCCCTTTTTAAAGGCTGAATCAGAAATAATATTCCATTGTATGTAAACACCACAGTTTCTTTATTCATTCCTCCATTGATGGACATCTAGATTGTTTCCATATTTTGGCTATTGTGAGTATTGCTGCAATGAACATGGGAGTGTAGATACCTTTTTTATTTTTTATTTTTTTTGGGACAGGTTCTCCCTTTGTTGCCTAGGCTGGAGTGCAATGGCATAGTCTCGGCTCACTGCAACCTTCGCCTCCTGGGTTCAAGCGATTCTCATGCTTTAGGCTCCCAAATTATGGGCGCCTGCCACCACGCCTGGCTAATTTTTGTATTTTTAGTAGAGAGAGGGTTTCGCCATGTGGGCCAGGCTGGTCTCGAACTCCTGACCTTGTGATCCATGCGCCTCGGCCTCCTGAAGGGCTGGGATTACAAGCGTGAGCCACTGTGCCTGGGGAGTGTAGGTATCATTAAAAGGTGGTGATTTCATTTCCTGTGGGTATATACCAGAAGACATATTGCTGGGTCATATGGGAGTTCTATTTTTATTTTTATTTTTGAGGAAACTCCATACTATTTTCCATAATGGTGGCATCAACCTACATTCCCACCTAACAGTGTGCGAGGATTCCCTTTTCTCCACACCCTCGCCGACACTCGTTATCTCATGTCTTTTGATAATAGCTCTCCTAACGGGTGAGAAGTGGTATCTCACAGTCATTTTGATTGGCATTTCCCTGAAGATTAATGACGTTGGTCACTTTTCCATTTACCTATTGGCCATTTTAATGTCATCTTTGGAGAAATGCCTATTAAAGTCCTTTGCTCATTTTTAAATTGTGTTATACATTTTCTTGCTATTGAGTTATATGTGTTCTTTATAAATCTTGGATATTGAGACTTTAGTTTAAACAAGAATATATATTTAAAAACTCAGATATTAACCCTTATCTAATATATGGTTTGCAAATAATGTTTCCCAATCTGTACATTGCCCTTTCATTTTATTGTTTGTTAAAATAGTCTTTTATATGTATTTATTATTAAACACATTCTAAAAAAAATATATATATTTTTTGAGACAGAATCTTGCTCTGTCACCCAGGCTGGAGTGCAGTGGTGCGATCTCGGCTCTCTGCAACATTTGCCTCCTAGGTTCAAGCGATTCTCTTGCCTCAGCTAACCGAGTAGCTGGGATTACAGGCACCCGCCACCACGCCCAGCTAATTTTTGTATTTTTAGTAGAGACGGGGTTTTGCCATGTTGGCCAGGCTGGTCTTGAACTCCTGACCTCAGGTGATCCGCCTGCCTCAGCCTTCCAAAGTGTTGGGATTACAGGCATGAGCCACTGCGCCCGGACTACTTCTTCATTATTATTACATCTGTTATGGCGATCTGTGATCAGTGATCTTGGATGTTACCATTGTAATTGTTTTGGAGTGCCAAGAACTGCACTATATAAGATGGCAAACTTAATTGATAAATGCTATGTATGTTCTGACTGTTCCACCAGTTGGCCATGTCCCTGTTTCTTTCCCTCTCCTTGGACCTCCCTATTCTCTAAGATATGACAATACTGAAATTAGGGCAATTAATAACCCTACAATGGCCTCTAAGAGCTCAAGTGAAAGGAAGAGTTGAACATATCTCACTTTAAATCAAAAGCTAGAAACAATTAAGCTTAGTGAGGAAGGCATGTCATAAGCCCAGACAAGCCAAAAGCTAGGCCTCTTAAGTCAAACAGTTAGCCAAGATATGAATGCAAAGGGAAAGTTCTTAAGGGAAATTAAAAGTGCTACTCTCTATGAATGATAAGAAAGTGAAATATATTTGCTGATATGGAGAAACTTTGAGCGGTCTGGATAGATCAAACCAGATACAACATTCCCTTAAGCCAAAGCCTAATCCAGAGTAAGGCCCTAACTCTCTTCAATTGTATGAAGGCTAAGAGAGGTGAGGAAGCTGCAGAAGAAAAGCTGGAAGCTAGCAGAGGTTGGTTCATGAGGTTTGAGAAAGAAGCTGTCTCCATAACAGAAAAGTGCAAGGTGAAGGGGCAAGTGCTGATGGAGAAGCTGCAACAAATCATCCAGAAGATCTGGTTAAGATCATTGATGAAGGTGGCCACACTAAACAACAAATTTTCAAGGTAGATGCAACAGCTTTCTATTGGAAGAAGATGCCATCTAGGATTTTCATAGCAAGAGAGGTCAATGGTTGGCTTCAAAGCTTCAAAAGACAGGCTAACCCTCTTGATAGGGGCTAATGCAACTGGTGACTTTAAGTTGAGGCCAAGGTTCATTTACCATTCTAAAAATTTTAGAGCCCTTAAGAAGTATGCTAAATCTACTCTACCTGTGCTCTATAAATGAGACAAAAAAGCCTACATGCAGCATATCTATTTATGGGATGGTTTACTGAATATTTTAAGCCCGCTATTAAGATCTACTGCTCAGAAAGATTTCCAAATATTACTGCTCATTTACCATGCACCTGGTTCTCAAGAGCTCTGATGGAGATGTATAAGGAGATGAATGTTGTTTTCATGCCTGCTAACACAACATCTATTTTGCAGCCCATGGATCAAGAAGTAATTTTGACTTGGAAGTCTTATTATTTAAGAAATACATTTCATAAGGCTATAGCTGCCAGAGACAGTGATTCCTCTGATGGATCTGGGCAAAGTAAATAAAAAAATCTTCTAGAAAGTACTCAACATTCTAGATACCAATAAGAACATTTGTGATTCATGGGAGGAGGTCAAAGTATCAACATTAACAGGAATTTGGAAGAATTGGTTCCAACCCTTATAGATGACTTTCAGGGGTTCAAGATTTCAGAAGAGGAAGTAATTCAGATGTTCTGGAAATAGGAAAACAGCTAGAATTAGAAGTGAAGCCTGAAGATGTGAGTGAATTGCTGCAATCTCATGATAAAACTTGAGTGGATGAGAGGTGGCTTTTTATGGATAAGCAAAGAAAGTGGTTTCCTGAGATGGAATCTGTTCCTGTTGAAGATGCTGTGAACATCACTGAAATGATGATAAAGTATTTAGAAGATGATATAAAGTTAGTTGATAAAGCAGCAGCAGGGTTTGAGAAGATTGATTGCAACTTTGAAAGAAGTTCAACTGTGGATAAAAATATATCAAACAATATCACTTGCTATACAGAAATCTTTTGCGAAAGGAAGAATCAATTGATGTGGCAAACTACACTGTTGTCTTAGTTTAAGAAATTGGCACAACCACCCCAACCTTCAGCAACCACCACCCTGGTCAATCAGCAGCTATCCACATCGAGGCAAGACCCTCCATCAGCAAAAAGATGATGGCACACTGAAGGCTCAGATGGTCAGTAGCATTTTTAGCAATAAAATATGTTAAAATTATGTATGTACATTGTTTTCTTAGACATAATGCTATTGCACACTTAATAGACTACAGTATAGTGTAAACATAACATATATTTTTTGAGACAGAATCTCACTCGGTCACCCAGGTTGGAGTGAAATGGCACAATTATAGCTCACTGCAGCCTTGACCTCCTGGACTTAGGCAATCCTCCCACCTCAGTCTCCTGAGCAGCTGGGACCACAGATATGTGTCACCACGACTGGCTAATTTTTTATTTGTAGAGATGGGGGTCTCACTATGTTGTCCAGACTGGTCTCAAACTCCTGGGCTTAAGCAATCCTCCTGCCTCAGCCTCTCAAAATGTTGGGATTACAGGTGTAAGCCACTGCCCTTGGCCCAACATAACTTTTTTTTTGAGACAGATTCTCACTTTTTTGCCTAGGCTGGAGTGCAGTGGCATGATCTCAGCTCACTGCAACCTCTGTCTCCTGGGTTCAAGCAATTCTCCTGCCTCAGCCTCCTAAGTAGCTGGGACTATAGGTGCCTACCACCATGCCCGGCTACTTTTTGTGTTTTTAGTAGAGATGGGGTTTCACCATGTTGGCCAGGCTGGTCACGAACCCCTGGCCTCAAGTGATTCACCCACCTTGGCCTCCCAAAGTGCTGGGATTACAGGCATGAGCCACCATGCCCGGCCCCAACATAACTTTTATATGCACTAGGAAACCAAAAAATTTGTGTGACTCACTATGTTATGATATCTGGTGTATTGTGGTGATCCAGAACCGAATCCTCAGTATCTCCCAAGTCTGCCTGTATGAGAGAGGCAGTGATGCTCAGTGGTTAGCTTCGCAGGGTCTGGAGGCTGGCTACCTGGGTCCACGTTCTAGTTATGCCACTGAACCTGAGCGTCGGCTCCTCCACTGTAAAATGAGGAGTCAGTTAAACTTCTGTCATAGAGTTGTGAGAATTGCATAAAACACTGCATTGAGAGGGCTTAGCACAGTGGCTTGTCACCTAGCTCGGTAAGAGGTAGGTGTGATTATGTTTTGCTGGGCCCCATGGTCGGGGCACAGATAGATCACACAGTCTCTACTTTGAAGAAGCTCACAGACTAGTAGGGGAGAGACCGGTGATTACACTCTGCTGTGCCAAGAGAGCCTGCCCAAGGAGCTATGGGAACCGCATGCACTTAGATCCTATGAAACAGGACTGTTCAAATGACTCTGTCAACCCCAGAGTCCCTGGAGTAGGCGGATAATGAATAAACACTGTCGTGTGTCAACAGCCCTAAATTCATCTTAAGAAACCCTGTGGTGTGGTGGCTGTGCCTCTTGCAGGAGAGCGTGGGTCTGAGTTCTCTTTCTGCCGTGTATTAACCATGTGCTCTCGGACAAGGTGTTCGTTCATCTTTCAATTCAGTACTTCAGCTCGTCCTTGAATTTTTATCAAGTGGCTACTAGGTGTTGGTGTTGAGCTAGGTTCCACAGCAGAGAAGGGATCAATACAGACGGATTCCCCGTCCCCCAGAGCTGAGTCTTGAGAGGACCCTAGACAAATAATTAATGCAGACGACCCAGAATGAAACCACAAGGGCAGTGAGGGCGTTGGCTGGTCGCTGGGAACAAGCTGCCATGAGCCAGGCATGGGGCTAAGCACTTTACAACAAGCCTCTTGAGGTGGACACTATTAGTCTCCGTACGTTAGAGATATGGAAGTGGAGGGACAGAGGGGTGAAGGAACGCCTCTAAAGATTCATTGCTCGTGTAAGTGAAAGAGCTGGGCTCTGACCCCGAGCAGGAGGTTCTAGGTGACTGCTGGGCTGCACTGTTACAGCACAGTACAGGATGCTGGGTAGTAGGGACAGTGCATGGCATAATCTGGGTACTGGCAGGTTGTCAGGAAGGCTTCCTGGAAGAAGCACCATCTCGGATGAGCCGTGAAGGATAAGTAAAAATTGGCAGATGAAAGGGAGGGCAGGGAGGTGTTTGAGAGAAGAGCAAGTGAGGGCCAACCAGAGAGAGGACAGGATGCTGAAGCCAGAAGTGTCATTTAGAGGACGGAAACCAGACAGTTAGGCTGTGCGTGTGTGTGTGTGTGTGTGTGTGTGTATGTATGTGTTTGTATGTATGTGTGTGTGTATGTCTGTGTGATGTGTGTGTCTGTGGGTCTGTGTGTGTGTGTATGTATGTGTACGTGTGTATGTCTGTGTGTGAGTCTGTGTGTGTGTCTGTGGTGTGTGTATGCATGTGTGTGTATATGTGTGTATGTGTTTATATGTGTGTGTGTAGGTATTATGTGTATGTCTGTGTGTGGTGTGTTTGTATGTGTGTGGTGTGTGTGTATGTCTGTGAGTGTATATGTATGAACTTACGAGCAATGGGGAGCCACTGAGGAGTTTTAAGTAGGAGGTTAACGTGACCAGATTTGTTTGCCCTGGTGGCTGAGTGGGGAAAGGACTGGAGGGGCAAGACCAGAAGCCACGGGCCCAGATTCCTCCATCGGGTGAAAAATGCTTGTGGCCTTTCCTACTTGGCAAAATATACCTTAATTTTCTAAACACAGATTTCCCCAAACCTGTCTTGGCCCTTTTCTTTTTTTGAGCCAGGGACTTGCTCTGTCACCCCAGCCAGAGTACAGTGGCACAATCACGGCTCACTGCAGCCTTGCACTCCCCAGGCTCAGGTGACAGGTGATCCTCCCATCTCAGCCTCCTGAGTAGCTGGGACTACAGACATGCGCAACCATGCTCAGCTAATTTTTGTATTTTTTGTAGAGACAGGGTTTCATCACGTTTCCCAGGCTGGGCTCAAGTGATTCTTTCACCTCTCAGCCTCCCGAAGTGCTGGGATTACAGATGTGAGCCACTGCACCTGGTCCCCTTGGTCCATTTTAATCACATATGTATATTCAGTTTTGTGGCATAGAGTCAGGCCAGAGTGCTCAAACACCACCTACACCATTAACCCATGAGAGCGGAAACAGCTCGTGCAACGAGGACCCACAGGCCTGAGGATGCCCATGTAGCCACATTCCCATTTCCAGGCCAAAGACACACCCCTGCTCAGAAATCTCAAAGATTTCCATTGCCTCCATTGCCTGTCACATAGAACCAGGCATTCCCAGCTAGATCCAATCAGATCCAAAACTCTCATCTTCTCAGCTCTGACTCTGCCATCATGCTCTCCCAGCCGAATTAAGCTCTCCTCTCTTCTCCACCTAAAACAACACCCATTTCACTCTGGACAGCAGAGCTAGAAGCCACAGGTGGTAATGTACAGGTAGACCCGAGACTAGGGTGAGACATCTAGGGTGCAAAATTTAAGGAGTCCCGTAAGCATCTCCAACTTTGCACCTTGCTTGCTTTACCCTAGTTGGGCCCTGTGTAGGGAAGGAGAGGTCAGTTTGATATCCGGGTAAGTGTTGTGTTTTCAGAGCTGCCTCCCAAGGTAGTGAGCTACCTGTCACTGGAGGGGTACCAACAGAGGGGTTTCAGCTGCCTCTTAGGGATGCTGAAGAGAGAATTTCTACAGTAGCTGGGATTCTGAGGTTCCTTCTATCCCTTGGAAGCAGGGGTTCTAAGAAGCCTTCCCTGATCCTCACAGCCCGAGCTGCCTCTCCCTCCTTTCATCACTGCTTTTACCTCTAAGATCACTCAGCTGGCAATTTACCACAGGCTACCCCATGACATCTCTTGTATTGCTGTCTTGTCTTATTTCAGATTTCACAAGCTTGTGTGTCATTTTCCTAACGGAATTGCATCGAGGACAGGGATTGAACTGAATACTTTCTGTTCTCTCTCTCTCAGTAGATATGGGAGACTTTAACAATCCTCTCTGTCCCAATGCTTCATATATCATCTGATGTACTCATCACATCAACCCCTTGGGTAGGTTCTATTAATGAGCCTGTTCTACAGGTGAGAAACTGGAGGTTCATAGAGGTGATAAATGTTAGCCATTATTTTTAATAGGGACTCAGGACTGATGCTATCAGACTACCTGGGTGTGTATTTGCCTTGGGCAAACTCCTCAACATCTTTTTTTTTTTTTTTTTCAAATGAACCTGATGTTATGAACATATATTTAACCTCTTTGAGCCTCAGTTTCCTTACTGTAAACTGGAATAATATCATTACCTATTTCACAGTTTCTTGTGAGGGTTAACTAAGTTAATCTACATGTGAGCTCTTTGAACAGTACATGCAGTGAGCTCTCAGTACCTGCTAGCTATTGTTAATTATTATTGTTGTTGTTATCACAGGAAGGCCTGGCATTATCAAATCTAGAAAAAGAATGAATAAAATGTGACTCTCAGTGTTTCCAGGTGACCTCTCACCTGCAGAGCCTCTGGTTTTTCTCAGCACTGTCCCTCACCCCAGGAGAGAGGATTCTGCCTCAGAAGCCATTCATGTATACGGATATGTGAGTCTCTTGTGAGTCTAATCGGCAGGAATCAGCCCCCCAGAGCGTGATCGGGAGGAATCAGCTCCTTAGAGCGTGATCGAGCAGGAATCAGCCCCCTAGAGTGTGATCGGGCAGGAATCAGCTCCTTAGAGCATGATCGGGCAGGAATCAGCAGCCCCAGAGCGTGATCGGGCAGGAATCAGCACCCCCAGAGCGTGATTGAGCAGGAATCAGCCCCCCAGAGTGTGATCGGGCAGGAATCAGCACCCCCAGAGTGTGATCGGGCAGGAATCTGCCCCGCAGAGCATGATTGAGCAGGAATCAGCCCCCTAGAGTGTGATTGGGCAGGAATCAGCCCCCCAGAGCGTGATAGGGAGGAATCAGCCCCCCAGAGCGTGATCCGGCAGGAATCAACCCCCTAGAGTGTGATCGGGCAGGAATCAGCCCGTAGAGCGTGATCAGGAGGAATCAACCCCCTAGAGTGTGATCGGGCAAGAATCAGCCCCCCAGAGCATGATTGGGCAGGAATCAGCCCCCCAGAGCGTGATCGGGCAGGAATCAACCCCCCAGAGCGTGATCGGGCAGGCATCAGCCCCCCAGAGCATGATTGAGAGGAATCAGCCAACAGAGCATGATCAGGCAGGAATCAACCCCCCAGAATGTTATCAGGTAGGAATCAGTCCCCCAGAGCATGATCAGGACGAATCAGTTCCCCAGAGTTTGATCGAGCAGGAATCAGCCCCGCAAACCATGACAGGGAGGAATCAGCCCCCAGAGCATGATCAGGCAGGAAATCAACCCCCCAGAATGTGATCGGGCAGGAATCAGCCCCCCAGAGCGTGACCGGGCAGGAATCAGTCTCCCAGAGCGTGATCGGGCAGGGATCAGTCCCCTCAGAGAGCCTCCCGGAGCACGGTCAGGCAGGAATCAGCACCCCAGAGTGTGATTGGGAGGAATAAGTCCCCCAGTGTGTGATCAGGGAGGAAATCAGTTTCCCAGAGTGTGATCCGGCAGGAATCAGTCCCCCAGAATGTCATCAGGCAGGAATCAGTCCCCCAGAGAGTGACTGGGAGGAATCAGCCCCTTAGAGCGTGATTGGGCAGGAATCAGCTCCCCAGAGCGTGATTGGGAGGAATCGGCCCCTTAGAGCGTGATTGGGCAGGAATCAGCCCCTTAGAGCGTGATTGGGCAGGAATCAGCTCCCCAGAGCGTGATTGGGAAGAGTCAGCCCCTTAGAGCGTGATTGGGAGGAATCAGCTCCCCAGAGCGTGATTGGGAGGAATCAGTCCCCCAGACCGTGATGGTCCCTGGGACAAGTGTAAAGAGTGGTATTGAGACTACAAAGCTGAGGGCAAGAGTTGGTCTTTAATGAGTGATTGACTAATTGAATAAAAACACTTTGGAAGCCTTCTCTGTGCCAGGGAGGCAGATCAGGATGAGAAGGCCAGAATCTTTGCGCTGAAACCTTCACAGATGAGGGGCAGGGGAGGACAGAGGAGTGACCCTCAAAGCCAGCCTGTCCACAGAGAAGCAGATGACAAAGCGGGGCCACCGCCTACCACAATCCCCAGGAGGAATGGGGCTCCCATGGGACAAGGAAAGTTACTGAGAGAAGTTGCAGCTGATCCAGACAGCTCAGCGAAGACCAAGGTCAGGGAGGCTGAGTTGGTTGCACCAGTTGTTGCATATGTGTGGGAGAGGTAGGGGTTCTTGGGGAGACCGCCAAGGCCTCTGCCACCCTCGCTTAGGAAGAGTGGGCACGGGGAAGACCCCCAAGGCTACTCCCCACCTCCCTACTCCCCGTGGCTCTGGTCAGCAGTGGCTGCTTTAGTTGCCATTGGGAAGGCAAACACTGTTTGCATTCCTGTCATTTAAAACAATGTGGTGTTGTGACACTCTGGAATCTGAAGATAAATGTTTAATAAAAGGATTCAATTTGATATGATGTCGGAACTTAATTAGATCCACAATGCACAGAGGGCTTGGCAAGCCCTTCAATTAGGAGCTACTTAAGGGTGTTGTGTGTGGGGATCTGCAGCGCTGTCAAGGGGCTGCAGGGGCTGGGATGGTGCCTCCCAGCCTTGAGAGCTGCCCTCTATAGATTCGGGCTCAAGGGCACTGCTTTTTGGCATTTCTGGTAGAGGTGATGGAGGGTCCCGGCCCATTCTGTGCTTGGAACTCTGCATATGCTAGGACTGTGGCTGCAGCATGTGACCACAGAATGATGCAAATGAACCTGACCTACTTGAGACTCAGGGCTATGACCCCAGGTCAGGTGCAGACTCTTCAGAGGCAAACGCTGGACAGGGGAACTGCCTTTAAGCCCACTTGGCCCAGAGTCCAAGGGCAATGAAGCTCAAGGCTGCCAGGAACTGGTAAACAGCCGTGTTTGTGATCCTGGCCAGGACTGACATCAGGCAGGCAGGTACTGATATAGCTACATCAATGGTCAAATATGAGTTGATAAAATGCCTGCTGTCCAAGCACCCCCAAATGCCCCTTCTGCCCACTGCTTTGGCCCCTCCGGCCCCTCCACTGGGATCTCTTGAGCCTCCCCAGCAACTAAAGTGTGGGAGTCTGACCAGCCGCGGGTCTCCAGGCTGTTGTTCTAGCACTGTGGCCGGCGTCTATTCTGTCTGGTCAGGACCCAGGCCTCAGCAGTTGTGAAATCTGCTGACCATCATCCCCAATTCCAGCCTGTAAAAATGATAGCCGTCTCGGGGACAAGGGAGTAGAGACCTGGGACCATGAGTTTCAGCATCAGACTCCACGAATTCAGGAGTGTCAGTGCTGCTGGCTATGAGTTGTGTGGATACCCTGAGCCTCCTCTGTAAACCGGGTTAATAACACCAACGTCAAAACATGGTTGTGAAGATTAAAGAGCATAAATAATGTGGGTGGTTCCAGGGATTAATGGTAAGCACTTTAGCTGCAGACTCCAGCAATCCAAGTTCAAGTATCAGTAGGACATTTTATTAGATATAGAATGTAATGCGTAAGAGTATAATATCTGGAAGAACCAGCCTGTGTGGGTTCAAATCTCAGGGCTGCCACTTACTAGCCATGACCTCGGGTAAGACATGTCACCTCTTAGTGCCTTACATTCCTTATTGGAGAATACAATTATAAGTATCTACTGGGGTATTGGAAGGATAGGTCAGCTAATATTTGTAAAGGACTTAGAAGAGTACTTGATGCATAGTAGGGATTCATTAAATGTCAGCCATTACTATATTAGTATAACATAAGGTGCCTGGCACATAGCAGATGCTTAATAAATGGTATTGACTACAACCACATTGAGAATAATCTTCTACTCTGCCTGGAGTAAAAGACTCTAGCCTCCTAAGTCCCTGAGACCCTTACTAGTTTTCTTCATTGTTTTTACCAGCCAATATCTTCCACACATTCATAGTTTATCGTCCCTGGAAATCTCATAACTTCTTGGAGGAGAGAGGCCACCTCCTGGTTATGCCTCTTCCCACAACCCTCTCACTTGGCCAGTGTCCACCTGGTTATTTGGCTGGTCATACGCTCCACCACGAGCACACAACACATGTCCAAAGAATGTGCTTCCCACGCTCCTCAATCCTCACTTTCCCAAACATACCCCCTCCACCACCTTCCAGCTATGCTACCACTTAGCAGATGCCTGATATGTTTTAGCTCAATGAATGAATGACAGAACCCAGACCAAAGAAGTCTTTTGTCCTAAGCTTGGGAGAGGATGCTTTTTACCAGTGGTTTACCGGCTGCAGGTATTTCATCCATTAGACACGTCCTTTCCCACTAATGCTGTGATTTCCAAAGTTCATTCTGCTGATTCCAGCCCCAGGAGATGCTAAGAGGAGATACAAAATAAAGGGGTTCCACTGGCAAGTAAGTTTGGGAAATGCTGAACAAGGGGAGGTTAAATAGGTTTCCTTACCTCAGGGCTTTTCTGTGCCTTTACTATGCTAACTGCATTGTCAAACTCTAATGTGGGAATATAGTGCTCAATGTTTCCAAAAGTTCATTTCATTACAGACTCTCTCTGTCTCTGTGTGTGTGTGTGTGTGTGTGTGTGCATGTGTGTCTTTCATCTCACGGGGCTACAATCTTTGGATCACTCTTTGGGGAACACTGCAGTAAATGAATCTTGGATTTCACACCTGTACTTTCATGCACAGCAGGGAGTAATGAAAAAGCAAAATGCAAAGGTTTCTAATACCTTTCTCCCTCAAGTGCTAGTGTGGGAGGCATTTCTATACATGTCCCTACAGTCAGCATCTACACATGCCCCTACAGCTTTTGCTATGCACCGTTGACATGATTTGAGTAATCTGACCACCTGGCTTCTTTCTTGATGTGCCGTCTTCCCTTGGCGTCTGGGTCCTCAAGGTTGCTTGGTTTTCTTCCTGTTCATTTTCAGACTCCTTTGCAAGGTCCTCTTCCTCTGATTATCTTGTACATTTGGTGTTTCTGGGGCTCTCTCTTTGGCTGTCTTCTCTTTTCATTCTACATATGTTCCTCAGAAATCTCATCTCTGGCTTCCATTTTCACTTACATACTGATGACCCACAAGTCTTTATATACAACCCAGTCCTGTCTTCTTTCCCTTGAGTTCTTGGTGTGCTGGCTGTCCCCCCGTGAATATCCCACAGATATCTGAACCTCAGCCTGAACTTAGTGTCCATTTCCCCCATCCTCTTATGCTGGCTCAATAATAAATCATGCCTTCCTCCAGCCCATTTCCCAAGCTGCAAACCTTGGAGTCATCCTTGATTTCTATCTCTTCATCTCCACTCCCAGCAAATCGCCAATTCTTTAACATGTCTTGAATCTGGACCCCTACCAACCGTTCCCTGCACTCTCAGAACACCCTCCAACCCCCAAGTGGCTCCCCTGCTTCCCTCTTCCCTACCACTGATTACTTCCACTCTGTAGTCACTGTGATTTACAAAAGGTGAAATCGGAGCTGCCTCTCCTCAGTGCCTCCCCATTCCTACAGGATGACGTCCAAACTCTTTGACAAGGTCAACAGGGTCCACCACAATTCGACAGCTGCTTTGATCTTCAGAAACTACATCCTGTTGTAAGTCCCAGGACCCACCACGCTCTCTCCTATCTCTGGACGTTTGCCACGTGCTTCCTGGCTGTCCTTCCCAACTCACTTCTCTATCACTTCTCCTCTCTGCCCACCTCTGGATACTGCCTATTGATGCCTTAGTGCTCAGTTTACACATCATTTCCTTGAGGAAGGCTTCCTTGAAGACTGTCCCTTCCCCCACATCACCCCAAATCCTGAGCCGGCAGCTCCTTCTGGTTCCCATGGCACCCCGCACTCTTTGGTATGGCGACATTCCTGGACCACATTGAAAGGCCTGTGGCCTACTTCCTTGCCTGTCTCCTCCACTGGTGTGAAACCCCCTTGAAGAGCTGCTGCATTCATCATTGTATCCTGAGGCAGAGGCAGAGGCAGCCTGTCCATCCTCTCATGTTTCCGATGCACCCAAGCACCATCCAGCCCCGGGTCAGCACATCCACAGAGAGCAGGCAGGGTGGTGGGAGCAGCAAGTGGTGAGGCCTGTGATGCCATAATCAATTTTGCTGGGCTTAGCGTAGTTACTGAAAAGCTTGTGGAGGGAAGGGATCACACCTATTGACTCAAAGGAGGTTTGGGGATTTTCTGTGGTTTGCAACGATCCATTCGCTCGTTACTAGCTGAGATCTGGAATTGGCAGTACTGACATAATGGCTTATGTCCGTGGACTTACTGCACATGGAGAAAGAAGCTTCGGAGTCTGGGGGAAGAATGCATTTCGCCTTTCCCAGCTTCTCTTGTCCTTGCCTCATCTCTTGAGCGGTGCCAGATGACAAGGGCCTCTGTCACTGTGATGCAGTTTACTTCCTATCTCCCTCTCTAGCAGAGGTCTGCTCTTGGAGAACGGACTAAGTGTATTTTGTTCACAATGTACCTCCACTGCCCATCCAGGGCTTTGGCTTGCACAGGTGCCCAGTAAATGTCTGGAGAATAAATGAATTGAATGAAGGTATTCGCAGCCATATGTCCACTACAGCCTATAAGGCTGCATCTGATTTGGTTGGGAGGGCAAGTGTGTGTACAAGGTTTGTAGTGATTGGCAGGAATCTCACAGATAAGACTAGTGAACAAACTGCACAAACTACTGCCCAGTGGATGGATTTCCTGTATCTCATGGGTACCACACCTGCAGGGCCCTTCTTGGTTTAGTCTGTGATGACTGCTACACTCAACTGCCGCTTTCCACAATGTGACTGCTCAGCCACACTGGATTCCTGATTTCTCTTTCCATACAACAAGCAGACTTCCCCTCTGGGCCTCTTGCACCATGGCTTCCCTGTCTAGAATGCTCTTGTTTTGCATCCACATGATGGGTTCCTCACTTATTCAGGACAAAAATGATATGACCATCATTCTCTCTTCCCCCAGCTGGGTTAATTTTCTTCTTATCACGTACCCTGCATTCATCTTACCACTATCACATTTTTATTTATTTTTATGTTTACTGTTAGTCCCATTAGAATGGACGATCCACGAGGGCAGGGCTTTGCTCTGCTCACTGTTGCAGCACCAGAGTATAGACCCATGACTGGCATGTAGCAGGTGCTCAGTAAATATTTGTGGAACACAGTCTGATTTAGCTTTCTGCTTTCCAAAGAAATAATGTCACAATAGTGTTAGTTAAAAAAAATAGTGTTAGTTTAAAAAAGAAAGAACTCACAGATGTACTGCATGTCAAGGTATGAAAGTGTGTCTATGTTCAAACATTCTCTTATTTATTCCTCACATAATATTATTCAACCACACACGTGGTAGATGGAGTGTTTATCTCTCCTATTTTTCAAATCCAGAGCTCAGAAAAGTAAAATCATTTGCCCCAAAGACCCTCAACTCAGAAACTTATGTCATCTGACTCCAGATCTCGTGTCCCTTGAGTGACAATGTCCTTGAATTACTTAACCTCTTGTTGCCCTGGTGTCCTCATCTGTGATATGGAGATAAGAAAAGTATAATCCTCCTAGTGTTGTGTGAAGGTCAAATGAGTTAATTTGGTGCGATGCTTAGAGAAGTGCCTGATACATACTAAGAACTCTGTAAATGTTACTTATTATTGTTGAGTTATTTTAATATTGAATTATTAAAATTCTCCCTTGTTAGAATTCTATCCTTGAATTTCTGATGCATTTTTCATGCAGCTGCATTTTAGATAAGACATATTAAATACCTGTCTTTCACTACTGGGATTTATCTTGGTAAGGCTGCACGCCATAGTCTAGCGCCTTACGATTCACCGGATTTTCCTGTCTCCAATTGTTCCCATTCACCTGTCTCCCCAGTGAGAGTGTAAGTTCCTGGAAACTAGAGAGTATTGCTGATAGAGGTCTGGACAAAGTGTGACTGTTTTCCTTTTTCATTGAGATCTGTAATCCATCTGGAATTGATTTTTTTTTTTCTGTATGGTATGAAGCAGGGGTTGAGATGCATTTCATTCCCTATACAGACCTGGGTGGCCCAACACCATTGCATCTTGCTTGCTTGGCTCATAAAGTTCTCTCTGCTTCAACTGTCATCTCCTTTCTCAGGACCTATTTGAGTCTTCCATATTCTTCAAAGCACAACTAAAATCCTGCCTCCTTTATGAAGTCTTTCCTGACTAATGCACTATTCATTTATACCATGATGATCTATTTATTTTCTACTCTGTGTTGGGCATTGTTCTAGGCAAAGGGATGCTGGGCACTGGGGAGAGTGGTGAATGAATCAGAGACCATCCCTTCCCTCAAGAATCACACAGGCCAGGAAAGGGACACAGACATTGACCAAGTTATGGTGCATGTGGGTGTTGGGAAGTGGAATTCTGGGCTCCTGGAGATGTGTAACTGGGATTTAACCTAGTTTGGGTTTTCAATGAAGTCTCTCCCAAGGCATCCATGTTGAAATTGAGACCTTGAAGATGACTAGGAACTTGCTAGACCAGGTCATGGGGGTGGGGAGATTGTTATTTCTCCATGTTCCAGTCTTGAAGAGCACAGACATATTTAATATTCTTTCTTTATGTTTCATGTTTATCTATCTGGATAGATGTTCCTTGGGGATTAGGAGCAGAAACTATTTTTAAAAAGTCCATTACAGAGCCTAGTACAGGGCTGAAAGGAAAGTAGGTGTTCTATGTATGTTAGTTCAGAGGGCAGGTAAAAGCATTGTATCAGTTCAGTCATGCTGGAAATGCTGTAATCTGGTCATTTGCTCAGAGGAGGGAACTAAATGAGAGGAAGTATACCAGCTTTTGGAGGCAGACAGATCTGGTGTAAACCTTGGCTTTGTCACTTACCAGCTATTCATGTTGAGCCAATTTACTTAATCTGAGTCTGTTTCCTCATCTGAAAAAGATGTATAATCATATCTGCCCCATAGGCTTATTATAAGTTTAAAAGGAAGAAATCCAGTAAAACCCTGATCCTGGGCATCTAGTAGGCAGTCAGTAAAACATCAGTCTCTTTTCCCATCTTAAATTCAAAAGGCAATGTAGTGTGATGGGATGGATATGGGCTTTAGAATCAGACAGCCCAATGACTGAACTCTGACTTCATCACCTCTCTGCTTAACTTCTCTGAGCCTGTTTGTTCACCTGTAGAATGGCATACTAGCTCCTGTGTTTGAGGAGCTCTGGGAAAATTAGGTGAAATAAATTGTGTTGAACACCTGCCACATTCTAAGGGTTGGTAACCATCAACCCGAACCTTAAAAGTCCTACACATTTTAGCTGCTTGCCAAGAGTATAAGCATTGGAGCTCTGCAGTATTTACCTGGCCATGGCAGCTAATCAATAAACATGTGCAGTATGATTGTCTGATGCTAAGTGCCATCCTGGGTGGAGGTGGAGGGCAGGAGAAGGGACAGGTAGTGAATTCTGAGTTGTGTGCTGGTGACACCAGGTGGCTTCTGGATGGCTTCCAGGACTCTGGGTCCAGGACACTGCCAGCCTCTTCTCTGTGACTTTGCTCCATTGGGTTTTGGTGGGACCAACCTCCCTTTTCTTCCCAAGAGGAACTTGCCACCATATGGCTGCGTCTTCATCTGGACTAGAACCTGGTGAAACCCAGAGGAAAGCAGCCAAGTGTGCCTGCAGGGGCCCCTCAGAGGCAGCTGCTCCTCTGTCACATCCCAGGCTGCAGAGGCTGCCCCAGTCTGCTGCCAGGTCTCCTTGCTGCCCTTACATGAGCGACTGGCTTTCCCCTTCCTGGGGAGACAGGTGGCAGCTGTGTGGCCTAAGCGCCTGCTCTACCTCTCTGCCTTCCTGTTAGCCACCAGGGCTTATCTTCCTCTAGTCCTGACAAGTCAGAAAGAATGAAATGGACACAGTCAGGCAAGAATTGATGATATTGGATGTGGCTGCTATCTCTGGTCTTGCCTCCACTTTTGAAAGGAAGGAGAGAGACAACAGAATGGCCTGCAGATGGGAATAAAACTTAGAGAAGGGCCAGGCACGGTGGCTCCACCTATAATCCCAGCACTTTGGGAGGCTGAGGCGGGCGGATCACGAGGTCAGGAGATCGAGACCATCCTGGTTAACATGGTGAAACCCTGTCTCTACTAAAAATACAAAAAATTAGCTGGGTGTGATGGTGTGTGCCTATAGTCCCAGCTACTTGGTAGGCTGAGGCAGGAGAACCACTTGAACCCGGGAGTCGGAGGTTGCAGTGAGCCGAGATGGCACCACTACACTCCAGCCTAGGCGACAGAGCGAGACTCTGTTTCAAAAAACAAAAAACAAAAAAGCAAACAAACAAACAAAAAAACAAAACAAAAGCCTTCGAGAACAGGGCAGGAAATTAACTTTTAGGGAGTGCCTACTACATATCTGGCACTTTCCACAAAATAGCTTTTGAAATTCTCACAGCCAAATTGTGTGGCTAATGTTAGTATTTCTACTCAGATGAGGAAACCGAGACCCAGAAAGGTGAAGGGATTGCCCAAGATCGCAGTGTTTCTATGTGGCAGAGGCAGGATTTCAACTCAGTTCTGTTTATCAATCTATGCTCATTCCACTGCACTAAGATTTCTCAAATTTGAGTGGTGTAGGGATGTATTAAATGAATATAATTCTCATGGCACCGCAGGATGACAGAGTTTAAAAAATTCTGAGGTTTAAAATGTAAAAACATTATCACTAGGTGCAAATTTCTTACGCTCACGCTTACAGCTCTCATACAATTGTCAAAATTACCAAGGAAATACAGAGTTGCAATACTAATAGAAGTCAAATGAACAATGTTGATTGAATGCGATGGGTGATGTTTTGCCGGAGTGTCTATTGAGTTCACTACGCTTTGTCCAATATGTACCAAGTGTTGACTCTGTTTGTCTGCTAATGTTTTCAGTTTGAATTATCTTAAGACCCTCATACATAAAGACCACCATAATGTCATTTGACATCAGTTGACAGTAGTCCCATCATCCACCTTGCCTCTGTTCTTTTCTCCTTAGTCAATGATAATCAAGGCGGTAAAGTTCCTGCCCAATGATGCTGCCTTTGTGATGTAAGATCAAAGTCTCAATTTGTCCAATAACTTAAGAAGTGAAAGTGTTATTCTACGAGTCTGACTTTCCACTGACACAGACTGCGACAGAGAAGTTTAGTCTTCCTAAGGTAAAAGATTTTAATCTGAGGGTCGATTGTTGTCACTTGAAATTTGGACATACATGCCACTCTAGTGGCAGCTGGACATGTTTATCAATCTGTTAAGAGTTAAATGCTGTCACTTGGGGTCATCGCTTTGTGTAAACACAAAGGCAAACTCCAGCACTGAAATGGCACAGCCGTGCTGGGTTGGAAGGCGCCTCTGCAGATCCTTATAAGCCAGTTATGCTTAAGTGGATTTTAAAAGATTATCATCAACTAGAAAACACGTTCAAGCATGTGCATACACACACACACAGTGCCTGGACTGCTGAGTCTAGGAAGGACTAATAGACTCTAGGAAATCCTACCCCATCTTCTGTGACTTCGCTCAGATTACAGCAGAGCAGGCCAGCAAAGACAAGTAATTGGACACCTCACCTTTCAGTCCAAATCTTCCAAATCTGTTTGCAGAGTGAAAGTGGCTCAGAGAGGCATTCCTTTCCTAGCATAAGAACTTAAGGCAGATGGTCCTCTGGGATGCAATTGAACGACTTTCCACTAAGTGATAGCAAAACTCATGCCCCAGAGTGATGTTTGCTGTGCAGAGAGAAATGTGTTCACACGGATGCATTTGGAGAAAAAGGATTCTAATGGTATTTTTTCCTTTCCTTCAAATAAACAATCACCACGTAGAAAATCTGTTCTGCTTCTTTGTCAGTTCACTTGTTTTGGGATATGGTGGAGTGTTTAAGAGCACAGACTTATGAGTAAGACTCCCCAGATTTGAATTCCAGCAATATTATTGACTGTGGGCCTTGGCCAAGTTACTTAATTTCTCGGCACCTTTCTTTTTCTCATCTGTAAAATGGTGCTAGTGGTAATTTGTGACTACCTACTGGGTTTGTTATGGAGATCACGTCAGACACACACATTAAATGCTGACCACGGGGCCTTGCGTCAGAGCATCCAGAGCCAATGAGAGTCACATTTGCATTATTTACCAGGTTCTCTCTTGTATCTGGCCTGAGGCCAGTAGGAGCTCAAAAAAGAATAAGTATTTACTATTCCAATCCTTATCCTTCAAGGCTGATTTGAGTTGCACTTCCTCTGGGAAGCCTTCCCTGCTTCTGGAAATCTAGTGTCAGAGCTGCCAGCACCTAAGCAGCCTGCTCCTGACTGTTGGGTTTGATAGTCCAAGTCTGTCTGTTCTGGTAACAAACTTTGTGTTTAGAACTCTTACATTGTATGAGATGGGAGCAATTCAAGGCCAAAAAGTGACTTGCTTTTGGATTAAACTTGCTGCCTGGATGAATGACTAATGGGTCTCTTATAGGTATTGAGCTCATTCTTGAAACTACTAAAGAAACCAGGAGAACAGAATGAATTCCATCCCTAATGTCCATAGGTCGCTTTTTATTTAGGAAAACAAAGATTGGCCGGGTGCGGGGGCTCACGCCTGTAATCCCAGCACTTTGGGAGGCCGAGGCGGGCGAATCACCTGAGGTCAGGAGTTCAAAACCAGCCTGGCTCACATGGCAAAACCCTGTCTCTACTAAAAATACAAAAATTTGAGTTTGAGACCAACCCGGCCCACATGGCGAAACCTCATCTCTACTAAAAATACAAAAATTAGCCAGGCATGGAGGCACATGCCTATAAACTCAGCTACTCGGGAGGCTGAGGCATGAAAATCGCTTGAACCCAGGAGGCAGAGATTGCACTGAACTGAGATGGTGCCACCGTACTCCAGCCTAGGTGATGAAGTGAGATTTTGCCTCAAAAAAAAAAAAAAAAGAAAAATGAAGATTAAGTATGAGGTGTGTGTACGTGTGTGCATGCATGCATACATACACACGCACACACACAAACACTACTGGAGCTTCCCTCTCGCCTTTCTGTTGCATGCACACACAGGCACTGTAGCACATACTCCCCTGTGCTCCCCTGTGTCCTCCCCTGCCAGTGCAGGCTCCTGGTGACAGTGTCTTATTCACCCTGACATCACAGAATTGAAAAGATGCTGGAAATAGTAGATGCTCAGTAAAGATTTCCTAACTAGAGCGGCATTAAAAAGACAACAGGAGCTTCAGCCAGTGAAGACAAACTTGTAGGTTTGCGAGACAAGCCATACTGTTTTCCAGCATGTTGGTTCATGTATCTGCCAAAGACGACAACAATTAAACAGCAGGTGACATTTACGGAGTGCTCCCTATGTGCCGCTCACTCTGCTCAAGGCTTTCTATCTACAATCTCATT
Source organism: Pan troglodytes (assembly GCF_028858775.2). Taxonomy (NCBI): domain Eukaryota; kingdom Metazoa; phylum Chordata; class Mammalia; order Primates; family Hominidae; genus Pan; species Pan troglodytes. The sequence continues at coordinate 38,632,354 of NC_086016.1, forward strand.
TAACTTTCCAAACACCATTACAAAGAAGGCACGGCTCTCATTCCCTGTTTACAGATGAGGAAACTGAGGCATAGAGAAGTTTAGTGACTTGTGCACACTTGTTTAGCTAGTCGGTGGAGGGGCAGGATTCAGACCTGGCCAATTGGCTCAACCAACATTTCCTGAGCCCCCAACTATGTGCTAGACACAAGCTAGTGTGGCACAATACTTGAAATCAGCAGTTCTCAATTATTAGTGTGCCATGGAATCTCCCGCAGGGCTTGTGGAAATGCAGACTGCGGGGCCCTATGCCCAGAATTTCTGATTCAATGGATTTGGGGCAACACCAGAAAATATGCCTTCCTAATAAGTTCCCCAAAGTGCTGAGGTCCAGGGATGCACTCATCATGAGGATCATGAGGTCCAAGGATGGACTGGAGATCCATGGGTTTAGATCTTACTTCCTTACTTTTAGAATAGGAAAGGAGAGTTTAGCAACATACGTAACACAAGCCATCTTGCGGGAACAGAAGCCAAAATATGCCGGGTGAAGGCAGACATTCGGCTCTGGACCTCTGTGGGGAGGGAGGGAACAATTTTTAGGTTCCTGTTACATGCCATTCATGCTCTGACACTAAATCACTTAAAACGTAAGACAAGGGCTGGGGAGCGGTGGCTCATGCCTGTAATCCCAGCACTTTGGAAGGCTGAGGCGGGCAGATCACCTGAAGTCAGGAGTTCGAGACCAGCCTGGCCAACATGGAGAAACCCCGTCTCTACCAATAATACAAAAATTAGCCCGGGGTGGTGGCGCATGCCTGTAATATTAGCTACTTGAAAGGCTGAGGCATGAGAATCGCTTGAACCTGGGAGGCAGAGGTTGCAGTGAGCCAAGATTGCACCATTGCACTCCAGCCTGGGCAACAAGAGCAAAACTCCCTTTAAAAAAAAAAAAGGTAAGACAAGTCCTCTTTCTCATTCAGTCTTCAAAACATGGATTTTTTTTTTTTTTTTTTGACAGGATCTCTTTCTCTCTCCCAGGCTGGAGTGCAGTGGCACGATCTTGGCTCACTGCAACCTCTACCTCCTAGGTTCAAGAGATTCTCCTGCCTCAGCCTCCTGAGTAGCTGGGATTACAGGCATGCACCTCCATGTTGGGCTAATTTTTGTATTTTTAGTAGAGATGGGGTTTCACCACGTTGGTCAGGCTGGTCTCGAACTCCTGACCTCAAGTAATCTGCCCGCCTCGGCCTCCCAAAGTGCTGGGATTACAGGCATGAACCACCACGCCCAGTCCAGAACGTGGATTATTAATGGAGGCATAACTCTGGAGAAGATTTGGAAGTGTGATGAGGGAATGTTGCATTTGGCATCCATATGCTGGGGCCAGAGAGCCTCGACTAAAACCACAGCTCTGCCCCTTCCTGCTGGTGTAATCTTGGGCATATTGCTTAATTGTCCTGTGCCCAGTTTCCCTCTCTGGAAAATGCGGGAACAGGAATATCTACTCGATTGCGTGCATTGTGAGCACCAAGTGAGTTAGGACAAGAGTGCCTGGCCAGAGTCTGTCCCCGGTGACTTCATTAGCTGGTAACTGACACAGAAAGACTGAGACTGAAAGAGTGAGGGTTGAGCCACTGAAAGGGACTCAGCTGAGCATCTAGGGGGAATTGCTTAAAAACTGACAATAATGATGATGATGATGACGATGGTAATAAAAATGATAATGATAACTACTATTAGTATCATTCATTAAGACATTTGTGGGCCAGTCAGTGTGCAAAATGCTCAACAGCAAAATTTCATTGAGTCCTCTTGTCATCTCAATTACTATTTCTGCTGTCAGGATGAAGAGACTGGGGTTCAGTCTCATTAACCCCAATAATGCTCTGTGTGACCTTGGGCAAGTTGCTTGACTTCTCTGGGCCTCCAAGATGGGGTTGGTCTCAAAGTTCTTGAAGGGCCTTTTGGCTTGCAGATTCTAGACTGTACAGTTCCTAAGTGGCGACTCCTCACCTCATCTCATTAATATGCATCTGTTCTTACAGCCTTAGGGATCCCAAGAGAGGGGACCTTGTTGCCTTTGAGCTTCAGATATCAGGGGACCAGATTCCCTGGAATTCATGATTTGGAATTCTAGAATCATTTCTAAATCATGCAGCACCAGCAAATGCTTGGAGTCTGTGTGGGAGGCAGCGGGGATGGCCCGAGGCAAAGCCGTGAACCAGGCAGAGGCTTCTCTCACCTTCCCAGCCCGCTCCTGGTGGTGAGAGCAATGGCAGTCCTTCGCACAGTACTGACTGCATGCCAGGCACCCCACATCTTCCCCGTCAGTGCCCCGAGCCCTGTAGCAAACCTATGAGGTAGGGGAATGCTCTCTTTTCCAGATGAGAAAACAGGCCCAGAGAGGTCAGGCTGCTCACCCACAGCACCCAGGCTGAGGGTTAGAGCCTGGACTTGAACCCAGGTCTGTCTGCCTCCAAAACTTCTGCCAGTGAAGACCAGCCTAAACTGTCTCCCTCCCTGCATATCTTTCTACTCCTTTCTTTCCTGTTTCTGAATTCCCCATTGCCGTTTCATCTTGCTGGCCCCCCTCCAAACCTGCCCCTAGTTCTTTGGGAAAGGTATAATGAACACCTTCAAGGTGGCTTGAATTATCCCCAACCCCAGGGCCTGGATTCTGTGACTCTGGGGTGAGAGACCCTCTTGATCAAGAACCACAGATTAGGCCGGGCCCGGTGGCTCCCGCCTGTAATCCCAGGACTTTGGGAGGCTGAGGCAGGCAGATCACGAGGTCAGGAGATTGAGACCATCCTGGCCAACATGGTGAAACCCTGTCTCTACTAAAAATACAAAAGTTAGCTGGGTGTGGTGGCATGTGCCTGTAATTCCAGCTACTCGGGAGGCTGAGGTAGGAGAATCGCTCGAACCAGTGAGTTGGAGGTTGCCGTGAGCCGAGATCATGCCACTGCACTCCAGCCTGGCAACAGAGTGAGACTCTGTCTCAAAAAAAAAAAAAAAAAAAAAAAAAAAAAGAACCACAGATTAATCCTTGGGGTCCCTTCCAGATGTAACATTCTTTGAGGTTAGAGTCCTAACGTAAAAGGCGTCAGTAAGGGATTTCTGAGGCTCCACCAGGCTTTGTGCAATCCCTGGCAGGGGAATGCAGCACGTTTCAAAAATTAAAATAGATTCTGTATACAGAGGAGAGAACGCTGGATAGAGAGTCTGAAAACGCATTCTGGCTCTCCCACTAACTTGCTGTGTGACCTTGGACAAGTTGCATCCACTCTCTGGGCCTCATTTCAATCGAGGGTTGGATGAGATGGCCTTTCTTCACTCTATAATTTGGTGATCACATTCTGCCTTGAGGTTGTTTGTATGTCCTCCCACCCCCATTCTCTTGTTGGAGGGCAGGGTCCTTCAGGGCAGGGCACTGCTACCCCTTCTTTGCTTTGGTTGGTGTCCCCAGGGTCTAGATAGCACCCTCACAAACTCTGTGTTCAGTAAGTATTGTCCAGCGAATGAACGATGCTTCCAAGTATGTAGTAGGCTGCTTGATTCTGCAAACTGTAATGTATCACATCCAGATCATCACCGATGATAGCAGCTAATCTGGGTTTTTAAAAGGAAACTGTATTATGCTTTGTCTGACTTGATAAAGTAGCTCAGCTTTGGAGAAATCGTGTTTATCTTTAACTACAGTTTAAAAAAATAATTTTTCGTAAAACCTTCAGAAGGTAATTTGACTGTATGTGCTTTTCTACCTCAAGTCATTTTCTTGGAAAAAAACAAAAATTGAGAACAAGTGCTACACAGAAACAGGCAATGCTGCTTGGGAATTTAAAGGCTCAGGCATGAAAAATTTAGCAGATTGAGCTAGCTACCTTAAAACCTGGTTTTGCATTGACACCTTTTTTTTGTTTGTTTGAGATGGAATCTTACTCTGTCACCCAGGCTGGAGTGCAGTGGCGAAATCTCGGCTCACTGCAACCTCCGCCCCCTGGGTTCAAGCAATTCTCCTGACTCAGCCTTCCGAGTAGATGGGATTACAGGTGCCCGCCACCATGCCCAGCTAACTTTTGTATTTTTAGTAGAGATGGGGTTTCACCATGTTGGCCAGGCTGGTCTCGAACTCCTGACCTGAGATGATCCACGCGCCTGGGCCTCCCAAAGTGCTGGGATTACAGGCGTGAGCCACCGCACCCGGCGACACCTTTAAAATTAGTATCAGTTGCAGACTAACTGTGAGCTCCAAATTCTAACCCTATTTCTGATGCTGACTTGTTTTAGTCTCTGAAAGAGTCACTTAAATGCTCGATCCAAGCTTGCTTCTCTGGCAAAGCATAACAGCATCGACCTACCTCATTCTTGACTACTTCTTTTTTTTTTTCCTCTCTTTTAAAAGAATCATCTGATCCATACCACCATTTCTTATTTTTATCTTCTTCTTCCTTCCTCTTCCTCCTTCTTCCCTCTCCTCCTCTAATAATTGGACAAAATGTAAGATCAGAGAATAGATACCGTCAGGGTTTCATTGGTCTGTTCTCTTCTTTATCAGTGAAGACCATATTTATGAGATCTTTGTGGATTTCCCTGCAAAGGCAAGCTGAGAACCTTAAACAACTAGGGAGGAGCTTTTTAAAGAGTTGAGTCATATTTTGGTTTCTGTCTCTTCAATGGTTTGCTTTTGGGAGATTTTCCGGCTCTAATGTTAAAAGGTGTCACTTTATCCAAGCAGAAAAGTCCCAGTTGATTAAGAGTCTGTAGCTATACATAGGGAGATCTTGGCCTTAGTCTTGGCCAGAGGAAAAACTGACAGCTTTAGAGTAAAACGAAGACCCCAAAGATGGTCAGCATAGTATGGGGTGACAAGCATTTATTCGGTGCAAGCCGACTTCATTTAATCATGTATAACCCTCCAAGCTGGTTATCCTCATTTTATAGAAGAGGAAACTGAGGTTCAGAGAGGTTAAGTGACTTGGCCAGGGCCGTACAGACAGGAAGTGACAGGGCTCTTCTGATTCCAAAGCCTGTCTCTGTCAAAGTCTGTCACTCCTCTGAGGAGGCATCCTGGCATCAGGCTTGAGACAGTAAACTAGAGCCAGATATGAAGAGACTGGGGGATCAGATGAAAGCCCCCCACTCCCACCCCTCCCATCTAGGACCCCATCTGGGACCTGGGGGAAGGAGGAAGGAGTGGGTAGGGGTGTACCCTATGTGCCTAGAATAGTGGGAGGTGAAAGTGGGAAGTGGATGAGAGTGGGGACGTGTGTGTGTGTGTGTGTGTGCGTGTGTGTGTGTGTAGAGGGAGAGAAAATGAATGAGAGAATCAGGGTAGATACATAATTAGGTGTTGTTTGGTTTCAAAATGAAAATAGCGTTATACTTTGTTTGTGATTTTAAAAGCAGGGCATGCTCACGGTAACACATATAGTCTGTACAGAAAGGAACAATCAAGAAAGCAAAAACTGCTTGTCAACCCACTAGCTAGAGATAACGGTGACCCACAGCTGGACTTTGAATTTTACATTCTCAGGCTTAGCTGCCTTAAACTCACCTCAGTCTTGCCTGTTGGCAAGTTGCCATGGAGACCACTCAAAAGCAGTTAGCATGAATGACTTTGATTTTTTTTTTTTTTTAAAGAAACTGGAGTGCAGTGGCACCATCATAGCTCACTGCAGCCTCGAACTCCTGGGCTCAAGCCATCCTCCCGCCTCAGCCTCCCAAGTAGCTGGGACTACAGGCGTGCGCCACCATGCCCAGCAATTGACTCTGATTTTCGAATTTTAGACTCACTTGTTACTTCAGGGTAACTGTTGTCACCTGATAACTTCTTTGGTTTTATTTTATCTAGGATGGATTTTAAGGCTAACAAAATATGATTATGTTTTCAAAGTCATGTTTCAAAGATTAAGGACTTGCAAACATTTTGGTATGATGTTAAGAAAAAAGAGAAAATTGTGTATACAATATGAACTGAATCCTAATAATATATATATATTTACATTCACAGAAAAAGGCAAATAACTTTCAGTATTTCTTCTAAAATGTTACCAATGATTATTTCTAGGCGAGAACGTTATGAATTATTTTAAGTCTTCTATATACTTTTCTGTATGCACTCAAGTTTTTATAATAAGCATGTTTTGCTTATACAATCAGAGAATAATGTGTGCTATTTATAAAAAGGAATAGATAGTTGGGGACGAGATGTTTTTGAAAGGTACACAGTGACTAGCATATGCAGAGACAAAATAGAGCAAAACATAAAGCCACGTCGCATTGACCTTAATCAACACCCTTGCCCAGATGGATATTAGAGAGGGAGTAAGGGTAACTGGAGGAAGGAATGTTCGTTTGAGTTTCTGAAACATTCTTTTCCTGCAAATGCTTTCGCTCTGCACGATGTGTGCAAACACTAGTTATAACGAGCAAGGGAAAGTTTCTCTCCGTAGGAGCCCCAGAAGTCCCCTCTTATTTATATTTAGGGTTCTGCTTTCCTAGTGGAAATTGGTGGTATTATCCGTGGACATTTCCCAGAAATCAAATGGAAGGGACAGGTAGGAGAAAATGGTCTGTAATTTCGGTTCCATGGATGTGTGCCATATAATAAATGTCCTCAGCTTGGTGTGTGTTTCTGGCATGAAACTGTCAAGAACTCCCCTAGAAAGCTCTGATTGTTTGGGTTCACTGGCAGGAAAGTGTGAATCCTGCTGTTCCTCCTAGGTGGATATAATAAGTCCCTCCAACCCCCACTGCTTTTTTCTTTTGAAATGAGGGGTAAAGACAACAATAAAAGCCAAGAATCCTTAAATCTCAGGAGAGAGTGGAGAGGTGAAAGAAGATCTGTTTTATGGTGCACCTTCAATAAAAAAGATTTACAGGTAAGTCATTTTCTCTTCTTTCTAGGCACTAGATTGAGAGGATTCAGGAAACTAAACCCCAGGGAGAGCTTGGCATAAATTAAAAAAACTGACAACTGTCAAAACAGATAGCAACCAATCAGAAATACAATGCTGAGGGAGGCTCCAGTTCCAAAATGATTCAGAGAAGTGTTTGCTTGTTACGGCAAGAATAAGGACTTAGGGGAACATTGGGAGGGAATTAGGATGCTCTTCAAAATCCCAAACTTGGAGACTGATTGAGTGAGTTGGGTAAGACGGATCTGATTTTATATCTTAAGGAATAACCGAAGCCCTAAATACTGGTGAAGAATATGTTCATTCTTCCTTCATTCGTTCATTCACCGTTCATTCATTCATTCATTCACTCAATAGGCAGTGACCCAGTGCCTTCCCTGGGCAGGCTGTGAGCTGGTGATGGAGATGCAGAGTGGAAGGATGTAGCCCCATCCCCAGGGAGCTCAGAGCTTGGGGGAGGGAACATAACCATAATGCAAAGTGTTACATACAGTGAGCAGTAAATGCTGGGTGTTATTGTGGGAGATAGAGGAGAGGGGCAACTAACTGTGTGTGTGTGTTTGTGTGTGTGTGTTCGTGTGTATGTGTGTGTGTGAGAGAGAGAGAGAGAGCAGAGGGAGAGAGAGAGATGATCAGCAGACCTGAACTTGAAGGACATGAAGGAGTTAGGCAGGTAAAGGGGGCCAGGTGAGAAGAATACAAGTCAGACAAGTAGAACAGTCATTTGTTCATTCACTGCATTCATTCACTCATTCATTCATTCATTCATTCAGCACATATATTGAGCTCCTACTGGGTTCCAGGCACAAGTTGCCAAGTTTCCCAAGGACCCAGTGAAGAAGACAGAGAAAGTCTCTGCCTTTAGAGAGCTTACATTCTAGGGGAACAGAGAGCGAGCAAGTAAACAAATGAATCCACAAAGAAGAGGCTTTTAAATGGTGATGTGTCGCGAAGCCTACAGGAAGGAATAATGTGATGCGAGGGCATGGGGGCATAAAGGTAGCCAGGGAGTCCATCTCAGAGAAATCACCTTCCATGCTGCCCCCTGCATCAGTCATGCAAAGCCCGGGGAAGTGCATTTTGGGGAGAGGGAACAGCAAGGCTTTTAGGCAGAGACAAGCTTGGTGTCGACGAGGACCAGAAGAAGGCAGTGCGTGAGGGAGACCATGGGAAGGGGTCATGTGGCCACAGAGGTAAGCAGGAGCCAGATGATGTAGCACTGTGGGCTCTGCTGAGGACCTGAAGAATAGTTTGTAAGGGGCGGCAGTGGGTAGGTAGACCAGTTGGTCAGGTATTGTGGCAGACCCAGTGGGAAGCCATGGTGGCCTGGGTGGAGGTAGAAGCTGTGGGCGTGGACAGGAGACGGCAGTTTGGGATCATATTCTGGAGGCAGAGTCAACCTTATCCACAAAAGGGTTTGATGTCATGGGTGAAGAGAAGAGGAATCAAGGATGACTCTCAGGATTTTTACCTGAGCACCAGATGGATGGTGACCATTTATCTAGGAGGGGAAGAGGAATTTTGCTTGGAGTCAGGAACAGCAAGCATTTGGGAATCTAATATACCTCAGGATGGCATAAATCCAGGTTCATTGAAAGAGGTACAGGATGGCTGGAGGGGAAGGTAGAGGTCATGAAGGACCCTATTGGCCCTGAGAGAGCTGAACCCAAACCTTGAAGCTTCAGGTAGACCCTGAAGGCTTTTACAAAGCGAAGCAACACTGTCGGGTATTATCTTTTGAGACATGAGCTTCCAGTGTAGATGTTTGCATGGAAGGATGTGGTGGGAAGCAGAGAGATGAAATGAATTAAGATGCTGTTGTCATAGCCCAGGCAGAGTTGGTGATAGCCTGAGTAAGGCGGGATGGAGAGATGTGGACAGATTCTTGAGCTATTTGTTTATTTATTGAGACAGAGTCTTGCTCTGTCACCCAGGCTGGTGTGCAGTGTACGATCTTGGCTCACTACCACCTCCGCCTCCCGGGTTCAAGCGATTCTTCTGCCTCAGCCTCCCAAATAGCTGGGTCTATAGGTGCCTGCCACCACACTTGGCTAATTTTTGTAGTTTTAGTAGAGACGGGGTTTCACTATGTTGGCCAGGCTGTTCTTGAACTCCTGACCTCGTGATCCACCTGCCTCAGCCTCCCAAAGTGCTGGGATTACAGGCGTGAGCCACCATGCCCGGCCCTCTTGAGCTCTTTAATGGGCAAAAGATGCAGGATGCAGCAACTCGGGACACATGTGAGATGAGAGAGGCGAGGACAAGGGAGCTCCTGTTTCCTGGGTTCTGGAAGTTCACAGATGGTGTTTTCATCCACTGCAATGCAGTGGAGGAAGGTGAAGAAGGCGAGGTCAGTTATGGACTCAGATGTAGGAGATGTGGTGTGTCACTTCCCTGGGGTCCATGTGACCCTTCCTCCCTTCTCACAGGACACTGATCTTGTGAAACAACTGCCTCTCAGCCCCCACCTCTGTGTCGGCAGTGTCCTTCAGGGGAAGCTGGCCCCACCCTAGCCCCAGGGTGGTCTTCCTGTCCAGGCAGGTAACCTATCCCTGAGCAATAATTAGCATGAAGTGGTCCTGTGACCCACTTGGGCCAAAGAGACAGGAGGAAAGGTTTTCTGGGGCCTTCTGAGAAAGTATCTTCCTTGTTTTTATCTAAAAGCATCCAGAGTGACTCTCTCTGGTCCTTTGTGGATGTGTGGCCCCAAGGCACTGTCCTGTCTCACTCTCAGCCTCAGGATAGCAAGAGAAACAGGCAAACTAGCTGGAACTGCCCGGTTATGTGAGCAACTCTTTTTTTTTTTTTTTTTTTTTTTTTTTTTACTGTGAAGCCAGTTTGGGTTGTGTTTTCTTACCTGCAACTCAAAGCATCTCAACAGATATGAGGGCCAGCGGGACAACCAGATGGATCTTCCAGCAGGGACATGGGCTCTCTGGATAGGGCTGGACCTCAGGCTAGGGTCTGAGGTGGAAAAAGGACTCCAATGCTCATGCCCTTCTGAGAGTTGGATTCAATAGGAATCAGAATCATTTTCCTATTCAAAGAAAAGTTTTATTTTTAATAAGGAAAGAAGTGGAGTAATGAAAGGAAGAACTTCCTTGAAGAACACGCCACACTGTGTGGTCATGTACAGGGGTGGACTATGATGGAACCTCTGTATTTACAACTCGAAAGGAGAGATGCTAATCATTAGAGTGATTCAGGCACTGTTCAAAGGGAAGCTGAATGACCTATTTTCTGACTTTTTTTTTTTAAAAAATGAGAATCCATTTTATGTCGGCTGCCCCAGATGGTCTCTCGAAGACATAGGCTGCTCTGAGGAAAGAAGAGGGGAGCTCTGCGGTCTGGCACATGGGAAGACCAAGTCCAGCTTTCACACGTAGGAGCTGCGTGATCCCCCTGGGCCTCATTTGTAAAAAGGAAAAAACAACTGACCTTCCCCCTGCCATCAAGGTGGTCCTGTGAATTAAATTGGGAAATTCATGTAAAGAAACTTTGCTATGCCCAGCTAATACTAGGAGATTCTCTCTCCTCTCTCTCTCTCTCTCTCAATCCCTTTTCTCTTCCCCCTTCTCTCTCTCTCCCATTAGTATTTCATCTCCAGCATCCTCTCATGACTCATGATGTGGTTACCAGTGACCTCTGCTTGTCAGATCTGATGGTCAGTTATCTGTCCTCATCTTACTTGACCCATCAGTGGCATTTAATTGGTTGCTCACTCCCTCCTTGAACCCCTTTCTCACTTGCCTTCGGGCACCCCCTCGCTTGGTTCTCTTCCTACCTCACTGGCTACTCCTTCTCAGTCTCTTTGTGGATTCCTCCTCATCTTCTAGACCCCTAACTGGTGGAGTGCCCAGGTCTTCATCCTCAAACCTCTCTTCTCTAGCTATCCTTACCCTTCAAGCCTCCTTATCTCAGCCCAAGTAAAGCCCAGCATCCTTTTCCTGGGCTATAAGACCTTACCCAATCTATCCCCCTTCCCAATCTTCTTTGCCACCTCTCCTACAATTCACGTCTCCAGCTCACCCAATCTACTTTCTGGAAGACGCCAGCATATTCTCCCTTCAAGCCTCTTTGCTAACTGTTCTCTCTACCTAGAACCTCACTACCTCACTTCTTCAGGTCTTTGCTCAAATATCAGAGTGACCCTCCCTAGCCACTCTGTGTAACCTTACAACTTCCTATCAGATCATTCTGCATCCTTCTTACTTTATGTGTCTTCAAAGCACGCATCAACACCTAACTCATTTTATATTTATTTGTGCATCCACTCTTTCCCCCATCAGAATGCCAGCTCCATATCTTCAGATTCTATAACAGTGTTTGGCACTAAGGGGGTTCCCAATAACTATGTGTTGAATGAATGCATTCACGGAGGGTAACTGCTATTGTTCTTCCTAATGTCATTATTTTTCCCAATTTTAAGGTTCTAAGGTTTATGCTTGCAAAGCAAAGGTTAGAGCCAATGACTTCCCAAGATCCCTTTTGGTTTTCCAACCCCTGGATCCATAACACAGCAGATGTAAATTGCTTACATGGGAACGGATCCAAACAGAATTACTGATGCTCAAGGGCTTCAGGATCACCACACTCCTGGATGTCCTAGACTTCCTAAAAAGTCATTCTGAGCAATATGGTTAGACAGCTATTTAGACATGTCTGTTTTGGAGGCAGTTTGACCTATGGTGAGAATGTCAAATGAAACAAAAACATTCTGACATTTTAAGAGCTTAATTTACTCACGATAAAAGGCATAGCATCTGAATATGTCAAGTTTATAAGACGTGGGCTTTAGAACAGGAATATGTACCTCCGTACTGCAAGGGCATGCCTGTGAGTTGATTGACTTGTTAAAGCAGCAAGCCAGTAACACATTTGAAATAAATGGAGGATGCATCTGCAAAATACATCTGAAAGTCGGTTTCGGTGGATCTGTCGCTCTCACTGCAGTTTGGAATTGGGTTATATATGAAATTAAACAATTGCCAAGATGATTCAAATAGATGCAGCTCAGAGGCCACCCCAGAAGGAGAGGACCCCAGTGATGGTTGCCAATCAGTAGGATGTGGTGAAAAAAAGCATAGGCTTTCGAGCCATACAGATTTGAGAGTGAATTCTCATTCAGTTGTGTATAGGCTGAGTGACGTCAGGTAAGTTACTTAGCATCTCTGGGCTTTGCTTTCTATCTTCATGTGGCAGAGACTACTATGAACCACCTAAGGCTGTTTTCCCTATAGTCTAGCACTCAGCCTGACCACACTTCTCAAGCTTCCTTGTGGTTAGGTGTGACCACAGGCCTGGGATCTGAGCAGTGGCTGTGATGAATGGGATGTATGTCCCTTCTAAGCCTACCCATAACAGCCTCTCCTAGATGATCTGCCATGATTTTTCTCCTTCTAGTTTGAGGCAGGGGATCATGGTGACTTCAGAAGCTGTGTGTTGGAGACAGTGGAGCTGTAAGATTGAAAGGCATATGTCCCTGAATCAATGCTTGGAGGAGAGCTGCCTGTTTTGGACTTAAAGTGAGTGAGAAATAAACTTCTATGAATTGAGCCACTGTGATTTGGGGGTTTATTTATTATATCAGATACCATTACCCTGATACCTTTGCAAAACACTGGTAAAATTTTTTTAGGAGGGTTGAAATAGACTTTGTTTTTTGGAGCTCCCAGGACAGGTCTGGTATGTAGCAGGGGTTTAATAGATTAGCTCTTACTATCCTCTTGCTTAGTTAGTTATCTGCAATAATCATTACATATAGACCTTGTGCCAGGTTTTGCTAGGCTCTGAGGAGGACTCAAGAAGTATAAAACATAGTCCCAGATCTCAAGTTTATATAGTGGGGAAGACCATTATCTTTCATGTGTGTATATGTCCTAAAATATCAGGCTTCTGAAGGATAAGATTGGAGTGAATGTCTCTGGGATTAACCATGAGAATTCAGAGGAAGAAGGTCCCTTTGGTTGGCCTGGTTAGGGAAGACTTAATAAATCACCCAGATATTGGAAGAAAGAAGTTACACAGGCCATGATGAAAAATGGTCAATCAAGGCCAGGCGCGGTGGCTCACGCCTGTAATCCCAGCACTTTGGGAGGCCGAGGTGGGTGGATCACGAGGTCAGGAGATCAAGACCATCCTGGCTAACACAGTGAAACCCCATCTCTACTAAAAATACAAAAAAATTAGCTGGGCGTGGTGGCGAGTGCCTGTAGTCCCAGCTATTTGGGAGGCTGAGGCAGGAGAATGGTGTGAACCCAGGAGGCGGAGCTTGCAGTGAGCTGAGATTGCACCACTGCACTCCAGCCTGGGCAACAGAGTGAGACCCCATCTCAAAAAAAAAAAAGAAAGAAAGAAAGAAAGAAAAATGGTCAATCAAAAAAGAAGTTCTATTTTATTCTGGGGAGAATGAACATATATATTTATTCTCTTAGCAGGTATTCATTGCTAACCATGTTAGTAATGTCAGCTACTTAGACATTTAACCTAGAATATGGAAAAAAGCTATAAATGAGGACAAAGATGCTTGTTACTGGGCCACTTACCATGTCAAAAGACAGAAACAACCCAAACATCTAACAGTGGGAGAAGGCTTAAGTAAATTGTGGTACATCCCTTTGATGTCATCTGTCCCAAAGAAATCCCAGGAAACTGTAGCTTCAGTTACCACCCTCATATCAGTGACTCCCACATTTGTAACTCTGGCCCTGATATCTTGAAACTCCCTACAGGGAGTTTCCCATATCTCCAACTCCCTACATGTTGTTGCCACTTGACTGTCTCCAAGGCACCTCAACCCAAGCTCATGATCCACTACCTTCTCCATGTCGCTCACCTCCCATCCCTCCAATGCGGTCTTTTCCCAGCATCTCTTGCTCACCACGTCCAGTTGTGAGAGTCAGGATTCTGGGAGTCATCCTGGATATTTCCCTTTCACTCATCCTCACATCCAATCCGTTAGGTCCTAAAAAATTTTGAAATCCATCCTCTTCTCTTCGTCTCTGCTGCTGCCTTCTTGGCCTAAGCCACTAACTCCTTGCGTCTCGTTCTGTGGTATAGCTTCGCAACTGGGCTTTTTCTGCATACCTCCGAGGCTTTTCTCCAGTCAGTTCGAGATCAAATCTGATCATTTCACTCCTGCCGTTTCTCACCCTCAAAACTCTTCAATGACTTCCCACGGCTTTTAGAATAAAAACCAACATTCTTAACATGGCCCACTGAGTACCTGATTGTCTGAGCCTTGCCTCTCTCTCCATCTTCATCCCATTCTATCCCTTTCCACCTCCTTCTCCATAATCCAGCCCCGGGATGTTGCATAAGCTGTTCCCTCTGCTCAGAATGCACTTTACAAGCCCGTTCCTTCCCCAACCCCCAAATGCGCCAGTGCCAGCTTCACACCTACATGCCCTCCGTTTCTCATAGACTCAACCACCTCAAGGAAGCCCTCCATGATTTTGCGCCTAGATCAGGTTCCCCCGGGACTGGCTTCTGTGGCATACACACAACCTGGACAGGGGGAAAGATGGCTCAGGAGTGTTCTAGATGGTGAGGCAACAGATGTTAAGAAATTGTCCCTGATAATGCAGAGTGGATATTTTGCCTTTAAACAACTGAGTCATTGAACTGTACATCATAGATCTGATATTGAATTTGAATCAGGACTAGCCATGCATGCCAAAAATGTTTACTCTGTGCCAGACACTGTGCTATTTACCCTACCCCCGTGGAACTTCTCGTTTATTTAACAAGTCTCAGAAATCTGAGTGTCGGGAAAACAAAACTGTATTCAAGGAGTTCCCATGAATGTCTTCTATTTCCTTGAGAAAGACATTTAATTTTCTGAATCTCAGTTGCAATCACAGTCCTTACCGACTGCCCTGTGGCGGTGTGGGCAGGCATTCACGTGGCTAAAATACTTGGAAATCTCAGGCCTTGCTTGTAATGCAGAGAAGAAGCTGGGCTTTGAATCTGACCAGTTAAAAGTGTGGCATTCCCAAGATCCGTACTTGATCCCTCCAGAGGACTTGTGTTATTAAACCAGACAGCAGAGCAGGTTTGGGCTGGCAAGGACCCAGGGATTAACATCCAGGGCGTTAACATCATAATTGGGCCAGCCTTGAAGGCAGCAACATCTGCTGTGTGAGGCTCTGGTGCCAGAGCCCATGTTGCACCTCCTGGCTGGCTAGGGCCTTTGTCTTGGGAAGTGGCCTGGGTGGCCTTAAGACTGCATTTACTTAGCACATGCTCAATAGCTACTGTCAGGCGGTGACAAGCTCTCATTAGGGCCAAGAAATTGACTTGTGTCCTGGGCTTCTCAGAAAAACAATGGGGACCCATGGGAGAGGCTTTGTGCCTGAAGGTGCCCAGGGACTGGTAATTGAGTTACTGTTCAAGTGATGAGAGACTGTGGCCACTGACAAGTATTAGTGGAACAAGGTTGGCAGGCTGTTGCAAGCCTTCCTAGCAAGGCCAGCCTGCATTTTCTCTTTGGCATGGAGTATATGGGGATTCATTTTCTTTAAAAATGTTTACGTAGGCAGTACAGCCCAGTGATCAGGTGGGCAGCTTGGAAGTCGGGCTCTCGGTATCTGGAGACGGCAAAGGGAGGTTGGGTTGTTGGGAGAGGCTCACCACACTCCACACTGTCATGTGCATCATCTCATTCAATGACAATGGTCCTGGGGAGGCTGATTCTCTTATTTTCCAGTTGAGGAAACCAAGGCTTCAAGAGGTCGGTGAGCTGCCTAAAACCACACAGCCATGGAAGATAGGTGACGGATTAGAATCTTGTCTGTTTCCTGGCCAGGTGCGGTGGCTCACGCCTGTAATCCCAGGACTTTGGGATGCCAAGGCAGGCAGATCACTTGAGATCAGGGGTTGGAGACCAGCCCCTGGCCAACATGGTAAAACTCTGTCTCTACTAAAAATACAAAAATTAGTGGGGCATGGTGGCAGACACCTGTAGTCCCAGCTACTCAGGAGGCTGAGGCAGGAGAATGGCTTGAAGCCGGCAGGTGGAGGTTGCAGTGAGCCAAGATCGTGCCACTGTACTCCAGCCTGGGCAACAGAGTGAGAATCCATCTCAAAAAAAAAAAAAAAAAAAAAGAATCTTGTCTGTTTCTGAAGTCCATACTGCCTTTACTCCTCCGTGGGTTCATGTGTGGACCTGTCTGAGTTATGTCAATATCACTGGTGGTCCATTTCCTGCTTCCAAAGGGATCTCGCACCCACCCATTTCTCATCACTGCCTATGGCCCAGGGGACTCCCATTGGGATGATTGCACTGGCCAGTCTTTCTGCCTGTTTCTTGCTTCCTTCTCTGTTCGCATTGCCCACAGAACAGGAGCAGATTGACGCAGGTCCCTTCCCTGCTTCACACCCTTCAGAGGCTTCCCATGGCCCTTTGGCTGGAATCCAGGACACTTATTGAGGGCACGAGGCACTGCATCTTCTAGTTCTGCCTGTGTCTCTACCTCTGTCTGCTTCCATTGCCCCTGCTCTTTGCTTTGTCCATGCTGAGCTTCTGGTACTTTCTGGAAGGCTCTAAGCTCTTAGTCTTGCACTGGTGCCTTTGCATATGCCATTCCTTCTGCTTGGAACACTCTCCCCCAGTTTTTCTCTGGATGACTTCCATTCAACCTTAAGTATTTCTCACTTGGAGAGAGTTCTTGGCCCCCTCTGTCTAACCACACTCCTCTCTTTAATACCCTGCACTCTTTACTTCACTTTTTAATAATTTGCAAATACATTTCCATTTGTGATATTGTTGACTGTTTTTAGTTTTTCTCCTCCTCTATTTTATGCACTCTTGAAGGTTAAGGACCAGGACAGTTCTGCTTCCCACGATATCCCCAGCGTTTCACACACAGTACATTTCCAATAAGCACTTTTTATATTGAATAAAAAAATGGTTCTCAAGAACTGTTAGCATTGTCTCTGCAAATGTAAGTGCATGTGAGCATATTTATAGACTCCTGTTCATTATAACTCAGTTTTCATCCATTTATTCATTCATGAGTCATTCCCATCAATATTTACTAAGCACCAACTGGGCGCTGAAGATGCAAAAGTGACTGAGAAAACGTGCCAGCCATTCCGTAACTCAGCCGGCGGAGGGGTAGATATGTAAGGGCCAAGGCCTGAGCTTCCGAGGCAGGTGTTCCAGGTTGGATCACAGATCCCCCAGTTACTCGTCTGTGTGACCTCAGGAAAGTCACTTCACTTCACTTCTCTGAGCTCTAGATGTCTCCTCTATCAAGTGGAGCCAACAACACCCATCTTGTGGGGCTGTTTTGATACGAAATCGAAATAAAAATTACATAAAAACTAAGTTCAATAAAGAGATCTTGTTGTTGTTTATCATGATTACTCAAAAGGGGCATAAAGGGAAGTTAGGTCAGTTCTTCCTAAGAAGTGGCGGGTATTAGGGAAGGTCTTATAACTGAGTGCCACGGAGGCATCTGGACAGGAGGGGAAAGCGTTTTGGGTAGAGGGAAGGGTGAGAGCAAAGAGGGACTTATGTGGGTCTGGGATTGTAGTATTTTGTGAATTTGTGTCCTCCATTTCTCTCTCTCCCTTCAGGGGCACACAGCACCCTCTCTTCTTCCCAGAATGGTACAGTTTTTCTTTTGGGAACCCAACCTCCTCTGTCCACTCCTCCTCCCTGTGTCATCTCTGTTTGTATCCTTGTCCTCTCGATGTAAGCCTGTTCCTCTGGTTACCCCTTTCCCCTCAAAACTGGGAAGGTTGAAGGGTTGGGAACATCTCAGTCATCCATCAAATGAAATTGGGAGTTGGCAGCTGTGGTTTCATTAATGACTGCTCAACCCTTCTCTCCCCACATCTGGAAGGCTTGTGCCCAAGGATGGATGAGCCAGTGATACACAGTGAGAGACGTACTGGCTCCCTAGAGACAGATGGGAACCCTGAGGCCCTGTCATCTGTCTTCTACCCTGGGCAGGAAGCCCCCATCAACACTTTTTGAGGAGGGGCCATTTAGCCCCCACAGGGACACTCTCCAGTGTCTCCCGAGTTCCTGTCAATGGGAGTCAGTTTCAGTGTGTATCAGCAGCATGAGCCTCAGTCTCCAAGTCCGAAATTCAGCACCCATCAAAAGTGAGCAGCTCTTCAAGGAAGAAATGGTACCATGTCCAAGAGTAGGGACTCTGGGACCCAGACTTCCAGGGTTCATATCCCAGCCCTATCATCCCGGCCAGTTAATATAGTTGTGCCTCAGTTTTCTCATGTGTAGAATGGGAATGAAGATCGCGGCTCCTTCACAGGGGCGGTTGTGAGGAATCTGCAATGACAAGCAGGAGTGACTCAGAAGCCTGCTGTGTCCACAGAAAAGCCTGTTAAGTGTTGACGATTGTTATATTTCCTCTTGATGGAACCCTTTCAAAGCAAGGGCTGGAGGGAGATTACAAGGGCCCAGAAAAATCCTCAGCCTCCAAAAATCCTTCTTCCTGCTCTCTGAGGAGTAAGTTTCCTTCACGGAGGAGCAGTGCCTCTCTCCGCATGGTCACGGGAAGCTTGTGGCAGGGGCTAGGAGGCGGGCCTCTGCAGCTGGACAGCCTGCAGGGCTCACGCTTGGCTGCTTACTAGCCAGCTGGCCTTGGCTGACTGCCTACCCTTTCTGCATCTCGGTTTCCTCACCTGCAGGATGGGAACCATAAGACCCACTGCAGAAGGTAGGGCCCGAGCCTTCAGCATCACCTTCCCTCACTCACTCCTTCCCAGGTCACTGCAGCTGTCTCCCAAAGGACCTCTTTGTTTCCACGCTTGTTCCTGTGCAGCCTGTCCACCCAGCAGCCAGAGCCAGCTTCTGAAAACCCAAGTCAATGAAGGTCGCTCCTTTGCTTAGACCTTCCAGTGGTTCCTGATGTCCCTCAGTTTAGATTCCAGAGTCCTCATCCCAGCCCACAAGCCCTTCTGTGTCTGTCCTCCTCTTCTTCCCTGCTCCTGCCTCCTCCATTTCCCCACCTCATACACGCTGTTCTCTCCCATCTGTCTCCTTCTTGGGGCACACCAAGGACTCGCAGGACCTATGCATTTGCTGTTCCCTCGACCTGGAGTACTCCCCACCGCAATGCCCTGTCTTCAACATAGCAACATGCCTTTTGGCTGATTTTCTTCAGGGCTCTGTTCAATGACCGCCTCCTCTGAGAAGCCCTCCACGACCACCCTATCTTCTATAGCATCCCTTTCTGTCACTCTCTGTCCCCTTGCCCTGCTTTATTTTTCTGCAGAGCACTTGTCACCACCTGATAAACATTTATGCGTTTGTTTGTTGATCGCCTCTTTCTTCCTATTAGTCCGCAGAGCCCAAGAGGGGAAGGTCTTTATCTTTTTGATCTCTGCTGGATCTCTAGTACCTAGCACAGTGCCTGGCTCAGCGTAGATAGCCAATAGATGTTTCTTGCACAAATGAACAAGTTCCCAGTAGGCAGTAAGGATGAACAATGCTTGTGAAAATGTGCCTGGCCCATGGTAGGTATTTGACAAATGTGAAATTTTAATTCCCTTGTTATCAAATTAGAGAGTTCATTTAAAACACAAATACCCTTGGGAGGGGCAACGCATTGACTTTAATTCACACCGGATTCCTGTACAAGGAAAAGGTCCGGTTGGAAGGGTGGAGGAAGGCAAGCCAGGGGCCCTGTAGACAAACTTCACTTGCTAAGAAATTTTGTCTCTGGCCAGCTCTGTTTAGGTCTGTGTGTACGACGATTCTCTAGGCAATTGAATTGCATTACCCTTTTCATTCTAATAATATGAACAGAATTTAGATGTGGTATTTGATGATGTCTTGTCTATTCAATGACTTCAGGACTTGCCTGGCACACGGCAGCAAATTACTGTCAACTTGAGGGTTGCCGAGCCTCTGCCAAAGTACCAATATTTCTGTGGAAAATCCTGGTCATTTACAGTTTATGTCTCAGAAATGAATTTTTATTTCATTGGCTTAATCTTTAGCATTATCAGAAACATGTGTTTATTCCCAGGGAGACTTCCAATGTGAGATCCTTCTAACAAGACCAGAGCTGGGAGAGCTCCTGAAGGGAATGAAAGACAAGCGCTCCCTGCCTGGTTGGAATTGCTGTTTATACGATCCCTGCTGAGAGAGAGAAGAGGGTAGACTGGACTCCTTCCAAAAATCGGAGGGGAAGCTGATTCTGACTTGGGAGGGTATAAAGATCTCAAGGCCAAGGCTGTCAGCTCGAGGGGAGGAGGTTGGGGAGAGAGGGGCATGTATAAGCATCTTTTCCAGTTCTTAAAATCAAATGCCTGGAAATTGGACACACCCAATAATTCTCTGGCCGTGGCACATAGTAAGCACTCAATAAATGCTAGTTGAATTCAGCTGGAGAGGGTTTGGAAGCTGTGTTAGCTGCTGTGCTCTGGATGGGGATTTGACCGTTTCTTCCACTCCACCCCCAATGCATTCATATTGCCTAGTAATCTGTCACAAATACCTAGCAGTGCTGAAGCCTTTGGCTGTGTCAAAGGGAAGGATCCAGCCCTTCCCAGGGGAATTTCCTCATTAGATACATGGTACAGCTCCACCCACACACTGGGTCTCTGAGTCAGAAGGGCATGTTTCTGCTGCAACTAATTTTACTACTGTTGTTTCTATTGCATCAGTAAAGCCCTGTTAGCTTTTAGAGAAGGATCTGCACCACTGAGATTTCGAGATTGGTTATTTTGATCATGAGGAATTTTCCTAACCAGTCTCCTGCCCTGCATCCTCATCTGTCCTTAGACAACAGGGGAAAGACAGACTACACTGTGAGAAGCATCATCACTGAAACTTCTCCTGCAGCTCGTTTGCCTGGCAAAGACTTGTGTAATCATGGATAATTAGGATAGTGGTAGCAGACAGCTAACCCAGCACCGATGCAAAGCTACTGAGTTAGTGACCATAGCAAATTTAAGTAAAGAGATTCTTTTGAGCATCACTTATGGGCAGATGTGACAAGTAAGAAGGGGTGTCTAGTGATCTTTTCAAAGCAAGCCATGAAACACTTGTGTGGTCAGATGGTAGAAAGAAATTGGCAAGAGACGTCTTTCCTTCCGTCCTCTCTCCCTCCCTCCCTTCTTCCCTCCCTCCCTCCCTTCTCCCTTCCTTCCTTCTTTCTCTCTTTCTCTTCTTTTTCCTTCATTCCTTCTTTCTCTGTTTCTCTTCTCTTTCCTTCCTTCTCTTTTTCTCTTTCTCTCTCTCTCCTTCTTTCCTTTTTCCTTCCTTCCTTCTTTCCTTCCTTCTCTCTCCTTCCTTCCTTCCTTCCTCCCTTCCTTCTCTCTCTCTTTCTCTGTCTCTGTCTCTCCAATAAATATTTCCTAAGCCCCAACTATATGCTGTGCCCTATCCTAGTCCTTTGGGATACAGAAATGAACAAAATAGACAAAACTCTTTGCTCATTTGGGACTTACATTCTAATGATCTACATCTATCTGTCTGTCTGTCTATCTATCTATCTATCTATCTATCTATCTATCTATCTATCTATCCATCATGTGCAGTGACCTGAAATGACACAGATAATACAATCACAAAACAAAGGATCAAAGAATATGCTAATCAGAAGGGAAGGTCAGGACTGGAGGAGAAGTAAAGAAACACCAGTGGGCAGGTCTTAGCATCTCACAGTGTTGCTAATGCTACTCTGTGCAACCGAAGCTCCCTGACAGCCAAAGCAGAGAGGGAACGTATGTCAGTTACATGAATCTTATTGTTCAAGAAGGGGCATCACCACAGTCCCTATTTCTTCTCATGATAAAATGTGTTTTCTAACCATATTACCTTATTTAAGCCTTAGGACAATCTCATGACTCAGTTACCATTATTAGCTCCATTTTACAGATGAAAAAACTGGGGCTTAATAAAGCTAAGCACCTTGCCCAAGGTTACATCTGGAAAATGGCAGAGTTGAGAGAAATTCTCAGGCAGTCTAAACTCGGAGCTCTGTTCTAACCATGCACTTCACTGCCTCTGTTATGGGCAAACTGAAAAAGTACATCAATAGTCCCTCGGTGAAAGCTTAATTGCCCTGGAAGATAGTCTCCTGGAAGGGATTTGGGGAAAAAAAAAGAAAGACACACCCATATGCAAGAGGACTAAATATTAAGTATAAAGTTCATCTGCTTTTAGGCCCAAGACATCCCAATAGCCCAAGAATGGGAAAACCAGAGCTGTGAGGTCCCAGGCTCCAGCTGAACTGGGCTAAAACTGGCCTGAAAATCCTACACCTAATTCTGTCATCATAAAAGCATGATCTTTGTAAGAGAAAGGAGGAGCAACAATCCCCATTAGCTTGACATCTTCCTGTTCTCAGCCTCACCCCTTTATAGCAGAACCTCATTAGGTCTTCGAGAGCTGCTCTATTGTCTGGGCCAGTAGTTGGAAGATGCTCTCCAAGGTGCTGAAGCAAGTGGGGCTTATTTTTGTTTTCAGATTGGCTTCTTGCCACTGACTCACCACTCCTGGTAAATCACATGAGTGTTCTAGCAGATTGCGAAGACAAACTGCATGATCAAGCTGAGAAAATGTGGCAATTTGTAAGCGTTCAAGTTTATTAACAGGTAATGCTAATACTGAGAGGTAGCATGGCTGAATGACTTTGGCAAATTTCTTAAACTTTCTATGCCTCAGTTTTCTCACCTGTAAAATGGAAATAATAATAATAAAAAATAATACTGACCCCAAAACAAGTTGCTGTGAGGATCAAATGAGTTACTAAGTGCTTAAAACAGCGCCTGGTGAATAAGCCCTATATAACTGGTTTTTTTGTTTGTTTGTTTTTGTTTTTCTTTTTTTAAAGTTGGTTATATTCCTTAAGGCAAAATTTCTTGGTAACGGGGTCATCTCTAGGATGATGAACCTGGCAGAGTTACTTCATGCCATAGGATAAGTGCAGTCCCATTGGATGCTGTGATGACAGATGACATAGAAAACAGTATGTTACTTTCATCCTTCTATCAAATTCACATAACAAGACCAAAGCCTGCACCACATCCAATTCTCTGTTGCATCTCAGAATTCTAAGTCCTTCATTAACGTTCTAAGATGTTGAATTCTGTGTGCTATGCAGTTTTTAAACAACATCTGTTCATCAACCCCAGAGGTGACAGCGAGTCAGTGTTGGGGGTTGTTCAAAGCATACCCACACCTCTTGGCTCCCTCACAGGAATGTTAGGGGGTCTAATTAATTACTGTTTGCAAAGCAACCGAGAAATTCTCCAGGGAAAGTTGCTGTAGAAATGCAAGTTTCTTCCAGCACTTTGGGAGGCTGAGACGGGCGGATCACGAGATCAGGAGATCGAGACCATCCTGACTAACACAGTGAAACCCCATCTCTACTAAAAATACAAAAAATTAGCCGGGCGTGGTGGCGTGTGCCTGTAGTCCCAGCTACTTGGGAGGCTGAGGCAGGAGAATGGCATTAACCCCAGAGGCGGAGCTTGCAGTGAGCTGAGATCGCGCCA
Organism: Pan troglodytes; assembly: GCF_028858775.2. Lineage (NCBI taxonomy): Eukaryota > Metazoa > Chordata > Mammalia > Primates > Hominidae > Pan > Pan troglodytes. The sequence goes on from NC_086016.1 coordinate 38,655,738, forward strand.
CTGCACTCCAGCCTGGGCGACAGAGCAAGACTCTGTCTCAGAAAAAAAAAAAAAAAAAAAAAGAAATGCTAGTTTCTGTATTGTTATTACATGTGCTTGTAATTGTTTTCAAAGTTTACTTATTGGGCAGGGAAAGGGAGAATATATTTTCTTCCTTGACGGCAATGGATAATGCTTTGCAAATTGGCATTTATGGATACTAAATCACTTTGTGAAACATTATATCTCTAGAGCTACAGGAATCTCATAATGGGAAATGCACATAAAGGGTTTCTTCTCTCACTTTTGCACCCTCCCCTTCATTCAACTCCCATTTCCATAAACAAATGTGAAAAGAAACATTATAAGAAGCAACCATGTGTATCCAAACTTTAAAAGTCAAATGCATATTTTAATATAAAATTACCTGCATAGAGTCAGACTTTTTTGGATAGAACATCCTTCGCATTAATTTATGCTAAAGATTGAGCAACATTAGGTTGAAATCAAAGCTTGAAACAGACACAAAGGAAGTTGGGGATAGACATCATCTGGAACAATTAAAATTATGTGCTGAGCTCACCCACCCCAAAAGCTATAGAAAATATTGGCTTGACTTGATTTTGTAAAGATTTCTGTGAAATAGTTAAGAGCAAGCCTATATCTGGGAAATATCTTTCCATAGTTATATATGTATTTCTTTTTTCCCATTTTATGGAGAAATAACTATTTTATGGGTATTGTTGAGCATTAGCCGAGGAAACTTACCCCCTGTCCTTTAATGTTTCTCTTTCCTAACTCAAGTTTGAGACAGTGACATTACGCCTGGCATACTGAAAAAAAAGTTCACTGGAATTAAAATTTAGCAGTACACAGAGGCAGAACACAAGACCTTGTCTGCGAGCTGTTCAAGTGGTGATGAAATCCGAATTAGATAAGAACGCTATCGTTGCTCCTATCAGCAGCTCCTCAGCCAAGTTTTATCTATAGCTGCACAAAAATTGATTTGCAATCAGTTACATTTGTTTTTTAAAATCCCATCAAATCCAAGAAGCCTATTTTAGTCTGTAAAATTGAGCAGATAATTGCCTCCTTTATATGAATAAAATGTAAAACCCGTATCTGGAATAACAGCCATTTTCTTATTCCTCAACAGACGCTTTGAGCTCCAGTCACACCACACCTCCTAGATTTTCTAGTTGTATGCTCTTTTCTTCAGCTTGGGATACTCATCAGCTTTCCCCCAACCCTTTTCTTCCCCCTGGGCTCCCCACAACCCCACCCTCCCAGCTGCAGACATTGAGCTTCTCTCCTCTGGGCTCCCATAGTATTTTTTATGTTTTGAGATTTCTCACATAATAATAAATGAAGGAAAGAATAAATGAATGAGCTAGGTCCTGCTCACTTCATGAGGGCCCTTACTTTGTATTTTCTCATAGCCTGTGGGATGGCAGTCTGATCACAGGGGCAGGCATTGACATTCTTTATTCAAATCATACAGTCACTGCCAGCTCACAGCTCTGGAGGGCTTTTGTTTCTAGTGGATTAGCCATATTGCAAATGATCAATAAGGCCAATGATTCTGGCATATCTTGATTTTAGGTTCTTATGGATGCTGTCCCTTACATAGCTGCATCTGTCCTACTCATTTACTTTGCAAAAAAAGCCTTCCGCTTCTCTCTCTCTCTCCTCCCCATCCTGGTCCAGGCCATTGTCATCTCTCATCTGGACACCTGCAGTGACCTCCTCACAGGTCTGCCCTCAGTCACTCTTGCTCCTCCAATTTTTATTGGCATTGTAGCCAGAAGGGTTATTTAAAATGCAAATCTGGGCCAGGTGCGGTGGCTCACACCTGTAATCCCAGCACTTTGGGAGGCCAAGGCAGGTGGATCACCTGAGGTCAAGAGTTTGAGACCAGCTTGGCCAACATGGTGAAACCCCATCTCTACTAAAAATACGAAAATTAGATGGGTATGGTGGCAGGCTCCTATAATCCCAGCTACTCGGGAGGCTGAGGCAGGAGAATCACTTGAACCCAGGAGGTGGAGGTTTCAGTGAGCCAAGATCATGCCATTGCACTCCAGCCTGGGCAACAGAGCAAAAACTCCATATCAAAAAAAAAAATGCAAATCTGATTACATCAATTCTGAGAATCTTCTCTAGCTACCCTGCCTTTCTTCCTGGTCCTTCATTATCTCAATTTGCTGTCCCACCTCAGGACTTTGCATACCCTGTTGCCTCTGGCTGGAATGCTCTTTCCTTGCTCCCCCTTTACCTAGTTACCAGGTCATCCCTCTCTCTCCAGGCTAGTTAAGCCTTGAGTCACACACTCTCCTAGCTCCCTGTGTTTTTCCTTCACAGTGCGTAGCACAGTTTGTAGTTGTGTGTGTGTGTGTGTGTGTATGTGCACACATGTGCATACGTGTGTATATGTCTAAGCTCCATGAAAGCAGGAAATGGATTGCTTTCTCTCTACTCTTTCCTCAGTGCTTAGTCTCCTCAGACGTGAAGTAAGGATTTAAAAATATTGTTGAATGAATAAATGATTCTTGGATAAATGTCAGATCTTTGTCTAATAAAGCAAAAGCCAGAGGAGAAATGTTTATGCTCAAACATGTATTTTTTGGTTCTTGGGAAGGTGCACACCAGCCAGTTAACAACATTGCCCAGCTCGACTACCAGCAAGTCCTTCTCATCAACCTGAGAAATGATGCAATCTTTTACCCAGTGTAAATTCAGCTCTTTATAAAATGATTCCATCAAGTCATGGCAAGTGTCCAAGAAGCCCGTAATGAAATGCAAATAAAAAATTTAAAAAGAGCATATGCTCTGCAAATTAAGCAACAGAAAAAGTAATATCGTATACTGCCAATTCTTTATCAGTGAAATCACCCAGAATTCAACGTGGTAGGTCCTAGACACCCATTGCTCTGGGTAACATGAAATAAACGACCCTCTCTTGCTAGGTTCCTGCCGGCATTTCTAGCTTGTCTTGCCCTCTGGCTGTCAGTTCTCCTATTCCAGCACAACCTCACTCAGAATGCCCAGATAAGTCTACACTGGGAACATGTGAGGTTCTCTCTGCCTTGAACTATCTACCTTCTGACCTCCTACTTCACCCTTCTCTCTCCAGGGCCCCTGAGTGAACATCCGTTCATCACTTCCAGCTCAACTAGCTTTATCCAACAAATATTTCTTTATCTGATTGAAGTTTTGATTTTCCCTTTGCCATCTCAGTAAACGGCCCTGCCATAACCCTCTTTGCTCAAAATGGGAACCTGGGAATCTTCTTTGCTTTTTTTCTTCTCTCTCCAATACCGATCATATCCCATTCATCAGCGAGTCTTGTCTTAACACTGTCCCTTTTCTCCAACTCCATCATCCTCATCTTAACCCCTATCTCTAACCCGCCGTGCAAAGGCCTCTCACTTTCAACTCTCCCATCCATCCTTCCCTCAATGGTCAGTGCGGTCTTCTGAAAGTAAATTAGATTGTACCTAAAACTCTTCTATGATTTCCCATGTCTCCAAGAAAAATATTTGAACTCCCTTCCATGACCTGCAAAGCCCCAGCAAGTTGGCTTTTGCCTTTCTCATCTAGATTCTGCCCTCACTTTGGGTCTTCCCAACTCGACATCATCACTTCAGATGTCTTAATGGTGACATGCCCTCCGCTGAGCTCCCAATCTCCCCCGGCCTCAATCTTCTGCCACGGCAGCTCCATCCTTCCAGAGGCACAGACTGGAAAGCTCAGAGTCACCCTCGACTCTTCTCGCTAATTCACATCCTGTTTCCAGCAAATCCTGACAGCTCTACTTTCTTTTTTCTTTTTTTGAGACAGAGTCTCACTCTGTCACCCGGACTGGAGTACAGTGGTGTGATCTTGGCTTACTGCAACCTCCACCTCCCAGATTCCAGTTATTCTTCTGCTTCAGCCTCCCGAGTAGCTGGGATTACAGGCACCCGCCACTATGCCCAGCTAATTTTTTTGTATTTTTAGTAGATACAGGGTTTCACCATGTTGGCTGGGCTAGTCTCAAACTCCTGACCCTGTGATTTGCCCGCCTCAGCCAGTGCTGGGATTAGAGGCATGAGCCACCACACCCGGCCAACAGCTCTACTTTCAAACTGTGATATGGTTTGGCTGTGTCCCCATCCGAATCTCATCTTGAATTGTAGCTCCCATCATTCCCATGTGTCTTGGGAAGGACCCAGTGGGAGGTAACTGAATCACAGGGTGGGTTTTTCCCATGCTGTTCTTGTGACAGTGAGTAAGTTTCACGAGATATGATGGTTTTAGAAAGGGGAGTTCCCCTGCACACGCTGTCTTGCCTGCTGCCATGTAAGACATCCCTTTGCTCTTCCTTTGTCTTCCACCGTGATTGTAAGGTCTCCCCAGCCATGTGGAACTGTGAGTCCATTAAACCTCTTTCCTTGATAAATTACTCAGTCTTGGTTATGTCTTTATCAGCAGTGTGAGAACAGACTAATACAGACTGTGTCTCAAGAACCACTGTCCACTTCTCACTTCTCCTGTGGCTATCCCAGTCCACACCACCACCAATTCCTGCCTGGACAATGGCACTGGCCTTCTCCTTTGCCTTTCTGCTTCTGCACTTGCCCTCTCTCCCGCTGCCGCCAACCTCTCTTCACTCAATTCTCAACTCAGCCTCTGGAAGAGTGATGCTAAAATACAGGTCAAGTTAGGTCACTTCTCTGCTCAAAACCCTACAGGGACTCCCACCTTACTCAGAGTCAAAGCTAACGTCCTCACAGTGGCCTATAAGGCCCCATGTGACATGCCTCCCTTCACCCTGATACCTCATTAGTCTCATCATCTACTCCTTTCTGCTTGGCTGGCCTCGCTCCAACCACACTGGCCTCCTTGCCATTCTATTTTACTTTCTTTTCTTGAGATGGGGTCTTGCTCTGTTGCTCAGGCTGGAGTGCAGTGCTTCGATCCCAGCTCACCGTAGCCTCGACCTCCCAAGGCTCAAGAAATCCTCCTGCCTCAACCTCCTAAGTATAGCTGGGACTGTAGGCATGTGCCACCACACCCAGCTAATATTTTTTTAAAAAAAAATAGACATGGGGGTCTCACTGTGTTGCCCAGTCTGGTCTCAAACTCCTGGGCACAAGCAATCCTCCCACCCTGGCCTCCCAAAGTGCTAGGATTGCAGGTGTGACCCACTGCACCTAGCCCATTCTATTTATTTTTATTTTTTGTAGAGATGGGGGTCTCACTTTTTTGGCCACGCTGATCTTGAACTCCTGGCTTCAAGTGATCCTTCTGCCTGGGCCTCTCAGAATGCTGGGATTTTAGGCATGAGCCACCGCGCCTGGCCCTCTTTGCCATTGTAAAACACCACAGGCACACTCCTGCCTCAGGGCCTTTGCGTTAGCTGTTTCCTCTACCTGAGTCACCTTTCTCTAGATATCTGCTATTTATTGTTCTTTAGATATTATTTTGTCATTCATCTCCTTCAGGTATTTATTCAAATATTACTTTCTTACTAAAGTCTTCCCTGTTCACTCTATATAAAATTGCAAACTTCTCTTCCTAGAAACATTCTAGTCCACTTTCCTGATTTCTTTTTCTCCTTAGCTCTTGTCTCTACGTAGCATGTGAGGCTGAATTCTAGGCATGCAAACACTGTGTGGTCCCATAAACCCTGTGCCTAAAAGAACCTTGTAGTTGGTTTAACGCTTTGTGTTGCTATCTTGAAATTCTTAATAATTTCTTCTTCCTCCTTTTTTTTTTTTTTTTTTGACAGAGTCTGGCTCTGTTGCCCAGGCTGGAGTGTAGTGGTGCAATCTCGGCTCACTGCAACCTCCGCCTCCCAGGTTCAAGTGATTCTCCTGCCTCAGCCTCCCAAGTAGCTGGGATTACAGATGGCCACCACCATGCCCAGCTAATTTTTGTATTTTAAGTAGAGACGGGGGTTTTACCATGTTGGCCTGGCTGGTCTCGAACTCCTGACCTCCAGTGATCTGCCTGCCTTGGCCTCCCAAAGTGCTGGAATTACAGGCGTGAGCCACTGAACCTGGCCAATAATTTCTTATTCTAACAAGGTGCTCCATGAGTTCATTTTGAACTGGGCCCTGCAAATTATGTTAGTTGATCCTAGAAACATGCTATATATTTAACTTTTTTGTTATTGTGTCTCTCCCCACTAGAAAGTGAGCCCCAAGAGGGCAGGAATATTTGTCTTTTTTTGTATATTACTGTAACCCCCTGTGCCTAGAATAGAGGTTGGCACATGCTAGATGCCCAGTCAATATTTGTTGAGCAAATGAGTCCTCCAAGTTAACTACCCAGAAATCTGGGAGTCATCCGTGACACTTACCAACCTCTCCTGGACCTCTGCATTCAAGTTTCATCTATTTTGTTTCTTTTGTTTTTGAGACAGAGTCTCGCTCTGTTGCCCAGGTTGGAGTGCAGTGGCATGATCTCGGCTCACTGCAACCTCCGTCTACCAGGTTCGAGGGATTCTCCTGCCTCAGCCTCCCAAGTAGCTGGGATTACAATCATGTGCCACCATGCCCGGCTAATATTTTTGTATTTTTAGTAGAGATAGGGTTTCACCGTGTTGGCCAGGCTGCTCTGAAACTCCTGACCTCAAGTGATCTGCCTGCCTCGGCCTCCTAAAGTGCTGAGATTACAGGTGTGAGCCACTGTGCCCATCCTGTTTCTTAAATAGATGTTGAACCTGTCCACTGCTCTCCTTGTTCTTACCACCACTCTCCGCCAGGCTGCGTAGGCACCTCCTTGTAACTTGCTTCCCAGCTGGTCTCCAGGCATGCCCATGTGTTCCCCCGCCATTCCCCACTGCTTTCTTCCTAGGAGCCTAGGATGATGGTCAAGGTCTTTAGCTCGGTCTCCAGGCCCTGCCTACCTCTGCAGCCCTCCCTCTCAGCAGTACAGTCTCTCGGGCCTTCTTCTCACCCTGCAAACATGTTTTCTGTTTTTCACATGAAAACCCTTCTTCCTTTATTTCCAGAACATCCTTCACCCCTTTTAGGTCTTGCTCACCCTCAGGCCTCAGGCTCTTTCTGAATCCCTGAACGAAATCTCCCATGATCCACTGTAAGAGCAAAACCCCTATATACCTGTTTTCTGTGGGTGTTATCATAGTAGGGACTATATGGTTATCAATGTGCTGTTTTGATGGATGACTCTTTTGCCCATGACACTGTAAGGGCAGAAAGGACCACACCTATGAGATTTTTGCATCCCCATTTCCCAGCAAGCCACCACCAAGCACATAACAGGTGCTCAGTAATGTTGCTTGGTTGAGAGAACCTGTGGCAAGATACCCTGTGAGCAATTAATTTAGGTTGGGTGTCCACTGCTCTAGTTACTTTTCACACCCCATCCCAAGGAGGCAGAAGAGCTTTCAGGGCCATGTTAATGGCATTAGGACTGTAGGGCTAAGATGCAAAGTTGCCTTCAGAAGACAGTCCCCATGCTGGAGTCCCCCCGGGCTGTAGGCAAAGACAGAGATGTGTTGTTTGGCAAGCAGAATTGGCCTACATATTGTTGTTGTTATTTTAAAATTCGAGCCAGGTGCAGTGGCTCATGCCTGTAATCCAAACATTTTGGGAGGCCGAGGCGGGTGGATCACCTGATGTTAGGAGTTTGAGACCAGCATGACCAACATGGAGAAGCCTCGTCTCTACTAAAAATACAAAAATATTAGCCAGGCATGGTGGCACATGCCTGTAATCCCAGCTACTTGGGAGGCTGAGGCAGAAGAATCGCTTGAACCCGGGAGGTGGAGGTTGCAGTGAACCGAGATCACATCATTGCATTCCAGCCTGGGCAACAAGAGTGAAGCTCAGTCTCAAAAAAACAAAACAAAACAAAAAATGGATGAGTTGCTAACATTGAAAAATTGGGAGATGTCACATAAAACTTTGAATATTTGGCTTCCTTTGAAAAATTGGACGATTTACCGACCTTAGTTCTGCAGTGCCTCAGTTGGCTGGAGCTGACCGGGGGCTGCCCGGGCTGGGGCCTGTGTGTGCCTCAGTTGCCACATGGAATGCTTCCTCCGTCAGGCACCTGCCTGGCTGCTCTGAACACCAGAGGCTGTGGTGTCCAGCCTCGGCTTATAGAAACAACAGAGCCGGATGATCTGAAGTAAGAAGAGTTCCAAGGATTGGGAGGGGTCAAGGGAGCCAATCTGCAGAGGCCACAGGTGTCTGCAGACATGGAAGGCTCTGGAATCTCTGGGAACCCTGCCACTGGGTTCCCAGCCTGGGCCAGTCCCCTGTGTCCAAGCCTGTGAGACCTTCAGGACCAGGAGGGCATGGGCAAGAGATGACCTGAAGAACTACAGACCCTTTCTTGGAGGTTCTTGATGGTGTAAGACCTCCAGGATTCCCACATTATAAGAGAGAGAGGAAGAATCCTCTTGAAAACATGACAGACGTTAGATTTTTTTTTTTTTTTTGCTACTCCGGTAAGTACAGTGTGTTTGTGTGTGTGTGTGTGTGTCTCTGTGTGTGTGTGTGTGTGTGTTTATGTATGTGCACATTTGGGGGGTACTTTCAGAGTTAGAGTTAATTGATTTCAGAACAAAAAAATTAACACAGCTTTCCTACATGCAACCACTGCGGACAAAATCCACACCTGCCTCAAATAAATTATATTCCCCATATTCTCAAGAGAGCCAATCTTTCTCTTTGAGGAATGTTTTTTTTAATCCCTCTTCAATCTGTTTGTACTAAGAATGCGGGTATACTTTATTCCATGTTTCTCTTTCTTCTTGTAGTTGTGTGTGCGTGTGTTTCAAGACAAGGTCTCACTCTCACCCCGGCTGGAGTGCGGTGGCTTGATCACAGCTCACTGAAGCCTCAACTTCATAGGATCACTTGTGTAGGCCACCACGCCTGGCTAATTTATTAATTTTTTTTTTTGGTAGAGACAGAGTTTCCCTATGTTGCACAGTCTGGTCTTGAACTCCTGGGCCCAAGTGATCCTCCTGCCTTGGCCTCCAAAAGTGCTGAAATTACAGGTGTGACCCACTGTGCACAGCCTTTTTAGTAGTTTTAAAGCCCATACTTATAAGAAGTTCATTATGACACTGCTCTTTGGCACATATATTTTGAGAGACTGTGGGAAAAGCTGTGTCTCTTAAGAGTCAAAAGTCAGAAGCCGGATTTGGCAGGCTATTGAGAAGAGGTGTTTTAACTTCAGACGCATAAAAAAAAGTTCCAATTTAATTCAGACTTGCTATGGAGTCAGAGATATCTTCATCTACAAGAGTTTCATGAGGATCTTCTAGAACTTCAGATTATTGCATTTCTTTTCTAGTTATCGAAAACAAGGTCTCAGCTCCTTTAGGCAAATGTTTTGGGATGTATTCTTGCTGTTCCTATCCTAACTTAGTTTTTTGCCAAACTGGTGTCCGAATCTTTGTTTTGCAGAGTCAGGAAAAGTGTGGATAGGAGCAGAGAGGCATTAAAAAAAAGGGAAAAGATGATGGAGGAAACCCAAGTCCATCTTGACTAAGCGGAGCTGTGATTTGGGAGGGGGGAAAACAGAATGCTGGGGCCAGGCTGGGGAATTTTGGCGTTTGGTGGAGGAGGCTCTAGAAGTGAGAAATGTCTCTGTGGGCTAGAAATTGTGTCCTTTTCAATGCTCTTATAAGTAGAGTTTGGATTGGAATTCCTTTATAATTATTCTTTGACTTCTTCATATGTGACTCTTTGCAGAACTGAGCCACTTGGAGGTCTGTAATTTGTTAGGGTTAGACAAATGTAGCCTACTGGGCTTATGGCAAAATAGTTTCTATAAGGAGAATATCAACTTTTCTACCTGAGGTCTTGGTTAAACAATTAAAGCCTCGATCAAGCGTCACCTCCTTGTGTGAAGCCTTTACTCCTCTAGCAATTAGCTAGCTTGTTGATGTGCCCACCCTAGTTTCTTCATAGTTCTATTTTAGTACTTACCACTCTGTATGCCAATTTGTTAGTTTACATGTTTGTGTCCCTTCCATGGCCTCAAGGTTATGCAGAATAGGGACCAACTGTGTTTTATCGCCCTTTATAGATTCAGCCCATAGCTAAGACTGTGGTGGCTGGCACACATTAGGTATTTAGTAAATGTTTGCTGAATGAATAAATGAGGCTATCAATGGGTGCAGTTCACTTAAGACTTTATTTCTTTCTTTTCTTTCTTTCTCTTCCTTTCTTCCTTCCTTCTTTCCTTCCTTCCTTTCTTTCCTTCCTTCCTTCCTTCGTTTCTTCTTTCTTTCTTTTTTTTTTTTTTTTGAGACAGAGTTTCGCTCTTGTTGCCCAGGCTGGAGTGCAGTGGTGTGATCTCGGCTCACCACAACCTCCACCACCCGGGTTCAAGCAATTCTCCTGCCTCAGCCTCCTGAGTAGCTGGGATTACAGGTGTGTGCCACCACGCCCAGTTAATTTTTGTATTTTTAGTAGAGACAGGGTTTCACCATGTTGACCAGGCTGGTCTTGAACTCCTGACCTCAGGTGATCTGCCCTTCTTGGCCTCCCAGAGTGCTGGAATTACAGGCATGAGTCACCGCACCTGGCCCACTTAAGATTTTCAAATATCTTTAGGTTCATAACCAAGGGCTACTGAAGACATTCAGATAGTATAGGATGGAACAATCTAATAAATAGACTCACCTTATGATTTCTAGAAACTGATTTAAGTTAGGAAATGAATGTTTCCAGGAAGTGGTATTGGGCCCTTGCAGTTATGGTTCTAATGAATGATTTGGGGAAGGGAAAGACTGTAAATTGGTAAGTTAGTAGAGGATTCTAAGCTGGCCTACAAACGCAGGCTCATTTTTGACTCCTGTCTTTTTCTAATGAACCATATCCAATCAATAAGCAAATCTTGTTGGCTTCACCTTCAACACACAGCCCGAATCCAACCACTTCTCATCACCGCCTTCACTACCCCTAATTCAGGCCACATCTTACACCTGGATGGCTGTAATGGGCTCCTAACTGGTCTCCCTGCTTTCACCCCAGCCCCTACATTGTGTTCTCTACCCACCAGCCAGAAAATGACTCCTCCGCTCAAAGTCCTCCAACAGCTCCCACGACGCTCAGAGCAAAAGCTGCTCTGGCCCCTGCTGCGTCCCTGACCTCACCTGCTCCAGGGGCTTTGGCCTCCTTGCACCTCGTCAAATGCACCCAGCACGTTCCTGTTACTTTCGCCTTGAGACTTTGCCCTAGACATGAGCATGGCTCTTTCCTTCACTTCCTTTGGGTTTTTACCAGTGAGGCGTCCTAGACTTCCCCATTTAAAATGGCGGCGTTCCTGGCCAACGCTCTCTGGCCCCCTTCCTGTTTAATTCTTCTCTGCAGCACTCAGCTCCAGCTGACCTATATTTTGCTTTATTTATCGATTGGTTGTCTGCCTATCTCCAGTAGAATGAGGGCCCTTCATGAGGGCCAGGACTTTTGTTTGCTCTGTCCATGATTGGATCCCAGTGCCTGGAAGAGCATCTGGCACACAGAAGTGCTCGACAGTGATTTGTGGAATAAATGCAGACAGTTCTTTCAGGTAGTGGTTGGGTTGCTTCCATGTGGCACCTGCCTCAGTCTCTGATGTTTGCTAGGATTGTGCTGGGATAATTGTGTATATGGATGAGATGTCTGCATCTTAATGGTTGATAATTAACATTGACTTTTTGCCTTCTTCCGGAGAGATCCAGTGGCTCTGGGCATGGAAGGATAACTGAACAAAGAGAACTCAGGCATCCAAGGAGTGAGACAAGTCTTCAGTTCCACAATGGATAGAAACCAGAGGAGATTATAATCTGTGGTCAGACTTAAGGGTATATGGAATCCGGCCTCAAAGGAAAACAGTCCCAGCCCTGGAAAGCTCATGCTACTCCCATGTCAGATAGAGGGGCCTGGCCTGGACTCGGGAGGGCTCTGCCTGGGAGAAGAAGAGGTGTGCACGTTGCTCCAGGAGCCCGGCTGGAGGACACGGGGGCCAGAATTGCTTTTATTGGATAAATCTTCTCTGGATTGAGGAGTTCATCTTAAGAAATTTTTGATTCCTATGCTGGACAGGGCTGGACACTGGATCTACACTCTGTGCCTATAATTTTTAAAAACCTACAGAGTTTTCATTTTTATAAATCCTAGAACTTTTTTTTTTTCCTGGATACAATAAGATTGGCCCGCAAATGGACAGTGGTGTAATGAGCAAAAGTGTCGTGAGGTCTGTGTGTTTCCTTTGCTATGGCTCAGGGAGTGGAAGCTTGTAGTTCCAGAATATTGAGTAGGCACAGAGAGCTCTGGAGCCCCCGGGAGCCAGGCAGGTAGTAAAATCCCAGTGTGGTTATGGTGCTGGGGCAAAGAAAATCTCCGTTCACTCCCAAGCTCTCCAGAGTGTCTGAGGCTGTAGAGAGGCTCACTGAGACTGTGAAGTGGGCACAGGCTTTGTGTCTTGGGGGATGAGCCTAGAGACTTTTCACTTCTGGGGGTTTGTCCAGTATGTTCCTCTAAGGTTGTCATAATAAGTGCATCATTACCAAGTATTACAGCAGGTACTGGTTTGCATCAGGGCTGCTGACGTTGTCTGTGGGCATCGTTAAGAAACCAATCTGGGAAACAAATCTGAACAAAGACCTCACAAAGCCACAGGAGTGAAAAAAAAATGGCCCATGAACTTGAGTGGGGGCAGGTATAGAGGGAAAATACCCTAGTCTTTATTTGAAGGAAGATTGCCCGGAACTGTGAACTTTAGATCAAGACAAGAATCCAAGATCAAGGCAGATTCTACCTTATGATTAAGGGAAAGTCCTCCTCTCGCCAATAAGGGCAGGTAGAGACAGGCATCAGGGAGGCCATGGGGCCTGGGAGAGGGAAGAGGAGCAGAGAGAAGCACGCACTGCATGCTGGGCTTTTCACACATGAGAAAGCCTTAAAAATAACCCTCCAGTGGTTATTACTTCTCCCATTTTCTAGATAAGGATAATACAGCTCAGAAGCTAGATAATTTACTATCTCAGGGCTTCTAAGTGTTGGGGTGGGATTTAAGCCTGTCTTCCTCATCCATCTCTTTTTAAATTCCTTCCTTCCTTTATTCAACACATCTGTATCCAGCCCTTGCCCAGGTGCTGGGTACACTGCAGGGACCAAAGCAGGAATGTTCCTGCCCTCAGGGAGCTTTCAATCTGTGGGCATGATGACAGTGAACAAAGTAACAAACCATAATGTAATCACAGAGGGCAATAGTGCTCCAGGGGGAATAGGCAGGGTGTGGGGACAGGGCAAGAGTGTTGGGGGAAGGGACTCCTTAGGTTGGGTGGTCAGGACTGGCTCCCTGCAGAGACTGAAGATAAGATGGAGCCTGGTATTGGGGTGGGGACAGCAATGACGCTGGGAGGGAAGGAAGGGGTGTGCAGGTTATAGGAGCTGAGGGAGCGCCAGACGGTGGCTCTCCGAAGTGTATGTATGCCCTTTCACTCCAGCATGTGGCTTGGCAAGAGAAGCATTGGAGTCAGAGGAGGAAATACCACATTACACAGTGGGTAGGAAACTGACTGCCCTTAGAAGTCTAAGACGGTGTGGGCTGAAAATACCAACTGCTTCCCGCTAGGTGTAGGCACAGGCCTGCTGAGAGATTTCTATGGCATTATTAAGGGAAAGCGGGAGGGTGGGGGCTCTGTCCTCTTGTGGGTGAGGGCCTGGGCAGCAACTTGTCTTCTCACAGCACAAGCTCCGACCCTACCAAGTCAGAAAAGAGACTGGAACAGGGCCACGTGGAGTCAGGGAGTGGGGAGAGGGCTGTCCCCCATGGCGACCCTGGTGCTACTTCTCAGGGACGGGAAAGGAGAGGAAGGAGGGTGTTAACCAGGTCAAAGGCTGCTCCACAGTGAACACTGTGCTGTTTCACATTACTTATTTCATGTGAGGAAACTGAGGCTCAGAGAGGCAAATTACCTTGCCCAAGTTCATGAATCCAGGAAGGGTATGCCGTGGAGTCTTCCTGGCTTCAAAACCCAGGTTCTCTCCTGTGACCCGGGCTGAGGGGCAGCAGATTACCTGGCCCCAGGAAGGAGTGGGGCCAAAGAAGCAGGACCTGGGGTGATTCTGGGGCCGGGGGAGGGAGGGGATGGCAGGGGTGGGATGGTGCGGGGACACAGGCACACAGGTGAAATGCTGATGTACTGAGATAGGCTTTGCTTGGGAGATCAGAAAGACCTGTGTTCAAATGCCAGCCTGTGCCAACTGCTGGAATTTAGCAGCCAGATGGAACACCTTGAATATCTGCGCGGCCCCTCCCCCAGCCTACCACCCCCGAGAGGAGGCCCTCACAGCTCCTCTTGCCTCTGGCTGCCTGAGTAAGCAGTCCCCTAGAAGAGCCTGACTCATTCACCTTGGCTCCCTGCCACCAGAGCTGCAGGGAGGACAGTAGCCCAGTGGCTGGTGGCTTCCAGCTTGCACTGACTGCCCAGCCTCCTCTGGGGAGCAGATGGGGACAATCCCCCCACGACTCTGCTCCTGGTACCCGCACAAGCCGGGGCCTCCCAGGTCAGCTCTCATTCCCTGGCACAGACCTGTCCCACCTTCTTGTATGTGGTTCTGTGTTTATGTGTCATTGTCCCTCACTAGGCTGTGAGCTCTTGCAGGGCAGGGATGCCTGAGTCATCTCCCGTCCCCAGTGCTCATGACAGGACTTGGCACCATGTAGGGGCTGCTCAGCAAATATTTGCCAAATTCCCTTCCAAATCCAACAGGAAATCCCCCTACCCTTGCCGGGGGGCAGTTGCTGGTGGAGCCGGGCCCGTCACCGTGGCTTCTGCGGGCTGCTCACCCGGCTTCAGCCCTCCCGTGCCAGGCGCGCACAGGCATATGTCACATTTCAGCATTGTTTTCCTTCCGATGCTGCTTTCGATTGCTGGTTTTATTCCAGCCCATTCTCACTCTCTGTCTTGGAAAATCACAAGGCAACTCCACGCTGCTCCTGGAATTCTTGCCAATGTGATTCAAGAGGAATTGAGCACACGGCGCTGGGCTCCCCTCAACACAAAGACGCTGCTACTTTCAGTGTGGTGGCCTTCCTTCCACCAGCCTGGCCCCCCACCTTGCCCAGGTGAGGCGGGCGGGGCGGGGCAGCGTGTGCGCTTGGCTGTTTCACCCAGTTCTCACCCACAAAGTGCCCCAGTTGAAAGCACCCAGGGCTGGAAGGTGTGGGTTGTTAGATAAACGTGGAAGCAAGGTTGCCCCATAACAGCCCAGAGCCTTCCCTCATCCCAGTCCTCACTCACAACCTACTCTGCTAAAGTTTTTTAAATCATGGCTTCTTTACTAGCTATGTGACTTGGGATAAATGACTTACTCTCCTCTGTGCCTCAGTTTCCTCATGTGAAAAATGGAGACGATTGTTACAGGATTAAATGAGATACAGTGGCAGTACCCAGCACAGGGCTTGGTGTACCGTGGGCATTCAGTGACTTCTGGCTGTGATGCCAATGACCTGTGTCAGTGCCGGCACATGCTTTCTGAGTGCAGGCAGGTTCCTTGGTGCTAAGCCCTATTACCGTGAAATCAATCAACTCCGTGCTCGGACCCTCCCAGGCACACCGTTTGAGAGCAGGCTTGGATTCAGTCTCCTATCAGTCTCTAGAGGAGTCCGGAAGTGGAATGGGGAGCTGAGGCTGCCATGTACGTCGGAGGCAGTACCCGATGGGGTGTGACTCTCTGTAGCTCCTCCAAGCACCTGGGGAGCAACATTTACATGCAGCCTCCTGAGATCACATGTTAGATGGAATCATATTTATTTCCTCCTTAGTCGGAGATTACACGGTGAAGTGGGAGAAGTGTGGACTTGCCCTCCCATCATGGCCATTTCTGGGCTGAGTGACATGGGACAAATCATCCAACTTCTCTCATGCTTATGGGAATGGGATGTCAGGAGGTTCAGTGTGGACTTGAACCGCGTGGGGCCTAGGGTGTGCCACTGAAAACAGAACCCTGCTCTGTTCCTAAGAGCATCGAGCATATTAAGCGATCCTGTCATCCCAAATCTGTTTTGTCGGAGGCCTCCTTGGTGAAGGGCCACAGCATCTGAGGTGGAAGGCAGAGTAGTTTTTGTAATTGGCTCCATTGCATGTCAACAAATGAAAGGGAAACCGAGACTGACAGTCCCCTAGCTGTGGGGGGACCTTGTCCAGAACCTGTCACAGGACGAAAGCTCTAGGATTGGAGGCAAGGTGGCCTCATGGGCCTGGGAAGCAGGCTGCCTGGATTTGAACAATGTCTCCATCCTCACTCCCATGGAACCTTGGCCAAGCCTCTTAACACTTTTCTGAGCCTCAGTTTCTTCACCTGGAAAATGGGGCTAGCAATATTCTCTTGAAGGCAGCTTTGTGGCTGGTGTGTTGATAACAGGTTCTGCTTCCTATGGACTCATTGCTATTCTTTTTTTTTTTTTTTTTTCAGATGGAGTCTCCCTCTGTCGCCCAGGCTGGAGTGCAGTGGCATGATCTCAGCTCACTGCAAGCTCCACCTCCCAGGTCAAGCAATTCTCCTGCCTCAGCCTCCCTAGTAGCTGGGATTATAGGCACACACCACCAAACCTGGCCAATTTTTTTGTATTTTTAGTAGAGATGGGGTTTTGCCATGTTGGCCAGGCTGGTCTCGAACTCCTGACCTCAGATGATCCTCCTGCCTCGTCCTCCCAAAGTGCTGGGATTACAGGTGTGAGCCACTGTACCTGGCTGACTCATTGCTATTCTAAGCCATCTTGTGAAGCGGTTACAACGATCACATCCTCACTTGACAGATGGGAAAACTGAGGTGCAGAGCGATCAGTGATCTGCAGGTTCATTCACTCCTTCATCCCATTTTCTGACCTGACCCCTGCTTCCTTCTCTTCTCTTATCTGCCACCCACCCACACATTGAAATCATGACATGAATTACATACCTGTCCCCAAACTCGCCAGGCTAACTCAGGCCTCTGCCTTTGCATTCCCTCTGCCTGTAAGGTCTGTCTCCTTCTCTGTGCCTGACTCAGCTGTGTGTGTTCTTTAAGGCTCAACTCAGGTGCCTCCTCCTCCAGGAAGACTTCCCTCCTAAGCACTATCGGTAGGTTCTCCTTTAGCCTGGGCTCACCTATACCTGAGTGTGATCACCTACATAGTAATCGCAGAGTAAACTGACTCCACATTTTCTGTCTCCTGGGCACCGTGCATGCCCCTTACAAACACTCTTTCGTTCAGTTTGCCCTACAACTCGTCAACGTAGATGTTATTTTTTTCTGTGTCACGGTTGAGGAGCCGGGATTTGAACTCAGATGAATCCTTTTTAGCTCTCCATGGGACACCTGGTTATGCACTTCTTTTTACTCATCTCTTTTACTGGACCTTGGCGTAGTTATCTCTGTATCACTGGGGCCCTGCACCACACAGGGAATCAAATAATAGTTGTTGAATGAAACTTGAACACTCACGATATGTTTCTAGAATAATAAGAGTTAAAAAAAAAAAAAAAAGAGAGAGAGAGACAGAACTCAGTGAAGTATCTCAGGATCCCATCCTCCTCCACGGTTTAAGATAAGTTCTTATTAGGAGCCCAAGCCCTTTGAGAGGAGACGCTTGCCCAAGTCGGTCTATGGGTGGGTGCCTGGTCCGGTGCCTGGCATGGAGGACATGCTCAGAAAACACGGATTTGACCAGTAGCTGTTTTTCCCCTTTGAGCGTGATCACTTAGGGAGTTCTGCTTTTTGTGAACCAAGACTTCTTGGGGACCTCCGAGTCAAAAGGTCTTTGGTTTTCGCCAAGGGGTACTTCGAGGAAAGGGCCACCCCTACCCTTTATACTCAGGGAAATTGGATTTCTGATGACTGCTGCACACATAAGCAAGCAATAAAATGACAAAGCAATATTAAAGTTCAAGCACTCAGAATACCCATCTTCTCCAGGCATCCTGAGTTTTTTTCTTTTTAGAGCAAAACCCTGCAATATTAATAAATGACAGAGAGAGAAGGATAGAAAAACGACTCTTTCCCTTTGACATGGTGAAGATCACAGGAACTAGAGGGACCTTTAATCTTTATTAATGCGTCGCGAGGGGGCCTCTCCCACAAGCTGTGGGAAGCAGACATCCAAAGAGTTTGCAGCGCTCGCAGAGTCCTCAGCATCCCTGGGCGCCTCAGATGACTGCCTGGTACTGTTCAGAGTCTAGCAGGACCGCGTCATGGGGACCCGCTGTGTCCTGGGCAAGAACAAGGCAGCCCTAACCCAGCTCCCATCTGTGGGGGGCTGGAAGACAGGGAAATTCAGGACACAGGCCTCGATCACATGGGCCTGTTTCTAACCAAGGGCACCGATGCCCTGAAGAGGCTCGGAAGGAACCAGGCTGTCGGTTGCAGGGACGAGCACAAATCATGGCTAGGAGGGAACATACCTGAGTTCATTAAGGAGCACAACCAATAATGAGCACCTTTGTTTTTATACCTTGCTGCTCCCCTCTGGACCACCTGGCTAAATGCGTCTTCCCACCCTTCCTCCCCTATGGCTGGACATTACATGAGGGAGGCTGGCAAAACCTATATTATGCAAGCCTAATTCCACTGACTTAGTGAGTACATATAGGGGAGAGGAACAGAATTGAAACGTTTATAGTAAGGATTTAAGAGCCAAGAGGGTCAGACACACACACACCCATACACACACGCACAGAATGAGAAATGGAGAGGCATATTTTGACATTCTTCCATTCATCTATCTGCCCATTCATTCATTCAAAAATGCTTATTGATCACCTACTTGACGAGACACACTGTTCTAGCCACTGGGGCTCCAGCAGTGAACAGGATGAGCAAGGTCCTTGTTTCTCTAAAGCTTACGCTCATTCCACTAGAGAGCGTCCCTGGGTGCCAGGCCCATCACAGGGTTAATCACACTAAGGATGCATTATAATGCAAAGAGGATGGACACCACCTACACCCCTTTCCGGGCTAGGGATCTAAATGCCAGGGAGATCAACCTGTCCAAGACCTCACACTGGGTTGTGGACCTGGAATCTGAACCTAGATTTGAGGCCGACTGTCTTTCTACTCACTGCTCAAAGCTGACTAACAAACCCGAGCTGAGAGCGGTGGTGCAGTTGGGGAGGAAGCATCTAGCTGAAGTGTGCTCAAATAAGGCATCGTCTAATTCGATTATGCTTGCTAGACTGCAATGTAATAAAACAGAGTTTTCATATAAGCATCATCTCCTAATGTTTACAGAACAAGAAAGCAAAATTAAGAGAGGAATTTCCAGGGAGAAAAGCATGTGTTTTAGGCTGATGTAAAGAGAATAGACCCAGAAAAAATTGATTTTTGAGTTTACAACTCAGCTCTGATGAGGGGATGCCTGGTGGATTGGGAGGGTAGGACCCCATGAAGGGCCAGGCTGGTGCCCAGAGGGAGCTGGCGAGAGTGGGAGGGCCTGCTAGAAGGACCTCAGGATGGAGAAGAGAGGCTGACAGGGAGAGGCTTGTTAAAAGGAAAGAGGGCTGGTGAAGGCAGGCCACAGAAGACTTGGGCAGCCTTTAGGATTTATTTCCCACACCTCCTTGCTCCTCTCCAAGCCTCCAGCTTCTCTTCCCAGTGTCTGCCTTTCACATGCAGCCAGAATGACTTTTCTAGCAAAGTAGAGCCTGATGACGAGTGTGTGGGCCCTGGAGTCAAGCTGCCTGGGTTCGAAGCCTGCTCTGTTCCTTCCTATGTTGTGTGACCCTGGGCAGTTTACTTAACCCTTCTAGATGTCCCTTTCCTCATCTCCAAGTGCAGATTGAAGAAGTGCCAGACTCATAGGGTTGTCACGAGGATTGATGGCCAATGTGCATGAAGCAAGTACACAGTGCCTGGCACATAGTAAATGCTCAGTTAGCGTGAGCTGCTTTCATTATTTTAAATCTGCTCAGACTACTCCCCTTTTTAAAACCCATGAGTGCAAAAACCAACAACTAGACTCAAAAATGGGCAAACAACTTGAACAGACATTTTTCCAAGGAAGGTGCTAGTTAAAATGACCAATAAGCAAGCACAAGAAAAGATGCTTAATATCATTAATCATTAAGGAAAAGCAAGTCAAAACCACAGCGAGATACCACTTCACTCCCATGGGATGGTAACTATCAAAACAAACAAACAAAAAACAACAACAACAAAAAACAAGAAAATAACAAGCGTTGGTGAGAATGTGGAGAAATTAGAACGCTTGTGCACTGTTGGTGAGAATGTAAAATGGTATAGCCACTGTTAAAAATAGAATTACCACATGATGCAGCCATTCCACTTCTGGGTATCTACCCAAAAGAATTGAAACCTGGGTCTGAAAGAGATATTTGTATAGCTATGTTCATGGTAGCATTATTCACAATAGCTAAAACCCAATGGCAACCCGTGTCTGTCGACGGATGAATGGATAAGCAAAACTGGGTATATACATATGGTGGAATATTATTCAGCCTTCAAAAAAGGAAGGCTGTTACGTGCTACACCATGGATGAAACTTGAGGACATTATGCTAATGAAATAAGCCAGACAAAAAGATAAATACTGTCGGGTGCAGTGGCTCAAACCTGTAACACTAGCACTTTTGGAGGCTGATGTGGGAGGCTCGCTTTAGCCTAGGAGTTTGAGATCAGCCTGGAAAACATAGTAAGACCTTGTCTCTACAAATAATGGAAAAACTTAGCTGGGTAAATAGTGGCATGCAGCTTTGGTCCCAGCCACTTAGAAGGCTGAGGTGGGAGGATTGTTTAAGCCCAGGTGATTGAGGCTGCAGTGAGCTGTGATCATGCCACTGCACTCCAGCCTGGGTGACAGAGTGAAACCCAGTCTCAAAATAAATAAATAAATAAAATAAATACTGTATGATTCAACTTACATGAGGTCCCCAGAATAGTGACAATCATAGAGACAGAATGCAGAAGCATGGTTGCCAGGGGCTGAGGGGCAGGGGGGAATGAGGAGTCATTGTTTGATTGGGACAAAGTTGTAGTTTTACAAGATGAAAAGAGTTCTGCAGACGGGTGGTGGTGATGGTTGCACATGAAGGTATCTAATGCCACAGGACTCTACACTTATAGATTGCTGAGATAGTAAAGGTTATGTTATGTGTATTTTACCACAATAAAAAAAATAGAAAAAAAAATAAAACCAACAAACCTATGAGTGGAGGCTCTTCACTGCCTTCAGAGGGAACCACACTTCCTAACTTCCTAGCCTGGCATTCAAGGTCTCTGTGGCTCTTCTAGTTTCTCTATCACGGCCACCTCTCTCCATCCTGTCCCCCACTAGACCGGATGGCCCACTTCCCCTGCCAGCACCTTGCTCTTTCACATTCCAGGCCTTGCTGTTCTTTCTTTCTCTGCAAGAACTGCTTCCCCGCCACCCTACTTGACCCACACGCAACATGGGATCACCATTTTTTTTTTTTTGAGATTGAGTCTCGCTCTGTCACCTAGGCTAGAGTGCAGTGGCGCAATCTTGGCTCACTGCAACCTCCACCTCCAGGGTTCAAGCAATTCTCCTGCCTCAGCCTCCTGAGTAGCTGAGATTATAGGCACCTGCCATGACCCGTGGCTAAGACGGGGTTTCACCATGTTGGCCAGGCTGGCCTCAAACTTCTGACCTCGGTCTTCCAAAGTGCTGGGATTACAGGTGCATCCAGCTGGGATCCACTTTTAAGACTCAGCTCCCACCTCGGAGAGAACTTTCCTCACCATTGTCCACCCTGGAACTCACCACTTCTTTTGCGCTGCACTGAGCCCCTCTCTGGGTTTTGGCCCTAACCCCTCTTGATTTTATGCTCTGAGCTGTTTATACAGCTGTTCAGCCCACTGGACAGTGAGGGCCATGCCTTGCACTTTCTGACCACCCCCCACTCCAGGCCAGCCCAATACTTTGCACCGAACCTCAGTGAGCAGCTGCTGAATGGATTTGGCTCTCAGAAAAGGAGGAAGCACAGGCTGGATGGGGACTTATGACCTGTTATTATTACAAAGTAAGCATATGCCTAGGTGATGGGAGACACGGAACCCACGGGGAACTTTGAAAGGCCATTTGGTTTATTTCCCTGGTGAAAAACCCTTTGAGACAAAGAGCCTGGGGAGGGAAAGCCACATTTTGCCTTCATGTCGCCTCTGAACAGAGAGGCATAAAGCAAGGGTTCGTGTTTCTCCTTCGAGAAATTAGGTCACTGGGTGTCGTTAAGTGTGCCTGACAGAGCTATGCTAATCAGTTCTCTTCTGGCCTAAATATCTGGTAATTACCTTGGTTTTTCGCTTTGCCAGACTCGGCTTCCTAAAACAGTTCATCCACGCTGTTACTTCTTGGCTCAAAATCTTCAAGGATAATGTTCACCACCACCATCAAACAGCAAGCACACCCTGCTCTTGCCTCCTGCTGGGCGCTGTTCTAAGCATTTTACCTGCATGAACTCTTCAGATACCGCCACAGTCTCTGAGGCAGGTGATACTATTAGGTCCATTTCAAAGGGGAGGGAATGGAGGCTCACTGCTTCCGGGGCCTGCAGCTCCGCATCCTGATGCCTCTGCTCGGCTCCTCTCTCCCTCCTTATCCTTGTTTCTGACTCCTGGCTGTCAGTCCTCACCGTGATCATGCACGGCCCGTGCCTCCCAGGACAAGCCAGAGCTTCAGACGATCCAGGTTCCCTGCCTTCTCCCATGTACCTCCCCATCTCTATTAGCCTGGGCTCTCCAGAGAAACTGAGCCAATAGGATATATATAGAGAGATATAAGCGGAGACTTATTACAGGAATTGGCTCATGCTATTAGGGAGGCCGAGAAGTCCCACAATATGCCATCTGCACGCTTGAGAACAAGAAAGCTGGTGGTGCGATTTGGTCTGAGATCAAACGCCTGAGAACGAGGGGAGTGAATTTTTTTTTTTTTTTTTGAGATAGGGTCTTGCTCTGTTGCCCAGGCTGGGGTACAGTGGCACAATCACCACTCATTGCAGCTTCAACCCCTGGGGCTCAAGCAATCCTCTTGCCTCAGCCTCCAGAGTAGCTGGGACTACAGGTGCACACCACCCCTCCTGGCTAATTTTATTTTATTTTATTTTTGGTAGAGGCAGGGCTTCACCATCTTGCCCAGGCTGGTCTCGAACTCCTGAGCTCAAGCAATCCACCTGCCTTGGCCTCCCAAAGTGCTGGGATTACGAGGTGGGAGCTTACACCACCGGGCCCAGCCGGGTGTAAGTCTTGCTCTGAGTCCAAAGAGCAAGAACCAGGAGCACCCATGTCAGAGGGCAGGAGAAGATGGATGTCCCAGCTCAAATGGAGAGGGTGAATTTGCCCTTCTTCAACCTTTCTGTTCTATCTGGGCCATCAGTGGATTGGATGACGCCTGCCCACATTGGTGAGGGCAGGCCTTCTTTTCTTAGCCTGCTGATTCAAATGCTAATGTCTTCCGGAAGTGCCCTCCCAGACACACCCAGAAATAATGTTCTACCAGCGATCTGGGTTTCCTTTAGCCCAGTCGAGTTGACACATATATTTAACCATCACACCACCCACCCTAGAATGCCTGCCTGCGTCAGTTCTGTATCTCCCAGACATCCTTGAAGGCATGTCTTGTGTCTAGACTCTGCCGGAAAGTCCTCTCTGAGGCTGGGCGCGGTGGCTCACTCCTGTAATCCCAGCACTTTGGGAGGCTGAGGCGGGTGGATTACCTGAGGTCAGGAGTTTGAGACCAGCCTGGCCAACATGGTGACACCCCATCTCTACTAAAAATACGAAAAAAAAAGTTAGCCAGGCATGGTGGTGGGTGCCTATAATCCCAGCTACTTGGGAGGCTGAGGCAGGAGAATTGCTTGAACCCAGGAGGCAGAGGTTGCAGTGAGCCAAGATTGTGCCATTGAACTCAGCTTAGGAGACAAGAGTGAAACTCTATCTCCAAAAAAAAAAAAAAAAAAAAAAAAAAAAAGAACGTCTTCTCTGAACTCCTGATGCACTTGGAGTCCAAACCACCCGCTTGAATGTTTGGCTTCTCAGTGATTGTGTGTTTGTGCATGTACGCGCTTGAGTGTGTGTGCTCATGTCAGCACTCTCTTTCCATAGTTAATCGTTTTTCTTTTTTCTTCATTAAAATTTCATTCTCTCTCTCTCTCTTTCTTTTTGAGACAGGGTCTCACTCTGTTGCCCAGGCTTGAGTGCAATGGTGAGATCTCAGCTCACTGCAACCTCCGCCTCCCGGGTTCAAGCAATTCTCCTGTCTCAGCCTCCGGAGTAGCTGGGATTACAGGTGCCCAACATCACGCCCAGTGAATTTTTGTGTTTTTAGTAGAGATGGGGTTTTGCCGTGTTGGCCAGGCTGGTCTCAAACTCCTGACCTCAAGGTGATCCACCCGCCTTGGCCTCCTAAATGCTGAGATTACAGGTGTGAGCCACCATGCCCAGCTTCTTTCCATATTTAGATTATGAATGATTTGAATGCCGGGATCCAATTCTCTCTGTGCCTCAGCCCTGATCTAATTAACTATAAGATTCCCCTTACAAACTTCATTCATTCAAAACATCAACAGCAGACATTCAGTAAACTTTTTACTGTGTGCCAGATACTGTGAGCAGCGTTGGATGCTGGGCTAGATGCAGATGGGCAGCTGGCTAAAGGGCAAATATGAAAAGAGAATTCAGGAAAAACCAGTAGATTAGGGCCAGTTCATTTTCTGAAACCCAAGTTTCCATCATCCCAGCTTTTGGGACCTAACAAGTTATGCTGTTAATTACAAATAAAATGAAATATAAAATATAAATATAGATGATAGCTTAGCATCTTTGGGCTGATTGGCTTGTTTGGAAGGGTCTATTTTAGAATTTGTATCTTTATAACCTGACAGTCTCTCTGGGCTGTTATAAAAGTATTGATTATCATGATAGCCAAAAAATTGAGCTTTTGTGGTAGGCTTTACTTAAAATGTATATAACACTGCACCTCCAGGGCAGTGTTCTAGAAGCCAGGAAGTGGCTCTGGTAGGGCTACCTGTTTTTTGTTTTGTGTGTGTGTTTTGTTTTTGTTTTTTTGTTTGTTTGTTTGTTTTGTTTTGTTTTTTGAGACTGGATCTCTCTGTTGCCCAGGCTGGAGTGCAGAGGCACGACCTTGGCTGACTGCAATCTCAACCTCCCGGGCTCAAGCGATCCTCCCACCTCAGTCCCTCAAGTAGCTGAGACTACAGGGGAACACCACCACACCCTGCTAATTTTTTAAGTTAGCCTCATCATACCTAGTTCTCTGAAGGGGAAACTGAGGCTCAGAGAATTAAAGTCATCTGTCCAAAGAGCAAGGCAGTCAGAATTGCAGGCCAGGTCCAAAGTCTATATTCTTTTTTTTTTTTTTGAGACGGAGTCTCGCTCTCTCACCAGGCTGGAGTGCAGTGGCATGATCTTGGCTCACTGCAACCTCCGCCTCCTGGGTTCAAGCGATTCTTGAGCCTCAGCCTCCTGAGTAGCTGGGATTACAGGCATGCACCACCACACCCAGCTAATTTTTGTATTTTTAGTAGAGACGGGTTTTCACCATGTTGGCCAGGCTGGTCTTGAACTCCTGATCTCATGATCTGCCTGCCTCAGCCTCCCAAAGTGGTGGGATTACAGGCGTGAGCCACTGCACCCAGCCAATCTCTTTATTTCCGAAGTTCTAAAATTATATACTTAGAAAGAAATGCGTTAACCTTGTAGTAATACATTCTCTTTAAGGTCAGGAATAAATAAGTAAAAATTAATCTGACAATCTTGAAGCAGGCTGAAAAATATCACTCTGTACTCCCCTTGGATTTGACTCCCAGAATTGTTCCACTCATTGACAGCTGATTGGCTTAAATAATTCATCCCCTTTCGTGAGGCCTATTGCTTCAAATTGGTATGTGCTTGATGAGGGCTGTGACTGACGGGTGATTGCAAGCTGAAGTGTTCCACCGCACAAGCTGAGAGAGGCTCGAAACAGTTACCCAGCGTCTTAAGGCAAATCTGGGCGTTAGGATCTCATTCTTTTGCAAAGCACTGAATCGCCAACAAACAATTTTTCTGGATACTCTGACCATCTGTGCATTCCCGACCTTCCTGTTGACTGAAGGGAGAGGGTTGACCACGTTTCCCAGGACACCTGGAGGCATCTGTGTTCTAAGTTACAGGCCTGGCTGGAAGCTGCTTGCTACAAGAGTCTGCACGGGGCCTCTGCCTCCTCGATCTCTGTGGCAGAGCTTTCACCTCCTTTTCAGGCAACCCAAAATTTGGGGACTCAGATCTCTTTCTGTCAAAGGGGGACATTTTGCTAGGAAGAAAAATGGCCAGGCTTTTAGAAGAGAAGAGAGAAGAGGTGTATTCTTGGGGATAAGAGGTTAGAGATTAGGACTGAGGATAGGAACAGGTAAGACAGGGGTAACTTTCAGCAAAAGGCAGTAAAGAAAGGGAAGAAGAAACACATCACATTCTCAGACAGGGTAAAGACATCTCCTCAGCCCATGGCAAGAGGTGAACATGGACCTTGGTGTGCTGGGGTTGCTATAGCTACACAGATTGGGAAGCCAGGAAGGGGCCCTGGTGGGGCTACATTTTTTTTTTTCTTTTTTTCTTTTTTTGAGACAGGGTTTCTCTGTTACCCAGGCTGGGGTGCAGAGGTGTGACCTTGGCTCACTGCAGTCTCAACCTCCTGGGCTCAAGCGATCTTCCCACCTCAGCCCTTCAAGTAGCTGGAGCTACAGGTGCACACCACACCACCTGGCTAATTTTTAAAAATCTCTATAGAGACTTGGTCTCACTTTGTTGCCCAGCCTGGTCTTAACCTCTTGAACTCAAGCCGTCCTTCTGCCTTGGCCTCCCAAAGTGTTGGGATTACAGGCATGAGTCACTGTGAGTAGGAGTGGGAGGGAAGGCCAAGAGCAAGAGGAAACCGGGAAACCACAGGCACTGAGGATTCTCACACAGGATGACTTCAATGAGGCTTTTGCTGAGAACAGCTATTCTAATGAGCTGGATCTTAAGAAGTCGGATTCCCCCAGCTTCTCGGAGTGACCTTGAACCTGGGAGCACTTTCCGTTCTCCTCCAGTTCTCAGTTCACGAGGTCCGTTCTCCTTCTCCAGGATCCCCGCAAAGCCCATTCTTCCCAAGGCATCAGCAACCACCACTGGACATGATTCAACTCCCCACATAAACACCCCACCCAGGCCCACTGAACCCCATTCCGTACTTTAGTCACATGCCAGCTGATTTGTGCATCCCAAAGTTTGAGAAGCAAATGAGAACTGGAAGCTTCTTGGGCTAAGGATGGCATCTGCTTTGCAGCTGTTTCTATCTCCAGGCACAGGGCTGGGCCCATCATGGGACTTGCATAGTTATGTGTTGAAGGAGGCTGGGCACAGTGGCTCACACCTGTAATCTCAGCATGTTGGGAGGCCAAGGCAAGTGGATTGCTTGAGTCCAGGAGTTCGAGATCAGCCTGGGCAACAAGGCAAAACCCTGTCTCTACAAAAAACACAAAAATTAGCTGGGCATGGTGGTGCATGCCTGTAGTCCCAGCTACTCAGGAGGCTGAGATGGGAGGATCACTTGAACCCAGGAAGTGGAGGCTGCAGTGAGCCAGGATTGTGCCACTGCACTCCAGCCTGGGTGACAGAGTGAGACCCTGTCTCCAAAAATAAAAAACCAAAATGTGTTGAAGGACTGAAGGAATGAATCTCCCAGAAAGCAAAGACAGCAAGGTGGGGAATGGATCCAGCAAAAGAGAAGAAGGCAATTGATCAAGCTGAGTAGGCAGCAAGGATTAGGAAAAGATGGAGAAGATTGGAAATCGAATTCTCTGAACTCTAATAACATCAGAACTATCAGTAAACCTTTGTGGATGGTAGCTTGCCTATGAAGAAAACACCTCGCAGAACATACACATTGATTTCTTTTATGAATCCTTAAATGTTGTGAAAATGGTGCCTCCATGGAGGGGCTACTTCAGTGCAAAGCACCATCAGGGGCACCACAGACAGGAGAGGTGGCAGGAGAGAGGACAAGGAGGAGGTCTGGGCAGTGTATGCTGGCAGGGAGCGAGCGATGGGGGGCTGCCCCTTCACCACACTCGCTGCTGCTGAGAGCCAGAGCAGAGGACCGCAGGTAGGAGAGAGGGGCTTCGGCCTCTCTCTTCAGAGGTCCCTGCCTTGATACGAGGCCCTCACGTGGACAGAGCACTTTACAGTTTACAAAGTACTTTACAGTTTATGAAGCACTTTACAGTTTATGAAGCATGAGTTATCACGAGTCAGCTCTACTTGTCACTTCCAGGAAGTGAAAACACCCAGGCAGGCAGGAGAGGCAGCAATGTGCGTCAGGAGTGGGGACGTGCCTTTAATTGAGGGCGGCCGGGGTGATTTGGTAACGGGGTCCCCTGTGAATCTCTCTCGATAGCACGCAATCGCTGGTGTGCCACGGGCAGCCATCCCTCCCGCATGATCAAGTAAGACACAGGCCTGGTGGTGCCCATGCTTGGCCAAGTCAGCCCTGGCCATTGAAGAGGTTGCCTAGTTGGGCCCCCACCCTGCTGATGGCTGCAGGATGATGCTGGTCCCGGCTGATGGTGCCATGTGGTGGGCTCAGAGCCAGCCTGCCCTCTTGGCTCCACCACCCCTGAGAAGGGACAGGGGTGACCATGGGAAAGCAACTTCACCTCTCCCACCTCCTACTTCCTCAGCATGGACTGGAGATAAACTCATTCCTTTCTTATTTCATTCTTAAACTACACCTGTTTTTTGCTTGCTTTTTTTTTTGAGACGAAGCCTCCCTCTGTCACCCAGGCTGGAGTGTAGTGGCACGATCTCAGCTCACTGCAACCTCTACCTCCTGGGCTTGAGCGATTCTCCTGCCTCAGCCTCCTGGGTAGCTGGGATTACAGGCGTGCACCACCATGCTCAGCTAATTTTTGTATTTTCAGTACAGACAGAGTTTCACCATGTTGGCCAGGCTGGTCTCGAACTCCTGAGCTTAAGCGATCCACCTGCCTTAGCCTTCCAAAGTATTGGGATTACAGGCGTGAGCCACCACACTTGGCCCACACCTGTTGATAAGGACTCTTTTAATCCCCATTTTACAGATGAGGAAACTGAGGCCTAATGCAGAGCATTGAAAGAGCTGGATTGAACACATGCAGTTTGAGTCCCAGGACCCTATTCTTACCCACTGTGCTATGCCACTGGGAAGAGGGAGGTAGGGTGCACAGTGGGCACCTGAGCCAGACTTGAATCCCAGGCCTCTGCTAATTGGCCGTGTCCTTGAGTAAGTTACTGAATCTCCCTGAGCCTCTGTTTTCTCATCTGTAAAGTAAGTTTGATTATAGTTCCTGCCTCAAAGGATTGTTGTGAAGATTAACATGAGATAACACAAGTAAATCATTAGAATAGTGCCTGCCACATAGTAAGTGTTCAATAAATCCTGCCTCATTATTCATAGGGTTAGTGAGAGGATTAAACGAGATAATTTATTACTTTTTGGGACAGGGTTGCCCAGGCCGAGTGCAGTGGTGTGATCACAGCTCACTGCAACCTCAACCTCTCAGGCTCAGGTGATCCTCCCGCCTCAACTTTCAGAGTAGTTGGGACTACAGGCATGTACCACCATACCCAGCTATTTTTTTTCTTTTTCTTTTTTTTGTAGAGATGCAATCTCACTATGTTGCCCAGGCTGGTCTTGAATTCTTGGACACAAGCGATCCTCCCGCCTCGGACCCCAAAGTGATGGGATTACAGGCATGAGCCACCATGCCTGGCTTAAATAAGGTAATTTATGAGGAGGGTGACCAATTAAAAAAAATATGAGTGCCCTCCCCTGTTCTCCTTTCCTGACCCAATAGTCAAGCTCTGGTCAGTTTCCAAAGCCAAGTGGAAGTGGATTCCATCCTGCAATACACATAGTTCTCCTTTTATGTCGACTTTTCTCAAAGAACTGGGAGTACTTCCAAGATGGCAAGTCTCATATGGGTAACGATCCTCGGAACTATGTCCCATTCAACAGCCACAGAGCCTGCTGGGCTATGTTAAATTTCCAATGTCACCCCACCGGGGGACGGCATGATCTGTCCTGGCAGTGTCAGGGCACTGGAGGGCCCAGCTCACAGCTCCCCATCTCTGTGCCTCTCTCCTGCCTCCAGCCTGTTAACCTGTTATCGTAGTATCCCACTTTCATCCCTTCTCACTTTCTGTAGGGAGGTATTGAGAAAGAGAGAGAAGGAAGAAAAGAAAGGCTGATTTTACTACTCAAGTACTACCACTAGTGACAGCAACTATCAACAACAATAGGGAAGTGATTATAGCACCCACTGTTTGACAGGCTCCACCATGACAGCCCTGTCTGTGCTAAGATATTGAAGCCTCATGATGACCCTATGAGGTTAGCATGGCTGCCATCCTGAATTTGTAGAGGGAAAGTAGATTTGTGGCCACAGAGCTGGTGAGAAGTGATGTTTATACCAGTCACACCTGGCTCGTGTGACATCAAAGCCTCCTGTGTGGTCTCGCCCCACCTCTCGTGGAGCAGGCTCCCCACAGCGCTATCTCTTAGGAGGGCCAGCCTCCCAAATATCTCTTGGGGGTATTTGCTGCCCCAATATGGGTTTTCACAGACACATTTGATCTTGCTCTCTCTGTAGCTGTGACCACACACGTGTACTTTGCACTTTGACCTTTCTTTAAGTACCATTGACTTAGAAGTCCCTCTAAACCTGAATCTTAGCGGTGGCAGAAGATTATTCTCTGATTGGAACCATGGCCCTCTCTTTAGGAGAGTGGAACTTGCCACCTGGAACTAATGCAAATGACTACCATCGATGGCGTACCCAGGATGCAGCCGGCACATAGCCCGGTACAGGATCTCACTTAAGTGCAATATCACTCATTTTGCAAATGAGAAATAGGAGGCTCAGAGAGGCTAAACAACTGGCCTAAGGTCACCAGCTGGCTCCTGTTTTAACTCGTTCAATTCTCAGAGCCGCCCTGCGAGGCCCAGGGCTTGGAACCTCAAGTCCACACTACCTTCCTCGTGAGGCTGCTACGAGGCTCAACTTGCTACAGCTTTGCTGGCTGTGGCTCACTGTGAAAATGTCAGCATTTTCCTCTTCGTCTGTTTTACAGAGGTTCAGAGAGGTTAAGGGCCTTGACCAAGGTCACAACGCTCAGAAGCAGAAGACGCAGACAGCCTCTAGCCCAGATTCTCTGCCTCCATATCCGGTGCTGTTCCCTCTACCCCACTGCCTGGGAACATCTGCTGGATCAGCCTCAGCGAATGCCCTGGAAAAATGGTAGGGACCTAATTTCCCTGAGCTGCCTGATGGAGCTTGCCTCTCTTTCTGCTTCTTCTAATATTGTGTGTGTGTGTGTGTGTGTGTGTGTTTTAAAAATCTTTTGTCAGCAGCAAATTCATCTGAAATTGCAGCAAGAATAATACTTCGGTGTCACCTCTACTCTTCTCTGGTTCTAACAATCTTACAGTATCAAACAGCCCCTGCTTCAGAAGAAAAATAATAATGAATGACTTAAAATAACTCTGCTGAAGAAAATGAAGGTTTGATTTGAATTGCAGAGGGAACGACTCCCTTTTTGTCCCCCCTCTCTTCATTTCCTGAAGAAGGCTTTCAGAATCTGCAAGATCTTTCTGCATTCAAAGATTCTGAGAGTCAAGAAAAACCAGGGCCAAATTATTTGATCTGAAAGTATATTTATCCCCATCATTCCAAAATACCACCAAATATCACCTAAGGCATAGGAAGCATTGGTGTGTGTCCGTCTCTATTCTTCTCTAAGAAGGCTTAAGCTTTCTCGGGTCCACGGGAAAGGATGCGGTTTCCCCACCACTGCACTGCCTGGATGGGTGTCTTCCTCTGGGGTGGGTCAGAGAGGTCCATATGCTACAGAAGCCTATTACAAGCTTATCTCATTAATCACAGTGATTCATGCCGATAAAAAGGAATTTTTGGGAGAATGCAGATTTAATCCAAGTGGCCTTATCGGATCAGATTCATTATAACTCCATGCCTAGGTCCCCAAAGGAGATAGCAGGTCACGAGTGTATGCTTCAACAGAAACCCTCCTTAACCCACGTGGGCATAAATGAAGCTGAAATTACCAGAGAAATATACACTGGCATGTGTTGAGCCTGTGGTGCCGTTCAACCAAATAAAGTTCCATGGTTTAATATATTTCTCCATAGAGTGTCACAGCAGACAAGGTTGTGAATTGCACATTCCAGTTTTGCTCTTTGAAGATAGTTCTATTCAACCAAGTAGCCAATAGGAGTTCAGCTGATTAATAAAAGTACATTCTTTTTAAGTATAATTTTGAGTATTGTTGTGGTTTGACTGCCCCATGATTGCATAGATTTCAACAAAGCCAGCTTGGAAGCTGCTAAAATGAACTTATTACTCAGCTTTTATTTACAAAATGTATTTTGAGGCTTCAAGTGTTGCAGTGATGCCATGGTCGTGAAGGAGAGAGAATTGGTATTGAATCTGGTGGTATGCTGGAACCCCAAGGGAGGGCAGCTGCTCACCAGCCTGGCATTCTAGGTAAAATGAGGCCACATAAAGTGATGGAATGGTTATCTTCCCAAACGCCAATTTGTGTTGGTTTGCAAAGTGCTGAAGAATGAATGACACCCCGTCCTGGCTGAAATTTATGTCACACAATTTGGGGTAGGAGAAGGAAAGCCTATTTTCAGTCTAATGTTACAAGGGGAGACAGCAAGTCAATGGAATTAGGAGGAAATGGCCAGAACCTAGTAGCTCAATTTTTAACCCCAGGGTGAATCAAAGCAGCTTCCCCATTCCCCTTCCTCTCTGACCTTAGGGATCAGCCCACTCTCTCTATTACCTTCTACTACCCTCTCTCTACACACATGCACATTTGACCCAATTCCCCCTTCTAACCAAAGACTCGACCCAATTCTCAAGCCTTCTCCCCCACAGTTCTGACCCAATTCTCTCATCATTTCCACAAAGACGTGACCCAATTTGCCTCCATCCTTCCCCCAGCACATGCGATAACATTCCCCCTACAGCTCCCACACTACGGATATGACCTCATTTCCACCCCCATGCCAGTCACTCACACCTGTTCCTCCTCCATTTCCCCACGATGGCCAGCAGCCACCATGGTTACCTTCTCTTCTTGCACCTAGGACACCACCCCCTTCTCTAAAAACACCAAGGACACAGCCTCCCTTCGGCAGCAGCCTCTTCTTTCCCTGGGTACATTCACAGGGATTTGACCTAATTTTCCCACTTCTCAAACCCTACTTGGCTCATCCATCTCATCGCACACCGTCTTCCCAAGGACACGTGGTTTGTGTCATTGCTGGAATGTCAAGCCCTCTGACACAGCCAATGCTCCCAATCAATGCTCGCAGCACAGTACTGAGTAGGTAGTTACTGCAGCCCCTGGCATGGCCAGAGGAAACGTCACAGCTGGCTGTGCCTTAACTGATACTCAGTTATTAGTTTATTCTTTAAAGAAATCATTTTGTTGGCAGCTTATCTGCCAGCGTTTTGGATTTTCTCCCTTCCTTCCTTCCTTCCTTCCTTCCTTCCTTCCTTCCTTCCTTTCTTTCTTTCTTTCTTTTCTTTAAAAAAGGACATGTGATGAGTTCCGGTGAAGTGTGGTAGGGCTGTCAGTCAGGGGCTAAAGTCCTTTATAAGAAAACATGGGCAGGAGCAAATGTACCGGCCAGTGAATGCTGCCCTTTCTATGTCAGTAGGGCTCCTGGAGAGGTTATAGGAGATGGCTCTCTGAGGGCTCTTCATTCATGGCTGCTACCTAATTAAAAAATAAATACGTTTCAATGATCACAAATGATTTTTATTTATCCACTAGGAACCAGATTACAATCAGTTATGCATATGAAAGCTACTAAACAGTTTTCAGGTGAAAGGGCATTAAGTTCTATCAATGTTGGGGACTGATTTGGGTGAATAGACTTGGAGGCAATTGGTTGAGGGAAGACTGGAGAGAGCTTTTGTAGCCTTGCCCTCGTTTTTGTAACTGTTCCTCCCTAGGTCACTGCCCACTTACGTGTGATGGAGAAAGAGCCCACTCCAGCTCTCCCTGTTCTCTGAACTTGGCTGAGTTTTGGTGACACTCACAGTGGAACTCGGTTAGAAATAGTTGTTGTTTTGAAAAATTCAGAATTTTTCTTCTAAAATGAAGTAATACATGTTAAAGGTTTTGGACACCGTGAAGAGTTGTTCCAAATGGTAGTTATTCAGATGATAACAATCCCTGTTATCATCACAAGCACCATCTCTGCTGCCACCACCTTCATCATCACCACCTGCATCACAACCATTATCATCACTATCAGCACCACCTTCATGATCACCACCACCTGCACCATGGCTATAATTACTACCACCACCATCAGCATCACTACCACCACCATCATTATCACCACCATCACCACCACCTTCAGGATCACTGCCACCTGCATCATGGCTATAATTACCACCACCATCACCACCATCACTACCACCACCATCACTGTCACCACCATTACCACCACCATCACTACCACCACCATCACTGTCACCACCACTACCACCACCATCATCACCACCACCATCACCATCATCACCACCACCACCATCACCACCATCACCACCACCTTCATGATCACTGCCACCTGCATCATGGCTATAATTACCACCACCATCACCATCATCACTACCACCATCATCACCATCATCACCATTACCACCACCATCACTACCACCATCATCACCATCATCACCATCACCACCATCACCACTTTCATCACCACCATCTTTATCACAGTCATTATTACCACCATCAATCACCACCACCTTCATGATCACTGCCACCTGCATCATGGTTACAATTACTACCACCATCACCACCACTAACACCACCATCATTATCACCACCATCACCACCATCTTCATGATCACTGCCACCTGCATCATGGCTAAAATTACTACCACCACCATCACCACTATACTACCACCACCACCATCATCACAACCATCGCTACCACTACCACCACCACCATCACCACCATCACCATCACTACTACTGCCACCACTACCAAAACCACCACCACCACCATCACCACCACCATTGCCACCACTACCATCACCACCATCACCATTATCACCATCACCACCACCACCACCATTACCACCATCACCACCACCACCACCATTACCACCATCACCACCACCACCACCACCATCACCATCACCACTATCACCACCACCATCACCACTACCACCACCACCATCACCACTACCATCACCATCACCACCACCACCACCACCACCTTCATCACCACCATCTTTATCACAACTGTTAGTATCACCATCAATCACCACCACCTTCATGATTACTGCCACCTGCATCATGGTTACAATTACTACCACCACCATCACCACCACCATCACCATCACTATCACCACCACCACCATCACCATCATCACCACCACCAGCAGCACATCTGAAAAACTCTGATTCTGGCCTTTATGTCTCAGATTCTTTTCTTTTCCTGTAAACTTCTTTATTTATACATTTATCCATTAAAAAGGATGAGAATGAAAAACAGAAAAACTATTCTTTTTTATTATTTTAAGAATTTGTATCTTTTTCATGAGTAAGTTAGAAGCTAAAGATCTATCTATCATCTATCTATTCATCTGTCTGCCTATTAATCGATCGATCATTTTCTTTTGCTTGTTGGTTGTATTTCCATGGCTCTTCCCTTTTAGTTTGTCTTCATCCCTCCACCTTCTTTCTGTTGGTTTAGTGCTTAGGGCCTAAAAGTAACTGATGCAGCACCTTAGAATATAAAGAATGCTTCCAAGCCCTCGCAGAGACTGGACTTTTCCTACCTGGTGATAGCATAAGGAAGAGCAACTACATGATTTTTTCTCTTTGTGGGAAAAGGGGTACATCTTTTTATTCAGAGTCAAAAGTTTTTAAAAAGGAAGAAGACAGGGAATTTGAATCTTTGTCAGCACCTGGCTCTTTAGCATAATGATGTGCACATTGTTGACATCCTGTAAATGCTTACTGAATTAAATTTGAGCATCAGCCTTTGGGCAGGAACAGAATTAAATCCATTTTTTTGGGGGCAGCCACTTTTATTCCAAATATATTTTTGGGTTACATTTCTAATTTCTCCCACCCTTTCCTTTTGTCTCTTGTCAAAACTCATCACACTGATGCTGAAGTAAAGTTGACCATTTGTGTTTGGAATCCATTGGCTGGACTAGGGTTTAAATCCCTGCACCACCAATGACCAACCTGAAAAAGAAATCACTTGACTTCTTTTGGCTTCAGTTCTCTCATCTGTACCACCACCCTGCCATACAGGGTGGTTGTGGGAACTGAATGATAAAATAAGGACTATACAGTAGATCCCAGAGGATCCAGCCCATGGTAGCCGGATGCATGGCATGTGTATGTTTCCTGTAGATAATTACTTCCCCCACTCTCTATTGGGTCCATTTCTGGTATGGCCAAAGGATGCCAAGTCTGCATGCTCTCAGGGACCAACTCTCCCTCTACCATCAGCCCATCTTCACGGTGCTCAGCCATCAAGAGACTCTGAGAATTGAACTAGGGAAGTGTAACAGCAGACCAAGAGGCAGAATTCCTATGTGAATTTCTGCTCCTTTACACACTGCAGGAATGCTACGAGACAGCTCATTTCTAAGCTGGGGAGGGTTCCCACAGCTTGGCTGAGACTTGGGGGAGAAGACGCAGGGCTTGAAGGCCCTTGCAGGAGTGAAGCCAGTGAAGAGACAGAGTCCTAAACCCGACTCCCACCTCTGCCCCTGTTAGCTGTGGGACTCTGGCAAATCGCTTAATCTCTCAGCACCTCCGTTTCCTCCTCTGCAGAATAAGGAAGAGAAGCCTAAAACAGATTTTGCATGGTGGTTGTGGGGATAAAATAAAACCTTTGGCATACAGGAGGGTGCTCAATAGGTAGTGTTTTTCTTCCCTTCCTTTCCTCTCCATCCTCTCCTTCTTTTCAAACATTTCCTTTTTATCTTGTATTCCCCTCCCCCCACCCCACTCCCGACTTCTTCCCAGGTTTCTTGATTCAAATTTAGATATGCTGGCTACTCAATGGTGACTTGTATAGAACCTGAAGTTCTTAGGAGGATGGATACTAAAGAATCCAATAAGTGATAAACGTTTGACTGCATAAACAAGAATAATAACAACACAATTATTTGGGATCATTATTAAATTGTGAGACCAAATGAAGCCAACACAATCAAAATTGAATAGAAAGTCAGTAGAGAGTCACACCCTCTAATTTGTTTGAAGATGCTGCCCTGGTTTATTACTGATGCTCAATCATACAGTTATTTAAAGGAAATCCAGACTGACAATATTAATAATGGTGACAAATCTTCCCGGCATGGACGGCTCTCACTTTCTTTTAATTGAAGGGAAGCTATGGAAGTGTTTTCCTTCATTTTAAAAAAATCTTCCTTTTTTTTTTCTCTCAGGCCATCTGTCTGGCTATTAAAATCCCATCAGCTTCATTGCGAGAACGCTTACTTCCCCCATGCCTGCCATCCCAAAGGGGGCTCTTACAGCCAACTAGCTCATGATCGCTCTGGGCCCTCCAAAGGGTAAGTGCATTTGCTCTCAGCGCTTCCTTTGCAGCATCCTGTCTTTCTTTCCTGGCATCTCATTGCTGTATAGACAAGATATTCTGTGATTTATTTCCAGGCCCCCACATTAATACTCAGAAATTAGTTTATATCCATAATTATGTGTTAATTCATTCAACTGTACAAGAAGTAGCTATGTCTCTTCTCAGCAGTTTAGGGTCTAACAAGACAGTGCTGGATCTCTGAAATAAACACCCTCGGGTCAAAGTCCAATACTTCAGGATTAGCCTTTGCTTTATAGATGATGGTGGATGAAGCCCTTGGATCTAAGATATTGAGTCAGCACTAAGAGTCAGGAAGGAAATGCCTGCATTCTCTCTGACCCAGCACCTGGGTTCCTAAAATCCTACACTATCTCTCTTAGGCTTGTGAGTCATATTATCCCAGCCCTTCCTAAATACCCCAAATCCTTCTTGTCATTATTGTTATGGGAGACAGTCATTCCTGTTATGACAAAACTGCCTTTCCTCCCCCACTCAGGTATGATCATTATGGAGAAATCTTACAGCTTCTTCCAAGCAAACACCTCTTCCTACCAGAGGTAAATCCTTCTATGCTTGGAAGGCTCTAGGGTGGAGAAAGAAATTCCTTCCCTGCTGGTTGACAGGGAGAGCTAATTCCTCTTGTTCTGATGGTGTCTTGGGAGGGGGCATCTCCTGAACACCCTGGAGGAAACCAAAGGGAAAATCCTTCAGTACAAATCAGTGTGTCAACAAGGGAGGCAGCATCTCTCTCTCTCTCCACCCCCCGCGACCCCTGGCTATCGTCCACACCACCATCCTTTCAAGATGGAGGAATGGGTCAAATTGTAACTAAGAACCGAGTGCTCCCAACGCCTCAGAAAGGCCCTTGGAGTCCAGGCGACTTCTGTGAATTGGCCTCTGACCTTCTTTTCACTTTCTATGCCAGTGTCTCTTTTATCACCTAAAGAAAAAAGCTGATGAGTAATGGGGCTGAAGAGCCACCCGTCTCTCCATGTCTTTCAAACCCTGTGGATGGTTTATCAGTAGGAACAATGCTTTTGCAAAGTGAATGGTGGGCCATTGTGGTACCTGAGATGAATTTAGGAGGTATAGGGATGAACATTTAAATAGCTTTAAGCTAAGTATTTTGAAGGCATGTTAAAAATATAACTAGTGAATTGAACCAGTGATTTCTTGGGTACTATGGCTTAGGATGAGGCTCGATCTAAACAGGGGATCGACTTAAAGATACATGTTTGAGGCTGGGTGCAGTGGCTCACACCTGTAATCCCAGAACTTTGGGAGGCCGAGGTGGGTGGATCCCTTGAGCGCAGGAGTTTGAGACCAGCCTGGGCAGCATGGCGAAACCCCATCTCTACAAAAATTCAAAAAAATTAGCCGGTGTGATGGTGCACCCCTGTAGTCTCAGCTCCTCAGGAGGCTCGGGTAGGAGGATCACTTGAGCCCAGTAGGTCAAGGCTGCAGTGAGCCAAGATTGTGCCACTGCGCTCCAGTCTGGGCAACAGAGCGAGACCTTGTCTCAAAAAAAAAAAAAAAAAAAAAACAAAGTAAAAAAATATATGTGTCTGATTAATAACAGTCCTGATTTAAAACAACAGCACTATCTTTTGAGCCTTCACTCAGTATGCAACTCCTTTATACAGATTTTATTTTAATTTTTACAACAGACTGCTTGAGAAGCATATTTATTTCTGTTTTTGTGTGTGCATGTGGTGGACAGGAAACAGTGGTTCAGAGAGATGAAGCACCCTGCCCGAGGTGGCAGAGTGCATCAGGATTCAAACCCAGGTCTGTCTGATGCCCAAACCGGGCTCTTTCTGCTGGATCGCGCTGCCCAATCAATCCGGGAAGAAAGTAGGGCAGGAAGTGGTTGAGTTCTAGGGAAAATCTATTGGTCCTGAGCTGCGGTGGTGTGTGGTCCTGCCGTCTGAGACTCTGGCCTGTAATTTTAGCCTGGGCTCCAGCCACAAGCTTTGCAGCTTCCTCTCATCGCTCAGTCCACAAATATCCATGCCCCGCCTGGTTTCTCTGTGTTCTCTGTGTCTCAGAGAGCTCTCCCTGGGCAGCG
The DNA here is from genome assembly GCF_028858775.2 of Pan troglodytes. Classification (NCBI taxonomy): domain Eukaryota; kingdom Metazoa; phylum Chordata; class Mammalia; order Primates; family Hominidae; genus Pan; species Pan troglodytes. The sequence goes on from NC_086016.1 coordinate 38,695,452, forward strand.
TTTCTGGGGGCGGCAGGGGGTGTCTCTCCCAGCCTGGGGGCAGGCAGGCCTCTCTCTGCATCCTGCTGCTGTTCCTCTTCGCTCTGACCAACTGTCGTGGACCCTCTGGGCTCCAGCGTTCCATCTGCTCTGAGAGGGGCCCGCCCGCGCCCAGGCAGCTTCCATCTCTCCCGGGGGCCTCTGCCCGCCTTCTCACGCTCTTTCCCCACCCTGTGCCACCTCGCTATGCTGAGCTTCTGCCCGCCGTCATCCTTCCCATGGACCCACCTCTGGCTCCTGTCGTCTCGTGCTCTGCAAAGCCACTGACTTAGACCTGGGGTGGCAGCTGGCTTCCTTTACCCCCATCGCTCTGCCCCCACCTCACCCACACCACACGTTCTGCCTCTGGCCACGTCCTGGTAACCCTGGTGTCAGGCACCTCGGCTGCCGAGGCCCATCGGGAAGCCCCAGAGGCACAGTGTTCTCAAGCCGGAGGACAGGCCTTTTGAAACAGACCTTTCCGGCCAGGTTCTTATGTTCTCCTGTGAACTCAGTCCTCAGGGGAAGGATTCCGCTGTTCCAGGACCAAGGCGGGGAGAGCCGCCTGCCCTAGGAGCGGCTGATTCCACGGGAAGCCAAGGCACGAACTAATTTGTTCCTCCCTTCCTCCGTCCGTCTTTCCATCCTTTCTCCTTTTCTTATTTTGTTCATTATTACTATTATTATTTTTGCTGAGATCCTACTATGTGCCAGACCCTGCCTTAGCTATTTAATTCTGACTGATTGGCCTATCCCCATTTATTCACCAAAAGCTTGAGGTGTGCCAGGCACTGTGCCGGACAGCCGGTCACAGAGGTAAATGTGACACCATCCATGTCTCAAGGGCTTTGCCACCTGGTTGAGGAGACAGAGACTTGAAAACAGAGAAGCACAAGAAAGTGTCCGGATCTTTGTCGACATCTGAACTGGCAGAGGCTGCAAATGTCTAAGGGTGGGGCCTCTTTGGCTTTGAGGCCGGCAGGAGAAAGGGGAGAGTGGCCACCACTCCTGGCTTGGATGGGCCCCTGTCTAATCCCTTCACCATGTCAAAATGCACACCAAGGCATACCAAGACAACAGCAACAGCTCGCTGCCACAACCCTCCTCAGATATAAAGGCTCATCTCTAAGGAGATGACCCTGTCATAGAGCAAGTCCAGAAGAAGGAAAAACCTCCGTTTCTTGGTGCTGTTTCAGGCTTCTCTTTGGCCAAATCCTGCAGCTCTTTCATGCGGAAGGGCCCTTGGATTTGATGACTTTGTGGGAGAGATAGGGGAGCCCGGAGCTCCCCCAAGGGTATCAGCTGGCATGTAAGAGGGAGGAAGGCGGATAAACAGACTCAGGCATGCAATGGGCCTGCCTCCCAGAGGTGGGGATTTTATCCACCCTCAAAGAGGCAGCAGCAGAGGCTGTGACCCGGAGGGAATATTGTGGTGGTGGAATGGCACAGTACCTTCCATCCCACAAGCATGAGTGAGCTGCTACTACATGCCAGGCACCGTGTCAGGTGCTGGAGACCCCACACTACTTGCTGCCTGGGACCCAGGCACATGGGTTCTAGTCCCTGCACTGCCACTTGCTGACTCCGTGGCATGACCAAGTCCCTTCCTTTTTGGGCCTCATGTTCTTCAAAGTCAAGGCGAGGATTTGGACTAGATGAGCCCTGTGGAGTCGCCGCTAGTCAACTTCCCTCCCTCCTTTTCCCATAGCAACAGAAACTCCAGTTTTCCTCCAGGCATGTGGCCACCTAGAATAAAGGTTATCTTTTCCAGATTTCCCTATAGCTAATGTGTGGTCACATAGCAAACTTCTGCCCAATGAAACTAAGGCAAAAATGTTGTGTGATACCTTCTAGGAAGTCTTATCAGAAGCCAGGTGACAGGTGCCCTTTGCCCTTGTCTTTTTGTGCCATCCTCCACCTTGATCCATGGAATGTGAAGGCAGTGGCTGGAGCTCTGGCAGCCCTACTTGACTGTGAGGTTGAAGGACCCACTGTGGGGATGATGGAGTGGGGAGCGAGCAGGGGTCTGCATTGTTAACCGGTTTGTGGAGTCTCCAGACCAGCCTTGTACTTTACACCCCCAGATTTGTTTACTTGAAAGAGAATAAACTTTTTGTTTTGTTTAAGACACTGCTAATTTAACGTTTCTGTTAGTTATCATCAAATCTAGTCCTTCTTGATATAATCTCTAAAAATCTCTTCCAGGTGTACTATTCCGAGGTTGTGACACTAGGTTGTGAACAAACTCTTTGTCTTATTTCAACCACTGTTAGTTTTATTTTTCTGTGGCTTATTGTCAAATTGAATCCTTCCTGGTACAAGCTCTAAAGCCTTTTTCAGATGTGCTGTTCTGAGCTTGTGGCATTAGGGGAATTCTTTGGGTAGACATTCCCTGTGGTCGGCAGAATAACAGCCTCCCAAAGATGTCCACATCCCAATTCCTGTAACCCGTGAGTGCGCCACATTGCATGGGAAACGGGATTAAGGTTGCAGATGGAATTAAGGCTGCTAATCAGCGGACTGTAAGAGAGGGAGATTATCCTGGATTATCTGGGTGGGCACGTGGTAATCCCCAGGGCCCTTAGGTGTGAGGGGGGAAGCAGGAGAATCACGAGAAGGACTCTATTCAACAACTCTGGCTTTAAAGACAGAGGAAGTGGCTACAGGCCAGGGAAGGAGGCAGCCTGTAGGAGCTAGAAATGGCCAGCAAGTAGATTCTTCCAAGAGCCTCCGGAAGGAATGCAGCCCTGCCCACACCTTGGTTCTAGCCCAGTGAGACCCAGGTTAGACTTCCAACATCCAGAACCATCAGATAATAGGTTTTTGTTGTTTTAAGCACTAAGTTCGTGTAATTTATTACAGCAGCAATAGGAAACATACACTCCCACTGGTATATAATGGATAAAATGAGAATCCTAACACCCATGTTACAGAGTGCAGTGCAGCCAGGGAAGGTGACAGACACATGGTCCTCAGCCCAGGGCCCAGCACACAGGAGACTCTCAAACAGTAGCTCTCGGGGAAAATCACTCTTTCTTCTTATATCTCTGGTCACCTCATTTAACCTTAAATGATAGTGTTAGCTGAAATGGGCTGGGTGCAGTGGCTCACGCCCTGTAATCCCAGCACTTTGGGAGATCGAGGTGAGAGGATCGATTGAGCCCAGGAATTTGAGACCAGGCTTGACAACACAGCAAGGTCCCATCTCTTAAAAAAAAAATTAGCTGAGTGTGGTAGTGCACACTTGTAGTCCCAGCTACTCATGATGCTGAGATAGGAGGATTGCTTGAACCCAACAGTTTGAGGCTGCAGTGAGCCATGATTGCACCACTGCATGACAGCCTGGGCGACAGAGTGAGACCCTGTCTCAAAAAAAAAAAAAAAAAAAAAAGTAGCTGAAATGAAATGGACTGATAACTAATGGCTTTCCCAGATCTATGCACTCTGAATTTATTTGGTGCCTGGGAAGAAGGTGGTTATCCTCATGGTAGAGGCAAAGAAACAGGCCCAGCCCGCCAGTGGCAGGGGTGGGATTTAGATCCTCGTCTGCCAGAACCCGCTGGCCATGCTCTGAAGCCTTGCTTCTCAAACTGTGGTCTGCAGACCTGTGGCATCAGCCTCACCTGAGCACCAGAAATGGAGTCTCAGCCCCCACCTGGAGCCCCAAATCAGTATCTGCATTTCAGCAATATCCCCAGGTGATCTGTGTACACATTAAAGTTTTGAGGGTGCTGCTCTAGATCAAGTGCTCCGCTCTCTTCTTGACCTCATCCTTTTGGGGACAGTCTTGGGTGATTTCATTTTCTTCATCTCTTTTGGGCCTATCTCCTTTGTTCTACTATTGGCAAACTCTTATTCGTCCTGCAGAACCCACTGCAGAGGGCCTTTAGGACCTCTTTCCTGACCTCCTCAAATAAAGTTGCTCTCTTTTCTCACCTTTACTTGTGCCTTCATCAAGTCCTTGAGCTCACTGGTAACGGTTTTGATACCTGCCTGTCTCTTCTAGGCTTTGGTCTCCTTCAGAGCAGGGGCGTGTCTTCTGACACCCAAAAAACATTTACTAAGCACCTACTGTGTGCCAGGCACTGCTCTCAGTCCCTGGGCTATGGCAAGTAAATAACACAGACAAGGACCCTGGTCTCATGGAACTCACATTCCAATTAGAAATAATACATACAGTAGACAAACAAATTCAGAGAACGTAAAATCCAATGAAGAAAATAAAATCGGCAAGAGAGACTGGGAAGAGGAAGGGCAGACTCCCCTCGGCAGCTGATTTGTTTCTGTGATCTGTGAACTAGCACAGAGTCTGGCTTACATTAAACATTCAAAAATTATCAAGTTAATTCAGGTCTGACCATTCTTTGAGATTCAAACGACAGGTCTTTAAGTTAATATTCTTTCTGGGCAATTACTGGACAATTTTTCCTACCCAGAAAATGAAAATTTCTCTCTTCTCCATGAAGCTTTCCAAGGTAGAAATGAGAAGTAGTAAATCTCTCGGTCCTGCAGCAGGTCTCCCTCCCATCTCTCTGCAGCCAGCACCAACAGCGTGGCCTGTCGCCTTGGCACCTGGCATTCAGTTATTGAATAAAGCATGCCACGTGGCTGGCCACCACAACAGGGCGTGCTTCCCGAACTGGGGTCAAGGTCAGAAAATGTCAGCCTCTGAAAGGAAGCTGCCAGGGTGGCCTAAAATGGGCGAGCGTCTCTCTCTTTAAAAGCAACAACTCACCCTGGGGAGGTTCTTTAAAAGGGAGTAGATGAGGCTAGCCTTCCACCTGAATCTTATCAACAGGCCCTGCTCAGGAATGTGGGATATTTATGCATTTATTTACAGATGCACGGCTTTCTTCCCTCTGTCTCTGTGAGCTGCTACGCCCTGTCTGCACTGGTGTCGTTTTAGTTCTGTCATCAGCTGTCAAAAGACAAAGACTCTACCTCTAATTTGCCATAGGCGTAGAGGAGGATTTGCAAACTTCGACGCCTACAGAGGCCAGGAAACGGCCACGCACGGTGGAGCGGAGCAGCCATGTAAGCCACGTAAGACACTCGGGAGCAGTGGGGACTCAGGGGGAAGTGCGAGGCACCTGCCGCACGGAAGAGACATCTGCTGCCCAGCTCTTGCTGATGGCTGCCAAGCAGGGATAGGGCCCAGGGTTACAAAAATCTTTTTTTTTTCCCCAAGGGAACCAAAAATGTGGATTTTTATGGGAAAGTTTTCAATTTGTAGAACATTTGAGGGCCAGGCACAACTCGCTTGCCAATCACCCTTTGCAACTGCTAACGTCATAAATAATAAACACACCACTGGTAATGACAGCACCCGACATTTGTCAAGTGCTCACTGTGTGCCGGCACCTCGGTAAGCACTCTATGTGGAGCATCCCACCAAAATTTCACAAGCAATTCAGGAGGGAGACACAATGATTATTCCCATTTTACACGTGAAAAATAGACTTAGGCTATATTTCTTGTCCAAGGGAACATAGCTCATAAGTGACAGGGGTGGGATTTGAACCCAGGCTGTCAGATGTGAGCTGACATGAACTCCAGGCCTCGCTGGGAAAGAATGCATCCTGATGATGATGATGATGATGACGATGATGGGAAAAATCTGAGATTAAATAGGCATCCTAATCCCAGATGTCAAGCTTTGTGCTATGTCTTTTTTCTATATTCACTCACTCATTCATTCAACAAACATTGAGCAATCTCACCGTATAATCATTGCTTTGTGATGGGGTCTCTGCCCAATCTCATCCCTCGTTACTAACACCTTCCCCTACCTCCTCTCCCATACCTTGTTCTCCCGCAATAGTATAAACCTCAAGTGGTCCCCTAAACACTTCATGCTTGTTCACACCTCTTCCTAGGACAGCACCTGGCAATGGTAGTAACTTGGTAAATTTTGTTGAAGAAATAGATGAGGGAACTCATGATCTAGAGGAAGACACAGGAATGGAAACAAGCAACATAAAAGATATTAGATGCTGGGATCTGGAGGGAGCAGACCCCAGGTGGGAGGGAGCAGGGTGGGAGGCAGCAGAGAGAGGTGACAACTTCACTAAGTCCTGGAGACAAAGTAGGATGTGGCTGGGAAAGGGGCCTTTGGGCAGAAGGCAGGGGAGAGGGAGTATCTGTATTCACTTCCCCACCTTCACAAACTGCAAGGAGACTGATGTCTTTGCATTTTGAGGGAACTTCTGTTTTCAAAGCAGTGAGGAAATCTGGCAGTCCCTTCACTATTCCCCCACCCTGCCCTGGGTAAGCTCAAAATGCTGAAGACTTCATCATGCAAGGGAGTACAAACAGCATTTCTGTTCAGCATTGCCCTCAACATCTGAAAGAAGTTTATTTATAGACTTGGGAGCCAAGAGAAAATGGAAGATATAATTAGTGTCATAGAAGGCTGTACACAGATTTTGGGGTTGGACAGGCTTGGGTTGGAATCCCAGCTCTGCCATTTGCTGTGTGACCTGGGGCAAGTTACTTAACATCTCTGAGCCTCTTAAGATGGAGTTAATGGGTATCACAGCACATATCTTCAGAATTGTGAAGATTAAATAAGAGCCTCTGGAGAGCATCTAAAACAGTGCTTAGCACAAAGGAAACACTCAACGAATGACTACCTATTATTATTATTGTTACTATTAGTATTGAAGTGATGGCAGAACCGTTGTTTTTCAGGATTACCTACTCTGCAAACATGGTGGAGGAAAATGGAGACAAGAGCTATCAACACTAAGGAAAATTCAGGAAGGAGAAAGGATGACATGTATCCCTTATCAGAGATAGAGAGATCCAGGTTGGGGGAAAATATGATAGAAAAAAGTGCATACATCCTTTAAGCAGAGAAAATGAGACAGGAGAGCCATGGGGCAAAACTGGGATAAGAATTGGTCTAGGGGTCAGCAGTGGCTGGTCTCCAGTGAGTTTTGCCTGGTGCAAGGTCAGAGAGGCTGGCACTGGGGCATTGAAGTTGCATGATGGAAGGGGTGGCAAAACAACGGGTGGATTCTTCCTACAACGAGGCTCCAGCAACCATGCACCTGGGATCTTGTACCTGATCCCTGGCATGCTTGTTAGCAGAAGGAAGGCTACCCAAGGTCAAAGAAGTTCAGGAGAGAGTGAATGAATATAGTGTCAGTAAGGAAGTGGGACGGCACTCCGCAAAGGCAAACCCAGGGTTGCTAAGTCAGTGCCTCTGGGCCCGGCAGTAACTAACAAGGATTGCAATAGAGAGAAGAGATGACTGCTTCCCAGCAGGCAGTGACTTATCAGCTTTCATGGCAAAGCTGGGGCCCAGGAGGCACCACAGAGGACCTCCCAGGTTGCAGGGGAAACACCTGCTTGTTACCAAGGGTTTTTCAGCATGTGGTTTCAGCCAAGCTTAGGAGAAAAGACTGGTCAATGGATGCCTGGAGTTTTTGTTTAAAAGCCCATCTCCTTCACTAGGTGGGCAACTCCCAGAGGCCAGGCCCCATCTCTTTATTTGTTCATTTGACACCTAGCTCCCAAGCACTTTCTTAGTGCCAGAAATTAGACAAGACTTTGGGGAGATGGTGATGGACAAGGCAGACATGGTCCCTGCCCTCATGGGGCTTCCAGTCTTACAGGGGGACTCAGGTCAGAAACATGCATGTGCTAAAAAAATAAAAATAGAAAGTTAAAAAAGAAGCCAGGAGCAGTGGCTCATGCCTATAATCCCAGCACTTTGGAAGGCCGAGGTGGGTGGATCACCTGAGGTCAGGAGTCCAAGACCAGCCTGGCCAACATGGCAAAACCCCGTCTCTACTAAAAATACAAAAATTAGATAAGCATGGTGGTGTGCGCCTGTAATCCCAGCTACTCGGGAGGCTGAGGCATAGGAATCGCTTTAACCCAGCAGACAGAGGCTGCAGTGAGCCAAGATTGCACCACTGCACTCCAGCCTGGGGAACAGAGCGAGACTCTGTCTAAAAAAAAGAAAAAAGGGGACAGGACTTGGGGGGCTACTGTAGACAAGGTGGTCAGGAAGGCTCCTTGAGAAGGTGATATTTGAATAGAGACTTTCTGTAGCCACATATTTGTAATGGGAGGGCCTAGCACAGAGTATGTGTTCAGTCATGCTTGTTATGCTGGGAAGTGAGAAGAGAAGGGGAGACTGGACATCCCTCTATTGTACATCACTTACAATCCCCCTTCTCCCCTTTACTCTCTGTTTACTATGACTAACTTAGTGCAAGTCACCTGGTCACTGCAACCACCTTCTCACCTGCTCAGCAAGTCTCACCAGCCCCGACCCACTCCTCATCCCATCCATTAAGCCCTCAACAACCAGTGACCTAGACAGTGGAAAAGCCAGTTGTGATGATCCTACCTGGCTTCCTACCTTTCTGGGCTTCCCTTTTCTTTCATGCTGAAACACAAATGTCTCTGTGAGGCATTTCTGTGCCTTTGGGGTCACATCTGTGCTGCCTTCCAGCCTCACCCCTTTCTGCTTTCTACCTTCCATGGGACCATTGGCATTGCCAATGCCCAACATATGGGCATCTGTTTCTGCACATGCTGTTCCTGCTGTCTGAAGTGCTCTTTCTTTCCTTAGCTTGCTCACCCATACTCTGCATCCTTGAGAACTCAGTCCTCCCTAGCATCCCTTCCTCCCCAATCCCTGTGCTCCCAGAATCCCCTGTGCATACATTTCATGCTGTGCAGTTATCATTGTCTGTTCACTGGGGTATCTCCTCTACTAGACTGAATTCCTTGAGGGCAGAGATTGAGTCTTTCAACTCTATCCTAGAGTCCCACACAGTACCTGGCAAATACTTGGGAACAGTTGTTGGAAAAGAGCAACCATCACCCTTTTCCTCCTCAAGCAAGTTGCTGGTAAGGCCACATTCTGCTCTATGCTGCCTCCTGAGTCACGGGGCAGGCACCAGCTGCATGCTGGAGAAATCCTCTGGGCTTTCTTAGCACCCTGCCTACGTTTCTCCCTGCAGCAAGATAGCTGACCGTCTTCTTTTGATTCTAAGGCACGTATTTTAAGTTGCAAGATTTTTGAAATTAGAGTGTATTTTATAATTAATGTGGAACATTAAATTTGTCCCCCTCTCCCCTGAAGGCTGTTTTTGGTAGATAGGTCATTTTACAATTAGCGGTGTCTTAGAACTGAGAGAATATGGAACTGGGAGAATAAAGCCTTTTATGTACCCAGGAGAAAGGACTGGGGGCTGGCTAGGCCATCGCAGCTCACCAGCAATCCCACAGCTAGTGACACGCATTTCCTGGCATTGGGGAGCACAGTTAACATCTCTTATTCCTATTTTCAAAAAATCTGGTGTTATAACTGAGCCTCATTCAAATTGCAGCTGAAATCCTCGATAATTCTAACTGATTGTAAAATATGCCAAGAATCTCTCTGAATTTGTGGGAGGGTAATAAGGAGAGGTGGCACTAGGGTATGGGGCTGTCTCAAATGTTTAGGATGAAACAGAGCCATTTTGCAAGATTCTTATTCTTTAGGGTCCCCTGCTAGGACTCCCCTGGAGGGTCTTGGAAGCAGGCTTAGGAACTTGTTCACCACTGCCTGCCTAGGTTTCACAAAGGGTGGGCACCCACTGTCAACACATTTTTAAATTTTGTTGATTGAAAGTTATTTGAGTCTATTTCTACCCTTCTCTGAACTGTCATGGGTAGCTGAGAAGCCTAAGAAACCACTGTATTCAGATCGGCGTGGAAGCAAAAGCAGCATGGCAAAGCAGGAAAAGAGCCAGGCACAGAGGCTCACGCCTGTACTCCCAGCACTTTGGGAGGCTCAGGTCAGAGGATCACTGGAGGTCAGGAGTTCGAGACCAGCCTGGCCAACATAGTGACACCTCATCTCTACAAGAAACTTAAAAATGAGCCCGGTGTGGTGGTTTGTGCCTGTCTTCTCAGCTACTTCAAAGACTGGGGCGGGAGGATCACTCGAGCCCTTGAGTTCAAGGCTGCAGTGAGCTATGATCATGCCACTGCACTTTAGCCTGGGTGAAAGAGTGAGACTCTGTCTCTTAAAAAAAGAAAGAAAGAAAGGAAAAAAAGGAAACAGCTGCTCTAATCCTTACAACAACTATAAAGGCAGGTATTTTTATCCCCATTCTGTAGGTGAGTATAAGTCACAGAGACAGAATTGACTAACCCAAGGTCACACAGCTTATAAGCAAGAAGCCAAAAAACATAACAGAACAGTACCCTTTAAAAAGACTAACAAAGCCCTTTGGGTCCTGACCACTTCCATTTGCCCCTCCCACCCCATCCAGCATCACCTCCCTGCCACTCCCCCACCCCCACCCCTCTCAGTTTCCTATCCACCCTGGCCTTCTCTTGGTACTTGTCTCATTCCTTCCTTGCCTATCTCTGGACATGCTGCCCTCCGACCTGGAATGTCCTTTCTTCCTCTCTTCACCTGGGTTAACTCCTATTCATCCTTCAGGTCTTCACTCCCATCTCACCTCCTCAGGGAAGCCTTCCCTGGTTAGCTAGAATCCCAGTATTATGAGCTCACATCTCATGCATCTCCTGTGAATAGCACTTATCAGAGCTGTAATTTATATACATGTGAGATTATGTGAATTGGGATTCAAATAATGTGAATCGGGGCTCAACAAGGGCAGTGACCCTGAAGGACGCTGCTTCCTATGATGTTCTCACCTCATGGCCTAGTGCTTGGCACTTTACAGGGGCTCATGAAAGATTTCACCAATAAAATAAACGAGTGAAGGAATTGTCCCATCTATGGCTGCGAACTAACCCGGAAACGTACAATGCCTATTGCGTTTGAACATGGGTTTTTGACCAAAATACTTACATTTGAGGTTAAAAGGAGACATTGCATTTTGATGAAATATTTCTTGCATTATCAGTCTGGATCTATATCTTCTCCTCCCCTCAACCTGAAAGCGAACACTCAAGGGAAGCTCTCCCCCAGGATCTGTGACAGACACTTTAGATGGTGTGGAGGGAGGAATGTGTGGCCAGGATCTATTTAGAGGACTTGCACCCCTGGCACTTTCTTCTCAGGCATTTGTTTTCTCTCCAAGCACTTTTTGTTTCCATTATCTTTTTTATTATTGTCCTTTATGCGTTCAGTCTCTCTTCCTCTCTCTCTTTCTCTCCATCTCTCTCTCCCTCCTTCCATCCCTCCCTCTTTTCTCTCACTCCTTCCTCTGTATTGAGTTCATTGTTTATTTTTTAGAATGTTAAAAAAATTAATGCTTTGGCCATCACAGCTCACCATGCAGGAAGAATAATCCTTCGGCAGTGTGAAGGGACCACCCTTTCTGAACACCCACACTGTAGCAGGCAGTAGTCATGGGTTCATTCATTAACAAGGTAGATTGACTTCTTGCACTGTCATGATTGCTGTGGGCACAGCAGTGAGCAGAACAGATGAAAATCCCTGCCCTCATGGAGCTGACAGTCTAGTGGTGAGAGACAGACACCACATATAATGAGTAGAGGACAGAGCGTGCTACAAGGCGGTAAGTACTCTGTAAAAATAAAACAGCAAAGGGGGATGGATGAGGAGTGCAGGTGGAGGTTGTTGATTCCAATTTCAAATAAGGTGATCTGAGAAAAGGGAGGACAGACATCCATTCATTTAATCCCTAAGCCAGCAACTGCCCTTCGAGGAGGAGATTATGCCTCCTTTTTTTTCCAGATGAGGAAGCTGAGGGTTAGAGGGGTTGAGTAACTTGCCCCAGATCACACAAGGCTGCAGTGCAGGAAGTGAACCCAGGTCTGTGTGGCATCAATTCTTTCAATGAGACCACAAAAACTTCATCTGAAAACTTCTGTGAGTTACGTAGGATGTAAATTTGCTATTTTCTGAAAATGCTTGAAAACATAAACCCATGGATCATTTACACTGGGGACAGCTCCAAAATGAAAGGACAAAATAGAGGCACATGGTGAGTTTGGCCTGAAGTTCAGCGTTAGAAATTGACTGCTGCATTTCCTTAGACTGAGCTACTCAGCTCACAGGGGGCATGGACCAGGGCACAGTCGTCATCACCCTGAAAGGTGCAAAGCAGCTCAAGATGGCAGCTAGGAGGGAGGGGTATGCAGGGGAGTCACTGGGTTGGAACTCAGGCTTCTTGAGATGCTCAGGTTGAGTGCTCAGTGAGGGATGCTCAACAAGACACAGACCAGATATAACAGTGCTTATTAGTGAATATAAGCGGGAGGCCACCGTGGCTCGGCTCTACTGCCCAGAGCACTCTGGAGGCTTGCAGAGGGCACGGGATAGGCGGACAATGTAGCCCGATGAGTCATAAGGGGCCTGGATTCAAGTTCTGGCTCTGCCACTACCTACCATGTGACTTTGGTGTGTTGTTCACTTCTGTGTGCCTCATTCAGCTCACCTGGAAAGAGGAAGCAAGGGCAGGGAGTGTGGTGTGAACTGACCAGGACTCCAGGTAGAAGAGCTGGGTTTGGCTAACACGGTGAGAATGGCTAGGAATGCTAGGCCTGGCTGTATGGGAAAACTGCTGGTTAGAACGCAAGCCTGAGGGAAAGTTGTCAGGGTTCTTTGAATTGGATGGGAGGTTTGTGAAAGAGTAGAAGGTTCTGCTGGAGCTAAACAGGGGTGGGCCATTCTAAGGCCTGCTCTCTGCTCAGAGGTGTCTGTTCTGGGGAATATTAAGATCACAGTGAACTTTGGTATACTTTAGAAGCAGAAAAGGGAAGAAAATCAATTGGATATTTTTTTTTTTCTTTCCTATAGAGGCTGTGTGCATGGATCATTTTTCTTTACCTTTCCTTGAATAATTTGCCTTCACTGTAGCCAATTAGGAGCTGTGCAGCCTCAATGACTGACTCCTTTTGAATTCACTTATCTTATAATAGTGGATTCATGACTCATTATTATTCTTATAAAAAAAGAAGTTCCAGGAAGAACAAACAAATCATTCTGACTTCCGCACCCCCTTCTCTCCCTCTCTCCTTTCTCTCCCTCTCTCCTTCTCCCTCTCTCCCCACTCTCCTCCATCTTTCTCTCTCTCTCGATCACTTGGTTGTCACATGTCCTCATGATGTTTGCATTCATCTCAGTAACTTTAAGAATTTCTGCATCAATCCATTGATAAATATTTCTTATGCGCTTCCTGTGTGCAAAGTACCTAAAGAAAGTCAAATTATCTTGGGAATTATGGAGCAATACTTGCACAGTGTGAAGGCCTGTTAGTACCTTCCAGATTCAGCCCACCCATGCTAGAAGGCAAGCGTGTCTGGGAAAGGCTATTGGCTTTCCTAAAATAAAAGATGAATCCTTTTTTTTTCCTGCAGAATAAGAGGGCCATGGCTGAGCTGAGCGTGGAGCACTGTATCACCTCGCAGGCCATCATGAACTTGGAAAAGATTTGGGACCATTGAGAGAGACACTTCTTGCTCAAAGAGAACAAGGATGTAGAGTGGCTGGCAGAGCCCCTGTGAGCAAGCAGCCTGGTGGGGGCAAGAAAGGAGAAGCCACTGATGGATGAGGAGCTCAGATATTCAGCAGAGGGAATTTGACAGCCTGGACAGAGAGTAAGATTTCTGTTCTGCCTCACAGTAAGGCAAAACGGACAGAGGGGGAGAGAAAACACGGAGTCTGCTTCCTCTACAGACCACATTATGCCCACTGTCGGCTCCACCTCTGAAGGTCTGGAAATCCTTTGGGGGAGCCATGGAGCCAGGACAGAGGGGAGGAAGGCATAGGAGAGAATAAGCACCAAGAGTGAATTTCTTGCTGTCCCTGGAGACGATGTTTCCTTTAGGTGACAACAGAGGCTAATATCCTGAGCAGCAAGCCACCAGGCAGCCTAGAGACACCTTGCTTGAACAAGCTGTTTTAGCATCTTGTTGTAGATTTCATTGAACTCTTCTCTGAGAGGGCCAATTCCTCTCTCCATGCAGAGACTCTTAATTCAGCTTTCTTGAAAAGTTCATGAACTTCTATCTCTCTCCACCTACCTGTATCCACATACACACTGTCATCTCCCACCCACGCTCCTCGAATCCCCCTAAGGACACCAGCCTGCTGGGGATTTCAAGTTCACACACACACACACACAGACTTTTCAGTCTGCAGAGGGAGAAAATAAGGGTGGTGGTTTTTTCCCTGGCCCTTCTCCCTCTCCCCCTGTGCCTGTCTCTAACAGGTGGTCATGTATCTTCTCATTCTTCAGCAGACTAGTTAATTTCAAAAGCAGCCTTAGAGGCAAGGACATTTTTTTTTCTGTTCTTATTTTCATCAAGAGGTGAATGAAAATAATCACCTCGGGAGACAAAAAGCCCTAATGAAAACCAGACAGCAAAAGAGATCAGAGGAAGACAGGGTTGTTTTTCATCTGGAGTCATTAGCGGCATCTTAGAAAGAAGATGTGAAATCTGTTCGCAACTTCTCCAGATTGGGCAGAAAACACAGATCAAGTGGTTAAAGGGTGGGGGGTGGGGGGATCTTTTTTGAAAGTCCAATTTTTCACACAAAAGAAACACAAGTTGGGGGAACCTCAAGCACTGACAACTTGATCTCCATAGAGAGCGACCCCATTCTGAGTGCTCATAAAAGCAAGCACACTGACAGCCCCCAAGGACTGTCTACGCCAACTTCCGGAAACAACTGAACTTACAGCCTTTGGAGATCAGTGCAGTCTTTGAAAATAAGAGGCTTACAATCTCCAAACTACTTCCTAAGTGGCCAAGGCCCAACTTCCTAAGGTGGTCCCAGGCCTGCAAAGCTTCAATTGACAGAGGCTTTGGAAATTAAAGGCCAGGTCAAAAGCGGGCCCGGAGCTCCAGCCCTTCCTGCCCTGGCCATGGCTACAAGTGGAAAGCGAGTATCATCCCTGAGGAGAGCCTGGCAGGGCCCCACAGTACTGCCCGGAGGTAGCGAGGCCCCGCTGGGGAGAGTGGCCCAACCCACAGTGCCTGTGCGCATCACACAATCCTTGGGAAGTGTTGCAATTCTAACCCTTTACAGACGATTCAGGGAGAGAGGGAGTGTGCAGCTTGGAGAGAAAGTTAAAGGGGGTGGGCAGCACATTTGGGGGTGTGGACATCAAACAGATGGAATTTTAATCAAAATACTTAAGCCTTTTTAATGCACAAGTGATACAAAGCTACCTCTAGTCTGTTTGCCTTCTGGGAATTACACAATGTTTAAAAGATCACAATATTAAGAATTTGGAAATAAAACACAGATTTAGAAAAGTATATTTATGCCAACCCACCCATTTCTGGGTGTATTTATGGTAAAACAATGTCTTGTCTCTCCTCTAGTCTCTTGGCTACCTATCTCCCTCCATCCATCTAACTAAAATCCAAGGAAAGCAAATTGCCACTATGATCATTTCCCTAAAGCGGTCCTCATTCACTTTGCTTTTCTTCTCTTTTGGAATAAAAGTCTGTCATAAATGTTTAATTAAATGGAAGTCTTTCCACTGTTAATGACTAGCTGTATGAAAGGCTTTTCATTTTTTTAAGGAGGGGGCGTGTGTGTGCGTGTGTTTAAAACAGTCCCTATTAATTTCTTGGTATTGATTCTCTGGCTGGGGAAGAGCATATAGTATTCAGCATAGAGCTCCTCTGCAGAATATGTTAAAGACAGCGGTTTGGATTGAGAAAGGGCACCAAATGCAGTATGCGTCAAATAGACCATCGCTCAATGAAGTCACTTAGCTATTCAAAACATGTTCAGCCATCACTCAACCGTTTGCACCAAGAATGTTGGGAGGGGGGCATGGGATTTGTGCTCTTTCCCAGATGTAATCATTTCCGAAAGTGTGGCTTTTGCTCAGTTTGGGTTAGACCCTGGGGCCACATCAGTTTCTCTCTCACCCATCCATTTCCCTCTCTTCTCCCCCATCTCCTGGTCTCAACTCCCTGCATCACCATCCCATGTCGAGCTTAACAAACAATCCTGCAGTCCTTGCTTCCCGACGCTGCCTCAAACGGCCCCCAGTATTGGTTCATAACAGAAGCAAAACACATAAGCCTCTTTTTTTCCCCCACATGGAAGCATATGTATCTCTCTGTGCACGTCTATCTATGGGTGGCTGTAGCTTGCACACACAGACATATATAGCCATTCAAATGCAGTCCCTCATACTAAAGTCTGTTGCCAAATGCAGGTTGGATGACCCACAGGAGTTTTTTTTTCTGTGCTTATTAATGTGTCCCAGAAGTACATGCCTTCATCCATAGCGTGATCCCCCAGCCTTTACACCGTGGCGGCTCCTGTGCCCACAGCACAGACACACATGCCTCAACACTCCGCAAGATCAAGGCAAACAGCTGACACCCCCACTCCCCCCTCAACCTCCCCATGCCCTCCCCTCCCTCCCTCCCTGCCTGCCTGCACAATGTCTGATTCTCAAGCCGGCTGCAATGCTGACTCTACTAGCTTCTGGCTGACAGACATGTCACTCTGTGGAAGCCTAACCCGCAAGTGAATTGCTGTTTATTAGAACTTAGGCTTGTTTCCTGTGAGAGACGTATGTATTTTTAGACTTTGTAAACGTTAAAATACACAAATACACACACGCAGCCAGCCACCTCGAGTGATATGTGTGGCTCACAGACATTACGAAATGCTCTTGAACTCAGCTTGAGATCCTGGAATAATTAGGATTTACCAAATAAGGATTCTTAGAAACAACATATTCTTTTTTAAATAAGGAGATTTGCAGATGGTGGTGCGTCTAGGACTTTTGGGGAGTAAGGAGAAGAGGAGGGAAAAGGGAAGAGCATTTTTGAATTCTTCATTGCGAAAAGAGAAACAGCATACACAGAAGCAATTATTTTACCCTCTCATAGATGGCAATGCTAAATCGGATGGTAAATCCTAATGACTCCAAAGCAGGCAGAACACCTTTGACTTTTAGAGACAATCTCTTGTCGTTTTCACCATGTCATAGATTATTCCAATGAGGATGTTTGAGGGGAAGAGGGGGTGGCGGAGGCGAGGGAGTAGAGTATGGGTTTTGCTTATTGATCTTCTTTCCTCTGAAACTAACCCAACCAACCTTGATTGGTGGTGGAAGGAGTGAACTAAGAAAATGGTGGAATGTAAAGCGGACTTATTTGGAGGAGGGTGGGGAGGGGGGAGTGAAAGGGGAGGGGTGGGGTGGAGAGGGGGGAGGAGATGGGAAGTCAAGTACCTTCTAGGCAGCAGGTTCTCCATAATCCGGAATGGGTCATAACTTCCTCGTTCTTTTTGCTGGTTTCATTCTCACTGACACTTTTGGTCTTGCAAACCCCTCTGGAGTAGAGCCAATAGTCGGTTCCCACAGCTATGGTCATCAGGCTGAAGGCAGCGAAAGCACCAACGGTGGTTAAAAGCATTTGAACACCTCGATCAAACAGCCCCATAATTCTTCATTATATAAACACCCAACCGACTTCTGGTTCTCGGGAGAGTGTGTGTGAGGGTGCAAGTACTAAAGCCAAAAAAAATAAATAAATAAAAATAAAAATTATTCCACTACTAATATAATGGATATATGTATGAATAGAGAATATGGAGAGTTATAAAAAAAGGGAGGTAAGAAAGCTCACGGAAAAGAGTGTAAATTATAAAGATCACACGGGAAGAGGCTTGCCTTTTGAGATCAGAAACTGTTCCAGTTGCAGTGTTTTTTTTTTAAAAAAGAAAAGGAAAAAAAATAAAAAGACACCCCCCCACCCCCCCAAGTGAGATGCCTTAATCTCTTTTTCTAAAATTCTGGTCTCCAGTTTCCATATGTGATAGTTAATTTGGAGATGGCTTCCACAGTGAACCAGGGAACAGCCGAATTCTCAACACCATTTCTCATGGTCGGGACCTAGACAGTTAGAGATTGTGAGAGCCGAGATGCAACCTTCGGTCTTCGTTCTCGGCTCTGCGGCCTGCGCCATGAAAATCCTTTGCTTCGCCAGTTCTCTTCCTTGGGGGGTCTCGGCGCTTTCGTTTCAGACCAGACTTCCCAGTATTCTGTAAGCCCTTGAGCTCAGCTGCACAGGTGCGGGGGTCTCGCTTTCCATGGTTTTGCCCGGGCAGCGGCGGCGGCGGCGGCGGCGGCGGCGGCGGCAGGGCGGGCAGGCGCGGCGGCGGCGGCGGCAGCAGGACGAGCAGCGGCGGCGGTTATTGTTGTTGGTGGCGGGGGTAGTGTTGGCGAAGTGGGGGAGAGAGGGGGTTTCTCCTGGAGAATCGAGGCGGGTTTCCCTCCCCCTATCTGCAAAGCTCCTGGAAACGAGGGAGCCGGCGTCTTGCTGCAGGGTGGGCCGCGCGCCTGCCCCCCACTCGCTACCGGCTGGGCCCCCGCGGAGGCGCTCCCACCTACTGCATTACGGGTGGTGCTGAACCGGACAGCTCCCTGCGCCGCCCGCTCCGCGCGCTCCCCGGCTCCCAGGGCCGCCCGCCGGGAGGGGGGCGCGGGCCAGAGTCCTCCCTCCCCGGGGCAGCAAGGCCAGCGCAGAGCGGGGGCCGCCTTTCCTCTTTTTACCCCTCTCCCAAATCCTAAAATGAGCGCTCTCCTGGGCTCCCGGAGCTTAGAGGAAGGCGTAGCTAGAGATAGCGCTGTCTCTCTCTCTCTCTCTCTCTCTCTCTCTCTCTCTCCCTCTCTCCCCCCTTCCCTCCCCCCTTGGTGTTTCTTCCAGCTCAGCCTCCTTCTCATTCCATCTCTACGTGCCCAGAGCTTCAAATACAACCCTCCCATCACAGTCAGACGGGCACAAAACTTCAACCAGCCGTTTCTCTGCCTGGAAGCGGCGAACATGTAACCTGGACGGGTAATTACAAACACGTCTTTATGTGTTTTTTAAATCATTGTTTTCACTTTGCTTTGCTGGGGATTTGTTTTATTTTGTTGGTCCGTTAGATGTATCTTCTTTCGGTTTTCCTCTCTCCTCTCTTTGTCTCTCTCTGGCTTACCAGGGGGTGTGCATTGCTCTGTGTCTCTCTGTAGTTTTCCGTGAAATTCCAAATCTTGCTTCTACAAGCAGACATTTTGGAAAGATTATTCGTGGAAAAGGGTGCAAAAGGGCGACTCGTAGCTGGGGCTTGGGCAATGATTTTCATTGCAAGGATAAACATGTTCTCAGGGGAAGTGGGTGAAATGTGAATCCTTCTAAGTATCCTATGTCATTCATAAACTGGTTGGGAAGAGATAAAAAATCTTCCTTCCATGAACACTGGAACACCGAAACCCTCCCCTCTTTCTCAGAAGAATCATTGTTTGTGGGTTAATTACAGTGTCACCTTTCATTTCTCTTATGTGCAACTTTTCCTTAACGTGACCTCTGGTAGAAAGAAGCATATTAATTCCTGCTGCTACGGATTACATTTTTTTCTCTGATCACTTTTATAGTTAAGTGAGTAAGAGCACATGAGGTATGAGATGGGTTCATGTTTTTGATATTTTGTGTGTGTGTGTGTTGTGGGGGGGGACCCTGGAGAGGATGTGAGTATGATGAGTCTATTGAGGCAGGGGGAGTTGAGAGGTTTCAATCCCATAATTCAATTATTCAGTACTTTCTTCTCTCTCCCTCTACTTTTTTTCTTGAGATTATTTGCTTGACATCTTTCTCAGTGGTCTGGTGATTATCAGAGGTATATAAAAGATGAGTGAATTAAAAACAGTCTTTCTTTGGTGTAAAGTCCATTGCCTAACTTCCTTTGCTCAGGTCAGAGTTGGTCTGCAGGTATGACCAGTGTATCTTTTTTGACATAGAAAAACTACCTGTTTCTTCGCCCAGCACAAAACTTCCTTTCTCCCACTCTGTTCTTTTCTTAGAAGGGAAAGTCTCCCATGAGGGGCAATTGCTGTGCTTCTGGTATCTGGGAGAGGGTCCTGGTGTCTGGAGAACAGAACCAAGATTTCCTCAACCTCTGCTAAGGTACCTTTGGGGTACAGCAAGAGCTATATTTGCAGGCTGAAGACTTCTCCACTTTGGTTTCTTGTCCTGTGAAGATGGGGATGGGTACAGGAATGGAGAGGGCTAATCTGCTGATCCCATACAGCAGGGAACCTAGCAAGTTCAGCCAGTGGCTCAGGTGGCTGATTTTCTTCTGTCCTTGAAGCAAAGGTGAGGGGCAAGCACCAAGTCCTCCTCTGAGATAGGCTAAGCCTTTTGGGGGGAGTGGAGAGAAGGTTGGGGGTAGTCACATGAGCCAAAGAGCCTTATTGCTGTCACCTTGGTTGTCTTTGACCTGTCCAAAAATCCCTTTAGACTGCAGATAGAGCCATTCTTCTCATCTCTCTCCCCCTTTCAGACCAACCCCTGAAGGTTTTGCTCAAAAGAAATCAGTAACAGAGGCTCAGAAGCTTCTGTTTGTCCACAGAATCTGCTAACATCTTAGCCACTGACAACGGCTGCAGCTTTAGCAGCATTTGATTAATCTTCTGGCCAGATGATCATTGAGAAAAGGGAAAGGGGTGGGGGAGGACAGCAACAGCTTTTAGGCTGCCAGCATGGACAGTGCAGAGACTACCGGAGACAGAATGGGCCTGGGGCACAGCTTGACTCTGCTACTCAGTAATGGCATAGCTCCAAACAAGTTAAGTTCCTAGAGCCTCAGTCTTACCATATGTTAAATGGGCACTTTAGCACCTACCTGTTCCTTTCTGAAGTTCCTCCCAGCTACTGCCAAGCCACCTATCCTATTCAGACCTCCACCATCGCACGTATAGCTCATAATTGTGTATGTGTTGTCTCTTTCACTTATTTGAAAGCTCTTTGAGGTCAACAGCTGTGTCTTGTTCACTGTTATATCTTTGGGACCTGGAGTATAGCTTTATATATAGTAGATACTTGATGAACAATGGCTGGAGTGATCACAGTAAGGATTAAATTGTAGACGTGAAGTGCCTGACACATAGTATGCACTCAGTAAGTGTGGGTTTTCTCTCATTTCTCCTCCCCTCTTTTACATCCAAATTGGCCTCCGCCGCCTCCTCCTCCTCCTCCTCCTCCTCCTCCTCCTCCTCCTTCTTCTTCTTCTTCTTCTTCCTCATGGGGTCTCCCTGTATCACCCAGGCTGGAGTGCAGTGGCATGATCTTGGCTCACCCACACCCTCCGCCTCCTGGGTTCAAGTGATTCTCCTGTCTCAGCCTCCCGAGTGACTGGGATTACAGGTGCCTGCCACCTTGCCCAGCCAATTTTTGGAATTTTTAGTACAGCCAGGATTTCACCATGTTGGCTAGGCTGGTCTTGAAGTCCTGACCTCAGGTGCGAAGTCCTGACCTCAGTCCTGACCTCAGTCAGCCCTCCTTGGACTCCCAAAATGGGCTGGGATTACAGGCGTGAGCCACCGTGCCCGGCCTCCAGCCTCTTTTTCTATATGGTTCCTGTACCACACCCCTCCCCTTCCCAACCTAGTTCTTCTCCTTAGGTCCCTTCTGCTCACCAGGCAAGGCTACCTGGGAAGAGCTGGCTTGATACAAGCCCTGTTGGATGGTTGAGACACACCAGGCATACTTAGTACTTAGTAGCTGCTAAATGGATGCTCTTAGGGGAGCAGCTTTGTATGCCTGCATTTGGTTACTTGGGAAGGGCTTAGAGGAAATTAGCTGAAATGCCACAGACCTATTTTCAGCTGCTTCTTTGATGTAGTGAAAATAACATGGGATTTCAGTGCAGCAGACCTGGCCTTGAAGCACAAGGTTGCCATTTCCTCACATTTGACCTTGGACAGTCATTTAACCTCTCTGAAATTTGTCTCTTCATCTGTCTAGGAGGACCACAGATATGAGCATTATGGTGTGATTATCAGTGTTACATGTTAATAGCATGTGAGAAGCTAACATTTGATGGGCATTTGCTATGTGCCAGGAACTGACCTAAGCTAAATCCCACAATGATCCTATGAGGTAGGTGCCATCATTATTCCCATTTTACAGATGAGGAAAACTGAGTCATATAATGGTTTAAGTATTTGGCATAAGGTTCCCCAGACAGTAAGTGGCAGAGCTGGGAATCTAGTCCAGCAGCTTGGCTTGAGAGCCTCTGTCTTAACTGCTGTGTCTTGACCCAAGATATGAGCTTTCTGAGTAATGGTATTGCACTGAGGCTATTTACTCCTCATCCACAGATTTGCCAGGCATTTGTGGAGTAACTCCTAGGAGCCAGGCATTTTCACACAGATTCTCACACATAACTCCCCAACAATCCTGCAAATGCATATTAATAACTTTCCCTATAGGGAGAGTAAACAGAGGCTTAGAGAGGTCATCTATCAAGTTGCAAGGTCATATTTCAAGTAAATGTAACAGCAGATATTTGAACACTTTGCACTGCTTCAAGTTCTACTTCCTACAGGTCCAGAGTTTATTCATTCAAAGAATTGAGCACCCACTGTGTGTGACATACCATGCTAATTCCTAGTGATGGTGAGCAGGACAAATGTAGTCCCTGCCTCCAAGAATCTACAGACAAGCAGGAGGAGTATACAGATGAAAAATGATCACATCGAAGTAAAGAAAATAATACAAAGGATATTGTGAGGCCATGGGGCAGGGAGACCAAACTCAACCTTAGGGGCTGAAGGACATCTTCCCTGAGGACAGGATATTTAAACTGACGTGTAGGAATGAGAAAGAGGTACCTAGGCCAAGCTGGGGGTGGTTAGAGGGTGCAAGGGAAGCTGAGAAGAGGAACATTTCAGGCTGGGAGAGTAGTTTGTGCAAAGGTTCAGAAGTGTGAGTAAGATGATTGGCCAGTTTTGGGGGGAAAATACTAAGCATGGCCGATCCTAAGACAATGATAGGAAATGTGTTAGGCCAAGCACCTGGAGACCATGGAGGGGAGGTTGGAGGATGAGTAACAACCTGGAAGAAGCTGGTGGGATATGGAAGGAGAGAACCAACCCTGGAGGCAGGAAGACAGTGGGAGACAGGAAGGCAATTGCTGCTGAGCTCTAAGCAAGAAGTGATGGTGGCTTGGACCAGCACAATGGCAATGGGATGGGGAAAAGTGAAGGTAATCGGGGTATTTGGGAAGAAATTGATGACTATTGGTGTCCATTACTAAGATGGGCAACTGTGAGGCAGGAGCAGGTTGTGGTGTGTGTGTGGGGCGGGGGATGATGCAGGAAGGTGGGGAAAGCCAAGAATTCTGCTTTGGCCGTGTATCTAGTTTTGCTACATTCTATTACCTCTTCACTCCCTGCTCCCAGCCTATATCTTCTTGGCAAGTGAATTAATTAATTAGCAATGTAAAGAACTCATGAAAGAAGAGATTTGGGCTGTTCACATTATATTTCCAACACTTGGAACACAGCCTAGCACACAGTAGGTGTTCAATCAAAATGAATATCTTTCTTGCTATAAAATTTCAAATGCATGTCTTCTCTGTGTCAGGCCCTGTGCTGAGGTACAAGGGATGAATATGGGATTAAAATATCATAATCAGGGAGGATTGGAAAGTACATAGCTGACCCAGGGCATGCCAACCAGCCTGGGAGAGGGGTGGGTGTCTGGCATTCCCCACTGCGTGTGCCCACAGTCCCTGTGTTCATCCTCTTGTGGCACTTCCATGTTTTGAGTTGCTGTTTTGTGTCTGAACTCGTCTGGCGCATCAGTTCTCACGGCTGTCGGTTCCCACAGCTAAGCAAGCCTGCTCTGCTCTCTAGGGCTACAGAGCTAGTACGTAGTAGGTCTGCAATGCTTATTTGATGAATAAATGAACATAATGAAGGCATGGGCTGTGGAAGTCCAGGGCAGGAAGCATTCATTTCTGTCTTGCAGTGTCTCAGAATGCTTTGGGGATAAGCTGACCCTCAAAGACCAGGAGAAAAGATCACAACTGGTGAAGGAACAGAGGAGGGCATTCCAAGCATGGCAATCACACATACAAGTGCAAAGAGGCATGAAGCCGCACGAGGGAATTCAAGGAGGTTGGTGTGACTGATGGGGGTGGACAGGAAAGCTGGGGCCCAATCCAGAGAGACTGCTGTGCCTGGGGTTAGGGACCATCCATCGGCATTGCTGTCCTGGGGGCCCTCGTCCTGCCATAAGCAAACTGGGAAGAGAACAGGCTGTGCCATCAGAAGGCCCTCGGTTTGAATCTCAGCTCTCTGCAGCTTATGCTTCATGACCTTAGGCAGCGATTTAACCCCTCTGAGCCTCAGCTCTTCCTCACTTGTAAATAGGGACCTAGTTTGTTCTTCTCGTAGGCCCTTTGCTCTTGCTGCCTCCCCTGCAGGAATGTTTGTTCAGGTCTTAGCTTCCATATCACCTCCAGGGCAGCAGTGCTGGTCACTCTGGATGACACTGGCCTGCTTTACTTTCATGATCACAGCCTCACATTCTCTTGTTTATCATCTGAAATCTCTTCCTGCCCACCCACCTCCCCCAGGACATCAGATGATATCTATCTTGTTCATTGCAGTATCCCCAGTGCCTAGAAAGTGCCTGGAACAGCATAAATGCTCAAGGAATATTTTTTGAATGTATGAATAAGGTTATGGTTGTTAGGATTAAGCAAGGGAAACCCTATTTACATATTTGGAAGATAGGAGGAGCAGGTCTCTAGAAGCCCCTGAATGTTGGTGGGTGAGTGGAACTTGGGGAAATGAGGGTACCCTGATTTGATGATGGGGTGTGTGCAGGAGTGAGGCATAGTGAGGGTCAGACTTGGGGAGGTGACACTGGCCTGGTGCCACCCTCGCTTCTCCCCCAGGGCCTGCTCTTCTCTCTCGTGCCACAGAGTTGCTCAGCCCCATGCTGGAGCACCCACTGCAGAAAGGTCTAGATGGGGCTGTTGGCCCTGGGGCTGGGAGGGAAGGAGATGTAATGAGATGGCAGGTTTTACTCCTTACATCTGGGAACTGCCCAGAAAACCTCAGGGAGCCCCAGGGTCTGATGCCAAAGGAGGCTGGGGTGGTGGGCAGAGCAGGGCTGACCAAGCTTAGAAAGTGGGATGTGTTGAAGGGGAGTGGTTAGCTCTGAGCCTGGTAAGAACAGAAAGCAGAAACCCTGGGTATAGCCATGTCCAGAACAAGAATCCCCACAGAGAAGTCACTTTCCCACCCAGGACAGGACTGTCACCCCCAGGAGAGTCCTGAGCCACCAAGCACGCTAGCCTTTCAACCCACCACCCCCGGGCTGGTATGAGATTTCCCCCAAAACTAAACTACAGCAAAGAAAATTCAGATAGCAAATTAATCACAAAGTTACAGATTAGAAAAAATGAAATAAAAAATGTGCACATAAAGATGCAGAGGAATAGCAAGAAGAAGAATATGAGCTGGCCGGGCGCGGTGGCTCACACCTGTAATCCCAGCACTTTGGGAGGCCGAGGGCGGCAGATCACTTGAGGTCAGGAGTTTGAGACCAACCTGGCCAACATGGTGAAACACGATCTCTACTAAAAATACAAAAATTAGCCCAGCATGGTGGTGCATGCCTGTAATCCCAGCTACTTGGGAGGCTGAGGCAGGGGAATCACTTGAAGCCGGGTGGTGGAGGTTGCAGTGAGCTAAGATTGTGCCACTGCACTCCAGCCTGGGTAACAGAGTGAGGCTCTGTCTCAAAAAAAAAAAAAAAAAAAAAAGATTGTGAGAGAGGCCAGGGCAGGAAGCAGGGCCATTTCCAGCGATTTTTAAAGGAGCGGCCATCCAATAGCGATGGAGACAGTGAGATGCACGCAACCTACTTGGGCAAGCAAGGTTGAGAGGGGACACAGAATGGCCCTGCATGGCCTGGTGACCAGGCTTAGCCCCCTCACAGCCGCACTCTCCTGCCTTCCTCCCTCCAGCCAAACCAGCCTCCCTCTGTCCCTGGATCCCGGTCCCTTGTCCACTCAGGGCCTTGACATCACCGTTTCTCTGCCTGGGCCACACATCTCTTGGCACTGGGCTCATGCCCTCTTTCCCACAGGTGTCTGTTCGGAGAGGCCCAACTGACCACCCAATGAAGCTGTCTCACTCCCCATCATTGCAAATTCTTTATCTGCTGAAGTTTTATCCTTAGCCCTTAGCAGCAGCCCTCACCTCCCATAGCTTTTTATTTTCTTATTTATAGTGCAAGGATGGGGCCTGGCTATGTTACTGCTTCCCTGCCTTGCACGTGGTATCTGGCACACAGTAAATATATGTGGCCCAATGTGGCAAATACATGTGGATTGAATGGGAAAACCCCTGGGTCAGCAGGGTGAGAAGTGGAAGCAAAGCAGGAAGAGGAGGAAGGGAAGGGAATGGCCTGGTTGGAGTATCCCGGGAGGGCTGGCCTGGAACTCTGCACAGGGAGGACAATGGGGTCTTTAGGAGAAGACAATGGGTGGCTTCAGAGGTCCCTGGGCAGAGTGGAACCTGGAGAGGTGAAAAGGGAAGAAACGGAGGGGACTTCTTTCCATGTGGATTTCAGCAGATCAAGGAGGAGGTGTCCCCAGGATTGCTGGGGACAGCCATGCAGGCTGGGGAGTGGATCCTGGGGGTTGGGGTCCAGTCTGATGCAGGCCAGCATCGTGGCCTCAAGTGACAACAGCCTGAGGTCTCACTGGCCCTGTCTGGAAAATGGGGGCAGCATCACCTGCCTTGAGGTGCTGTTCTGATAATTAAATAAAATAATGTAGAAAAAGTACTTCCCACGCCTACTCCATAGTAAGCCCTAAATAAATATTAGCTACATGTTGAGCTCCTACTGGGTGTTATGTGTTTTGAATAAAATACAAAAAGAAAGAAAGAAAGAAACAGACGTAGCCCTGCTCAGAAGCAGTCACTCTCAAGTGGAGAGAGACCTGCATGCAGAGCTCAATATAATGTGGGCAACAGGATGGGGTGAGGGCGGAGGGAGGCATGCTAGGGAACACACCCTGTAGTGGACAGACAACGCCACCTGGGTATTCAGGAAGGGCTTCCAGGAGCTGGGAGAGCTGCTCTGGGTCTTGAAGGATAAGAGGAAGACTTAGAGGCAGAGAAGGCCAGGGAAAGGTTTTCTAGGCAAAGGGAATAGTAGACCCAACCTATATGGGGCATGAAATAGTTATTCAACAAAAGTTAGTGCCAAGTGCAGTGGCTCACATCCATAATCCCAGAGCTTTGGGAGGCCGAGACAGGAGGATTGCTTGGGGCCAGAAATTGGATACTAGCCTGGAAAACAGTGAGACCCCATCTCTACAAAAAAAATTTAAAAATTAGCCAGATGTGGCTCACACCTGTAGTCCCAACTACTGGGGAGGCTGAGGCAGAAGGATCACCTGAGCCCAGGAGTTTGAGGCTGCGGTGAACTATAAGCGTGCCCCCGCACTTCAGCCTTGACCACAGAGCAAGACCTAGTCTCTTAAAAAACTTTTTTTTTTTTTAATTAAAAAGTCCCATAAGTTTGTTGAGCACCTAACATCAGTGAACAGGACTGGCGTACTCCCTGCCTCTCGGAACATTAGGAACATACATTCCCAGAAGGCAGCCACTATGTAATTGACTACACAATTGATTGATAGTTTAATTGTAATTGTGGTAAGTGCATGGTGCATTTGTGGGAGCTACAGGTAATTCTATTTCTCCAAAGTGCTAGGAGGGAACTGGCAGAGATCAGCTGGAAAGGGAGGCGGGGCCTGGTCAGGGGGTGCCTTCAATCTAACTTAGTGCCTACTATGTGCTAAGCTCTGTGCAGTGGACACAAAGATAAAACTAAGTCAGTCACCGGCAGGAACCAATGACTGAATGCAGTGTGATCAAGGAGGTCCATGGGGTGGGTCACAGGGACATGGCAGGGAGGGCTTCATAGAGGAGGTGACCTTTCCCCTTCCCCCAGTTGAACAGCAGTCCAACAGCCTGCTGTCCTGCCTTTTAAGGAACAGGGCTTCCCGACCCTGCAGGCTTAAAGAATCATTAGTCACGTCTGAAGCTGGCTCAATAGCAAAGGGTTCTGAGCCTGGTGGAGTTTCTTTTTAGGCGTCTGGTGCAAGTGAAGGAGGTGTTGGTGTCATATTGAGGTACAGACCCAAAGAGCAGTAGGTGAGAGGACCAACAGGCTGCTCCTGTGTCCAAAGGCTCGAGAAATGTTGGCTCTGCCCCATTATCCCAAGCTTGGGACAGGTTATTGTACCTCCCTCTGACTTTTTGCTCATCTGTAAAATGGGTGTGATGGCGGAGTCATGGGGCTGCTTTTGTCATGGGGATTGAATGGAGGTTTCTCCTGCTAGGTTTTCATAATGAGTGCTTTGTCTGTGCTGCCAAGTGCACCACCAATTCCATAAATGTGGTTGACCTGGCTCCTTACAGAGGAGGTCAAAATCACCAAGGGTTCTGAACATCTATAAGCTGTGGCCCAACACCATATTCTGAAAACAGGTCTGATTAGGAACACACTGTAACGGGTAGACAAGGACCCCATCTCCTGGCCCCTGATGGGTTTTGCGGATTGTCAAGTTCCTCTTTTCCTAAAATAGCTTCCTTTTCAACAACTTGTGGGTGCCCGAGTCCCTCTGTTGGTATCAGTTGGGCTATCTGGTATGTTTATGGGTAGTCTTATCTGAGCCAAGTAACCTACTATGTGCTAACACGCCAACTCACTCCATGGGCCTGCTTGGAATTCAGAACCCACTGCCATGCAGAGGGACATCGGGGGGCTTCCACAGGTACCCAGGGGTGGATCCCTGGCCCGCAGACTGGGCTAGACTTGCTGTCCTAGCTAGGTTCCTGCACCCTCTTCCCTGGGTCCTCACCTTCTGTCCTGCAAATGCTGTTTCATCATCTTTCCGAAGAAGCCTCAAGTTCTGAACGATGGGGTCCTTGTCCATTGTGGTTGTCATTGTGCCCTTTGTATCTTGCACATGGTTTGGCACAGAACAGGGCCTGAATAAACACAGGTAGTTGATAAATGTGGGGTAGGGGTAAGTTAGAGAGAAGAGGAGGAAATTGATAATAATAGCATATTCTCTCAATGGCAGGAGACCACGTTGACCACCCGGTTTCCATGACACGTGGGGAGTATGGCTGTGTGCTTGGTATACTTGGCGTCATATGAACTCATTTAATCTTTATAGCAAGTCCTCAAGGGAAGTTCTGTGATGGCCCTCAAGAGGCACAGAGGGGGTAAGCAATTTGCCCAAGGTCACACAGCTAATATGTGATACAGTCAAGATTCTAGGTCCTGAGGCTCTAGTACTATAGAGACTCCTATTAATAGATAACCTACTATGTGTTGGGCATTTTCTCCCTTAATGCTATAAAAACCTTGGGAAAACTGAAGCTCAGGGGGCTGACCCTGCCAAGCCAAACAGCCAGCAAATGGCAGAGCTGTAATTTGCACACAGCTCTGCCTGTTGCCAAAGTCCTGCCCAGTACACAATTAGGGCCCCATAGTGGGGAGAGACTCCGCGGGTTAGGTGACTCCCCCACTTCCACTTACTCAGAGTGGCAAGCAGGTGTCTGCTGAGCCCTGGACCTCTTCCCAGCTCCTTGCTGAGCTTCAGGGCTTATGTCTACGCCTGCTCTTGCTGCTAAGGGAACTATATTTACCTATGGAGGCCAAACTGAGTGGGATGGTGGAAAGAACCTGGGGTCTGGAGCTACATGTTGAGCTCCTACTGCCTCCCCCTCACGGAGCCTCATTTCTTTGTCTGGAAAATAGGAAAAATAATAATGACTCCTCAGTATAGAATTTATGAATTTATATCAAGGACCTAGGACTCTGTGGTACACAGAGAATGCTCAAGAAAGGTGTGATATTGTAGCATTTCTCTGCTTAGAACCTTTGATGACGTCTACACACAGCTTGTGAGATTTGACCTTCAATCTCTTCCATCACCTTCCTCCCCTACTCCCACAGAGTTCCAGCTACACTCCTCTTGTTTCTCTGAACAAGCCGGGCCCTTCTGTGCTATGAATTCTCCCATGAAATCATTTTGTCTTTCAACATAGATACATATGTAGATAATCTGCAGAAGGGCATAATCGAGGTGAAGTCATACCTGCTAGTCCCTTTTCAGCCTTGCTTTTTTTCTTTTGCTTGTCTCTTTCCTCTTTATGTATATATCCCTCTCTCATCTCCGTACCCATGTTACAACCGATATAGCTCTAGGTGTTCAAGCAATCATAAGCAAAATAGACACGCAGAGCATCTTCACACACAAACACACCCGCGCATATCCAGATGCCACTCACATACAGAGAGCTGGACCATTCTTTTACAGAATGGGATTATACGAGGCACCCTTTCTGTGTCTTGCTTTACTCATTCAAACACCACCACCCGTGGGAATCCCTCCAAGTCAGCCTCTGCAGCTCTAATTCATTCTTTTAATGGCAGCATCATTTTTCAAAGTGAGGAACTACTATAATTTCTTCATCCGGTCTTCTATTGACAGACGTTCACTTTATTTCCAATTTTTTTTTTCCCTCTGCTATAAGCAGTGCTGCAATAAACCTCCTTGTACATACATCCTTCTAACTGGAGATTTTATTTTGATGGAATAGATTCCCAGGAGGGGGATTGCTCAATTGAAGAGCCTATGTATTTTTTATTTTAGTCAATGTTGCCAGATTGCTTTCCAAAAGTGCTGTAACACTTTGCGTTTTCTCCAGCAATTCATGAGTGCTTTCCTACTGTTTCCCAGCATCCATTCCAGCAACAGGTGTTAGCATTATTTTTAATTTTTGCCTGTCTAATAGGGGCAAAGTGAAATCTCAGTTAATGTCCTATACAATAGTGAGTTTGTGCATATTGTTGTATGTTTGTGGGCCATTTAGATTTGTACTATGTCTTGCCTATTTTTATCCTTTGCCTAACTCCAGTTCTCCTTGTTCATTGCTTATCAGTTTGTAACAGCTCTTTGTATATATAGATATTAACATTTTGCTTGATATCTGTGTTGCAAATAGTTTTGTGCTTAAATCTTTTGTTTTTATATCAATGTTGTGAATATCTGTTGCCACAAAAGTAATTTTTATATAGTAAAATATGTCTTTCTTTAAAAATATGACTCTCTTGGTGTTTTTAAAAATGCTCTGAGATCACCCTTGTCATTTCCTACATTTTCTCCCAAGATATTTATTATTTTAATGTTGGGGGCTGTTAACTCTTTAATCCATCTGGGGTTTATTTATGTGTGTGATTGTAAGAGGAGGTTTCAACTTTCTTACAAAAGCTAGCTGGTTGTGCTGGCATGATTAATAAAACAGTTGCTCCTTTTCCAGCATAATTGAAATACCATCTCTGCCACATATTAAATTCTCATGAATACTTTGATCTAGTTCTGAGCTGTCTGTTCTGTTCCACTGGTCTATGTATCGCTTCCTCACCAGCACCATTCAGATTTGATTATAGGGGCCTTAATATGTTCTGATCTCTAATAAGCCACGTTCTTCCCCCATATTCTTCTCTTTCGCAGGATCTGGTTGTTCCCAGCTCTGCATTCTTCTACATGAACTTTGAGCTGGTTTTATTCAATGGTGCCTTATACCACCCCTGCATCCCAGGGCCTGAGATGGGGCTAGACATTCAGCAAGGGGGCAGGAGATGTTTGTTGAATATAGTTGATGCTCTCATACCTCCCCAG
The DNA here is from genome assembly GCF_028858775.2 of Pan troglodytes. Lineage (NCBI taxonomy): Eukaryota > Metazoa > Chordata > Mammalia > Primates > Hominidae > Pan > Pan troglodytes. Next base: position 38,726,950 of record NC_086016.1, read on the forward strand.
TGCCTCCTACCCCCCACCCCCAGGACTATAAGATATTAAATAGTATTCAAACCAAAGTTAATATGAAAGTGTGTACATAGCAGACAAATCTAACTGAATGGAGGAAGCTTCAGAGGCCTTTAAAGCAAAGAGAGAAGTCGCTCCTGTATTCAACACCTATTTATTGAGCACCTACCATATGCTAGACCTTATTCTAGGGCCTGGGGATATAGCAGAGGCCAAGGGAGACAAAAGTTCAATTTCAAGGTGTGATAATGGTAACGTGTTAATTATTTTTTGGTGAGATAATGATATTGTTGTTATGTTTAAAATAAAGAGCGCTCAGCCAAGTGTGGTGGCTCACGCCTATAATCTCAGCAGTTTGGGAGGCCATAGCAGGAGGATTGCCTGAGCGCAGGAGTTCAAGACCAGCCTGGGCAATACAATGAGACCCCATCTCTACAAAAATTACAAAAAAAAAAAAAGATATTAGCTGGGCACGGTAGCGTGTACCTCTAATCCCTGCTACTTGTGAGGCTGAGGCAAGAGGATTTCTTGATCCCAGGAGTTTGAGGCTGCAGTGAGCTGTGATCATGCCACTGCACTCCAGCCTGGGCAGTAGAGTGAGACTCTGTCTCTAAAGAATAAATAAAATAAAATGAAGAGTCTTTACCTTTAGAGATACTTCCTGAAATATTTACTGGTAAAACTATGTAAAGTCTGTAATTTGTTTCTAAATAACCTAAAACTGGGGGGGAAATGGATGAAAATATAGATGAAACACAATTGACCTTAAATTGGCAATTATGGAAACTCAGCAATGGGTAAATAGGGATTTATTATACAGGCAAGTATCCCTTAAACAAAAAGTGCTTGGGACCAGAAGTGTTTCAAATTCAGAGTTTTCGGATTTTGGAATATTTACATATGAGGTATCTTGGGGATGGGATCCAACTCAAAACATGAAATTCATTTATGTTTCATATATACCTTATAGACATAGCCCAAAGGTGTTGTTATGCAATATTTAAAATAATTTTGTGCATGAAACAAAGTTCACGTATTATGAGGTCAGGTGTGGAATTTTCCACTTCTGGCGTCCTGTTGGTGCTCAAAAAGTTTTGGATTTTGGAACATTTTGGATTTCAGATTTTCAGATCAAGAATGCTCCACATCTACTGTTTTCTCTACTTTTGTCTGTATTGGAAATATTCCATGATAAAAAAAAGTTTTAGAAACGCATACAGAGCTTATTATGTTCCAGGCATTGTTCTAATTGCCTTACGTCCATTCATTCATCAAATCTTCAAAACAGCCCTAGGAGGAGGGTATTATCATCCCAGTCTTAGAGATGAGAAAAGCGAGGCCCCATGAGATCCAGTCACTTGCCCAGGGTTGGTCTCAGTGAGTGAGTGGCAGAGCTCCCTGGCCCCATGGCCTTCCTCTCAAACACCATGTTCTACCATCTTTCCCATCTCCCACTTATTCTGGTGAGCCTGCAAATGGACAGCTAAATGAGATGTCTACTCATTTGCTCTCTACTGCCCAGGCTGGAGTGCAGTGGCATGATCACAGCTCACTGCAGCCTCAAACTCCTGGGATCAAGAAATCCTCTTGCCTCAGCCTCACGAGTAGCAGGGATTAGAGGTACACGCTACCGTGCCCAGCTAATATCTTTTTTTTTTTTAGATGGAGTCTCGTTCTGTTGCCCAGGCTGGAGTGTAGTGGTGCCATCCTGGCTCACTGCAACCTCTGACTCCCGGGTTCGAGTGATTCTCCTGCCTCAGCCTCCCGAGTAGCTGGGACTACAGGCACATGCCACCATGCCCAGCTAATTTTTTGTATTTTGGTAGAGAAGGGGTTTCACCGTGCCAGCCAGGATGATCTCCATCTTCTGACCTTGTGATCCACCTGCCTCGGCCTCCCAAAGTGCTGGGATTACAGGTGTGAGCCACCATGCCCGGCCAAGATGGGATTCTTTCATAAAGTAGGAAGGGCTATGAAAGATACAAAAGATACAAAACAAGGTTGTGGGAGAGAGAAAGGCTGGTTGTGGGAGAAGGTGAGACTGAGAGTGAAGAGGTGGTGTCCTCTTTTGGGTGAGTGATCAGAGAAGGCCCCTCCAAGGAGCTGAGACCTGCACAGACATCTGAGAGAGATGTTCAGACAGAGAGGCTGGCCAGTGCTGTCTCTGAGCTAGAACCAGAAAGGATCACAGTGGACAAGGATGAAACCTGTTTGGGCACAGCGGCAGGCCCCAGATCTCATTGCAGGCTGTTATGAGGTGTTTTTAGGTTCAAAAAAAAAGTGAACCAAGCCATCTCAGTAAGATCATAATGATTTATTGGATTTATAAGCTCTATGATCATTTAAATACATTTACCTACATTTTGTGGTGCTAAATTCATCTATAACAGAGGAGTAATTTAATTCTGAAGCCAAATTAACTGCTCTTTGCCTTCTTGCAAAGTCACCCACTCTTGATTTTTTTTGCATAACTTAATTCAATTTTTCTGCTCTTGCTACATTTTCTTCAGCTCCTACACATTTTTTGGGAGGTGGTTATAACGTTATTATCTTATTATTAGTCACTAACCAGGAATAATTCACTTTTCCAATTGATCTATGCTGCTTATAAAATGCCATATCAACTGGAAGCACAGTCTGGTTAGTGAGTTCTGAGAGCCAGTTTAGACAGACCACTTTGTGTGACAGGCTTGGCCCAGGCAATGATGACCTCTATGAGCTGAATTTACCTGTGGTCAAACGGTCCCAGTGTTGGAAGAGCATCCACAAGCCAGATTCTCAAGGGTGCGGCAGGGGTACCTGATTGTGTCCAACTCATGTTGTGTGCTGAATATTTTACACAGTTCCTGCTAGTTTGCGTTTGTCCTAAATAAATTTCTGACAATGTCAAGTTCAATGGATTCTCTGGATAAAACATCCCTGAGCACCATGTTTCCCTTGAAAGGATGCCCAGCTGCATATGCACATTTGTGGTGTAGCCTTCACACAAACACACTTATTTGGGTAAAGTAGAAGTGTGTATGTGGGAACTAATACATCCTTCTGCCATCGTGACTCAAGCCTGAGGAGTGTTAATTGTGGATGAGTGGGGTTTTGGGGCATAAGCAATTGCCTGGTTCACTTTATGGTAGAATCACCCCGAAGCTGTGTATTGGGAGGAGAGAATGAGGACGGAACATTAGGTGAACTAAAAGGAGAGGCTATAAACTGAAGCTTATTCTTTGGGTAAGAGCAAGCCAAATTTATTCATGAATGGGTGTTCCTGGCCTTTGCTTTCCTGCTGTCATCTAATCAGGTTTTCTTGATTCTTGACTAGGTTTTTGGAAGAACTTAGGGATACAGAATCAGAAAGAAAGGAGGAGAAAGAAATGAAGAAGAAGCCCTTTATTTAGGGTTCAGGAGAAGTTTTTCAGGGTGTTAGAGGAAAGGGTGGGAGAACCATAGGGGTGACGAGGGAGGCAAGAGGGCATAGAAATTTTAAGAGATATCGCTACAGATATCTCCAATCCGTAGAGTAACCTGGTGGGCTTTGCATGTGGCTTTGACCAGTCATTGGCCCTTCTGGGTCTCCTCATCTCCCCATCTCTCAGAACTTGGACCCCGGGAAGCCAAAGGGCCTTTCTAGTGCTCACATTCAGATGTCAAATGGCATCCTCAAACTATGCTTGGTCCAGGACTCTGGAGAGATCTGGATTCCTATTGACTCAGAAAATTACTCACTATTATTTTATCTGGTGTAAGCCACATCCCTCTTCTGTGCCTTGATTACTCTATTGGCTCATCAAGGACACTGAAATAAACACAGGGGACTCACAACGTGATATTCATGAAGTTGGGTTTCTTTTTTTCTTTTTTTGAGACAGAATCTTGCTTTGTTTCCCAGACTGGAGTGCAGTGGCGAGGTCATGGCTCACTGCAGCCTCAACCTTCCAGTGTCAAGTGGATCCTCCCTTCTCAACCTACCAACTAGCTGGAACTACAGGCACATACCACCACACTCGGCTCATTTTTAATTTTTTTTTTTTTTTTGTAGAGACAAGAGTTTTGCCATGTTGCCCAGGCTGGTCTCAAACTCCTGGGCTCAGGCTATCCTCCCACCTCGGCCTCTTGAACTGCTGGGATTATAGGCATGAGCCACCCCGCTCAAACCAAAGTTCTTTTAATAAAGGAATTCCGCAGTGCAGGGTAGACAGCTTCCTTCTATCTCTTGTATGTAAACTACCTCCTTTTCTTGCTCTCCTTTTCCCCTGACCCATTGTCTCCTTCTCTCCTCCTCAGGAGGCTGGATGGGGACACATACCATGAGTGACATCTTACCAGAGGGTGGCCATGAACTTCATCATGTTCCACAACTGTTAATGACCACTGGCGCTGGCCCTGCTGCTCTCTGAACTCCTCTCTATGGAACTGTGCCCCTTCTCTGGGAAGAGTCCTTGAAGCTCTACTGAGAATGAAACCTCTTCTTTCAGCTCATGTCAATCTTGGTATTTTCCCAACATGTTCAGATTCTGGCTTGGAGGTGCTATCTGTTGTTGACTTTGGACATAAACGAAGCTGTTATTTGCCTCTTTTGGTTTGTTATGTTGACAAGCTTTTGGGATTTGTTCTTTAAGATTCCCCACCCCTATTGTATGATGATAGGTGCTGGAACCAGACTGGTTGGGTTCAAATTTTTGCTGTCGCTAACTTGCTTTGTGAACACATGTCAGTTACTGAATCTCCCCGTGCCTCAGTTTTTTAAATATGTAAACAGGGAGTTCTCGTAGTACCCGTGGGTCTTAGTCAGTTATTGCTATAGAACCAACCACCCCCAGACTTAGTAACATCAACAACAACTATTGTTTTTTTCATTCATGCATCTGGAGGGAGGCTGGGGAGGAGGAGGCTTGGGTTTGGCTTATCTAGGTGGGGCTTGCTAGGCTTGGCTCTGAGCTGTGGATTAAACACAGGTCTTCTCCATTTGTCTTTCATCTTCTTTGGGCCACCGGCTACATAAGGCATGTTCTGATGGCAAAGAGGAGAATTAAAGGAGAAGTCCTATTGGCCAAAGCTGGTCAATGGGAGAGAGAAGGGTACGCCCCTAGGGAGAGACAGAGGGGAGTGAATTTTTGTTGAACAATTATCCTAACTATCACACTGTTGTGATAGTTAAATGATTTAATAACTTTAACAGGCTAATAACAGTACCTGGCATGGAGTAAGTATTCAATAAATAACAAACATTGGTAGTGATAATATCAGTACTAGTGGTAATATTAATATTGGCATTTTTAGTAGTATATGCACACCTCAGGTACTCTTTTCAAAATATACATTCACACTAAAGTGTAAATGTCTGCTGGTATAACACAGACCTCAAATGTGTATGTTTAACAGGAGCAGTTAAGCCAGAGGTGAAGGCATAAAGGTAGATTTTTGAGACTCAGTAAAATCTAATGATGAAGAAAGGGAGTTCTGGAGTAAGTCAAATTTGGATCAAAATGCAAACTCTGCCACTTATTTTGCTGAGTGACCATGGGCCAGTTTCTCACCCTCTCAGTGCCTCATAGGGTAGTGTGAATTTGATAAGCTCTTGTAAGCAAAGCAAGTCAGAAAGCACCTGGCCCATAGCAAAGTCAATAAACACCCATGGGTAAAAAGGTCAGGAGTGGAGGGAGGAGGCAGCAGAAGCCTCTCATAGAACCCCAAACCTTGCCAGAAGGTGGTGAGCTCACCTCTGTCCATGGGTCTTTCCAGTAAAGGTTCATTAAGCACCTACTATGAGCAGGCATATGCTATGGAACCACAGATTCACTTCTGCTCAATCCACTCATTTCCACAGTTAACTTGCCTCGTAGTTAATCTGGTGGCACGTGAGTTCTGCTGGATCTTAGATATGGTTATCAAAATTAAAATTAAAATGGCCACATGAGGTTTCTGTGGCAAAGCAAGTTTAAGAACCTGCACTAAACAGCCGAACAGGTTCTATGGCTGCGGGACTTCAAGCCTTGCCTAGGCTCCTGTGCCTGAGACTCTCCCAGAGAGCGATGTAGAAGGCAGGCTTCCAGACTTAAGTGACCACAGAACCCAAAAAACTGGAACCTGGCTTTGGGAAACAGTGCTATAGTTTCTTAGCATCTCTCCACCCCCATCCCTCCTTGCACTGGCAGCTGCTGGCATTCCTTCCCACCTTGCTGGTCCCCACAGCCCCATTCCTGGTCTCTCCCCTCCCTCAGGAAGTGCAGTAAGCTTTCCCAAGTTTGCATCCTTCACCCGGGTGGCACACTGTCCCCCACAGAGGATGAGGGGCTCTGTGCCTGCTATTTTCTGGTTTCTTTCTGTGAGATGTCTTCTTCCTCCCGTGCCTAGCGAATCCTGTTCATCCTCCATGCCTCTGCCCCTGCAGGCAGCCTCCTGCTGTCTTGGTCTGGGATCAAAGCTCCTTTTCAGATCCTCTTGGCCTCCACAGTGTCGCTGTCTCATACCTAATTACTGGTTGGCACCTGTGAGCTTCCTGCTGTCTCCTTCCCCTCCTATTTTGAGTGCTTCGAGGTGGGGGCAGCAGTGCAGCCCCATGGTTAAGCTTTCTTTCTTTCTTTTTTTTTTTTGACAGAATCTTGCTCTGTTGCCCAGGCTGGAGTGCAGTGGTGTGATCTCGGCTCACTACAACCTCCATCTCCAGGATTCAAGCGATTCTCCTGCCTCTCAGCCTCCTGAGTAGCTGGGATTACAGGTGTGTGCCACCATGCCCGGCTAATTTTTTTGTACTTTTAGTAGAGACGGGGTTTCACCATGTTGGTCAGCCTGGTTTCAAACTCCTGACCTCGTGATCCGCCCGCCTCGGCCTCCCAAAGTGCTGAGATTACAGGTATGAGCCACTGCACCTGGCCAACCCCATGGTTAAGCTTACATGACTGCAGGGGGCTTTAGATCCTGTGTGACTCTGGGCACCTGCATGTGCTTCAGTGTCCTGCTCTGTGAAATGGGAATAACAATTGTAGCACCTCATAGGATGCCATGTGGAGGGAGAAGCAGCCTTTGCCTCCATTTCCTGCTTTCCTTATGTGGGGAGGTGGCAGAATGAAATGGAATGGGCTCAGACCAGGAGCCCGTGTTTGAATGCCGCTGTGAGACAAAGGGCGAGTGACTTCACCTGCTGAAACCTCCGCTTCCTTCTCTGAATGACAGAATGCCTCCATTTCTATTTCTATTGCATGGGGTTGAATTAATAATCTGAGGCTATGCATCTATAGGAGCTGACAGAGTAGGTGCTTAATAAATATTTGTAAAGAAAATATAGACTTGCACTCAGCACCACAGACCTGCGACATGCAACCCACTGGGCTCCCTGAAAGCCTGAGTGGGGAGGCATTTAGAAGGCAGGTGAGTCTATTGCTTCATTTCACAGATGAGAAAACTGATGCCCAGAGACAGTCGGAACTCACCTAAGGGCACACAGCAAGTAGGGGTTAGTAGATCTTAGATAAGAGCCCAGGTCTTCCTGACTTTCAGTCCAGGGAGATTTCGGACTCTCTAGATGGGCCTCAAGACATCTTGGGTTTGGAGAGCATGTGGGGATAGTAAACCACAAAAAAGGCCAGGCACAGTGGCTCATGCCTGCAATCCCAGCACTTTGGGAGGCTGAGGCAGGAGGATCACTTGAGCCAGGAGTTGGAGGCCAGCTTAGGCAACAAAGTGAGACCCCCATCTCTACAAGACAAAAATGAAAAAAAAAATTAGCTGGGTGAGGTAGTGTGTGCATGTAGTCCCAGCTACCTGAGAGGCTGAGGCAGGAGGATCCCTTGAGCCCAGGGATATGAGGCTGTAGTGAGCTATGATTGCACCACTGCAATCCAGCCTGGGCAACATAGTGAGATCTTGTTTCAATCAATTATTCAATCAATGGATAAAACCACACAGATATCAAAAGAATGGGAGTATAACTATTTCTGACAATGCCTTACACTAACCGGCTTTAGTTTTAAAATGGTCAAATACATTCTTTTTTCCTTTTGAGACAGGGTCTCACTCTGTCACCCAGGCTGGAGTGCAATGGTGTGATCATAGCTCATTGCAGCCTCAACTTCCCAGGTTCAAGTGATCCTCCCACCTAAGCCTCCCAAGTAGCTAGGACTGCAGGCATGCACCACTACACCTGGCTAATTTATTTTTATTTTTGTAGAGATGGGGGTCTTGCTAATGCTGCCCAGGTTGGTCTCGAACTCCTGGCCTCAAGTGATCCTCCTGCCTCGGCCTCGCAAAGTGCTGAAATTACAGGTGTGAGCCACCATGCCTGGCCTAATTTCTTCAATGTTCCAATTGTCTTGAGATCTGCAGTCTCCCCTTTGCTTCCAGTTTAGCCTGAGCATGATTTGAGGGTCACTTGCCTCCAGATGCAAGTGTCCGGCAGGCACCCCCTACCCTGTGGCACAGTCCAGTGCGGACAGCTCTTCTGGGCTTGGGCCTGCCCCTCTTGGCCAGGTGTGGTGGTGAAGGGAGGTGGAGACAAGCCACGTTCCCTGGGCCCTTCCCTGGATGGGACACAATGCTCTGTGCTTGCCCCCACACCAGCCAGAGGTCAAGGGGGCTCTCTTGGGGTCTGAGTCCCAGGATCACCATGCACCAAGCCATATGACTGTGGGAAAGCCACCTGCTCCCAGGCCTCAGTTTGCTCATCTGTGAAATGGAAGGGATGCTGGCATTTCCATCAGCAGTGTTGCAGGGATAGGATAGAAGAAGATAAGCATTTGGGGCACTTAGCAGAGCACATGGTAATCACAGTCATCAGTATTGTTTCCTTTAATTACAATTCCTAAAATCAGGGATCCAAGGGACCTCAAAGACACACCCAACGTCTTTGGCCTCAAACTGGGAACGGTTGTGTTACCCCTTTCTCTCACTCTCATGGGCCCCCTGGCTCATCTCCATGCTGGGGCATTCTCTGGGCATTGCGAAGGGCATGACATTACTCCCTGGCATTTGCAAAGTTGTTTGGCATGGGTGCGGCATTTCACTGTGTACAAGCCCCTTCCTCTGCCCGGTCCATACCTACCCCTCACGTACCTCTAGCGCTTTACAGTTTATACGTCATACAGCATCTGCTGGGCTTAGGATGCGGACCCATGGTTTACAGAGCACACGGAGGCCCGGAGAGCCACAGGGAGCCCGGGGAGCCATGCGGGCCCCAGGCTTTGCCTCTGGGCGGCCCCACGGGTGGTGGTGCGATTCTGGCTCGGCTCCAGTCCCCTCGGGCTCTACCTTCTTGTGCTCCCTCTGTGTCCTACGGAAGATGAAGTCTTCCTGAACGAGGCTGGGGAATGCTGCCACTGTTCAATGAGCTAATGGTGAAATTGGAAACTCAAGGGCTGGAGGCAGAGAAAAAAAAAAAAGACAAGCTTTGATTCACAGGCAGGAGAATGAGTGAATGGGGAAAATTCATCCTGCGGTCATCAGAGGAAATGCCTGGGTGGCACGTCCCTCGTCCTTCGAGCAAAGTCTCTCCCGGAGAGGGGAAGGTCATGCAGGTGGCAAGCTCAGTGCCCGGCGGCGGCTGAAGCTGGGACAGGGAGGCGAAGGAGTGGGCTTGGGGCACACAGACCTGGGCTCCAATCCCAGCGCTGCTGCAATAGCCACCGTGCCACCCTCACCTGGGAAGCAGGGTGATGGTGGGTGTTACCTCAGGGGTCCCCTAAGCAGAGTAAGTTAGCTGGTAGAAGATGGGCACAAAATAGATGCTCACAAAATAAAAACCCCTGGAAGCTTCTCTAGTAGGCCAAAGTGGAGACAATCTACTGTCTCTTTAGAAGAGGGGTTAAAATCTGTCAGCTGCCTCCACTGGTCCTGAGTGAGTGATTGAGCCATTCCGACAGCCTCGGGTCTGATTTCTGGTGTTGGGGTAGTCAGCTGGAGTCATGACAAGGTTTCTAGAGGTAATCACTCACATTACATTTAGAATGAGCCGCTGGGCCCATGAGATGAGCCACTGGGCCCGAGAGAGAGAGGGAAAGGGTAACACAACAATTCCCAGTTTGAGGTCAAACACCCTGGGTATGTCTTTGACGTCCCTTGGATCCCTGATTTTAGGAGTTGCAATTAAAGGAAACAATACTGGTGACTGTGATTACCATGTGCTCCGCTTTGGTTTTAAAATGGTCAGATACATTCTTTTTTCCTTTTGAGACAGGGTCTCACTCTGTCACCCAGGCTGGAGTGCAATGGTGTGATCATAGCTCACTGCAGCCTCAACCTCCCAGGCTCAAGCGATCCTCCCACCTCAGCCTCCCAGGTAGCTAGGACTACAGGCATGTGCCACTATACCTGGCTAATTTATTTTTATTTTTGTAGAGATGGGGGTCTTGCTAATGCTGCTCAGGTTGGTCTCGAAGTCCTGGCCTCAAGTGATCCTCCTGCCTCGGCCTCACAATGCTTTATCTCCTTCTGTCCTATCCCTGCAACACTGCTGACAGAAATGCCAGCATCCCTTCCATTTGACAGGTGAGCAAACCGAGGCCTGGGAGCAGTTGGCTTTCCCAAGGTCACATGGCTTAAGGCACAGTGATCCCGGGACTCAGACCCGAAGGGAGCTCCCTTAGCCTCTAGGTAATCACACACATGTCTAGCAGGTCACCACAGGCATTCTCACATGGTCTTTTTCATTTCTTCACATGGACTCATTGAGCTGGGTGTTATGATCGCTGCAGGTGAGGACGCAGGGATCTGTGGGACAGAGACTTGTCCCGGGTCACACGGCTTGCAGATGACAGCGCTTGGCCTCCAGTCTGGAGCTCCTGCCTCCAGCTCCTCGGTGCCTTCTCATACTCCATCTTAATTTGGGAGGAAATGGAATCACCTGGGAGAAGTGGAGGAATGAAATTAGAATGTTAGCAGGAGAATGTTGTTGTGCCTTGAACAGTTTTAGAATTTCCTCCCAGATCCTTCAGACCAGTGAACTCACCTGCAGACACACTTTGTGATAGGAAGGCAATAGGCTGCAACAAGAAAGTCTCCAACTCACCCGTTTTTTTGTTTAAACTTCAGTTTCCCAAATTAATAGAGGCTTCCTCTGTGTGCTAGGAGGATGCCAAGCAAGCTTCCCAGCCTGGAACTGGGAGATAATAGTAATTAATGGAGCCAGTTTGTGTGAGGAACCTCAGCTTGTGAGGTAAACAGGAAAAGATTCTGTTCTGTTTTATTATTTTTTTCTAATAACTGCTCCCCTGTGCTCTGCTGAGCTTTGTTTTTCTTGCTGGGTAGCTAGCTGGTTTCCTCTAGGACACTTCATTCTATAACTTTCCAGTCACTTTTAGTTATTAAAAATAACAATCTCATTTTGGTTACTAAGACTCAATCCTGTTCATTTCGAAATGGCAATCTCATATGAAACTGGGAGCTTCCCTCTGGGGTATGTGTGTGTGCCTGTGCCTGTGTGGGCATGTTTATATGTGTATGTGTGCCCGTATGTGTGGGTAGTGTGTGCATGTACATGTGTGCATGCATGTGTGTGTCCATGTGTGTGCATGTGTGTGTGGGCATGTACATATGTGTATGTGTGCCTGTGCATGTGTGGGCAGTGTGTGCATGTACATGTGTGCATGCATGTGTGTGTGCGTGCATGTGTGCGTATGGGCATGTACATATGCATATGTGTACATATGTTTGTGTGGGCGCATGTGCATGTACGTGTGTGCATGCATGTGTGCATGTGTATGTGTGTGTACATATGTGTATGTGTGCATGTGCTTGTGTAGGCAGTGTGTGCTTAGGTATATGCACGTGTGAGCAGTGTATGCATGTATACGTGTGCAAGCATGTGCGGTTCTTGGGATCTTGGAAAATGCAGCTCTGGCTCAAATTCTCCCTTTTTATCCCAATTATCTGAGGCAAGTGGGACAGCTCTGGCTCCCAGAGCCCCTGATCTTGATAGCAAGGTGGACCTTGGCTTAAGTCCATACCACCTACTGTGATGTCCACCCAAGCCACAGGAAACCTGTGAGTCCTTGCCACACCAGACAGTGGCCACCCTCCCCTCTGCCCTGCCATCTCCACTGTTGCTTTCGCCATGCACCATGGGGTTGTTGAAACCTGGTGGCTCAGGGTGCATTGCAGGCTTAATGGCTCAGAGTGGTTGGAGACGTGCTCATGGTGCCTGACCTGGGGAGGGGCAGGTGAGATTAGGTGTCAGGCGCTCCTGGTCTCATAGAAAGACAGCAGGGCACTCTGCCTGCTTCCCTCAACACCTCTCTTGCATCTCTCCCTGGTAAATGCTGCCCTATCGTTTGGTGTCTCTTGTCGCTGGAGCTATAGAAAATCCTAGGACTCCAAGAATGACACCTTCTTTGAGATGGCTCTGGAGGATTTAGTAACTTTGTTCTTCCCAGTGAAATTTTGGAGCCCCTTCAGAGCCCTTTAAGAGGGAAGCTGGGGTGGGAGGAGCCCCCAGGACCTCCTGGCATCCTGTTACACGCAGTCCTATTCACAGAGCCCCCGGACAGTGCCTTCTCAGGACACTCACAGCAGGTTTCATTATCCTCATTTTACAGATGAGGAAACGAAGGCTCAGACACAAAAGAACTTGTCCAAGTTTACATGGGCAGCTAGTGGCAGAATCGGGATTTGGATCTGGGTCTGCTTGTCTTCAGAGACCCAGGAGTCACGGACGTTTGTTATTTAGGGTCACCCAGAGTCTATTCCTCCTTCTTCTGGTTCCAGCACCCTAATGTCTTTTAGAGCCATCGCTTCTTCCTCATCGGGTGCAGTCTTGGGGCCCAATCCATTAAGGCTTCCTGCCCTCCCTTAGACACTGACCCAAACTGAGCTCATCAGACCCTCTGTCCTGGACCCTGAGCCAGGAACAGACAGCAACAGGGACAAGCACCCCATCCCCAAAGAGAGAGAAGCAAACAGCACAGAGCAGTCATTCCAGCCCTGGACCGACGAGGCCATCGAGTAGCTCCAGCTTCCCAGGCTTGGGAGCTGCTGCAGTTCCTGCCCATTTTCAGATCCTGGTTTTCAGATCCCACGCGGTGGACTAGCCAATATCCTCCAAATAAACCCCCCCACCCCTATTTTATCTATCTATCTCTTTATTTATTTATTTATTTATTTATTTATTTATTTATTTATTTATAGATGGGAAGTTTTGCTCTATTGCCCAGGCTGGAGTGCAGTGACGTGATCATAGCTCACTCCTACCTCAAACTCCTGGGCTCAAGCAATCTTCCTGCCTCAGCCCTCCTGAGTAGCTGGGACTACAAGCATGCACCACCATAGCCAGCTAATTAAAAAACTTTTTTTTTTTAATGTTGCCCAGGCTGGCCTTGAATTCCTGGCCTCAAGTGATCCTCCCACCTCGGCCTCCCAAATTGTTGGGATTACAGGTGTGAGCCACCGCACCCGGCCTCCCCATTTTATTTGCTTTAGTCAGCCACAGTTGGTTTCCATTGTTTGTAATCAAATAATCCTCTCCGGTACCCTAAGCATGGTGTTGGGGGACCCTGCTCTTTGCCTGCTGGGAACCCCTTTGTTCTCTGTGTATTGATGAATTATGACATTTAAGGCACTTAGAACAGGGCCTGGTTCTCAACAAATGACTCTGCCATTCTTATTACTGTTCTCGTCTTGGGCTCCAGTTCATCTCGGGGTCCAGGCTGGGGTGTGTGGCCAGGTCTGGCCCTCCCAGGCCTTGGGGCTGTTGGGATCCCCGTGAAGCCTGAGCTGACAGGTCTTTGTTCGGTTCCTACCAGGCAGATGCTCGTGCGGCGTCAGATGGGCGCTCACCACAGCTGGCATTAATTGACCATGTGACCAGCTGGCAGCTGCTGCCTGTGCTGTGTTCCAGGGTCCCCAGCCAGGAAGGGCTGGACTCGCCATCCTCCCCAACTGGTGTTATGAAGTATGACGATCGTTATCGTTCTGAGCACCTACTATGTGCCCGGCCCTTTAACGATAGTAAGGGCAATCCTAATCATAAAAGCCACAGCATCGAACATTGTCATTGTTTGTTTTTCCCAGCATTCTTATGGGGAGGCTTGTGCCCATTTTATGGACGAGTAAATTGAGGCCGAGGGACGTTGCTGGGAAAACATGGAAGGTGCTTGGGTTCCACTTGGTGTCTCAACTTCAACAGTGGCACTGGCTGGTTTCTTTAGATTTACTTCAAGGTAAACACGAAAGTATTTGATTTTCCAAGACAGCACAGCTTGATCGACATGAGAAACACACACAGTCCTCCTATTAATATGGCTTTGATCGTGCTCTTTACAAAATATTCCTGACTCTATTATATTACAGGGCCTTCACTTCCTCCTCCCTGTGTCATGTCTAGATCCTTGGGGACAAATGGGAACATCCTCACGCATGCTGGCTACACATCAATAACTCCCAGATTTCTGGTTTTTCGTTTGTTTGTGTTTTTTGTTTGTTTGTTTGTTTTTGTTTTTTTGAGACAGAGTTTCATTCTTGTCTCTCAAACTGGAGTGCAATGGTGCAATCTCAGGTCACTGCCACCTCTGCCTCCCGGGTTCAAGTGATTCTCCTGCCTCAGCCCTCCAAGTAGTAGGATTACAGGCATGGGCCACCATGCCTGGCTAATTTTTGTATTGTTAGTAGAGATGGGGTTTCACCATGTTGGCCAGGCTGGTTTTGAACTCCTAACCTCAAATGATCCGACCGCCTCGGCCTCTCAAAGTGCTGGGATTACAGGCATGAGCCACTGTGCCCTGCCAACTCCCAGATTTCTATCTCCAGTACAGCTGGCTTCTGCATCCTAGACTGGCTTCTCCAACAGCCTTCTTGACACCTCACAGGGATGGCTGGAAGACACCTCAAGCCCCACACATCCATACTCTTGGGCTCCCTCACTCCCCAAGCCTGCTTCTCAAGCAACTTCCTTCACCTCACAGGCTGGCAACTCCATCCTCCTCATGCTCAGTCCAAAGCCCTGCAGTCATCCCTGGCTTCCTCTCTTTCTCTCTTGCCCACATCTCTTCCATTTGGAAATCATGCATGGGTCAGGAATTGATCCCCTCTTTCCCTTCTACCACCTCCACCCTCGTCTGAGCCACCATCCTTTCTTGCCTGGATTACCCCATTATCTTCCTACCCTGCTCCCAGCTCCTACACTGGCCCCACCTTCATCCCTCCCCAACACAGAGACTGGATGATCCTTTGAAGACAGGAGTCAGACTGTGTCCCCTATCTGCTCAAGCCTAGGTTGTGACTTCCATTTTGCTCAGAGTAAAAGCCAAAGGTGTAAGGGCCCCCAGGACCCTCCTGATCTGGACTCAGGTCCCACAGCTCTCTTCTGCCTGCTCTGCTCAGCCACACTGGTCCCTTGCAGTCACCCCCCACGCCAGGCTGGCTCTTGCCACAGGGCCTTTGCACCAGCCGCTCCCTCCTCCCTCTTGCTACGCACGTGGCTCACTTCCTTATCTCCCGCGAGTCTGCTCAGTGAGCTTCTTCTTCCCTGACCACACTAAGGTTGAATTGTCCACACCTCACACCCCATTCCCCTCCTCTCCCTCATGCTGTCCCTCATACTTTTTCTTTGTTTCATACCAAGTATCACCTTCTGATACCCTTATTGAAGGATTTCACTTAAGTATCTACTTTAGGAGAATTTGCTGAAGGCGATTTATGATTGCTGGGTTTTGTCTGACTTATATCAGCTCCCCCAGGGTGAAACTCTTTGCCTGTTTTGTTCCCCACATGTCACAAGCTTCTGGAGCACTGCCTTGCACGCAGTGGACACCCTGTGGATGAATCCCCAGTAGTTTTCCTTGGATCCTCAAATTTCTCCCTGACACTGGAGCCACAGAGCGTCATTTCATGCCCTTGTACACAGTATCATTAAAGTCTGCAGAAAACAAAAATGACCCTGCAGTGTAAGCTGTTGGCTCGGCTGCTGTTCTCACCTTTGGGCTCCACCCATGCCAAAGCCCTTATAGGCTCCTGCTCTGTCACACCTCAGGGCCTTTGCACATGCTGTGCCTCTTTCTGCCCAGTGGACTCTTGGGTGTCATTCAAAGCCCTGCTAAGGTGTTGCCTCTTCCCTGAGGCCCTCCAGGACACTCCCACCCTCCTCAGTCCTGGGAAACACTTAATCCCTTCTTCCTTTCCTGCAGTGACATACCTATGGCATTTCTCAGTGTATGGGTCCCAGTGTCCCCCTGGGTCATGGCTCTGTGTCCATTGCACCATCAGACTGTGAGCTCCTTGAGGGCAGAGGCTTGGCTCTTGCTCTGTATCCTGAGCCTGGGGCTTGGCACAGGGCAGGTGCCCAGTCAGTGTTTGTTGGGGAGGACAGAGTAAATCTGACACAAGCCAGGAGAGAACAAAGACAGTTGTGAAGACCCTTTCAAGGTCACTGGCTGGCGGGGAATGAACACTGTCTTATTATTTGATCATTTATTTATACTCTATTTTCAAATAGGATTTGAGACAGGCTGAGATGAAAAGCATAGATATGGCAAAAATGAAGCCCTGCTTCTTGAGTGCCTCCTCCTCCTCCTCCTGGCTCTTCCTCCCTGGCTATAAACATGCCCCAGACTGTGTCTTCTTAAAAAGAAGTGCCCTAAATCCTCCAGCAGCTCTATGGCCCTCTGCAGCCCAGGCTTTCAAACCAGGCCTGCAGCCATTGTCTATGCTCAGACCCACTTTCTGAAGCTGGAGTCATCTTATTTCTGCCCCATCCCCCCAGTAAACCCATCTTAGCCGGGGCACCGGGTACTTCTATGTTACTAATACAATGGACACATTCAGATCTAAGTCACTGGAGTTCTGGGTAGCCTTGGGCATTTTAACCCCTCTTCCCTTCTCCAACCCCCTGTTTCCCTTGGCTGATGTGACGCCACACTCTTGGGGTCCCTACCAACTCTCTGTTTTCTCCTTCCCACCTCCTGTCCTCTGCTCATCCCATAAACATCTATGAGCCTCGGGACTCCCTCCCTGATCCCTTCTCTAGTCACCCTACACACTTTTCCTGAGCAATTCTCTTTTCATTCTGCAGTTACCACCAGGACTAGTTTGGGTAATTCTAGAAACAGATAAACCCCCAAAGCTCAGTGGCTTAACACAGTACAAATTTCTCTCTCCCTCACACAAAGTCCATTCAGTAGCAAGAAGAGAGAAGGGGGCTTGGCTCCCTCTGGTCATCAAGGGATACAGGCTCAATTCACTTGGCCGTCATTGACCCTGAATCTGTGCGCACATTGGACAAGAGCAGGGTTGGGGGAGCCTGTCCACTTACCATCCTATCACCGGCGGATAGTCACCCTACCTCTCTGAGCATCCTTTTCTTCATCTGTCCAGAGGAAGAGCATGCCTCCCACCTTGAGACTCTGTTGTGAGGCCCCATGAGAGCACAGACAAATGATGATGCTGACAAGGGAGTTCTAGGTGGGCAGGGACAGTCTTCTTTCTCTCACATTTCCTGAGCCAGGAAACACCTGCCAGTTGGCTGAACCCAGGAGTTGGAGATGTGGCTAGAAGGAGACGGAATCAGGCCCCATCGCAAGCCATGTTCTCAGGGAGGCCTTGCTGCTGGGGACTGTGCGGGGACATCCCGGCCAGAAGGCAGCTGTGTGACTGGATCCTCCTACATAAATTCGTGGCCAGAGCATGGGAACTCACCCAGAGAACTGACTCAGCCTTCTGGCTGGCTCTCAGAGCCTGTGCTGGGGCTGCAGCAGGGCTGATGGTCAAATCCATCACCCACAGTCAACTGCATGACAGTGGGCATATGTCACCAGCTCTCAAAGCCAGACATGCTGGATCCTCTGTCCTCTTCAAAGGGAAGGAAGACTGACATTGATTGAGCACCTACTGTGTGCCAGACATTCTCTTAAGTGCTTTACATCTACCATTGTGTAAGTCTCACAGTAGCCCAGGAAGTGGGCGGCGGTCATCGTTCCTATCTCACAGGTTAGGAAACCAAGACTTAGGAAGCTTAAGATTTCAAAATTTCAATAAAAGCACAACAAGAAAGAGGAAGCCCAAAGCATGCATACTTCAAACGCCCAGTGGCTTATTTTTGAGCTCTCTCTTGACCCACTTCTTTAACTCTCCTAAGACCATATCACAGAAAGGAAGGAGGCAGGGCCTGGGAATTGGAACACCTGGGCTCACAGTCCAGAGCCAGCACTTACTAAACGAGTCATGTTGTGCAAACAAACCACTGTAACCTCTTGAAGACTCAGTTTTCTCATCTGTCGAATGGTCGTAATCACGCTGCTCTCACAATGTCAAGGGAGAGGAATTCATAAACTGCCAAGAGCTCGACATTTTCTTTCCTTCCTTTTTTTTTTTTTTTTTTTTGATGGAGTTTTGCTCTTGTTGCCCAGGCTAGAGTGCAATGGCACAATCTCAGCTCACCACAACCTCTACCTCCCAGGTTCAAGTGATTCTCCTGCCTCAGCCTCCCGAGTAGCTGGGATTACAGGCATGCGCCACCACACCTGGCTAATTTTGTATTTTTAGTAGAGATGGGGTCTTGACATGTTGACCAGGCTGGACTTGAACTCCCATCATCAGGTGATCTGCCCGCCTCGGCCTCCCAAAGTGCCAGGGTTACAGAGGTGAGTCTCACTCTGTCACCCAGACGAGAGTGCAGTGGTGCCATCATGACCCATTGCCACACTCAACTTACCAGGCTCAAGAGATCCCACCACCTTGGCCTCCTGAGTAGCTGGGACTACAGGTGTGCACCACCATGCCCCGCTAATTTTTGAATTTTAATTTTTTTGTAGAGACAGTGTCTTGCTACATTGCCCAGCCTGGTCTCAAACTCCTGGGCTCAAATGATACTCCTGCCTTGGCCTCCCAAAGTGCTGAGAGACCCCCTTCTTTCCTCTTGCTACTGAATGGACTTTATGTAAGGGAGAGAGGAATTTGTACTGCGTTAAGCCACTGAGCTTTGGGGGTTTATCTGTTTCTAGAATTACCCAAACTAGTCCTGGCGGTAACTGCAATCATGGGCATGAAAAGAGAATTGCTCAGGAAAAGTGTGTTGGGTGAGTAGAGAAGGGGTGAGGAAAGGAGTCCCAAGGCTCGCAGATGTTTATGGGATGAGCAGAGGATGGGAGGTGGGAGGGAGAAAACAGAGAGGTGGAAGGGACCTCAAGAGTGTGGTGTCCAGGAGAAGCAAAGAGTCCAGGAGCCACTGCACCTGGCCAGCATTTTCTCTGTTTAAGCTGCTGCAATCTCCCACTCAGATACTCCTTAGGGGTCTTCTACGGCTTAATCTGTTCTGAAGCCTCTTCTCTGCACAGCAGCCAAGGAAGTTTTTGAAACAGAAATCAGATCACAGTACTTCCTTGCTTGAAACCCTTAAATGGGTTCACATGCATTCCTGACACCTTGTGTGAGCAAGCTCTCCCTATGTCTTGCCACCTGACCCTGTCCCTTAGCTTCTTTTCAGCCCCTGGCCACCTTTTCATCTTTTTGTCACCCTGTGCTTTTTTTTTTTTTTTTTTTTTGAGATGGAGTCTCGCACTGTTACCTGGGCTGGAGTACAATGGCACGATCTCGGCTCACTGCAACCTCCGCCTCCCAGATTCAAGTGATTCTCCTGCCTCAGTCTCCTGAGTAGCTGGGGTTGCAGGCGCCCACCACCACGCCTGGCTAATTTTTTATATTTTTAGTAGAGATGAGGTTTCACTATGTTGGCCAGGCTGGTCTCGAACTCCTGACCTCGTGATCCGCCCACCTCGATCTCCCAAAGTGCTGGGATTACAGGTGGGAGCCACCGCGCCTGGCCCACTCTGTGATTTTTCTTGTTCCAAGGCCTATGCACATGCTTTCTACTCTGCTTGGAACATACCTCTCTCATGCTCTTCAACTGGGCAACACCTGTTTCTGCTTCAGATTGCATGAGAAATATCATTTTCTCAGAAATGCATCTTTCTGCTCCTCTAAATTAGGTTCCCTGGGTTTCCCTCCCACAGCATGCCATCTCTTTCACTCTGCATAATTTGCCATTGCATTTTTACTTGTTTGCTTTTTAATGTCTGTCTCCCTCTTAGAATGTAAGCTCCGTGAGGGCAGGCACCATGTCTGCTCTGCTCACTGTCAAGTCCCCATCCCCAGCACAGTGCCTGGCACCAAAAGGGCACTCAACACTTTTAGTGGAACAAGCAGAGGTGTTTGCTGCTGTTTCCCCAGCATGCCTCATCCTGCCATTCCATTCTTGTGCTAGAAAGGGTGCAGCCCCAGGATCCAGTGTGTAGGAAGGAGAAGTGCCCTCGTGAGGGCCCCTCCTGTATTCCCAGGCCCCAAGGAGGTGCAGGAGGAGGGAGAGCCTCTTGCACCACCCCTCTGGTTCCAGAAGAGCAGCCGGCCTATCTCCCTCGCCTGCCACAGTCCCAACTTCCCCTAGACAACACCGAGGCCACCTCTGCAAAACTGGGCCCCAGATGACAAGGTTCTCCTCTCACCGGGACCACTGGGACACAGCGCAACAACTGACCTATATTAATCACAAGTGCTATTCGCCGTCTTGGTCCCCTCCCAGCCAGCATCAAATCCCACCCTGCACAAGCACTTCCATCTATCCAAGGACGTTGTAAAAATAAAATGATCACAACCTGGCCCTCGGGGAGCCTCAGCCTTACAGTGTGTCCTGCTCCGAGGCGGACAACATTCACAACCCAGTTTGAGGAGGAGAAGCAGAGAGAAGGAGGTAAAAAGGAGGGAGGAATTTGTGGAGGGGCAGGGGGTAAGGCAGATACTCAAGAACTTGAAGGCATGAGGGCAGATGAGATGAGAAAGAGAGGGACAAAGTGGCAAAGGAGAGGAATGAGAGCAACACACGGAGAGAAGACAAATTAGCAAAAGAGCCCAGGGGAGATATTAGGGAGCGGGACGAGAATTCTAACAAGAACAGTGGAAGCCTTATAAAGAACATTAAAGAGTCCTGGAAGGAAATTCGTTAAAAGGAGAAGAATGGGATGAAAGGAAGAAAATAAATGAAAAGCAAATAAAACTGATTCTTCTGCCTGCCCCCTAAATGAGATTGTGCTGTTTGCTGAAAATAGCAGCAGAGGAAGTGAAACAACCCAGGAATATACCAAGGCTGAAGGCTGGAGAGTTGGGAAGGAAGGGCTGACGGGTAAGACAGAAAGCAATTCAAGGCACCACCCAAGTGACAGCTGGGGACGGGGGCGGTTGGATGACGACTGGACCGGCCCTTGAAAACTGGTTGGTGTTCTTGCCTTGGGCCAGGCATGTCCAGCCCTCAGAGGCCCGGCTTTGAGGCAAGTTCTTTTCCAGACTCCACGCCTGCCCTGCCCTGCCCTGCCCTGCCCTGCCCTGCCCTGCCCTGCCCTGCCCTGCCCTGCTGGGAGTTTTCAGTCCTAGGAGGGTGGCTGCTGGTTGCTAAGGAGCAAACTGTTCCCCTAAGGCCCAGGTCAAACCCATTGACTCCATTGTCTCTCTTCTTCTACTGTGCCCTCAGAGGCTCTTGGACAGCCAAGGGTTCTGTCTGGGAATGTATAGTCTCTCCCGGGTCCATCCTAGAGATGCACATTTGGACATTTTGTCTCCAAATGTGCAGTAAAAAAAAACTCAGTGCACTCAAAATTGCCATCCCTCTGTCTCCCTTCACTAATTCACTATTCAACAAGGTTTCACTGAGCACTTAGTATGTGCCAGGACTCCAGTGAATAAGACAAAGTCCCTGACCTGCAACACTTAGAGTTCTTCTTTCCTCCCATCTTTGCCTCCTTCCTTCTTTTTGGCTCATATTCACCCCTCCAGTGTATCAGTTATTCTTGCTGCATTGCAAACCACCCCAGACTTACTGGGTGCAAACCAACACCAATCATTTGTGATTACATCTCTCATGCATGGGGGGTTGACTGAGCTCAGCCATGTAGTTCTCGCCAGGGTCTTTCACTCAGTCACAGTTAGATGGGGGCTGAGGGCTACGGGCTGGGGCTGAAGCTGGTTTGAAGGCCTCCTCCCTCATGTGTCTGGTGGCTGGGAGCTCACCTGGAGCTGGCAGCTGAAACTCCTATGTGCCCATCACCATGTGTTCTGGGCTCCCTTACTGCATGGTGACTGGGTTCTAAGGGGCTGTGGTGCCTTTTCTGACCTACTGTCCGAAGTCACATAGCGTCGCTGCAGTTGTATTCTCTTGGGAGTACTGCTCTGCTCTCAGGAAGTCATAGAGATCCATCCAGGTTGAAGGGGAGGGGACACAGACCCCACCTCTTGATGGAGGAGTGGCAGGGTCACTTGCAGGATGAGTATGTGGGAGCATCTTTGGAAAATACCATCTGCCGCAATTTGCCTTCTGGCCACAGCTATTCACGATGATTCATACCCACCCCTATTATGAGCTGAACTCTGTCTCCCCAAAAATTCATATGTTGAAGCCCTAATCCCAGTACCTTAGAATGTGACTGTATTTGAAGACAGGTTCATTAAAGAGGTGATTAAATGACAATGAGGTCATTATCATGGGCCCTAATCCAATATGACTGTTGTCCTTATTAAAAAAGACTGGGACACAGACACACACAGAAGCAAGACTGTGGGAAGACACAGGGAGGAAGCAGCTGACTCTAAGCCAGAGAGAGACCTCAGAAGAAACCAACCCTGCTGACACCTTGATCTTGGACTTCCAGCCTCCAGAACAGCAAGAGAATAAATTCCTGTTGGTTTAGCCACCAGGCTGTAGAATTTTGCTATGGCAGTCCTAGCAGAGGAATACATGCCCCACCTGCAAAACCTATTCATTCCTTTCCCTTGAGATCTGTATGGCAGCCGCTCAAAGGCCAGGAGCCAGCCAGGGGCAGGTGGGAATGCATCTCCTCAGGTGGCGTTTCTTGGGTACAGCTCCTTGAGTGCCACTTCATTCAATAGGAAGACCTGTGAGCTAAAGAAATGAGTTATCTGCCCTCCCCCTCCTACTCCACAATGGTGGTTCAGGCATAGGAAAACTATTAACACCATAGGCACCCCCAAACTAAAAGTGGAGGAGCAGGAGACACACAGGGAGTCACTGGCCCAGAGCAATTCTGAAATCCATCCTGCTCAAGTCCCATCCTTCCTTCAGGACTTGATGAAATCCCTGCTGGCTCCATGTGCAGAGAAGCAGCAGGATTCATCAGCAAGAGTGCAGGCTTTGAGGCCAAATAGTCCTGTGTTCAAATCCTGCTCTGTCAATAAGAGAAGCTAAAAAATGAACTATTATGGCACATATTGCCAGTTCCTGGAATAGTCCTCAGTCCAACTGCCTGGGAAAGATTCCCCACATGGCTCCTGACTCTGGCCTCTTGGTTCTTTCCTCTGGACCACCCTTGGGTTTCTGTAAGAAATGTCCAGTGTTTGCAGCTGAGCAGTTTTTCTTAACCTGCTTTCTGCCCATGGAGATTTTATGGTCCAAAATCTCCCTTTTCATTTGGTGCCCTCTCTAACCCTTTAATTCAAAGCCAAAACAGGCCCTTTAAAAATTGTGTAGGTTTCTTATCTTATGAGTCAATTTATAATCCCTTCCATTAGACAAAAGCCATATCCACAAATCTCTTTTTCACCTTGGGCTCTTGGCAAGGCTGCCTTTATGATTCTTAGAAGCTCTATTATTTAACAGAAAGGGTCTTCAACATATGCTGTTAAGATCCTTAGAAGGCCTTTGTCTGCTTGAAAAGGTCTATGAGGTACCACCTTAAATCTTTCTAAGGTCTTAATAAAAGGCTTTATAGTTATGTCCTTGGATTCATCTTTAAACTATTTTCCTATTAATGACCCTGGCTTTAATCTTTGCCTGGAAGTCATTTCTTATTTTGGGAAGGAAGAAAGTTTTCAAGCCAAGGAAGTCTTGGTTCCTTTATATTTAATAGTTCATTTTTTAGCTTCTCTTATTGACAGAGCAGAATTTGAACACAGGACTATTTGGCCTCAAAGCCTGCACTCTTGCTGAAAGGTCCTGTTGCTTCTCTGCACATGGAGCCATCAGTGATTTCATCAAGTCCTGAAGGAAGGATGGGACTTGAGCAGGTAGAAGAAGGGAGGGCATGGCAGGCAGGGGTGCCACATGGATGAAGACACAGAAATGGTAGGAAATGCAAGGTGCATTAGAAGACAGAGGCAGCCAAGTGCACGATCCCTTTCCATCCCTCTCTCCCTTGTTTTGTCCTTCACACATTCGGTTCCTACTTCCATTCCCTTATAACCACTGTTTATGTCGTTTTGTAGCACAAGCCCTCTGATATCGTCCACACTCCACTCCACCCTTCAATCGGTTGGATCACATGGGTTCCATCTTCCCTGAGAATGCCCTTCCTCATCTTGTCCACCTGGAGCATGACTTACTTATCTGTCAAGGCCCAAGATGACTGTCACCTCCTCTGTGACATTCCATATGAGTTGGGATATTCTAATGGTTATAACAACAATGCCAAATGCCTCAGTGTCTTAACACAACAAGAGTTTTAGTTCTCACTCAGTTGAATGAGAGTTGGCTGTGGTGAGGCAGGTGGGCTTTGCTCCCCAGTTACATGGGGGCTCATGTTCCTTCTGTCCAGTGGCCCCACCATCCTGTAGCACAGAAGTTTGCAAACAATGACCTGTTTTTGTAAATAAAGTTTTATCGAGACTCAGCCTCACTCATTCAGTTACACGGGCTGCTTTAGCACTTCGATGGTAGAGTTGAGTAGCTGCGACAGAGACTGTGTGGCCCAGAAAACAGAATATTTGCCCTCGAGTGTTTACAGAAGAGGTGTGCTGATACTTGCTCTGGGGTTGGTAAGTCTGGAAAGAGAGTGTGTGGAGGGTCCTTTGGGAGTGATGCTGCACATCACTTCCTCCCACACTCCATTGGTCACAGATGGTCACATGACCCCAGCAGGCTACAAGGAGGCTGGGAAATGTAGTCTTCCTGGATGCTCAGGAGGAAAATGAAGTAGGTCCCACAGACACATAGCCTTGTCTGTCCATTTACATCGTAAATAGCTACTTAGGCCGATCGTGGTGGCTCACGCCTGTAATCCCAACACTGTGGGAGGCTGAGGCAGGCAGATCACTTGAGTCCAGGAGCTTGAGACCAGCCTGGGCAACATGGCAAAACCCCATCTCTACGAAAATACAAAAAATTGGCTGGGTGTGATGGCACATGCCTGTAGTCCCAGCTACTCGAGAGGCTGAGGTGAGAGGGTCACCTAAGCCCAGGAGGTTGAAACTACAGTGAGCCAAGATCATACCAATGCACTCTAGCCTGGGTGACAGAGTGAAACCCCTGAGATGGGGGTAAATTTTTTTTTTTTAAAGCTACTTAGTTCACAATGGCTGTAGTCTAGAATTCACCTCTTTGTGTTCTTTTCAGTTTGTGCCTGTTCCCCCACTGATCCTCAGATTCCTCTCTCTCCACTCCACCAGTGCCTGGTCCAGCTCTCCCTGCGTGCTGACACTGGGCTCCTCCCCAGACACGTCTTCGTTAACAAAACAGACTTAGCCTGTGCCCTCATGGAGCTCCTGGTCCAGCAGGAGAGACAGGCAACAAGCAAATCATCACAGCCAGCCATGGAAATGTGGCAACTGCGATGATGAAATGCTCCGAGAGAAAAGGGGCAGAGGCCAGGTGCGGTGGTTCACGCCTGTAATCCCAGCACTTTGGGAGGCCAAGGCGGGCAGATCACTTGAGGTCAGGAGTTTGAGACCAGCCTGACCAACATGGTGAAACTCCGTCTCTACTAAAACTACAAAAATTAGCCGGGCTTGGTGGCAGGCAACTGTAATCCCAGCTATTTGAGAGGCTGAGGCAGGAGAATTGCTTGAACCCGGGAGGCGGAGGTTGCAGTGAGCCAAGATTTCGCCACTGCACTCCAGCCTGGGCGACAGAGCGAGACTCTGTCTCACAAAAAAAAAAAAAAAAAGAAAAGGGGCAGAGTCAGAGCTCTGAGCACATCTAAGCGGGAGGGACCTGATTTAAACCAGTGGTGCCAGGAATGCTTCCCGGAAGAGGTGACATTTAGGCTGTGAGCTGAAGAATAACTCATTCACCAGGTGGAGAGAAGCTGGGCAGAGGAGGGACAGGCAGGGGGAACAGCCTGGGCAAGGGCCCTGAGGTGGGAGGAAACATAATGACTTAATCCTTAATCATCACAGGCCCTTATTATTATTAATTATAATCCAGCTGAGGCTCAATGAATACTTACTAGGTGCCAGACAGCGTGGTAAGCACTATAATTTGTACAACACTGTGAGAGTGAAGCTAACAACAGCAGAGGCTATTAATGTCCTGCCCATGTTCCTTCAGCCCACCCCAGGGGCACCCTGAAGACAGTTCTCTGCTTGCTGCCAGCATCTTGGGTCACTCTGCAGGCCTGAGAGGCTCAGGATGGGAGTGCTGGGAGTTGTTGCTTCCCCTCACCAATGACGGATGGGAGCTGGAGTGTAAATACCCCAGCTTCCTTGCCCCACGGCTGGCAGATCTGAGGTGTCTCCTGCTAATGCTGCCTCTCAGAGGCCCTCAGACGATAGAGGCCCTGTTGCTTGCAGGGGTACCCCCAGAGCAGTGCACACTTTGTTGGCTTTTTTTGGTCCATCCCTGTCTCACTTCTCCACCCCTCCATGCTACTTTTGGGGCAACCTCCAAGAGAAACTACTTGTCCCTGAACACTTATCTCAGGGTCTGTCTTTGGAGGAAACAAAACTAAGAAACTATTAAGTATCCCATTTGCTGGATGAAGGAACTGAGGCGCAAAGAAGTTAACACAGAGTAGCCAGGAAAAACAAAACTGAAGGAAGGTCTTTGAAATGAAAGTGCCAAAAATTGTGTGTGTGTGTGTGTGTGTGTGTGTGTGAGACACAGACAGCCAGGAGATGGCGGTGGGGGTAGTGAGGCAAGATGAGGCTGGTGAGGTGCGTGCACACCAGGGCAAGGATTTGGGTCACTAACTAGGGGCACGGGAGGCCTCTGAAGGCTTTAGACAGGCAGGGTGACATGTTATGACGTGAGAACACAGGCACCCTGGAGACCTAGGCGAACCTGGATTAAAAGGGTCCAAGCAGATGTAAGGAGGTGATTAGGAGGCTTCGGTGGTCATTCTAGGGGGCCCTGGGGACCTGCCGGGCAGGGGCCACTGAGCTCTTCGTGATCTCCAGAGCCCTGGGGTCCACATGCAGACCAGGGCACAGTGTGTGTCCTAAGGAGGACATGCACTGCCTGCCTCTGTCCCTCCCCTCCCCAAACCCCTTCCCCTTCCTCTTAGGTCATGGAGACCCTCCATACTCCCGCCTCAGGGTCTCTGGCCTGGGGACGGTGTGGGCTGGGGAGCCAGGCACCCCTGCAGCCTGGCCAGGCTGGGAGCTGCAGCAAGAAGGCCAGCCAGACCTCCTGACCAGCAGCCGGCCAGGCCCCAGAGGCGAGCACGTGTCTGGGCGGGTGCCACTGTCTGCCCCAGTGCCCTGAGCTCGCCGCGCTGCCGAGCAGATGGCCTTGTAAGTGAGTGCGATCAGAACAGGGTCAGGAGGGTCTGCTGGTCCCACCTTCTCCTCCACTTCTGCTGGGTTCCACTGCCTTGGCCGCTGTCCTGGAGGTGTTGACCAGCTTGGCTGGCCAGGGGCGCCGTGCAGTCAGGTGTGGCAAACTGTGGTGTGATATGACCCAGGCGTCCAGTCATGCAGGGTGCAGGGGACACGGATCCTGGGGGCTCTGGTGAAGCTGAGGCAGGACTGGTGTGGGGTTAAGTGGTAGGAGAGTGGCAAGGGGCGTTGGCCACCCTGCAGTCACCTCAGGGAGCTCCTGACTGCACGTTGAGCCCCTGAGTGTGTGGCTTGAGGTGTCGGCAGGACTGGTGTCCCTAGGGAGGAGCAGAAGGGAACTGGAATTTGCTGGGGGCTTACTATGTGCCTGGTCTTCAGTAGCTGCTTCCTTGGGTTATTACTAGCCCCTTGCCCCACTTCAGAAGCCCTCCCTCCACCCTTCTTGGGGGACTTTTTCTCCAACCCTCCAGGCTAGGGGTTCCAGCTCCCCCGGTTCACAGTGTTTATGACCTGGGTCTTCCTTTTACCCTGGGACAGGCCCTGAAGGACAGCAGTTTCTCTGCAGGCCTTTCCTCCAGCATCTCCAGCCGCAGGGTCCTTCCCGGGCACCTGCTTGTCTGCTTGAGCTGCTTCTTTGTGAGCAAATGAATAAAGGTTCTATGCGAGTCCCACTCCCTGCCTGCAAGAGTAATCAGCTTCACCTTTCTGAGCCTCAGCTTCCTCATCTGTAAAATGGGCAAAATCACTCCCACCGGCCGGGTGCGGTGGCTGACACCTGTAATCCCAGTACTTTGGGAGGCTGAGGCGGGCGGATCACCTGAAGTCAGGAGTTCGAGACCCTAACACGGTGAAACCCCGTCTCTACTAAAAGTACAAAAATTAGCCGGGCGCAGTGGCATGTGCCTGTAGTCCCAGCTACTCAGGAAGTTAAGGCAGGAGAATCACTTGAACCCAGGAGGTAGAGGTTGTAGTGAGCGGAGATCGTGCCACTGCACTCCAGCCTGGGCGACAGAGCAAGACTCTGTCTAAAAAAAAAAAAAAAACACACACACACAAAAAAACAAAAAACAAATCACTCCCACCTTGAAAGGTTGTTGCAAGGATTAAAGAAGATGAAGGAGGTGGAAGCCTGGCACAGAGGAAGTGCTGATCAGAGGCGCACTGCCAGCCATGTGGCTGGGGCAAGTCTCTGCACCTCTCTGAGCCTCCCTGCCTCAGCCCTAAAGTAGCCCTGCCCTGCACAAGGAAGGGAGGGAGAGAAGGGAAGCTGACATAGTGTGTGAGCTGTGAGGGTTGTGCACTGGGACAGCTTGGGCCTGTATCTTCACATCCATGTGATTTGAGGTTTGGGTAGGTGAAGGCATCTCCCCGCTCCACCCAGCACTGGCAGTCCAGGGATCTTGGAGCCCCCCTGACCCACGTGGCTCTCCCTCCCTCCATCACTCACCTTTCTTTGGGCCTTTGCACTGCTTTTGCAACCCGGTAGGGGCTGGTGCCGGGCCCGTCTTGCATGAGGCCCCAAGGCTGCCCATGCTGTGTGGGGGAGGAGTGGGATCCCTACTTTACCTCAAGGCTCAGTCCTGGGCAACACCGCCATATCCTGGTGTCTGCCACTCTCTCGGGAGTTGGGAGTCCCAGAGCCTGCAAGAGAAGGGAACATGTGGCAACTCCAGAAGGGTGAGGACAGAGAAGGGGGCTCTGCTGAGAGCTCCTGCTGCAGGCTGGGGACTGCTGTAGCCACCCCCTCTGAAATGCAGTGAGAACAGCTGCCCTGGCCAGGCCCCCACTGTGTGCTCGGCGTGCTCCTACGGCATGTCTCACCTTCACAGTGGCCCAGCAAGGGAGGAACAACCATCCCATTTTACAGATGGGGAAGCTGAGGTTCCAATAGACTCACCCAAGGTAATCCCCAAGTGTGTCTGGCTGCTTCCACCATTCCACGGGCTGCTGTTATCATAGAATCAATGTCAAGCCGGGCGCAGTGGCATGCACCTGTGATCTCAGCTACTCGGGAGGCTGAGGCAGGAGGACTGCTTGAGGCCAGACGCTCAAGACCAGCCTGGGCAATATAGCGAGACTTGGTCTCTTAAAAAAAAAAAGCAAAAGAGAAAGAGAGAGAATCACTGGTCTTTTCTAACCTACCATTTTCCAGAGGGAGTGAGCCCCCAGGGAGTGGCAGGGTCATAACAACAGCAATGGTGGAGGGAGGACTCCAGTGAAGCCCGCCTCCCTCCTCCACCCCTCCCTTTCGGTCTTCTGCAGCTGTTTATGGACGTTCTCCTTGTGCAGGCGCTGTTCCCATCCTGAGTTCCAATCCGACTCTGGCTCACACCACATGCCTCCTGGGAGTGCCCATCACACGCCGGCCAAGGCGTGTGTGGGGTCCTCCCTGAAGGGTGGTGGACAGAGGTTCAAGCTAAAACACAGGTCTATCAGCCCAGCCGAGGAGGCCCTGGAGAGGCTGCTGGGGGGTCAGACAGCACAGGTTCCCCTCACCCCCCGCCCCAGGCCAGTCCTGCACCTCGCTGAGCCTTGGTGCTCTGTAACTGTCTCATGAGTGAAGGCATGAATGAGGGAAACCGTGAGGACACCCAATCCCTTAACTCCAACTCCAAAATTACATCACCCCCTCCCTCAACCAACACCCTTCAGCGGCCTCCCCCTGCACATCAGGTAACTCCCAAGCTCTGGCTGGGCTTCTGATGCCTCTTCTTATTTATTTTATTAGTTTATTTTATTTATTTTATTTTTTGAGATGGAGTCTTACCCTGTCACCCAGGCTGGACTGCAGTGGCGTAATTCCGGCTCACTGCAACCTCCACCTCCCAGGTTCAAGCAATTCTCCTGCCTCAGCTTCCCAAGTAGCTAGGATTACAGACACCCGCCACCGCGCCCAACTAATTTTTGTGTTTTTAGTAGAGTTGGAGTTTCACCATGTTGGCCAAGTTGGTCTTGAACTCTTGACCTCCAGTGATCCACCCGCCTCAGCCTCCCAAAGTGCTGGGATTACAGGTGTGAGCCACTGTGCTCGGCTGGAAACCTCTTTTCCCCGTGCTTCCTTCACTCAGTGCCCAGGAGTTCTGGCCTTTTGTGGGCCAACCTCCTCTGCCGCAGGACCCTCAAACATGCTATTTCCTCTGGCTAATGTACAACTCCCCGTTCACTGCCTGACTCCTGCTCCTTCATGTCTCCACAGAGAGGCTGGTGCTGGACACCTCCTCCCTGCTAAGACTCCTTTGGAGTCTTGTACAGAGGGTTCTGGTCTTTTCTTTCCAGTGATTTTTACAACCTGTGGTTTTCTACGGGATTGCAAACTGACTTATTGTCTCTCTCCCTCACCAGCTTGTGTGCTCCATGGAGCAAGGAGTAGGAGGCTCATCTGCCCTGTCCAGCTCTTAAGCCCCTGCACCTACAGCGGGGCCTGGCCGGTGGCTGGTGGTCAAAAAGCCAGGGCCTGTTGAGACACAGGGGCTCTGTGTCGAGGCTGCTCCTTAAACGCTTCTTGCCTGCACGCTGTGCGTGGAAACCCAAAGAAGTGAAAGACGCGAGGACTCCAGGGATTGCTAGCCCACTCGTGTCATGCCAGAGGCCCCAAGGCAAAGGCGCTCTCAGCCAGGGCAAGAGACCGACAGGGCTCAGGCCTCCTAGCCCCTGCTGGGCCTCTCTCCAGTCCTCTCTGGGGCCATGGCAGGCCACTCTTCCCACGGGTCACTCACCGGGGACCCAGGCCTCCCAGTCCCAGAGCTCCTTTGGACGAAGGGTGGAGGGCAGCAGACTCCACCCCCTGGGATTATCCAGGATAGGGTGACAGCAGCAGCAACAACAACTGAAACAATAGGGTGAGCGGCGAGTGCTCCACTCAGCAGGGGCTGGGGGGTCTGCAGCTATCGCCAGGATGTGAACCCTCAGCAAACATCTGAAGTAGGTGATGTTAGGGCCCAGAGAGGTGACGTGACTTGTCCAAGGCCACTCAGTGAGGTAGAGCTGAGCAAAGACTCGCACCCAGAGGCTGTGTGATTCCAAAGCCTTGGGTGCCGCGTGCAGGTGAAACCGCCCCACGTTGCTTCTCGACCGTCACCACCTTCTTCCCCTGAGATCAGCAAGCACCTGCAGGGAGGTGGTTGGGAAGGGCCTGACCTTCCTCTGGAGGTTTCCTGAGATTCACAGAGTCTGACGGTAGCTGTGGCATCGCTAGGAGCCTGCACTGGGGAACGCAGGTCATGGGCCCATTGCGTCCTCAGCCGTAACGTAAAACAGTTGCCTTGTCTTCCTGGGGTGGCTGTGAAGGTTGAGTGAGAGGAAACACGCTGGAAGAGGCTTTGGGGGAGATTCTGGGAGCACAGTGTGGCTCACAGGGGTTAAGCCCCTGCTCGTACCTTGCATTCAGCTTGCCCCTGGGCAAGGTTGCTGCTGTTGGAATCTACAATGACGCAATGAGCCAGGAGGCAAAAAAGACTCACAGATGTCGAGAAGGAGCCCGAGGTCACAAGAAGCAGCCAGGTGTCATGTCATCTGTCTGGGGTGCATTTTCCTCTTTTGCGCAGTGGGACACAAACAGCCACTTTAAAGAGTTGCCAGGTGAAATAAAATCAAGATACAATGTATAAGCTGCTGATTTTTTTTGAAAATAATAGGATACTTGTTCATGCAACTTTCTTCTTTGCTTAAAAACTTCCTTTCATACTGCAAGAATCCACCATAATCTAGAGCGTACATGCCTTAAACAACTTTTTAATTGATATATCATAGTTGTACATATTTTGGGGGGGTATATGTGATATTTTGACTGTCTGCTTTTAATTTAAATGCCATCTGATAAATGATATGGTGACCAGGGGATTTCTGGACTTGGCACTATGAACTCAGTACAGTCCTTATCTCAGAGTACTTGATGCTTACTGTTGGAATGGCTTGGTCAATTGAAAATTAGGTCATTTGGGCCGGGTGCAGTGGCTCACGCCTGTAATCCCAGCACTTTGGGAGGCCAAGGCGGGCGGATCACCTGAGGTCAGGAGTTCAAGACCAGCCTGGCC
Organism: Pan troglodytes; assembly: GCF_028858775.2. Classification (NCBI taxonomy): domain Eukaryota; kingdom Metazoa; phylum Chordata; class Mammalia; order Primates; family Hominidae; genus Pan; species Pan troglodytes. The sequence goes on from NC_086016.1 coordinate 38,759,448, forward strand.
AATATGGTGAAACCCCAACTCTACTAAAAATACAAAAATTATCCTGGTGTAGTGGCAGGCACCTGTAATCCCAGCTACTCGGGAGGCTGAGGCAGGCTAATCACTTGAACCCAGGAAGTGGAGGTTGCAGTGAGCCGAGATTGTGCCATTGCACTCCAGCCTGGGCAACAAGAATGAGACTTCATCTCAAAAAAAAAGAAAAAGAAAATTAGGTCATTTTTATCCACGGACTAGTTCTTTTTTGGGTACTTGTAATCAACATATAAATATACTAGTGTGAACCGGAGAGGGTACATTGAAGGTAAGCAATGCATCATGGCGTCCACCCAAGAGGGAACCTCCAACAGCACAGGCTGTAGGGCCAGAACCAGCCTGTTCTCCATTTTTGTGTGTAGTTCCATGCTTCAAATGTATCTTAATTTTATTTGCTTTTCTCAAACCTGAAATAAATTTTAGTTTTTAGCTATAGCAAAAACAAAACAAAATAAAAACAAAACAAAATAAAAACAAACAAAAAAAACAAACAGTGCAGCAGCAGCCGCCACAGCAAGGTCATTGCTCCCACACATGGGTCTCCTTCCCGCCCTCTCCCTGTCCTTAGCGAGGTCCCAGTGCTGAACGCACCCTGGCCTTTGGTGGTAGAGATCTTTGCTCCTAGTGGGATCCTACAACCCTCAGAACAACAGGGTCCCCCTGGACTGTGAGCACAGTAGACCAGCTCTTTCTTGGGATTTTAAGAAAACAGACAAGCTTCGCGCACAGCTGGGTTGCAGCAGTTTTTTTCTTTTCCTTCTTTTTTTTGCTTTCTGCCGTGGCAGCCTGCTCTTGATTTCTCTGGAAAGGCAGCTCCTAATTAGAATGGATCGAAGAGTCTTTGCTTCAGCTTTGTTCTCGGTCTCGACTGAATCGTTGCTTTAGGGCTTAATCTGGTGCAGCCGCTGGTTGGTTGATACCCTTGGTTCTCTGATCTCCTCTCTGGCTCGGGCAGGCTGGCACCCAGGGGGCACCCAGAGCTCTGCAGTGTCACTCTGCTCCCTCTCACTCCAGCCCTCTCTTCCTTCTCTCTTTTTCTCTCCACCTGCCTTCTCTCTCTCTAATTTCTTTTCATTAACGACCCAGAGCTGTCCAGGGTGCCAGTCCCCACTCCTAGGAGTGTAAACTGGTACGATTTATCTGGCGGGCAATTTGTCAAATGCTATTAAAAGCTTTTTTAAAAAAGTACGTAGACTTTGACTTGGAATGTCCCTTTCTAGGAATGTATGTCCTGCAGAAATAATTGGACAGGGGTCCACAGATATGTGCAAGGGGACACTGTCCTTGGCTGTTTTCCTGAGTGACCACCTGGAAACCTGGTGTCCTTCAACAGGAAATCATTATGCGTGGGTCACGTAATAAACCAACTGCAAAAGAACCTTTGGGGGTAAATCAGGGAAATTTGACTGTGGACTGAACAGTAGATGCTCCTAAAGAATTACTGTTAATTTTATGTGGTGTGATAATGGCTTTGTGGTTGGTTTAGAGGCAGTGACTGGAGGGCTGGCATTTGGTTTAAACGATCGTAACCACCACCATCATGGCAAGGGAGCAGGACAGAGCAAGTGCGGCAGGATCTTGGAAGTTCCGAATCTGGCTGTCAGGTAAATGAGCGTTCATCATGCTGTTCTGTTTTTGTGTAGGTTTTACAATTCTCATGATTTAAAAAGAAATAAAATGACCATGTAAAATCACATATATAATATATATGATATATATATCTGATATATATCATATATATGACATATATATGATATATATGATATATATATCATATATATGATATATATATCTGATATATATGATATATATCTCATATATATGATATATATGATATATATCTCATATATATGATATATATGATATGATATATATCTCATATATATGATATATATGATATGATATATATCTCATATATATGATATATATGATATGATATATATCTCATATATATGATATATATGATATGATATATATCATATATATGATATATATGATATGATATATATCATATATATGATATATATGATATGATATATATCATATATATGATATATATGATATGATATATATCATATATATGATATATATGATATGATATATATGTGATATATATGATATATAAGATATGATATATATGTGATATATATGATATATATGATATATCATATATATGATATATAGATCAGATATATCATATATATGATATATCATATATATGATATATAGATCAGATATATCATATATATGATATATCTGATATATATCAGATATATATCATATACATCATATATATATCATATATATGTGATATATATGATATATATATTTGAGACAGAGTCTCACTCACTGTAACCTCCCCATCCTGGGTTCAAGAGATTCTCCTGCCTCAGCCTCCCGAGTAGCTGGGATTACAGCTGCCCACCATCATGCCTGGCTAATTTGTATATTTTTAGTAGAGATGGAGTTTCACCATGTTGGCCAGGCTGGTCTCGAACTCCTGACCTCAAGTGATCCGCCCACCTCAGCCTCCCAAAATGTTGAGATTACAGGCGTGAGCCACTGCACCTGGCCTAAAATCATATTTTCTGACCTGAAATAATACCCACCAGATATTGTTAAATGAAAAGAGATAAGTTCCAAATTTCATATATGGCATTATCACATTTTGTTTTTGGCTTCAAAATATGTACATATTTGTACATGTGGAGGAGAAAGGGAGGAGGTGCACATGCCTGGATGTGATGGGTGGCTATCTCTGGTAGGATTTGACTATTTTCTACTTTCTTCTTTATGCTTTTTAGTAATAGTTTCTTTTTTTTAAAATAAACACACATTATTTCCATGCTTGTAAAAAAGCCATAGTTACTACAGATGATTTGGAAATCACCTATAAAGCACTGAACGTTTACTATATATCATGCCTTCTAAAAGGAGGTTTTATATATCTCCATCCACCCACAAAAACTGGTAAGGTTAGTGGTATTATTCCCATTTCATAAACAAGAAAATTGAGGGCCAGAGAGGATCAGTGCTTTGTCCAAGGACACACCGCTGCAATCCTAATTCCACTCGTCTGATATGAAAGCAGTGCTCTAACCTCTAAACCTTGGCTGCATCCAGAGGGTCTACAGGGGATGTCAGATGTAGCCCCTGCCCTCTAGATGGTGACCCTGTCTTTGCTCTCCTGGTCTCTTGCCCTCATTCTCTTCTCTGGTCACTCCTCTCTGCCCCCCGGAACCAGTTACATAATGGCTTTGGTGAAAATACACTTTCCCTCTCAGATCACAAGTGAAACTCGAAAGCTGCCCGTTCAATATTTTCTCCTAATGAGCCTTCCTAGGCTTCTTGCCTTTTTAGAATGGAAACAAGCTCTTCGCTGCCATTCTCCTCATATTCATCAGCTCTGTTTGCTGGCAGGGCAGAAGAGTGAACGGGCATCGTATACATAAACATCATACGATCCACAGAGGGCTGGCCAGCCCGAGTTCTTAATCCTGGCTCCATCACTGACAATTTGCAACCCGGAGAAGTCACTCTCTCTGTGTTTTCTGTCTCTAAAGTAAATAAAGGATAACACACTTTAAAAATCAATTGGTGTTCTGAACAAAAATGATGGGTGTGTGAAATGAGGACAACTCTAAGGGGCTGAAAATACATTTCCCCAAGTTTTGCAAATGCTGGAGATGGTGCAAGCCTTGTCCTACCTTACCCCTCATCCCCATCAGCTCTTGGTCTCCTTACCTCCAGGCACCTTCTCTCCCACTCCACCCTCCAATTCCTCCAGGCTGATCTTTCCAAAGCAAAAATCCAGGTGAGTCACTTCTGATAATGGCTCTCCACTCCCTTCTGGAGAAAGTCCAACTCCTCTGCTCTGGGTACAAAGAGCTCCATGTTCTTGCTTCATCCTTGTCTCTGACCTCACCTGCTGGGCACCCGTCTCTCCCCAAACCCTACAATGCACACGGTTCCCCAAGAGGGCCTCCAGCTTCATGCCTCAGGGCCTTTGCATATGCTTCCCTTTGTCTGGAATTCTCTTCCCTGGCTAACATCAGGTATTTCCCTGCAAGGTCCCTGGAAACCCTTCCTAGGCAGCAGACCTGGAGCTCCTCCAGGCCACCTCCTCAGTCCTCCCTGATCTCCAATGCAGGGCAGGACCCTGGACAGAGATGAATGCTGGAATGGGAAGCACAGGTGCAAAACCAAAGGCTTCCTTCCGCATCTCCAGGATGGGCACCAATCGTCCAGTAGATGTGGCTTAGTGTAAATTTCAGTTCCCATCCTGGGATCAACTGAATCTGTGCTTCTTGCCACTCCAGTTTGGGCCAGGAAGTTTTTAGTATTCCATTTTTAAAACCACAACATTTTAGCACCAAAATGAATGCATTTTATTTATAGACATGGAAGCAGGTTGCCTCCTGCCCCCATCTCTCCTTCCAGAAGATGGTCTATCCAATGCGTGTTTCCCAGATACGGAAAACTACAGGGCTCCTTTCACAGCAGAAACACCGTCCAGGGAAACCTGCCTGGCGGGCTTCTCCTACCCCATCCACATCTGAATGGATGCGGCAGGGACGGGCCTGGGTGTCACAGAGGCAGTGCTTTGGAACTGGGCAACTGTTTCTGAACACCCACCCCAAACACGACCGGCCCCACAGTGTGTCCACCCTCCCAGTCACCTCGGCTTCCCCGCCCTTTCTGGCTGAATCAGGTGATGTCAAGAGGCAGCTCTAAAAGATGCTGCGGAATGGCCAGCCCAGAGCCATGGAAGAGGACAAGAGGCCAGGTCCCGGGCCAAACCGCTCTTACAGAAGGCAAGAATGGTGGAGGACAACAAACAGAACCTTCTTCTGAGATCCTAAAGGAGACAGAGGGGCGGTTCCTCTAACCTCCCTCAGGATTTGAAAGATCAACGCTTTTTGGGTTCCACTGGAGTTTAGAAATCAAGAGTCGGCTCCTTTTTCTCCTCTATGGATGGCAGGTGATTCTAGGGCAGGGTATGCATCTCTGGTGTCCATCCACACCTCCCACACTCATCAGACTTTACGGAGGTCCAGCGTTGGGCACTAGGAAAAGAAAGTGGTCAAGCTCCGCCTCTGAGGGGTCACTGATGAGCCAATGATGCCTAGAGGGTGCCAGGTGCTATGACCTTCAAATCCTGCTTAAACATCACCTTCCAAGGAAGGTCTTCCCGACTTCCCTGTTTAATATTGCAGCCCCCACCCTGGCATGTCCTCTGCACGCCTCTGCTCTATTGCAACCTAACAGACTGCAAAATTTACCTATTCAATCAAACACCTCGCTCACCCCCCTTGAACGTAAGCACCCTGAGGGGAGGCATTTTTGTGTTACTCACTGACAAAATCCCAAGATATAGAACAGGGATTGGCACATAGTAGGTGCTCAGCAACTGCTTGATTCAAGCATTCATTCAGCAAATGCCTTCATTCAGGAATAAAATCTGCAGACGCAGCATGCATTTTATCAATGTTTGCTCACTGAGAGTGGGTTCTTTAGGCAAGTGAAGTAATTAATAGCCACTTGTGAGGTTCCCAAATAGTGCTGGTCACTGTGAGGATATAAAATCTCTGATGTCCGGCTGGGCACGGTGGCTTACGCCCGTAATCCCAGCATTTTGGGAGGCAGAGGTGGGTGGATCACCTGAGGACAGGTGTTCAAGACCAGCCTGGCCAACATAGAGAAACCCCATCCCTACTAAAAAATACAAAAATTAGCCAGGCGTGGTGGTGCATGTCTGTAATCCCAGCTACTCGGAAGGCTGAGGCAGGAGAATTGCTTGAACCTGGGAGGCAGAGGTGCGGTGAGCCAAGATTGCACCATTGCACTCCAGCCTGGGTGACAGAACGAGACTCTCAAAAAAAAAAAAAAAAGCTCTGATGTCCATCCACCTCTGGGTTCCTGTTGCCTTTGGAATAAAATAGAAATTCCTCCCACTGTGGACCCTCCCTATCTCACCTTCCTCTCCTTCCCTGGCACACACCAGGGTATGTCTTCACCGGCCTTAAGTTCCTCCATGTTCCAAGCTTGTTCGTGCCTCAGGGCCTTTGCACTTGCTGACCTTCTTGCTGAATCTCAGTGCAAATGTCCCTTCTTCTCATAGTCCTTCCTATCCCCCCAAACCAGTTACCCCATAAATCAACACCCGTCTCAGCTCCATTTTGTCATCTGCACTGCCTGAAATTATCTTGATCATTTATTTACTTGTAGAACCAGTTTACTGGAGAATCTCAAATCCATGGGCTCTGAAACAAAACCATTTTACTTTTTCCTAATTACTTTTTTCCATCAAGCTCTGCAGAGGTCCCCTTCCTGCTGGGTCTTCCTAGCAGGCTGATCCCGACACGTTTCAGACCATCCTAGTCACTGAAAGGGAGGCCAGGCCAGCTCAAAGCTTCCAAAGTGTTTGTTCAAATCTCTTTTCCAGAAGGGTGGGGAGGGGAGCAAGATCTTTTCTTCCTCTCTCTGGAGTAACTTGGAACAGAGGGGCCAGGGAGGAGCTGTGTGTCTTCTCCACAGGCCTCCTCTGGGTCTGGTTCCATCTGTTATCTCCGTGGTGGCAGGGGGTGGGGGAGGTACCTGGTTGTTTTGGGGCTGAGCCTCCTCTGTTGCTGGGGTCTCCTCAGGAAGGGGCAGCCACATTCCCCTCCAGCCCTGCCAGGGGAAGAGGCCCCCTGCCCTTTTCCAGGTAGGAAACAGCTCCCTTTGTCAGTACCTGGCTGGCTGGTCACATGACTCCACTCCATGTGGGTCCTTCTAGGAGCCTTCCGTGGAACACCCGTGCCGCCCTTCCAGACGCGGTCCTTGCTTTTCCCGCTGCTGGTGCAGGCTTCTCCCCAAGCCTCTCCCCACGGAACGCCCCCCAGAGGGGACCAAACAGCTCTGGGGATGTGTGCTGAGCTTCCCAAGGGTGCCCTCGCCACCCTGTGCTGCAGCTGGCACCAGGTTTCTGCAGCTCAGAGAGCATCCGGCTGGGGGTGTGGTGCCAGCCCCCTCTTCCTGGCAGCATCCTGTCTCAGGAGGATCCTCTTGGGCCTCCTTCCCTTGGCGGGGCAAGGGGGTGATGGGGGGGCACCCACTCACCAACACAGTGGCCACCCTCACTCCCATCTCTCTTGACCATTCCAATCTTATACAGACAGGGAGGAGTGGGGAGTAGGGGGAAGGGGAGCTCACAGCAGCAGGACCAATTCTTCCGCCTCTACTAGGGCCATGGGGAAGGGGGCTGGCCCTAAGCTTCCATGATCTCTTTAGGAGGTGGTTTATTTAGCATCTTTGTCCACAGCTGTGGCCCTGGTAACCAATTCTGGGGCAACCGGAAATGTCCCCGCTGCATCCCCTTGGTTATGGTGAGCCTTCCCTTTTGGAACATGTGACACGAAACCAGCAGCCTGGCGTTGCTAGTGCCTAGGAAAATGCCCGGCAAATGGTAGGCCCTTGGTAACTACTTGCTGAAGGCATGACGCGGCCGCTACAGTGGCTTCATGTTGAGTAACAGGAAAAGAAGGGGGACGCGAGAGCCTGACCTTGGCTGACACCGTGTGCCCAGATGCCCTGCACACCCATTACTTCACTTCTTACAGTGACCTTGAGAGGCAGCCTAACCCCCACCTGCTCCCAGCCAAGCTCGGGAGGAGGCAGAAGAGGACGGCGGCTGGGAGCCGGGCTCTGGCGTCCACGATCGTGGCTCGGCCACCCCTTGGCTAAGTGTCTTAATTCTCTGACTCCAGCTCCTCATTTGTAAAAGGGGGATGGTAAGACTCTGCGCTGTAAGGACTAAATTAGCGAATATATGACATGTGCTTAGCTCATGTAGAGACATGGCAGGTTGTAAACAGGAACCAGGGCAATTTCCATTATTGCCATTATCACTGGGACAGGCCCAGGTCGGTCCACCCCAACGCTGGCACTCTGCATGACGCCCCTAGCTCCTGTGGAGGGAGAGTGATGAAGTCCTCTGGGGCACGGGGGCTGAAAGAAGCTGAGACCCCTGGGGGAAGGTGACAGTCAGGGAAGGCCTTGGATGCCAGACCTTGGCCGGCATCCTGATGTAAAAGGTGGTGAGGCACCTCTGTGGGTCTTTAATCAGGGGAGTGAGATGATGAAAGTGGTGTTTTAGAAGATTAATCGGGCAGCAGAGAGAGGATGGAGAACAGTCAAGCTCAGTGCAAATAATGATGCCAGCTGCCCAGCTCCCCGAGGCAGGCAGGAGCCCTGGCCTCCCTGCGCTCAGCCTTCCCTGCAGCCATAGAGGCTGGACCTGCCACCAAGAGACAGGCACCAAGGAAGGCCGGCAGAGGGCACTGTTCTGCCAGTGACAGGAACCACCTCCAGGGAGGTCTGGCATCTGGCTAGCCAGGAGCAAGCAGCAGAACGGACTCTGTCAGAATAAGAGGGCCATCAGCCCCATCTCAGCCTTGGGACAGGTTCTGAGCTGGGCATTTCAGCTGTGGGAAACCGTAAGCAAACGCTGGGCCAGGCCCTTTCAATACCCACTGCGGGCTTCGCTTTTGCAGTGGGAGGCCCTTTAAGGAGCCGGTGCACCCTGCCGCGCAGTGGGCAGGACCACCCCCTCGAGCAAGGCGACGTCCCGAAGCACCAGCCTCACAGAAGGGAGGGCCAGGGTCCCAAGTGGGGCTCCCGGCTGCCCTGGAACCGGCAGTGACGCAGTGGCCAAAGTGTACAGTGGAACTAGGGCCACCCAGGCCAAGAGTGGAAGGAGCTGCTGCTTCGACATTTTCTCCTAATTTTATTTAAAGCCATCATTATATATTAAAAGAGCAGAGGTAATTCTGTCTTCTCCGGTTGTGCAGCACGATCTGCTCCAGCTCGTCACGCCAGGGCCCGGAAAACCTCCACCTTCTCCCGGTACAGCTGGTGGAACTGCTTGGCAAGGCAGTGGAAAGGGGCTTCGAAGTTTTCCATCTCTTTCTGGAAAGACAGTTTTAAAAGTTGGCTGTGTTCTTTTAGAAGGGTCAGAGGGCCAGCTCTCACTCAATGCTTCCCTCATTCGGGGGCTACCTACTTTCCACCTCATTTCATCTTCACGCCCTTCGAGGTAGCCACTTTCATGGATGCCAGTTTTACAAGAAGGAAACTCAGATGGAGTCAGGTAACTCAGAGATGAAGGTACCTTGCAGGAAGCCCCACACCTTGTGAATGGTGGAGCTGGGGCCTGAACCCATGTCTGTTTCTACAAAGCCTGTGCTTTTAGTTGCAGTCACTGTACGTGTGACGAGATGTGAAAATGACACCTTTCCTCGCTTAGTTTTGACTGAGGCTCCAAAGGCCAAAGCAAAATACCAAGCAACCTGGAGCCCCCCATCCCGAAGAAGAGCTAGACAGCATGGGGCACCCTCTTCCTAGGCTGGTGCTGGACCCAGGCCTGGGAGGAATCGAGGTGAGGTGGTAGCTGGGCAAGCCAGGAGAGGGCTACCAATGAGACGGCCTCGCTGCCTCCTTTGTCAAACTAGACGGCTGCAGCAGCACTTCCCTGAACCAGCGGGGGCCAAGTGGAGCCAGCCAGGTGCTGTCTTAAGGGGGCTCGGCTGGGACCGCCTCCAGGAGGGTGACGGGTCCCAATAAGAATGAACAGCCAGGAACTGGGGCTGCAGGAGGAGTGAGGGGGGACCACCTGTGAGAAGCAGCCTGCAGGTGAGACAGCGCCACTGATGGGGTGGGTGGGGAGGGGCATCTCAGAGGCGCCCATGGGGCACCAGCCGGATCCACCCAGCAGGTGTGGAGTGGGCCACGACAGACCCCAGCAAACACGCTGCACTCCTGGCTCCGGTCTCTCCCTCCCAAAGACTGTGAGAGGAGGTGCGGCTTTAAATCAAGTTCAGAATTTTGACAATCACCCAGGGCTGGGCACTTTAATACCTGAAATCGTGAATATCTTTGTGACTAAAGGAGCCCAAAAGAATTTTTGTTACCTGAGAGAGAAAAGAGAAGTTCAGGAACTTGCCCTAGATTTTATCTAAGCGGTGGAAAAAACGGGCCCCTCCAGGGTGCACAGGGACAGGCTGGAGGGGAAAGGAAATGGCGCCCTCTCTCTTAACAGCCACTCTCACTCTGTGGGTGCACATGTGCATTCAAAAACTGTCTCAGAAAAAAGTTGGCAGAAAAAGGAATGTACTACTTTCAAGACAGCAGCTCAAGCTATGAATGCACTAAGAACCTGTTTTGAGACGATCCCTGGCAGCTGGCAAAAGTGCAACCTTGAGAAGAGGCCGTGAAATATCCCCAGCGAAACAGAAGGATTTCCAAACTGAAGAACGTTGCAGAAGGCATCAAGCGCGGTGCCTTCGCTTCACAGATGAGTAGTTTGGGGCCCAGTGGGTGAAGCGGCCCAGCTGGTTGGTGCAGAGCCCAGGCCAGCATCCAGATTCTCTGATTTGGGAAGAGCTACCTTTCCTCGAGGCCAGCTGGGATGTGCGAAGGAAACCAGGTCCCGTGGAGAAAGTTACCTGGACTTTCTAGCAAGGGAAAGCCTAAGCAAAGAAAACAGTTGGCCAAGAGGAAAGACAGTGGTGGCAATGCTGAGAGAGTGCCGAGGAAAGAGTGGAGAGTTTGTAGCCAAGACGAACATTTATAGTAAGCTCCCAACAGCCAAGGACTTGAAAGCCATCACCCTCCAGCTGGACACGAGAGCAAGAATTCAGTACATCCTGCCGGGCCCTGCTAGTTGTGCAGAGCACAAGGTCCTAGGCAAGCCAGTGTCGGGGTAAAACACTGCTTCCGTCGAAAGTAGAGTTAAGAATGGAATGGAAAAAGACGGAGGCCTGCATAGCGCACGCACGGGGATTTCAAAATGGATTCGAAAACACTCCACAATGCAATCTTGGGAGATCACAACATAAAAAGGAAGGAATTCAATGCAGGTGAGCCTCAATAGACACCACGGCGTGCTTCTGAAATAGATGAAAATTGAACTGTTTTCCAAATACTTTGAGAGGGTTACCAATGACAGGAATCCTTTCGTCTGATCACTAATCATCATCTCGCTTACACAGTCAGGACAGCTGTGAAGTAGGTCGGCTTAGGGGGATTCTCAGGGCAGGTTCAGGCTAGTGTTCAGTCTGGCCTTGAATTGTGTTCTGCAGAGTCCCACAGCAGGCTCCACAGGAGGCCAGGGTACCCCTTCTAGAAAACCCAAGTTTTCCAGCTGGACAGGCCTGACTCCTAGTCCTGTTTCTAGCCCTCGTTTAACTATGCCACCAGGGCAAGCTACACAACCTTTCTGAGTCTGTCATCTATACAACACAGGAGTGTTACCTTGTAGGGCTGTTATGAAGCCTAAACAAATAATGTGTGCAAAACACCTAGCACACAGTAGGCCCTCATCAGATGTTACTTCCCCACTCCTCGCTTGCCTGGGAGGGCAGTGATCAGCGCGGATTGTTCTTGCACTTGTTTGTAGGGACCTCCTTTGGGTCGGCAGGATGGTCACTGCGGTGTTTAGGCAGAAGAGAGGAGGAGATGAGCTTGGTGTCAGGCCTTGGCTGCGTCTGAAGCTGCGTTTGGTTATATTTCCTTTTTAATTACAGCTTTCTTAACCGAGCTGCCAGTAGTGCTTCTGTGAGCCTCAACTCAGGGGGGACTAGTTAACTTGCACAGATAATAGCAAGTGCTTACTGCAGCCTCTTCAAGCGTAGTTTACACCCACCCACTTCAACACCTCAACAGAGTTTAACCCGTAGCCCACTGGCCTTTGATGACTCATGTTTTGGAGGTTGGGGTGGGTTTTAATTTCTGAGTTCTATCAAGCGTTCTAGGGAATATGGAATATTGGGGTGCAGGGACAATTTCACAAATGAATGGAGGAAGGGAGAACACTGAAATCCTGTTTGCTAGGGCACTACCGCCTACTGCTTTGCACAAAGCGGTGCTGCAGGAAAGATGGCAAACCCTCTATACAGGACAAGCTGATTTGGACTTCATTAATTTAGCATTTGTGATAACTGGAGCAGAGGCAAGGGTGATATTTATCTCTGCACAAGCCATGAATACAAGCATTTAGTAAGTAATAACAGTATAAACAAGATTCTAGGGGCAATATTTATACTTTAAGAAAGCTAACATCTACTGAGTGTTTACCGGACGCCAGACTCTGTGATCCGTGTTTTATATGTGACATATTACTTGATTCTCATATTTATTACTCGATAAGGGATATATTTTATGATCCTCATTTTACAAGCCTGAGCCACCAACAGGTGAAATAACATGTCCAGGTTCCCACGGCAAGTTCTGCCACTCACCATGGGAGGTCAGAGTGCCTGCCTTTACTGCTGTACTTTCCCTAAGGAAGCATGCTACTTTGGGGGCGTTTTGTAAGCTCGGACAGCACCGGTCAAGGTTCCTAGATGCAATAGCGGAAGTGCCTAGAGCCAAAGTCAAGCTGGAGCAGAAGATGACCTCCAGAACATTAACCAGCCCATGACTCAATTCTGAGGGCCACAGAATCAGGTCTAAAGGCCACAAGGTGAGGTCCACGTTACGACCATGACTGTGCCAGGCCTGGTGATCTCCCCAGCTAGCAACCCTGGCGAGGGGCAGGGCAACCAACACTCGGGCCCCTGCTGGCTCTGAGATGGATGTTCAGGGCCACACCTGTTCCTAGAGGGCAGATCATCACTTCATGCCCTTCCTAGTGGAGTCTCACGTGAGGGGTCTGATTGGTGCAGCCTGGGTCACATGGCTGCATCTTGGCCTCAAGGAGGATGGGACTTTAAAACTCCCAAACACAGGAAGCAGGTTCCTCAGTGCTGGACAGCTAAAATCATGATACATTAGGTTGGTGCAAAAGTAATTGCAGTTTTTGCCAGGAAAAGTGTACTGAAGATGCTGACAACAAATCACTTGCTTTTTGTAATGAGGTCTTCTGCTCTTTTAACTGGCAGGCACTTTATGGCCTGGAGTCACCCTGGGGCTGCAGCAAGGTGAGGATGGGTGGCACCGATGGGAATTAGAGGCCATGAGTCCTAATCCTGGCTCCACCCTTCGCTAATCATGGGACTTTGGACAAGTCACTTGAGCTCCTCAAAACTGGAATGGGAACTGTGGGGCCAACTTCTGGTTCACAGGACTTGTTGTGAGGGCCACATGAAACAATGTTCCAACAACATCTGAACCCAGAATACTGCATGCAAACGTCGAGGGTCATGATCACCGCACACAAAGCACTTGTATTTCTTACTAGTTGAGATACACCTTTTCCCAGGGTTGGCTGGGTGATCTGCTTTCCTGTTATGTCTGAGCAGCTACTGCTATACTGAGAAGAGATCTTGGGTAAGAATGTAAACATCAGTTCCAAATGAGACTCTGCATATGGTGGAATAACAGCTCCCTGCACGTGAGGTCATGTGCAAGACCGCTGCCAGCAGAGGCCCACTCCAGACTTGGCAACGAGGCAAGTGGAAATACTCACCACGGATGTTTCAAAACATTCCAGGCCCTGGCCCAGCGCCCATGCCCGGGCCTCAGCTGAGTCCACTGCTCGTCTGCCGGCCAGGTCTGTCTTGTTCCCAACTAAAACACCTACTCAGAAGAAACAACCAAAATATGGCACTTCACTGTCACAGTCTGGAAGGACAGCGGGCGAGATGAGAGCACTATTTTTGAGGGGTGCAAAGCATCCTCTGAGAGCTGCCTGACTCGAGGTGGTGAGCCCCCACAGGGAAAGCCGGGGGTCTCTTGTGATGGCCCCAAGGGCCACAGAGAGACAGGTGGGCTTGGCTTTTCATGCACAGCTTCTGCTAGATCTTTTTCTAGACCTCAAGTGTATCTGTCTCCCTTGCCTCCTTAAAGGGCTGCAAACGCCTGAAGGCGAGGGCCAAATTTATGTGAGCCTTTGTAATAATTCTGAGCACACGGAGCAAACTGTAAACTGGTCATTAATAGTAATCTAAGGACTCGGCTCGGAGTCAGGGATTCAGAGGTAATTTAGTTCAGCTCCCAGCTGCATCAGCTGCAGCTAATTTTTGAGCCTGTCTCTGGAGATCACTTTCCCCGGTCTATAATGAGGAGAATTTGTTGATCTCACATAGGGACGAAAAATAAACTGATTTAAAGCATTCAGAAGTGACAACAGGACTTGAATGTTTACTTGTACCCCATATACAAGAGAAAATTAGGAACTCTTCCCTGGGGTTAGCTTTCTGGAATTAACAACTGATATTACAGCACCCTCCCGTTATTGAGTCTCCCCACAGCCCTGCCAGGTGCGTGTCCTCATTCCCGTTTCCTAGACTGGGAGAGGTGTGTGTGGTGACTCACCGAGGTTGGCATGGCTGCTAAGCGGCAGGGCCAGTGTATGCCTTAGGCCATCAAAGTCCAAGCCCAGGGCCCCTTCTCCACCCACAGCTACCTCTGCAATGCCCTTGTGCTCTTGAACCGAAGGACAGAGATGCCGCTGGGAAACATGGGTGTCTGCAGCCCGTACCTGGGAGAGAGATGCCTGGAGCCTGTGACCGAGCCTTCTCCAGCCACTTGCTGCAGTTGTTGAAGGATTCTTCATTGGTCACATCATAGACGAGACATAAGACATTGGGACTCTCCCACTGTGCAAGAGGGACAGGATGAGTATGGGTCAGTAACAGGAAAAGTGACTTCAAGGCTGGGAGACAATTTGGCCTTCCAAGGGAAAGGGTATGGGGAGCAGAGGGAAACAAGAAACGAAAACAGCCACACCCACAGATGTCCAACAATTTCCCCAAAGGAATGAACGGAGGGCCACGTTCAGTGGCAGGAGGCAGGGCTGGGGCGGTGCCGCCAAGGACGAGAGCTCTTGTCTGGGCCAGGCTCTGCTGGGCACTTCCGTGCCTCACTGTGAAACCTCCCAACTCAGTAGAGTGTCTGAATATTCCCACTTTGTAGCTGAAGAAACCAAATTCAGGGAGGGTAAGTGACTTGTCCAGGCCTGACAGGCTTTAAAAACAAAGACAACGATGACAGAGATGGGGGACGACTGAGTTCTTCTCTACCCAACAATCTGCTTTCACCTGCAGCTGGCCTCATTCATTCATTCTCCACTCATTCTTATCAAGAGCCCACCACCATGCAAGTTACATTTTTGTGCTTTGCAGCCCTGAAAGAAGATTCTTTCTTCATTAGCCAGCCTGGGAAGCTTGTTTGCTTGCATCTTCTTAATAAGGGCTGGCTTGTTAAAATGCAGAGGGCACTTTCTGCTTCTCTTGCCATCTCTGCATCAGCCTAATCCAAACCACACTGACAACTGGACAGGGCTCCATGACCCAATTAAGAGCCAAGGCTACACTCTCAGGGGCTGTCGCCTTCAGGGGCTGCTCAGAGTCCTGGGATGTCCTGCTGCCTGCCCCTGGATGTAGAATGGCCCTGTACAGGCTGTGGGTGCGCGCCCTGGTGCTCGTGACTCTTGGCCATGCCCTGGTTTCTGGATCCCCCAACCTCGCACAATTAGGACCTGGTTTATTTCCGGGGTGCCAGTAACCTCCCAGGGTACAGAAGAGAATCCTTTTCCCTCCAGATTGGATTCCCTTTCAGATCCTTGGAAGGCCAGCCCAGAGTCCACTCTGGAGGGCTCCTCCTCACCCTACAAGGCTGTGCTGGCTTCTGGCAGTGTCAGGGATGGGAGGACCGTGGACTAAACTGATGAACCCTTCACTCCACAGATTAACTCTTGAACTCCTGCTAGAACACATTGAGCTCTGTTACATGCACGCAGGAGACACTTCAGCGTGGTTTTTACTCAAGAAACCCTCCTTCTTCCAGGCTTCAGTGAGGGGGTCCTGGAGAGGCCTGGCATCACGCTAAAGCCAGAGCAGGTGAACCAGGAGTCAGGGCTGGCTGGAGGGGAGGGTGTGAGCTGACGGGTGGCACATGGCCTGGATTTGCCCAAATACATCTTCCCTTCTGCTGGGCATGGCAGCCCCAGTGCCAGGCCATGCACACAGTAGGCAATTGGGGTGAACGTCGTGAACCGACGCATGAAGCCAACCCTGTATGAAATCACTATCATTAGATCTACTTCTCTTAGGCAACAAAAAAAAAGGGGCAGAAAACTGTTCCCATTAAAATGTGGCTGTTCTTGGAAAGGCAGGGGAGGGCTCTGGAGAACTCAAACCTTCTAATTAGCTCACTGGCCCAGATTAGTGAGACTGTTACCGTGGAAGGTACAGCAAGTGGATCCTGTGAGGCTGGTGGGATGGGGGTGGATGGGGCATGGTGAGGCCTGGGCAGCAGCAGGGGCATGTTCCAGAGCAAACCCCAGTGGAACGGCAGAAAGTGAGCCTCGTTATAGGCTGAGGCCTCTACAGCACTTCCCAGAGGGCGAGGAGGCAGTCTGTACTGTCTTGGGAGGTAGGGGACACCATTTGAAAGGACAGTGTTGCTCTAAAGAAGGGAGGCCTCACAGGGGGAGGGCTGCAAGGACCGAGCCACAGGGCTCTTGGCCCATTGGATCCTGGGCACCCCAGAGCTGGGGCCCGGGCAGTCACACGCATCAGCCACTCCTTCTTGCCAAGTAGCCATGAGTCCTGGGCTGGGAGGAATGCCCCTTAAAGAGTAATGCCATGGGAGCTTCCCAACAGCACAGTGCAAGGAAACTGCTGTGTGAGCACTGTCAGGGGTAAACGTTTTGGCAGGAGGTGGTGACAGTCAGGAAAAAGACCACGTGCTACTTGCCAATTTATCCAGCATTTCCGAAAACAGCTCCTTGCCAGCAGAGTCAAAAATGAAGAGTTCCTACAATCAGAAAAGCAAGAAAAGTCTCCACGTGGAAAAACCACAAGCTACGAGTCACTGGTATCACTCTCAACTCACACTGGACTTGTCTTAGGGGTGAAATACAGGCACCCACATCTTCACACATGCTCTGTCTTTTCTCCCAGGCACGAGAGAAGATGAAGGGGAAAGGAGCGAACTCCAGAGTCTTAGAGAGGCAGTACGACGGGTTCTCGCACCAACCAGCACTTCCTGTGTGGAGTCTCACCTCTTGTAACCCTGAGTGCAAAAATACCAGGAACAAGCTGACTTCCCACCTGGCAGAACAGAATGCTAAACAGGCCGGCGAGTGCTCTGGTTTCCAAAAGGTCATTCTGCACTTTGTTAACCAAATTCATTTTCAAATCTTAGAACAATTCTTTCTAAAAGAGGTCACTGAGTAGGCCTGGGGAAGGTGTTTAAAGTAGGACATTCTGTCACGCTTCTGGGATGGCTAAGGTGTGATGCAGACAGAGGGTGCAGGATGACCCTTCCTGCCCTGTCCAAACCTTCCCCAGCCCATGTGAGGGCCCCCAGGGCTGGTCCTCTAGGAAATCACCCCTCGGCTCCCCCACAAGCTCCCTCCTGGCACTGGGTATTTCCTGGCTGGCCTCTGATCCCCGGCATACACCGTCTAAACATCAGTACCATTGTCTGTTTTGCATATTGGTTACCTGGGAACTCACCTTTCTCTTCATCAGAAGTACTTATACTTTTTTTTTTTTTTTCTCGCAGACCTCTTTAGGAATCTGGTGAAAGCTACAAACCCTCTCTCTAGAGAAGCACACACAAACATAAATCTTGCAATTCACTTTCAAGAGCCCCAGGTTCCCATAAAGAGACTCAAGAACCTTGATAGTAGAGAACAAGTTCTTCAAGGGCCAGGCCCATCTCCTAGTCCTCCTTCCTTCCTTCCTGCTGCACCTCCTCAGTCCCTCCCTTGAATGCTTCCTGATTCTATTCCGAAATGCTCAGCCAAGTCTAGACCACAGCCTTGCACTGCATCTCTCCTAGGGAGGATGGTGTGACCACAGAGACCCTGGGCCCAGCTGGGGGAGCCCTGAGTTCCCTTGGGTAAAGGCATCACTCACCACACTGTCTCCCGTGTCAGGAACTGGCACTGTCTTCACCACCAAATCCATTCCTGTTGTCTGCCGAGGGACACCAAGAATGTTAGCATTGAGGGCCCCCAAAGGGAAAGCATGTTACAGGAGGACACACAAGCACCCCGATCCCAGGAGGGCTATCTCCAGTGGAAGGGTTTGTTCTGGACTCATTCTTGTGAGAAGCAGCTCAGCATGCAGAAGTCAGAGGGGACCAACTAGTCCTCTCCACCTCCCTGCCCTGACGTGAGCTGCTACACGTGGTGGCCAAGTTGCTTGTGGCCATTCTGCTCTGTAGCCGACCTCTCACCCTGGGCTAGTGGAAAAAACGATCTCCATGTGGCCCTCTGAGCAGCCTTTCATCAGCTGTCTTAAGGCTTCCCTCAAGGAACTTCGCAGTCACTCATCATGGTGAACCGAGCACTTCTCTTTAAGCTGTGGCCAGGTCTTGACACCCCAGCTCACCAGGGTGTAGCTTTTCTGGAAATGGGCTCCATCACTGCGGAAGATCTGTGCCAGGGCGGTCTTGCCCACTGCTGGGTCTCCTGTGAGATCAGAAAAGAAGAAAAAGAACGCCTTAGTTCTCATCTGACTTGAGAATCTCCCGCTGCAGAACATTAGTCTAGAAACCAAAAACTTCAATGAGTTTTGAGAGATGTACTTGCCTCTCACGGGAACTTGTTCTGAGGCCGCGGGCAGGGCACAGGTCCATGAGACTGATCTGCAAACCTCACAACAGCCAGAGCACATTTCTGCACGGCTAAGCCTTTTATCCACAGGAACTGACCCAGAAGGTAACAGAGCTTACAGAGGGCTTTGGGGCCCTGGAAACGGAACTGACGCTCTTCCACTGAAACACGCCCTATGGGGAAAAGCTGTCACTTCCAAACTGGAGTTTACTTTGAAGTCTTGAAGGTAAAGAAGTGTGACTGGCACTGACAGGCAGACTCACCTGTCCAACTGACCCAACCTGGGTTGACAGCTTCCACCTGAATACTTTTTTGTGTGGGGGGTCAGGGGTGGAAGGGTCTCTGCATTTGTGGGAAGCAAGAAGTCTGAGGCTATGTTCATCATTCTGAAATCTCTTTCCAAATGCTATGCTCCATCTCCATCACAGAATACCTCTCTGTGACCCAAGGATTCATCCTCTCAGGGGCCTCTCCACCAATTCTATCTGCAATAGCAGTCACCTCCTCCAAGCTCATCTCTCACCTACTGGCTTTATCTCCCTCTCCTCTGCTGGTCAACAGCCCCAGAAACTGGTCCCTCAGAACTAAAGGTTTATGTCGCAGTTTTCAGTCTGAGACCTGAGCCTTTCACAAGACTGCTGGGAGCCATTTAATCGAGCGCTCCTCCCGTGCCCATCACGGGTGCTGGAAGCTCTCCCTGCCCATCTTTAATTCCCTTTGCCCTCCCCATTTTCCCTCTCATGGCTCTGCTGAGCCTCCTTTGATGCTGATTGTTTCCATTTGCAGCCTCTTTTTCTCCTGAGTCTTATGTGGACTTGCACTCCACCGTCCAGGTCCTGGCAGAACACGTGCTTTCTGCTTCTCATCCTCTGGATCCTTAGCAAAATCAGCACCGCACTCCGCGGCTTCCAACTCACATCACTTGGTACCATCTCTTCACCTTTGCTTCCCATTTTACAGTCGGCTTCAACACTCCTTTCCTCGACTTCTCAGCAGTCTGCCACTGTTCACTTTTCAGTTTTGACTTTTCCCACCTATAATTTTCTCTTGTAAGACAATTATTTCAACGCTTGTGGCATTTCATTTTATGTGAACTCCTCCAGGTTTGAGTGAGCTATTCAGGTCCTGCTTTTCTATTTGTCATCACTCCTTAGAAGGGAACCAGTATGTGCTGAGCCCCACTCATGGACCTGTTCACACAATCCCATTCATTCCTTCCCCGCCAAGGTATCACTAACCTCACCTGACAGATGAAGAGACTGAGGCTCAGAGAGGCAGGGTAACTCGCCCAGGATTCCAACCTCACGCTCTTCCCAGGCCCTGCTCCTCTCCTAGAGCTCAGGGACCACTTCTGACACTTTTCTTGTTTTGAGATGGAGTCTCTGTCACGCAGGCTGAAGTACAGTGGTGCGATCTAGGCTCGCTGCAACCTCCGCCTCCCGGGTTCAAGTGATTCTCCTGCCTTAGCCTCCCGAGTAGCTGGGACTACAGGTGCACGCCACCATGCCCAGCTAATGTTTGTATTTTTAGTAGAGACGGGGTTTCACCATGTTGGCCAGCCTGATCACAAACTCTTGACCTCAGGTGATCTGCCTGCCTCTGCCTGCCAAAGTGCTGGGATTACAGAAGTGAGTTCTGACCCATTTTTAATGCTGTCCCTCCAGGCCCTCCTCACAGCCTTCCATGACATCTGGGGCAACCACAGCCTAGACTGTCATGGGGTACCCACCCATCTCGGAGCAAACAGAGCGCATCGCTTTCCTTCCTAAGGCCCTGACTGTGCCCGCCCTCCCGACTTCAGCTCTGCTCCTGAATTCAGCTGGAAGTCGGCTCCTCCTGCTTATGAGATTCCCCACAGATTTGTTCTGGTTAATTTCATAAATCTTTCCTCTGACTGTCAGTCAGAGTCACTAACACTTACAGGAAACCGCCTGTGTTGGCTATGAGGGCTCAGAAGCACAGGGAGGTGAAATAACTGATAAACACATTTGCAGAGCAACAGGATGACAAGTGCAAATTCAAATAGCACAAACTGAGAAGCAAGGCGTCTGGGGAGCATCGAGAAAAGAAATGAATGAGAGGATTCATTGGGGAGGGAGGCTTCCCTAGGGGCAAGGGCTGGGCCTGGGGGCGACAGCAGGCAGGGCGCTGCAGGACAGAGAGGATGACGTCTGCAAGGGCACGATGCGAGATCACCTGTGACCTCACAGTTGCCAAGGCTGATGGCCTTTTCTTGGTTCTCATCCTCCTTGACGTCTCTGAAGGATGTGAGTCAGCCTGAAGTGACCCCTTCCTTCCCGAGTCCTGTCCCCGTGGCCTCAGTGACCCTGCCCTGGCCTGGTTCTCCTGCCATCTGCCTGCCCCTCTGCCCCCCGAGTGTGGGCATTCCCATGGGCCTGTCATCGGTGGCGCTCTGCTCCCAGTCCACTCCGTCCCACTGACTCTCGTCACCTTGACAGAAGGCAGGATCTCCCTCCCAAGCTTTGTCTGTATATCCAAAAACCCGTGTGCGTTGCCACTAGAATGAAGGACCTTCCTCCAACCTCAGTCTGTCTACAGCCAAGCTCCGTCATGCCCCGGTCCTGAGTGGGCTGCCCCCATCACCCAAGCTTTCTGTTTGTGATGCCACCGTGTGTTTTCATCGTCCCCAGATTCAACGGGTCACCTCTGACTGCTCTTCCTCCTTCCTCCCGTCTTCAGGCAGCCTCCCTTGCATTCCTCACATCCTTGGCTGAGTCTCAGCCCACCTCTGCTTGGCCCTCCCTGCTGACCCCGCCCCAGTTAGCTCAGCCTCACTGCTGGGTTTCTATCTCAGCCCCAAGCCCATCCTTCCACAGTGTGCAAGGGAGGGGCCTCTGCAGACACATTTCTCCCTTGCTAGGAGCTTCCTGTTAGGCTCTGCCAATGGGAGTTCTGGAAGAAGAAGGGAAGGCTGGAGTCGGGGGAGAGGACACTGCTCTTCCCGCCTGCTTCTCCTTTTTCTTAGTACTACCCTAGCAATGGCCTGCACCCCAGCAGCACTAACTGCTTCCTGTCTTGGGGTGTGTGTGTGTGTGTGTGTGTGTTTCCCTACCCCCAGACCAGCTTATTGTTGCCCCCAGAGGAAACAGCGCCAGCGGGCAGTGACCTCTTCTCAGAGATCCACACCTTGGCTCCCAAGGCCCCTCCTCCCTGCTTCTGGGCTGAGAGCCCCACATGCTTCCCTCTGCTTCCCCAGCCCGAGAGGTGGTGCTCCTTCCTGCAGTTACTACCCGTGCTGCCTCAGTCTCCCCCTTTTCCTCTTCCAGTCCTCTAGCACCGGTGTCATTCACATCCTACTGAAATCCTCACTGTTGAAATGCCGAGTAGAGTTGCTGGTTTTTGCCTGGCCCCTGACTTATGTAGTCCTTGGTACCAGGAGTGGTCTTAAAACATGGACCCTCCAGGATGGTTTGGAACTGGTCTGGTGTGTCTTGCCCTGAACACAGGGCTGGGCTCCTCCCAGTGGGAAATGGGTCCTGGTGCTCTGTGGCATGTGCTGGGGTCACGCGGCAGGTGACTGGACTCCTGAGGTGCCGGGACCAGCCGGGCGGGGCCCCTTCCTCAGGGGTCCGGATCCCAGCTCCCTGGGTCTCTTCAAGCTTCTGACACCCCCAACCTCTGCCTGCCACTCTGTGTCATCTCAATGCTGCCTTCTTGCTTCCTCAGTTCTCCAACACTTGATGAAGCAATTCCATACATTAAAATTTCTCTGCTGAAATGACGACTGCGTTTTCTGTCTTCCCAACTGTGCCTTCAACACTTCTTTTGTCTTCTTTTTTCTCCCGGCTCTAATCCGCCCAGTGCGTGGCATCAACAGGTGGACCCCCATAACACAGTGCCTCCATCTTGGCAAACCTTCACACAAACCCCACTGAGGATTCCTTCATAGCCTACCCATCTCCACGGTCAGCCCTAACCCACCTTCCCACTCTCTCCCTAGTAATCCCTTACCCCAAATCTGGGCTCTGCATTCCTGTTCGCCCAGTCCCTGGAAATTCCTCAAGGCCACCTCCTTCCAGGTACCCCTAGACCAAATTCAAATCCTGTCCATTCTCTGCAAGGAAAGCTCAAAGAATACCCTTCCTGCACAGCCTCTGAAGGCCATCTCTCCCTCCTTCGTCTTTATCTGTGTGGCTGACGTGGATCGTTGCTCAGTGGTAGCGCACGATGTGATGTCAGAGCAACCCTCCCAGGAGGCTCTATTACCATCTCCATGTATATCAAGAGGCAGCATATTATGGTACTTAAGGGCACAGACTCTGGAGCCAGACTCCAGCTCCATCACTTTCTAGCTGTGTGAGTTTAAATCAGTTACTTAACCTCTCTGTGCCTCAGCTGCAACATGTATAACCTAAGATAATCATAGCACCTACCCCGCAGAATTGTTATGAGGATTTAATGAGTTAATATGTACAGTGCCTGGCATATATAAGTACTATTTAAGTGTTTTTTTTAAAAGTAAACAAAATACAGATCAATGTCAAATATTGTTTTCTTTCTTCTCCAGAACCAGAACAAGTAGCAGCTGTGCCTGGAGGCATTTCCCCGCATCTGGCACACAAAGGGCATTCGCTTTGTGTTCGCTGCGTTAGAACTTATCACACGCATCTTAGTTCTTCCTTGAGTGCAACTCATTCATGCTTGCAGGCCCACTGCACCTTGCACGGTGACTCTGACATAGTAGGTGCTCAGCGAGTATCTGTTCAATGCATAAACACTTGAACTGAACGTCAGGTCCTTCAATGACCAGTTATGTGAGAGAAAAAACAGAGTAACTCAGTTTAAACAGTAGGGCTGTGGGTCATGGATGGAAAAATAAAACCAATGGCATGTGTGTGGCGGGGGTGGGTGGAGAGGTGTCAGAGGGGGCTGATTTCTGGGCTGAGGTCTTTTGGTCCCTGGAAACTTCCAAGAGGAAATGCTGTGGAATCCCTGAAAAGAGGCTGCAGATTGAGGTGCAGGCTGGAGTTCAGGAGCCACTAACTAGGCAGTGGCTGCACTCAGGTGAAAGAACTACCCAAGGGAGTTAGGGGTAAAGAAGGGCACAAAGAGGCCGGGTACAGTGGGTGGCTCATGCCTGTAATCCCAGCACTTTGGGAGGCTGAGGCGGGTAGATCACTTGAGGTCTGGAGTTCAAGACCAGCCTGACCAACTGGTGAAACCCCATCTCTACCAAAAATACAAAAATTAACTGGGCATGGTGGCGTGTGCCTGTATCCCCGGCTGCTCGGGAGGCTGAGGCAGGGAATCATTTAAACCCAGGAGGCGGAAGTTGCAGTGAACTAAGGTTGTGCACCACTGCACTCCAGCCTGGGAGACAGAGTGAAATCACGCCTCAAAAAAAAAAGATCCGGGCGCAGTGACTCACGCCTGTAATCCCAGCACTTTGGGAGGCCGAGGCGGGTAGATCACCTGACGTCAGGAGTTCAAGACCAGCCTGGCTAACATGGTGAAACCCAGTCTCCACTAAAAAATACAAAAAATTAGCTGGGTATGGTGGTGGGCGCCTGTAATCCCAGCTACTTGGGAGGCTGAGGCAGGAGAATCGCTTGAACCCAGGAAGTGGAGGTTGCAGTGAGCTGAGACTGTGCCATTGCACTCCAGCTTAGGCAATGAGAGTGAAACTCCGTCTCAAAAAAAAAAAAAAAAAAAATAGAAGGACACAGAGGAGCACTGCTTGAGGACAGAGTAGCTTGGGCTAAAGCCCTGGAAATCAGATTGGGACCCAGGGTCTGGATCATACAGCTCTGCCACTTCCAGCTCTGTGACCCACGGCAAATGTTCTCATTTTTCTGGGCCCCAGTTGCCTCATCTGTAAATGAGGATGGCAATAATACCAATCCCACAGGGTTGCTATGAGGATTCAATGGGACCACCTGTATTGAGGGTCTAGCACAGAGCTGATGCACCCAAAGCGCCAGTAAGTTAGCTCCATGATGAAAACCGAATTTAAAAAGAACCCAGAGAGAAGCCCATTTAAAAAAAAAAAGTAACTTCAGAAAATAATGTTCCCACCTTATCCATAAGGAAATTAAAGCTCAAAAAGTGCTTCATCCAAGATGACACAGCCAATAAGAGGAACAGGCAAAATTACTTTTGTTACACAACACTGCCTCCTCTGGTGCTCTGGAAACTGGAGACTCTCCTGAGAACCATTAATTGATTTTGCTCCAGTATGATTCAGTTACTACTGTCAGTCATCTTTCTGTGTGACCCTTTCATTTTCAAATTATAAAAGCCATTAAAAATATTATCATTTATTCTCAGTCTGGAAGAGGGGAATTTTTTAAAACAGGAATCTCTTTTTCTCTATATAATTTCTCACCACTTCTTTCCTGAGCTGGCCAGGGAAGCCTGGAAAGGTCACAGGTTTCAACAGAAACACGAGTTAAGAGTTTTGGAGTTGGCTAGATCTAGGGGCTGAAATCCTGCATAGGGCCTTCACTAGGGGTTGATCTTGGCTGACATCTCTCAGTGCCTCAGTAAGATCAGAACAATCCAGTAGCTGGCCGGGCGCAATGGCTCATGCCTATAATCCCAGCACTTTGGGAGGCCGAGGTGGGTGGATCACCTGAAGTCAGGAGTTCGAGACCAGTCTGGCCAACATGGTGAAACCCCAGCTCTATTAAAAATACAAAAAAAATTAGCCGGGCATGGTGGCTTGCGCCTGTAATCCCAGCTACTTGGGAGGCTGAGGCAGGGGAATTGCTTGAACCAGGGAGGTGGAGGTTGCAGTGAGCCGAGATCGCGCCACTGCCCTCCAGCCTGGGCAACAGCGTGAGACTCCGTCTCAAAAAAAAAAAAAAAAGAAAAAGAAAAACAATCCAGTACCTAGCCCAGTGTGCTATGGTGAGACGATTACATGAAATATGTGTGCTTCACATGCAGTAAGCACTCAGTAACATGCATATGTGTTTCGCAGTCTATAATCCAAAATATTGTTTTTCTAAATGTGCAGACTGATACAAGGGGTACACTACAAATGTGCATGCCACATATTCACATATTCATCCATTCTAAAAGTATTTATTGAATACCTACTATGTTCCAGGCATTGTTCTGGGTGCTTGGGATGTATCAGTCAACAAAACAAAGATTCCTGCCTTTGGGAGACTCATTATTTATGCCCTTCTTGGAGTGGGGCAGCACAGTAACTTTGGGTCTTAAAGACAACACACAAGTGCCTTTTGCAAACTCTGGTCACTACACTCAGGTCACCGTTATCAGAGGGGGTGAGGTCGGGGGAAAAAATCCCATAGTAAAGACTACCAAAGTCACTGATGCCTAACTTTGGGGTACAGTATATGTTTAGCTGAAGCACTCAAGGTTTGCTTAAGTTTTGTTTGTTTTGTTTTGTTTTAACAAGTCTGCTTCTCCAGAGTTGTAACTAGTGATTTTTTAACGAGTCAGCTCAACTGGTGAAGGTGGTCTCAGAGTATGTGACAGGCAGCAGGGGGAAATCCACTGGAGCTGCGAAGTGCCCTGGAAGATCATTCTTCCACGCCTAACGTAATTTACTGTATCAGTAATTGCAGTA
Source organism: Pan troglodytes (assembly GCF_028858775.2). Classification (NCBI taxonomy): domain Eukaryota; kingdom Metazoa; phylum Chordata; class Mammalia; order Primates; family Hominidae; genus Pan; species Pan troglodytes. The sequence goes on from NC_086016.1 coordinate 38,785,589, forward strand.
ACTCGCCTTTGGGAGAGAGAAAGGAAAAGGTAGGCAATTTAGGTGAACAAAAGCTCTGGATGAATTATGAAGGCTGTGGACTCCAGAGACCACCGTATTCAAGCGCAAGTTTTCAGACTCACCTGCCAGGATGCATTTGGCTGCCAGCTTCACCATGGTAACCAACACTCCCGCGAGCCGTACCCAGAGGACAAGAGCGGCTGCTAGAGACGCGAGTGGGTGGGCTTCGGGCCCTGGGCTGGCCTGGGACGGGAAGGTGGGGAGGGGAGGGCTGATCTCAAGGGTCAGTGGCCGCGACGGGACTGGGGATGACCGAGCCCGGCCCTTCTGGGCTGGGGGCGGATATCGGGCGCTGGGGGCGGGTGGGCAGGGGAGGGCTCCAGGTGGGCCCGGCTCGAGGCCTGACACGGCAGTCTGAAAAGGTGCAAGCGAGCGGACACGGCCTGTGCTCCCCGCCCAGCCCCTCAGCACAGCCCTACCCAGAGGGTTCAAGGAAGGACGATCCGGCTCTCCTCCGATCACAAGTACCGGGCCGAATGCACTCTCCAAGCAACCATAGCCCACCTGCCCCGCCTCCTCCTCCTCCTCGCTGACCCTCGATTGGTTGCCGCCAAAAGCTCCCACCCTCAAGGTCTCACAAAAATCCAATGGGAGTAGAGAGCTGGGATAACAGCCTTTTCTTGAGATGCAATTCGTAGAGTTATCAGTTCTTCAAGTTCAGTCTGCTTGACGAGTGGTTGTAATTGACGTCAACCAGCTTTATATCCCGCCCCCGCTGAGCCTGAGAGTCCCGAGATAAAGAAGCCTCCACGTCAAGCAGTCAGAAGCGGTGACAAGAGAAGCTTTCTGATTGGTCAGAGTCTGGCTTGACCCATCTTCGGGAGGAATAGGGATTCGCCACTCCCGCTGTCCTTCTAGAAGTGGGTTCGCCTACAATGGGGCAGGTTGGGCTCTAGGCGGTCTGGAGCGGCGCCTGCGCAGTGGGCCAGGCCGCCGCTGTAGAGGTCGTTTTGACTTGCTCTGACTTCGGGCGGTTCTCGCGGCTTCCCCGGTTCCCAGGTTCTGCACAGCGCGGCTATTAAAGTGCATGGAGAAGTGCAGTCCTTGCCCCGCATCCCGCAGGGAAATCTCATTTTAAAAGCTCAAAGATGTAATGAGCGTTAAAATCTAAAATATGAAGGTGTTTTATTAAAGTGATGTTTGTGAACAAAGGGAGAACAAATACACTTTGATGGGGCTAAGCGGTGAGACTCGGAAACTTGAAGTCGTACTTTGCTCTTAGTCCATTTACTCTCTGCAAAAGGAGAATGCATCACTAACCTCGTTTGCCCGTCACCCAGGGAGGCTCTCTGTACGCGTTTACCGGGTTGGGGGTGCCTCTTGCACGTGGTTAGGGGGTCAGAGACCTAAATCCCTGGCTTGGACAAGTCACCTCATCCCTCAGCCTCAGGATGGGCCTAGGAGAACCTGCCTTGTGGGGTGGTTGTGGGGATGGAAGGAGAGAAACGTATGAGTGCCTGGGAGATAGTAGGTGCACACGTGATTGTGGGGTGGATGGGACAGCGGAAGCTTATCTGGACAGATTTGGTTTATCATCACTGTCACTGGTTGGCCGAATGTACCCCTTGTTCTTACTTTCTCAGGGCCCCTGGGATTCTGATGGCTGATGCTGAAGGGAAGAGCAGCCCCTTAGCAAAGGTGCCTGTGCGAAAGTTCCACATTCCCTCCAGACACCTAGAACATTCCACCTCTCCGCCACTCTGCATCTCAGAGTGGCTGCCAGCCTTGTGTGGGGGAATAAACATACACACTCTATGAATGACTGATGGTTTTAGCCCCGAATCCAGAGTAAATGCAAGTTGTCTGAGATGTTCTTTCCTTGGGATTCATTCCTGGCGCTATGGTAAAGGTCTGTTTCTCCTTCATTTCTTGTAACTGCTTTTCTTCTTTGGTGACATCACGTGAGTCTGTCTCAGACATCCAGGTCTGAGTGAGCAAAAAGCCTCTTTCTGATCTTCTGCCTTCCTCTTGCCAGCTCCCCTCCAGGCCAACCTGTTCACCATGAGTGACCCTGTTAATCCCTTAAAGGACCCCATTTGGTGAGTCACCCTCCCGAGGCAGCTCCATGTAGCTAAGACACAGACACACATCAGGGCAGCCTCCGAAGCCTTGGTTCCTTCATTTTGCGAGGTGGGTAATGACAGAGCCGGAGCATAGCCATCTTGGACAAGCACTGCCATTTTAAAGTTCTCCTTGATCAAAAACGGCCTAAATTCAACCCAAAGGGCATCAGCCTAATGGCTAATGTCAGAATGACCATAAACCACAAGTGACATCTCCAATCAGAAACATTCCAACCCTAAGATAAACCCGCCCCCCGACCAGAGACATGCAGCCCCAAGATAACCTCCCCTCTGGTCAGAGAGATGTCAGCCCCAACATAACCCACCCTCAGACCGGAGACATTCCAACCCCACAGTAAACTTCTCCTCCACACAGAAACATTCCAAGCCTGTGATAAGCTCTCTTGCCCTAAACCCTTAAATACTCTTAGTCTGTAAGAGAGAGCACTCCTGACTGAAATTGGCCAGAAGCCCCTCTCAGGTTTATGCTCCAAAATAAACCTGTATTTAACTGTTGAGCCACTTTTCATGTTTCTTGCCTCTTTCTTTAACTCTTGCAGGTAATAATCACACCTCCCTCCCAGGGCTGTTCTCTGTTCCCCACCCACTGTCTCCCTTTTGTTGCTGCTACTCTGTGTGATTTTAGTCAGCATTATCATAAGAGCATTGTAGAACTTTCTAGAGAGATGGTAAACACTTGTATGGTGAATTCTGTCCCCCTTCACCTCATGGACCCAAGGGCCTTCTATACATTTCTGTGACTGAAGGTAAGCTGAATGAGAGTCACTAGGTTTAAGGTGGTCAGAGAATTTTGGAGCCATGGGGGCTCCTGAGCAATTCGAGTTATCCCATTTCTGAGCAGCTCTAATAGTCACAGCTGGCCTATGTTGACCACAGACTTAAGGCTGGCCTTGTTCTAAGTGATTTTAGGGATTAATTAGTTTAATTTCACATTTACATTTGATATTCACAATAGCCATGTATCATCCCCATTTGATAGATAGGGAAACTAGGGCCCAAATGAGATTAAGTGAAACACCGAAGGTCACCTAGCTAGTGAGTAGCAGAGATGGATTTGAACTCCCTCTCACCCTTCCTAAAGAGCAAATACTTATTGAGTTCCTTGCTGTAATAACTTGCGTTGATTGAGCATTAGATGTGAGGCATCTGCTAAGCACTTCACATCCTCTCTCCTGTATGAAACCATGACCCTGGGAAGTGGAAACTCTCATTCATTTGAAGAAAGGAAAGAGCCACAGAGAGGCCAAGGTCATGCAACAAGTCAGCCAGATCCAGAACCAGCCTCAGATCTCTTGACTCTGGGGACCAACGTTTGTTTCTTTGTTTTCCCCCATTATCCAGCATAGTCTCTCCATTTTCATTAATTATCTTTTCTTGAGTGCCTACCATCAGCCAGGCATGGTGTTGGTTGCTGGATCCACTGAAGGGTGGGGATGACAGAGCCCCAGGCTTTACCTCTGGGTGAGATATCACGGCAATGTGGGAATACGGGCCCAGGGTTGCACACTTTTCTAGAGGAGCCAGGAATCTGGATTTTTGTGTGAAATCCCCTGACCTGTTAGTGTTGGCAATGAACTTAAATTTAAAACACTGTAGCTGCAGTAGAAACCTCTGTTGACCGGTTCAACCTGGGGGCTGCTCATCTACGATCTTTGGTAAAGAAAGGAAGACCAACATGTGGACAAGTCACTGTGCCACAGGTGGATATGGGACTCCCTATGTACACCTCGAGGAGCATTCCTAACCCTGGGTGGATGGAGAGGGAGTCGGGAAGGATATTCTGAAAGGAGAGCCTTGTAGGAATTTGCGAGGTGGACACAGGGGAAGGCAAATGCTGGGTGGATGGGTCAGCACATGCAAAGGCTCAGAGCTCTGGGAGGGCAGCAGATGGAACACACGGTGGAATGGCAAGACCCAGAGTAGAACCCTTGTTTGAGGAATTAATTCAACAAATATTCTGTTGAGTGCTTGCTAAGCACTAGGACGTAGAGGTGGACAGAACCATCTAGCCCTGTGGAGCGGCAGATGATCAAGCAATAATGATCTATGATTGCATGTAGTCAATGTTGAATAGGGGAGGATGTGGTGCAGAAAGAACAAATACCCTATGCTCTGATCCCTGGACTGGCACACCAGCATCACCTGGGGATTAGTAAGAAATGCATTTTCCCAGGCCCCACCCCTGACCAGCTGAACACTGGAGGTGGGGCCCACAATCTGCTTCCATAAGGCCTCCTGGTGACTCCGACACAAGCTCATGTTGAGAACTGCTTTTCTTAGCTAATGCCAGGACCCACCTTTATCTACTCTATTGGGTCATTTTACTGTTTTTCAAGCTCCTCGGGAACGTTCCCACCGCAGGGCCTTTGTACGCACTGTTCCCAATGAGGCTGTATGACTCTCCTTCATGATCTTCAGATCTCAGCTCAAATGTCATGCCTTCGGGGAGCCCTCCCAAACACACAATTTAAGCATCGCCCCCAATCTGTCAGTCTCAATATCCTTGACTTACTTTACTTTCTTCATAGCGTTCACTACTACCAGAGATTACACAGTCTGTCCCTCTGTATCCGTGGGGGATTGGTAACCACGGATATCAAAATCCAGGGCTACTCAAGTCCCCTATATAAAATGTTGTAATATTTGCACAAAACCTACACACATCCTCCTGTATACTTTAAGTCACCTCTAGATTACTTTCAATAACTAATACAATGGAAATGCTATAGAAATATCGGTATACTGTATTTTATCTGTATTATTTTTATTGTTGTATTGTTATTTTTTTATTTTTGCAATGTGCAGTTAGTTGAATCCAGAGATGTGGAACCCGTGGATGCAGAGGGCCACCTATATTCCATATTTATTAGTTTATTTATATGGTATCTGTCGCCCTCCACTAGAAGGTAAGCTTCATGAGAACTGACACTTGGTCTCTTTTGTTCACCCAGTATCTAGGACAGTCCCCTGCATGGTGAGGCACCCAGTAAATACTTCTGAATGAATGAATGACTCTCATAGGGTTTACCCTTCCGGTTGTGTATTCATTCATTCAACAAGCACCAACTCTTGAATATCAATTTTTGGGCAGGCAATGTGCTTACTACTGAGAGATGTGCAATGACGGTTCAGATGGGGTAACCTCATCCTGGGTCCTCTCCCACCCCTAGCCTGCACCCCTAGCTACACCCATATGCTCTGTGGAAGAGGAAGGATTAACAGTGCTGCTTCCCAAAGCCAGGGACTAGACTGTTGGGGCTGATTACTGGGGCTTTGGGTAAGAGGGGAGTGGAGGGGCAGCTGCTGGCAAGTTGTTCCCAGAAATTGTTCAATCATCCTGGGGTTGAACACGTCCCGACATCCCTGAAGAGCAGCATGCGGATGAGCCACGGCTCCCTGCCAGGGACAGCAGCAACATTCCACGCACAGCGCCAGGGCTGATCATCCCCAGTGCAGGGCCCAAGCCCCTTTGCCACTGTGTCGTGACAGCCAGGGGGTTCTCCTTCTGCCTGGGCCCCATCACAGCCCCTTCATTTATAGGGTGTAGTAGCAGAATTGTTGGATGGAATCCAACAATTGGGTAAATAGGAGATTTTAGGGGAAATTAAATAATTGAGAGTGATTCTGCATGAATTCTCAAGAAGAATATCTTTCATACATTAAAGCAGATTTGCTCAAATGCCCTCATGTCAGAGGCAATGCCAAAAAGAGAGTGCTAATAGATTTGTAGAAATTTTATGTATTTAGATCAGGGTTTCCCTACCTCGGCACTATTGACATTTGGGGGTGAAGGGTTCTTAGTTATGGGGGCTGTCCTGAGCAATATAGACAGCATCTCTGTCCTCTGCCCACTAGATGCCAGAGCAAGCTCCCTTGCTGAGACCACCAAAAATGTCCCCGGACATTGCTAAATGTCCCCTGGGGGGCAAAATCTTCCACGGATGAGAAGCACTGATTTAGATGTATGAACCCACTGAATAAAGGATATTGATTTTGCACTTGCAATCTACAAGGCCTTGGGCCTTGGGCTTCCTGGGCTTGAATCCTTGTCTTGCCACCTCTCCTCTGTGTCTCAGTCTCCTCCCACCTGCTCCAGTAGGCGCTTTGAGGCTCAGAAGAGTGGCCACATGCAAGGGGTCCCCAGCATGCCTGACACGTGGTAAGACTCAGTGAGCACCACTTCTGATGAACAGCCACTGGGGTGGCCATGAGTCCCTGGAGGAGGATTTATAATGCGGTGCTGCAGTTCTGTTTTACAATTTCCTATAACGCACTGTCACATCTGGTGCACTGCCTTCTCTCGGTAATGACCTTTGCTGTTCTTTTTTCCACTGTTCACGTGGGCCCGGTTGTTTATGTCTCCGCTGATACAGTACTTGGCGGTGGCCATCTCAATAAACGGCAGAGGAAATGGAACTGACTCACCTTCTGTGCGCCCGGAATGCAAAGTCGGAGGCCTGAGCTGTGGCCTCGGCGGGGCACGGAGGCCGCGATGTCCTGATTCTGTCAGCAGGGGGCAGCAGCAGGCGGGAAAATGTCTGCTGCAGGAGGGCAGAAGGGCTGCCGCCTTTTGACTTATTTGCTGCCGCCTTTATTTAAAGTTGAGCAAATCATCCCTCCAGAGCCACTCGGAGACCCCCTTTAACAGCCCGAGATACTCCATCTGCAGAAGCCAAGAGCTGCTTTTCCAGAACGTTCCACGTTAATGCATCTCTGTCCGTTTGCTCGCCAACTGAGAATGAGAGGCTGAGACATCACCTGGGCGCCTCTCTTTGAGGCGCGGTGCTTTGATTTACATCCCAGAGCCAAGGGCTCCTGAGTCCTGCTGGAGAGTTCTTCTCGCACCTGCCGCCTTCCCTCACTGCCCCCTTTCCACACTCCACGCATAAAGCCTGGGTGGTTGTGTTCAAGGAGGGCCAAGGAATTCTAGGTGCCCCAGGCTGAAGCTATGTCAAATTCTGCTAGAGGCAAAGTTGAGTGGGTCCCTGACACTCTACCCTTTTTTGCCTTCCCCGGCCCCCACTCCATATAACACCCTGCAGCTGCGCGACACAGTGCCCTTCCCAGAACAGCCCTCCCCCGGCAGCTGCACCCACCACACTCAGGGCCCATCTTAGTTAATTCCTCACCTCATGCACTTGGAAACTTAACAGCCCAGTTTCATTCTCGCATCATGCCCTGGAATACGCTGTAGACATCCTGGGTTCCATTTTCCACCCAGCGGCCAGCATCGTCCTTTACAAATCTTAATTTCGGATAGGTAATCTCACCCCAAGATTCAACATTTAAAAGAGAAAATCTACAGAGAACGTCCCCTCCGTCCCGCCCCTGACAGTTGCTTATGTACCCTTTCGGAGAGATTTTACATATATCCCAGCACAAAAGCACATACACATTCTTTTTTTTTATTTTTTATTTTTTTTCCTTGGGACAGAATCTTGCTGTTTCCCAGGCTGGAGTGCAGTGGCGCAATTTCGGCTTGCTGCAACCTCCGTCTCCAGGGTTCAAGCCATTCCCCTGCCTCAGCCTGCCGAGTAGCTGGGACTACAGGCGCCCGTCACCACGCGTGGCTAATTTTTTGTATTTTTAGTAGAAATGGGGTTTCACCGTGTTAGCCAGAATTGTCTCGATCTCCTGACTTCAGGTGATCCGCCAGCCTCGGCCTCCCAAAGTGGTGGGATTACAGGCGTGAGCCACCGTGCCTGGCCACATACACATTCTCATTCTTTCTCTCCTTCTTCCCTCTGCAAATAGAAGCCAGCACCCACACTCCAGCATTTTGCTTTTCCATCTAATGTTCTTTGGAGTGGCCCCATGTCTGTACTCAAAGTGCCCTCGGTCTTTTGTGTGGCTGAGTCCCGTTCAGCTGTAAAAAGTGATACTTCTAAATATCACCGCATTTCCACTGAAAGTCCCCCAAAGGCTTCCCACTGTGCTTGGGGGAAAGTCCACCTTTCCCACGGAGCTGTCAGGCCTGGTGAGTGGGCAGTGCCTCCTCCCTGGTAGGTTTCATCTGCCCAGCAGCTGGCTGTCTGCATCCTCACACTCGACTTGCCCGTTCTGCCTCAGGGCCTTAGCCCTGCTGCCCTCACTCATCTAGTTAACTCCTGTATGCCTTTCTCAGCTCAAACATCATTTGCCCTCCATGTCCTGCACACTCTGGACACCAGTGGCAGTCACCACCACTTGTAGTTACTGTCGGGGCACACCACTGCAGGCTCTAGAGCCAGACAGACCCCTGGGGTTCAAATCCCAGCTCCACCACTTCCTTGCTGTGTGACCTTAGGCAGCTGACTACACCTCTCTGTCCCTGTTTCCTCCCATGTGGAATGGGAGCATGAATAGATCCCTGGTCCTGGGGTTTTGTAGTGGGGATTAAATGACTGGCCAGAGCAAGCCTCTACTACCTGCTGGTGCAAATCTTTGAGGGAGGACCATGTCTCCTTGGCAGCCATCATATCCTGGTGCCTGGTTGATAGTAGGAATTCTATAAATATGAGTCAAAATGACTGCACTTTAGTACGGGTCTCTGTAGGAATCATCGTCTTAACCCACTGGTTCTCAAACTGAGCCGCTCATGATACTAGTTAATAACATGATAATAACAGCCAGGCTGGGTGTGGTGGCTCACGCCTGTAATCCCAGCACTTTGGGAGGCCGAGGAAGGTGGATCACCTGAGGTCAGGAGTTCGAGACCAGCCTGACCAACATGGTGAAACCCCGTCTCTACTAAAAGTACAAAAATTTGCCAGGTGTGGTGGCTCACACCTGTAGTCCCAGCTACTCAGGAGGCTGAGACAGGAGAACTGCTTGAACCCGGGAGGTGGAGGTAGCAGTGAGCCGAGATCACGCCACTGCACTCCAGCCTGGGCAACAGAACGAGACTTCATCTCAAGAAAAAAAGAACAGAAAGGAAAAGAAGAGAAAAGAAAAGAAAAAAGAAAAAAAATTAACAGCCTGCCGTCACTGACCCAGGCCAGGCTCTCTCCTTAGATTGTGTCATCTCACTCTCACAACCATCTAGACAGGCAGGTAGCATCATGATCTCAAGATCCCTATTTTACAAGTGAGGAAACTGAGGCACAAAGAGATTAAGTAGCTTGTCAGAGGTCACACAGTAGCAGAGCTAGGAGTCAAATTCAGGAAGCCTTCTAGGAAACAATAAACATTTGATAAACATTGTCTTAACCCAAAGATGCTTATCTCTGTGACTAGGGGAAGGGGCTCTGCCTAATTCTATTCTGGGCAGGTGTCCAGACCCAGCTCAAATGCCCCTCCTTCCTCCTACCTCCAACCCTGCAGCCCATGTCCTGATTTACACCTGGACTCTCAGAGAGGAGAGGTGGCTGTTCTACCCAAACCAATCCATCTAATTAAGGATTTGCAGCCCCGATATCCTCTCCAGCCAGTGCCCTGACTGTTATCCCCTCTGAGCCTTCCGCGTCTGCTGCCCTCTGCCACCCCTGCTGCCCACACAAGCTCGAGCCCTTCCCACATCTCCAAGGGAGACCATCCCTTATTCCTGCATTTCATCCTTGAAAGTATGGCTCCTCCAAGGACTTTCCAGGCCCTCTTTCATTCCCTCACCTCCACTTATTCCATGATATGCCACAAACCATCTTACCCCAAACCTGTGTCAAAGGTCACTCATGGCCAGGCGCGGTGGCTCACGCCTGTAATCCCAGCACTTTGGGAGGCCGAGATAGGCAGATCACTTGAGGTCAGGAGTTCGAGACCAGCCTTGGGCAACATGATGAAACCCTATCTCCACTAAAAATACAAAAATCAACCGGGCATGGTGGCGCATGCCTGTAATCCCAGCTACTCGGGAGGCTGAGGCAGGAGAATCGCTTGACCCCAGGAGGTGGAGGTTGCAGTGAGCTGAGATTGCGCCACTGCACTCCTGCCTGGGTGACGGTGAGACTCTGTCTCAAAAAAAAAAAGAAAATCACTCATGGCTGGGTGGTCAAGTCCAATGCCAGGCTTTAGGATAAGGGACACTTTGCGCTTACTATGTGCCAGGCCTGGAATAAGCACTTAAGCCTCATAGTAACTGCATGAATTGGGGACTATCATTATGCCCATTCTACAGATGAGGAAACTGAAGCACAGGGACGTTTAGCAATATACTAGCCATGAACCCACATTCTTAGCCACTGGCCACACTATCTCCGATGGAGCATCTCTGCAGAGGTGGCACTGCCTCTCCTTCCTCCTGGCATTCCTCTGCCTTGCTTGGAGACCCCTCTTCTCCTGCTTCTCTTCCTGCCCCTTCCCCCTCCACTGGGCTTTCTCCCATACCTTGGAGGCTTCTCTGCTCCCTGCTCCTGAAGTGACTCCCCTAGGGCTCATCCTGACCCTTCCTTCCCTCCAGGGGCTTCCTGGGGAGCACTTTCTCTGTCACTTGACAGACAGCAGTCCACTTGATATGGCTGGGCTTGGGACAATAATACCTGTAACCTCCCTCTTCTTTAAAGAGTTACCACGGGGGTCAAAACTGACACCATGTAGTGCCTAAGCGTGCTTTGCAAACTGTGGAATGCTGGACAAAGGTAACAGCTGTCACTGTTACCATGATCAGCTCCGTTCAGAGGTTGGTTCCCTCATCCTCTCCTCCAAATATTTTTGGCACAAGTCGTCAGCACCCATATGTGGCATCTGGGAGCTGGAATTCAGAAGCCGCCTAATGGGTTGTGAAAATATCCGTTAGATGTTCAGGCTATAAAGCTGGGGGGGCCTTTCTCCAATGGAACTGCAGGGGAAACGCAGGCTGGCCGAGAGAAGAGCATTATCCGACTGGGCCAGTGGGGCAGGACTCCAGGCTGCCTCCAGAGCCTCTTAGAGCTGTAAACAGGCGTGATTGTTTTGGCAGGAGGCATCCCACTGTCAAAGAGGAAGCTGATGAGATGCAAAGCAACCCAGACCCTTTCAACTTCTCCCACCCGAGGGTGGTGTGCCCAGTGATGCGAGCACCCGGTAGAGGGACAGGAGGGCAGACATTTAAGCCAACAGATCTGAGTTTAAAGTCTAAGCAAAAAACATGTCTGTGGCCTACTCTCAGTATCCCCATCTGGCTTGCTGGGAAAGATTTTGAACACCCTACCGACTTAATCTTTGTTGGGAAAACACAATTTTGGGATATGCCGAGCTGGAGAGTGGGTTCTGAATTGTGTAATATACTCCCCGACTGCTGGACTTCACCTGGTCTGGTAACTCTTACCTGGGCTCCATCCATTTTCCAGAGGAGGAAACTGAGGCTCAGCCAAATGCATCAAATGACACGTGGACACGAAATAGCTAATAAGAAGAAGGACTGAGACGAGAATTGAAATCTTCTCTCTCCAAACCTGAACCCCCTGGCTTACTGGCTGGGTGATCTCGGGAGAGCTCGTGAACTTCTCTGAGCCTCTGTTTCCTTATCTGTAAAGTGGGGCTGATGATGAGACCTACCTCTGAGAGCTGTGAGGGTTACATGGGATTCTTACATGGAAACCACTTGGCCCAGCCGAAGAGTAAACACTGGGTGAATGCCCCCGGTTATTACTACTTTAGGGCACACAGTTGTTAAATAAATAGAGGAGTGGATGAATAAATAAATGCACTCTTTTCTCTACCAGGGACTGGAAGCTTTCTTTGCAAGAAGCCCATGAAGTGTAGGCAATTTCCTTTTGATGGCAATAAAGTTGGGCCTCGCTTCCTCTGTGATTCACATTCTTGAAGATCTTTCCAAATGCAGAGAAAGGGTTGGCCCCAGATCATCCGACATGGTCTCTCTGGTGATGCTGACAAGGTGATGTTTTGGATGATTATGCAAGAAACCTTCCAAGAACTGACCCTCTGCTCCAGCAAAAAGCTTTGAATTTTGCAAAACTGCCGGAGCATAGCAATTTCTCATCTGGCGCTGGCTCACCCAGTGAGCTTTGCAGGCATCCCAGAATTGTCTCTGAAACACTCTGCCCATTGCCTTCTCTTCGCTCCTCAAGAGTTAACAGATGTGAGCGCTACAGGAGAGGGTGACAAGTGGCCCAAGACCTGGAGAAGCCGGGGTGGTAAGAGCAGGGCACAGGCTTCTTGCTGGAGTGCATCCCAGGCGGCCCCACAGGCTCTCTGGTGAATACAGAGAGCATCAGAGCACACTCTGTTTCCACAGCACGATGTTCAAGGGACTGGTCCCGCAGCAACTGCTTCCCTGCCACATTTGCTCTGGGCTGCGGAGAGCTGGCTGCTTTCTAGTTTGTGTCCCTGAATACTGGACACGCATCGCGACTGTGGTGCAAATAACCCCACAGGATAGACCAGTTTAGCTCGGGCTCCAGGATTAGATAAACCACATACAATCCCCAACTCCAACACTGGCTTGGTGGGGCTTCCCCGGGAGCCGATCCACAGCAAGGACTAGAGTACAAGTGGTTTATTGTAAAGTGATTCCCAAAGCACCTCCAGGGGAGTGGACAAGTGAGAGAGGGAGAAGGAGGAAGGCGGAAGGGGGAACGAATGAGCCCACCACCACCACCTGTGGTCTACAGAGGCTCAGGCCTGCCCGGGCTCTGGGAGACTGCCTGGAGCTGACCTCAGATCATCCTGACAGAGGGGAGGAAGCTGGTGTGTTCTGATCCAGCTCACTGTTCTGTGTTGGTTGAGGGCTGCACAGGGCACTGCTCTCGGTCGCTTCTGCCTTGGCCTGTGCAGGGGCTGAGTGGGCTCCCACAGCCCTTGGACAAGAGGCTTAGGTCTTCAGGGCAAGGGGGATGGGGGTGCAGGCCCCCCAGTATCTGGGATATGAGATCCATCACCCAGGCTTGGATGGAAAGTATACTCAACGGAGGAAGTGCTCAAGGCAGGAGGCGATTATTATTACAGTTTGCTACTCATGTGTCTGGAAGGGCCCTTCCTTCCTTGCTTCCTTCCTTCCTTTTCTTTCTTCCGTTCGTTCATTTTCTTTCTCTTTCTTTTCTTTTTTTCTTTCTCTTTCTTTCTTTGTTTTCTTTCTTTGTTTCTTTCTTTTCTTTTTTTTTTTTTTTTGAGATGGAGTTTTGCTCTTGTTGCCCAGGCTGGAGTGCAATGGTGTGATCTCGGCTTACCACAATCTCCGCCTCCCAGGTTCAAGTGATTCTCCTGTCTCAGCATCCCGAGTATCTGGGATTACAGGTGCATGCCACCATGCCCAGCTAATTTTTGTATTTTTAGTAGAGACAGGTTTTCACCATGTTGGCCAGGCTGGTCTCGAACTCCCGACCTCAGGTGATCTGCCTGCCTCAGCCTCCCAAAGTGCTGGGATTACAGGTGTGAGTCACTGCGCCCAGCTGGCCCTTTTCTTTCTTAACGTGAGAACGGTCTGTCTTTCAAATGCCCAACTTAGATGACACATCTTCTATGGTACCTTTTAATGTTTTATTTTTTTAGAGACACGGGATCTCTCAACATTGCCCAGGCTGGACTCAAACTCCTGGGCTCATGCGATCCTCCCACCTCTGCCTCTGGAGGAGCTGAGACTACAGGTGGACGCCAACGCACCCTGTATGGCACCTTTTTCTGCCTGTATTGGTTCCTCAGGGCTGTTGTAACAAGTGACTATAAACTAGGTGACTTAAAAGGACAGAGATTTATTCTTCCATGTTTCTGGAGGCCAGCAGTCTGAGATCCAGGCGTCAGCAGTCCCCCTGTGAAGACTCTGGGAACACTCTCTCCTTGCCTCTTCCAGCTGCTGGTCCCTGGCTGTGGCAGCATCACCCCAGCCTCCGTCTCCACCTCTGCCTTCACTGGGCTTTCTTCTCTGGGCCTCTGCCCATCTTCTCCTTTTCTGTCTCTTTTAAGGACACCTGTCATTGGATTTATGGCCCACCCTTATCAAGGAGGATCTCATCTTGTGACCTTAATCACATCTTCAAAGACCCTTATTCTGAATAAGGGCACAATCCGAGGCTCCGGAGGACCTGTCTTTTGGGGAGTGCTATTCAACCCACTACACTACGTGTTGTAAATTTTCTTTGATTTCTATGGCATTAGTTAGAATTACTTCTGTTTCAGGTACAGACTGCAGCAACTTAACCAAACAGGGGCCTGTTTTCCTCCTGTCACAGACACTCTTTTTTGTTGTTGTTGTTTTTGTTTGTTTTTTGAGATGGAGTCTTGCTCTGTCGCCCAGGCTGGGGTGCAGTGGCGTGATCTCGGCTCACTGCAACCTCCGCCTCCTGGGTTCAAGCGATTCTCCTGCCTCAGCCTCCTGAGTAGCTGGGATTACTGATGTGCACCATCACACCTGGCTAATTTTTGTATTTTTAGTAGAGGTGGGGTTTCACCATGTTGGCCAGGCTGGTCTCGAACTCCTGGGCTCAAGTGATCTTCCCGCCTCGGCCTCCCAAAGTACTGGGATTATGGGCACGAGCCACCCTTAGGCTGGCAGCTTGCAGGCCAGTGGGAGGGCTTTAAAGAGCCATCAGGGACCCAGGCTTCTCCTGGATTTCTAATGCCGCTGTCCTCAGCTACGTCTTTAGTTTCTGTGGTTATAGGAAGGCAGCTCCGTCTCTGGGCACCAAGTCTGTATCCTAGACGTGGCAAAGGAGGAAGACCAAGGCCAGAGGCTTCCGTGCAAACCCCACCCAGGGCTGCCTGTGGACACCCATAGACCAAAACCGTGTCCCCTGGTCAGGGGAGTATTTTCCACAGGGCACATTGCTGCCCTGCCCCCAAATGGGTTTCTGATGGAAAGAAAGAGGTGAGAATTAGTGGTGAGTAGGCAACAGTGATGATCAGTGGGTAATAATATGTAATGTCACCTATAAAAAATTAAACTCCACAGCATACGCATGTCCCCAGGTCACTACAGAAGAGCCTCAGTATTTTAAAGGACACGTGATAGTATGTTTGTGGATGCCCCTCACGTTTCTCAAGCTCTGCCCTTCCTGCGTTGCCACAGCTGCCTGTCTGCACGCCGCCACCTGTCTGCACGCCGCCGCCTGGCCCTGAGGGAGGCTGGGGCCAGGTATGGGCACTAAGGTATGCCCAGAGGAGCAGCATCAGAAGCAGCAGATGGTGGTGATGCCACCACTACGAGACAGCATCAGAGCCAGGAGGTGGCAGGCACACTGCAGGGACAGCCGCTCAGGCAGAGCAGCCCACAGGAGGGACGTGAACTGCCAACTCATCTCTGAACCCAGTGACATCAGCACATCAGAGCCTTAACCCTGCTGGCGTTCTGAACCCTGGGTCAGGTCAGGAAGCAGAAAATAAAAACAATGGCATGGAAACTTCTCTGCCTCTTTAGGAAGTGGCACTTTCTTTGGATCCATCCGTTGATACCTGTGCTCAGTAGATAATCTGGTGAATGATTGATTCAACAAGGTAACAAGGAGCCAGCAGGAGGCTAAATGGGTTTTTAATGACTGTAAGTCATCTCAGATCACAGCGTCTCCGAGTTGGGAGGAACATGTTGTCTAGGGGAACTCTCCTGCTGATGCATGAGTTCTTTCAACAAGTTCCCTCATTTCCATTTGCATGCCTCTCATGACGGGATGCTCACTGCCTTGCAGAATGGCCGGTCTTACTGCTCTACGGCTCCAAAGGTAGACAGGGCTTCCTTAGGTTTAGTCAAGAGCTGTTGCCTTCTCAATTCCACTAGTTGTTCCTGATTTTGTGCCCACAGAATCACACAAAATAAACCCAGTTTCCCTTCAGATTCCACTCCCTGCCCCTAATTATAGAAAGGCTTAATTTTCTCCATTTGTAGGTGCTTTGCTTTCCTTTTTGCTTTCTGTGTTTATTTACTCAACAAAGATGTATTAAGCATCCCCTTTGTGCCAGGGAGTGTATGAAGTGCTGGGGTTACAAAGGTGAAGGATTCCAGCGCGTAGGAAACCTAAGAACGAAACAGGGAAGGTGGGTGAGGACAATGATAATTGCGGTGAAATTCACATGGCAAGCAACCATTTTAAAGTGTACAAGTCAGTGACGTTCACAGTCATGTGTAACCACCACCTCTGGCTTCAAAACTTGTCACCACCCCAGAATACCTTGTACCTATTAAGTAATCACTCCCCTTTCTCTGCTTCCTCATCTCCTGGAAACCACTAATGTGTCTTCTCTCTCTATGGACTAACCCATTCAGGATATTTCATATATGTATTTATTTACTTATTTTATTTTATTTTTTTGAAGACAAAGTCTCACTCTGTCAGCAGGCTGGAGTGCAATGGCACAATCTCAGCTCACTGCAACCTCCACCTCCCGGGTTCAAGCGATTCTCCTGCCTCAGCCTCCCTAGTAGCTGGGACTACAGGCATGAGCCACCACGCCCAGCTAATTTTTGTATTTTTAGTAGAGACGGTTTTCATCATGTTGGCCAGGCTGGTCTCGAACTCCTGGCCTCAAGTGATCTGCCCACCTCAGCCTCCCAAAGTGCTGGGATTACAGGTGTGAGCCACCGTGCCCGGCACTGGATATTTCATATAAAAGGAATCATCTAATATGTCATCTTTTGTGACTGGCTTCTTTCACGTAGCATAATGTTTTCAAGGTTTACCTAAGTTGTAGCATGGATCAATACTTTATTCTTTTTTATGGTTAAAAATATTCCATTGTACAGTATGTCACATTTTGACTATCCATTCATCCATTGATGGACGTGTGGGTTGCTTTCACCTTTTGGCTATTATGAATAATAGTTGCTATAAATATTTGTGTACAAGCCCAGGCCCAGTGGCTCACGTCTGTAATCCCAGCGATTTGGGAGGCCAAGGCTGGCGGATCACCTGAAGTCAGGAGTTCGAGACCAGCCTGGCTAACATCATGAAACCCTGTCTCTACTAAAAATACAAAAATCAGCTGGGCGTGGTGGTGCACGCCTGTGAACCCAGCTGCTCGGGAGGCTGAGGCAGGAGAATTGCTTGAACCCGGGAGGCAGAGGTTGCAGTGAGCTGAGATCACACCACGGCACTCCAGCATGGGTGACAGAGCAAGACTCTGTCTCAAAAGACAAAAACAAACCAAAAATATTTGTATCTAAGTCTCTGTGTGTATGTGTTTTCATTTCTCTCGGATATACACCTAGGAATGGAATTTCTGGAACATATAGAAACTCATGTCCCAGAAACTCGTGTCCTAATTTTTTTTTTTTTTTTTTTTTTTTTTTGAGACAGAGTCTCGCTCTGTCACCCAGGCTGGAGTGCAGTGGCATGATCTCAACTCACTGCAACCTCCACCTCCCGAGTTCGAGTGATTCTCCTGCTTCAGTCTCCTGAGTAGCTGGGACTAGAGGTGTGTGCCACCATGCCCGGCTAATTTTTTGTATTTTTAGTAGAGATGGAGTTTCACCGTGTTAGCCAGGATGGTCTCGATCTACTGACCTCGTGATCTGCCCGCCTTGGCCTCCCAAAGTGCTGGAATTACAGGCATGAGCCACTGCACCCAGCCTTTTAACTTTTTAAGGAATGGCCAAACTGTTTTTCACAGTGACTGCACCACTTTATGCTGTCACCAGCAATATATGCGGGTACCAATTTCTCAGCATCCTTGCCGATGCTTCTTATTTTCATTTTTTTGGATGACAGCCACCGTGGAGGGTGTACAGGCACCTCATTGTGATTTTGCTGTGCATCTCCTTAATTACAAATGGCGCTGAGCATCTTCTCATATGCCTGGTGGCCATTTGTATATCATCTTTGGAGAAATGTCTCTTCAAGTCCTTTGCCCACTTTTTAATTGGGTTGCATGATGGTTAGTTTTATGTGTCAATTTGACTGGGCCACAGGGTGCCCAGATGTTTGATGAGACATTCTCCCAGGTGATTCTGTGAGGGTGTTTGGGGATGAGTTCATATTTAAAATAACTGAATAAAGTGATTGCCCTCCTTAATGTGGGCGAGACTTGTCCAATTAGTTCAAGGCCTGAATGGAACAAAAAGGCTGACCCTCCTCCAAGGAAAAGAAAATTTCTTTCACTGCCTTCAGCCTGGGGCATTGGCTTTTTTCCTGCCTCTGGACTCAGAAGCTATACCATCAGCTCTCCTGGGCCTCCAGCTTGCCGATTCATCCTGCAGATGCTGGGGCTTGTTCATCTCCCTAATTGTGTAAGCCAGTTCCTTATAACAAATCTTTTTTTTTTTTTTTTGTAATAGATGGAGTTTTGCTCTTGTTGCCCAGGCTGGAATGCAATGGTGTGGTCTCAGCTCACTGCAACCTCCGCCTCCCGGGTTCAAGTGATTCTCCTGCCTCAGCCTCCCGAGTAGCTGGGATTATAGGCATGTGCCACCATGCCCAGCTAATTTTGTATTTTTAGTAGAGACAGTGTTTCTCCATGTTGGTCAGGCTGGCCTCAAATTCCCGACCTCAGGTGATCCGCTCGCCTCAGCCTCCCAAAGTGCTGGGATTACAGGCGTGAGCCACCGCGCCTGGCCACAAATCTTTTTACGCACTATATACATGTGTGTACACACACACACACGTACATATACAAGTTGAGAAATCTCAGATCTGAAAATCCGAAATCCAAAATGCTCCAAAATCTGAAAATTTTTGAGAGTCATTGTAATGCTCAAAGGAAGTGCTCTTTGGAGCAGTCTGAATTTTGAATTTTTGGATTTTGAGTGCTCAGACAGAAAGTGTAACGCAAATACTTCACAATCCAAAACAATCCAAAATATTTCTGCTCCCAAGCATTTTGGATAAGGGATACTCAACCTGTGAGCCCACACACACAAACGCACACACACACACACACACAGCCTATTCTGTTTCTCTGGAGGACTCTAACACAGGTTGTTTGTCTTTGGTTGTTGAGGTGCAGGCGTTCTTTACATATTCAGGATACTAAATCCTTACCAGATGTAGGATTCACAACTATTTCGGTCCCTTTGAGAAGACAGATGCTTAGAGAAGCAATGAGTATGAAGTGGAGTTGGAAGCACAGGGCAGGAGTCCCTCAGCACAGATGCTCCCGAGAGCAGGCTTAGCTGGCTGATGTATGGTGGAGCCCATTGCACCTGGCACTGAATAGGTTCTCAATAAAGAGTTGTCAGTAAAAATGAGCAACTACATTTGGATGTTGGGTGGGAATAAACAAGGCTTCCCAGAAGGAGCCTCACTGAAGCTGAAGCCTAAGGCTGGTGTAGCAATGAGCCAGGCAGAGGAGAAACAGTGATGTGGCCGAAGGAAGAGCTTATGTGAGGGCCCAGAGGAGAGCGAGGACATGGCAGTTTTGAGGAATGGCACATTTTATGTAGTTGAAGCAGAGAATGCAGTGAATCAATGTGGGGTTGCAGGGCTAAGGCGGGAGGTGAGAGAGGAGAACGCAGGAGAGTCGTGAGAAAGGGGAAATGTGAAGTTGGAAGGGATCAGACATGAAGGGTTTTGTGGGCTGTAAAGGAGTTTGGGGCCCTCTGCAAAAGAGGGAGGAAGAACAAAGCTATGAAGTGTTCATGAATGAATGGCAGCCATAAGAAGGCCCAGTGCTCTCAGGCCCCTGGGAGGATGCAGGGGAAGCTGACTCTTCCAGGCTCCTTGCAGTTTAAATTCTGGCTCTGTTCTCCGTCAGGCAAAAAGTGGGGTCAAACAAGTGGATTCAGGAGTCTCAGCAAAGCTACTTAAGCTGCATTTCCTCATCTGTATGACAGGGGCTGTGAGGAGCCTGCAGGCTCCAGTGACAAACTAGAGGATCGTGTCCTAAGCCCCCAAATTTGACCCTCACAAGATCCCAAATAAAGGACACAGAAAGGACACATTCCTGCGAATGACTTCCCTGAGGAGGTAACAGGGAGTGGAAACTGAAGGAGGGCAGGGCAACCGAGAGTGGAAATTCACGGGGGGCCTTTTGCGGCACAGTTCAGGGTCCAGGCGGGCTGCCCAGGCCTTCCTCCTCTGTCGGCACTGAGGCAGGAAGATAAGAAGGGAGCCAGGAACACCAGGCCTCTGTCCCATTTGCTGAACCGCCTCTTGTAAACAGTCTTCTGGGTCTAAATAAACCAACATCAGATTCACCCAATTTGAATCTTCCCAGACTAATGCGTCTGAGTGGCCGCAGATGCCTTGGGGACGGGGAATCTTTAATGGGAAAGCAGAGAGGGAAAGAGGCTGAATGCTTTGAGAAGTGATTTCTTCTATGAAGTCATCCTCTGAAGTGGTTAGCTGTGTCCGGCACAAGTAGGCACTCAGAAATCATTTGTCAAGTCAGTGAATACATGTTTGCAATTTTCACTTTTATTGGCTGTGTGGTTTGGGCAAGTTGCCTAACCTCTCTGAACCTTCCTGTATAAAATAGAGAGACATCTCTTCCTTGGATGGCTGCAGTGTGGATTAAGACATGGTGCCTTAGTCCATTTGGACTGCTCTAAAAAAATACCTTAGACTGGGTAATTTAAAAACAACAGAAATTTATTGCTCACAGTTCTGGAGGCTGGGAAGTCCAAGATCGAGGTGCTGGAAGACTTGGTGTCTGGTGAGGGCTCTCTGCTTCATAGATGGTGTCCTGTTGCTATAGCCTCACGTGGTGAAAGGGCAAAGGGCTAGGATCCTCCCTCAGGGCTCTTGTATGAGGGCATTCATCCCATCCATGAGGGCTTCTCTCCCATGTCCCATCACCTCCCAAAGGCCCCACCTTCTAATACCATCACCTCGAGAGTTGGGTTTTGACTGTAGATTTTGGAGGGACACAAACCTTCGGACCATAGCAGATGGTATATGCAAACTGTCCAGCAAGAAGGAGGGAGATGCAGATTTGGAATCCAGCTCTGTCCAGCCGCAGAGCTATAGCCCTGCACAGTCATATTATCCAGGGTCAGGTTGATAGCAGAGGGCAGCTCAATCCTGACTTTCCCACCCATCCTTCCTCTCCGTGGAGTCTTTGTTCTGATGCTCCTGGCTCTTCCTTCCCTGCTGAGTCCCCTGTCTTCTAGCTCTGGGACATCAACGCATCCAGGGAGCCAGTGATCATTCATCACTCGATGAAGCTGGGCTGCTCCCAGCTCTTATTAAAACCACTCAGAGACAGATTGATTTGGGGCCCTTCCTCCGGCCTGAGCTTTCTCCTTCCTGCTCCCAGCCTCTCAGACAAAAAGGCATAGAGATAAACAGCAAGCCTCCTATGATCATGACAATGAAGAGAAGGAGCTGCATTCAGCTGATGAGAAAACCCGGAGGTGGCTGGTGGTGCAGGTGTCAGGGCGGTGGGTGGCTGGAGACTGAGGAACTGGAGCCCAGTGATACCAGGCCACAGAGGGGTATGCTGGGCAGGGAGGACTTCCTGTCATGCCTGCATTCCTTACTGAGTTAGCAGGTTCCTATGGATGGCACTATGGCAGGGGTGGGACAGCAGGGGCCTGGGGCCAAGCCCCATTCTGCTCTGCACTGCTGTGTGGCCTTGAGTGAGTCACAAGCCATGTTGGGCCTTTATGGCCACATGTGCATCAGGATGGGTGAAGCCCAGCATCTTTTTGGTGCCAGGTTCTGGGATTTAGCAGGACCCCTGCAGACATGCCCTACTTTCAGGCATTGCATGGTCTTTGGGAGGGGTGGACAGGAATCAGATTGTCACATATTGTTTTTTTTCATTTCACTCACAGGACTGGTGCAGGGGCTCTAACCTCAGCTTGGGGTGATGCTCCAGAGTAGATTCCTGAGGATGAAGAGGACTGAGCCAGGGAAAGGGGGGTTGGGGAGGACAGGGAGGCAGAATGGTCCGGGCTGAGGGAGAAGGGCTGGGATGGAGGCTGGGTCATGCCCGTAGGCAGGAACTCTGTGTTTGGCTCTGGGATTTGATTCTATAGATTGGGCAGTCGCTGGAAAGATTTAAGCAGAACAATGTGACTTGATCCATGTTTTGGAAAGAGCCCTTGGGCTCTGGGTGGAGAGGGGAGAGGGAGGGGGAGAGGAGGCCAGGAGACAGGCTGGGGACCACTGCAGTGGTCCATGGACACCAGGGCGGTCCCACCAGTGTCTCCCAGAGACCGGGAGAAGCCAGCCCCCTCGACACGGTGAAGGTTGCAGTGTAGAAAGATGCCAAACCTGTGTTACAGACACTGACTGGATATTAGCCGCGTTTGAACAGATGCCCGTGTCTGAATTGGAAGCTCTTTACAAATGGGAGACTCAGGCTGCCAGGCTCTGTCATGCCCAATCCCACCCGTGATGGGGCCCAGATTCAGGTGGTGGCCAAGGGCAAGAGAAACGGTCGAGTGGAGCACGACGTGGGAGGCAGGAGGAAGAGGGCTTGGTGAATGACTGCCGGGGTCAGCAAGGCTCTCCCTTGTCATTTCACCTCCCCCGCCACACTCCTGTGCTTCCCTCCCATCCTCCCTCCACACAAGATGCCCACTGCTGTCACCCTGCACTGTGCACAGTGGTATGTTGGGTCATTAAGCCCTGCATTTAATTCCAGCTCTGCCTCTTGCTGGCTGTGTGTCCCCAGAGGGCCTTGGCTTTCTTGTCTGTAAAGGGGGTAATGGTAGTGCTTATTGCCGAGGCTTGTTGAAAGGAGGAAATGAGATGTTGTGGTTTAGTAAATAGAACCCTCCCACCCCCAAAGTGGCCGCCATTACTGCTGCCTCTGTTATCCTGCAGCCACAGCGCAGGGGCCCTGAGCCCTTGCAGGGAAGCCATTTCCTCCTTTATCTGCCCAGGCCCCAGGCAGAGTCTTTTCAAAATAGGGTCTTGGAGCTAATGCCCTGCATCCCCCAGGAGGTCAAAGGGCCATGCTCTCTGACACGTGGCTGCCGCGCCATTTGCTGCCCTGAGTCTGAACTGCATGGTGTGGGCTGTCATGCAGGTGCAGAACAAGAGGCACTGAGGCCACTCCAGGCCAGCGGGCAGCTGTCAACTGTCATCCTGACCTGCCTGTCCCTCGCAGGGCTCTGACCTGGTTTCCGGGTGAAATGCTCCCGCTCCCCAGCCCCAGCCCCTCCTCCTGCATTCCACACAGACCCAGCATGGGGTGGGCCCTCTTCCTCTTCCCCAACCCCACCTCAGTGTCCAGAGTTGGGCCCTCTGAGACCCCCACATGAAGACCCAAGTCTGCATTGGTCCTGACTGTTGTCACGAGCATATGTGTGTACCAATGCCCTCACGCCTCCCCACGTGTACACACACACTCATGCACATTCCCACTCCCACGCCCATTCCCACGTGCTCCACCTCTGGCTCACTTGCCACCTTTGTGCAGGCCCTGGCGCCTGGCTGAGACCCCGGCAGGGCAGCCCTTTGGGGTTTGCTGCTGTGTTGACCCAGTTTCCAGTGTTGGCCTCGAGTCCTCTCCCAGGCCTGGGCCTGCTTGCTCTGAGCCTGGCTACCACCCTGGATGAGGGTCTTCCCATTCCTGCCCTTCAGCCTGCATCCTGATGGGCTGTCTGCCCCGGGCTGGGCCCTCAGGGAGAGCCTTCCTGACAGCCCTGCCTAAGGGCAACACCTCAGAGAGCAGGGGAGGTACAGGGCATGGGGTCTGGTGAGAGAGAGACTAACACTCCAATGCCCCCTCTCCACCCAGGGAAATCTAAAATAACCTCCCCAGGGCTGTCTTGGGGAACAGCAGAAGCCATTCTGTAGGGACGTGGCCATGTTCACCCCCAGCATCTGTCCCCACTTTTCATTTCCACAGGGACACCCCTCTCCCACTCTCAGGCCGTGAGCCTTGTGTGTGACCAACTCCACCTGTCTCCAATCAAGATCCCTCCTCCTGGCCTCTGTGTCTGACTCAGGAAGGGACACAGGCTCTGGAGGTGATGCTGGGGTTGGGGTCCTGGATCCTCCCCGTGGTGGCTGTGTGACTTTTGGCCAACATTTAAATTCTACATGCCTTAGCTTCCTCATCTATACAAGGGATGTAATAATAGCATGCATTTCACAGTGCTGTTGTGCAGATGGAATCCTGTAAAGGACTCAGCACAGAGTAAGTGCTCAGTAAACGTTAGCTACTAGTATTAATGGGACTAAATCTGGGGACTTCTGATAGAGTGGCTGGGAACAAGAAGTTCTTTTTTTGTTTTTGCTGGTAATGCTGAATGTTCACCTTGAGTTGCTGGGGGAATCTTGCCATCATGAAGGGAGCCCTCCCGATAACAAATTCAGCACAAAGAAAAGCAGTACTCAGAGAGAGGAAAAGAGGGACTTAGTCCTGATTATATCACTTGAGTCCCTTGATCCAGCTGTTCCTGAAGACCTTCCCTTAACTATTCAGGCACATAAGCCAGTCAAGTCCTTTGTTTCCTTCCTTCTTAGCTTAAGTTACTTGAGTTGGGGTTCTGTCATTTGTAACAAAAAGTCTTAATGGTATCCATCCATCTATGTGTCTGTCCATCCATCCACCCACTCATCCATCCATCCATCCATCCATCCCCCCACCCATCCACCCATTCATCCATCATCCATTCACCCACCCATCCATCCATTTACCCATCTGCCCACCCATCTACTCACCCATCCATCTATCCATCTATCCACCCACCCATCCACCCACCCATTCATCCACCCACCCATCCATCCATCCATTCATCCACCATCCATCCATCCACCCACCCATCCACCCATCCATCCACATACCCATCCACCCATCCATCCATCCACCCACCCATTCACCCATTCATCCATCCATCCACCCATTCACCCACCCATCCATCCATTTACCCATCCGCCCACCCAGCTACCCACCCATCCATCCATCCATCCATCCATCCATCCATCCATCCATCCATCCATCCATCCACCTACCCATCCACGGACCTGCATTCAAACCCCAACACTAACAAATCCTGTATTTGTGGGCTTAGACACATCACATCCCCTCTCTGAGACTCAGTTTTTCAGAGAATGGGAGTTTCATCACCTACCTTAATGGGGTGGTTTTAGGGAGTAAGTGGGTAACCTCTGTAGAGTTCCATGCTTAGTACTTAGAACAGAAAAGAGACTGTTCCCTTCCATTCCCTCCTATCACAACTTTTCTAACTGTTGAAATCCAGCCCCCACCCCCTGCCCAGATGCATCTGGAAAGCCAATGCCTGACCAGGCCTGGGTCTTCCTGAGCAAGCAGAGTCTGACTGGTACAACCTTTATTGCTTCTCCAGCATTTTCCAGAAGAATGGTGTCATTAGAGGGCCACAGGGGATGGGGGAGTAAAAAATAACATAAACGAACTGAACAGAAATGCAGGAGGGTGGCGAGAGGAGCCGAGATTGGGTGTTCAGGGCAGAGAGGTGGAAGACCAGGGGCAGTCAGTGCTTCTTAGCTTTCAGCCACCAGAGTGGAGAATTCTGCAGAACAAAATGACAAGGAAAGTGAGTCAGAGGCGGGGATGCAAGAGAGACTGTCCACACCTGACTGTGGGGCCCTGGGTGGTGCTCTCTCTGGGTTCTTGCTTCTGCTGCAGCCCCAGAGCGTAAGTGTGAAAATGAATGAATGAATAAATGAATGAATGAGCAGATGAGTGAAGTGAGGTGGGAAATGATGGGCCTACCATATCTTTTGCTTCATCATGCCATGCCACACCCAAAATCATTAATAATAACTACACTAATAACAATAGCAATAATAATAATAATAGTTTTCTGAATGCTTATCGTATGCCAGGCACTATTCGAAACACTTTATATGCAATATCTTATTTGACTCTGACAATAATCCTGTCTGGTGCATTTTGTCATTGTTCCTGTTCTACAGATGAAGAAACTGAGGCTCAGGGTCCTGATTTCTGGACTTCTCTGCTGTTTTTCTCCCCGGGAGATGAGAGAGGACAAGGAGTTTGCTGCCACGTGCCACTACGTGTCTCTGAGATGCCATGTCTCAGCCTGCTGGGGAGTGTAGGGTCTCAGGCAAGTGCCCATCGCCCTAGAAAATGCAGTGTTGTATTGGCTGGGCACAGTGGCTCACGCGTGCAATCCCAGCACTTTGGGAGGCCGAGGCAGGTGAATCACTTGAGGTCAGGAGTTTGAGACCAGCCTGGCCAACATGGTAAAACCCTGTATCTACTAAAAATGCAAAAATTAGCTGGGTGTGGTGGCGGGCGCCTGTAATCCCAGCTACTCCAAAGTCTGAGGCAGGAGAATTGCTTGAACCCAGAAGGCAGAGGTTGCAGTGAGCCGAGATCGTGCCACTGCACTCCAGCTTGGGCAATAGAGTCAGACTCTGTCTCAAAACAAACAAAAAAAAGAAAAGAAAAAAGAAAATGGAGTGTTGTGATGTGGGGAGAGCACAGGCTGGGGATTGAAAGTTAGGGCTTCCAGGCTTAGTCTGGCCCTATTTGCTGGAAAATGTATCTCTCTGGGTTTTGGTTCCCTCATCTGTCAGTGGAGTGAAGAGAGGGGCCAGTAATAATTGCTTGGGTGAGACAAATAAAAAACTGGTCGTGAAATGGCTTCAAAAAGGCCACAAAAAGTATCTGAGACTCATTTGAGGTGAGCTGCGTCCTCCCTGGACTTTGTGTGGAATACAAATGTAAAACCCCACCTATCAGTTTCTTAGTTTTCATCATTGTACTGTGGTTATGTAAAATATTAACACCGGGGGAGCTGGGTGAAGGGTGTACAGGACTCTCTATACTATCGTTGCAATTCTTCTGTATATCTACAATTATTTCAAAATAAAAAAGTGAAAACACACACACACACAAAAACCAAACCAACACATGCTGTATTGTAGAAATAACCTGGCACTGGGCTGGGCACGGTGGCTCACTCCTGTAATCCCAGCACTTTGGGAGGCTGAGGTGGGCGGATCACGAGGTCAAGAGATCGAGACCATCCTGGCCAACACGGTGAAACCCTGTCTCTACTAAAAATACAAAAATTAGCTGGACGTGGTGGCGCACACCTGTAGTCCCAGCTACTTGGGAGGCAGAGGCAGGAGGATTGCTTGAACACAGGAGGCAGAGGTTGCAGTGAGCCGAGATCATGCCACTGCACTCCAGCCTGGTAACAGAGTGAGACTCTATCTCACAAAAAAAAAAAAAAAAAAAAAAGAAAGAAAGAAAGAACCTGGCACTGGCCCTGGCTAGATGAAGGGACACGTACCTGGGTGCCTCACCTTCCTGAGGTTTGACTTAGGAAATAGACATCATCCTTTCCTGTCCCCAGGCTGTCCTAGGATAGGAAAAGTGGGTGACCTGGATATGGGGGATGCAGGGTGGGAGAGAGTGAGGGTCCACCAGCTGGTTTTGAAATCTCCAGGCTCTCTGGCTGAGTGGTAACAGCAGTGCCAAGGATGGAGTCTCAAATAAATACCGAAACAACAAATACTCGTACAGAATCCCTCCCATAGGGCAGGCGTCAAAGTTCTTGCTTTCTCAGCCAGGAGCCTGTGATCTTCCAGGACCTCGGTGGGGCAGGTGGTTATTTTGATATGTCTTTTATTAGCAGTACTTTTATTAATTATAGCTAGTAACTAACATTTATCGAATGCCAATGTGGGAAGCATTTTGCATATATTATCTCATTGAATCCTCATGACTACTCCATGGGAGAGACACCTTTGCATTTTACAGATGGGGAAACTGAGGCTCAAAAGTTAAGTAGCTTGACCATGGTCACACAGCAGACATGATTCAAGCTAGAAATGCTCTTAGGCTTCCTTCTTCATCCCTGTAGTTTCCGACCTACTTTGACCTTGGTATAGAGTGACGCATGTCCCAGCTCAAATATCACCATCCCATCGCATTAGTCCTTTTTTATTTACTTCATAGTCCTTGGCACTCTCTGAAATGATCTTATTTATGCACTTATTTTTGTCAGTCTCCCCCTACTAGAATGCAAACTCTAGAGGGCAAGGGAGCCTCTCTCTTTCTTGTTCACTGTTCTCCTGGCAGCCACAGTGTTCCTGGCACACAATAGGTGCTCATAAATAAGCTCTGGGTGGATGGATGGAGGGATGGATGGACAGATGGAGGGAGGGATAGAGGGATGGATGGATGGGGGGTAGATGGATGGATGGATGGAGGGAGGGAGGGATGGATGGATGAGGAATGGGTGGATGGAGGGATGGATGGAGGAGTAGGTGGATGGATGGATGGAGGGATGAGGAATGGATGGATAGAGGGATGGATAAAGGGAGAGAAGGATGAATGGATGGATGGGTGGGTGGGTGGATGGATGGATGGATGGATGGATGGATGGATTGATGGATGGATGGATGGGTGGGTGGTTGGGTGGATGGATGGGATAGCTCACGAGTCCTTCTTAGGGGTCAACAAGTTCTGACTTACTTTATATAATTCACATGACAGTCTGGGAGGATTCTAATTTTATAGATGGGGAAATGGAGGCTGGGAAGGTGAGGTGTCAGGGTCATGTGGAAAACAAGAGGCAGAGCCAGGACTTGGCCTCCGGCCTCAGGAACCTGCTACATGAATGTGGAGAGGCTACTCCTGAGAGGGCTAGTGTCCCAGCTCAGGCAGAAGCATGAACCCTCTACAGCTTCAACCTGTCATTTCATCCAGCACTGGCATTCCCTGTTTGGGGGCACTGAGTTTCTCTGTCCTGGGATAAAGGATGCATGAGCCTGTCCAACACCGCCTGCTCATGGAGAGATTGTCAAGAGGGGAAGCTGGTCATCTCTGTTTTCCAGCCTGCCCTGACCCCTTCATCCTCACTCTGGAAATTATGGGCTCTCAGGCTGCTCATCGGTAAATAGCCCGTTGGTCACCTTCGCACTAGACGGGATTTGGTGCAGCTGGTGTGACGGGGACCCAGGGACACCAATGAGGGACTCTCCGGTGACGGAAAGTCAGACATTTTGGAGCCAGACTTTGGGAGCTACTTTGGAGCTGTGGGGTTTTTGAAAGCCTCTTAAATCAGCCCCTCTGCCCACCCGGCAATCTGTTCTCAAGCAGCCAGGACATCACAGTAGCCACATGCGCTGGCCTTCAGCAGAGAACAAGGAATTCTAATTTTATCCCCTCAGAACCTTCAACAGGGGACTTTGTAGATAAATTGAGGGCAGGAGCCACCCCTTCCGTGCCTTTCCTATCTGCCTCAGGGCTGAGCTCTTAGGAGCCAGCCAATTAACGAACAGGTCTCCTAGCCAAACCCTTCCTCTAAAATGCCCAGGTCTCTCCTTAAAGAAAAACAAATGACTGGCCGGGTGCAGTGGCTCATGCCTGTAATCCCAGCACTTTGGGAGGCCGAGGTGGGCAGATCCCAAGGTCAGGAGTTCGAGACCAGCTTGACCAACATGGTGAAACCCCGTCTCTACTAAAAATACAAAAGTCAGCCAGGCATGGTGGCGCGCGCCTGTAATCCCAGGTACTCAGGAGGCTGAGGCAGGAGAATGGCTTGAACCCAGGAGGTGGAGATTGCAGTGAGCTGAGATCGCACCACTGCACTCCAGCCTGGGTGACAGAGCAAGACTCCGTCTCAAAAACAAACGAACAAACAAACCAACAAAGACTACACAAAGATCCTGTAAACTCTAGGTCAGCTGAATTGGTGGTAGGTAGGATCCCAGGATGGGGAATGTAGCTTTGAATGGTCGGGTTCTAGTCTTGGCTTTGCCATCTGCTGCTGTCCCCGGACAAGATGCCTCATCCTCCCTGGTCTTGCTTTTCTTATGAGTGAGTGTTGGGTCTAGAAGACGCCTTTCCAGCTGTCACATGGTGTTTGGAGCAAGCAAGCTGGGGGTAACTCCCAGCTCCCATTTCTTGTTCCTGTGACCTTCAACTAGATGCTTCGCCTCACCTGTCAAATGGAGCTCATGATAGTGCCCACTTCCTTAAGTTGTTCAGAGGAGCCAGCACTGAAGCTCTCGGTCACAGGCCTGATGCATAGCAAGCTCTTGGTATCTGGTGGTGTTGCAACCAAGGTGTTTCTGTACTTCGAGCCACTTTGAAACCAAGCCTATAAACGCCTGATTGCTGCCCGGCAGAAGCAGGAGGCTCTAAATGGTATTGTAACTGGTATTTGTTAGCATCATCGTTGTTCTTGTTGCCATTGTTTGTCTCCATGATCCCAGCATTTCCTGCCTCCACCCTGGCACCTACCTACAATCATCCAGCAACCCTGGACCTACATCTGAATCTTGTTCCATCACTATCTGGCTAGGTGGCCATCAGTCACTACTTTAGCTCTCTGAGGCTCAGCTTTCTCATTTGTAAAGTGGGTATAATAATGCCTGTTTGGATGGCTATTAGAAAGACCAGATGGGGTAGTACGCCTGACACACAGTAACTGGTTTATAAGTGTTAGTTCCGCCTCCCGTGTGGATCTCCCCAGCACAACAGACACAGGTTGGAGCTTTGACATAACATTAACTACGAAAGTCCTGAAACTAAGCAAGACAAGGAAGATATAAACAGAGGGCACGGAAAGCCTAAAGAGCAGCCAGCTGACCTGGTACAAGTTTCCGACCCATCTATCCCATCAGAGCTAGCATCCCACCTCCGGCACATCCATCCATGGCAACTTAGTTCCTGATCCTCAGTTTCCTCATCTATAAAATGGGGATACTGGGACTATCTCCTTATAGGGTTATGGTAAGGGCTCCATAAGATAATGGAGAAGGAGTGCCCAGCACAGTGCCTGGCACACAGTGGGAATGCGACTAAATCAACTCTTAGTGTTGACAGGTAGAAGAGACAGTCTTCCTTTGGAGGCATCCAGAATGGTCATTGTCTTCTAAGACATGCAAGGACAGCAGTACTTTTGCAGTCTAAATCCTCGCCCAAGACCCTCTGGGGCCAGCTTGCAGATGTCATCATTGTCCAACCAGAAAGCGACAAATGAGGAAGACGGTAGGGATGGGGGTGGGAAGGAGGCAGCAGAGGGAGGATCAGAGGACTAGAGGATTCTGTTCTTTTCTTTCCCTTAGGAAACTGAAATTAGCCTAATTAGGTCTGTCCCAGTCCAAGGCCTCGGGGATTGGACAAATTTAGAAGCTATTGACAGGTGAGACCAACACACGCCGATGGCCCAAAGCGAAACTGAGCCGGCCATTGAGTCAGCGGCTGGAAGGCTCTTTCCCTCCCTCTGTCGTGATGACCGGGATGAAGGAGCCGGCCTCCTGGTTTACTGGTTTATCACCTCACCTCTAAATAGCTCCCGGGCTCGGTTTCTTATAAATTGGTATCTCAAACAGGGATCACCTTCCCATCCCGGAGAACTGGGAGGCAGAGTCACTCCGGGTCAAGCCAGACAGCCACAAGGAGGCCGCGTCAACAGTTCTGGGGCTCACTCTGTGCCAGGCACCGCACGGTGCATTATTCCATTTCATCCTCGTCGGCTCTCTTATCTTCATTTTGTTTACAGAGAAACTGAGGCTGAGTGTCACTGTGTCACTCAGCTAGGAAGATTCTAACAGGCATGGCTGGGGCCAGGGTGCGTCTCTTCCTCAAAGGTTGGAGTTAAATGGTCCTGGTTCTGACTCAAGCTGCAACCCCCAGAGGTAGAAGGAGAGGGTTGCGTGGAGGGGAATGTCTTTTTCCACCAAGCAGCTGCTCCCTTTCACAAGAGGCCAGTTATGTAAGGAAGGCTGCTTCCTCTCCCCTTGCTAAATCTTTTCTAGTGCAGCATAAGGCCAGAGCTAGGGAAAGTCCACACGGGAATAAAAAGAGCAGATTGCTAAGCACAGAAGCCATTTATAACTAAAACGTCTCAGCTCAGCTTAGGGGAGGGAGTGGTGGAGTCAGGAGACCCGGGTCCCGTTGGGCCAAGGACTTCTATGTGACTTTGGCACTTACTGTCTACGGGGCCTCAGTTTTCAAGTCTCTCAGTGGGGATCACAGTGTCCCCTAGACCTCATTGAGCTGGTACCAGGGTGCAATGAGATGGGACAAAGCATCGTGCACCTTAGGGCTCTGCCCTCAAAACCCTGGGCTTGCCTTGATATGAGCATCCTGTCCTACTTAGAAATCAAAACCCCATAGAGGCCGGAGGGCTAGAATTACAGGGAGACCGGCAAATTCTCCTTCTATCTCTCTCACTTTTCTCCTGCTTTAGACTCAATTTCCTTTCTGTTGAGGATTGAGATTCCACCACTTTTAAAAGGTTTTGGGTGGCTTACGAGCAAAACATTCCCGTAAAATAAGAGGAAAGGAATCATTTCTAGAACATTCTCTTCATTCGAGCAACAGCCCTGTAAGGTGTGTATTTTTCTCCCCACTTTCCAGGTGTGGGAATGGATGTCCTGAGAGAGGAAAAGATACAGCCATTCCCACGGCTGATCCCCAGCATTTGGCTTTCTAATTTCTTCCTGAATCAGGTGCTCCACCACAGCCCGAGGCCTTATGCTACCACTCCACCTCTCACGGTAAATAGGCTACTTAAGGATAAAAGGGAACAGATTTTGCCAGAGGGAAGCAGAAAAGGCAAATTCCTTCAGGCATGTGAGTGAGTGGCGAGGGGTGGGGGGGTTGCAAGGTTAGGCAATAATGATGACTACATGTTTCAGCAACAGAAGCAAAATGCAAACCCCAAACTCTTGAGTTGAGACACACTTAAAGCAGAGGGCAGTGGATCCATTGCCGGGAATGGGTTTCAGGAAGAATGTAACTAGGACTGCGTGCAGGCACGTGTGCACACGGGGCATGCGGATCTTCTCTGCAGCAAGATATTAGGAGTCAAGATTTGAAGAGGGCCCTGAGGCTTCACAGCAAGTCGCTCTGCTTCCCTGGGCCTCAGATTCCTTGTATGTATCAGTAACAAAGATATCTTGTAGAGCTGTTGGGAGGTTTGAATGAGTTAAAAGATGTAAGGCCTGTGTGCTGTACTTGGCACACAGGAAGTGGGGATGAATGCTAACCTCGATTCCTGTTGGTCAACACACTCTGCGGGGGCAGGTATTGAGTTTGGAAGGCCCAGGCTGGGGACACATGCTCGTGTGAGGCAGGATGGCAGAGGGTCCTGGCTGGACCACCGAGCCTCAGTTCTAGCTCTGCTACAGAGAGACCCTGGGCATGTCACTTCTCACGATGCCTCAGTTTCTCCACTTGCAAAATGGGGATAGTGACGGCATCTACTTCCTAGGATTATTGTAAGGCAGTGGTGCTCTAAGTGTGGTTCGCCAGATCATTAGCACCATCTGCTAACTTGTAAGAAATGCAAAAGTGTGGGCTCCACCTAAGGAATCAGAAACTCCTGGGGTCTGGCACAGCCATCTGTGTTGCCATAGGCCCTCCAGGTGATGCTGACACCCGCTCCCAGCTGGAGACCTGTTGTGAAGGTGAAGCGTTTGAAAAGCCACCTGCCACATAGTCTGCTTTGTCTGCTTTTTATTATGCCTGGGCTTTGCAACTGCAGGTGCTTTAACAAAGATTTTTTTTTGGCACCCTTCACCTCTTTTTCTAGCTTCTCTTTCCTTTTCAGCCTTAAGCCCTCCCCATGTCAGCTCTGCACCAGCCTTTTAGGGTGGCCTTTGAGAATCAATCAACCACATCTATAAAAGCCTTTGAGCTTCCTGGAAGTAGTTGCCCCAGAGACAGGAATGCAAAGGGTTATTATTAGAACTCTGTCTTCCTACCCCCTCCCTTCAGTACAGGATCTTCAAGAAACTGATAAGTATCACTCACCTTCAGAAGGACAAACACAGCAGAGAAGAGAGGCAGTCCCTGGTTTGGGCTCCGTGGCACCTGCTACAGACAAGTCTCCACAGATCCCCAACCTTGGCTGGCAGATCATCTCCCACTACATACAGCAGTTACGCATCCTCATCACTGCACAGTGCTGCCCAGAGCTGGGCACTTGTTCATTCATTCATTCATTCATTCAACCAAATACACTTTTCTTTTTCTCCCACTATGGGCCAGGCCCTATTCTAGGTGCTGGGATTAGAACTGAAAAAAACAAAGTTCCTGCTCAGTGGACCTGACATCTTAGTGGAGGAGAAAGAAATAGGCAATAAGTCAATAAATATAATCATCTTATAGTAAATTAAACTATGAATGAATGAATGAATGAAGCAGGCAGCACAGGTCACGTGCTTCGGAGCTCAAAAGACCCGACTTTCAGACTTTGACCTTTTCTCTTCCTAGCCCAAAGGGTTTATGCAAGCCCTTAGCCTCTCTGAGCCTCAGTGTGCTCACCTATAAAATGGGAATCATAATAGTATACACTTCAGAGATAGCTAGGAAGATTAAATGAGTGAAATGCTAAGCACGGTGCCTGGCACATATCGAGTGCTCTATTAACTTAGATGCTATTGCCATCATCACTCAAGGTCACGCAGCTGAGCCAAAATAGTGAAGTGGTCTTCTGTGTAGAGGTTTATCCACTGAGACATCTGTGAAATCCCAGGGCTGGAGCACACCCCAGTAATTGGCTAGTGATCTGCCCCATGTCCCATCTTTTTTTTTTTTTTTTTTTTTTTTTGGTTTTTCGTTTTGTTTTGTTTTGTTTTTGAGATGGAGTCTAGCTCTGCTGCCCAGGCTGGAGTGCAGTGGTGTGATCTTGGCTCACTGCAACCTCCGCCTCCCGGGTTCAAGCGATTCTCCTGCCTCAGCCTCTTGAGTAGCTGGGATTACAGGTGTGTGCCACCACGCCTGGCTAATTTTTGTGTTTTTAGTAGAGGTGGGGTTTCACCATGTTGGCCAGGCTGGTCTCGAACTCCTGACCTCGTGATCTGCCCGCCTTGGCCTCCCAAAGTACTGGGATTACAGGCATGAGCCACTGCGCCCGGCATGCCCCTTGGTTTTAAAGACAAGGCACTTTATGGTCAGAGGGGCTCTGGGACATGCCCCAGATCCCGCCAGGAGTTGAAGGCATCTTCCAGCTATAGGTGGGGCTCGGGCCTTCTGGCCTTTAGAGAGAGTGACAGCAAAGCAGAGTATCTGAAACAGAATGTCCTGGGCCCCAAAAAGGCTCTGCTTCCCATCTCGCTGCCTATTGGGCATCATTGCACCCACCCTTCCTGCGTTAGGGGGTTGGGAGTGAGGAAGGGGGCATCTGCATCTTCCCACCTCAGAAGCATGAAGTGTGGGGCCCCAGTGCCTCAGGGTGGTCTGTGCTCATTGTCTATTTTATGTCTTGCCTATGAGCTCAATGGAGGCTGCACAGGTGGGCCTGGACCATGCTGTTGGGTTTGAATCCTGGCCCTGACACTTGCTGGCATGGTGACCTTGCACTCACTCCCTGAGCTGCCCTTTCTACATCTGCACTTATGTCCTCTGTTGTCCCAAGGTCAAATGAGGTAACCAAACCCAGCACTAGGCTGGACACACATGACATGCCCAGCTAATAAGTCTTTCCTCCCATTCTTGGCAAAACAATCTTCTTGCCCCTTTCTGAACATACCCTAAAGTTTCCAGCCTTGGCTGGTGCCAATACCTTGCCTGGACCCCACTCCCTCTGTCCCCTACAGCCTGTGGCTTAGCCTCCAAGTCCGTACAAAATGCCTGATGCCTGCGCCTCTGCCTCTGGCTGGCACTATCGCTTGTTTGTGTATATGTGTAGAGCTGCAAGCAATTTGCAGACAGTAAAAATGACATTGCATGGCCGGGTGCAGTGGCTCATGCCTGTAACCCCAGCACTTTGGGAGGCTGAGGTGGGCGGATGACTTGAGGTCAGGAGTTCAAGACCAGCCTGGCCAACATGGTGAAACCCCGTCTCTACTAAAAATACAAAAATTAGCTGGGCATGGTGGTGCGTGCCTGTAATCCCAGCTACTCGGGAGGCTGAGGCGGGAGAATTGCTTAAACCTAGGAGGCAGAGGTTGCAGGGAGCTGAGATTACACCACTGCACTCCAGCCTGGGTAACAGAGAAAGACTGTCTCTAAATAAATAAATAAATAAGGCATTGCAGTGGCCATTTATTGAGCATTTGTTATGTGCTGGGCACTACAGGCCACATTTCCATGTTATAATGCCTAGTTTACAGATGAGGAAGCTGGGGCTCAGGGCTAAGGAGTAGCTGCTCAGGGGCACCCAGTCAGGAAATGGGCCTGAATTATTTTTACCTCTTCCATTGCCAGGCACAGAGTTGCTACTCAGTCAACATCTGCTGGATCTGTTAGAAGAGTTTAGTTGATGCCTTAAGATCTGAGTGTGGCAGGGAGGGAGGGAGGGAGGCAGGGAACTGGGCCGGGTTTGGCTGGTTTCTCTTCATCAGGTAGGTTGTCTGTGAGCAGTCAGCCATGAAGACCCAGCCCAGGGCTTCTGAGCTATGGCATATTGGCTGCAAATAAAAATGGAAGGCAGGTCTGGAGGCCAGGGTCAGGGTTCAGATGGGAGCCAGGCCTTGGGGTGGAGCTGTCTGATAAGCAGATTGGTGGGGATGGGGGTGTGAGGGAGGATCTGCCAAGCACCAGAAGCCCCAGGAGCGGCCAAGCCAATGATGCCTTTCCAATACCCTCTGCTCCACTCCTTTAAAACCACCTCCCTCCTTCCCAGCCACAAGAAGGGCAGCTGGCATCAGATGGCCAGGGGACCCCCTGCATTTGACCTGGATAGGGATTCTCCATTCTCGTTACTGGCAGGAAACAAACAAACAAAAAAGAAATCAACAACAACAACAAAAAAAAAACCCTCTAACTCATAAGCATACACCTACTTTCATAATCCTTGTACCTTTCCCA
Organism: Pan troglodytes; assembly: GCF_028858775.2. Classification (NCBI taxonomy): domain Eukaryota; kingdom Metazoa; phylum Chordata; class Mammalia; order Primates; family Hominidae; genus Pan; species Pan troglodytes. The sequence continues at coordinate 38,822,194 of NC_086016.1, forward strand.
AAGCAATTTTGTGTTCACAGAATCTTAATTTTCACAACGAGCCCAAATAGGTCTTAGGAGAAGCTGATGCACCCCATTTGCCGGGCAAGGGAACGTAGGTGTGCAGAGGTGACGTGTTCAAGGTCACAGCTGGCAAGGGGCAGAGAAGGAGCAGAGCACGGGGTTCTGGGCTTTACACTCAGGCAGCGGATGTTTATGAAGCACTTGCTTTGTGTGGGGTATTGGCTAGATACTGGGGCTAGAAAGATGAATGCAACCCAATCCCTAGTTTTAAGTTTTACATCCACTTACATGTTGGATGTAAGTGGGTAGAACGTGAAGATTCTAGACAGAAGGTACCCTTGTGAAGGTACCTAGTTTTAAAAAAATTAGCTAACAAATACATATATAGCATTTACTCTGTGCCAGACACTGTTCTAGGCACTTTACATATTAACACATCAAACCCTTGTAATCACCCTGTAAGAATTATCATTCTATTCAGTTCAGAGATGAGAAAACAGAGGCTCAGAGTAGTTATCAAATTATGCAAGGTCACACAGCTCGAAAGTGGTAGGGCTGGGATTTGAACCCAGATAGCCTGGGGCCCAGAGGCCAAACACCTACACACAGTTTTCTCTGAGACCAGCAGAAAAGCCTATTATGGGAGCAAATGGCAGCTTAGCATGCTGCAAACACTCATTCAGGCCTGGTTCTAAATCCCCACCCCACCGCTGTGTCCTAGCTCTTTCAACTAGGCTAAGCACCTTCAAAGTCCATTTGCCCACCTGCAAAATGGAGATAATTCTGGAGAAAATCATAAGCTAAGAGAGATGGCAATGTGGGTGTGCTCTATGAATGCCACACAGAGCCAAATGGAGAAAGGAGTGGACGGTGGGCCACTGGTCTCTCACCTGTGCTGACATTGAAGCCTGCAAAGCAAGGCAGGGCCAGGTATTCCCTGTCTGAATTCCCCACTGATTTCTGGTTTACTGTTTTTCCTGGCTCTGCTGCAAGGCTACAATAGTATATTTGAGTAAAAGCCAAACAGGTTTTGAGACTTGGGGATACAGGACACCAGGACAAGATGCTGAGGAGGACAGGAGATAGGAATTTCCATCCCTGGAATCTGAGGATGTGAGAGGCAGAGGATCCTTGGGGATTAGTCGGCCTCATTTCCTTGGATTAGAGATGGGAGACAGAGGCCCAGCGATCGAGAGACACTGCCCAAGGTCACACAGCCAGTTTGGGCAGAGGTTGGGCCAGTATCCATGCAAAAATGCAGGCAGAGTTCAGGAAAAAAAAATCCCAAATCCTCCTGGATCCCCTATCCAGCAGGAAAAACAGAATCTATTCCTTTTAGGTTTTCAAATTAGGAAAATACACCAGTTTTCCTTTGTCTGGAGTATGTGGCAGAGCTCTCAGACCTAATGGACTGCTTTTTATCTTCTAATCTGGGGGAGTGAGGGACCCCCGTATCATCCCTTCCTTGTGACAGACATAGCTTCAAACTTTTCGCATCCAACACCCCAAGATCCACAATATGCCCAGACCCCAGGTCATGGCTACCCACCGTCAACCCCAATTTTGCCATCCCCATCTTTGTCTCCAGCAGCCATCAGCATCTTGGTTTCTTTAGCAGACAGGTCTCTGGCATCTGGGGAGAAGCCTTTTAGGATGAATCTGGAGGAAAAAAGGAGAAAGCCGGTGAGGGAGTCAGGCCGAGGTCGCCTTGCAGGACGCTGGATGGAGGGTGGTCTGGTGTCTGTATGGGGAAAGGGATGGCTGGGACAGGCAGCGAGCAGCAGTCACGCACACGGATGCTCTGGGCCAGGTAGCCTGCTCGGTGGCTGTGCTTTCATGGGTGAGTATTTAGGAAAGGACAGGCTGTCCTCAGTGAAAGGTTGTCCTCACTTCAGGGAGGGCACCTACATTCGTTAATTTATCCAACAAGTATTCACTAAGTGTCATTTCTGTGTCAGGCGTATGCTGGAAAGTGGGGTCACAGTGGTGATCTTCGGAAGGCACTGGAAAAAATAAGGAGGTCACGGACTCCGAGAGAGACCACACAGTGTGATGGGCCGTGGAGGAGGGCGCTCAGAAGTTGTATCCACCCACCTGTGGTGAGGGGAGGAGGGGGGAGGCTTCCTGGTGAAGGTGATGCCTGGAGGACAGGGGGAAGTCAGCCTCTGTGAGTGTGTGTGTGTGTGTGCGCGCGTGCATAAGTGTGCATGCATGTTGGATGTAAGTGGGTAGAACGTGAAGATTCTAGACAGAAGGTACCCTTGTGAGATGGTTTAGGGGAGAGACAGGATGGGTGGGGAAGTCCCTACTTGAAAGGCCTCTCCCTACACCCACCCGCTGCTTCTCTTTTTGACAAAACTCAAGGCTTTCTTGGCCAGAAAGTGACATAAGGCAACCTGAGTCAGTAGACATGGCCGGGTGGCTGAGGGAATTATGGTGGGAGATGCTTTTGCAGATGGAGGCATGCATTTTCCTAGCCACAGCCTTCTCCTTCTCTGCTTTTCTCCAAGGACCCCTGGACTCCCAGAGGTGGTTCTGCATCCCTGGCTTGCCCAGAAATTGCACCAGCCACACTAGTACCAGAGGGCTGGGGGCTGTAGGAAGGTGGAAAGTGTCTTTTAGACAAATGAAAATCAATGAAATACTCAAGTGAATGCTTTCTGCCCTGCCTATGGTGTTAGGCAGCAAGAAAACTGCCTCTTCATTTGCATTAAATTATTAAGTAGCAACATTCCATTAGCAATATTAAGTGGCTATCATTTAACCTACTTAGTTGCACTTTCAGCTGAGGGTTTTACTCTTCCGAAGCAATAGCACTAGGAAGCCTTCTCCCCTGGTGCCCTGGGTCCGAGCCCTGCCTTCATGCACGGTTACTTTCTGTGAAGCAGGCAGAGTGAAAGGCAGGTCTGATGGACACTTGGAAGCTAGAGTCCCAGCCCCCACTCCCTCTTGTGCAGCCGTGGGCTGGGCAGCCCCTGCAGGCCTCCGCTTACCCCAGCTCATCCTCCTCGATGAAGCCACTTTTGTCCTTGTCCAGGATGTGAAACACCTTCTTCACATCGTCCGCACTCTTTTTCTTCAGGCCGACCATTTGGAAGAACTTTTTGTGGTCGAAGGAGTCGGTAGCTGTGGGGGGAAGAGCAGGGTCAAACAAGGACCAAAAAGGCTGGTAGGGAAGGCTGGGAGAATGGGGGGCGTCAAGGCATTTGTTGATGGATTCCCACATGCCAGTCATGGGGAATGAGAGGTACCCACCTCCATCGGAGGGCTGAGGGAGCCCGGGCAAGGGAGGATGCCCTGTCCAAGGTCACAAGGCTGGGAGTGGAAGAGGTGTGCTCAAACCCAGACCTCCCTGGCTCTCAAGCCCGCCCCCACACCCCACCTCCACTGCACCCATTGCTGATGATGGGAGCAGCACCTAAGAACCAAAGGCTTCTGTTCTTCTGAGAACCTTGTGTCCAGGAAGACTTTTGAGTGCCAGCTGGTTGGGAGTGGGCTGGGGAATTGAAGGGGGCATGAACATGGTCCTGGGGTTAGGGGGAGGAGGGTTGACCTTCTTTCTTGGCCACAGCCTTTGTTGCCAGAAAATTGACATAGAAAGGACAGGTTTCCCTCAAGGTCATACAGTGGGAGGAGGAGGGGCAAACCCGGAAGTCCTGGCTCTGCGCAGAAATCCACTTCGGAGGCAGTGGGAAGGGGGTGTTGGGAGGCTCCCGAGAAACACCCAGTTAAGTTTCTTCCCACATGGGCTTGAGGTGAAGGGAGAGGGTTATCCCAGGACCCTGGGAGGGTGGCTTCCCAGAGAGGTTCTTGTGCCCAGGGGAGGGGGTGCAAAGCAGAAAGAAAATGGGGGTCCTTTTCTACCTGCAATTTTCTGCATCTTGGGGTCCTGTTTTAGAACACCTGGGGAAGGGTACAATGTTAGATCATGTAGTGTGTGTGTGTGTGTGTGTGTGTGTGTGTGTGTGTGTAGGGGGTGGCTGTTGAAGTCATGTTCTCTTCCCCTCAGCACAGGGCTAGAGACAAGGAAAGTTGCCCTGTCCACCTCTGACACTAGGCTGGGCAACCCAGTTCTAATACCCCTTCTGCCCAGCTAGGTGACCTTGGGCAAATGTCTTGTCCTCTCCAAGACAGTTCCCTGGTTTCCCCATCTGGAGGACAGGGGAGGAGGAAGGCGGGCAGCTTAGCGCTGAAGTCCCGGGCAGCTGGGAGAGGTGAGACTGCCAGTTCCCCTCCCCTGCCCGCCTAAGGAGGCTGGAGGTTTGAGGCACTGAGGATGCCCCGTGCGGACTTAGGCAGAGCTGTGCGCCGGCTCCAGAAGGTCACCTCGCCCGCAGGTCCGTTGCTGAATCTCAGTAAAGGAACTAGGACAGTCAGGGGGCCAACAACGGCTACCGCCTGGCGGGAAAAGTCCTGTCCAGAATGAGGGTCCAGGAAAGGGGTCTCTTGGAGAGGAGGATGCCCCCTGCAGTCCTCTCTAAGTACCTTAAAGAGGACGTCCAGAGAGCTCGTACAAGGACCCTGGAGCTCTCTCCTCCGACCCTGGTCTTCGCCCTTGGTCCCGGACCCTGAGTCCTCCCAACCACCGGGCCTTCGGCACCCTCAAGTTTCTGTAACTTGGGCAGGGCGCCCTCTTCCCCGCCCGCTCCCCGCGCCAAGCCTCGCCCGGACAGAGTTTGGGAACTGCCAAGGACGCCCCCGCCCCGACCTCGCCGGCGCCCAGCGGGAAGTGTGGGCAGAAGCGCGCTGGGGAGGATCCGCCGGCTGCGGGGCCAGCGGAGTGCAGGGGCGCGGGCGGTGGACGAGGGGAGAGAGATGGGGAGGGGAGCGCGCTTGCTCACCGCTAAAGGCTCCCACCGCCTTCTTGATGTCCTCAGCGTTCAGCAAGTCTGTCATCGACATCCTGCAACTGTTTGAGCGGGCAGAGCAAGTGCGAAAAGATTAAAAAGTGCTTTTCTCATCATTTCTGCTCATATGACCAGCGCTGCAGTGCTGCGCGCCGGGCGCACGCCCGCCGGGCCTGGCATGGCGCCAGGGGCCCGGACTCTGAGCGCAGCGGGAGCGGCTCAGTCCAGCCGCGCCGCTGAGCAGCGCCGGCCGCCGGCAAGAAGGCGCGCGGACCTGCTACCACTCCTGCACCGCCAGGCCAGGGGTCCGCGGGATCCCAGGGGCTGCGGCCAGGGCACGAGGGAAGGGGCCACATCTGGGATTTAGGGGGCACTGGCGTCACCAGCTGGGTCCGGAAAGTCCACCTGCCGTCAAGGACACGCAGGAAGTGCGCCGTCTCAGATCTGGGAACCTCGGAGGATGTCCTGCCGCGTGGGGGAAGATCCTGAACCCTCAGCGGCCAGCCTGCACCTCAGGACCCCCTAGGCCCTGCTCCCTTTCTCTCTCCACTCCTATCTCAGCCTCTGCTCTGGTCTGTCCTGGATGCAAATTTATGCTGCAAAATCTGAGCGCTGAGGTCCTGAAACCTGACCCACCCGACGCAGGGAGGAGGTGGCAGGGACAGGGACAGGGACAGGCAGGAGCTGCTGGGGCCCACTTCGGGTGCCCCATCCCACATCTGGCCAGGGATGCATATTCTAAAACCTGATTTGATGTTTTACTTTTATTTTTTATTTTTTTGCTGGCTTGATTTTTCGAAGAACACTTCTCAGATCTCTACTAACTACTTGCTTTCCTGGTCTCCTGGGTCCTGGCATCATGGGTCCAGACTCCCCGTACTCCTATAAACCTTTTTTGGGCATAGTAGGGTGGGAGAGTCCGCTTGGAATTGCTATGCTCCCTCCCAGAAAGCCCCATATGTGTTTGGAAGAAGGGTAGCACCTTCAGACCACACTTTCTAGACAACCTAAGCAGGTGTGGGGGTCTGAACTTCACCTCTGGAAAAATGTCACGGTGCCTATCTGTATGCAGCCAGAGACCCGTTGTGTTCTTCCCCATGGTTCCCAAGGTTTCAAGCTGCAACCAGCTGCTTCTAGAGTGTGTGAGCGCTGGACAGGGAGTCAGGAGGCCTGGGTTCTAGATCCTGGGCTGCACTAAGTCCCAGTGTGACCTTGGGTTGTGACCTTCTCTGGGCTTCTGTCTCTCTCTGATGTGTTGATGACGTCAGTGGTCCCATGTAGTGGGACCTGGGGACTGCAACTTAAGGTATGGGCAGGTAGGCAGGGCCTTGGGCTGTGGTGGCCCTGGGTGGTGGGGACCAGGGAGAGCAGCTGTCCAGCTGCCCAGTAACTCAAGTTCCCTGACATCGCTGTCAACACTGTCTCCTGCAGCTCAGCCCTGGATGGCTGCCCTTCCTGGAAACCTTAGGATACCGCTGCTGGCTCCAGCTGCCCCCTCCCTGTGAGTCAGCTCCTTCAAGCCACAGCCCGCCAGCTGGCTTCCAAGGCACCAAGGATGCAGCTCCTGACCTGATGCCTCTCAGCTCCAGGATTTCCCAGGACCCCTCAGCTGCCCTGGACCCTGCTGCTACTGCCGTCACCTCTGCACCTTGTCCCCAGCTGGGCTGCTGACTCAGATATGCCAGGCTCCTATGCTATCATTTCAACTCCCAGGCTCAGCTCACTCCAGGGGCCTAGTTGGAGAATGGATTTCCCCAGCTGAAGGACCCTTCAGCTATACCAGTGGAGAAACGGAGGCGCAGAGAGTCCGTGAGTGGTCTAAGGACACATGGTAAAGCAATAGCCGAGCAGGGTACACCCCTGGGCTCACTCGTGTGGAGTTCAGTGACTCTCTGGGTGATCCTCCCTGGTGCCTGGGACCCAGCTCTATCAGGTCCCATACATCTCAGCCACACACTGGCTCCTGGTGAGCCCCTAAGCAGCTACCCTGTGGCAAAGGCTGCAGCCTCAACAGGGGCCCACTCTTCTTCCGTCTCCTTCCTCCATCTCTCCCTGCTGCTGAGTTCTCCTATCAACTTGACACCCCCTCCGGGACTGAGCCCTCCCAGCCAGAGCATCAATGTCATTAAGTCAGCCCATCAGCCCTCAGTAGTCCTCCTCTGCCCTCTGGGTCCCCTCTGATGGCATCACCAGAGTCCACAGATGTCTGACTCCACCCCTCTTGTTCTAAGGCTGGGGAATCTGAGGCCCAGCCACGGGGGGCAGTGGGTGGGGGGAGTTTGCCCCAGGCCACACCAGGAGTCTGGGTGGAGAAGCAGGAATGCATGCTCTCAGCCCTACATTCCACAGCTGCCCTGCCTCCAGCACCCCCACCGCACCCCCCTCCCCGGGTCACTATGGACAGGGGAGATGTAGCTCTCCCTTCCAGCTGGCTCATCCTGCTGCATCCGTCTATCCTCCAACCTCGGTAGCTGCCACTCACCTCGGGTGGGGGTGGAGGGCTGGAGCCTGCACTGAAAGGCTGGGCTGGTGGGAAGTCCTGTCGGGAAGTGAGCCTGGAGGTGGGATGGCCACCTATATAGGCTTCTGCTCTGGCTATTTTGGGAGGTGGCACTCCCCGTAGCCCCTGGCCCCCTCCCCTTCCGGTGTCAGGTACTCCCCAACCATGGCGCTGGGTGTCTGTATCACATTCAGCCTCCCTGGGCCCATCAGGCCAAGACTATTAATAACTCTTGGCCCCTGCTTCCCTCCAGCACGCAAAATTGAGGCCCAGGCAGGGCTCGCCTCTTCTGTGAAGCCTTCCGTGACCACTGTAGATGGCAGCGATGCTTCCTTCCTCCATATCCTGCCAGGAAAGGAAGAGAAACAGCAAGGAAAAGAATGAAACAAGAACTGTCCTCTGTGCATGGGGCTGAGCCCCATTCCTATGCTGATATGATCTCTCACTACAGCCTTGCCAGGTAGACATGGCTGCTCTCGCACAGATGAGGAAACAGCATAAAGACGTTAGATGTTAAGTGACCTGCTGCTCAAAGCCACGGGCCTGGGGTTGGGAGCGGACTCGGCACTTTTGTGCGAGGATCTAGTGCCTGGTAGAAGGAGATGTTCCGCATATTCTCAGACAAGTCCCTTCCTCTCTCTTTCTCAGTCTTTCCACCTGTAACATGAGCCCAATCAGAGGTAAACTGTGCTCTATAGATGGGCTAGGGTGAGGGGAAGATGGACCCCCTGAAATTGTATGCGTGTGACATTGAGGCACAAAGGCCCAAGCCCTTCATGATTTGCAAAGAGATCTCTGACATTGTCTGTTTTGGATTGGAGATGACCATCTGAGGGATGTGTTTTGAGAAGCATGAATGACCAAATGAATTCAATAAATACGTAGTGAATATCTAATCTGACCACCATGAAATGTTCCTCTCCTCATCCCTAACCTGAAAAGAATCTCCAGGGCATGAAGATTGTCAGTGGTGGGGTCTAGTTCTTCACAGTGACACGAGGAATCCCAGGCTCCATGCATAGGCTGTTTGGAAGCTCCATGGATAGAAAGGGCCGAGGGCAGGCTGCATGGGGGGAGCTGGGACTGGGGCCTCCTTGAGGTGTGGTGCTGGTGCCTGAGCTAGGTTGCTGGTGGTGGCAACAGGAAGGAGTGTGCAGATAGGGGAGCACCTCTTGGAGAGAAGCTTCCAGAATTGGGGCTGTGGCATGAACAAGAGGGACAAATCCAAGCTGACCCTAAATATTCAAGGTGGGGTTTGCTGAAGAAGGAAGGTGTTGATTTTGAAGGCAGGGAGTGTACGGAGGAGGTAGTGCTCAGTCGAAGGGATGATAGCGTGAGTGGTGTTGAATCCTAGGATGTTAGGGCTGGGACAGCCTCCGTGGTGATCGGCTACAAACTTCTACAAATGACATCATGTTATAGATGAAGAAACCAAGGCCAGGGTGACTTACCCAAATCCCCCAGAGAGTAGTGGAAGCGCCAAGAGCTGATGCTGGGTTTAGGGGACCTGAAGGACACCCTGGCGGAGATGTGTCTGAACTCTGGAGTGAGGTCAGGGCTGGACCCTGGGGGCTTTGTCATCAGAGAAGTCAAGGAGTTGATCTCGTCAAGTCGTGGGCATGGCTGAGCTCAGGGAGCCGGGATGCAGGAGAACCTTGAGGATGAACCCTTGAGGAAGATCGCTGGCTGGGGCCTGGGAAAATAATTACACTTGTTTGTTGAACAGTGTGCTGGGTTCTGTGTGCACAGCATCGCACTTTGATTCTTGTATCCCCTTAAGAGGTAGGCAAAACCCTCTCTTTTTTACTAATGATGGAAGAACAAGGCTCAGAGAGATTGGGCAACTTGCCTAAGATCACAGAATGGAGGTAGGATTTCAGTGCCGGTTCTCTGACTCCAAAGCACTTGCTCCTTTCTACCACACTATCCTGCTTCTAGAATAAGACCGGAAGACGGGAGCAGCACCTACTGTGGGTGAATTCTCAGGAGCCCAGATGGCCTTCCTCTTTGTCCCCATAGGTCTTCTTCATGTACCTCTAATTAAGCAAATCTGAATGGGCTGAACCATATCGTGTGTGTATGTGTGTGTGTGTGTGTGTGTGTTGGGGGGGGGTGTGCATTTATTGAGCACCCACTGCATACCTAGTGCTTTATGTGCTTTATCTCAGACGTTCGAAGAAATAGAATCTCAGAGAGGTTTAGTGACTTACCTAAGGTCACACAGGTAGGAAGTAAGTGGGAGAGCTAGGATTTAAACTGAGCACTTCTGATTCTGGAGGATCTTTCCCCCTACAATACTTAAAGTAGGGTAGAGATGTCCTAAAACCTGAGTCATATATCTGGAAACATGATCTAGTTTTTTTTTTTTTTTTTTTGCTCTGAATCTGTGCTAATTGAAGCAGGCTTCATTTTACTAATTTGGTTAATTATACAAGGGCCTTGATGCCAGAAAATGGGTTTATCAGTCAGGTCTGTTTTTGCCTGTAAGTGATGAGAAAGTCTGACTTGGGCTAGCTTAAGACAGTGGGGGATTTGCTAACTCATGCAACTGAAAAGTCCACGAAGGTTCAAGCATGGTTTGATCCAGAACTCAAATGCTGTCAGGAAGATGCTGTTTCTCTTACTTCTCAGCAATACCTTGTGCCACTCTCTCAAACTGGTTGACCCATGAGGGTGGCAAGATGGCTGTCCCTGCAATGCTACAAACTTTCAGGTCCAAGTCCTTTGGGGGAAAGGGAGTCTACGGCCCTAGAGTTTGCTCAAAAGTCCCAGAGCTATACAAAAATTAGCTGGGTGTGGTGGTGTGTGCCTGTAGTCCCAGCTACTCAGGAGGCTGAGGCAGGAGAATCGCTTGAACCCGGGAGGTGGAGGTTGCAGTGGGCCGAGATCACGCCACTGCACTCCAGCCTGGTGACAGAGTGAGACTCCGCTCAAAAAAAAAAAAAAAAAAAAAAGTCCCAGAGCTGCACTCACTGGTTGTGATGAGCTCAGTTTGGCCCATATCATCCCTGAACCTGTCACTATTGATTACAAAGGGAGCACAGGCCTGTGGCACAAGACACTCTTCAGGCTTGGAGGAGGCAGAATGTCAACACCATTGGAATGGCCTGGAGAGGGAGACTGTCCCTGGACAGAGAGGTGAGGGGCTTTGAGCAGTCAAAGCCCACGAAGTCATTGTTGAGGTAAGTCCCTGGGGACTGCCCAAGTGTGCCGGGCACACGGGAGGTTCATGCCCTAAGTCCTTGATGAGTGTAATGACAGTTTGCCTGCATCAAACTTCTAGGGCATGATTCACTCTGAGGCCCAAAGTTGCTTTCCTGGACTTAAGTCCCCTCCCACCAACCCAGGCCCATCCTGCTCTGCGTGAGACCTTAGAGACTCCCACCCGCCTAGGACCTCCGCTTAAAGGCAGCAGCAGTGCCCAGGGGAATTTTCCTCTAGCTTCAGGGTTTCTTACTGTGAGCAGGGAGGAGGACCCTGAGTAGCTAGGCAGATGCCACAATCTCACACTGACGCCCCCTTCTATCCCCTAAAATGAGGCGTGGTCTTTAGCTGATCACATTCACAGAGTTCCAGTAACATATATGTTACCAGAGTGGATCCCACTATCTTTTTTTTTTTTACAGATGAAAAGTTTTTACAGATGAACCAAACTGAGGTTCAGAGAAGGCAAGTCACTTGCCCAAGGTCACACAGTTCGCCAGGACCAGAGCCTGGTCTGTCTGCCTCTTCTCACATCCAGTGCTCTCCCTGATGCCCTCTCTGGCCTCCCAGCTGGTGGAGGGGAGGAGGCCAGTGTGTGCGGGCCAGCAGTCTCTCAGCTGCCGCCTGCCAGGAGATAAGTATTCAGCTGTTAGCTTCGCTGCTGCTATTTCATGAGTTCACACTATTTCCACCTGCTGTGGCTGGGAACAGGATACAGAGTTCCCCACGTCCAGGGCCCCGGCAGGCTGGGTGGACATCGCAGGATCTCATGATATCGATGAGATCAGCCCTGTGGGATGATGTGTATTAACTCAAAGAGCCGGATCTCAGGAAGTCTGTGGACTTGTTTCCCCTTCCTCCCCTCACCCATGCTTAAGCACGATTTCCCCCGGAGAGAGCGGCCACAGGGAACATAGTCATGAGGATGGCAAGGGCATGCAGATAGATGGCCCTGGGTCCCTGCCCCGGCTCCACCCACTTGCCCACTGTGTGATCCTGAGCCAGTTGGTTCATCTCTCTGGGTCTCAGTTTTTCCACCTGTAAAATGGAGCTAAAGAGGAAGCCGTGGTGAATACTAAATGAGATCGTGTCTGAGAAAGGCTATAAAATCCAACACAAACGATAATGGGGGTTGCCGTTGTGAGGAGCTGACCTTGATCCTGGCCTGCCCCTGAATGAGAAGACCTGGAATAGCCTTATGGATAGAAACCTGGAGAGCCAGGGGTGCCCACCTCTGAAAACCACTGACTCTCCAGGAAGGTCTCCAAGACCAGGACCCAGTGTCCTTGCTGGGGAAATGAGGAGCCACACGGAGGGGAAGAAAGGGAGAATCAGAGAATGTGAATGCTGGAAGGGGCTGGGGCTGGGGGTTCAGACGCACTGTGGTCTGGAAGGGCCTAGGGCTCTGGAAAGAGGGTGGGTTAGGGCTCAAGGGGCCGGGGTGAACAGAGCTCTTGGCCACCTGGGTTTATGTTCTGCCCTGGAAGACTCCACCCCATCCCAGTGCTGCCCAGAGGAACCCTGGGAAGGGGTTACGGCCCCACGTGGACTGGAGTGTGAAAGGGGAGCAGGGCACCCCTAGATCATGGCTGAGGTCATGGGCTGAGGGCGCAAGAGGGAGGCATGTACTCAGAAGGCTGGAGAGGATTGGAAAGAGGAGGTCTCTAGGTTCTCCCTTCTTGGGTGGTACTAGAGGGTGGGCCTGGAGGAGCCGAGGGAGGAGGCTGGTCCACAGGGCTTGAGAATGCTCAGCCCCAAGGCATCTTCACCCCAGCTCCAAACGTAAAGGGGGTCCTAGATTAAAAAGGCGACATCCCCTCTCACTGTATCCTCTCTTCCTCAGTCCCCTCCCCATCAGTCCCTCCTGCCCCCATCACTGGCACAGCCCACGCCCTGCAACAGAGTAGAATGGTCCTTGACAGAGGTGTGTGTCCGTGTGTGCCTGCATCTGCATGGTGTGTCTGTGTGTGGTGTGTGTGGTGTGTCTGTGGTGTGTGTGGAATGTGTGTGTGGTGTGTCTGTGTGTGATGCATCTGTGTGTGGTGTGTGTGGTGTGTCTGTGTGTGGTGTGTCTGTGTGTGGGGTGTCTGTGTGTGGTGTGTGTGGTGTGTGTCTGTGGTGTGTGTGTGGTGTGTGTGGTGTGTCTGTGTGTGGTGTGTCTGTGTGTGGGGTGTCTGTGTGTGGGGTGTCTGTGTGTGGTGTGTGTGGTGTGTCTGTGTGTGGTGTGTCTCTGTGTGGTATGTGTGTGGTGTATCTGTGTGTGGTGTATGTCTGTGGTGTGTGTGTGGTTTGTGTGGTGTGTCTGTGTGTGGTGTGTGTGTGTGGTGTGTCTGTGTGTGGTGTGTGTGTGGTGTGTGTGGTGTGTCTGTGTGTGGTGTGTGTGGTGTGTGTGGTGTGTCTGTGTGTGGTGTGTGTGTGGTGTGTGTGGTGTTTGCAGTGTGTGTGGTGTGCATCTGTGTGTTTCTCTGTATGTTGTGTCTGTGTATGGGGTGTGTGTCTGTGTGGGTTTCTATGTGGTGCATTTGTGTGTAGGTGTGTGTGGTGTATGCAGATGTGTGTATCTGTGTGTGTTCTGTGTGTGGTGTGTCTCTGTGTGGTGTGTGTGTGTAAGGTGTGTGTGGTGTATACATGTGTGTTTGTGTATGGCATGTCTATGTATGGTGTGTGTTTGTGTATGGCGTGTCTATGTATGGTGTGTGTTTGTGTATGGCGTGTCTATGTATGGTGTGTGTTTGTGTATGGCGTGTCTATGTGTGGCATGTGTTTGCATGTGTGTCGAGGGGGAGGATGATGAGTTTGCATGTGTGTTTTTTCTGTTTTTTTTTTCCTTAGAGACAGGGTGCAGTAGCATGAATATAGCTCACCACAGCCTTGAATTCCCAGCCTCATGTGATCCTTCCACCTTGGCCTCCCAAAGCATTGGGATTATAGGCATGAGCCACTGCACCCAGCCTCCATGTGTTTTTTGGGGACTCCCATCCAGTGCTCTTCCTTGGCTCTTGGGAGGGCCAGTGGCTGACCCTTCAGAGCCATTACAACAATCCGTGTGTGTCCTCTTCAGCATCTGGCTTCTTTGCATCAAAATCAGGCAAGTTCTAATGCTCTGAACTCTCCCATAGCAAACAGGGAAAATCAAGGGCTCACCTCTAACCACTTATCTACACCCCAGTGCTATGGGCTGCCTTTGTCCCCCCCAGATTCCTATGTCGAAGCCCCAACCCCCAGTACCTCAGAATGGGACTGCATTTGGAGACAGGATCTTTACAAAAGTGATTAAATTAAAATGAGGTGTTGAGAATGGGTCCTAATCCAATATAACTTGTGTCCTTACAAGCAGAGGAGATTAGGACACAGACAAGCACAGGGAGAAGACAGCCATTTACAGTCAAAGAGAGGCCTCAGAAGAAAACACCTTGATCTCAGACTTCTGGCCTTGAGAAGGGTAAGAGGATCCATTTCTGTTGTTCAGGCCCGCTCCCAAGCTGGCTAACACACCTGGCGATGGAAAGAGCCTGCTGAGGGCGCGTGAAGGAGAGGGTCTCCATTCCCGTGATCACAATGCAGATGCCAGCCCATGTGCTCATGAAAACTCTCAAAATCCTTTGAAACTGCAACATTTCCCTGCTTTAAAAAAATGTGATTATAAATATGCCATGTACTCTTTAAAGAAACAATAGAAAATAGAGGAGCTAAACAGGGCCGGGGGTGGGGGGGGCATGTCACCAGTAATCCCTTGCTACCCAAATACGACCATGGTTACCATTGATTTCAGAGGTTTTCTGTCCTCTCACTCCTGCTGGACTATCTACCTGCTGATTGTCCTTCATGTTTTAGCTTGGGTGTCACCTCTTACCAGAAGTCCTCCTGGGTTTCTTCTCCCTGACCTCATGCACCCCCTAGAACTCTGCATTTGCCTCAATAATGGCCTCCTATTATTCTGCTTGTTCTCTCTGTGTTTTCAGTTGCCTTTTCTGCTGGTAGTTTGAAGCACCGCCATAGTGTTCAGCTTCTTTCCAGGATGGACTCCAAGGAGAATAAATCAAATGGGGGATATTTTTATGTTTGGCTCTGTGTGTACAGTGGTTCTTCTCTAAGATATTCTTGGACTCCTACTTACAGTGCTGTCGAACTCCATTTATTCACCTGCACTTTAGAGGCACCTGCTGGTGTGTAATTAGTCTTCCAGGAACCGTGACCTTCCCTGGGAACTATAGCCTCCTGTCCCCAGGAATCTTAACTCCTGATCCAAAATGGCAGCTCACATTTCGATAAGGGAGGGTGCTCTGGGGAACAGGGAGCTGGGTATTTGAAACCGGCTGAGCAAATCCAGAATGTACGATCGCTATCTGCCTTGGTGTTCCTTCAACCAATAGGGGGATGCTTGATGTTAGTACCAATGTAAAGGCCCCAGGTTAATACAGCTAATGTGTTTTAAGGACATCGTTGAACCAGTTTTTTCTTATTAAATATTTATTGCTTCCATCCTGATTCTGGGTCACATTTGACTGAGAAAAAAATGTTTTTAAATTCAGAGGCTGAATCAGTTTGAAAATCCAATAGTTCCCATTTTGTTTCAATACTGCAGACTAACCCACAGCTCATGTTGGGGTTTAGGACCAAGGTTTGCAGAATGACAATGGCTGAGAATTGAGAAATAAACACAAGCACCAATCAAGGCAGAGAGGAAATGAACTGAGGCAGCAGAACTGCCCTCCCCCTTTCCTTCCTCCTTCTTCCTCTCCTCCTCCTCCTCCCACCGCTATGTCTCTCCTCCTTTGTTCCTTTCCCTTTTGCCTCCTTGTCTTGCCTTTCTTTTCCCTAAGTCTCAATCATGAATGCTTGGTCTCACAATTCTACAGGATTAGGGGGCCCTTAGTCACCAATCCAACCATCTCATTTTCTAAAGGTTTTCCCTTGTATTACTTTTTAAATTATGGTAAAAGAAACACACAACATTCACCGTCTTAACAATTCGTAAGTGTAGAATTCAGTCCTGTTAGGTATATTCACATTGTTTGTCAATCATTACATTTGACAGATGGGAAGCCTGAGGCTCAGAGAGGACATAAGATGTCCAAGGAAAATGGCAGAGGAGGGACTCACCCAGGCCTGTGGATCTGACTTCTGGACCCTCAAAGGATGGCAGGACATGTCTAAAGGGATGAGAACAAGGTAGAAGGGAGAGACAGCTAAAGTGTCAACTTTAGACTGCAGTGTGAGCTCTACCCTGTCCTCCTCAACTAGAAAATGTGTACAATACTAAATTATGCTCAGTGAAAGAAGCCAGACACAAAAGGTCACACTACATATATGTATGAAATATCCAGACTAGGTCAATCTAGAGACAAAAAGCAGGGGCTGGAGGGAAGGAGGAATAGGGAGTAACTGTTTAATGGGCTTTATTAGAACCAGGTCAATGTGGCACCAATGAATCAAGGAGGGCTTCTGGGATGAGGTGATGCTCAGACCTCTTTGATTCCTTCTCCCTGCTCACACACCAGCCTCATGTTCACCTCTGTTTACTAGGATCATTGCTGTGGAACAATTATCCATGGAATTGTCTGCTCTCCACCTATGAGCTTGTTGAGGTCAGCTACTTAATGAGTGTTGAGGTCACTGCATCATGGGCTGATAAAAATGTTTTGGAACCAGATAGAGTGGTGGTCGTACAACATTCTGCACACTCTGAACCCTGAAGGCATTAGGTGCCACTGAATTGTCTACTTTCAAGTGGTTAATTTTATGTTGTATGAATTTCACTTCAGTTAAAACATCTCCTATTCTCCCCACAAGATTCGTAGTGAATCTGATAGATGACAGCATATCAGATGACCGTCACTTTTACTGATTGTATGAGTCCTTTCTCACACTGCTGTAAAGGCATACCTGAGACTGGGTGATTTCTAAAGAAAAGAGGTTTAATCGACTCACGGTTCTGCAGGCTGTACAGGTTTCTGCTTCTAGGGAGGCCTTAGGAAACTTACAATCATAGTGGAAGGGCGAAGGGGAAGCCAGCACGCCTTACAAGGTGGGAGCAGGAGGAAAGGGTGGGGAGGTGCCACACACTTTTAAACAAGCAGATCTCAGGAGAACTCTATCACAAGACAGCCCTAGGGGGGTGGTGCTAAACCATTAGAGACTGCCCCCATGATCCAGTCAATCCCACCAGGCGCCTCCTCCAACACTGGGGATTGCAATTTGACATGAGATTTGGGTGGGGACCCAGAGCCAAACCATATCACTGATATAGCCATGTGAGTCATATACAAGGGAGACGTTACCTTTTGTTTACCCTGAAGGGTAACATAGACCACTGTGACAATGGCTTGCAGTAATGGCTGGCAGTGACAGCATGCTACTTCTTCTGGCGTTGTCCTGCCTCCTCCCTCCTGTAGGCTTACTGCACCTGCCATTCATCCTGTATGACTCAGCTCAGGCATCACCTCTTCCCAGAAGCCCTCCTTGATTTCTTCTCCCTGCTCACATACCACTCTCATATTGACCTGTGTTTACTGTGATCATTGCTGTGGAGCAATTATCCATGGAACTGTCTTCTCCCAACATGACTATGAGCTTGTCGAGCTCAGGGGTCCTTTCGCAGCAGGGTAGAAAGGAAACTGCATTGATTTCGATGCCACATTGACCTGGGTTCAATATCTGGCTCAGCCAACCTGCTAGCTCTGTGACCTTGGGACAAATTACTTACTCTTTAGGAACAACAGTTTCACATCTGAAGAATGAAAATAATATTTTCCTTATGGGGCTGTGCCAAGGAGTCTTGGACGTATTATCACATCTCCTGTGAGTCTTTGAACTTTTGTACTTATTATTATTTGCATTATATTGGTTTTGCTTTTCTCCTAGTTTTGGCCATGTCTGAATATTTTCAAACAATCTCACCAACCATATGAGCAATAGAATGGAAAGAATGCCTTGGCTGTAGGGCAACCTGGTGTCCACTGGGGGTGCCCAGCTGGTGTAGGGTGGGGGGTGAGGAGTAGCTGAGGCAGAGAGGAGATGAGTCCTGGGGGGGTGAGCATTTGGGGTCAGTGGTGACTGCTGCTGTTACACAGTGGAAATGAAAGAATATTCAGTCTCAGCTGCCAGCTCTAGCTGTGTGACACTTGCAGAGAGACTTGACCTGCCTGAGCTTCCGTTTTCACTTCCGTCAAGTGGGACTCCTGAGAGTCCTCCACTCAAGTGTTGTGAGAGTGAAATGAATACATGAATTCAACAACCTAAGCAGAGAGTGGGTCACACAACGCACCAATAAGAGGCCGCCATACCAGGCAGATCACCATGATTCCCTGCTTGTGTAATATATACACCTTACTGGATAATAATGTCCTGTAATATAAATACACATACATTCAACCTTTGCCAGATTCTGAAAAGATGCTTCAGTAAATGAACCTTCAGTAATGCCAGATTGCTACCCAAATTCTTAAAATGTGTTGCAGACAAGCAAGAAAGAAAGAGTTCCATTTCTTGGTGTTGCAGGCTGAAGGGTGAGCAGGTATCAGGTGGGGGAGTGTTGGGTAGGAAGTGATGCCCCCACTTGAATTCAGTCAGACCACACGTTGTGGATCGTGCCTCTCCACCTCCAGACGGTGGGAGGCAGGGGTGAGGAGAGTGACCAGGATTATTCTGCAGGGCCAGGGCAAAGTCCGGGTCCCATAGTTGAGTGACCTTGGAGCGAGGGGTAGGTGAGGGCCCCACTCCCCAGGCTGAGGAGCCCTGAGCAAGCAGCTCCCTGGCGACTGCAAATTCCAGGATGGAAGTAGTATTAAAATTCCAGATCCACATGTGATTACAGAAACCTGAGCTGCGTAAGCCAAAAACACAGACTGACCCCTGAACTCCCTCCTCTCTCCCTGCCTACACATTGCAATGGAAGGAAACGTACTGCAAATTCTAAACTTACCACTGAACATGAGGAAATGCTCTGACTTCTCGAGTTCAGTTTCCCCATCTGTCAAATGGGCATAACCCCCCTACTTTATCCTCCCCCAATCCATTTTTTAAAAAACCTTTAGTTAGTATGAGTGAAGTTTATTTCACTTGCAATGGAAATCATCTTGACTGTGGTAGTCTATTATATCAGTGGTTTCTGATAAACCATGCTTTTAAGTATTCATACCTTTGTATGCTTGCTGAGCTGATAGGATGTGGTTCTAGAAATGTGGGCAGCCATCTTACCCACCACAAAGAGAGAATCTGTCTGAGAAATGAAAAGAAAGATAAAACCCTGATGATATCAATGAGCCCCTCGATCCAGCCATTCCTACAGACAAATGCACACCTGGGCTTTCAGTTACAAAGCCAATAAATCATCCTTCCCCAATCCACTTTTCTAAAAAACCTTTAGTTAGTACGAGTCAAGTTTATTTCACTTGCAATAGAAAGAATCTTGACTGTGGTAGTCTATTATATCAGTGGTTTCTGATAAACCATGCTTTTAAATGTTCATACCTTTGTATTGCCACCTTTTCTTGACTGTAGATGGTCCTTGCAACTTGCTTTATTGCCACCTTTTCTGGGCTGTGGTTGGGGCTTGCAGCTTGCTTTCAACAACGGAATGGGGTGGAAGGGACACTGTGCCTGCTCTGGTTCTAAGCTTGAAGAGGTCCTGACAGCTTCCATGCTCTTGGGAGCCCAGATATGCCAGGTAAAATTCAGATGCCCTGCTGGAGAGACCATATGGAGATGTCACATGAGAATGAGAGGCCCACAGACCACACAGAGAGATGAAAGCCCAGCTTCCCAGTGTCCTAGCTGAGCCCACCCTCAGCTGATTGCAGCCACATGAGTGACCACAGGCAAGAACAGAAGAACCACCCAGTTGAGCCCAGTTCAGATTACAGAATTTAGAGAGATGATAAAATAATTGTTGTTTGAAGCTACTATGTTTTGTTGTAGTTTGTTGTAAAGCAATAGATAATGAAGCACTGGCTCATACATTACTTTATGAAGTTGTTGTTAGGACTAAGATAGTGCATGCAAATTGCTTAGCACGGTGACTGGCACAAAGAAAGTGCTCATTAAGTATCAATGATTCTTCTTGTTGTTGATAATGATTACAATGATTCTTCTTCTTCTTGTTAACATGATTCCTCTTCTTCTTCTTCTTGTTGATATGATTACAACATGTTTGTTGCCCAAATTAGGTCATGAGCTCACTGAGGGTGACAAGTGTGTCATATGCATCACTGTACCCCCGGGATCCAGCACAGGACATGCATATTGTAGGGTAGTCGGTCAATGCTGGTTTCAATGAGTGCATGGCTGGATGGATGACGGATAATAAACAGAAGGATGGATGGATGAACAGCAAGTGGAAATGTTTGAAAAATGTAAAACACAGAGCTCTATGCAGAGTTTGCCCTTAGCTTGTAATTTTTTATCTGAACGTACTCTAAGTGGAATTCAAGCCAAAGGTTTTATGGGCCTTTGACTTGACTACAAGTATGGAAAGACTTTGAATGCAACGGGGACTCAGAGAAAAGTGGAGACCTTTGGAACTGGGGCAGTAAGGGAGGCTTCTCAGAAGAGCCAGATTTGGATCTGGGCCTTGAATGGTGAGGAGAAGATGGATGGATAAAGAGAGCTAAAGTAACCACTGGGACTTTAGAAATGAATATGGCTATGATTCGGTATCAGTTCATAATTTTCCAGAAAAACAGATCAGCAGAACCAGAGTGAGAATCCTTAATCAGTTTAGATCCTGACCCCTGACTCCAGCCCTCTTCCACAAAAACATCTAATGTACCTGTCCATGAAGTCAGACCTACTCTTGAGATTTTTCAGTTCCATGAGCTAGGAAATTCTCCTTTTCTGCTTGAACGAGCCTAAGTTGGTTTTTCTGTGACTTACAACAGAAATGGGCCTATTCCATGCACCCCAGGAAGTATCCTCAGCTCGTTTGAGACAAGGCATTCAGAAGCACCATTTGCCCTGGACTTAAAGATTGCTGAAGACATTTTTTATTTTTAAGACAGAGTCTCGCTCTGTCACCCAGGCTGGAGTGCAGTGGCGCGATCTCAGCTCACTGCAACCTCCGCCTCATGGGTTCAAGTGATTCTCCTGCCTCAGCCTCCTGAGTAGCTGGGACTACAGGTGCATGCCACCACACCTGGCTAACTGTTTGTATTTTTAGTAGAGACGCGGTTTCACTGTGTTAGCCAGGATGGTCTTGATCTTGCTGAAGGCATTTTCTTAATCTCCTAGAGAATGGGAAAATAGCTAGATTACTCTTTCTTTCCCTATTCAAAGCTGGAAGGAAAAAATTCTACCAGTAGTCTATGGGGGTAAACAACTAGAGTCAGAGATTCTGGGCCTTAAATGCTACCTCTCTCTCTTTGTCTCTGTCTCTCTCTCACACACACACACACGCACACACACACACACACACACACATACACACAATCTTTTCTCCCAAAGGCTGAATTCTCTCTGATTGGCTTCATCTACATAGAAGGAAGTCTCATTTCTAATTAATTGCTCCCAAGCTTCCAGTTGACAGCTTTGTCACCAGCAAAGGACTGTTTCACTTCCCTTAATTCCAGTTTGAAATATGCAAGCAACAGTGTCTGATGGGCCAGGTTCATGTCAGCTGCTCATCTGTATCAGTCTGCATGGACTCAGTTGTGCTGCAGTAACAAACAATCCCCCAGGTCTCAGGGACTCATCAAAACAAAGGCTTATTTCACACTCACATGAAGTCCACTCTGGATCCAGATGACTTTCCAGGGCAAGTGACCTCCTTGCAACAACTCAACAATCCAGGCTGAGGGAGGCTCCACATCAAAAGGGCAGGAAGTACAGAGCCCCTCTGAGGGCTGGAGGGGAGAAGAATCAGAAATAGCAGTAAGTGGCAGGCTATCCACTCCACCATCCCTGGGTTACTGCTGGGGGTGAAGTTGGAGGGGGACGAGGCTGTGGTGCACCTGTAGCCACTTGGAGTTCACACATGTGGTGGGGTTGTTTTCAAGGAGAGAGAACTGGGCCAGGCACGGTGGCTCACACCTGTAATCCCACCATTTTGGGAGGCCAAGGTGGGTGGATCATCTGAGGTCAGGAGTTCAAGACCAGCCTGGCCAACATGGTGAAACCACGTCTCTACTAAAAATAAGAAAATTAGCCAGGTGTGGTGGTGTGTGCCTGTAATCACAGCTACACGGGAGGCTGAGGCAGGAGGATCACTTGAACCTGGGAGGTGGAGGTTGCAGTGAGCTGAGATCATGCCACTGTACTCCAGCCTGGGTGACAGAGTGAGACCCAGTCTCAAAAGAGAGAGAGAGAGAGAGAGAGGACTGTTTTAAGCCAGGAAGCCACCCCAAGGGATGCTCATGACATATAGGCAAGACAGCCAACAGCCCACTCAGATTTACCCTGGGTGTGGTGAGTAACAGGGATAATACTCCACATTTCACATTTCACAGAGGGAACATACAGACCCTAATAAGTAAAGAAACTTCCCTAGACCTCAGAGATAGGCTCATTTTATTTTAAAAATTTAATAGATATGAGATAAAACTAGTATAGTAAAATGGTCATGGCCAATCCACAGCAGTGGGTACGTGGTGCTCATTTTAAAATTCTTTCAACTTTTCTGTAGGTTTGAAAACTTTCACAATAAAATATTAGAAAGATTTTAAGTTTAAGTTTATGTTTAGAATAATTAATACATTTATATGCTTCAAAATTCAAAAGGTACAAGAGTTAAACAGTGAAAAGTCTTCCTCTTGCCTCTTCTCACCCACGCGCTTCCCTCCCCAAAGGCAGCCAATGTTAGCAGCTTCTGCTGATGCTTTCCTGAGCAGAATATGTGTGTATACAGCAATTCCAAACAGATGCGGTTCTCCCCATTTATAGCATTAGACACTGACATGGTGACAAGGATTTCCTCTGCACCAGCTGAATGCTTTGCATGATTATCTCATTTCATTCTCCTAACAACCCTGTAAGGCAGACATCATTATCCCCAGTTTATGGATAAGAAAACTAAAGTTCAGAGGAAACATGAATTATTACAGATCCCATGGATAATAATTGGAAAATCGTTAGGATGTAAACCTAGGTTTTTATTTTATTTTATTTTATTTTATTTTATTTTATTTGTAGAAATGGGGTCTTGCTATGTTGCCTAGGCTGGTCTTGAACTCGAGCTCAAGCGATCCTCCCAAAGTGCTGGGATTACAGGTGCCAGCAATCAAGCCTGGCCAGAACATTGATTTTTTTGACCTCAAATCCTGTGCAATGAGCCACCACATCGTCGTCCAGGTATGTGGACTTGTACCTTGTCCACAGGGTGTGGGAGTAGAGTCTCATAGATGGAGCAAGAAATGAGAGCTCACACACCACCATGCGAACCAGCGTCTGCTGGTGTTAGAGGCTCCAGCACATCCTAATTTTCCCTGAGCGTCTTTTCCCAGCAATGTCTCTGGAATGGAAGTAGGTACACATGCGTACTTAAATATGTACCTTATTTCCATATGGGTACTTAAATATGTACCTATTTCTATTCCAGAGACATTGCTTGGGAATGTGATAAGTGTCACATCAACTGAACGGGGATAACCGGAAAGTAATGTACCTCCCCCTGCCCTGGCTAGTTGTAGGGCTAGTCCTTTCCCCAGGACGGAAATCTTTTTACTCAGGTAATAAAAAGCTTTCCGTGCTGGTAGCCACACATATCTGTCAGTTAGATAACTAGCATGTCCAGTCTTGTTTAATAATCAAAACCCCAAACTCTGTTCAGAGGTAAAGCTTTGCCCCTGGCCTAGCTGGAGCCTGGTGTGAGGGGAACCTGTGGTGGGAAAGGGGGACGTGGCACCACCTTGAGCTTCCAGTGGCAGCCAAAATCCTAGCTGAGTGCAGTCATATGAGTGACCCCAGATGGCACCAGCAGCAGCAAAGCGACTATCCGGCTACCAACCTGAAGAGTCCTTAGAGATAATCTACCATTGAAGATTGATGTTTAGGATGGGTTTTCCATGGTAATAGACCATTGAACTACACCTAACAGTTTCTCTTTAGGGTTGGGGATCATAGTACCCCAAGAGCTCTCTCTAAAGAACAACCTGCATACTTCGACTTCTCTACCTCTGCAATTTTAACCCTTTTATACCTTCCAATGCATGAAAAGCCAAGAGCCATGAAACTGGTTTTTTACCTTCTCCTTTGCAAGTCCAGCATGAGGGGTCTAGAACAGGGCTTAGCAAACTATAGTCTGTGGCCAAATGAGCCATGGCCCACAAAACCTGTTTGCTATCTGGCCCTTTAAGAAAAAATGTCCCGTTTGAAATATGCAGGCAACAGTGTCTGATGGGCAAGGCTCGTGTCTGGTGCTCATCTGTATCAGTCCGTATGGACTCAGTTGTGCTGCAGTAACAAACAATCACGCAAGTTTCAGGGACTGGAATCTCACTTTGGAATGTGAGAACAGGTGGCAGCTCTTATCATAGACCCTCAGCTAAAACTGAGATGGAAATAATTGCATTTTAACAGACTGTTACAGATGTTTGATGAATAGAGCATTCCATGGCCAAATACATTCAAGAAATGCACTGTGGATCACCCCTGTAATCCCAGCACTTTGGGAGGCTGAAGTGGGCAGATTATCTGAGGTCAGGAGTTCAAGACCAGCCTGGCCAACATGGTGAAACCCCATCTGTACTAAAAATACAAAAATTAGCTGGGCATGGTGGCATGAGCCTGTAATCCCAGCTACTCAGGAGGCTGAGGAAGAAGAATTGCTTGTACCTAGGAGGTGGAGGTTGCAGTGAGCCAAGATTGTGCCACTGCACTCTAGCCTGGGTGACAGGGCGAGACTCTCTCTCAAAAAAAAAAAGAAAAGAAAAAGAAATACACACTGGAAAAATAAAAGGCAAACAAGATTCTTTCATTGCAACCTTCTCTCCAAGGTGGGAAGAAGAGGCCTGTAACGTCCTATTGTCCTATAGCTCCTGGACCCTTTCAGCTGGAGCATCTCCCGTGACACTTGGGGAACTCCTGTTGCCAGATGCAGGATGGTGGATGTGAGAGAGGCAGCTGGAGCTAGGCAGAGTTTCTCCACCCTGTGTCTTCATCTTAGCCTTTTTGCCCTCTTTCTTCCTTAGAGTTATCTGGCTGTCTGCTCATCTGGTCATAAACCATTTTGTTCATATTAGTGCATGAGAAATGTGCAGTTCTTGGGTGGGGGGAGATGAGGAGGGAGGCTGGGGATTTTGCTTTTGAAGAATGCGAGGAAAGGACAAAGTTGAATCTAGTGATCTCACTTTCTTTCTTTTTTGTCACCATCAAAGCTGTGATTTGCCACTTAGCCCCCTCGAAACAGTTTCGTGGTTTGTTGGAGTTACTTCTGAGCAGATTTATTTATGATCAGAAGGAATATTTTATATCAGGAGGAAATTAATTCTGCTCAGCCTTCCTGCACATTCCTTTGACATGACAGGATCCTCTATTGAGGGCTGTTTTAACCTCTAGCTTCTCCCTTTGATATATTCAGGAGGCCCCAAAAATGCTGAGCCATCATCCTCACTCTTAATGGCTTTGCCATCACTCTGAGAACTAAAAAAGAATTAAATTGCAGTGGAAATGGTCACAGAATGCTCTTTTCTCTTTGGAAAGCTAATGTTAATTTGGAGTGAGATTTACGTAGGAAGCTTAAGGAATCTGTTAAAAGAAACATTGAGTTGATTTTCTAATTGACCACCAAGTTGCATTTACATGTGTGACATCTGCAGATGCTCCAATAGTACGACTACACACATAAAGCTTTAGTGATTTGGTGATTGCCAAAAAGGCAGTATTTTTTCTGATTGGCATAATTTCTACCTCCAATTTACTGGAACACTGGGCATGACTGAGACGCCTTTTTAGTGATGTCTGCTGTTCTGCATGTTCAATAAACATAAAATTGAGAGGCTTGGCCGTGGTTGTGTATGTGCAGCATCTGTGATCCAAGTGGAATTTAATGGTGGAATTGGGGCTTAACAATGGAATCCTGGGAGTGATATTTGGGCCTCAGGGCCCTTACTCTGCAGAAATGAGTGATGGGGCCTGTATTAGTCCATTTTCACACTACTGATAAAGACATACCTGAGACTGGACAATTTACAAAAGAAAGAGGTTTATTGGACTCACAGTTCCACATGGCTGGGAGCCCTCAGAATCATGGCAGAAGGTGAAAGGCACATCTCATATGGAGGCAGACAAGAGAAGAGAACTTGTGCAGGGAAACTCCCCTTTACAAAACCATCAGATCTCGTGAGACTTATTCACTATCATGAGAATAGCAGGGGAAAGATGCGACTCCATGATTCAATTATCTCTCACTGGTCTCACACAACAACACATGGGAATGATGGGAGCTGCAATTCAAGATGAGATTTCGATGGGGACACAGCCAAACCATATCAGTGCCTATTCATATGAAGCCGACTCTGTGTGTGTGTGTGTGTGTGTGTGTGTGTGTGGTGTGTGTATGTGTGTGTGTTTGTATGTGTGTGTGGGGGCAGTGTGTGTGGGCAGTGTATGTGTATGTGTGTGTATGTGTGTGTGTCTGTGTATGTGTGTGTATGTGTGGTGTGTGTATGTATGTATATGTGTGTGTGTGGTGTATGTGTGTGTGTGTGTGGGCGGTGTGTGTGTATGTGTGTATGTGTGTGTGTCTGTATGTGTCTATGTGTAGTGTGTGTGTGTGTGTGTGTGTGTGTGAGAGAGTAAGGTTGTCAAGTCAGCAAATGATCAGGCTCCTGCTGGGCTGGTCCCTGCCTGTCTTCAACACCACCTGGGTGGTCCCTGCCTATCTTCAACACCACCTAGGTTGTCCCTGCCTGTCTTCAACACCACCTGGGTGGCATGTGTGTCTCATGGCTGTTATGCTGCCTGAGCCTGTGTGTGACTGGAGCGGAAGCTGGCATTTCTCCAGCCCCTGTTGTCCGCCAGGTGTTTTGCGGTGCTTTCTAATTGTTCCTTTTGGGAGCCTCCTTGCAAGCTGGTGCTGGGCTGCACTTTTGGCCCAGCCTCGGTGTGCTGGCCAGTTCAACTCAGGAGCCTTCAGCACTGAGGGCCAGCCCCAGTCTGCAGTGTCTGCCCAGGACGGCCAGTCCCTGCCAATCCGGCAGGTCCTCAGAGGCCAGGCTGAGCAGCTGGGGCCTTGCAGCAGGACACAGGGTAACAGCTGGACCCAAGCAGAGAGCCTGCTGGGCCTGAGTGTCCAGGTGTGAGGGAAGGGCTTCCTCCCTCCAGAGAACAGGGATGCAGGTTCCAGCCAGGTAGACCTTCCTGCTTTGTGACTGTGTCCAGAGCAGGGAGAGTTTCACCCAGAAACCCAATATGTGACAGGAGCAGCATAGGGCATACCCACTCTTCTCACTCAAAGGATCCCCAGGATCTGCTCTGGGGTGCCTGAATTCTCACCATCACAGGCTGGAGTGCAGTGGTGCTATCTCGGCTCATTGCAACCTCCGCCTCCCAGGTTCAAGCTATTCTCCTGCCTCAGCCTCCTGAGTAGCTGGGACTACAGGCATGCACCACCACGCCCTGCTATTTTTTTTCTTTCTTTTTTTTTTTTTTTTTGGTAGAGACGGGGTTTCGCCACGTTGGCCAGGCTGGTCTCAAACTCCTGACCTCAGGGGATCCGCCTGCCTCGGCCTCTCAAAGTGCTAGGATTACAGGCATGAGCCACTGCGCCCGGCCCATCAGTTCTTTTTCACCATCAATCCACGTCTGACCTTTCCTGTGCCTAAGCTGTCATAGAGGGTAAATGCAAACCAAACACACTTCAGATGGAAAACACCTCACCCTTCTCCCAATTCTCAAACCTTGACTCACTTCCCATAGCACATGGAGGAGAATGCTAGCATCTTCCCACAACTCGCTCCACCTCTCCTCCCACCCAGCCCTTCCTCCTTCACTGCTAGTTGCCCTGCTGGTTCTAGAACATGCCTTGGAACCTTCTCCCCCAGATACTTACATGGCTGTGTCTAGGACCTTATTCCAGTCTCTACACAAATGTCACCTCATCAGAGGCCTTCCCCGGTCACCATGTCTGAAGAGACACCCAGCCCTACCCTCACTTCTCTCTCTATCTGCTTCCCTTGCTCCGAGGCTCTCTTGCTGCTCAACTGTGGATTATACATTCATTTGTTCCTCATTTCTCTCTGTCACGAGAAAGAAAACCTCAGGTGTTTCCCCACTGCCACAACAGTGCCTGTCAATAATTGAGCCCTCAGTAAATATCTGTAGAATGAAAGGAAGAATCTTTTCAATGGTGGAAGTAACTCAATACACCCATGGTCTTCCGGTGGCGGGACCCTAGTGCTTCCGAGGGAAGGAAGATGCTGCTGTGGCCAGATTCCAGGAGGGAAGGGAGAGCATGACCCCCAGCCCTCAGGACAGATGGAGCATGGCTGCTCCCACCATGGCTCACTGAAGTGCATCTGATACACCGTGTTTGCCACTCCAAAGTTTAATTTAGCTGATGTCTTGGCTGTGAGCAACAGCTGGTAAATTTAGTTGGGGGATTAAGAAACATATAAGATGCATAGCTCCTTAAAAGGAGCTGGATGTCAGGGGAAAACGAAAGCCAGTTGCATCCTGAATTTGGCTGTGAAAGGCGGGGCAGCCACCTTCTTGGAGCGGGCCAAGGGGCTGTGTTTGCTGAATCTTCTGAGGGGCGGCATCTCCACATGGAGGTGGTGGAAGGCGAGCCTGGGGACACATCCAGTGGCTGCCATGTCACCGAGCCACCCAGGAAATTCCTTCAACCTGCTGGCAAGGATAGGGACAGCTCTGAAGACATGAGTCTGCCCAGAAACCATAAACAAATAGATTGACAAACATTACTGTAGCAAATTAAAACTTGTGTGAGATTTAAAAAAAAAATGCCATGGACCAAGTCCAAAGCAAACAACAAAATGGCCAAATAATACTTTCAGACAAGTGCTAGAAAAAAGACCAATGCTGTTGATTTACAAATAGCTCATAATCAATAAGAAAAAGATGAACAGTCCAATAGAAAGGAGGGTCCTAAGGCACAGACAAGAGGGTGATAAAAAATAAATACAAAAGGCCAATAAATATATGAAAATATACTCAGCCTCCTCTGCCATCAGAGAAATACAAACCAAAATCAGAGACTTTTTTAACTTATCAGATGGTCAAAAATGTTTAAGTACAGTTGTATTCAGTGATGGCAATGAATTAAGAAAATGTAAATTTCTATTTTAGGAGGGAAATTTTGAGATTTCCATCCAAATTAAAAATGCACATGTGGCTGGGCATGGTGGCTCATGCCTGTAATCCGAGCACTTTGGGAGGCCAAGGTGGGTGGATCCCTTGAGGTCAGGAGTTCAAGACCAGCCTGGCCAACATGGCGAAACCCCATCTCTACTAAAAATTCAAAAATTAGCCGGGCATAGTAGCGGGTGCCTGTAATCCCAGCTACTTGGGAGGCTGAGGCAGGAGAATTGCTTGAACCTGGGAGGCCAAGGTTGCAGTGAGCTGAGATAACACCACTGCACCCACAGTCCAGCCTAGGTGAAAGAGCAAGACTCCATCTAAAAAAAAAAGAAAAGAAAAGAAAAGAAAAAGCAGCACATGCCCTTTGATCCAGCAATTCCACCACTAGGAGGTAAGCCTCCAAATATTATTTTATTTTTAATGTATTATATGACTTTATTATATGAATAAATGTATGAATATTCTCCCAAAGGAATGTTCATTTCAAAATACAAGCACACCTCCTTTGATTGGGTTGTGCTTTGTTGCACTTTGCAGATATTGGGTTTTTCACAAATTGAAGTTTTGTGGCAACCTTGTACCCAGGAAGTCTATCGGTGCCATTTTTCCAAGAACGTGTGCTCACTTCATATCTCCGTGCCACATTTTAGTAATTCTTGCAATATTTTCAGCTTTTTCATTATTATGATATCTGTTATGGTGGTCTGTGATCAGTGATCATTGATGTTACTATTGTAATTGCTTTGGGGCTCCATGAGCCATGACTATGTAAGATGGCAAACTTAATCGATACATGTTGTGTGTGTTCTCACTGCTCCATGGAATGGCCATTCCCTCTCTCTCTCTCTATTCCCTGAGACACAAAGGTATTGAAATTATGCCAGTTAATAAGCCTACAATGGCCTCTAAGTGTTTAAATGAAATGAAAAGTCCTGTCTCTTACTTTAAATCAAAAGCTAGAAATGGTTCAACTTAGTGAGAAAGGTATGCCAAAAGCTGAGATAGGCCAAAAGATGGGCACCAGACAGTTAGATCAGTTGTGAATGCAAAGGAAAAGTTCTTGAAGTAAATTAAAAGTTCTACTCCAGTGAGCACATGAATAAGAAAGTGAAACAACCTTATTGATGGTATGGAGAAAGTTTGAGTGATCTTGATAGAAAGTCAAACCAGCCACAACATTCCCTTAAGCCAGAGCCTGATCCAGAGCAAGGCCCTACTTGTCTTCAATTCTGTGAAGGCTGAGAGAGGTGAGCAAGCTTCAGAAAGAAGCTTGAAGGTAGCAGAGGTTAATGCATGAGGTTTAAGGAAAGAAGCTGTCTCCATAACATAAAAGTGCAAGGTAAAGCAGCAGGTGCTGATGGAGAAGCTGCAGCAAGTTATCCAGAAGATCTGGCTAAGATCATTGATGAAGGTGGCTACACTAAGTAAGATATTTTCCATGTGGATGAAACAGCCTTCTGTTGGAAAAAGATACCATCTAGGACTTTCATAGCTAGACAGGTGAAGGCAATGCCTGTTTTCAAAGCTTCAAAGGACAGGGTGACTCTATTGTTACGGGCTAATGCAGCTGGTGACTTTAAGTTGAAGCCAGTGCGCATTTACCATTCTGAAAATTCTAGCGCCCTTAAGAATGATGCTAAATCTACTCTGCCTGTGCTCTATAAATGGAACAATAAAGCCTGGATGCAGTACATCGGTTTACAGCATGGTTTGCTGATCATTTAAACCCACTATTGAGACCTATTGCTCAGAAAAAAAGATTCCCTTGAAAATATTACTGCTTATTGATAATGTACCTGGTTACCCAAGGGCTCCGATGGAGTACAAGGAGATTAATGTCGTTTTCATGCCTGCTAACACAACCATTCTGCAGCCCATGAATCAAGGAGTAATTTCAACTTTCAAGTCTTATTATTTAAGAAACACATTTTATAAGGCTAAAGCTTTCATAAACAGTGATTCCTCTGATGGATGTGGGCAAAATAAATTGAAAACCTTCTGGAAAAGATTCATTGTTCTAAATGCCACTCAACATATTTTTGATTCGTGGGAGGAGGTCACAATATCAACATTATCAGGAGTTTGGAAGAAGTTGATTCCAACCCTCATAGACGACTTTGAGGAGTTCAACACTTCAATGGAAGAAGGAACTGCAGATGTGGTAGAAATAGCAAGAGAACTAGAATTAGAAGTAGAGTCTGAAGATATGACTGCATTGCTGCAATCTCATGATCAAACCTGAATGGATGAGAAGTTGCTTTTTTATGGATGATCAAAGAAAGTGGTTTCTTGAGATGAAGTCTACTCCTGTGAAGATGCTGTGAATATTGTTGCAATGACAACAAAGGATTTAGAATATTCCATCAGCTTTGTCGATAAAGCAGCAGCAGGGTTTGAGAGGATTGATTCCAATTTTGAAAGAAGTTCTACTGTGGGCAGAATGCTATCAAACAGCATCACGTTCTACAGAGAAATCTTTCTTCCAAACTCCTGTTAATGTTGATATTTTGTCTTGCTTGGTGATGGTGATGATGATGGCAATGATCATGGTGGTGATGATGATGATGGTGATGGTGATGAGGATGGCAATGGTGGTATTGATTATGGTGATGATAGAGGAGGAGGAAAAAGACCAGGGGCAGAGGAGGGACCAACACAAGAGAAGAATGAGAAGGAGGGGAAAAAAGGAAAGACCAACTGGAAGCTAGGGTTGCCAGGCACTTTAGAGTCGTAAGCTCATTCAATTCTTCTAATTATGCCATGAGACATAGAGTAGCCATCCCCCATCTGAATTTTATGATTGAGGAAACAGAGGTCAATGTTGTGAGTCGTCTGAGGTCTCCCAACATACAATAGTAGAGCCAACATTTGAACATTCAGCTCTGAAGATGTCTTTCTAGTTGCATGCCTTCTCATAGCGCCTAGCACAGTGTTTGATACGTAGTAGGTGCTCTTAGAATTTATTTCTAGAGGAGTTTGTATCTCAAAATTAGGCTTTGGGAGTTGCCGCAAGGTTTGTGGCCCATTTCTTCGGGAGTCCCCAGAGTGTGTTGGTTATTAAGCTGTCATCTCATATAAACCCCCGATCCACCCTCCCCCGTTCAGCTCCCAGTCTAAGGCTGGGATTCTGCAAACCCATTTCCGCACTGCCAGCTCCCTCCTGTTAGGCCCTGGCACTGGTGGGTGCTAGAGGGAGCCTGTGAGGCTGGAGGAGAAGAGCCTCGTGCTTTCCTTCCCACTTGCCCATCCCCTGAGCATCCCCTCAGCTTCACTTATTCACCCCAGCACTGGTCCCTCACCCTGGCAGCAGCATTTAGTTACCCCCTCTAGTTTTTTCTAGAACCCTCCAAATCAGCCCCATCACACTCCCTCAAGATCTCAGGGTCAGCTGGCCAGTGTCCCCTCCTCAGCCATCCACATCCCAGCTTGTGCAGTCTCTTTTTGGAATTTCCGGGTTCTGTTCACCACCACCTCTCCCCTTTGTTCTGACAGCCCTGGGGGCAAAGTTCCTTCCTGAAGTTACTATCTCTAGGCAGCTCACTTAAGTCCCCCATTGCCTTTTCAGGCCCAGAGACCTGTCTAACCAATTCCCTATAGTAAATTCCCTCTGTTAAAGTAACTGGTGTGTGTGCTTTCTGGTTTTGACTGGGTCTTGACTGATGCATGAGGTCAATTTGATTTGGGACAGTAACCATCCTTCAGATCTCACTCTTGGGGAGAAAGAGGGACAAGACAGAGAGAGAGAGAGAAAGAGAGAATGAATCAGACTAACACCATTTTGCATCAAAAATAAGGCTTGCCCATGAATAAATAAATGGATTTTACAACTTACTTAGCCATCTCTTTCCTGTTGGTTTTTGCTTCCTACTTTTACAACCCTGACAGGCAAGGCTGTGAGTGCAATGAAGCGAAGTCCTCAGAGTCTGGATTTGACCTCTTTCAGCACTTCTACTCTGGTCTCAAGGACCAGAGAGGGGAACTGCTATCCCTTTAATGTTCTGGCCCAACCAGGGCCACAAACTCCTTCCTGGATTTATTCTTGGAATATCAAAGTCAGACTGAAACTGTCAAAGTGCTTTAGTAAACTCTAAGGAAAAACAACTAAGAAAATGCAAAGAAGGCATGGATGTAAGCAAGTCTTCCTGGTGCTTGGAACCTGTTTGCACCCTGTCCTTCAAGAGAATCCACAGAAACATGGCTTTCCGGGGTCCCTCACTGACTAGCTCCTGGGCTGCTTCCCTGAGAACAGCGCCATTTGCCACCTATTCCCAGGGCTTGGTTTCCTGATCCTATTAGTGCCGAGAATGCTGAGGATGTTAAGTTAGCTCATTGATTAATTCATGTATTAATTCATTTAACCACCCTATGAGATAGATACTCCTCTTAGCCCCATTTTACAGATGACAAAACTGAGCCACAGAGGCTATGTAACTTTACTAAAGTCATTCAGCTGGTAAGTAGGACGCTGGAATTTGAACTCAACTAATTTGGATCCAGAGCCTTCCTCTGATCAAACCTCTCCATTCTTTCTCAGGGACATCCCTCTTCTCCAGGTGGCTCGCTCTGCGGGCGCATGGCCTCACTCTTGTATACTTCCATTGGCCAGAAGCTTATTCCTTAAAAAGACAGCCTGGATTATTAGAAATGTCTTTATATTGAGCCTGCATTTCCTTTCCAGTTGTTTTAGCCCCATTTCTGGGATTTCCCCTTGAAGACACAGATTAAATTTACATTTCTTCAAAGCCAACATGAGTCTCTTTCTGAGTTCTCTCCTCTTCTCACATTGCCTATGTTCATCTGACTCTACCATCTTCTAGTAGGGTGACCTTGGACCAGTCACTTACACACTCTTTGCCTTTGTTTCCTTGTCTGTAAAGTGGAAACTGAATGAACACACACCTCGCTGGGTACTTTATCCAAAAGCCCCTGGAGCAGTGCTGAGCATACAATATTGTTCTGCAACCTTAACCTCCCAATCATTCAAATGGGGATAACTGTTAAGCTTTGCTTGGTACATGGTATGGTTGTGTGGAACCAGCCACAGACCTGTGATTCTGCCTTTTTTTTTTTTTTTTTTTTTTGAGAAGGAGTCTCACTCTGTCGCCAGGCTGGAGTGCAGTGACACGATCTCGGCTGACTGCAACCTCCGCCTCCCGGGTTCATGCAATTCTCCTGCCTCAACCTCCCGAGTAGCTGGGACTACAGGCTCCTGCCACCATGCCTGGCTAATTTTTGTATTTTTAGTAGAGACAGGTTTCACCATGTTGGCCAGGATGGTCTCGATCTCTTGACCTCGTGATCCGCCCACCTCGGCCTCCCAGAGTGCTGGAATTACAGGTGTGAGCCACCGCACCCAGCCGATTCTGCTTTCTGTCTGTCTATCTCCACTGTCCTCCTCCTCAGACCCTATCAGCCCCGCCCTGAGCTCACCCTCAGCCCAATGACCAGCTTCTAGTCTTGCTCAGCTGCAACCTCTCTTCCCTTTAGTATCCACGGTGTTCTTGGTAAAACACAAACCTCACCCAGTATCTCCTCTGTTCAGATCCTTCCCACACCTCTCCTGGCCTGCCTGACAAAGTTCAAATTCCATGGCTTGACTTATAAGGCCCTCCTTGGTCTGTCTGCTGCTGACCTCCTGGCCTCTCCTCTCCTGTTTCTCCCCTCCTGCTTCCTCTTGAGCCAAACGAACCAGCTCCTGGGTCTCTGAGCCTTGCCTGACTTTGTGCTGTACCTGCTTTGTGTCTGATTCCCCAGGGCCTAGCACTGTGCCTGGCAACCATCCGGGGCTCCGTAAACCTTGGCTGGTGTGTGCTCCAAATAGGATGATGCCGAGAAGCGAATGCTCTGTAAGCCACTGCTGCATCCATGGCAGTTCATGCCATGATTTTTTCCAGGGGTCATAGTCAAAATGATTGTCTGATCCAGAGCAGTGTCCATGTGGCCCCCAGATGTGCCCAGCATTAACCATTTAGGTGATGGGCATGAGGAGGTTCTGGGCATGCCATGGGGAGGGGGAGGGGCAGCACAGGCGCTGGGGGGCAGTGGGTGGAACCAAGTGCTACAGATGCACGTCCACGTTTTAACAACTAGTACAGCTCCAACGTTCCTTCTGGAAAGCGCTTTCTTCCCCTGGGTCCCGTTTCCTTCCTTTCTCTCCCCAGCTTCCCCAGGCCTAGCCCTGTTGCTCTGCCAGCCACCCCAGCACAGCCCTCTCAGAAGGCTTTTATTTTGAAGCCTGCACAGGGCCTTCGGTGACCTGTTTTCCCCAGAGTTTGCCCACAGGGCTTGGAAAGCCTCTCTTACCACATGGCACTGTGCACACCAATCTGGCCTGGTTCTTTTTGCCTGAAGATCCCTCATCCCCAGGACCTCCATTTTCAGGATGGGGACATGGAACACGGAGCCCATGGCATACACCAAACAAACAACATTGAATGGCATGTAAAACAATGGTTCCCCACATGACAGCTTCATTCAAATGGGCTTGCAGATTGGCTTAGCCTTTGAGAGGACAGGTGTAGGATTGACAGCCCTCGACAGATGGGAGCCAGGTGACCTCCCACCAGGGGTCTTCATCCGTCAGGTAGGACCAGCGTCTCCAAGTGCGGAATCCCCTCTCCTACGTGGCTGTTGCTTCATGTTTTTTCATGGCACCCAATGGGTTAGCTTGTTGGTTGCTCATGGAGTCCATAGAAAGCCATCTTTGAATAGGTGACAAAGTTTGAAATGTCTGCAAGGGAACCAGCAGAAAGTGGTTGAGGTGACCCTTCCATGGGGGGAGTCTCTCTACAAGGGTGTATCCGTGTGGAGCTTTGGCAGTTCCGAGCCTCTGTTCCCTCCTGTGTGACATGGAAGCTGTTGCCACCAGCAGCACTGCATGGGCAAAGGGAAAGTACCTGGCCAGCCCAAGGTCCCTTCTCCTGGGTTCTCATCAGGTTCCAGTGTCCCAGGCCATGTGATGGAGGCGAAGGTAGGGCACCCTCTGGAATGAGAAGCATGAAACTCAAGTCCCAGCTCATCTCTGTGACGTCCAGCAATTCATTCCCTCCAAGCTCCAGTTTCCTCATCTGTGGGAGGAATACTGTAAAGAAAAGAAAAAAATACATATTGCAAACTTTCAAAAGTGAAATGCTTATTCTGGTGCATTCCTGGGGGAGAAGGGAGCAGATGACTTCCAAGTTCAGGAAAATACCTTGATTCATTTTGGTGTTGTTTTTGCTGAAAAGGAGAGGCCTTCTGGGAAAAGTCTGGATAAAAGACAGTTGCACATACAGAAAGCAATCAACTACTTTGTGGAAAAAAGTTACAGGCATTGGTCTCTCCTCCCTCCTGAGCCCTTGTTGACATAGAGAGAGAGAAAAAATATATCTATATCTATCTATCTCTCTCTCTCTCTCTCTCTCTCTCTCTCTCTATCTCTCTATCTCTCTATCTCTCTCTATATATGTATGTATGTGTATATAAAGGATAGTCCGTCAGTCAAGGACAAAGAGAAGAGAAAGAGCATCAATGGATGTGAGGTGGTAATACGTGGGATTTGCTTCAAGGAAAGGTAATATATTCAGAAGGGCAGCAAACCTACACAGTGGTCAGGTGTGGTGGCTCATGCCTGTAATCCCAACACTCTGGGAGGCCCAGGCGGGTGGATCACCTGAGGTCGGGAGTTTGAGACCAGCCTGACCAACATGGAGAAACCCCATCTCTACTGAAAATACAAAATTAGCTGGGCGTGGTGGTGCGTGCCTGTAATTCCAGCTACTCAGGGGCCTGAGGCAGGAGAATCGCTTGAACCCGGGAGGTGGAGGTTGCAGTGAGCCGAGATCGTGCCATTGCACTCTAGCCTGGGCAATAAGAGCAAAACTCTGTCTCAAAAAAAAAAAAAAAAGAAAGAAAGAAAAGAAAAAGAAAACCTACACTACGCAGAGCGGAGCGCCAGTGAAAAGAAAACCATGAGCTCAGACCCGCCCCCGCCCCCCACCCCCCCGCCACAGGGTCCCCAAGGTGAGGGGAGCAGGTGGAGAGGACGACGGGGGTGCAGTGAGAGCCAGCAGCCTGGGGCTTATCCTTGAGCCTCCTGCGGGAAGTCGATTCTCTGAGGATGGCAGAGAGGAGAGTCTCAGGACACCATGGCCACCAGCATAGCGGAGGGCTATGAGTGCCCTACGGAGGGGCATGTGCAGAGCCCCTCATCCCCTGGTCATCCCTACACCTTCTCCCCTTCCGTTAGAGTCTGTAGATAGGATTTTCGGGGGATAAGGGGCAGGTCCACGCCCTACAATGCAGGGCTCCGGGAGGTAGGGGTTTCAGATGGGAGTGTGTGGGGGCAGAGGAACAAGGGGAGAAAAGACCCTTTCCCTCCCTCATCAGAGAAGAAGAAGACTTTTGGAAAGACCTGGGAGGGGTGCTGGAGAAAGTCTAGATCCTGCTATTAAGTGGAAGGGGAAGTGGTCTGAGCATCAAACTTTACCCTGAGGCTGAAGCCCCTTCTAAGATCGTTGTGAAGCCCATTCTAAGATTCTAAAGATCACCTCGTGATCTTTCTTATCGCCCCCAGGGCTCCAGGGCACCCACCATAACACTCCTAATTCCATCATCTTAAGCACTTACTGTGTGCCAGGCAGATGTTCCATTTCGAACCCTTGTGATACCTTTCTAGTGGATGGTGTGTGGAGTCTTTAAGGAGAACTAGGAATTGGTTAAGCAGAGATATTGGGGGTGGGGGTTGGAGGCACTGGAACATGCAAAGGCCTGGGCACATTGGGGCTTGAGGGACCACCTGCCCCAGGAGTTTTAGCTGGGAGAGGAGAGGAATGAGTCTGGAGTTAGGCTGGAGCCTGGCTGAATGAGAGCGATATGGACTCGTTTTCTTAGCCACCGTGAGGCCTGGAGGGATGGGATGTGTGGGGTTAGTCATATTCAGGAAAGGCCTCCCAGGAGCTGGTGTGGATGACAACCCGCAGGACGGATGGAGGACAAGACCAGGTGGGCCACTGTTGAAATTATTCAGGCAGGAGAGGAGGAAAATCTGAATTTAAGCCCAGGCTATAGGGATGGAGGAGGAGGGGCAGTCAGAGGGAACTTAAGGAGGTGAAATACATTCCTGACAGATCGGCTGTGGCAGGCCAAGGAGACAGGAAGGCCAAGGTGACTCCAGGTTTCTGTCTTCCGTAAATGGTGGAGACAGAGCTCAGGAGGAGGGGCTGCTGTGGAGGGAAAGGAACCACTGGCTTGGAGGGGCTCGGGGAACAGCTAGGGAGAGGTAGGGGGTCCAGGAGGCAGCTGGGACACACGGCCTAGTGCCCAGCGAGCGACCGCAGAGTCCTCGGTGTGCAGATGGTAACAGAGCGCTCGGGAGTAAGGCAACCCCCACTCAGAGTGCATGTAGGGGAAGGTGGCTGAGGTTGGAGACGCATCTGGGAGGAGCTCCAGTCACAGAGGAGAAGCTGTGGGAGCGAGTGGCACAGGGGTTGGGGGAGCCGAGGCAGCATTGTGGGTGGTAGGTAATAGCAGAGGCCAGGACAGGCGCAGTGGCCCACGCCTGTAATCCCAGCACTTTGGGAGGCCAAGGCGGGTGGATCACCTGAGGTCAGGGGTTCAAGACTAGCCTGGCCAACATGGTGAAACCCCATCTCTACTAAAAATACAAAAATTAGCCGGGCGTGGTGGTCCATGCCTGTAATCCCAGTGATTCAGGAGGCTGAGGCAGGAGAATCACTTGAATCCGGGAGGCAGATTGCAGTGAGCCAAGATTGCACTACTGCATTCCAGCCTGGGAGACGGAGTGAGACTCCGTCTCAGAAAAAACAAAAACAACAACAACAACAAAAAACAAATAGCAGAGGCCACAGCTGCAGAAGGACCCCAGGTGAGGGCTGGGGACAGGAGTACACTGAGGGCTGTGGCTAGGAGGTCACAGCTGGGAGCAGGTGGCCGAAGGGCCAGGAGCTGAAAGGCCAGTTACAGAACTCCCAGGACTGCGTGTTACAAAGCTCTCTGGTTCCTGGCTGTGCAATTCCGAGAGAGTGGGGCACCCTGGGCAGTCGTCGCCACACTGTGGGCATGAGAGAGGGAAAGCTCTCCCCTTAACGTAGAGGGCAGAGCTCACGAGGAGCGAGAGATGCTTTTATTTCAATCACCTGGGTCCTGGCCTCATCCGGCAAGAGGGCAATGTCTGAGACCAAAAGCCCAGTCCTACTGCAAGTCTACCCACTTGCTTTGTCTCCTTCTTCACTCTCGGCCTCCATCCTCCCCTCTTTTTCTCCCTCCCTTCCTCCCACAAACACTTATTGGTCCTGTTTTGGACACTGGTGATTCATAGATGAATGGGACATGGTTCTTGCCCCCAAATGTGCCCATGCTATGGAATCTTCAGCAGGAAGAGGTGAGAAGTGAAGACGCTGACAGAGGCTGGAATTAAAGTGACAGCTCTAGCTGGGGGGGTGCTGCCCCAGCCTTCCAGGGAAGTCTTCGACCAGTTTTGAATCTTAGGTGATGCAAAGAATCAAATGGATGAAGAAAAGCCATAAAATCATAGAGATGGGAGGAAGACGGGGAGAATGCATCAGGAGAGGTCAAGTTGATGTACAGGACAATGAGCAGGCAGAGGAAGGGAGGAAGGCATGTCCTGGGGTCCGGGCTGGAGGGAGGGTACGGGTGGGCGAGGGGCTTCAGAGTGCCGCAGCGCAGGGGAGGGAGGAGAGGGCTGTGGAAAGGGGAGGTTGCCATTCCTTTGTAATTAATATTTGGAGGCACGACTAATTTTTGAATATGGTTTCATGCAGATGCTGGTCAGCCTGGAGCCACACTTTTCTGCTGGCTGTAGATTTTTCCCCTTTTGATGCCTTTAGGAAAATCAAATTCCAACATGTCTGTGCTGGATAAACTGCAGCTAGAGGAGCCCTCCTTTCCTGGGGCAGTTTCAAAGGCAGTGGCATCTTAGCAGCATCAGGAACCAGAGGTAGACCCTCAGGGAGGAGGCAACCCTCAGCAGCTGCTCCGCCTCACCCCTCACCCAGGATTCACCTTCCTGAGCTCTTTGTAACCCTCTCTGTGAACTGTCGCAAGGTAGTCTCTTTGCTGTTAACTCTGGTGCAGGGTCCACACAGACCTGCTTGCTTTTATAAATAAAGTTTTATTGGAAGATGGTCATGCACATTCAACTCTTTATTGTTTATGGCTGCTTTTGTGCTGTGACAGCAGAATTCAGCAGTTGTGACAGAGACCAACTCCCTGCAAAGCCTAAACGATTTACTATCTGGCATTTTTTAGAAATTCTTTTTCAGCTGGGTGCAGTAGCTCACACCTGTAATCCCAGCACTTTAGGAGGCTGAAGCAGGTGGATCACTTGAGGCCAGGAGTTTGAGACCAGCCTGCCAACATGTTGAAACCCCATCTCTACTAAAAATACAAAAATTAGCGGGGCGTGGTGGCAGATGTCTGTAATCCTAGTTACTCAGGAGGCTGAGGTATGAGAATGGCTTGAATCCGGGAGGCAGAGGTTGCAGTGAGCTGAGATTGCACCACTGCACTCCAGCCTAGGTGACAGAGCGAGACTCCAACTTAAAAAAAAAAAAATGAAAGAAAGAAAATGAAAAGAAAGCATTTGCCAATCCCTGCTCCAGTGTACTGGGTAGGGTACAGGTTCAGCTGCTGTAACAAGCATCAAAGAATCAGCTGCTAAAACACAATAGAAATTTCTTTCTCCCTGAAAAATCTGAACAGAAGCAGGGTCAGAGATCCAAGCTGTTTTGTTGCTTAACGTTCTCCGTAGCTGGCCTCTCCAGCCAGCTGGAAGGGGAGATGGGAAATGGAAGATACACCTTCTGTCTTTCACCACACAGCCTGATGGCGTGTCCATGGCCTCCCCTCCCATTCTATTGGCCAGCAACTGGTCACATGGCCACAGGTAGCTGCAAGGTAGGCTGGGAAATGTTCTCTTTAGCTGGGTGGCCATGAGTCCAGCCGCAACTCAGGGACTTTATCACTAAAGGAGAAAGGACAGAGTGGATCGTAGGGGATATTAGCAGTCTCTGCTACACCTTATCAAGAAGAAGACAGAGTGCAGAGGGGAAGGATTTGGCATTCCCTGCAGAGTATTAGAAAAAAATTTGTAACATGCTCAAATGAAGTAGGTATCAATAATGGATATAAAATACCTCCTTCTTCCACTTCCTCCCTCAAATATTTATTAAGCCCTCATTTATATTAGGCTCTATTTGGATGCATTTTGCAGATAAATAACCTGAAGCTCGGAGTGCTTGAGGGAGTTGTCTGAGAGTTCATAGCCAGAGAGTGAGAGCTCTTTCTGCCTTATTGCCTTGCTTCCCTTGGGACACCGTGGGGCTGGGAGCTGGGCCTTGCTGCCTGCTAGGCTGGCTAGGTTTGGCGACACAGAAAGCAAATGAATAATTTTAAAAGTGAGAATTCTATAAAGGAGACTGCTTGAACAGATTCTGTTAGACTGAAAAGGCAGAAGGAGACACCGAGGTCACCAGAGATAGAAACTTCAGGAAGCAGCCATCACCCCTGCGGCTGTGGGAACGGAAGGAAGAGAGCGGGGTTACTCTAGCCTGGAAGCTTGGAGGAGGAGACTTAGACCTGCGGGGAGGAGCTGGGACTCAGAACTGCAGACCTCTGAGGAAGGGGTGGGGTGAGACTGGCTCTGGGAATGTGAAAAAAACTAAAACCTAGAATCAACTGCTGCTGGGCCAACATGGCTTCCAGGGCAGGGCAGTTGGGTCCCGCCTGCAAAGAGAAAGAAGCAAGCCCCTCCTTCCTCTCCCATCCTTCCGGCCTCCCTCCAGCGCCCCCTCCTGGCCAAGGGCAGCGGAAATCAGCCAGCAAAGCAGAACAAACAGGGTTTTGAGTCCCAGCTCGGGCACCACAAAGCAGAAGGTAGAAGAAAGGTTTGGAGCTGGGAGAAAATCATTTAATAACCAGCCCCAAGGCTATGACTCATTTAGGCCCCCAGTCTGTGCAGACCTGGAGCCACTGCCTCTGAGCCAGTGCACACCGGGTACTTTGGAGCCTCTGTCTTCTGATACATGGGTCAGGGGGAATGCAAAATGATTCAACCACTTTGGAAAACAGTTTCCTTCTTTTTGTTTGTTTGTTTGTTTTTAGACCGAGTCTCGCTCTGTCGCCCAGGGTGGGGTGCAGTGACGCGATCTCAGCTTGCTGAAATCTCTCCTGGGTTCAAGGGATTCTCCTGCCTCAGCCTCCCGAGTAATTGGGATTACAGGTGCCCACCACCATGCGTGGCTAATTTTTGTATTTTTAATAGAGATGGGGCTTCACCATGTTGGCCAGGCTGGTCTCGAACTCCTGACCTCAGGTGATTCACCCACCTCGGCCTCCCAAAGTGCTGGGATTACAGGCGTGAGCCACCACACCCGACCTGGAAAACAGTTTTCCTATAAAGTTAAATATGCATCTACCATATGACCCAGCAACTCTCTCTTAGATATTTACCCAAGAGAAATGAAGGCACATGCTCACTCAAACATTTATGCTTGATGTTTGTAGCCCCTTTGTTTTAACAGCCCCAAACTGGAAAAAAAAACCCCTAATGTTTATGAACTTGTGCATGGAAAACAACTTATGTTATATCCATACAATAAAATGCTACTTGACAATAAAAAGAATGAATACCGATGTACATATCAACATTCATGAATTTCAACAGCGTTATACTATGTGAAAAAAAAACAGGCACAAAAGATCACATACTCTGTGGTTTTGTCCGAAATTTCAGAAATGGCAAAATACTGTGATAGAAAGTGGATCAGTCATTGCCAGGGCCTGGAGGTAGGGGAAAGAGATTGGCTGCAAAGTGTCCTGAGGGATCTTTTGAGATAATGGAAATGTCCTATATAATGATTGTGGTGCTGGTTACACAACTGTCAAAACCCATGGAATTGTATACTTTCAGTTGGTAAGTTTTATTGTGTGTGAATTGCACCTTGATAAAGCTGATTTTTTAAAAATTGAAGTAGAACGCTGTTAGAAGTGGTGCTTCCTCCCCTTGTTTCTAATGCCACCCTCTTGCAAGCCCATATCCAAGTAGTGGACCAAGGCATCTTACAAAAACATAAATTCAATCATATCACTCCTTGTTTAAAACACTTGAATGGTTTCTCTTTCCTCTTTGAATGAAATCCTGAGAATCACCATGACCTACAAGCCTATCTGTCCGGCTCACTGACCCTGACATTTGGAGGGCCTGGAGCAATGGGACAGAGGCCCATGTACCACGATTCTAAATATGTACAGTTAGGAATCAAGCCAATCAACTGCTAAAAAGTAAGTTCTATCCTTCTTTGATAAATGTACCTTCATGATAAACTGGAAGGCCAGGTTCAAATGTAGAGTTTGGAGTTCTGTCCCAGAACGTAAGGTTAACGAAAGGCAGACGCTAGACTACAGCCTACTGCCATTGCCTTTCCACCCCCGGATCCATCTGAAACCTCCAGGCTACCTGCCAGGCCGCTGTAGACATTTGTGTTCCTAACCTCTGGGGACCGAAGACGGCACTGGAGATGGAATCAGAGAAACTGGATGTGAAACATGTATCTCTTGGTTTTCCCCAAATTGTACTTGATTCTGTATGTGTGTGTACATGTTTGAGCATGGGTATGCATGCACGTGTATATTTGCATGTGTGTGCATGCATGTATGTGCATTTCTATGTGCCTGTGTGTACATGCATGTGTGTGCAGGTGTACATGTACGTGTGTATATGTATGTGTCTCTGTGTACGTGCCTATGTGTGCATGTGTATATGTACGTGTGTATGTGTATATGTGCCTGCGTGTGCATGTGTATATGTGCATGTGTTATGTGTATATGTGCCTGTGTGTGCATGCATGTGTATGTGTTTATACATGTTTGTGCATGTGTATGTGTGCCTGCGTGTGCATGCATATGTGTGCATGTGTATATGTGCCTGTGTTGGGCATGTGTGTTTATTTATGTACCTCAACAGCAGTGTGAGCTACCTGAGGGCAGCAGTTGTGCTGAATTCATCTCGATATCCTTTCTACCTGGTGCAGAGTGATACTAGATGAATGCTTGTAGAGTGAATAAATGAATGAATGAGGGCCAGTACAGCAGTTATTAAGTGTGGGTCTTGAAGCCAGACTGATGTGAGGTCCAAATCTTACTCTGCCGGTCATTAAGCAAGCCGCTTTGGTTTATTTTCCTAATCCCGTAAAGCCTGGGTTTCCTTATCTCCCGGTGGGGATAAGAATACCACTATTTTATGGGGGTTGGTGTGAGGATTAAGTAACAACAATCAGAGCCAACATGGACCAAGCCAGGCTGTGGGCCAGGCACTGTACTAAGGGCTTTGCAAATGCTAGCTCTCGTGCTCCTTCTGGCAATTTCACGGTGTAGGGGTGGTTACACAGTCAACTCTCAGAGTGACTTGGCTGTTACCGTATTTATGATGGTGGAGAGGAGATTCAGGATTCTTAGCCCCTGGGGGCAGCTTCCCCTGAGTGCAGCTCAGATTCTGGCTGATAGGGCTGTCTGGAGAGGTTGTCTGAGCCAGCAGGCTGCGCGCTCTGCCTGGCCAGCTGCAACTTGACTCTCGACTTGGCCGGGTCGTTCTAGTGCGGCTTATGGCATTCAACCTCTAGGTGGCGCTGCGGAGCGTGGACTCGGCTGCTGATCGCGGCGCCCCCTGGCGGTGTGTTCCCGTCAACATTTAGATTAAGCGCAGAGCCGGTTCCGCCAGGGAAGTGCGCGTCCCGGTGCCCCCGCGTGATGAGAGCGGATGACAGATTGCGGGAAAAAGTTAGAATTTAACGTTAGTTGTATGACAGAGAGGACCAAGCTGTGCAGCAGAGGGAGACAGAA
Source organism: Pan troglodytes (assembly GCF_028858775.2). NCBI lineage: Eukaryota > Metazoa > Chordata > Mammalia > Primates > Hominidae > Pan > Pan troglodytes. Next base: position 38,866,855 of record NC_086016.1, read on the forward strand.
AAGGGAGGGACCAAGCCACACCAAGGAATGATCGTCAATAACATTAACGTCTAGAATTTATTGACCACCTGCTATGCGCGAGCCACTGTCCCAAACATTTGGTGTTCATTCCCTTATTTAACACACCTCTAGTAAGTGCGTGTCTCAAGAACAGTGGCTGTGTTTCATTTAGGGCCTAGCACACAGTGGGTGTCTGGCACATAGTAGGTTCTCAACACATTTGGAAATGAATGAATACAATAATCCTGCAATTTTTCTCTCCAGTTAATAATAATGTAGAGGCAAATATTATCTCCATTTAGAAAACCGAACAATGGTCGGAGAGTTTGCACAACTAATGCATGATACAGCGAGGGCACACGAGGTTTAGACCCAGCTCAGCCGTGTGCCAGGGCTTCTCAGAGAAGAGAAGGCCCTCTGCCTTCAGGGAGTTTGCTGTCTAATTGGCCACGTCTACACCCTCCCTGCCTGGGTGGCCTGCCAGGGATGGCTATTTATGGCTCAGGGAGGAGGTCCAGTGAAGCTCCCCTCATAAATTATAAAGGGAGACACATGTGGGTCAAGATTGGGGAATTCAGTGTGTGAGGGATCCCCAGGAATTTTACACAGTCCAATCAGGGATTTTCCTTCTCTTACCCTGGAGAGTGGCTGATGTAGGCAGCGGGGATTTGCTGAGTACCTATAATGAGCTCTCAAGGGTATCTCCTGGTCCTGTAGAAGAGGCTCACCTCCTCCCTATCACAGAGTTCCAGTTCCTATGGCTGGAGCTCTCAGCCCCGGCCGCTGTCTGCTCAAAGGAGGGTTTCCTCATGTCCAAAATGGGGGCGATGGTTTATCTTGTATACCCCAGCACCTGCATGAGGAAGGACTGAAAAGTGCTGTGCACTTTTGTGATTCGCACATCCAGTCCCCATTCAGGCTCTGGGGATCCCCCAGGCATGGTCTGGGTGTATTAGACTTTTTCCTGGAGATGTGATTATGAATGGGCATTAGTAAGGGGTGTTATGCAGAGATGCCCTTCTCTGAATGGCCTCTGGTATTTGTTTTTTGAGTTCTTGAGAGCATATATATTTTTTGGTATTCCATGGTCTTTATCATTGTCAGGCTGTCACTGAACTGTCGCTTGCATTTGGCTGCCCCTGGTAATTTTCTTCCTTCCCCTAACTCACTGCTTCAAGTTCTTGAGTTGGCAGGAAGAGAGGACCAGGATCCTTTTATATTTCTTCTGTGAATAAAATATGCCAGTGTCAATGCATAGACTTTGAGCTATCAATTCTAACCATTCAATGGCTTTCCTCTTTTTTTGGTTTATTCACAGGCTGTGGGATGTGGAGGTTATCAAAAATCAGGTCTCCATAAGTGAGAGGTCACTTCAGGCATTTCTTTGCACTTATCCAAAAAAGATTCCATCCATACTTGCTTAATGGAATGTGTGAAGAGCTTGGCTCCTCTTCCAGGTCATCCCTCTGCCTCATTCTCCCCCTGCAGCAGCAGCAGCAAGAGCCCGGTTCTGGAGTGGGAGTAGAAGGTACAGGCATTGCTGCAGCGGCAGGACGGAAGCCCATTGCTGACAGAGTGCCTGGCCTCAAATTACACTGTATCAGAGCTCGGGCATAAAATTAGCAGCAGCGTTCTGTGTATGAGGAGACAGAGAAATACCTGTATTCAGCAGAACCACGGGCAGGGACAGAAGAAAAGGAGAGAAAGAGGGGAGGAGGGGAAGAGCTGGCCCGTCACGGGCTCTTCCCTGGACATCTTTGTCCCCCAGGTGCAGAGGTGGCTTCCCAGTGGCTGAGTCAGGGCCACAGGAGGTTTCTTGGGGGGTTGGGGGGGCCGGGGTTTGGAAGGCAAGCCATGAAAATACCTGGGAAGGTAAACTTGAGGGCTTAACCCACCTGAAACACACACATACAGATATACACACTGAAAATGATTAAAAAAGGAATAAGAAATGTCCATGTGTCTAGGCACTTTTATACAGTTTTCTATTAATTCCTACTACAACTCCATTAGGCAAGACTGTTTTACAGATTGGTGAAGAAGAAAGGTTCAAAAAGGACATGTTATCTTGCCTGAGTTCACCTATTATAAATGTACTTGTGTTTATACTCATTTGGCACCAACTGCAACCTAAACATCTAAGCGCATTCTCTCACAGCCACAATGCCACCACTATACACATTATATGGTCTTTTATAGACACAACACAAATGCACTTACACTTGCCTATGCGAGCTGTATGTGTTTATACACAAATATGTGTTTCCAACTATACGCATATACTACACACACGGTTTACACAATCACCTACAAATTCTGTATCATGCTTGCTTGCTAAAATTGTTTTGCCATTTCCTGTCCTTCCTGACCAACTGTAGGCCAATGTCCTCCTCTTCCCTCAGTTATGGCTGTGTGCTTGCACCTGTTGGTACTACAGACACCTGCACTAATAACCCTGTTATTTCTGTGTTTCGTTTCATCCTCTAGCCTGGGAGCCCCGAGACACCAGCAACTCATCAGACTTATTGTTTGTATTATTTCTAGTTCTTTGGGTGTGAATTCTTCATGATGTGGAGGCTCTGAGCTGTCTTTCACAGCTCACGATTTGTAGTTTTGGTCTGTGAGTTGACAGAGTAGGCCCTGCAGAGTCACTGACTCCAAGCTGTTTTTATATAATGCCTCAGCTTAGGATTTCTGCACCACGTGGGTAGCTTATATCGGGGCCTTACACCAGTGCAGAGGGCAGGCTTGAGGCTGATCTGGTACACACGTCCCTTGTTCCACCCAGGGACTGCGAGAGGACCTCAGCTCCTGCCGTGACTCCAGGCTGATGGCTGAGAAACCCTGTTCCCATAATCAGTTCTGACACCCACTTTACACTGAGAGCTCAGATTTGACTTTCTGCTAACAGCAGGACCTGTGGCCTGTACCTAGTCCCAGATTTGGCATTAAAATCTCAGCCCAACAATGCATATCCAATCTTGGTTTTCCCATGGGCTGTTGGCCATGTTCCTCTCTCCCTGGTATAGATTCCTGACCCCTCTCTTTGATCCTACCTGAAAATTATGCTTTCTTGTTTTTTTTTAGCTGGGACTTGTATGTTTAAAGTAGTTTAAAACAACTTTCTGCTCTGCATGTATGAATACGAGTGTGTGAGCGTGTGTAGCTGGCAGGGAGTTACTGGGTGTGGCTGTGCCAATGACTCCTGTGGACCTCTTCTCAGAGAAGTCCCTTCAGAATCAAATACCCATACCTGTTAGGAGCTGCAGTCACTGACTAGCAGCGTTTCATTTATTCACTGAATATTGGTTGAGCACTTGCAATGTGCCAGGCACGCTGCTAGCCAAGGAGGCAGTCATTAAACATACAGATAAACAAACAAATGTGAGATGACAATAGTTATGAGTGCTCTGCAGTAGACGTGCAGGGACCTGTGAGAGAATGTAGTAGGGAGGGCCTTAATTTAGGGTGTGCGGTCAGGGAAGGCCTCGCTAAAGATGTAACTTCTAAGCTGAGATGCAAAGGAGGCAGTGAAGAGCTTTTTCCAGCAGAGGGAACACCATGCGCATAGGCCTTGGGGCAGACATCTTAGAACATTCTAGAAATGGAAAGGAGGCCAGTGAGAAAAAGGGAGCTCAGGAGCAGAGGCTGGGGAAGGCTGCAGGGCCTCAGGGGCATTGGAGGCAGGCAGGGCAAGGACTCTGGACTTTATCCTGAGCACAGGGTGATGGGGCAGGAGAGTTGAAGCAGGGAGGGTGAAACTCACTCTGATTGGCAGCCCTGTGAAAGAGGATTGGCTGGGCATGGAGATCTAAGGATGAGGAAAGGATATCCCAGAGTGCCAGGGCGCGCAAACCAAACTTCACACTCTAGGAAGACAGAGGCCAGAGGAACCAGGAGGGCTTCCTGGAGGAGGTGGCATTTACTCTGGGCCTAAGGGATCACAGGAAAATGGAGGCCAGCATTCTAGGCCTGGGGAAGAGTTTGGGCAAAGGCTTGGCAGTAAGAGAATAAAGGTGGGGCTTGATGGGACAGAGGATAAGTGACTCCTCAAGGTCACAAGACACCCTGATGGCTGGGACCCCATCTCTGATGGAGCAAGGCTTCTGATACCCAACTGAGGCTTGGCGCCAAGGACTGACATCAAGGAAGTGGATTCCTGCAAACCTGGCACCCGAGGGTCCACTTCCTCAATTTCTGTGCAGCTGGGAGGTGAGGTAAGAGGAAGTGTGGGCCACAGGCTAGGCCCAGAGAGCCTGGAGGAGGAGCCTCTGCCAGAGTGGAGAGAAGCAGGCCTGAGCCTCCCCAAAGGCAGCTCCTGGGGACTCCCAGGACCACAGGCTGAGACAAGACTCAGGGTGGCTGGAGGAAGTGAGAGGTGAACTCAGCCTGGGACTGGCTGGGCGAGACTCTCCACCTGCTCCCTGGGACCATCGCCCACCATGGCTGTGGCCCAGCAGCTGCGGGCCGAGAGGTGAGTGCCGGGGTGTGGCCACCCCCGGGCCTTCTCACTGCTCCTCATAGGCCTTAGGGACAAAGGCCAGTCCTTCTGCAGTCCCTGATCAACATGAGAGGCTGGGGTTGAGTCAGAACCCAAATACTCAGAAATGCAACCTCTCAGAACTGCTTTAAGGAAACTTTGAGCTGTGGCTGACCACCCTCAGACACAAATGAGAACACTGAGGCTCGAAGAGTGGGAGTGACTTGCCCACGGTCACACAACGAGTGACCGGCAGTGTCTGGAGAGGAATGCAGGTGTTCTGGGTCCCAGGCTGGGGCCCTTTGCTTCACATGGTGATCAGCAATGACTTTCCATCTTCTGTGCAAACAGAATTCACAGGATCTGGCTTGTTCTTCCTCTAATCAGGGCTTGCCTCAAATGTCACCTCCTCCAAGAAGACTTCCTGACAGCCCCTACCTCATTGCTGTCTGACCCTTTGACCTATTTCCCTTTTCTGCCTGGTTCTTATATTACAGGAATAATATTATATGCTCATTTATTATTTTTTCTTGAACGTTGGCTCCCCCATGAGAAGCAAGCTCCACGAGGTTGTGTCCGTTTTGATCGCTGCTGTATCACTAGAAGGTAGCTCATCCCTATTGAGCACCAGGACCAAGGGCTCAATAAATGTTGCTGAATGAATGAATAAATGAATGAATGAATGGGTGGATCTTTGAGATGGAAAAGGTCTTAGATTCTTCTAGTCCAACCTTGCCATTGTACAGATTGGAAATCTGAGGCCCAGGGAGGATAAGAGACTTACTCAGGGTCACAGAGAGTGACTGGCAAGGTTGGGGCTTGGAGCACAGCCTCACCAGCATCTAGCCTAGTCGCTTGGGAAGCATTTTCAGAATTTTTCCTCAGTAGCCAGGTCTGAGCTCTAAGCTGCGGGGGCCCTGAGGACACAAAGCCTGGCCCCTGCACCCCCTGGATTGGAACAGCAGGTGACCTCTGTTACCTATGTGGAGGCCACTCAGGGGGTCACCAGAGACAGGCCAGGCTGGTGTGTGCCTACGCAGGGAACAGAAGGCCCATGTTGGGGCCTGGGGCTGGAAGTAGAACCTGAAGCGTGGGTGGGGGCAAGGGCAGCAGAAGCAAATGCTTACAGGGGAGTCCACATGGCCTTCCTGAGCCTCAGAGCGGGGTGCAGGAGCTGGGTAAGGCTGGCCGACCTGAATTCCTTCCTCCCCACACATGCTCCTGGGGGACCCAGCCGCACGCAAACTCGAACCTTCCGGAAGCAGCAGCTGTTTGAGGCTTGGGCACTTCCTGCTTTCTGGGGTACAGGGTTCAGGGGATGACACAGAGAGCTGACCAGCAGGACTGTGCGCTCCCTCCCCCACTCCCTGTCCCCTTTCAGCTGCCTTAGCCCTCAGAGGGGGAGGGACTGCTTTTCATGAGGCCTTGAGCCAGGTACTAGGGGCATGGGGGCTCCCTGTACCTCGAAGGTCTTATCTGAAAGCGAGCCTGGATTGTTCTGCTTAAGGTCAAAGCAGAGAGTACAAGGAGAGGGCGCAGGTTCGCGCAGCGGGGACTTTCTAGAACCCCAAGGCGAGACATCCAAACATGGGGAGGGCTGCCTCAGGGGTGGCAAGTTCGGTTCCAACAGACATGTTTTGAGCACCTACTATGTGCCAGGTGCCAGAAAACCTGCCCTGGCTGCCCTCCAAGGGTTCTTCCAACCTTGGCCTCCCCCAGGGCAGGCTCCAAAACCTCCCCCAGGCCAGGCTCCAAAGTCTGTGAACTGTGCGAGTGTGTCTTGAGCCAGAACATCCCGGCCCAGCAGGGCCTGGGTGAGGTCCCCAAGGGAGCGGATATTCCAGGGGACTTCCGGTTGGGTTTGCTGCTCTTCTTGCCCGCCAGGCAGCCAGGCCATTCTCATGCTGCCCATCAAAAAACTCTATAATTGCAGACGACGGTAGTGGCCGTGTATTGAGCAGTACTGAGCACCTACTGTATGCCGGGCTCTGTTCTGGGCACTGGGATGTAGGGTGAGCAGAGTCCTTGCCCTCATGGGGATTTTAGGGCTGTGTTTGTTACAGATGGGACTGCATGACCACCCGGAGACATAAGTACTTCTCCTGTCCCCATTTTACAGAGGAGGGAAGGAGCGGAGCACAGCTAGGAATCTTCCCAAGGGAGCTTGATCTTCTTGTCCCCAGTGCTGCGCCTATGCCTCGAGCATCTGCCAGTGTCTGTCCTGCTTGACTCCTTCCTCAGCCCCCACCACCCCAGGGAAAACTCGAGGTCCCTCTGCGAGGCATCAAGGCGCCTCGTGAGCGGGCCCTGCCTGTCTCTCCGACTGGTCTCTCATCACGTTCCACCTCCCGCTCTGTGCTCCAGCCATGCTCAGCAACCTGCAGTTCCCTGAACTGAGCAGCTGTGGCCTTTGCACTTGCCGCTCCCCCTGCCTGAAATGCCTTTCCTGCCGTCCTGCAACCAACTCCTCTTTATTCTTCCCGGCTGATCACTGGTGCTGCTGCTTCTGGGAAGCCCTCAGCCCGAGGATGCCCTCTGACGGCGCATGAGCCTCCATAGTACAAGCTCCTGCTCCCATTCTCTCCTGTCTGCTGCATGATTGATTCTTTGAGGGAATATAATAATGGCCAGGCTCCTGTTCTAGTTCAAAATGCCACGTGCTTTTCCTTCCCAGCACTATGCCCATTTGAATTATGTCATTATTTGTTTAGTGTCCAGTGTCCCCTTCCCTTCTCCTTGGAGCTGTGAGATCTGAGAAGCCCATATGTCTTAATGGGCTTAGAACAGTGTCTGGCCCACAGGCAGTGCCACATACACGTTCGCTAAAATTATAATTATTTTAGACGGAGACACAGGCTGAGAAGGGCTGGGAATTTTTTAAGTTCACACAGCAAGTTGCCGGGAGGCTCAGAGTGCAGGGCAGTATGGCAGTGTTTGGTGACAAATTTCTGGAGCCAGACTGCTACTGCTTGGGCTCAAATCCCAGCTTCCCGACTTACTCGGGCTAATCTTACTGTGCCTCAGTCTCCCGATCTGTACAAAGGTGACACTGTCTTAGAAGAGCACCTGGCACCCTCAGGAAACAGGCAGCTGCCATTCTTATTACCCAACCTGCCTGCCGCCCTGCTCAGGGCCGTTTCTACCCTTTAGGTTCCTTCCTGTGTGCCCCCCACCCCCACCTTCCCACCTGATCGTACTGCAGAGGAAATTACCCAGGACAAGCACAGCCTCAGGGGAGAAAGTGGGGGAGGAAGCTTCTCCCAAGGGTATCACCACAGGGGCATGTGTGGAAAGTGAGTGGGGCTGGGAGGGGGGATTTCCACTACCTGCCCACTGCTATCCTGAGTCACCTCCACGTGGCAGCCCCCTGAATTCTGATGCAGCCTCAGATTCTAGGTCATGTGGGTCCAGCGTGGACTGGGACTACTGTGTGTAGACTCCGGAGGTCCCAGCCAGCTCTGGGGCCTTGGACTTGGCAGCCCCTGCAATCCCCCAACCACCGCCGCCCCCCCACCCCCGCCACTGTTTCCCCTGTTTCCCAATTGCCGCACCAGAAGAATCATAGTTGCTTCTTGTTTCCTTGTCTGTCTCCAAGTGGCTGGACTCAGTGACCACTCAGAGACTCCTGGCTGTGCCTTCTGCTGCTCCTTGGAAGTCTGTTTCTTCTTCCCCTATCTGTCCCTCTCAGACCCCTCCTCTGTTCCCTGATAGGTCTTCACTGAGTCAAGAGCGGGGGTCTTAGCCACAAGCCACAGGCAGAAGGTTATTCCTACCTCACCACTTTTAGTCGAGACCCCCATGCTGAGATCCTGAGCTATACAGCAGGCCTCTCAAATTAGCATGCCCCAAACTGAGTCCATCAACTCTGCCCCCCATCCCCATCCTGGCCAGAAGTGTGGGTGTCACTCTTGACAGTGCCTTTTCTTTCACCTCCGCATCCAAACAGTGCCCAACCTCTCCTGATCGTGACTTAGGAACAACAAGAAATTGGTAATGTGTCTGTTGGAAATGCATTAGGCTACAGGGAATGGAGGAACTGACCATGACTTAAACAAACAGGGGATTATTTGGTCACCTAACAAGAAGTCCACTTTGGGAGGCCGAGGTAGGTGGATCACTTGAGGTCAGGAGTTTGAGACCAGCCTGGCCAACATGGCGCAACCCTGTCTCTACTAAAAATACAAAAATCATCTGGGTGTGGTGGCTTGTGCCTGTAATCCGAGCTACGTGGGAGGCTGAGGCAGGAGAATCACTTGAACTTGGGAGGCGGAGGTTGCAGTGAGCTGAACTCGCACCACTGCACTCCAGTCTGGGGGACACAGCAAGACTCTGTCTCAAAAAAAATAAAAAATAAAAAAGTCCAGAGGTAAGCCATAGTTGGTTCTGTAGGCCAGTGACATCAGGACTAGCACCCCAGAGATTCCTTTGGCCTTTCTCGTGTCTTGCGTCATGGAGACAACATAGCTGCTGTAGGTCTGGATGTCACACTTGCTTCAAGACTGCTTTCAAAGGGGGAGACCATGCTGAGCTTGTCCATCCCTTGGGATCAGGAAAGCAAGCACTCTGGGGAGGCTCCTGCACCAGGCTTCCTCTTAGGTCTCTTTGGCCAGAACTGGTCATATGGTTGCTCCTAGCTGCAAGGGAGGCTGGAAAACAGGAGCTGGATGGATGTTTGGCTCAGACCCATCATGATCTGTCACCTTGGGGCTAGGCACGTGGCCACTCTGAACAAAACCAGTGCTTGGTTAGCCAGGAAGAAGCAGAGGATACAGTAAATGGTCACAGTGTCCACCAAGGTTGGTGGCCCTTGCGTCTATCTCCTCCTGTCCCTGCTGTCTGGCTCACATGCACACAATCTCTTAATCAGACCACTTCAGGACCTCCCAGTGGTGCTCTCTCCCCTAAGTCTCCACCCATTCTTTCCTCCCCACACGCCTGCCTGAGCTGGCCCCTAAAGCCAAAATTGTATTTATGTTTTACTTACTTTCTTTTTTTTTTTTTTTTGAGATGGAGTCTGGCTCTGTCCCCCAGGCTAGAGTGCAGTGGCATGATCTTGGCTCACTGCAACCTCCGCCTCCTGGGTTCAAGCGATTCTCCTGCCTTAGCCTCCCAAGTAGCTGGGATGATGGGTGTCATTTTTTTGTATTGCCTGCCTCAGCCTCCCAAAGTTCTGGGATTACAGGCATGAACCACCATTTTACTTTCTTCCAAAGTATGTTTTACTTTCTTCTGAAGCCCTGCATGTCTCCCCATTGCCTACATAAGTTCCCTACTTGGCCCTTGGGACCCTCAGACTGGCCTCACCTGCCCACTCAGTCTCAGATCACACTGGCCCCAGCCACACAGATCCGGGCCCACTCCGCAGGTCATGCTGCTCCTACTGCCTGGAAGACCCTCCCCAATTTCTACCTGGCAGATGCCTATTCTACCCTCTAGACCTGCTCACATGTCATCTCCTTTTTGAGGATTTCCCCAACCTGGGCACAATTAGTCAGTCTCTCTATGGGGGTCCCATAGCACTCCATCCAGGGCACATGTTGACTTTGTTTACATCTGTGACCCAGGGCCTAGGACAGGGCCTGGTATGGAGATGTTTGATGCCTTATTCCCAGGTGAATCTGTGCAATTGACAGCAATGTGTTAGACTATAATTTGGCTATTGCTATATGGCCACCAGCTTCCCATTCCTGCACTCAGTATGGCGGCCAGCTTCCCATTCCTGCACTCAGTATGACGGCCAGCTTCCCATTCCTGCACTCAGTATGGCCACCAGCTTCCCATTCCTGCACTCAGTATGGCCGCCAGCTTCCCATTCCTGCACTCAAGGCCTGGGCTGTGTCTTGTTATCTCCGTATTCCCAGGGTCAGTGGCTGGACCTGGCCTGGGAAGGGGTGCTGAGAGACGAATGTTGGATTCACAACATTAGTTTGCTTTGCACTCTACCTTATACCCGGTGGGCCCACAAAACACATCAGGGTGATAAGCAGGATTTCTTTTCCTCTCCTTCGCACAGTGACTTTGAACAGCTTCCGGATGATGTTGCCATCTCGGCCAACATTGCTGACATCGAGGAGAAGAGAGGCTTCACCAGCCACTTTGTAAGACAGACTCCTAGTCCTTCACCCAACAACCTCTGAACTTCCACCCAGCTGACCTCTGAACCTTGCCCTCTGACCTCTGAACCTCCAATTCTCTGATCTCTTAACTTCTATCTCAGTGGTTCTCAACAGGACCGATTTTGCCCATTTGACATTACCCTGGGAGATTCTGATTATTGCATCTTGGGGCAGGTCTACTTCACATCTAGTGGGTAGAATCCAGGGTGCTGCTAAACACCCCACTGTGCACAGGACAGCCCTGTCCCCGGTAAAGAACTATCCGGCCCCAGCATAATACTAAGGTTGAGAAATCCTGATCGCGTCCTTTGACCTCAGAACCTCCACCTGGAGAGTCGGGGGTGAGGGACTTTAGTGTTGCCCCTACAACACCCCTGTCATATTCAGACACAGATGGAGGGGCATCCTGCGCCCACAGCACAGCCAGGGGCAGGTTCACTCTGCACCATGACCTCCAAGGCATGGCTCCTCATTTCTTGGGCCTGAGTGTGTGTTTGGCCTATTTCCAAGGGCTCTTGCCTCTAACACTAGGTCTCACTTCCTCTCTTTTTCCAGTTTTTTTTTTCTTTTCTTTTCTTTTTTTTCCGCAAAGTTCGTCTGCTTCTGGGGCACCAGCCTTTTGACTTGACAGGGGTCTCCTTCTCCAGAGACCCTTCTGCATCCTTATCCTCATCATCTTCCTCCTCCTCCTCCCCTTTTCCCTTCCACCTCTTTTTGGCTTGTGCTCCTGGCCCCTGAGCCCTCCCCACAACCTCTGTCCTCCTTAGGTTTTCGTCATCGAGGTGAAGACAAAAGGAGGATCCAAGTACCTCATCTACCGCCGCTACCGCCAGTTCCATGCTTTGCAGAGCAAGCTGGAGGAGCGCTTCGGGCCAGACAGCAAGAGCAGTGCCCTGGCCTGTACCCTGCCCACACTCCCAGGTAGGCGGCCACTCCCGTCCTGCTGCTGCAGAGCTGCTGACTCTCCTTCCTTCCAGGGCCCCTGACACTGTTCTGTGATTTGATCTCAACCCCAGTGAAAACTGTTCATGTAGTTTATAGCCCCCACTCCCGGCAGTTACAGGCTGCCAAGCCCTCCCCGCATGGCTCCCCCTGCCTCACGCCATGGCTTCCACCCCAAGCACTCTAGCCTCACAGCCCCGGAGCTCTGATGACCATCGTGGCCACTCGCTCCTGCTGTCCACTACCAGGAGGCCACAGTCTGGAGCACTTCAGCACCTGGCCTCCCTTCCTCAGAGACAGGAATCCCCCAGTCTGGTCCCTAAACACACTGACTCACCTCCCTGCCCACCCTCAGCTTCCTCCCACGAGACCAGCCCTCTGACTTCATGGTCTTGGCTTCCAGCATCCCTGTGGCTCTCCTTCTTCCCCTGTCCCGCCAGGAAGCTGGGTGGCCTCAAGCCTCTGCTTGCAAACAGTCTCCCTGCCCCCTGGCCTCCTGGTCCTTCCTCCCCAGCTGGATCCTAACACGCACCTTGGACAGCGCCAAGCCCTTAGCTGCTCAGCACCTGCCCCGCAGGAGGAAACCCCATCACGAATGGGTTACACGGGGGTGGTCTCAGCGGCGCCCTTCATGCCCTGCAGGCTAGAGACAGGGACAATTGTCTCCCTTCCCCAAGCCTCAGGGACCCTTCCCCAAGCTCCAACCCCATCTCCAGTTTGTTTTTTCTGTCTCTGTTTCTGTCTCTCTCTGTCTCAGCATATGACCCCGCTCCTTCTCATCCAGCCCCACCAAGGAACTTGAAGCTCCCCCTAGGAGTCTTGCCTACTCTAAGCCAGCCTCCCCTCTCAGGCTCCATCATTTTCCCTCCTCTCTCTTTTGGGGCTCTCCCCTGACAATCTACCCCTCCTTTTCCTTGTATATTCATCTTCCTCTTGATACACCAACTCCCTCTGCTAAGCGTCTCCACAGCCTCAACCCTCTTCTGTCTTTAAACAATCCTGAGCCATGAAACAGCATTCTTACAAGCCTCCCTGAGCCTCTGTGCCCCCAGGGCCCCCAAAGTTCTCTTTCTTCTTCCTTTGGCATCAAATCCACGCACTGTCTCACCTTGGCATGGCCATCCTCTCCTTAACTCCTCAGCTTGGTTTAGCTCTGACTACTCCACTGAAATTCCTCTCGTTGAGGTGGGCCATGACCCATCAATTCTGGCTTCCATGGCCAGTGCCAAGCCTCATCTTCACACCCCCACTCCTTCCTCTGTTAAGCTTTCTCCAACCTCCTGAGGCACCAGTGTCTCCCAATCCTCTTCCTACCTTACTAGAGACTCCTTCAGCTTCTCTGTTACAGAATCAACCTTCTCTGCTGCTCCTTGGAAGGTGGGGATCCTCTGAGCAGACATCCTCTCTCCCCTGCCTTGTCTTCTCATTCCAAACACTCACCCTGGCAAACTCACCCATGTCTGGGACTTAATTGTCACGTTTTTGCTCCTAACTCCCAAGGTCTAGCTCTAGCCCAGACCCTCCTACCGCCGCCGCCATCACCTCTGTCCATCTCCTGGACACCAGGAGCCAGGCAGGTTTCAGACTTGCTTCCTCGTGGGGGTTCTCTTGGTGAATGGTTCCACCACTGCGCCCACATGAAGGCACCTGGAGGGGACATTTGTCTCTTGGTAGCCCATCATATTTCCTTTTCCTCCAGAACATCTGCCTTGAGCTTGAGGAATTGTTCATTCATCCACTTAACAAATGCTCATTCATCTGGGCATGATTCTAGACCCATGGTTCTTAACTTTGGTGGTATGTGGACGTGCCTTGAGAGATGGAAAGAATCCTGGTTCCTGAGTCCTGCCCCTGGAGATTCTGATTTAATTGCTCTGGGGCAAGTGCTACACAGTGAGATATTTACAAGCTCCTTGGGTAGCTTGAATGTGCAGCCAGTGTTGCCACTGTCCTGGGTGATTCGGGTACAGCTGTGAGCCAAGCAGGTGAAAATCCTGCTCTCTTAGAACTAAGAGTCGTGTGTGTGTGTGTGTGTGTGTGTGTGTGTGTGTGTGTGCTTGGATGAACAGGCAGTAAATAAAAAAGTAAGACAAGAAAAATATCAGCTGGTGATAGCACAACTCAGAGGATGAAAGTTGGATGGTGCCAGAGTGGCCACTTCAGTGCTGTGAAAAGATAACAGGGAAGAATGCTGAGCCATCGGGAAGGGGCTCTGGCCAGGGTTCCTGGCCTTTAGGGGCAGCCCTGAGCCCCGGGGCCATGTTGGGCCAGGCTCCTAGGACAGCTCTTTGTCTCTTCTCAGCCAAAGTCTACGTGGGTGTGAAACAGGAGATCGCCGAGATGCGGATACCTGCCCTCAATGCCTACATGAAGGTACCAGTGGGCCTTGCCACCTTGGCACGTGGAAGGGCATGCAGTATTGGTGGGGGAGCCCACGTACCATCCCTGGGTATGGCTTTGGGAACTGGGGCTGGCTCTCTGGCTCTGATGGCCCCATCTTCAATCCCTAAAGGCCTGGTCTAGGGAGTAAAACAGGATGCGTCCTTAGGGTTCCAGGGATAGGAGCAGGAGCAATGGAGAAGATAAAAGAGCCACACTAGGAATTGACAAGTCTTCATTTAATGCTCCAAGCCCCACAGGTGAATGTCTATGCCAGGCGTTAAAATACGAAGGTGAATTCCATCCAGTGTCTGCCCCCAAGGTACCCACTGTCCCATGGGAATGCCAACAGGTGGATCATAAGATCACACGGAGACATATGTGCGCCTCCATCATGGGGGTGTGGCCAAGCAGGCCGCAGGTTGCTCATATAGCATCTTTGTGCAAACTAGAGTAGGCCTCCTCTGGGACAACTCACTCCCTTACCTGAACATGGGCTGGATTTTAGCTACACTCATGGGTCTTGGCTGGGGGCCCTTGTGTATTCTCCGACTTGCAAACTCTGCATCTCTATGAGATGGGAGCGTAGAGGAAGGAGCATCTTAAAGGCAGAGGCCTAGGTGGTCAGGAAAGGACTTCCACCAGCCAGAGCCATCCAGGAGAGGGGCAGTGTTCCTCATGAGGTGGCAGTGAGTGCACCGTCGCTAGAGGCCTGATAGTGACCTCAGGAAGCTGGCAAGCGAAGCCCTTCCCCTAGCCCAGCGGCATCCTCACAGCTGAAGAGCGCTGGGCTAGGATCCTTTAGTCTTGACTCTGACACTGACTGGCTGGGTGATTTGGGGTGAGTTGCCCATCCTCTCTAGGCCTTGGTTTTCACACTTGTGAAATGGGGCAGTGCCCTCTAGTATCACAGGAGTGAAGTTGGGATCTGTCGAGAACAGGATGAGAAAGTGCTTTGCAAACTGTGAACCTGCTTCCAGAATGTGAGAGATCTTGACTCTTGACGGAGGGAAGGAGCAGATGGAGGGCAGAGGAGGTGGGAGGAAGGAGGAGAGAGCAGGTAGCTGCAGGAATCCTGGGCTCTGAGCAGGGAAGAGGGAGGGAGGGGAGCTGGGTGGGCTCCAGCTGCTCCTTCAGGGTGGCTGAGGCTCCACCCTTCTCCCCCTGGGCTAGAATAGGGGAGTGGGCTGTGAAGGGAGGGAGGGAGGGAAGGAGGAAGAGAAGGCAAGAGGCGAGGCTGGGGAACTGGGGCTTCTCATTCCACACCTGGTCTTAGCAACCAGCAGCCCAGAGGATCCATCTCTGCCTCTTTGTGTCCAGTTGGGTTCCTGGAAGCCAGAGATCATTCAGGGCAGGAATCTCTGCCATGGCCACCTTATCCTGTGCTTGCATACCCTCAGAGATGGGGAGCTCACTACCACTCCGCCCTGACCCAGGCTGCCTGTCCCATTGTTGGGCAGCTATGAGAAAAGCCCAACTCTCTGTAAGTCCTACCCACTGGTCTCACCCCGCCCTCATGAAGAATGTGAATCACATGATAATGACAACTACCTGGAACTGCGTGAAGAGCTTTGACTGGCAAACAGGAGACTCTTGATACACGTTTATGGATAAATGAATAATCTTATTTAATCCCCTCAATAACTTGTGAGTTAAGTGTGACAGAGCAGTTAGGTAGGTGGGATGAGATTTGAACTCACATCTCTGTGACTCCAGGGTTTGAGCTCTTACCCACTGTGCCTTGTTGTAATCAAAATCACAGTAACAATGATGATATCTAACTTTGATGGGCACCTGGTATATGCCTGGTGTTGTTCTAAGGATTCTGCATGTATTTACTCATTTAATTCTCACACAATCCCACGAGGGAGAGGCTATTATTGTCCCCATTTTATTAATGACCATCTGGAGCCAGGTTTGCCCAAAGCCACCCAGCTGGTGACAGGCAGAGCTGGGATTTGATCCCAGGAGCCCCTGGCTCCTTAAACACCTCCCAGGCTGTCCCCATATGACAGCCTTTTCCGGGCTCTGCATCCCCAGTTCCTCTCGGACAAAGTTCCCCGACCCCACCTCATCCTGCTGCCCCCATGGGATCCTCTGCAGGGCTCTGGGTGCCTCTGGAGCCTCAGCACCCAAAGCCAACCCTCAGTGTCCCCAGACCTGTGCACTTGGAGTTTGGTGAGATGACCCCGCCAGGCTCTGGGTGCTCGCGTCCTCACAGCTTCAAGGTCTTTGCATCGTGGTGGGTGTAACCAGCTTGGATGAAACAAGGACACTAGGGCTCAAGTCCGGGCCCTGTCATTTAGCTCGGCTCCTCTGGGCCAGGTACTTTCCCTCTCCAAGCAACAGTTTCCTCAACTATGATATGAGATAAAGTCTCAGGAAGCATTTTGTAGGCTATAATGCCACCAACTGTTGTTAATTTGGGTTATTTTGGGAGCCCCCCACCCCCGCCAACTGTTGTCTCACCTTAAGCTTTGGGTAGCCTTTAGTGGCAGATGGCTCTGGGTGCCCCAGCTCTGTCCCTTGCTAGGCTTTGTGGCCTTGAGCATATCCCTTCACCTCTCTGATCCTAACTCAAGGGATGTCATGAGATGGAGCAAGGGCACGCATGTGATACCCACCTGGTAAAGTCACCGCCGGGTCATGTTAGTTGTCATCACCATTACTGCTGTTTCTGGAGAACTTTAAGTCTTTTCCAAATGGACTCTTCTCAAGCCCCTGGTCCCTCTCCTGACCTTGGACCCAGGAGCAGAGCTTGTGAAGTGTTACCTTCCGCATGCTGAGTTTTCTTACTTTTTTGAACAACGCGTTTCTGTTATCAGGCATCATGCATTAGTAAAGAGAGGAGGGCTGATGTCAGGGCTTGGGGACGGGACATCTAGGCTGGGGTGTCCAGATCTTTCTGCTGACTACCCCACCGGTTCTGCTGTCTCACCCACACAGAGCCTGCTCAGCCTGCCGGTCTGGGTGCTGATGGATGAGGACGTCCGGATCTTCTTTTACCAGTCGCCCTATGACTCAGAGCAGGTGCCCCAGGCACTCCGCCGGCTCCGCCCGCGCACCCGGAAAGTGTAAGTGACCAGCCCCTGGGCTTCCACATGGCCAGAGTCCTGGGTCCCTGCTGAAAAAGCATCTCTTTTCCCTGAAAGGAGAGAAGGAAAATACAGATCAGCCATATCCCTGGACACTCCAGGATGATTTGATTTATTAGATGGGTTTAGAAAGTCATGTTCAGGCTTGGAGGGACAGAGGGTGTGTGCCTTTCAATGTGATAATAAGGATTGGAAGACGAGGACTGGGATATTGACTCCAGAGAGTTTGGTGCCACAGCAACTACTGGGGATAGCCCAGAAGCTCTGGGTGCCTGGAAAGAATTGGGGGCAGAGAGGAGGGAAGAGCTGCCCCATCCACAAACATTCTCTGAGCATCTCTGGGAATGCCTTCTCCCTGGTGTATTGGAGCTCCGTGGGGCCAGCTATGGCTCTAGTTGTATCATGCTGGCCTCCAGAGCACACTGTTCCTCCCTTATTCCAAAAAGCCCATCCCTCCCACCAAAAATTCAAGCCACTCGTAGACTGCTGGGCTTCCAAAGCCCAGGTTGCTGCTACTAAGAATTCTGGGAAAAGCAGGACGGAGCTCCTGAGCTCCCCACCAGCTCCTCCCTCCGCTTCCTCCCACCAATGTCTCCAAGGGTCCTCTCCATGCCTGGCATCTCCCCTGTGCACACAGGCAGGTGTGTCTTAATTCCAGCTGTGCCATGTGGCAGCCGTGGGCCCCAGAGCAAGGCATTTCACCTCTCCAACCTTCAATTTCCCTCAGCTGAAAAATTAGAAACAGCACATTTACATCAGAGCTTGGTTGTAGGGAGCAGAGGAACAAACACATCTGAACACTTTGGCAAGTGAAAGGCACCGAATGAGCGTGTATCCCCTTCCCCACCTGCTTTCTGAGCCTGGCTTCCTGGTCCATAAAGAAGGGAGAACAATCCCACCTCCAAAGAGGTTGTGAGGATTTGGGGACAAGTGTGCCCGCCCAGAGGAGCAATTGCAGCCACATTTCAGCATCTTCTGTCTCCTCTGCCTTCCCTGCTCCTTGCAAGGGGCTCCTCTGGACACAGAAGCAGGAAGCTGGGCCCTGAGAGAATCACAGGGCTAACAAGCCCCTCTTCTCTCTCCACAGCAAGAGCATGTCCCCACAAGGCAACAGCGTTGACCGCATGGCAGCTCCGAGAGCAGAGGTACCCCCCGCCCCTGCACTGGCCAGGCTCTCACACTGTGGGCATCTGCCTTGGCCCACCTGCCAGCCACTGGGCCTCTCCTGCTGGGTGCTGCTGTGTGCCTGGGACAGTGCTGGGCACCAGGAGGAAGGAAGGGGTTACAGCCTCAGCCTCTGCCACTGGGGGTCCCCCGAGCCCAGCTAAGGGGAGGGAATGTGACCAGCGTGCGGAGCCAGAGGAGAATGCTTCCATCCCTACACTCATCCGGCCAGTTTACCTGGGCCTCCTCTGAGTCAGCCCTGCCTTAGGCATGGAAGCTGCAGAGATGACTCAGACAAGGCCCAGCCCGCGATGAAGCCTGGGGACCAGGGTGGGTGCTCAGCCCAGAGAGTTCGAACCCTTCCCTGTGTGCTCACCCCCACCAGGTTTGGAAGGAGCACCCATCCTGGAGTCAGGGAGACCTGGGTTCAATTCCCAGCTCCTCCACTAAAAAATGGGGTGGCCTCAGAGAAGTCGCTTATTCTCCCCAAGCCTCAGTTTCTACATCTGTAAAATGGGAGACTAAAGTATGTAAGGCACTTCTATAGGAACTCAGTGAGTGTTCTCTCCTTCCCTCCTTACTGCACGCTTCTCCTCAGGCTCTATTTGACTTCACTGGAAACAGCAAACTGGAGCTGAATTTCAAAGCTGGAGATGTGATCTTCCTCCTCAGTCGGATCAACAAAGACTGGCTGGAGGTGAGTTCAGAAGTGAGGATGGAGGTGAGATTGGAGGTGAGGTTGGAGGGAAATTAAAAGTGAAGATAGAGGTGAGGGTGGAAGTGCGATTGGAGGTGAGGATGAAGATGAGGGTGGAGGTGAGATTGGAGGTGAGGATGGAGGTAAGAGTGGAGGTGAGGATGGAGGTGAGATTGGAGGTGAGGATGAAGGTGAGATTGGAGGTGAGGGTGGAGGTAAGAGTGGAGATGAGATTGGAGGTGAGGATGGAGGTGAGATTGGAGGTAAGGTTGGAGGTGAGATTGGAGGTAAGGTTGGAGGTGAGATTGGAGATGAGATTGGAGGTGAGGATGGAGGTGAGGGTGGAGATGAGGGTGAAGGTGAGGATGGAGGTTGAGGGTGGAGATGAGGGTGAAGGTGAGGATGGAGGTAAGGGTGGAGGTGAGGATGGAGGTGAGACTGGCAGTAAGGTTGGAGGTGAGGATGGAGGTGAGATTGGAGGTGAGGGTGGAGGTGAGACTGGAGGTGAGGATGGAGGTGAGATTGGAGGTGAGATTGGAGGTGAGGGTGGAGGTAAGGGTGGAGGCGAGACTGGAGGTGAGGATGGAGGTGAGATTGGAGGTGAGGATGGAGGTGAGATTGGAGGTAAGGTTGGAGGTGAGGATGGAGGTGAGATTAGAGGTGAAGATAGAAATGAGAATGGAAGTGGGATTGGAGGTGAGTTTAGAGGTAAAGATGGAGGTGAGGATAGAGGTGAGGAAGGTGAGTTTGCAGGTAAGGATGGAGGTAAGATTAGAGGTGAGGATGGGGGTGAGTTTGGAGTTGAGGATGAAGGTGAGGTTGGAAGTGAGGTTAGAGATGAGGTTGGAGATGAGGTTGGGAATAAGGATGGAGGTGAGGTTGGAGGTGAGGATAGAGGTGAGAATGCAGGTAAGGTTAGGCTGAGATTAGAGGTGAGGCTGGAGGTGAGGTTGCTTCAGGCATTGTATGCTTCAGAGACTGAGGATGGTCTCAGAAGGCCTCAGGGAAGAGATGCTATCTGAGGATAGTCCTGGAGATCCAGGCAGGTTGGGGAGCCTGCGGGAACAAAGCCTTTGGGGAGGCAGGTGTTCGGTGGCAGCAGAACATTCTTGGAGCTCATGCTTTGGTTCTGACCCTGAAAAATGGGTTGCTTAGGGCAAGTAAGTTAACCTACTGAGTTTAGTTTCTTGGTCTGTAATGGGTGTCTCAGCAGGGGCACTATTGACATTGGGGCCAGATGGTCCCTTGTGGGGTTGTCCTGAGCATTGCAGGGTGTTCAGCAATATCCCTGGCCTCTCCACTAGATGCCAGCAGCACTGCTAAATTGCACCAATCACATGGCTCTCCAGATATTTGCCCCTGAGGGGTGAAATCGCAACCACTTGTGTAATATGGGACAACAGTACATACCCTGCCCGCAGCAGTAAAAGCTGCTGATGAAGAGTGTGAACTCAGAGTCAGCCTGTTTGGGCCATTTCCTAGCTCTGTTTTTCACTAGCTTTGTGGACCTTTGGAAACTTGCTCAAACTTGCGGTTTCCTTTTCTGTAAATGTTTCTTCATCGGCTTCCTGGAAAGGGTAAAGGAGGTGGTAGATGGCCAGGGCTCGCCCCAGAGCCTGGATGTGCGGCGCCTGGCCAGGTACTAGGGTCATTAGGAGACTTAAATGAAACTTCAAAGCCAGGGACTTTCCCAGTCACTGCTTTGTCCCTGTGTGGCCCACAGAAGGGCTGTGTTCTGACTCAGTGAGTGGAGGTGGGAAGTGGCTGTGTTGGGCCTTGGCCTGGGACCAGCCTTTTGTATTAGGTCCTGTCTTCAGACTTAGTGCTCCTGTGGGGAGTGTTGAAGGAGGTTCTGGGACAGGCCCAGAGGCAGGGTCAGCCCCCAGGGGTCCCAGGACCTTTAAGAGTTGGGTTGGGTCCCTAGCGTCCAGGCCCTGGAGAGGAGCTAGTAGTGGCCACTGGTTTAGCCAGTTTAGCAGTTTCCATTTTACCCTAATCATAGATCTCCATCTCAGGAACTCAGGGCTCTTACACAGGCCTGGGGAGTATCTCTGGGCCACTTTCCAGAAATAGAAAACATGTATTGCCTTCCTGTTTTCCGGAAAGTCCTACTTATCAGTATGCTGGCTAACTTCTGGCCTCAGGTTGAAGGTGGGGGCAGAGGGGCAGGGAGGGGACCACTTTGAGCCTTGGTTAATATGTTTGTAAAATGGCACGTAAATAATCCATGTTCCATAGGGTCGTTGTGAAGATGAACAGAACACGTGCCCAAAGCCCAGGCCGTGGCCGGGTCTGGGTCTGATTTCTGGCTACTTGGTCTAGAGTAGACGCACAGTTGTATCTGATGAATGAATGAGTGAGTGAGCGGGATCAGCAGCAGGCCCTTCCTCACCCCTCATCCTCTTCCTCCCCTGTTCTATTTTCCTCTGTAACACCTGCCGCCATCTGACTCACTGGATAGGTCATTGTTCACAGCGCGCACAGCCTGTCATTCCCCATCATACTGGAAACTCTGTGGGGGCAAGGACTTCTTTTTTATTATTATTATTATTTTTTCTTTGAGACAGAGTTTCACTCTGGTTGCCCAGGCTGGAGTGCAATGGCGTGATCTCGGCTCACTGCAACCTCCACCTGCCAGGTTCAAGTGATTCTCCTGCTTCAGCCTCCCGAGTAGCTGGGATTACAGGCCCGCACCAACATGCTTGGCTAATTTTTATACGTTTAGTAGAGACAGGGTTTCACCAAGTTGGCCAGGCTGGTCTCGAACTACTGATCTCAAGTGATTCACCAGCTTCGGCCTCCCAAAGTGCTAGGATTACAGGTGTGAGCTACTGCGCCCGGCCCAAGGACTTTTATCTATTTTGAGAGCCCAGAGCCTGTCACGTGGCTGGTTCTCAAGAAGCCTTTGTTGAATGAATAAGTGAATGAGTGAGATAAAAGCAGCTTTCTATATAAATCCAGATTCTGGCATATTGTAAAACCCCAATATAAGCCTTCTTAGAAGTGAGCAGCTCAGCGAACTTCCTCGCTTTCCCTCCTCCCTCTACAGAAGGAGACCCGGACCTCATCTGCCTTTCCCCATCATTAGAACGGGGCTGAGGGCTCTGAGGCGTGGCTCTGCTGCCTCTCCTCTCACCAGCATGGCGTCCCTTCTCTTCCTCTGCAGGGCACTGTCCGGGGGGCCACGGGCATCTTCCCTCTCTCCTTCGTGAAGATCCTCAAAGACTTCCCTGAGGACGACGACCCCACCAACTGGCTGCGTTGCTACTACTACGAAGACACCATCAGCACCATCAAGTCTGTGGCCTGGGAGGGAGGGGCCTGTCCAGCCTTCCTGCCATCCCTACGACCACCAGCCCTCACATCACCTTCTCATGGGTCCCTCTCCCACTCCAAAGCCCCCAGTGGCTCCCAGATGAGCCACAATGCTGTAACAAGCCATCAACGTCCAGGGTGGTCTGACCAGCCTCATTCCCCTTTCCCCCACCCCACACCCCACTTCCAGCCTGATGCCTCCTTACTCCAGCCTGTCACCCCCTTAGGGACATCGCGGTGGAGGAAGATCTTAGCAGCACTCCCCTATTGAAAGACCTGCTGGAGCTCACAAGGTGAGGGGCTGGGAATGGGGCTGGGGAGTTAGATACTCTGGAGAAGAGAGCGCAGGGAGAAATGTTAAGCACTAGTATTAAGGTGCTGGGGTTTTGCATGTACTTTGTCTTCTCGTTTTATCCGCAGCCCAGCCCTGCAGGTTAGGCAGCATCTCCCCGCTTTAGAGATGAGCGGGGAAGCTGCAGAGAGGTTAGGGGAACTGGCTGAGCTCACACAGGTTGTGGGTTTAGATCCGGATCTGCAGCTGGAGCTAAAGTCTCTCTGGCTAAAAGCCTTGGACTTGAACCATCCACTCTCAGGGACTCACTACCCCCCCAGGTCCAGGACATTGCTGGACAGTTATTTTACAGAATGGTAACCGCATTGCTACATTTCTGACTCTAAAAGTTGTACCAACTCATTATATATTAAAAAAGAAATGTCAGTAACCATGTCAGAAAGATATAAAGAAGTGAAATCACCTCATATTTTTACTCCCCTCGTTATGTGACGTACACTCAGATTTCTTCAGTACTTACACACACAAAAGTTACTTTGGCTGCAAAAAACCTTTCAGTGGCTACATCATTAACATGGCCATGCGCTTTTGCTGGCCTCTTAGGATTTCTTCTACTTTTTTACTACTCTAAACAACATTGTACAGACCATCTTAGTTAACCTATTTGATGACTTATCTGATCATTTCCTTTTAATGATTTTCAAGAAGTGGATTTGGGGATTAAAGCGTTTGCAAGTCTCATAGGCTTCTGGCCCACATTGTCAAATTACTGGTAGAAAGCTCAGATCAATTTCTACGTACACCAGCCAAGTAGAAGGATGTGCATCTTCCCGCACCCAGGCCAGACAGTTCCTGTCCTTACAAGGTTCTCCTCAATAGCCTCACACAGGTGTCTCTCTGAGGCTTTATACAGCCCTACTCTGTGCCCAGTCAAACCCACTCTTCTTCACAACTCTTAAGCCTTTAGCACATTTATACACGAGACATTTCAGGCTGTGCCACTAATTTCCGTGAAAGTCTCTTCTCCTTCTCCTTTTTTTTTTTTTTTTTTTGAGATGGAGTCTCACTCTGTTGCCCAGGCTGGAATGCAGTGGTGCAATCTCAGCTCACTCCAACCTCTGCCTACTGTGTTCAAGTGATTCTCCTGCCTCAGCCTCCTGAGTGGCTGGGATCACAGGTGCATGCTACCACGCCCAGCTAATTTTTGTATTTTTAGTAGAGACAGGGTTTCACCATGTTGGCCAGGCTGGTCTCGAACTCCTAACCTCAGGTAATCTGCCTGCCTCGGCCTCCCAAAATGCTGGAATTATAGGCGTGAGCCACTGCACCCAGCCTCTTCTCCCTTTTAGGCCTCGATATCCCTATCTGTACAATGGGAGGTTGGATTACTTGGATGACACGGGCTTGTATCAGGCTCTGACTTTTTCTCACTCCTGGCTTCAGGACATAAAACTCTTTTCACCCCCTCTCCCTACCCCTACCCCTACCCTACGCTTAGGCCCTTTGATTATCCCTGACTTTTCCCATGCAGGCGGGAGTTCCAGAGGGAGGACATAGCTCTGAATTACCGGGACGCCGAGGGGGATCTGGTTCGGCTGCTGTCGGATGAGGACGTAGCGCTCATGGTGCGGCAGGCTCGCGGCCTCCCCTCCCAGAAGCGCCTCTTCCCCTGGAAGCTGCACATCACGCAGAAGGACAACTACAGGGTCTACAACACGATGCCATGAGCTGGCGGTGTCCCTGGAGCAGTGACGGGACACCAGCAAGAACCTGAAGCAGAGGAGATTGGGACCAGGAAAACCTGGGAGGATGGGCAGACTTCCTGTCTTTGAGGCTAATGGACCCATGGGGCTTGTAATCTGTCTCTTTCTACTATTTACATCTGATTTAAATAAACCATTCCATCTGAAAGGGGCAGGCTGTGGGAAAGAGTGTCTTTCATGGGGAGTAAAATACCATTTAATGAGCATCCACAGGGCGCCATTTATATCTGGCAGGGGCCCTGGCTCTGAGACCCCTGTCCTGCCACCCCATTTCCTTGCTCTGTCCCTGTGTTGGGGGGAAACCCGAGGGTCCCCAAGCCATACCCTTTCTCCCTCCCACTGCTCCCCTTTTCCTGGGATTGGCCACCTGCCCCACAGAAGTGATCTGCTCTGGGTGCCCTCTGGGGTTCCACCAATGCCAAGCCCTCGGCTGTGTGATGAGGGTCAGAAGCTCTCCTCTGCCTTCCTGTCTCTGCTGCTCTGTGGAGCAGGAAGGCAGGTCTCGGGGTTGGTTGTCTCCACTGTAAGTAGGGGCATGGGGAGGACTCTAGTCTCATCCAGGAGGAGGGGGACACAAAGCAACGGGATCTCCTTCTCTGAGCTGAATCTCCTTCTATCCTAATCTGCCAAAAATTAAACAGGTGTGACTCCCAGAATGGTGGTGTGAGGAGCTTGGTGGACCCTCTCCCCAGGGAAACAGCAGTTTAACTGATGAGAAATGCTTAAAATCAACTGTTTAAAGTCTCTGGAAATTGTCCTAAGGGCACAGAGCACATGGAGAGACAGTTGTTCAAGAAGATCATTACGTCTCAGTAAGAACAGTGAGTCAGTGGCACTGGAGACACATCGTGTTCCCGTGCCCCCACCCCCAGCTCCATGTGATGGAAATTCTACTCCAGATCCTCCACTCTGGATGGATGCAGCCAGGAAGATGGGCTCCCTCATCCCTCAGCTCCTAACCTTCCACAGTTTCACCCCAGGAGGAACAGGCTGCCAGAATCTCTTCTCTCTGCAGCCCTGTGTTGTAGAAGCACTATTCCAGGTAATTACAGCAGAGAGGACTGAGTTTCCTGCAGTTCCCATACAAAGTACCAGGAAATTGAGCTTAAGCAACAGAAATCGATTGTCTCACAGTTCTGAATGCTAGGTGTCCACAGGGCCATGCTCCCTGTGAAATATGTAGGGAAATCCTTCCTTGCCTTTTCTTAGCTTCTGATGGTTTGCCGGCAATGTTTGGTGCTCCTTAGCTTGTTGATGGATCACTCTGTCTTCACATGGCATTCTACCTGTGTGTATTTACAGTGTCTTCCCTCTGTGCATGTCTGTCTCTGCATCCAAATTCCCCCTTGTATAAGGACACAAGTCATATTGGACTAGGGCCCATCCTAGTGATCTTGTTTTACCTTGATTACCTCTATAAACCTCCTCTTTCCAAATAAGGTCACATTCTGGAGTACTAGGGGTTAGGACTTCAACATGTCATTTTTAATTCCAACATAACACTTCAGCCCATGACACTCCCTTTACCCACTCAGCTCCCCTTCCTAGGGCAAGGGCTCTGCAATAGGCGTAGCAGGCTAAGAATGCTGAACCTTAACCCTCTGGTAGAGCAGGGGTTCCATGCTGAGAGGGGCAATCTGAGATCAAGGGATACCGTCCTCCACTCCAGTGCCCACTCACAGAACAGGACATCACTCCTGGAGAAGCAGGTTGATTTCCCCATCCCCAGCTCTGGTACAGTGGTGCAGAGGTTCTGCCCAGGGAGAGAGTCAGGCCTTAGGGATGGAGAATTCCACAGCTTTTCCTGAGGGGACTAACTTTATTTGGGAAGCATGCTGAAGAAGTTGGCAAAAAATAATGGAAATCTTGGTGGCCAGCAATTAAGGAGGGGCTAGATACTAATGCCATCAGGTGAAATATAAGGCCAGAAATTTAACAGAGAACCAGGTAAAGAAATAATGAAGAATAGTGGTTCTAGGACTACAGTCATCCCTGAGGACTCAGAAGATTGTGCTTTCGTGCCAGGCTGCACCCACACAGCAGAAATCAGAGTGGAAAGCGTGGCAGACTTGAAATCATTCCCTAAACCACATACAGATCCATCAGCAAAACATGCTAGCTCAAGAGGCTGAAGCATAACCTCTGACCAAGCAATGGCCGAACAATAAGCTAATCTGACACAGAGGGGATTCTTAGGAAGGCAGGCTTAAAAATAAAATTACACTCATTTCCTGGTGGTCTGGAAGACTGCGTGCACGCCCAGGCCGATCACTCTCAGGAGTGACTGGAGAAAGAAACGCTGGGCTATCAGTTTCTGACTGAACATGGGGCAAGTTTGAACCCTGAGCTGTAAAAGATGTCTTCAAACCACATTCATGGCCAAAAGTAAGGGGTGAAACCAATCTAATTGAGGGCGCTTAAGCACAACTTTTCACCAATAGGTGGTTTATGCAGACCCAGGTACAACCTCTAGGAAACCAGGATAAGAGAGAAAAAAAAAAAAAAACACAAGAGGAAAAAATATGAGCAAGGGCATCATAAGCTACACATTGTAGGGGAAACGGCCCTCACAAAATTAGTTCAGTGAAGTCACTAAACAAGTAAACAGATAACAAACCAAATAACAAAAACATTAAGCCCTAGAGGGAATAGGAGAGCAGCATCTAGAGTTGCTTCAAAATATAATCTAAAATGTTCAGTTCCTGATATGGTTTGGATCTGTGTCCCTGCCCAAATCTAATGTCTAATTATAATCCCCAGGTTGAAAGTGGACCCTGATGGTAGGTGATTGGATCATGGGGGTGGATTCTCATAAATAGTTTAGCGCCATTCCCTCCATGCTGTTCTTGCAATAGTGAGTGAGATCTGGCCATTTAAAAGTATGTGGCACCTCCTCTTTCTCTCTCTCTTCCCCTGCTCTTGCCGTTTAAAACTTGCCTGCTTCCCCTTCATCTTCCACCATTATTGTAAGGTTTCCTGAGGCCTCCTCAGAAGCAGAAGCCACTAGGCTTCCTGTATAGCCTGTAGAACCAAGAGCTAACTAAACCTCTTTTCCTTATAAATTACGCAGTCTCAGGTTTTTTTTTTTTTTTTTTTTTTTTGAGACTGAGTCTTGCTCTTGTTGTCCAGGCTGGAGTGCAGTGGCGTGGTCTTGGCTCACTGCAACCTCTGCCTCCCGGGTTCAAGTGATTCCCCTGCCTCAGCCTCCTGCGTAGCTGGGATTACAGGCACCCCCAACCTTGCCCAACCTTGCCCAGCTAATTTTTGTACTTTTAGTAGAGATGGGGTTTTGCCATGCTGGCCAGGCTAGTCTCGAACTCCTGACCTCAGGCGATCCACCTGCCTCGGCTTCCCAAAGTGCTGAGATTACAGCCATGAACCATTGCACCCAGCTGGTATTTCTTTATAGTAGTGCAAGAACAGGCAAATATAGTTCCCAACAAAAAATTATAAGAATTGCAAAGACACAGCAAAGTGTAATCCATACAAAGGAGGCAAATAAAAGCAGGCAAAGGAAACTAAAGAAATTGCCTTTGAGGGAAGGATTCAGATGCTGGACTTAGCAAACAATGACTTTATATTAGGAATATGTTTAAAGAACTAAAGGAAACCATGTTTAAAGAATTAAAAGAAAGTATTGTAACAATGACTCTTCAAATAGAGAATATCAATACAAAGACATAAACGATTTTTAAAAAGAGAACCAAATTGAAATTCTAGAGTTGAAAAGAGCAATAACTGAAATGAAAAGTCCACTAGAAAGGCTCAGCAGTAGATTTGAGTTGGCAAAAGAATGTTAGCAGAGAAAGTATAAGCAAACCAAGAGCTAGATCAATAGAGATGATGCAATCTTAAGAAAGAAATAAAGAAAAAGGAGTGAAGAAAAATGAGCAGAGCATCAGAGAAATGTGGGAACCATGAAGTGTACCAACATATGCATAATGAGATTACCAGAAAGAGAAGAGAGAAGGAGACAGAAAAAGGATGAAAAGAAATAATGATTGGAAACTTTCCAATTGTTATTCTTTAAAAAACCACCAATCTACATATCCAAAAAGCTCAACAAACTCCAAGTAGTAAAATACAAAGAAAGCCACACTTAAACACATCATAGTCAAAATGTTGAAAGCCAAACATAAAGAGAAAATCTTGAAAGCAGAAAGAGAAAAATGACTCACCGCATAAAAGGGAACTACATTAAGACTAACAGCTGATTTCCTGTCAACCAAGAATCTTACATAAAACAAATCTATCACTCAAAAATGAAGGTGAAATTAAAACATTCCAAAATAAGCAAAAACTGAGAATATTCATTGTTAAGCGGACTTGCCATTACAAAAAAATATTAAAGGAAGTTCACTCTAATGGCTTCATTTTAACTTGATTAGCTCTGTAAAGACTCTACTTTTTTTTTTTTTTTTTTTTTTGAGATGGAGTTTCACTCTTGTTACCCAGACTGGAGCGCAATGGTGTGATCTCAGCTCACTGCAACCTCTGCCTTCTGGGTTCCAGCAATTCCCCTGCCTCAGCCTCCTGAGTAGCTGGGATTATAGGCATGCACCACCACGCCTGGTTAATTTTGTATTTTTAGTAGAGATGGGGTTTCTCCATGTTGGTCAGGCTGGTCTTCAACTCCTGACCTCAGGTGATCCGCATGTCCCAGCCTCCCAAAGTGCTGGGATTATAGGTGTGAGCCACTGCACCCAGCTAAGACTCTATCTCATGTAAGATCACTGCATTCTGAGATACTGGGGTTAGAAATTCAACATATCTCTTGGGGGAGAATACAATTTGAACCATAACAGTACACTAGAAAATATCCATTTAAGAAAAATTTTAAAAGATCTTGCAAGGTGTGATCTCCCAAACCCAGTTATTTGGCTTCTAGTTTGTCACCTGACCACATTCACCAAGAAAATTTTCTGCCGCAAAACAACCAGACCTCAGCTAGGACACAGGCTTTGAGGAATTATGAGCCTCACAAGAAGCAAAGGAGTTCTCCAATGACCCTTCCACTCCCCACCAAAAAAACTATGATAGGAGCTGAAACCAGAATACAGAGCAGTTGGGGTGTTGTTTTCTGGAGTGCAGAGGCAGTCCAGAAGGCAGAGCCATGGGGAGGCCATGAGGTAGGGAGGCTGAGCCAGGGGCTTCTGTGCCAGGCCAAGGCCCTAGATGTGAGAGCTGAGGTGATCCGGAGAGAGTGGCATTCCTGGCTTCAAGCAGAAGCGGAAGAGGGTCTCCTCTGGAGTAAAGTATTTCCAGTTTAGGCTGGCAGGAGTTACCCTGATTAATATCAAGCAAAAGGCTCATAGTCAAAGATCACCAAATCTCTGTGAGTGAGAATGAGCAGAGGCAATCAACAATAGCTTTAGAGCCCCAGGGACTACCGATTACTGAATTATGTGACTGAAATATTTAAAGAAATAAAGAATGTAACCATAAAGATAAACAAGCAAAAAAGAATGAGATGGCAAATTTTCAGATGTGTAAAAGAAAGAAGGTATGAATGCATCTATGTGTGTGTGTGTGTGTGTATACACACATATATATTATTCAATGGGTGAGGTGGTAAAAAGTCCAAATTTATCAATAATTCTGATACCATAAACATAGATGGATTCCATGCATGAGTTAAAAGACTGTCAGGGCCGGGCACAGTGGCTCATGCCTGTAACCCCAGCACTTTGGGAGGTGGAGGCTGGCAGATCACAAGGTCAGGAGTTTGAGACCAGCCTGGCCAATATGGTGAAACCCCGTCTCTACTAAAAACACAAAAAAATTAGCCGGGTGCGGTGGTGCATGCCTGTAATCCCAGGTACTCAGGAGGCTGAGGCAGGGGAATCGCTTGAACTCGGGAGGCGGAGGTTGCAGTGAGCCGAGATCGCATCACTGCACTCCAACCTAAGCGAGAGAGTGAGACTCCGTCAAAAAAAAAAAGACTGTCAGATTGAATTTTTAAAAATCTAAATCTATGTAAGTGTCATATGTACAAGAGACACACATAAGGTAAAACGTCATGGAAACATTGAAAGTAAAAAAAAAGTATGAAAAAAGATATTCCTGGAAACCACTAACCAGAAGACAGCTGGGACGTCTATACAGATTCACAGTCTACTTTTGTGTAAACTTGGTACTCAAACTCACTTGGTAGCACTCCTTGACCCTGAGCTGAATAGTTACGCTTACCAGCCATATGTGTCTCTGCTATTCCCTTATTTTTTGATGCTTTTGGGGGGATGAATTTTGATTTTATGTACAGCTGAAGTAAGAACCCGTCAAAATCAGAAGTGAAAAGCTTTTGCTGATAATGAAGCTGATGAAAATTGCATGGGTGGATTTGTTAAGTAATGGTATCTGATGAAAACCTCGGCTCTGATCAATTGGCAGTGGGCTTCTGTCTGCTCTGCAGAATGGCTGATGAGGACCCACCGATTGCTTACACCCTGTTGACTGTTCTTGGCGTACCATGTGCTACAGGAACACACCAGATACATTTGGCAGTAACTGGAAAAAGCCTACATCCACCATCTTTGTAGGATGTATCCAATTTACCGTCTGTCAGTACACATACTAGACACCATGAGTAACAAGAGAAATATTTTCTGACTGATTAATAACATTTTTATACCAGCGGTACAAACTCATTGCAGGGATTCTAGCTTGGAAAAAACAATTGTTAGATGTTATCATTCCTAGGAAACTGCTATGCATACTCCCTCCCTAAACATCTTGTGGAAAAGCAGTTTCAGCTTTTATTTCCCCTTGGGGGATATGTGCATTTTAGCCTAAGTGCAAAGAAGTTTAGAGGAAGGGTAAACACTTTTTTTCAGGCTGTGCTCTTGCTACAATCACAGAACCTAAGATTCCATGGCTCCCGAAAGAGTCCAGTGTTAAGAACGTCATGTACACAATTGACAGTGTTTGGAATGATGCTGATTATACATTAACACATTTGACACAGATTCTGACTATACTGATGCTTGCAAACAAGTCTGTACATAAAGGTTTTGGAGAATTTTTGTGACTTATGAGAAAATGATGACGTAAGACTTCATTCTTGCACAAAAAGTTTATCAGCTAAAAGTGGAAATAACTGAGAAAAACTGATACCAAAGAAATGTCAAACACCGTGATTCAGCTATTGTTCATTCTTTGCATAGTGGGGAAGTTGCTAACAAATACAGATAAGGGTAACTGTGATGATAATGACTACACAATTAACACAGAGTAAAACATTCCCATTAAAAATATGGTGAATATTTAATTAGTTAATTATGGGCCTTGAGCAATTCTCAATTAATGGTGAGCAGGAGATAATGGAAAATTACCCAATTAGAAACAGGCTTCTCAAGTAGGCATCTCATGGAATAGGATGCTGGAAGAAGTCATTAAAAAGGCAATTGATTGCAGTGTGCTTCTTGGTTTGAGGACCCTGTTCCTGGTACGTCATGAGATGTCCAGGAGGGAATATCTGGCATCCTCAAGTTAAGATAATTCAAGGTGTGTTTAATAAAGGGACTGTTTACAAAGACGTAGACAACACACAGGAAAACCTCAAGGAATAGTTCAATATCCCAGGGATAGGACCTCAGACCTGTTACATTCCTGAGCCCAAAGGAATAAAGGGAAGGAGTGTCCACAAAACCTGGAAGGAGGGGATTGTGTAGACATGGCCTCCTTAGAAGGACTGGTGATCTTTGACTGGTGGGCGAGATTGACCCAAAGTAACCCCGCTGGGAGGGGATCAGAGGAACAAATACCCCGCCCTCCTCTCCTTCCCCATTCTGATCTCAGGGGAGGGGTTCCCTACTGCCAAACAAAACTGGAAGCCCTAGGGCCAGGCTGTTGTAATCCACACAGGTTAGCTTCCCAAGGTAGACAGCAGGGCGGAAGAGAACACAGTGTAGATGTGAGTGGGGAAAAATGAAGATATCTGGCATCCTCCACCCGTTTTGCCCCTCATTATATACGCTTATCCTTCAGCCAAGTGAAAACTCCATGTTCCCAAGACGGGGAACACAGGAATTCCCATCAGCTATTTTGGCATTTTAGGATCATATCCATACAGACATACTCCCACCTGAAACCCAAAGTGTTAGCTGCTACGGGTATTCTTTATATAAAGCAGTGGAGGCATGATGAATGAAGTAATATACACATGGCTGTTAGAGTCCCTGCATCCCCAGCTGGTCACAGGTCCAAAGCTGATATTTTGAGCTACCTGTTCCCAGTGTTCATTTCATGTTCCTCTTTCCTCTGCCAGTACATGGGTCAAATAAGGGTCTTTATGTGGTGGAGCGACTCAAGACTTCATTCCTATGGGATCTGAGTTCTCGTTAGACTTGTCTTTATCAGATTGCCTCAGTATGCCATTGACCAGGACTATTGGGTAAGAAAATACTGAGAGGCACCTATGTGAATCACGGTGGGACCACACATAGTCCTCTCTACCTCCTTTCTTTTTTCTTTTCTTTTCTTTTTTCTTTTTTTTTTTTTTTTTTTTGAGATGGAGTTTTGCTCTTGTTGCCCAGGCTTGAGTGCAGTGGCACAATTTCAGCTCACTGCAATCTCTGCCTCCCGGGTTCAAGTGATTTTTCTGCCTCAGCCTCCCAAGTAGCTGGGATTACAGACACCCAGCACCAAGTCCAGCTAATTTTTTTTTTTTTTTTTTGTATTTTTAGTGGAAACGGGGTTTCACCATGTTGGCCAGGCTGGTCTTGAACTCCTGACCTCAGATGATCCACCTTTCTCCACCTATTGGCTCAGTGGCACAAGGAGGGTCAAATGGTTCAAATTTCTAAAAAATATCACTTTGTATATGCCACAAGTTTTCATATGCCCTATTGTCATTTGATTGTAACTATTCTTTAAATTCAATTAGGATTATATTATCTGAGCTATCAGTTACTTAGAAGTGTGTTTTAAAATTTTTAAACATGTGAGGATTTCATTTTTTGTTTGTTTGTTTTTGGGGGTTTTTTTGAGTTGGAGTCTTGCTCTGTCGCCTAGGCTGGAGTGCAGTGGCACAATCTCGGCTCACTACAACTTCTGCCTCCCGGGTTCAAGCGATTCTCCTGCCTCAGCCTCCCAAGTAGCTGGGATTATAGGGATGCACTACCACACCCAGCTAATTTTTGTATTTTCAGTGGAGATGGGGTTTCACCATGTTGGTCAAGCTGGTCTTGAACTCCTGACCCTCAAGTGATCCACCCACCTCGGCCTCCCAAAGTGCTGGGATTACAGTTGTGAACCACCATGCTTGGCCATGTGAGGACTTTAAAAAAACACTTTTTTTCTTTTTCTTTTTAAAGTATCCTTGCACGTTTCGTGCAGATTCATTTGTCTTTCATATCCTTCAGTTTTAGAGACCTAGACAAGCTAAGGGAATGAATCAAAATCAACAGATAACAAGGGTGAGGTTTCTCAAACTGAAGCATCCTGTTTATGTCTGGTAAAACCAGCTCCACAGAACATCATGCCTCGTCAGGTATAAGGCCTAACACCTGTGGTGTGTAGTGATACAGCATTTTATCTCTTCCTTGTAGCCTATGAAATAAAGAGAAAGTTTGTTCAAGAGATGATGGTAGTTTTCACTGCACTAGAGTGTTACAAGAAAGTAAATGAGAACAATAACCCCAGGACAGGGAGGCTGCTGCTCACTGCTCCAGCATCTGCAGCATTCTCCTGAGGAGACACATTAAGGCAGCAGAGAGACATTTCCCAAAATAAACAGCGAGGGAAATACAGGCGTAGGAGTCACAGTGAGGAGGCTAAAGTGACTCCATCTTGGAAGCTAATCCACCATGTTGACTTCTGATTAACCCCGGTTCTGTGAATGCCGCTAAGATTTCCATTTTATCTATTGTTCTTTGTATGAGAACATATGCCTACCATAAATCCTGCCTTTAGATCAAATTAAGCGTGCTACCCTTTCCTTATGGTGTATAATCCCTGGGTCTGGGGGATAATAGTGTAGAGATCTACCCATCTCACAGCTGCCCAAGACCATCCTTCAGTCCCTAAGTTCCCAAATAAAACCATCCTATAGCAAGCTGGATTCATCTGCTTCCTTCTTTGGTGTCCTGGCTCCTATGTTTGCAGCTCACTTTGCATATACAGGCTTAAAAAAACACTTTTAATGGTCAAATATAACAATACAGAAAGTACATAAAAGAAAAAAAGCTGAAAATTAACAAGCTAAACTTCCAAAATCAGAAGTAAAAAAACAAAAACAAACAAACAAACAATAGAATTAGCTCAAGGAGGGAAGTAAAGGCATAAAGATAAGGCCAGAGCTCAAGATCACCACAACCAACAACAAAAAATACAATAGAAAAGGTCAACAAAGCCAAAATTGGGTTCTTAGGAAAGACTATGGTAAAACTGATGAAGATAAAAAGAAAGAAGACAAAATAGTATTAGGAATGTAAATCAACCATAATTATAGATGAAACAGAGGCTTAAAATACACTGAGAATTTCGTCAAAAGCTTTATATTCTAAATTTTAAAATTTAGGTTAAACAAATACTCAGAATAGTATAATTTGGTTTAAAAAATCAAGAGAACAGAGAGACTGAATTTTCCTTTAACTATTAAATACATTGAAGTTGAAATGTTGCCTCCCCAGGCACATACAGTTTTATGGGCAAGTTCTACCAAACGTTAGAACAGCAGATTATGCTAATATTACAAAAAAATCTTCCAGAAAATAGAAGATAGAATATTTCCCAACTCATCTATGCAGCCAGAATAATCTTCTTGCCTGTCTTAGTCTGTTTTGTGCTTCTATAGCAGAATACCACCGATTGGATAATTTATAAAGAAAATAAATTTATTTTACACAGTTCTGGAGGCTGGGCAGTCCAAGGTCAAGGCACCGGTAGATCAGGGTCCAGTTTCTCTGTTTCCAACATGGCATCTTGAGCGCCGCATCCTCCAGAGGGGAGGAACACTATGTCTTCACATGGCAGAAGAGCAGAAAAGGAAAAGAGTAAATCCATTCCTGCAAAGCCTTTTTATAACAGTATTAATCCATTAAACACTTCCCAAAAACTTCCACATTCCAACACTGTGACATTGGAAATTAAGTTTCCAACACATTAATTTTAGGGGACACATTCAGACCACAGCAAGTCCCAAATAGGCAAAAGCAGTACAAGTAGTAAAAATTATAAATCAATCACATATATGAAGATAGAGACTTTAGCAAACTAAATTCAGCAGGAAACACACATACACACAAAGACAATATAAATGCCTACATTAGGTTTAACCCAGACATACAAGGAAAGATTTGCATCTAAACATGTATAAATACTATTCATGCCGGGCGCGGTGGCTCACGCCTGTAATCCCAGCACTTTGGGAGGCCGAGGCGGGTGAACCATGACGTCAGGAGATCGACCTGGCTAACACGGTGAAACCCTGTCTTTACTAAAAACACAGAAAATTAGCCGGGCGTGGCAGCAGTCGCCTGTAGTCCCAGCTACTCGGGAGGCTGAGGCAGGAAAATGGCGTCAACCCGGGAGGCGGAGCTTGCAGTGAGCCGAGATCGCGCCACTGCACTCCAGCCTGAGCGACGGAGCGAGACTCCGCCTCAAAAAAAAAAAAAAATTATTCACCACCACATAAAAGAATAAAGGAGAAAAACTATATGATCAACTCAACAGATGCGGGGAAAATAATTTGATACAATTCAAGACCTATTCATGAATTTAAATTAAACACACGTGCACATACCACACACCTCTTAGTATACTGGGAATAAAAGCGATGCCTTTCATTTAATAAAGGCTGTCTTCAAGAAAATCTGCAGCAAACATCATTCTAACATTTAGTAGGAGCACATTTGAATATAGCAGCAGTTCTTTTACATGGTAGAAAGGCAAGAATGTCCACTATCACTCATCTACCAACACTGGAGGCCCCAGCCACACAGCAAGGCATTAAAAAGAAATAAAAGCCTAAGAATTGGAAGGCAAAAGCATATCTGTCATTATTCACATTTGCTATAATCGTCTACACTGAAAACCCAATAGAATGTATAGGCAAATCATTCACTGTGATAATAGTGCGTCACTGTGTGGCTGATTATGCTAACATTAAAAGTTGATTGCCTTTCTAGACGACAGCAATAAATAATTTGTAAAGAATTCTTAAAAGAGATGCCATTTACAACATCAATAAAACCTTAACGTACTTGGAAATAAATCTAACCAAAGGTAGGCAACACCTGTATGTAGAAAATGGTAAAACTTAACTGAAAGATTAAAGAAAACTGAAATAAATGGAGAGACAACCCATGTTCATGAATAGGAGGCTAATATTGCACAGCTGCCAGTTCTCCCAACTGATCTATAGTTATCCATAGGTTTGATGCAAATAGAAAAAATCCCAATAATTTATTTCTTCTTTTTGTTTTATTTTGTTTTTGTATATATTTTCATAAACTTTTTCTAACATTTATATAGAAGAGCAAAGGACTTGAAATAGCCAAGTTACTCCTGAAGATGTATAAAGTGATGGGAGATGACCTCTAGAATAGCAAGAATTATTATAAAGCAATGGAAATGAAAACAATGTAATATTGTCCTAGGGACTGATCATTTATCTATGGAACAGAATAGAGAGCCCAGAAATACTTGATATGTGATAGAAGTAGATTTGGCCGGGCACAGTGGCGCACGCCTGTAAACCCAGCAATTTGGGAGGCTAAGGCGGGCAGATCATAAGGTCAAGAGTTTGAGACCAGCCTGACCAACATGGTGAAACCCCTTCTCTACTAAAAATACAAAAATTAGTCAGGTGTGGTGGCATGCACCTGTAATCCCTGCTACTCAAGAGGCTGAGGCAGGAGAATCGCTTGAATCCGGGAGGTGGAGGTTGCAGTGAGCCAAAATCACACCACTGCACTCCAGCCTGGGTGACAGAGTGAGACTCTGTCTCAAAAAAAAAAAAAAAAAAAAGGTAGATTTGCAGATTAGTGGGGAGAAGAGAAATCAAATCAAATAATGGTGCTTGGGCAATTGCTAGGCCATATGGAACACAAAACAAATGAGATTGGATCCCTAACTTAAACCATTCCAAAAGGCAACTTATGCATTAAACTGTAAGACGGAAAAGTAATACTTTGAGAAGATATATAGGATGCTATCTACCAAATCTTGGGATAGAGAACAATTTTGTAAAGAAAACAAAAATAAATAAATATTAATAAATTTGATTACATTAAGCTCAAGATGTTCTCATCATCAAAAGTCACAAGAGAAGAGGCACAGTGGCTCAGCCTGTAATCCCAGCACTTGAGAAGGCCCAGGTAGGAGGATTGCTTGAAGCCAGAAGTTTGCAACTAACCTGGGGAACAAAGCTAGACCTTGTCTCTATAAAAGAAATGTTAAAATTAGCTGATGTGCCTGTAGTCCCAGCTACTCAGGAAGCTGAGGCAAGGAATCACTTGAGCCCAGGAGTTCGAGGTGGCAGTGAGCTACAACTGCACCACTGCTTTCTAGCCTGGGCGACAGAGGCCCTGTTAAAAACAGAACAGAACAAAACAAAACAAAAAACAAAAAGAAGACACAAGGAAGAGAAAAGATAAGCCAAAGACTAGAAGATATTTGCAAGATGTGTAACTGACAAAAGGTT
Organism: Pan troglodytes; assembly: GCF_028858775.2. Classification (NCBI taxonomy): domain Eukaryota; kingdom Metazoa; phylum Chordata; class Mammalia; order Primates; family Hominidae; genus Pan; species Pan troglodytes. The sequence goes on from NC_086016.1 coordinate 38,904,743, forward strand.
AGTATCTAGAATACATAAAGAATTCCCACATATTAATAAGAAAAATAAGGACAACTATATAAAAAACGGGCAAAGCCATGATTAGATATTCCAGTAAAGAGGAAAAAAAATGGTCAATAACTATATAAAAAGATACTCAGTAGTAATAAGAGGAGTGCAAACTGGTTCAATCTCTGGAAGACAGTTTGCAATTTTTTTGTAGAGTTGAACATTCCCATATCTTATGACTCAGCAATGAAACTTGCACGTGACCCTGGGACATAAGCAAGAACATTCATGACAGCTCTCTTCCTAATAGCCCCCAACAAATGTAAGCAACCCAAACATCTGTCCAGAGAAGAGTAGGTTCATACAGTGATTATAGCACAATGACAACATGAATGATTCTTAGAAATGTAATTGAATGATAAATCAACTATCAGAAGATAAGATTCTATTTTTTTAAAGCTCAAGTACTATAAACAGAAATAGCAGATACAAAATTCAAGATAGTGGTTATTTTTGGGAGGGAGGTAGCAAAGGCATAGGAGAGGAAGACATAGGTAAGTATCAGTAACAGGTACTGAAATTTGTTGGAATACTTGGGGTTGAGTGGGTGGGGGAGTGGGTTCACAGCTGTTTATTATACTTTATGGCTTACATATAGGTTACACATAATCTTTTGCATGTATCAAATATGACATTAAAGGTAACATATAGTTTACAAGCTTAAAAATTGGTTTCCATAAAAGATTCTTATTCTCCAGTTTTCAGAGCTTTGACTTCATTTGGCATAAATTAATTACTTTGATCTGTTATGCCAGGAGAGCATTGCAGGCCACGTGGTAGGAGTGGGGTTTTCCTGAAAGACAGGGTGGGATGAGGCTGTGGTGAGCCTCCCCTTGGAGAGGAAATGGTGAGGCAGGAGTCCAAGCCTAGCATTGCTGGCTGGAGGGACCTGGAGCTCTCTTCCCAGGCTGAAAACTTTGGGACTTTCCACCTTTGAAGTTCTGGTTAATATTCTGTTTCCCTGCAAACAAGTGCAGGGAATAACCTTACAATAACCATGGGCTGGAGGTTTGTCCTTAGGGGGAAAGAGGAATGGGACAAAGGACAGGGAGGACAGGTTCAGCTGAGCATGGGAGTGGGGGTGGAGAGCGGGGAGTTCATGCTGAAAAAGAAAGGCAGACAACCACTCACTTAGAGGCTGTTAGGAAGATGCTGAAAGAAAGCAGGGGAGGCCATGAGGCCCTGGAGGTAAAAACATGGGTTCTGGCTCTGCTACCTCCTTGCTGGATAACTTGGGTAAGAGACTGTCTTCCCATCTGTAAAATGGTCTAATAATAATGGCAGCACTCCTCGTAATAGCTCTCAACAAATGTAAACAACCCAAACACCTGTCCAGAGAACAGTAGGTTTATACAGTGATTATAGCACAATGATGACACAGATGATTCTTAGAAACATGATTGAATGAAAAAGTCAAGTATCAGGAGATAAGATTCCTTATCTTCATACCTCCCTTTGTTGCATGGTTTTTGCGACAATAGGAAATATATTTTGTACATTGCCTGCCACACAGCACCCATCAATAACACAGACTTAAAAAAATAAGACCACCTAAAAAGAAGCTTTAACAAGAAACTAAGCAATTTGAAATGGCGACTATGGCATAGTAAAGGCCAGCTGGAATCTGGAGGAAACATGGAGACCTCCAGCATACTCTCCTGTTCCCGCCATGCCACTATAACAATTTCTTCAAGGAATAAAACTGCCCCTAGAAACAGTAAACCATCCAGCAACTGTGTATGAGACATGCTTATGGCTGTTAAGTAGACTTCCACAAGCTGCATTCTCTTTCTGCAGTGCTATGAGAAGTCATCATCAAGTTTCCTGCAGAGCAGGATGGACTTGTTCACACATTTGACATTTCAATAATGTACACTTCGGCCCAAATAACTCAAGTTGGGATGGTTGGTGATTTGGGCCTAGGGATTGTGCCCCTCCTGCTTGAAAAGCGGAACCCTTGAGCAGCAACATTAACTCTTGCTGATTCTAACATTTTACAACTTTCAAAACTGGGTAATTAGAATCTTAGAGTGCCCATGACTGAATCATAGAACCTCTAAAGATCAGTGTGTGTGTGTGTGTGTGTGTGTGTGTGTGTATGTGTGCGTGTGTGTGTGTGTCTGTGTGTTGGAAGAAGGGGTTGGGTCAAAGAATACCAAAGCAACAAAAGTAATACAGGATGAATGAGTTCAAAGTCTTGCAAAAGGGACAAGATGTTTCTGAAGCCTGAAGTACAGAGACCCAGAGATGGCTCACCAGTGATGCTACATGCCTGTTTGATTAAACTTTTTTTTACACGTATTGGCCCTTTGCATTTCTTCCTTTATGAACTATTGTTAATTAGTATGTTCATATTTTTCTTACTTAGTTATAATATCTCTTGCTATTCAGGATACCAACTCTGTATTTTGCATACGTTTTTGCAAACTTTTGCCCTCAGATTGTCATTTTTTGTCTGTTTTATGAGGTGGTTGGCCTATCTTTGCATTGCATGACTATACAGTTTAGCTCTTGGAGTGAGGGCCTGTCTTCTAAATTCTGGGAGGATGTCACTCAATGGCTGTCAAAGTGCTCATAAACAGAGAAAACTAGGGAATTCCCTGATAAATGTGGCCACAAGAATTCATCTTTTTGTTAGATAACCCAGTCCCTTCCCAACTCACTCTCAGCCCATTTCCTTATTTTATGCCCATATAAAAAAACCTGCCTATGCCAGTTATTAAGCTATTATCTCTCAGCTCCAAACTCATCCCTCTGTACTTTGTTGTGATACTAGAATTGGGACTTCCCAACCACAGTGATGTCAGCTGGTTCCTGGTACCCTCTGCCAAATTGGGTGCTAGAGGGAAGCTGTGAGCTGTGAGGTTGGAGGAAGAGAGGACTTGCACCTTCCTGCCTACTTGCTGCTCCAGTGAGCCTCACTGTAGGAATACTTCTTCACCCTTCACCCTAGCAGCAGCAATTATTTCCTGTGGCAGCATTTAAATCCATTTTGCAGCTTCTCCAGCCCTGGCAGAACCAGTTTTGATGAGAAACTCCCCTTTTCCCCTGGCCCCCACACAAGACACCAGCACCAGCTGATACTGTGTGGGTGTTTGTCCCCTCCAAATCTCATGTGGAAATGTGATTCCCAGTGTTGGAGGTGGGGCCTGGTGGGAAGTGAGTGGATCGTGGGGCCAGATCCCTCATGAGTGGCCTAGCACCAACTCCTTGGTGATAAGTGAGTTCTTATTCAGTTCACACGAGAGCAGGTTGTTTAAAAGAGTCTGGGACCTCCCCCTTCTCTCTCTTTCTCTCACTCCTTCTCTCCCCATGTAATGGGTCTGCTTCTACTTTGCCTTCTGCCATGAGCAAAAGCTCCCTGAGGCCTTCCCAGAAGCTGAGCAGATTCTGGCACTACATTTCCTGTGCAGCCTGCAGAACCATGAGCCAATTAAACTTCTTTTCTTCATAAATTACCCAGTTTAAGGTATTTCTTTATAGAAACACAAGAATGGACTAACACAAAAAATTGGTACCAAAGAGTAGGGCATTGCTATAAAGATATCTGAAGATGTAGAAGTGGTTTTAGAAATGGGTAACAGGGAGAGGGTGAAAGAATCTGGAGGGCTCAGAGGAAGACAGGAATATGAGGAAAAGTTTGGAATTTCTTAGAGACTGGTTAAATGTTTGTGACCAAAATGCTGATAGAGATATGAATAGTGAAGTCCATGCTGACAGAATTTTCAGACGAAAATGAGGATGTTATTGAGAACTGGAGTAAAGATCACCCCTGTTTATCCCTAGCACAAAACTGAACTGCATTGATGCATGACCTAGGGATCTGCGGAAGTTTGAATTTAAGAGTGATGACCCAGGGTATCTAGCAGAAGAAATTTCTAAGTGGCAAAGCATTCAAGACAGGACCTGGCTGCTTCTAATAGTCTATGCTCAGATACAGGAGCAAAGAAATGACCTAAAGTTGGAATTATATTTAAAAGGGAAGCAGAGTGTAAAAGTTTGAAAAGTTTGTAACCTGGCTATGTGACAGAGAAAGAAATAGCATTTTCAGGAGAGTAGTATGTTTAAAAGAGTCTTGTGGAGTAGCCACTTGCTAAAGAGATTAGCATGACTAAAAGGGAATCAGTGCTACTATCCAAGACAATGAGGAAAAGGTCTTGAAGGCACTGAAGGCCTTGAAGTCTTTTTCAAGATTTTCTTTGAAGGCAAATCTTCACAGCTGCTCCCATCAGAGGCCCAAAGGCCTAGGAAGAACCAATGCTTTCAGGGGCCAGGCTGGGGTACCACTGCCTTGTGTAGTCTCAGGATGCTGTTCCCTGCATCCCTGCTGCTCTGGTTCCAGTCTCAGGTTAAAGAGCTCCAGATACAGTCAGGCTGCCACTCCAGTGGGTGTAAGCAGTGAGCCTCGGCAGCTTTCATGTGGTATTAAGCCTGCAGGTGCACAGAATGCAAGAATGAAGGAGGCTTGGCATCTCCCACCTAGATTCCAGAGGATATATGGGAAAGCCTAGGTGTTCAGGCAGAAGCGTGCTGCAGGAGGGGAGCCCTCACAGGGAAACTCTACTAGGACAGTGCCAAGGGGAAATGTGGGTTTGGAACCCCCACACAGAGTCCCCACCAGGGCACTGCCTAGTGGAGCTGTGGAAAGGGAGCCACTGCCCTCTAGAATCAAGAATGGTAGAGTCAGCCAGGCGCGGTGGCTCACACCTGTAATCCCAGCACTTTGGGAGGCTGAGGCGGGCCAATCATGAGGTCAGGAGATGGAGACCATCCTAGCCAACATGGTGAAACCACATCTCTACTAAAAATACAAAAATTGGCTAGGTGTGGTGGCACGTGCCTGTAATCCCAGCCACTTGGGAGGCTGAGGAATGAGAATTGCTTGAACCCAGGAGGTGGAGGTTGCAGTGAGCCGAGATTGCACCACTGCACTCCAGCCTGGCAACAGAGTGAGACTCCATCTCAAAAAGAAAGAAAGAAGGAAAGAAATAAAGAAGAAAGAAAGAAAGAGAGAGAGAGGAAGGAAGGAAAGAAGGAAGGAAGGAAGGAAGGAAGGAAGGAAGGAAGGAAGAAAGAAAGAAAAAAGAAAGAAAGAGAGAGAGAAAGAAAGAAAGAGAAAGAAAGAAGGAAAGAAAGAAAGAAAGAATGAAAGAAAGAAGGAAAGAGAAAGAAAGAAAGAAAAAGAAAGAAAGGAAGGAAGGGAAAGAATGGTAGAATCACTGGCAGCTTGCAACCTCAATGTAGAATAGCTGCAGGAACTCAACTCCAACCCATGAGAGCAGTCACAAGGCTGTACCCTTCAAAGCCACAGGAGTGGAGCTGCCCAAGGCCTTGGGATGCAGGATATGCATCCCCTCACACCAGGATGCAGGGCATGGAGTCAAAGAGATTGTTTTGGACCTTTAAGATTTAGTGACTGCCCTGCCGGATTTCAAACTTGTTTGGGGCTGATTGCTCCTTTCTTTTGGCTGATTTCTCTTTTTTGGAATGGGAATATTTACCCAATGGCTGTACCACCATTGTCTTAGGAGTAAATAACTTGTTTTTGATCTCACAGGCTTATAGGCAGAAGGACCTCATCTCCAGATGAGACTTTGGACTTGGTATTTGGAGCTTGGGACTTTTGAGTTAAGGATGGAATGAGTTAAGACTTTGGGGGACTATTGCAAAAGTATGATTGTATTTTAAAATGCAAGACGGACACGAGATTTGGGGTGCCAGGAGAGGAATGATAGAGCTTGAATGTTTATCTCCTTCAACTCTCATGTTGAAATGTGATTCCCAGTGTTGAAGGTGGGGCCTAATGGAAAGCATTTGATCATGGGGGGGTGGGGGAACCCTCATGGTTTAGCACCATCCCCATGGTGATGAGTGAGTTCTCACTCAGTTAGTTCAACAACCACATGAGATCTGGTTGTTTAAAAGAGTCTAGGACCTCGTGTAGAAAAGCTGCAGGAACTCAACTCCAACCCAAGAGAGCAGCCACAGGGCTGCACCCTTCAAACCTACAAGAGTGGAGCTGCCCAAGGCCTTGGGATGCAGGGCATGCATCCCCTAACACCAGGATGCAGGGCAAGGAGTCAAAGAGATTGTTTTGGATCTTTAAGATTTAGTTACTGCCCTATCGGGTTTCAAACTTGTTTGGGGCTGATTGCTCCCTCTCTTGCCATGTGACACGCCTGCTCCCGCTTTGCCTTCCTCCATGAGTAAAAGCTCCCTGAGGCTCCTCAGAAGCTAAGTGGACGTGGCACCATGCCTCCTATGCAGCCTGCAGAACCATGAGCAAATTAAACCTCTTTTCTTTATAAATTACCTAGTTTCAGGTATTTCTTTATAGCAGCACAAGAACAGACTGACACACCAGTAGAACAGTGACCCCTTCTCAGAAATCGCAGGTTCATCTTCCTCCTCTTGGTTTCTCAGTTTTTATAATTTTAACCTCTTCCCTTTTGCAAGGGGTGAAAGCTGCTTCCTGCAGTTGTTACCACCATGATACCTTACAGTTCTCTCTTTCTTTCTGGCTCACTCTCTTAATCTTTTAGTTACCTAGTTAACAACTCTATACTTAATTAACAAATCATGTTAAGTTCTCTCTGGTCAGATAATTGGTGTGATTTCTGTCTACGGACTGGACCCTGACTGATACAATAAATATAAATTGATCATATTTATTACAGTCATTTTCTGGGACTTAGAAGTTCTGTATTTCAGACCTCGTTTTACCACTATTATATAAAGTAATCAAGGAAACAGTCCCCTGGACTGCCCTCTCTCTAACTCTATTCCCATCCTCTTGGGTTACAAAGTTCTACCTGTTAGAATGCTCTTATTTCCAGGAAATAATAACAGCATTTTTTCATTTATATATGCTATTTATAATAGCATTTTCAGAGTTTATGTGCCACATAGATCCTTACTTGGATTTTCTTATTTAGTCCTCATAACAATACCATGAAGTAAATACTATTGTTAGTATTATCCCCATTTCATGGGCAAAGACATTAATACCCAAAGAGATGAAAAGACTTGCCCAGGAACACACAGCCATAGGTGGCAGGGCCAGAAATCAGCTCCAAGTAGGCTAACCCCAGGGCCGGTGTTCTTCACCTATTGGTTGCTGCTGGTGTGGAAAGAAACTAGCTCTGAATTCCAGCTCTGCCACTAATGAGGTGAATGACCAAGAGGTCGAGGTATTGGCTGGATGGCTCTTGGGAGATGGCAACCTGAGGAAGTGGAGGGAGGGAGACCAAGAACTGGGTGCTGACGTCATCAGGATAGGTGGGCGCTGACCAGATCATTGGTAGATGCCAGCAACACAGAATGAGCTGCAAATGAGCTGGGGTTTCTAGAAGTCAGGAATGAAGGAGAAAATCAGCCTCCAATGGAGAGAGCTGCAAGGAAGCAGTGTGCTCAGGGAGGACAGGTTTGAGTTGGCACAAGAGGGTGGCATGAGTGTCCTAGGGCTGCCAGAACAAAGTACCACATGGGTGGCTTCGTCCTGGAGGCTGGAAGTCTGAGACCAAGGTGGCTCCAGAATGGTTCCTTCCAAGGGCTGTGAGGGAAGGACCTGTTCCAGGTCCCTCTTCTTGCTTGCACAAGGCGTGTTCATGTTGACATGGTGCTCTCTCTGAATGTGCGTCTGTCTCAACATTTCTCCTTTCTACAAGGACACCAGCCATATTGGATTTGGGATCATTCTAATGACCCCATTTCAATTTGATTATCTCCATAAAGACCCTGTCTTCAAATCAGGTCATATTCTGAGGTATTGGGGTTAGGACTTCAACATATGGATTTTTAGGTAACACAATTCAACCCCTAACAGGAATGAAGAGAACAATCAGAGAAAAGGAGCAGGGGATTTTGCTAGACCATGAGTTCCCACAGGTACAGGGAAGAGCTTGGAAAGGCTGAGAGATCAGACAGTAGATGCTATTAAGAGGACTTACATATGGAGGACTTGGGGATGAAGTTGGGTCTTAAGGGATGTCCTGGGAGCCTGGGTTTCTGGCAGTGACTAGGGAGAGCTAGAAAGTTGATGTGCTGTGCCTGACCACGATGGTCACCTTGGGGAAGGTGGTGACCAGTTCCAGCTGGCCTGGGGCCACCAGACAGCTGGCCTTTCTTCCACTCTGGGTAATTTGGTGCCAAGTGGGCAGTAAAGGCCTCCTCAGGGCCCACTCTCTTAGGCAGCATTGAGAGTGGGGTTTCATCCTCATGGAAATAAAGGGACAGGAGCTCTCCTCCAGGGCCATGAAAGCACAGTTCTGTGCACAGTAAGGGCATGGGACACAGTTCTGGAACCTTTCTGACTCCCCTCAATCAATCAGATTTTCTACCTCTGTCAAGTTTCCTCTTGTAGTTAGCAAGAAAACAAAGATCCTAAGAACATGGAAGGCCCTCCTGGCTGGTGTGAGGCGCCCTGATGCAGGGGAGCAGGAATCCTTGAGGCTGCAGGGGCAGGGCCCTTGAGAAGAGGCAGGCAATGTGGGGAATTTTTGGCACCCGTAGGAGGGCCAGCTGCACTGTAGGCTGCCCAATGGGCTGGGCTGGATGGAAGGAGCGGTTGAGGGTCAAGTCCCTGGGGCAGCTCCCAGATGAGAGGGACCTTGATGGCCCTGGATCCAGGGTTGACAATCCCACACCGTCTGAATCCAGTCAGCTCTCCTCATCTGCCTCCCCACCAAACCTCAACTCCTTCCTGCCCTGCCAAATAAGTCTATCTGGTGTGTGTGGCCCTATGTGTCCAGTTAGCTCCCCACCCCCATGCCAGTCACCCCGGGACACATACTTACCACTTCCTCTGTCATACTATCACACTATCACTAAGGAAACTATCAACTTGAAGGAATCAAGTGATGCAACAAACAGTCTGGATAAAACCATAGTCTAGAGAGAAGCAGGGTCTCAGGGTGACCACAGGGGACATGTGTTTGAAAGTAGGGACAGAGTCTGAACAATCCATGTATCCTGGACAGGTCCCTGCCAGTGGCAGTGAGGTGGGGATCCCCAGGACAGGAACAGGCGTCATGTGCGTCCCTCCCACTTCTCTGCCAGCTCCCAGGGCCGTACAGGGCCCCAGCACAGCCTGCCCTCTCTGAGCCCAGTACACTACACTCACGTCTCCTGGCTCTTCCACTGGCACCACTGCCCTTAGAGTGTCCTCGTTCAGATGCAACTTCGTGCCCAAGCCACACTCACAGGGTCTGTCTGTCCAGGTCCCTCCCGGGATGCCTCCCACAGAGCCCTGCATTCTCACCTAGAGCAGAGCCTCCAACCCCACAGAAAGAACAGCGTTCTCAGGGACAACCTGCCTGGTTCCTGCCCCCTGGTGCCCCTGACCCCCAGACTGGCAGCTCAGATCTATCCCCTGGGACCTGCCCTGACCTGAGTCAGGAGGGACTTGCAGGAGGAAACTTGCTGTTTCCCAGTGCTCCGTAATTCTCGTAATTCTCGGTTCTCATTCTGGTGCCAGCTTTGTTTCCGACAGCAGGGGCCCACTTAACATCTGACAGCTGAATTCCTACGTTCCTTCCCATGGCCTAGAAAACTCAAGATGGAGACTGCCTTGCCCTTCCCCATCCCTGTTCCCCTCCTACCTTTGCACCTGGGGCCCAGCTCCCTGTTGACAGCCAGCCCCTCAGAACAACCCTGCTTTTCCCATCACTGTAATCAGCCTAGGGTGCGGACACCCCTCTATTTGGGCAGCTTCTACCTGCCAACAGTAATGGCCTGAAGTCCCTCAGCCCTGAAGCCTCCCACCTGGAGATCTTGAGAAAGAGCCCCATCTCTAAGAAGGGAGCATTGTTTCTTATGAAGGGGTTTTCCTGCAACTTCTCACTCGAGAGCAGTTGCTGTATCTGCCTCTGCGGTAGATCAGATGCTGATGGCTCTTATCTTCCTCATGACTCCAAACCACACAGTTCGGTTCCTGGTATCTGCTTTACCACCTTGGCCTGCCCCTGAAAACCAGAACATGGTGTCGGGAAGCGGAGGTTTGGGCTCCCTGCTTTCGGCTCAGGTTGCTCCTGCTGGTGAGATGTGTGTTGGGCACTTTTCTGGCTTTGGAAGAGCTAAAGGTTCAGGACAAAGTCACTGAGATGGTGCAGGGATGACAGAGAGGTGAAGCAGACAAAGAAGGCCTTCACGAAGGGGAACAGAATACACAGCATATTAGCGAGTACAGCAGAGTGCTGTCAGCTGCAAGCAACTGAAAAACCACTGAAAGTAGCCAAGGAACAGGGGGTTTGTCATTGCTCAGACACAGAGTCTGGAGATACAATAGTACCATGCAGGGACGTGTAGGGTCTCAACCTCATCAAGAACCCAGGTGCTTCCCCTCTTTGCGCTCTGACAGTTCAGAATTGGAGTGATGATGGCCGAGGGGACTCCAGGTATCACATGCAAAGGGCGATGCCCAGAGGTAGAAACAACATCTCCCCTTGTCTCATTGGCCAGGTTGAGATCACATGATCCTTCATAAGCCAATCACAGGAAAGAAGAAAATTACTGTGAGTAGCTTCAACTAATCAAGTTCCACCTTCTTGGGACAGGGGACAGGAAGGTATTTTATATCCAAGATCTGATTTTTCCAAGTTCTTTGGTTCTTGAAGGTTTATATCCTTGTATTTTATATCCAAGATTTGATTTTTTCCAAGATCTTTGTTCCTTGGAGGTCTATATCTATTGTTGGTTGTTTCTGCTGACTCTCGCCCATGGTGGCTTGTTTCCTTGGGAGTCTGGTGATTGTTAATATGGGTTCCTACATGGAAACATGTGGCTATGTGGAAAGTCAGTGTGGTTCAATGAAAAGAAATGGCGTTTTCTACAATCAACCAGAACCTTGTGCCTGAGTGACATCTGGGATCCAGCTGCTTCATTGCTCCTCCATTGACTGGCCAAATTGGTATTTGTACTAAGTCACGTGGTTGCACGTCCATATTGTCATGTCTGTTCCCCGTTAGCTCGGCCACCTGGAGGGGAATATGGGAAGCAGGAGCCAGGAGCAGGCAGACGAGCTTGTTCTCTCTCCTACGCCCTGCCTTCTACCCTCCACTGCCTTCTACCAGCTCTGCCAGGAACCCCACCCCTTCCCAGTTCCTGAGATTTCATTATATAGAGGAAGTCAGTGGCAGGAGGGCAAGATCTTTGCCTTTCATAAACAGAAAGGAGACTGTTGATGTATCCAGGGGCTACAGTGAGAAACAGAGATGTGAGTTTCAGAGTGAGTGTGTGGATGAAATTCTCTATGGGAGACACAGCTTGAGATGAGCCGAGAGCACGTATGGGGTCTTGGAAACACCACCACTTGAGGGATGGGCAAAGAAAGGAAATGACAACAGAGAGTGCCAAAGATCCAACAGAATGAGTTTGTCCAACCCTTGGCCTGCCACCTGCAGCACAGGATGACTTTAAATGCAGCCCAACACAAATTCATAAAAACATTATGAGTTTTTTTTGCGATTTTTTTTTTGTTCATTGGCTATCGTTAGTGTTAGTGTCTTTTATGTGTGGCCCAAGACAATTCTTCTTTTTCCAATGTGGCCCAGGGAAGCCAAAAGATTGGACACCCCTGCACTAGAGAAAGGGAAGAAAACAGGCAAGTGTTGTGTCCTGGAGGCCAAGGCACAAACAGGTGTCCAGAAGTGAAGGCTCCACAATGCCAAATTCTGCTGCAACAGAATAGGAGGTAGCTCTAGAACTGGGCAAAAGGAAGGTCCCTGTGGACAAAGCAGCGTTTGCAGAGCAGGTTTCACTGGGTTGGGGAATAAGTGAGAGGAAAGAAATGCTGACAGTGAGTGCAGGTGGGCCCTTTAGGAACGCTGAGTACATCCTCTGCCTGAGCAGGTGTACCCTGACCATCCCAGTTAATGCTGGAATCTGCCCTCCCATCACCCATCTAGTCCCCTTATGGCTCCACTTCATTGTTCCATTGCACTGATACTCACCTTCCAAAGTGTCATTTGCCTTGTATTCTTTACTAATGCAGTATGTTCATTGTGGATTGTGTATCTCCCCTGCAAGACTATAACAGTCTCAAAGCCCTCATTTTTTCTGGTCACCAATATGTCCTAAGTGCCCAGAGCAAGGGCTTGGCTCCCAGTAGGTGTTTAGAAGGGTTGGTAGAATGAAGTGAATGACAGAATGGGGAGAAGGACGGGGTTTGGGAAGGAGCCTGGGGCAAAAAAAAAAAAAAAGGTTTCTGCTTTTAGAGCTGGGTGCAGCCTGATTATTTATGGCTGAGAGAAAAACAACTTGGTTTGAAAACATAGAAGAGAGAAATGGGAATTCGTGACGCAAGGTCTTAGGAGAGATGAGTTTCAGAGCAGGCTTGGGGAAAACGACCTGGTTCAAGGAAGCTGGGAAGGGTGAAGCTACGTACGGCTGGAAGGTAGGTTTCTGGAGTGTCTTAAATAACTCTAAGGGCTTAGAGTCAAGGCCCTGGGTATTGGGAATTCCCTGGGTGATGGGTTTGTTTGTTTGTTTGTTTGTTTGTTTGTTTGTTTTTTGAGACAGAGTCTCACTCTGTTGCCCACGTTGGAGTGCAGTGGTGCGATCTCGGTTCACTGCCACCTCCACCTCCCGGGTTCAAACGATTCTCCTGCCTCAGCCTCCGGAATAGCTGGGATTACAGGTGTGCACCACCAAGCCCAGCTAATTTTGTATTTTTAGTAAAGAGGGGGTTTCACCATGATGGCCAGGTTGGTCTCGACCTCCTGACCTCAAGTGGGGTTTTTTGAGCAAGGGAGCAACACATCACTCTGGTGACCACTCAGGGTCATTGTGCTGTACAACTCAGGAGAAACCATTTACAATCCCATAGAACACAATGGGAATGGTGCCCCCTGGAGTTGTGCAACATGGCAGCCCTGTGAGGAAGGGCAGGAGCTAAGAGGGGTTTGAGGCAGGACCTTCTGGTGGGAAGCTCTTGGAGATTTAATTAAGGTCTGACTAGGGGGTTGCAGGAGGGACAGCAAAATGATCACAAATGCAGTCTGACAGCAGGTGGGATGGTAAGAGGGCATGAGGGCCTGAGTGTAACTTGTTTATGGAAGGACCTTCAGGACCAGGGCTGGCTGCACTAGGGAGATAATAAATTGAGGTTTTGGTAGTTGCCGTTGCTCAAGAACAAAGAAGGAACTCCACTTAGATATGGTAACATTGAAAAAAATATATATGATGGTAGATAAATTCCCAGGTAAGACCCATAGAGGGAATTTAGAACTTACCCCAAAAAGCACTGGAAAAATCTGGAACTTTTGAGATTGATGTAGGGAGGCCACACATGTCCTACTGAAATCACCTTTTAGTGTCTTTCCTACTTGATCTAATCGCCTCCTGTCTGCTCCATTCAATTCAACTATATCCTAGTCCATTCAGTAAACATTAATTGAGCATCTACAATTCCTCAACATTAGAGATCAAAAATAAACGATATAATCCCTGCTCCTGATTGGCTGTCAGGCTAGTGAGAGAGACAGAAGCATAAGCAGCTACAACAGAACATGGAAGATGCTCAACTAGGGTTTCTGCAGAGGAACAGGGGAGGGCAGAGGCAGGATCTCACCAAGTTTCCTGTGCATGTGGGGCAATGTTGAGCCTCCCTTGGTCATCTTTCTTCTCAAAGTCCCAGGAGCTGGAGCATATGGGCGAAGAAAGAGTAGAAAGCTTGGACCCCACATTTGCTCCTGGATTCCTCACTGAGGCCATAAGAGGTAGCGCTGGCCTCAACTCAGCCCCTGAGTGGCTGTGACCTTGGGATGCCACTTGCTACCTGTGAGCCTGGAAGTGGGTCTTGGGCCAGTCCTACTGGAGGTTCCCTTGACTGCATGGTGTTCTCACAGTTACACAGTTAGCCAGGTCAGACAGTAGATCCCAGGGAGGGCAAAAGCCGCCACCTCCAAGAAGGCTGCCAGATACACTTTTTGCTCTGCCTGACAAGAACCTCCACAGATTCCAAGGTCCAGCTCTGGGGGTGCCTCCTCTGTGGATCCTCCTCTGACCCCCTCAGAGATGAGTCTCTGGCTTCCACGTGCTTCTACTGTGAGTGGGGGGTTCTCCTCCTTCTGCTGCATAGGACAGAGAGGACATCCAACTCAGAGTAGAAGCATGCCCTCTCTAAGTTGTAAATTCAATGATGGCATCTCCATATTTCATTGCGTGGCATATAGTAGGTGTTCAGTGCTCTTTGAAAGGATGAATACGTTAACAAATGTCAAAATCTTTTTTTTTTTTTTTTGAGACGGAGTCTTGCTCTGTTGCCCAGGCTGGAGTGCAGTGGTGCGATCTTGGCTCACTGCAAGCTCCGACTCCTGGGTTCATGCCATTCTCCTGCCTCAGCCTCCGGAGTAGTTGGGACTACAGGCACCTGCCACCATGCCCAGCTAATTTTTTTTGTATTTTTTTTAGTAGAGACGGGGTTTCACCGTGTTAGTCAGGATGGTCTCGATCTCCTGACCTCGTGATCCTCCCACCTTGGCCTCCCAAAGTGTTGGGATTACAGGCGTGAGCCACCGCACCCGGCCACAAATGTCAAAATCTCATATCCTCCACAGTGCCCATGTCACTGCCCCTGGAAGTCTTCCCATGCCTCCCTTACTGAGTCATCTCTCTTTTCCCCATACTCCAATAGGATGCTATTTGAATGCCTACGCTAGAACAGGGCTGGCAAACTTCTTCTGTAAGGGACCAGATAGTAAATATGGCCTTGCCAGCCATAAAGTGTCTGCTTTAATGACTTCACTTTGTCACTGCAGCACAAAAACATCGTGCAGCCACAGAGAACAAAAATGAATGAGTGTAGCTGTGTTCCAATAAAACTTTATGGGCCGGGTGCGGTAGCTCATGCCTGTAACCCAAGCACTTTGGGAGGCCAAGGCGGGCAGATCACTTGCAGTCAGGAGTTCAAGACCAGCCTGGTCAACATGGTGAAACCCCATCTCTACTAAAAATACAAAAATTAGCTGGGCATGGTGGCAGGTGCCTGCAATCCCAGCTACTCGGGAGGCTGAGGCACGAGAATCGCTTGAACCCAAAAGGCAGAGGTTGCGGTGAGCCAAGATCGCACCATTGCAATCCGGCTTGGGGGACAAGAGCAAAACTCTGTCTCAAAAACAAAAAACAAACAACAAAAGTGCACTAACCTGACCCGGTGGTGCCAGGCTTCTCACTAGGCAGTAAGTCTGGCACCAGAACCCGGACTTCTCAGCTACACACTCTGGGCAGGCTCTGGAAGTCTGGCGAGGCCAGGTTGTGCCTGTCCAGCCTGGGCTCTCTCTGGCCCTTCTAGCAGCATCAACAGTGACTTCGGGAGGCTGAGGCATAAGAATCACTTAAACCCCGGAGGCGGAGGTTGCAGTGAGCTGAGATCATGCCATTGCACTCCAGCCTGGGTGACAGAGCGAGACTGTCTCAAAAAAAAAAAAAAAAAAACCATTTATGGACACTGAAATTTGAATTTCATGTAATTTCCACGTCACAAAATATTATTCTTATTTTGCTATTTTTAAAAACATTAAAAATTAAAAAAAGAAAACATTTTTAGCTCATGGGCTGAGCTAAAAGAGGCTGCAGTCTATGTTTGGTGTGTAGACCAGAGTACACCAACACCTGCTTGAGAGCTTACTAAGATCGGCTTGCTAATAGGCTTATTTTGGTCTCGCCTATTAGCCTATAAAAAGAAGAGTTAGGAACACAGCCTTTGGATGCAGATGGGTCTGTATTAATATTCTGATTCCAGACTCCCTCTCTCTTTTTCTTCCTTTTCGGTCAAAGTCACTGGGCAGGTCTGCTAAGGGCCAGAAGGCAGTCCAAGGGCAGCCAGGACTCAAACAAGGAGGGTGTGTCAATTTCCTAGAGCTGTCATAACAGAAACTGGGTGGCTTAGAATAACAACAATGTCTTTTCTCACTGTTCTGGAGGCTAGAAGTCCAAAGTCAAGGTGCTGGCACCGCCATACTCTCTGATGTCTCTAGGGAGAATGCTTCCTGCCTTCTTCCAGCTTCTGGTGGCTGCTGGAAATCCCTGGTGATCCTTAACTTGTGGGATCCCTGCAGTCACATGACTTTCTTCTTCCTGTGTGTCTTCAGTTGTTTTATCTCTGGGGCTGTCTGTCTCCGTGTCCACACTTTCCCCATTTTATAAGGACATCGGTCATATTGGATTATGGCCCACCCATAAGACCTCATTTTAGCTTGATTACTTCTGTAAAAACCCTATTTCCAAATAAGGTCATATTCTGACATACTGGGGATTAGACCTTCTGCATATCTTTTTGGGAGACACAAGCCAACCTCATAACAGAGGGTGTCAGTACAGGGCAGGACCCAACCCAGCATGGAAGTGGGCTATATTCAGTGGGGCAGGAGGAGGGGAGAAACTGTGTAAATATACTGACAACAGCAGTGTAGTTTCACACAGACAAGAAGGGAGGTACAGATATAGACAGAGAGAAAGCTAGAAAGAACCCTGTGGTGTTGGATTGGAACTGGCAGTATAAGTGTGAATTCATGGTTTTCAAAATGATAGGTATAGAAATAAATACAGCTGGTTGGACATGGTGGCTCAAGCCTGTAATCCCAGCACTTTGGGAGGCCGAGGCAGATGGATCACTTGAAGTCAGGAGTTCAAGACCAGCCTGACCAACATGGTGAAACCCGGTCTCTACTAAAAAAAAAAAAAAAAAAAAAAAAAAAAAAAAAAAAAAATTAGCCAGGCGTGGTGGTGCATGCCTGTAATCCCAGCTACTTGGGAGGCTGAGGCAGGAGAATCACTTGAACCTGGGAGGCAGAAGTTGCAATGAGCTGAGATCGTGCCTTTGAACTCCAGCCTGGGCAACAAGAGCAATACTCCATCTCAAAAAAGGAAAAAAAATATAGCTGTAAGTACAATATATGCATTTGTTCATTCATTCTCTGGCTCTGTCCAGTGAGAGACCTGAGGACAGTGACACTTGAGCAGCAGGGAGCAAGATCACCTTGTGTGTGTATCTTGGCTCTAAATACCATTCTCTGCTATGAGGAACCCGAGCCCCTTGGAGAAAATTCCCAAGTCCGAGCCCAGGGCAAGGTAAATAGGAGAGGAGATGAGCATTTCATGCTGCCTGAAAGTCAGGGAGGTCTTAAAGAACGATGAGGATCATTGAAAAGGACACAGGAGCCCATTTGAAGTAGCTGTCACTGGCCAAAGTTGGCATGATTTGAGCATTAAAATAAATCATGGTAGGAACTGACTGTAAGCCATTTAATAAAATAGAAATCCGTGAGTCCACACTGATTATATAAGTTAACAAAGAACACAAGAAGGAAAACAAACTCTTCCTTAGGTAGAATGCCAACAATTAAATACAAAAGGAATGGTGACATTTTATTTATTTATTTATTTAACAATAGCAACTTTTATTTTAGACTCAGGGGGTGTACGTGGCCCTTTGTTATCTCATAATACTTTAGCATTTTAGAATAGTTTTTTCTAATTCTGTGAAAAATGATAATTCATATCCCAAACCACATGGTAAGTGTAGTACCCGGGTAGTTAGTTCTTCCATCCTTGCCTCTTGGCCTCACCCCTCTAAGTAGTTCCCTGTGTCTATTGTTGCCGTCTTTATGCCCATTAGCACCCAATGTTTAGCTCCCACTTATAAGTGAAAATATACAGTATTTGGTTTTCTGTTCCTGCATTAATTTGCTTAGGATAATGGCTTCCAGTTGCATCTATGCTGCTGCAAAGGACATATTTCATTCTTTTTATGGCTGTGTAGTATTCCGTGGGTGTATATATACCGCATTTCCTTTATCCAGTCCACTGTTAATGGGCAACCAGGTTGATTCCGTGTCTTTGCTATTGTGAATAGTGCCGCAATGAACATATGAGCACAGGTGTCTTTTTGGATATATACTCAGTAATGGGATTGCTGGGTCAAATGGTTGTTCTGTTTTAAGTTTTCTGAGAAATCTCCAAACTGCTTTCCACAATGGCTGAACTAATTTACATTCCTATCAACAGCATATAAGCATTTGCTTTTCTCTGCTGCCTCACCAGCATCTATTGTTTTATGACTTTTTAATAATAGTCATTCCGACTGGTGCGAGATAGCATCTCATTGTGGTTTTGATTTGCATCTCTCTGATGATTAGTGATATTGAGCATTTTTCATACCTGTTGGCTGCTTGTATGTCTTCTTTGGAGAAGTGTCTGTTCATTTCTTTTGCCCACTTTTTATTGGGGTTATTTTATTATTATTATTTTTGCTTGCTGAATTGCCTAAGTTCTGTACAGATTCTGAATATTAGACCCTTGCTGCATGCAGTGTGTGAATATTTTCTCCCATTCTGTAGGTTGTCTGTTTACTCTGTTGATAGTTTCCTTTGCTGTGCAGAAGCTTTTTAGTTTAATTAGGACCCACTTGTCAATTTTTGTTTTTATTGCAATTGCTTTTAAGAACTTGGTCATAAATTTTTCCCCAAGAATGATGTCTAGAATGGTGTTTCCTAGGTTTTCTTCTAGGATTCTTATAATTTGAGGTCCTACATTTAAACTTTTAATCCATCTTGAGTTAATTTTTGTATACGGTGAAAGGTAAGGGTCCAGTTTCATTCTTTTGTGTATGGCTGGCCAGCTATCGTAGCACCATTTATTGAACAGGGAGTGCTTCCCCCATTGCTTATTTCTGTCAGCTTTGTTGAAGATCAGATGGCTGCGGGTATTCAGCTTTATTTCTGTGTTCCATTGGTCTATGTGTCTGTTTTTATACCAGTGCCATGCTGCTTTGATTATTGTAGCCTTAGTATAGTTTTAATTTGTGTAATGTGATGCCTCAGGCTTTGTTCTTTTGGCTCAGGATTGTTTTGGCTATTCGAGCTTTTTTTTGGTTCCATATGAATTTTAGAATAGTTTTTTCTAATTCTGTGAAAAATGACAGTGGTAGTTTGACAGGAATAGCATTGAGTTTGTGGAATGCTTCGAGTGTATGGCCATTGTAATGATACTGATTCTTCCAATCCATGAGCATGGAATGTTTTTCCAATTGTTTGTGTCATCTATGATGTCTTTTACCAGTGCTTTGTGGTTCTCCTTGTAGAGATCTTTTATAACCTTGCTTAGCTGCATTCCTAAGTATTTTATGTGTGTGTGTGTGTGTGACTATTGCAAATGGGATTGCATTCTTGATTTGGCTCTCAGCTTGAACTTTATTGGTGCATAGAAATACTACTGATTTGTGCACATTGATTTTGTTTCCAACTTTATAGAAGTTGTTAATCAGTTCCCGGGGACTTTTGGTGGAGTCTTTAGGGTTTTCTAGGTATAAAATCATATTATCAAGGAAGAGAGAAAGTTTGACTTCTTCTTTTCCTCTTTGGATGTCTTTTATTTCTTTCTCTTGTTAGATTGCTCTGGCTAGGACTTCTGAATGACAGAATTTTTCAAAGTCACCATTTGGCAATGATCATCGTGATAATGTTTAATTAAATTAAGGAACATCATTGCATACTGAAATTATACAAGTGTGGGAGTGGGATGAGAAAGCTTAAAAGTATCTCCTTACCAAATGCTTATAAATTACGATGTGGAAGGGGAAGTAACTTTACAATAGAGAAACTTGATTGATGTCAAGTTAATCAAATGATCAGAGCGAACGACATTAGTGATGGGACAGATTGACAATGAAAGCTAATAGGACTCACCAAGAATAATCCAGCATCACTTCTGTGCTATTTTGGCCAAAAAGCATAACCCAGTTCTAATCATCAGACAGAGCCAAATCGAGGGACATTATTCAAAACAACCAACCTGCAGTCTTCGAGATGTCGAGGAAAAAACAAGGCATCTGTTTCAAACTGGAGGCCCGAAAGACATGGCAACTAAGAGCCACGCATTTAGAGAGAATGCAAAGTCCCAGATGGATTCTCTTATTACAAAACCATTATTGAGAAGCTTAGCGAAACTCAAAGGGGGTTTCCACATGAAGGGTATGTGAGAGTTCTTTGTATCATTCCTTTAACGCTCTGTATTTTGAAATAGTTTCAGAATAAAAATGGAAATGGAAAAAAATGCAATGTTAACATATACGAGTTACTACTTTCAACGAGTTATCTTCCTTTTCATGCCTCAATTTCTTCAACTGTAAGGTGAAGACAGTAACAGCTACATAAAGGTTATTGGGAAGAGATGGAGAAGCCCCCAGCCGAAGGTCTGCTCACAGCGTAAATGCTCAAGCCCTGGTCATTATGAGTACTACGTTCTTGCCAACATTTTCTTGGGTTTCTTAGTCTCTAAAAGATCGTCAATTGCAAGACACGGTATTTTACATACCACTGAGGGAAAAAACAAACAAACAAACGAAAACATTCAATGAATTCCTGACGGTGTGATTCTTCTCGCTTAGAACTTTTAATACTTATTGAGAGAACTCTGTTAGACTCATTCAAATGTAGATTTTTATCCCCTGCTGCTCTATGACGACTTTTAAAAGGAAAGGGTCAGTCAAGTGAACTGGCTGAAGTGTTCCTAAAGCTCCTTCACATTTTGGGTCTGGTGTCCGGAGTGATTTTGACTCAGAGTCTCGGGTTCTTCGTTTCTCCACCAGACAGCAGCCTCTGTGCTCCTGAGGGCATCCAGGCCCCCAGTCCCACAGAGGACCTCAGCAAAGACAGGCAGAGTGGGGACACCTGGGAGAAAAGAGAGCCCGGGACGTCGCTTTAATTCCATCCTCTCCAGCCCTGGAGAAACCCCTGCAGGGTTTTTCCATGCCAGGCAGGGACCTCACACTGACCGGAGTGCCTCAGAGAACCACCCATGCCTTCCTCTACCCTGGGCTTTCTCTGCTAGGGTGAGGCCCTGCCAGCTCTTCCTGGCCAACCCTGCCCTTCCTGGTAGGAGGAAAGCAAAGAACAACAATCAGGCCAGAATTCCAGTGGCTTCGAGGCAGGTTCCTGCCCCTCCATTTCCTCCATTCCCCTCATTCTTGCCCTCCATTCCCCTCATTCCTGCCTGCTGCCCTTTCTCCTGGGAGGCAGCCCCATGTAGGAGAAATATGACTGCGTTTTGTTGTGTCTTGGTACTGTGACTCATCTTGTCTTTATTCAAACTTTTCATATTTGGTTCACCGTGAATAGTTTCTGCATCAGTTGGGATTTTTTTAAACCATATTGCATTAAAATATTACTTTTATCAATTAGTGAATTTTTAAATGCCTGTTTAAATTTTGAGCACGAGAGACTGCCTCACTTACCTGACCTTAATTCTGCTGGCCCTGCTGTGCTTAGGGAGCCACTCATTCATTCATTCATTCATTCATTCATCTATTCATTTGCACACAGTCAAAGGTGCAATTTCTCCTCTGTACCAGGCCATGTGCTAGGTATTTGGGAGGGAAGTGCGAGCCGGACACAAGCCAGCACTGAAGATAGTGTCAGAGGAAAGACAGCCATGAACACACATGACCATATGACACATGGTGGGGTGGGGCGGCAGGACAAAGAGGACATCGGGGAAATCAACATGCCACCAGCTACCACTTGTAAGGGCTTCTCCTGTGGCCAGCTCTGAGCTAAGGTCTTCCTGCACAGAATCTCACTGGATTCCCTCAACAGTCCTTCCAGGTTTGTAGATGCTTCTGCAAAAGTAACAGACAGATGGATGTCCCGAGACTTGGGGAAGTAACACGCAGATGATTTGCACAAGGACACGCTTTAAGAAGCAGTGGACTTGGAAGTCCAACACAAATCTGTCTGGCTCTGGGCTCAAACCAGCTATGGTTATTGCAGCCACTTCCACCTGCATCCCCATCAAGGAGTCAGGGAAGGCTGCATGGAGGAGGCCCTGCGTCAGCTGAGGCTTGAAGGAGGCCTAGGAGTTTATAGGAAGGTAAATTGGAGTAGGAGGCTTTCTGGAAGTAAGAAAAGTCACGTGCACTATTAGCAAAGTAGGCCTGGGCCGGCACTGCTTCCTCTTTCTGCTTCTCTGTTTCCTGATGACGTCAACATAAATAGGAAACGTGGGAGGCTCACTCTGCCTAGAGGCTCCAGAAGAAGACTGGTCTCTCACCACACAGAGGTATGGCCCGGCATCCAGGAGCAGGGCTGAGGGGTGGGGTCAGAGCAGGGGGGAATGTGGGGAGTCCAGGATGAAAAAGGACAGGGGGAGCCTGGGGCACGTCCTGTGGGTAGCTGTGCCCTGGGGACTTGGAGGAGTTAGGGCTTGGCCTCTTGGGATGACCTGAGCCCAGACTCCTAGGGCGGCCAGTGGGTGGGGAGGCAGCCAGGGGTGCCAAGCTGTTTGGGTATTGTAGGAGAGCTCTGGGGAGGACTCAGCCTCGCTAGCGGGATCTGGTTGGTCCTGGCAGGAAGGACGCCTAGTGGGGTGAAGAGAGCTCAGGCCTGGGAGTCAGGCACCTATAGTCTGTCTTCGCTTTGTCACTAAGATGCTGGTGGTAGTGAGAGCACCCCCTGTCCACCCTGGGCTTCTGTCTCCTCATCTGTGGAATGGGGAGCATGGATAGTCCCTGACATCTTGGTTTAGAAAGAGAGAGAACGCATGCTCGTGTGTTTGCCTGTGTGTGCATTTGTGTGTGTGCCTGTGTGTGTATGTGCATGTGCGGATGTCTGGGGATGCAGGAGTGCAGAGAGACTAAGAGGCAGAGGGTGAAACCTGGAACCTTGCTGCGCTGAGGCCCAGAGCTGGGTGCGGTGTGGCTTGAGAAGCTCACTTTGAACTTGAGAAAGAGCCCAGCACTTTGCCCAGAGACATACCAGGCACTATCCAGCAATCTCTCTCTCTCTCTCTCTCAGTTTCTCTCTCTGTCTGTCTGTCTTTTTAGTTATGACACTCTGCCCTGCTGATTTGGGTTGCTGATTTGGGTTGGGGCCCAGGTGTGTGTGTTCTGTACCCAAGTATGCTGGCTGGGTGGGTGGGTATCTGGGGTGCCTGCTTCAGGGTGCGTGCAGGTGTGTGTACTGGCCCTGAGAATGAAAGGGCAGGTGTTTCACTGGGACCTTGTCAGACAGGTGCTAGTGACAAGCTGCATATGTGCAATTTTTAGTGTTCAAAAACCCTGCTGTTATATTTTTGTACAGCCCAATTCTAATTTTTTTCTATCATCTTTCCTGCTTTGTAATCATTTTATAATGAGTAAACATTTCCTATTAGCTTTTGGTCACTCTTTTTCTCATCCAGCAGTTTTATTTATATTGTTCCAGTATACAGGTATACCAACACCACAGGATAATTCACGAGTTGTATAAGGAATGTGTTTAATGCTAAACAAGCAACTACACAGAAACCTGCCTTCATGAAAATTACAATAATCTAGAATTATGTAGCACAAGAGACAAAGTCCCCAGCAATTTCTTTTCCCTAGTTCCATAGCTTATTCTTTTCACCACATGTATTCTTCCAGAACATTCTCTAAGCATGATACAAGCATATAGTTTTTCTTTTCCTGTTTGTTTTTTGTTTTGTTTTGTTTTGTTTTTGTGACAGAGTTTTACTCTTGTCGCCCAGGCTGGAATGCAGTGGTGCAATCTCGGCTCACTGCAACCTCCGCCTCCCGGGTTCAGGTGATTCTCCTGCCTCAGCCTCCTGAGTAGCCAGGATTACAGGCATGCGCCACCACACCTGGCTAATTTTTATATTTTTAGTAGAGACAGGGTTTCACCATGTTGGCCAGGCTGGTCTCTAACTCCTGACCTCAGATGATCCGCCTGTCTCAGCCTCCCAAAATGCTGGGATTACAGGCTTGAGCCACTGTGCCAGGCTGGTAGTTTTTCTTTTTACAGAAATGGGATTAATATATATATATATATATATATATATATATATATATATACCTAATTTTTTCACTTAATATTGTATTTTGGAATATTTCCAAATTTCTACAATAATACATACAGATTTAACTCGTTAAGTAACCCTAAGAAATATGTGGCATTTATTAGGATGGGTACACCACAATTCATCTAATCTCACGTTGATCGACACCTAGATTGTTTCTAATTTTTCCACATCTATGAAAGTGTTTCTGTAGCCTAAATTACTAAATGCAGAATTGCTGTGCAAGAGGTTGTGCATTAGAAATTGTAATAGGTATTGTCAAATCAGCCTCAAAGTAGCTGAGCTAAGCTGACGTCCCCAAGGTAGTGCATAAAGGGGTCAATTTACCTTTAGAGAAATTATCAATCTTCTAATTTTGTCTAATATTATGTATGGAAATTCTCAATGTTGCGTGATTTTTTTCTTTCCCTGATTATGGGTGAAGTTGTACATTTTCTATATGTGGATTGGCCATTTGGATTTCATTTATGATGAACGTGGAGAAATTTTTGTTCCTCTCCTGTTGAATTCTCTTTTACATCTTAACTTTTGGAGTGACTCATATATTACGTGTATTAATAATCCATTTATATATGTTGAAAATATATTCTCCCAGGTTATGACTTACCTTTTTCTTTACCATGTTTAAGATGTCTTATGTCATATAAAAATGTTTTCATTGTTAAGTCAAACCCGTCATTACTTTTTACTTTATGGTTTCTGATTTTGGTGTCTTGTAAACCCTCTAAGATCACAGGTGTCTTGTAAACCTCTTTTTACTTTATGGTTTCTGGTTTGGTGTCTTGTAAACCTCTAAGATTACAGAAAGAGTTTTAATAATTTTACTATTTTGGTTTTGACTTTGAGATTTTTAGCCCACCTAGAATTTAGAGAAGTGAGTAATGTGTAAAGTAACTTTTAAAAATAATTATCATCTAATTGTCTTAACATTGCTAATCATGAGTGTGTGATTTCTCCTCTCTTCAATGATTTGAAGTGCCCCTATTACATCCTAGGCTTCTATACATACTCCATTATTTTCTTTATTGTTTTCTGTTCCATTTGGCTGTCACTACATTCCTTATTATTTTTCTAGCGAATGGAGCAAGTCTCTCATCTCTGGTTTGTTATAATTTAGAATCGGTTTGCCAAGGCCGGGCGCAGTGGCTCATGCCTATAATCCCAGCACTTTGGGAGGCAGGCAGATCCCTTGAAGTCGGAAGTTCAAGACCAGCCTGGCCAACACGGTGAAACCCCATGTCTACTAAAAATACGAAAAATTAGCCGGGCTTGGTGGTGTGCACCTGTAATCCCAGCTACTTGGGAGGCTGAAGTGGGAGAACTGCTTGAACCCAGGAGGCAAAGTTTTCAGTGAGCCGAGATCACACCACTGCACTCCAGCCTGGGCAACAGAGTGAGACTCCAACTCAAAAATAAAAATAAAAATCAGTTTGCCAAGCCCATTAAATTCCTTTTTGGAATTTTCATGTTGATTGCATTGAATTTAGAGATTATCTGAGGGACATTGACCACTGGAAGTAAAGACAATAGTGAGAGCCTCCTGTGTGAGGCTTTGACAGGAGGACACTAACGTGCCCCCTTGACTCTGTCATCACCTTTGGTTTCTGGCAGACTTTCAGTGATGCCAACGTTTCCTCCACTGCTTCATTTGCCAGGGTTTGTTTGTTCATTTAACCAGAAATGTCTTGTTTATTATTAAATATTTAGGAGTGTCTGTCAAGATCAGCTTATCCTTTTTTCCCTTTTAATCCGTTCATCTGTTTGTTTGAATCATAAATAGGTTTCTTAAGGGTTCTCCTTCCATGTATGGAGTACCCTCTACTTGGCCATGATGCCTTCTTCTTTTAAAAGTCTTTGTCAGGTTGACCTATGAAATTGATTTTGTCTGGAGTGAATTTGTATTTTGCTTTTCCCCCCCCAGTTTTTATCCCTGCCATTCAATTTCTTCATGAGCTTGGGAATGTAATATGTGCATGTTTATTTTGAGTAAGAAGGTATTTGGTTTTTCTCTTCTCTTTTCTCTCTCTTCCTTTCTCTGTCCCTCCCACCCCTTCTCTGACATCCTCCTGTCCCCATGCTTACTCTTCATTCTTAGTGATTTTTAATCTTTACATTTTTAGGGATTTAAAATGTATTGAACTTATACTTTCTGGGTCGGGCACAGTGGCTCACGCCTGTAATCCCAGCACTTTGGGAGGCCAAGGTGGGCAGATCACTTGAGGCCAGCAGTTTGAGACCAACCTGGCCAACATGGTGAAACCCAGCCTCTACTAAAGATACAAAAACTAGCCAGGCGTGGTGGTGCATGCCTGTAGTCCCAGCTACTCGGGAGGCTAAGTCACAAGAGTCGCTTGAACCCCAGAGGCAGAGATTGCAGTGAGCCGAGATCATGCCATTGCACTCTAGCCTGGGTGATGGAGTGAGATTCTGTCTCAAAAAAAAAAAAATAGTATTTTTTTTAAAGAAACCTTATTTGCTACCAGCATTTGGGTTTATTTAGCACATATATGATCTTCCAAAACAAGAGGAGATCTTTAGCAAGTTTTCAGTTCTCTTGCACTCTCCACCCCAGCCTCACAGCAAACTCCCACGTTAAAATCCTCTGAGTTTTAGTTCAATATTCTTCTTTAACTTATCTGTAAGTGTTACTGGTTTCTTTACCTCAGTATTTCAGCTTTCTTGGATTTTTTTTTTCCTGAAACATAACCTAGAGTAATTTCTTTCAGAAAAGATCTGAAGAATTTTCTTTGTCCTTACATACCCAAAATTTTTTGTGTCCTTTAAATGTCAAAGAAAACTTGGCATTTTGTGATTCTAGGTTTAAGCATAATTTTCCCTTGGTATTTTCAAGACATCTATTTAAAGTTCAGAGTCTCTTATGTGAAATCTTTAGCCAATCTGACCCTTGTTGCATTCAAAGTATCCTATTTGTTTCCTTCTGGAAGCATTTCTGGGATCATCCTCATATTCTTGCAAGAGGAAAAGTTTACCAGTGAGAACTGGGCATGGCTTTATTAAAAGGAATCTTGGGAGTTAACCCTGATCTCTGTCCCCATTGTAGTAGCCTCCCCCCTTGAATACAGATTCCTTACTGTCCTTAAAAAATATTTTAAAAAGGAGTCTTGTTCTTTATTGAGTGGCCTCTTGTCTCCTTGAAAGCCCTGTGAAGCTTTCCCCATTTGCTGTTGTATCTGTTTGGCTGCACATGGAAAATCCCTAAGCAACAGTGGCTTAACAACATAGAAGTTTCTTTTTCCCAGCATATAAAAGATGCCCAGAGGTAGCAGTTTCAGGCTAGTATGGTTGCTCCAGAGTGAGAGTGGGAATCCAGCTTTCTCTCTTTCTGTTGCATCATCTTCACATATGGCTTCCATCCTCAAGGTAACCTCATGGTCCAAAATAGCTGCTGAAGCTCCAGCTATCACCTCCAAGTTGCAGGCTGGAAGAAGGAAGAAAGACAGAGGGACAAAAATGAACCCCTCCCACCTAAGTCAACTGCCATTGAGCAGCCTTTTTTGGAAGACATACACAATGTTTCTATTCTCATCTCCTTGGATCACGTTTAGTCACTTGACTGCACCTAGTGGCAACGGAGTATAGGAAGGAAATAGACCTTTTTATTCTGTGTAGCAATAAACTCAGCTAAAACCTTGGCTTCTGCTGCCAGGAGGAAAGGGACACGGTCTTCCACTGTCTTTCAGACTAGGTAGCTGACATTGTCTGCCATACCTGCTCTTAATTCTCTCCACCCCCTGCTTCTGAATGCTGGAATTTTTGAATTTCTTTCCCAAACCTAAAGTTTTCCCTAAGACTTTTCATCTCCTTGACTATTTGCTCTATTTTATATATCTATCTTTTTCATTTGTGGTATCCATTCTGTGGTTTGGCCCACTATTGATTGTTGTTGTTCTTTTTTTGTTTGTTTTTTTGAGACAGAGTCTCAGGCTGGAGTGCCATGGCAACGGTCTCAGCTCACTGCAACCTCCGCCTCCCAGGTTCAAGCAATTCTCCTGCCTCAGCCTCCAGAATAGTTGGGATTACAGACGTGCGCCACCATGGCCAGCTTTTTTTTTTTTTTTTTTTTTTTTTTTTGCGTTTTTAGTAAAGACGGGGTTCTACCATGTTGGCCAGGCTGGTCTCAAACTCCTGACCTCAAGTGATCTGCCCGCCTTGGCCTCCCAAAGTGCTGGGATTACAGGCATGAGCCACTGCGCCCAGGCTTTGATTGATTTTTTTTAAAATTATGGATCTCATATCTTCAAATTCCAAGAACTCTGTTCTTTGCATAGAAGTGTCTTCTTTTAAATGGCTATGATTCTCAAATCTCCCTGAGGATGCTGATTTAGATGTCTTCATGTACTCTTTTATTTTTGCTGTATCTGTGCATGTCTGTAGAAGTGTCTGCTGGGTTAGCATATGTCAGAATAGATGTGTGCTGTTTTGACATTTGGGAAATTGAATCACTATTGGCATAGAGGTCAGGGACAGAGTCTAGAGGCAGCCCACTGCGGGCTCGAATC
This sequence comes from Pan troglodytes, assembly GCF_028858775.2. NCBI lineage: Eukaryota > Metazoa > Chordata > Mammalia > Primates > Hominidae > Pan > Pan troglodytes. The sequence goes on from NC_086016.1 coordinate 38,933,140, forward strand.
TCAACCTGTTCCTTACCAACCGTGTGACTGTCGACCAATTACATAACATCCCACCCCTGTTTTCTCATCTACAAAGTGGAGCTTCTAGTGGTAACCTATACATAGATGTATTCATATCCGTAAAACCTTTTGAATAATGCCTGGCTCATGGAAAACACTGCAATATTGGCAGCCACTATCATGAATTCTCTCTGTGTATGTGAGTATTGTTTGTGCTCTTTGATGATATTGATTTGTTTTAACCTTTTACAGTAAAAGACACTAACCTGTCCTCCATAATTCTGGTTGGTATGGTCTATATGTTGAAGTGCACCCAAGTTTATGTTGCAACCTAATCCCCAATGTGAGAATATCTGGAGGTAGTGCCTGTGGCACCCTATAAAATACCCCAGCGAGCTCCCTTGCTTATTCCATGTGAGATTACAGGGAGAAGACTGTGAGGAACAGGCCCTCACCAGATATTGAATCTGCCCGCACCTTGATCTTGAACTTCCCAGCCTCCAGAACTATGAGAAATAAACTTTGTTACTAGTAAGCCACTCCATCTATGGTATGTTGTTACAGTAGCCTAACGGATGAGTACATTGGTGCAAAGATTTTCTGTTTGCACTCCGTCCTTTCCTTTTATGGTTCAGTCAGTTTGACAAATTACATAAGATTTCACTTTTATGTACTTCTGCCAGCCTTTGTCTCTGTGATGTCTCCTATGCTTTTAAGCTTAAAGAGTTCAAAGGCATTCACTCCTCTGATTTGCAGCTTTCATAGGATGTAACATTTTACATTTAAATTGATAATTAACTTGTTATTTGGGGAATGGTGTGAAATGGGGTTTTAGATAGGCATTTTTATGTTGTTAATCAATGATTTTAGCATTTTTTTAAATTGAATATTTCATCACTTCACATTGATTCCTGATTCCTTCTCAGTCTGGGGTCAAGTAGAGTTTGTTTCCAGCCAGCATGTCCATTGATAGATTCTGTGTGTGTGTATGTGTGTCTGTGCATGTACCTGTATGTGTGTGTGTATGTCTGTGTGTAGATGGTATATGCGAGTGTGTATGTGTGTGTGTGTTGTGCATGTGTGTGTATGTGTGTCTGTGTATGTGTGTGCCTCTGTGTGTGAATTTGTGTGTATGTGTGTGCATGTTTGTGTGTATATGTGTATATATGTGTATATACATGTATGTATCTGTGTTGTTCGTGTGTGTATGTGTGTCTGTTTCTCTGTGTGTGTTTGTGTGTGTGTGCATGTTTGTGTGTGTATATGTGTGTATATTGTATGTATCTGTGTGTGTCTGTGTCTGCCTATGTGTGTGTGTCTGTGTGTGCGTTTGTGTGTATACGTGTGGGTATGTGTGTGCATGTTTTCTGTGTACGTGTATATATGTATGTATCTGTGTGTGTCTGTGAGTGTGTTGTGCATGTGTGTGCCTGTGTGTGTCCGTGTGTTTGTGTGTGTGTGTGTGTTTGCGTGGGCATCTCGAGTGAAGCTTCCAACAATCTAACAGAAGAAAAGGAGCCACACTTGTCTGCTCTGCTCTCTTGGGTACTTCCCAGACCAGTGAAATGAAAGGGAGGAAACCCCCGGCCTCCGAGGAGAAAAGGGAACTGGCAAGCAGAGGGTGGGGGGATGACGGTAAAAGGAGCAGGGGTGGGGAGAGCACAGGCCCTGTGGAAGTGAGGACATGTGTGTGTACATGTGTTCATGTCCAGGGGATGACACTGTGGCATCCAACAGCCGTGGACCAGCAGCCCACGGGGAGCTTAGTAGGAGTCAAATCCTAGGCCCCCGTCTCAGCTGCTCTGCTGTCTAGCGCATTGTGCAGTGGTAGGTGTCAGTGATCCAAGTGGGGACCCAGTCCCTCAGGCCACACAGCGCATGTCCATTGCCTTCATGCCGCAGGAGACTGAGGGGTCATGCCTGAGGGCCACTTCTCTGGGTTGTCCCCACAACACGGGCGGTGTCCCTGGGACACGCGGAAGGGGAGGGGCAGCTCACTGCTGACACCTCCTTCTGCAGGCCTGGAGGAGGCAGAGGCCAGGAGGGAGAGGTCCCAAGAGCCTGTGAAATGGGTCTGGCCTGGCTCCCAGCTGGGCAGGAACACAGGACTTCAGGACACTAAGGACCCTGTCACGCCCATGGCCAGCACCCACCAGTGCTGGTGCCTGCCTGTCCAGAGCTGACCAGGGAGATGGTGCTGGCCCAGGGGCTGCTCTCCATGGCCCTGCTGGCCCTGTGCTGGGAGCGCAGCCTGGCAGGGGCAGAAGGTGAGTCCCGTGGCTCCCACCCACTTCCCTGTCCCTGTCCTCACTGCTGCACCCTGGGGGAGGGCCACAGCCTATCCCCAGGATCCTGCCCGCCAGCCCTCCTCCTGCTCCCCTCCCTCTGTCTCTCCCCCTGGCCTTCCCTGGGCCTCCCCCGCTTCCCTCCTCCTGCACATTCCTGCTCATCCTGTCCTGGAAAGTCCCCCTGAGCGTGTCTGGCTTCCTTGCCCACATTTCTCAGGGCGGCACTCCCGGCCCCCAGGCTCCAGGATGGCTGCTCTGGCTGTTTCCCTGTCCCTCCTTCCCCAGCAGACTCTCTCTGCGCCTCAGTGGTTCCCACCTCCGGGACTTTGCTCCTGCAGGGCCTTGGCTGGGGTTCTCTCCCTGCTTCAGCCGCTAGCGCCCTCCTTGTGCCTGAAGCCCGCACTGGGATGCTCCTGGGCTCTTGAGGTGAAACGGCCCCTCCCAAGGGCTCCCAGAGACCTGGCTTCTGTGATAATGCTGGGACCACAGTCCCCTTAACAAATACCAGGCTCCTGAGGATGGGGACTAGAGAGGAGGCGGGAGGGTGCAGGGTAGAACTCTGCCACGCTGCATCCCAGGGCTGAGTGTGTGCCCCCTCCCAGGCTGCACAGTCGGTCCAGGGGCCAGGCCTGTGCTTGATGCATGTCCCGGTCCTGGGGTGGGGGGAGGGACCGTGCCCAGGAACAGCACACTGCAGAGGCCCAGAAAGCGTGCTGAGAACCAACAGAATATCGTGCTTCTGCCAGGAGAGGAGGGTCCGCAACCAGGAGCCCACTCCGGCAGACATGAACACGTGTACATGTGCCTGGCCACCTGGTGCCTCTGCAGGGAGCTGGGAGACCCCTCCCCAGAGCTGGGCATCCCAAAGCAGCTGGGGGTGATGGTGACAAGGGTCCCTGCAGAAAAGAGAGGTGACCGCCTTCTACCCCTCTTGTCAGAAACCATCCCGCTGCAGACCCTGCGCTGCTACAACGACTACACCAGCCACATCACCTGCAGGTGGGCAGACACCCAGGATGCCCAGCGGCTCGTCAACGTGACCCTCATTCGCCGGGTGAATGAGTGAGTGATGCTGGGTGCGGGGGCCACGGGCAGGGGCTACGACGTCCCCTGTGCCTGGCATGGGGTGACAGTGTAGAGAGGGACCTGTCAGGTCAGCCTCGGGGTGGGAGTGGACAGGGGACAGAGGAGGAGGGAGGCCCTGCAAGACCTCCTGCTCCGCCAGGCACCTGCGAGGCCGGGTGCTGCCGTCTGACCTGGGGTTTCTGCGGAGTGCCTCCTACACTGATGTTGTTGGTGACAATGGTGGTGGTGACAATGGTGAAAATCTTCTCTTGTTTCATCACAATTTAACACAATTGCCCCACGTGACCTATCTTAGTTCCTCCTCACTGTGAGGTGGGCAGGGCCAGGCCACGAAGCCCCAGCTGTGCCACTGCCTGCCTGTCCAGAGTAGACCAGGGAGAGATGGCGCTAGCCTGGGAGTTCACAGATGGGAAAACTGAGGCCCTGGAGGTGAGGTGCCAGCCCTGGCCACGGGGTAGACAGTGGCAGAGCAAGCTGTGTGGACGTGTCTGGGAGGGGGCTCCGCGCTCTCCCAGGCCCCCCCTCCGTATGTGGGCTGCCACCTCTCCCACCCAAGCTCTCCTGGGCACGTGCCACAAGGGAAGGGGACCAGAATCGCTCTGGGGTGTTGGCCAGGGCCTAAATCAGCCATAAATTAAATAATTAAAGAGCTGGAACCGGAGAGGCAGATGACAACCCATTGGAGGTCACCCCAGCGTTGGGGGGCGGGGCCGGCTCTGCCACCCCCACCCCTCCACCGCCTTCAGTTCTCCAGGGCGCCTCTGTCGGACCTTCTCCATTCTCCTCAAAGACCATCCTGCCCCTCCTTGTGACCTGCTTCCTGCTGCTCTGACACAACAGGGGACCAGGGAGAAGCTCCCCACCCACCCCACACTCACACTCCCCACCCCCTTTGCCCACCGCCAGGGCCTGGGCCTGGGCCTGGACCAGGGCTCCTGTCTAAGGCCTGAGACACGATGCTGTCTGGTCCTGTTGCTCAGGAACATCACGGCCCCCAAGTCCCCACTCTGCCCTGTGCCACCCACCATGCCCTCTCCCAGGATCTTTCCCAATTGCCTTGCAAACCTGCCCCAACCCCCTCTCAGATGCCCACAGGAATGCAGCGCCTGGGCATCTCCTGACCTGGCAACCCTGCGGCCCCTCTTTCTCTGCTTCCTTTGACAGCAGCATCCCCTAAAGAGTTGTCCACATTCACCACGTCCAGTGTCTTTCCAGCCATTTCCTCCTGGGCCCACTCCCCTAGGATGCTGCCCCCACCAGGCCACCCAAACTGCTCTGGTCCAAGTCAGCAAATGTCCCAGGGAGCAGGATCTCATGGTGGGGCCTCCACCTTCTTCCTACTTGACCAGGGGCAGCCCCTGACAAGGAGGACCACCGCGGCCTCCCTGCAGTTCCTCCTGCACCTGACTCTGCCCACAGCTCACCCAGTGCCCCCAGGGCCCTGCCCACCCTCCTCTTTCTCCTTGTCTGCTGCCTCCTGATGGCGAGACGCCCAGGCGCAGTCCATGGACCTCCTCTCTGCTGTATCCACTCTGCAGAGACCCCCTCAGGCCCCTGGGGCATCTCCCAAAGGTGACCTCAAGCCCACAATTCCCCTAAGCTCCAGCCCTCCAGGCGTACTGGCCTCTCCACCTGTCACTTAGACAACAGGTGTCTCCGACTCCAAACGTCCTCAACCAAAGTCCCGCTCTCACCTGAGCTGTGCTGCTGCCTCTGTCTTCCCCATCTCCCTTTCTAAATAGGAGTTCCTAGTGGCTCAAACTAAACAACAGGGAGGATTTCCTTTTGTTTTTAAGTCTCCTTTGTCACCATTCCTTCCTGACTGCTACATCCCTCCACCAGCAAATGCTGCCAACCTTATCTCAAGCAGAACACGAATCTCACCCACGCCAGCCTGACCACCCTGTTGCACGCCACTTCCTGTCACCTGAATATTCCAGAAGCCTCGTAACTGGGCTCCCTGCTTCCAACATTGCCACATTCCCACCTCAGTCTATTCACAACCGAGGACCCTCAGGAATCCTTTATTTATCAAAATCTACAACACCTCTGCTCATGACTGTTTCCCACTCACTCGCAGTGAGATCCAATCCCATCATGTAGATGGATGGGTCTCCTAGACCTCCCTATCGCACGCTCTACTCCCTGCGCACTGGTTTTAGGCCAAGCCACGCAGCACACCAAACTCTGCCTGCCCCGGGGCCTTTGCACATGCTGTTCCCATTTCCTGAAATCCTCACAATTTGCACAGTCCCTCCCTCAATGCCTTTAACATTCTGCCCCCAGGTCACCTCCTTAGAGAAGCCTGCTTGTCCCATATTTCAAATTGCCTCCCTGGCCCAGCCCTTCCTCCCTCCTCACCTGCTTCTTGCTTTATTTTTCCACATGAAGTTCTCTCCACTGCACACGCTACACACTTTGTTCCATGCGGGTCGCCTTCTCCCAGGATGGCAGCTCCGTGGGCAAGATTTTTGTGTGTTTTATCACTGCTGGCCCCTGATTCTGAACAGAGCCAGGCATGTGGTGAGCACTCGAGGAACCTTTCATGAGTCAGTGATACCCATACACCCTGGGCTAAGCCGTGTCCTCTCCCAACAGGGACCTTCTGGAGCCAGTGTCCTGTGACCTCAGTGATGACATGCCCTGGTCAGCCTGCCCCCATCCCCGCTGCGTGCCCAGGAGATGTGTCATTCCCTGCCAGAGTTTTGTCGTCACTGACGTTGACTACTTCTCATTCCAACCAGACAGGCCTCTGGGCACCCGGCTCACCGTCACTCTGACCCAGCATGGTGAGGGGCTGGGGGCCCTGCCCGGGGCTTGGTTTCCTGTGTGGACAGGGGGGGCACCAGGGGTGGTCCAGGGAGTCTTCAAGGCAGAAGGCTGTGGCTTGGGGTTGGGTGAGGGTTTCTTGAGGGATGAGGGTATGGTCTGGTTACATGGAGACTTCAGAGCAGAGGGGCCCCTGACAAAGGCTTCTCCTGTGCCCCTGGCTGCTACCACCTCCCACTAAGCCATGGGCTTCCAGCACTGCAGGCTTGTCTTGAAGAAAACCATTCTCACCACTCACTTAGAAACCTACCAAGTTAGAAAACTCTGTCCGCTTAGTTGTTTCATCTCATCTCTGAAGCAACCCATTTCCTGGATGTGGCCCTTGAGGCCCAGGAGGTCAGATGCCTCCTCTGAAGTCCCACAGCTGAGCAGTAATGACAGAGATGGGTCAGCCTTCCGGGGGCTTCCTGCATGGTAGACAGGGAGCTTGTCTCCTCCCTGCCCTGGAGGAGGGGCCCCGGTGTGGGCCGAAATCCCACAGTGGTCCATGAAGCCATCTGTGGTCTAGGGTGGGGTAGATGATTATTTTATGTAGTTAGGTTTTATTTGCCTCTATATTAGAAAGAAATATAACCTGCACTTCGAAGTCCTGGATTCAAGGAAATGGTTGCTTAGAATGAAGCTAAACCTAAAAAGGGACACGTTTTATGAAAGTTTTCGTTGACGTGGCAAAAACCCCATGCTGGTGGCAGGCTGGTAGGAGGTACTGCAGGCTGTCATTGGAGTCTCAGAACCACGGCAGGCTTGGTGCTGTTATTGGTGCCTTTGGCTGCTGCTGAAACGGAGACAGAGGGAGGTGACTAGTCCAAGGCCTCTCTACTGCTGCTGGCAGAGCTGAGATCCAGTGCAGGATGGTCTGAGCCCCTGGTCCTAACCACCGAGCCACCTGGTGCTCTTTGCAAGGGTCACACGGAAGGGGCTCTGACCATGGCTTCCTGCCCTTTTTTGCCACAACATCATAAAGCCACTGCCAGAGGAGGGGATCAGTTAGGCCACCAGGAATCCACCAGAAGCAACATTTCCACACATGGGTTTGATGGACACGAGAGTCCCTTCCTTCCCGAATGGAGCTCAGGGGGCCCAGGCTGGAGGGAGGGGAAACACTGTATGCCGTCCACCGTGAGAACTTACTGACAGTGGCGGGTGGGTGCCTCATGCAGGGGGTAAAGGGGGCAGGGCCCCTGGGAGATCAGAACAGGCTTCCCAGAGGGAAGAGCTTTGCAACTCAGATCTGGAGGGAGGGGAAACACTGTATGCTGTCCACCGTGAGAACTTACTGACAGTGGCGGCTGGGTGCCTCATGTAGGGGGTAAAGGGCAGGGCCCCTGGGAGATCAGAACAGGCTTCCCAGAGGGAAGAGCTTTGCAACTCAGATCTGAAGGGTGGACAGGAGGGGAGGGCAGTATGAGCCTCTCTGGCAGGGTAACAGCTGTGCAGAGGCTGGGGGATGAGAAGGGCATGGGCGGCTGGGGAACCTGCTCACCATTGTGTCCAGGGAGCATCAGCTTCAAGGGCTGGACAGCAGTGGGAAGAAGCAGGAGACACAGGTAAGGACCTGTCCCTGGAGAGGCTTCTGTCTCCTGCAGTCTCAGGTAGAGGGGACCCTCTAGGCATGGAGAGCACTGAGGGGAAATGACATGATCAGATGTGGATGTGAGACTGCTGGGGACAGGGGACTTACAGGGTAGATTGGGGGAGCAGGAGTTGGGAAAGAAGTTGAAATTCAGGATGTGGCCTAAAGCACTCATTCCTAGAAATGATGAGGACACAACTGGCTGGGAGATGGGGACATGAGGACATGCAAATCATAGTTCAGATATACACACAATTCATTCATTCAACCTTCTTTCCTTGAGCGCCTACATAAGCCAACAAAGCAGTCAACAAACCAGCCAGCAACCCTGCCCTTGGAGCTTACAGCCTGGAAACAAGGAAGGTTTCTAGGGCGATGGAGACAACTTAGATATAGGGAGAGAAGTGTGGCCCTTGGCCTCCTGGAGCCTGTGTTGAGTAGCGAGGTAGGGTCCAGCCTAATGCAGATTAGCAATGAATCAAGGATGCTGGGAGGTACTGGGCAGGCGACAGGCATGCATCTGATCTGCTCTGAGTCTCCATGTTTGGAGACCTTGGACATTTTACTTCCTCTATGAGTTTCTCCGTCTGTGAAATGAGCTGGTGGACTAAACCTCTTGAGTTGGCTGAGCAGGTTTCTGATGGGGCTCCCAGTCTGCGCAGTTTGTGGCAGCTTCCGAGAGGGCTCTGCCGGGAAGAACTCCCCCTCCATGTCAGCCTTGGGGGCTGGGAGTGCAGTGACCCATGAGGGACGCCTGTCCTGACTGTGGGTGAGGAGGGGCGGTTCCCCTGCTGTGTGTCTGCCATTCTGGGTTGATGATTCCTGACATGCTCTAGCATGCCATAGCCCATGTCCAGCAGAGAGCACTTACATCCTATGTGTGAGGATGTTTTTGTTTGAAAGCCATCCCTCAGCAAGCAGACACCAGAAACCAGAAATCAGGCACCATGTCTTCATTCTGCATTTTCTTGAACAACCCAGAGTTCCCAGGAGATAGATGCTTGCCTTGTGGCTGCAAGGATTTCATGAGAAGCCCCAAAGTTGCCTACGCGTATTTGTTCATTCATTCACTCATTCACCTTGCCCCATAATTCACTAAGAAGCCGCATCTCAGCCTGGAGATAGCGAAGGGGGTCAGGACCAATCCCACCCACCCCCATCTCCTCACACCTTAGGGGAGGCAGACACAGAAACATAGGAATCCCTCAGCTGTGGTAAGGCCCTGGTGGAGGGAATTCCACTGAGCTATGGCGAAATGAGAGAAGGAATGAGGATTCCGCCTGGAGATGCAGATCCGAGGATGTTCCTAGAGCCGGAGGCATTTGCCCCGGGCATTGACAACAGAAGGGACCCTGGGCAGGAGGAAGGGAGTTTGGACAGCAGAAGAGGGAGGCCTCTGAACCGCAGGCCCCTCTGCTGGCAGGAGCCACCCAGGCCACAGCGTGGGCAGTGGGGAGCCTCAGGACAGAGGAGGCTCCAATGAGTTTCCTCGCCGGCGCTTTTTATGGAGTTCGGGTCACGTGCGCGTTGCAATCTGCACGGCTTTCCATTGCTTTCATGTTGAAACCCTACAGTTTTGCAGATGAAGGGCTGAGGCTCACAGAGGAAACGGGTCTTGCTCGAGGTCCCTCAGCTGCTGGGGGCAGGGGTGGCCTGGAACCCCCTGTGTCCACACAAAAGGCCATGCAGGCCCTGACTGCCCCCCAGCGGTGCAGCCCTTAGGTGCCCTTCACTTCCTCCCCTCCAGTCCAGCCTCCTGAGCCCAGGGACCTGCAGATCAGCACCGACCAGGACCACTTCCTGCTGACCTGGAGTGTGGCCCTTGGGGGTCCCCAGAGCCACTGGTTATCCCAGGGGGATCTGGAGTTTGAGGTGGTCTACAAGCGGCTTCAGGACTCTTGGGAGGTAGGAACCACGGCCAGCTCTGCCCCAGCCCGAAGGGATGGGCAGCACCCCTCCTCCAGCACCCACTGTCTCCTGACAGGACGCAGCCATCCTCCTCTCCAACACCTCCCAGGCCACCCTGGGGCCAGAGCACCTCATGCCCAGCAGCACCTACGTGGCCCGAGTACGGACCCGCCTGGCCCCAGGCTCTCGGCTCTCAGGACGTCCCAGCAAGTGGAGCCCAGAGGTTTGCTGGGACTCCCAGCCAGGTAATGTTGCCAGAGCCCAGGAAATGCCCCATGGTGGGAGGGCGGGCTCATCAGGAGCTCCTGGCACAGCAGGGTTCCTGGGCTCCACCTGGGGGCTTCCAGGATCTCCTGCTGCCATCTTTCCAGTAGCGTCCCTGGGCCGTCCCACCTCTACTGTGACCACTGACCAGTAGGACTCTGCATCTGTTCACTTTGGGTTTCCAGTTTTCTGCACGTTCTCTGCCAATGGCAATTACAATAATAACAACAATAGTGCTATTAGCAGCTGTGTGTTAATGGAGGCTACAGGATGCTCAGGGCTTACCCACATTTTTCTGTTCAATCCCCAAACACTGAAACTTAGATACTATTTCCATTCTCCCGGGAGGGTGTGCAGGTGCACAGAACTCTCTCTCTCTTGGAGCTGTTGGACACACAGCTGGCAGGTTCAGGCTGAAGTTTCAGTCCTGGTCTTTTGGCCCCAGAGCTCATGACCTCTGTGTGATGAATCACATGGTGGGCACCCACTGAGAGCTATGGGAGGGATGAATGAGGGAGTACATGAGGACCTGTCTCCACCCCAGGGGATGAGGCCCAGCCCCAGAACCTGCAGTGCTTCTTTGACGGGGCCGCCGTGCTCAGCTGCTCCTGGGAGGTGAGGAAGGAGGTGGCCAGCTCGGTCTCCTTTGGCCTATTCTACAAGCCCAGCCCAGATGCAGGGTGAGCATCTTTTTTCTCCGTCCCCTCCCCTCCTCTTGGCCTTGCTCTCTCCAAGCTTCCTCCTGTCCCTGGGGCCCCAGCAGAAGCCACAGCCCACCCCAAGCTCTCCTCCCTCCCGTGTGCCCTCCCTCTCCCTGCCCTCAGCTCTGCTGTGCTCCTCAGGGAGGAAGAGTGCTCCCCAGTGCTGAGGGAGGGGCTCGGCAGCCTCCACACCAGGCACCACTGCCAGATTCCCGTGCCCGACCCCGCGACCCACGGCCAATACATCGTCTCTGTTCAGCCAAGGAGGGCAGAGAAACACATAAAGAGCTCAGTGAACAGTGAGTTTGCTCCTAGCCCGCTGTGGGGATGGTCTGGGACCAGCACACCCTCATTGTGTAACCTGAATCAGTTCAGGGTTCCTCCTGGCCCCGTCTTCATGTTTGTCACTTTCAAAGAGATGCAGTCCAGTGACCAAAAGTGAACAGAGAAGCAATGAAACCACGACGGCAGTGGCCAAAAACAGGAGCAGATCTTTAAAACCTCTGATCTCTTGTCCTTTTCTTCTGCTTCCCTCTCCCATCCTGCAGCTCTCCAAATCTCCACTGCTAACCACACCCTCCTGGTCCTGTCACCAAAACCTTCCCTTTCATTCCTCATTGGATTTTCCTCTTTCTGATATCCGAAATTCCCCACCGACTGATATTCTATCTTTAATGTAATTGATCTATGATGTACTTTTCAACTGGAGCCTGTGGTGTGTACAAATAGTGTTGATCCTTGGAGGTTAACATCCCTCGTTTCTGTGATGTAACAAGGACCCCAGTGCAATGGAACCTCTCACGTTGTTTCATGATGACCAAGTTCTTCCATCCAGTCTTTAGCATATGTGAAGGGCAGAGGCCAATTTGTCTTAATTACCTGGGTTTGAATTTACCATTAACTCTCTTGGGATCCTCACTGGAAAAAGGAATTCTGATTGTTCAAATGCACAGGATATATTAAGGGCCTCATATAATGCCTGGCACGTAAGAGACCTCAGCAAATTACGGGCATTGATATTATGTTTATACAGTGAAGGCATCAAGGTTATAAGCATTCTCTTTTTTCTTTTGGGTAGACTGAAGCTCAGAGAGGTTGAGTGGCTTACTTAAAGTTGCACAGCTATTAGTAGGCAGATCAAGATTAGAGTTCAGAACTTCTCACTCCCTGCCCAGTTTCTGCTTTCTTTACCCTTTGCCTCTTTCAACTTGTGGGTCTGCCGGCCAGGTGGGAGGTGCTGTCTGCAAAGGGCTTCCCTTTCTCTTTGGCCACTATCTGGCTGGGGAGAGGCCTCACCTAGATGTTGTTGAAGGCCTGTTACAGCTGCTTTATTGGGGATTTTCTGGCGATGAGAACGTGTGAATGTCCTGGCCTTTAGTCAACTCCCTACACCTCTGAGAATGTCAGACAAGAGAGCCCATCACACTGGTGGGATTGCAATCTTTGCCTCTACCACTGCTTAGCTGCCTTTCCTTAGGGCAAGTTACTTAATGGTTCTGTGGCTCAGTTTCCCTATTTGTGAAAAGTGAAGGTTAATAGTACCCACCATATAGGGCTGTTAGAATGGAGTGGAATAATTCATGTAGAATAAGTATGTATAACAGTGGCTAAAACATAGTCAGGCTGGGCGCGGTGGCTCATGCCTGTAATCCCAGCACTTTGGGAGGCCAAGGCATGTGGATCACGTGAGGTCAGGAGCTCAAGACCAGCCTGACCAACATGGTGAAACCCCGTCTCCACTGAAAATACAAAAATTAGCTGGGCTTGGTGGCGGGTGCCTGTAATCCCAGCTACTCGGGAGGCTGAGGCAGGAGAATCACTTGAACCCAGGAGGCAGAGGTTGCAGTTAGCCAAGATCACACCACTGCGCTCCAGCCTGGGCAACACAGTGAGACTCTGTCTTAAAAAAAAAAAAAATAGCCAGTTGCCTAGAATAGAACCAACCAACAGTGGTTTTATTTTTACTGCAAAAAATAAAAATAAAAATAGGAGTAGTGCAAGCACTGGGCCACATCACTACAAAACAAGTGTATCTCAGCATCTCCCACGAGAATACCACTCAGGTCAAAACATGATATAGTGAAGTGGGGATGAAAAGGATCCAACCATGGGCAGAACCTGGGGTCTGGTGCCAGTGGAGACAGCCCGTGTCTAGCATGAGACACGGGGAATGTTCCGTTGGAGGGTGGGTGTGATGACTCTCCTGAAAGTTGCCCTCCCTCCAGTCCAGATGGCCCCTCCATCCCTCAACGTGACCAAGGATGGAGACAGCTACAGCCTGCGCTGGGAAACGATGAAAATGCGATACGAACACATAGACCACACATTTGAGATCCAGTACAGGAAAGACACGGCCACGTGGAAGGTGAGGGCCTTTGCCCAGGGAGGGGAGAAACACTGGGGAGGGCGGGAGAGGGGAAAGCAACCAGAGGCGTTCCACCTGCAAGGCATCGGGCCCTTGGCAGGTGACCAGTGAGAAGTAGCCACTGGGACGTGGTGATCACTAGGCTGTGTGGTCAGCAGGTCACTGTCCTGTCTCTTGGTGAAGTAACTGAGGTTCGGAAAAGTGGCGTGGCTTGGCCGACGTGAACAGCTGACCCTGAGTCCCCAGGCAACAGAAGACCCTCTGGGCAGGGAGGGGTTGAAAGGCCACTGGGAAGAAGGTTTTCAAAAGTCATGAAAGTTTGGGGTTATTTCCTCAGAGGAATCTCATCTGGACACACATGGAGGCTCAGACAGAGCTGCTTCTAATGAGTCGGGGGTGCACCCAAGCCAGGGCTCAGTCCCCTGCCTCCACAGAGCGCAGAACAGAAACCGCAGAACCAACCCTACACCTTCAGTCTAGAAATGGGGCAACTGAGGCTAGGAGGGAGGTGGGCCAGTGGTGGAGCCAGGAGCGGGCCCTGGGGTCCTGAACCCCCATTCTCAGGGTCCAGAGTCCAGTCGGCCTGCACTGCGTACCTGAAAAGGCCACAATATGGGTGCAGGCTGCCCCAGAAGGGCTGGGAGCTGAGAAGGCTCAAAATAGGGTGGGACAGGTGGCTTCAGGGTTCTGGGCCTCAGTGTTGTCAGTGTCAGGGGCTGCACTGACAGGTGGAGTCCCCGGTGCCATCCGAAGTGCTGTCCGTGGGTGGGCCCTCAGGGAGGATCCACGGTGGTGAGAGAGAAGCCGCAGCAGGCCTGGGGTATGGCAGGAGCTAGGAGCCAGCGAAGCCGAGGGTCCAGGTGGGAGGGATTTGCAGCGGCTCCCACGGGCACCGGGCCGGGCCTCACCCTCGGCGCCAACCCACAGGACAGCAAGACCGAGACCCTCCAGAACGCCCACAGCATGGCCCTGCCAGCCCTGGAGCCCTCCACCAGGTACTGGGCCAGGGTGAGGGTCAGGACCTCCCGCACCGGCTACAACGGGATCTGGAGCGAGTGGAGTGAGGCGCGCTCCTGGGACACCGAGTCGGGTAGGTGAAGGCTGGAGTCCAGAGCTTCTGGCCAGGACCAGCTCATAGTTTCTCACTGCCAGAAAATCCCCAATGCAGCGCCGTAGCAGGCCTGCAACAACTTGTAGGTGAGCCATCTCCCCGATTAGATGGTGGCCAAAGAGAAAGGGAAGGCCTTTGCAGACAGCACCTCCCACCTGGTCATCAGACCCGCAAGTTGAAAGAGGCAAAGGGTAAAGCAGGCAGAAACTGGGCATGGAGTCAGAAGTTCTCCAGCCACTCTTCATGAGACAGCACAGCTGGGCAGAGGATGCCACATCTCTGGGTGGGCACAGAGATGTGGGGCTCCAGACCCCACTCCACTCAGGCCTCCTTCCCTCCCTTGGACCACTAGTCGTTGGAAAGTGACACCTGGTGTTCAGTACAGACTGCAAGTGAGGACTTGAGGGAGCAGAGGAGAGCAGGTCTCATGATCACTCCTCCTTTAAACTGGGACTTAGGCTTCTGTTAATATGGCCCTTGGTTTCTTAGCTTTTGGGACTACCAAGCTTTTGTGGTTGCTCAGCCCGAGTTTCCTGTTACCATGGAAGCAAGAAAATCTAGAGCCACAGACTGGGTCCTTGGATTGGAAGGTTTTGCTGTGATTCCTTCATCTTCCCACCTCCCTGCACTTGCTGCGTGCACTGACCCCTCACCTTTCACCATAGTGACCACCAGGTGACTCCCGTAGAACAAGACAAGTCCAAGGGGTGGTTTCAGAGAGAGTAGGGATACAGGAGATATTGGGAGCAACCCAAGTCTCCAGCCAGGCTTGGTAGCGGCAGGGGCCCAGGGAGAGGGCCACAACCAGGTAGAAAGGAGGCCGGACCAATGGGCCCAAGAGAGGAGGAAGAGGGGAGTCCTGGAGGAACCTGGCCTGGGAGCTCAGGGCTGGGCAGCAGGAGGGATCAGGGGCCTCTGCAGGGGCCTTTGCTCCTGCTGGTGCCTCTGCCACTATGCCTTTCCCCATCTCCACCTCTAATCCTTCCTATTACTGGAGGCCCAGCTAATATGCCACCTCCTTCAGGAAGTCCCCTGTGATTGCCATGAACAGTGGTTCTTGCCCTCCCTGTAGCACCTCCTGTGCTATAGATCCTGGAAAGGATCTGACCCTCCTGTGTCCTCCCAGCACTTTGAACACTGTGGGGGTTCAGACCAATGCCCTTCCCAGCATGGATCTGGCCTCTCTCCCCTAATCCCCCAAGGCAGTAAGTTCCAGAGCCCTGGGCCTGCACAGAGCGGGGTCTTAGGGAATACTGCACCAACCCCACTCCCTGCCCTGAGGTCGATTTCCCGCCCAGATGCTGACATTCCTCTTTCTCCCCGGCTGCTGGAAGTGCTGCCTATGTGGGTGCTGGCCCTCGTCGTGATCTTCCTCACCATCGCTGTGCTCCTGGCCCTCCGCTTCTGTGGCATCTACGGGTACAGGTGAGGGGACTCTGTGGGGCTGGAGGTGGCAGCCGAGACCCCAGAGGGCACCAGGGAATCCCACCCAGCTCCCTCCAGGCCCTGCTCTGCCGCTCCCTTCCTGGACCTCAGTTTCCCCTCTGGGCATGAGCATGGGAGCAGCTGGCCCTGAGGTCTCTGATGGCTGTCACCTCCGTGGTGTCTTCCAGGCTGCGCAGAAAGTGGGAGGAGAAGATCCCCAACCCCAGCAAGAGCCACCTGTTCCAGGTAGGAACTGGCTGCGAGGGGCGGAGTGGGAGCTTCTCTGTTCCTGCCTCTCTTGTCTCTGTCCCCACCTCCTCCTTCCCTTCCTGTGGGCTTTGGGTGGTAGGGATGTAGGTGGACTGGGCTTTGGGAGCTTTGGGAGTGGGGCCAGCACTTGGAAATTCATTCCTGGGATTCCCTGGAGTGCCCACACCTGGCCCTGCCTGCCAGAGCTCTGCATGGAGCCCAGTGGAGAGAACTGAGTGTGGGGATGCCTGGGACAGGGTGGGCTCACAGAGGGGGTTCCTGCTACCAGGATGGATGGGGTGTCAGGAGGCAGAAGGGCTCCCCGAGGACAAGATACCTGGGCTGAGCTTTGAGGGTCCCAGTGGTGCCAGGTGGCAAAAGTTGCTCTGGCTCAGGGCATCTTGAGGGTGGAGGCAGAAACCCTTCAGGAAGGGAGCTGAAGGGGTGGGACAGGAGGCTGGGGGCCATGTTGGGAGGCTGAGATGACCATGGGGAAGACACCAGCGTGTGGGTGATGGGAGCGCTATAGTCAGGCAGGCAGGGCCAGCTTTGCCTGTGGAGGGGTCTCTTGGCTGGTGTGGAGGAGAAATGGGGGTGAGCATGGAGACAGGCACTCCAGGTTAGAAAAATCACAGGAAAAGGGCCCTGTCCTCAGGTAGCAGGGACATGGGGGAAGTCCCAGCCCCTCTCTGGGCCTCACTTTGCTGGTGTCAAAAGGCCGTGGCCAGTCCTGAAGAAGTGGAGATTCTTCTCTTGTCTGGGGGCTCCTTGAATCCTCCTGCACCCCCGTCGCCCTCTGCCTTGCCCCCACCTCGCACCTCCTGATGCTCACCGGCCCAAATGTCTGCTCTTGCAGAACGGGAGCGCAGAGCTTTGGCCCCCAGGCAGCATGTCGGCCTTCACCAGCGGGAGTCCCCCACACCAGGGGCCGTGGGGCAGCCGCTTCCCTGAGCTGGAGGGGTGAGTGGGCTCGTGGATCACTCCTGACCTTTGGGGATCATACGGGGGGCTGACTCCATTGTGGAAATCAGGGACTCAAGTGAGGCTGCCTGTGGCTCACTGTGAAGGGATCCAAGGGAGCTGGTTTGCACTAAAGCAGGAGGCACCTGGGGGGGGATGTGAGGAAGAACTTCCTCTTTCCAGGTAAGGAAGTGCCAGACAAGGGGAGTGACCGGAAGTGAAAGAGGGAAACAGGTGGCCTTCCCCTCCCTGGCTGCCTCAGAGGCGTCACACTGCAGAGGCCTCATGGGGTAGCTGGGGCAGACTCCCGGGAACTCAGCGCCTGAGCCGGCAGCTGACCACCAACTCGGCAGGGAGAAGGGGGTGGCATGGTTGGTAGAATGATGGAAGGGTTGCCTAGTGCACAGGCTGGGCATGAGCCTGGTGCTGAAGGAGGATGGACTTTAAGGTCAAAAGGGAGAGGGCACCCGCCTTGCGGAGGAAGAACTTGAGCTCAGCATGGAGGATGGAGCTCCTGAGCCACGGAAAGACTGAATCCATGTCCCGTGTCCTTCTCTGGGGCCCCTGCTCCCTCAACCCTGTCCCGTTCACGTTCTCTCTGTGAGATCTGGGGGACATCAGGGCTTCCAGAGAACCATCTCCACCCCACCAAGACCCTTGTGCCTGAGCCGGATCATCTCCCCAGGGTGGTCCCAACTCTTCTGCCCATGTTCTTCCCACAGGGTGTTCCCTGTAGGATTCGGGGACAGCGAGGTGTCACCTCTCACCATAGAGGACCCCAAGCATGTCTGTGATCCACCGTCTGGGCCTGACACGACTCCAGCTGCCTCAGATCTACCCACAGAGCAGCCCCCCAGCCCCCAGCCAGGCCCGCCTGCCGCCTCCCACACACCTGAGAAACAGGCTTCCAGCTTTGACTTCAATGGGCCCTACCTGGGGCCGCCCCACAGCCGCTCCCTGCCTGACATCCTGGGCCAGCCGGAGCCCCCACAGGAGGGTGGGAGCCAGAAGTCCCCACCACCGGGGTCCCTGGAGTACCTGTGTCTGCCTGCTGGGGGGCAGGTGCAACTGGTCCCTCTGGCCCAGGCGTTGGGACCGGGACAGGCCGTGGAAGTGGAGAGGAGGCCGAGCCAGGGGGCTGCAGGGATCCCCTCCCTGGAGTCCGGGGGAGGCCCTGCCCCTCCTGCTCTTGGGCCAAGGGTGGGAGGACAGGACCAAAAGGACAGCCCTGTGGCTATACCCATGAGCTCTGGGGACACTGAGGACCCTGGAGTGGCCTCTGGTTATGTCTCCTCTGCAGACCTGGTATTCACCCCACACTCAGGGGCCTCGTCTGTCTCCCTAGTTCCCTCTCTGGGCCTCCCCTCAGACCAGACCCCCAGCTTATGTCCTGGGCTGGCCAGTGGACCCCCTGGAGCCCCAGGCCCTGTGAAGTCAGGGTTTGAGGGCTATGTGGAGCTCCCTCCAATTGAGGGCCGGTTCCCCAGGTCACCAAGGAACAATCCTGTCCCCCCTGAGGCCAAAAGCCCTGTCCTGAACCCAGGGGAACGCCGGGCAGATGTGTCCCCAACATCTCCACAGCCCGAGGGCCTCCTTGTCCTGCAGCAAGTGGGCGACTATTGCTTCCTCCCCGGCCTGGGGCCCGGCCCTCTCTCGCTCCGGAGTAAACCTTCTTCCCCGGGACCCTGTCCTGAGATCAGGGACCCAGACCAGGCTTTTCAAGTCAAGAAGCCCCCAGGCCAGGCTGTGCCCCAGGTGCCCGTCATTCAGCTCTTCAAAGCCCTGAAGCAGCAGGACTACCTGTCTCTGCCCCCTTGGGAGATCAACAAGCCTGGGGAGGTGTGTTGAGACCCCCAGACCTAGACAGGCAAGGGGATGGAGAGGGCTTGCCTTCCCTCCCGCCTGACCTTCCTCAGTCATTTCTGCAAAGCCAAGGGGCAGCCTCCTGTCAAGGTAGCTAGAGGCCTGGGAAAGGAGATAGCCTTGCTCCAGCCCCCTTGACCTTCAGCAAATCACTTCTCTCCCTGCGCTCACACAGACACACACACACACACACGTACATGCACACATTTTTCCTGTCAGGTTAACTTATTTGTAGGTTCTGAATTATTAGAACTTTCTAGATATACTCATTCCATCTCCCCCTCATTTTTTTAATCAGGTTTCCTTGCTTTTGCCATTTTTCTTCCTTCTTTTTTCACTGATTTATTATGAGACTGGGGCTGAGGTCTGAGCTGAGCCTTATCAGACTGAGACGCGGCTGGTTGTGTTGAGGACTTGTGTGGGCTGCCTGTCCCTGGCCGTCGCTGATGCACATGACATGATTCTCATCTGGGTGCAGAGGTGGGAGGCACCAGGTGGGCACCCGTGGGGGTTAGGGCTTGGAAGAGTGGCACAGGACTGGGCACGCTCAGTGAGGCTCAGGGAATTCAGACTAGCCTCGATTGTCACTCCGAGAAATGGGCATGGTATTGGGGGTGGGGGGCGGTGCAAGGGACGCACATGAGAGACTGTTTGGGAGCTTCTGGGGAGCCCTGCTAGTTGTCTCAGTGATGTCTGTGGGACCTCCAGTCCCTTGAGACCCCACGTCATGTAGAGAAGTTAACGGCCCAAGTGGTGGGCAGGCTGATGGGACCTGGGGAACATCAGGAGAGGAGCCCAGAGCCCACGTCTACTGCAGAAAAGTCAGGGGAAACTGCCAAACAAAGGAAAATGCCCCAAAGACATATATGCTTTAGGGCCTTTGGTCCAAATGGCCCGGGTGGCCACTCTTCCAGATAGACCAGGCAACTCTCTCTCCCACCGGCCACAGATGAGGGGCTGCTGATCTATGCCTGGGCCCGCACCAGGGATTATGGTTCTTTTAAATCTTTGCCTTTCAGATACAGGAAAAATAATGGCATTAAATTGCTTTAATTTGCATTATTTTAGTTATCCAGTTTGCACATATTTTTATAGGTATCTTAGGCATCGATTGGTATTTTTTAACTGGGCCAAGCCCATTAAGGTCTTTCTTCTGTTGGGTGCTATCATTTTCTGATTAAGTCTTTTTGACTATTGACATACAGTCTTTCACAGATGGTGGAGTGTTTTTCCCCCAAATCTGTAGTTTGTCTTATAATGTTGTATATGAGGTTTTATGGTGTATGAATGTGAATGCTTCTGTAATGTCAAACAGATCCCTAGTAAACTCCTTCTTCACTTTAATGTCAGATTTACAAAGATCCTCCCATTGCAAAGCAGTGTTTGTCCTAATTTATATATTGTTTTTCTAGTTCATTTTGTGTTTCCAACTTTTCATGTAAAATTTTAATTATTTTTGAATGTGTGGATGTGAGACGGAGGTGCCTTTTGGTACTGAAATTCTTTTTCCATGTACCTGAAGTGTTACTTTTGTGATACAGGAAATCCTCGTATATATACTTTATCGGTCCCTAGGCTTCCTATTTTGTTACCTTGCTTTCTCTATGGCATCCACCATTTTGATTGTTCTACTTTTATGATATGTTTTCATAAGTGGTTAAGCAAGTGTTCTCGTTACTTTTGCTCTTAAATCCCTATTCATTACAGCAATGTTGGTGGTCAAAGAAAATGATAAACAGCTTGAATGTTCAATGGTCCTGAAATACATAACAACATTTTAGTACATTGTAAAGTAGAATCCTGTGTTCATAATGAACAAGATGAACCAATGTGGATTAGAAAGAAGTCCGAGATATTAATTCCAAAATATCCAGACATTGTTAAAGGGAAAAAATTGCAATAAAATATTTGTAACATAAAACAAAGTGAAACCCTGAATTTGTGTGTGCATGTTGGTGTAGTTGGAGGAAGGGGTTGCTCTTTGAAACCTCAATTGCTATTGTAAGTGATACAGCTCCAGTGACTGGAGGAACACCAGGGTCCTTAGTCTTGTGCCGATTTAAATAAAACGACACGGAAACACATGGAGTGGTTTTAAGGAGTGGAGAGTTTAATACGCAAGAAAGAAGAAAGAAGCTCCCCTGTACAGAGACAGAGGGTGGGGGGATCCAAAGCTGAGAGAGGAAACCCTGAGTGCCACAGAAATAAGCCAGTTATATGAGGAGGCTAGAGAAGGCAGTATCTGATTTGCATAGGGCCCAGGGGATTGGTTTGACCAGGCATGTCATTCATGTAACCCCTGAAAAACCTGGCCCTTTCACCCTAGCATTTTAATATGCAAATGCAGGGCGCCATGATGTTCTACACAGGTGGGACTATGTGGGGGCGGCCATATTGCCAGGCAAACATGGGGACAAGGAAAAGATGGCGGGAATCCCCATGTTTGGGTGGACCCAGTTTCCAACGGTCTGCATTTGCATATCAAAGGTTGCCAGCCTGACTCTAAGAGCCGGGGCTTTCCTGCTAGACAAGAAACGTTTTTTGGAGCTGCTTTTAAAACAGAAACGAAAACTTCCCAAGGACCCCTTTTCCTCTTTATCTGCCTCAAATAATTTTTTAATAATTCCTATAACATAAGGAAATGAATTCTGCTAAACAGAAGGGCCTTTGGTCTTTGGGGCACTACAGTGGGTACATGATGGCATGTGGAACACCACGCAATGGAGGGAGACGCAGGGCACTCCTGGGAAAATCCAGGAGGGATGAGGGAAGAGGAAAGACAGTGAGGGAAAGGAGGATAAAGAACACACTTTTAAAAAATCGTTCATTATTATCTGAAATTCCAACATAACTGAACGTCCTGTATTTGATCCCTAGTCATGAGAGTGAAAAACTAAATAGAGACTGAGTTCCCCATACAAATAACTGAGAGTGATCAAGAGCTTATTCCTGGCAGGCCCCATTTGAGTGACCTCTAAGATCAATTCATTTAGATACTATGGAAGTGGAAGATACTATCTTTATCATTTTTGTCATTGAGGAAACTAAGGCACAGAGATGTCACACAACTTGCCCCAGGTCTGCCAGCAGGTAAGGGACAGAGCCAAGATTTGAACTGTAGCCCTGTGTCTCAGAGCCTGCCCTCAAAAGGTAAGTCTCTCACCTAAAGATCCATACGTAGATGTATGATGATCCATGTTGGTTGGCAAGACAGAAAAATCCATAAACCAAATAAATTGATTTGGTGGCAGGGGGAGATTGAATCAGAGGTGACCCTGAAAAATGTCTGTTTATCTGGGAGCTGAACACTGAAGGTGCAGTTCTCACCCACTGGAGTCCAGAGAGACCTTCCCTGGAGGACTGCAGCTCCCTCATCTGTCTTCCCCTGAGAACCCAGCCCAGACCCATGCATGTAGTAGGTGATCATTGAGGTGAGCAAGGCCTGCAGGAGGCTGTCCCTAAGATGGAGGGGGACAAAAAACTTATTAGGGGGACGAAAGGGAGGGCAGGAAGCAGAAGTGGGCCAGGGAAGCCATTGGCCATCCAGAGTTGACATTTGTCCCCACATGGGGAACTTGGGGGATGAATTGCCTGTTGGAAGAGCCCATGTTGGGTGGAAATGGCCAGGCCCGGAGCCCTTCATGGTGGGGAACCCTGAGAACACACTACATAAGGAAGGAGCAGGGCTGGAGGCCATCAGCAGCTTAGGCCTCACAAGCATTTCACATGTTTAATTGATCACACAGAACTCTTGCACCAAGACAATCGTTTGCTCCTAGAGGGAGCCTTTCCTTCGTTTGGAAACAATCCTTTCCCAACCCCAACAAGGCAACCTGCATCCGGCGGTGCTCAATCAATAGAAGCTGGGCAGCCCGGGTGCAGGGGCAGTGTGCCCAAAGCATTGAAATGCGGTGATTTGGGCCATGGGTCATGCTGGGTGTCCTGAGCAAGGGTAATTTCATCTACCCAGTGACGCAGGTAGCAACTCTCTGGGTCTGGTGGCACAGGAGGTAAAGGAATTTACCAAGCCAGTTGTAGGTAAAGAAAGGCAGATTTATTAGAGAAGGTATGAAAATACGTTGCAAGGTCGCAATTGCAATGAGCAGAGAAGGGGCTGTCTGCAAAGAGGCAGTGGCTGGAGGGAAGTTTCATAGAGTCACGTTGAAGAGGGCTACATGCAGAACAAGCAGAACGAGGTTGTTGTGCCCGGTTGTTTGTGATTAGCTGTCTCTCAGAACAATTGATGACTTTTCTCCCCACTTGGGGCCCTCCCCAACCTGGGGCCTCTTCCTCATTGTTGCTTATTTATCAGGACTCCACCAGGGACAGAGTCACCCTACAAGTCCTAACTCGAGTGTGGGTTCCTCTTAGAACACAGCCCCTCCAGCTCCCTTGGAAATCCCCAAGTCTTCCCAAATGATGCAGGACTTTTCTTCTTGGTCACTTTGCAAGCCGGGGACCCCAATCAGTGATGCCTTGCCCAGGTCTCACTCGGCCACGCTATCGCGTATAACTTGTATAACTTGTACCCATGTTCAGCGGTTCCTGAGCTCTTGCACCTCGCCCAAGAAGAATGAAAATATACTGGACATTGGAGGGTGAGGAGGGCTGAGAATAATTTTATTGAGTGATGAAAATGGCTTTCCATGGAAAGGGGATTCAGGGGTGGGAGGTGGGGTGTAGGGGGAGGTTTTGCCATGTGGCTCGGTCTGGGGCCCTTTATGGATTCAAAATGAGGAGTGTATGCTGATTGGTTTGTGAGTATGCAAAAAAGGTTAAAGTGACAACACCACTCAAAGCTGTGCACAATGGTGTAAGAAAACCAATTAGGAAAGGGTAGGGAGGTATATGTAAAATAGGTGAAGGGTGAGGACTAATCAGAGGTAAGCATGCCAAACAGAAAGACAAGTTCTCAATCCAGTCCAGTCTGATGATTTAACTTGTAGCTTGGCTTTCAGGCTTTAAATTGTCTTTGGCTTGGAGGTGGGGTTTCACGGAGGACCTGCCCCATCTGCATAGGCATTTGTCCACCTCCTGCTTCTATCACAGAGCATGTCTCAGCCTCTCTGTCCTGCCACTCAACTTTGTTCCCCTGCCTTTATTACCCATCTTGTAATTCCTGGCTCACAGCTTTGTGTTCCAACTAGACTGAGAGCTCCCTGAGCCCAGCTACTGCCAGGCTCACTTCAGGCTTCAATGCCCAGCTCGGACGCAGTGCATCTGCTAGTGTGTGTGTGTGTGTGTGTGTGTGTGTGTGTGTTAAAAGTGTTTCTTGCTGGCTGGTTCTGGAAATTTGTCATTCTCTGTCCTCTATCTTCCTGTTAAAAACTTCAGCTGAATTAAATTTAAAGGAGTTTAATTGAGCAATAAACAATTCGTGAATTGGGCAGCCCCCAGAATCACAGCAGATTCAGAAAGACTCCAGGGGTGCCTCATGGGCAGAACAAATTTATAGACAAAAAAAAAAAGTGACATACAGAAATCAGAACTGAGGTACAGAAACAGCTGGATTGGTTACAGATTGGTGATTGCCTTATTTGAACACAGTTTGAACGCTCAGCAGCGTATGAGTTGTTGAAGTTTAACTGCTGGGATTGGCCAAAACTCAGTGATTGTTACAGACGCATACTCCTAAGTTAGGTTTTCAATCCTGTCTACCTATTAAGTTAGGTTGTAGTTCTTCCACAAGGACTCAAATATGGAAGTACAGAGTCCTTCTCAGGCCATATTTAGTTTGCTTTGACATCCCCATTGAGATGACTCAACTATTCGGCTAAGGGCTGTAGACAGTGAAGAAATGTGACTAATTGCTGGATACTGTAGTATACTGAGTGTGCAAGAGCATTATATCTAAAAAACAATGTACATACTGCAATTTAAAATGCTTTGCTGCTAAAAGAAAATAATGCTAACAGTCATGTGAACCTTCAAGTTGTCATCTTTTTGCTGCTGGGGGTTCTTGCCATGATGTTGATAGCTGCCAACTGAGCAGAGTGGTGGTTGTTGAAGGCTGGGGTTGTGTTGAAGGCTGTGGCAATTTTGTGATTGGCCACCAATGGAGTTTGCTGCATCAATGGACTCATCCTTTCATGAAATTTTTATTGGTAGCATGCAATGTTATTTGATAGCATTTCTTTCCAAATTGAAGTTAATCTTCTTAAACCCTGCTGCTGCTTTGTCAACTAAGTTGATTTAATATTCTTCATCCTTTGTTGTTATTTCAACATGTTCACAGCATCTTTACCAGGAGTAGATTCCATCTCAAGAAACCACTTTCTTTGCTCATCCATAAGAAGCAGCTCCTCACCTGTTCAAGTTTTATCATGAGATTGCAGCAATTCAGTCACATCTTCAGGCCGTACTTCTAATTCTAGTTTTCTTTCTATTTCCACTACATCTGCAGTTCCTTCCTCCCCTGAAGCCTTGAATCCCTCAAAGTCATCCATAAGAGTTGGAATTGACATCTTCCAAACCCTGTTAGTGTTGATGTTTTGACCTCCTTCCATGAATCGCAAATGTTCTGAATGATATCTAGAGTGGTGAATCCTTTCTAGAAAGTTTTCAATTTACTTGGCTCAGATCCATCAGAAGAATCACTGTCTATGACAGCTATAGCCTTAGGAAATGTGTTTCTTAAATAACAAGTCTTGAAAGTAGGAATTTCTCCTTGATCCAAGGGCTGCATAATAAATGTTATGTTTGCAGACATGAAAACAACATTAATCTTGTGTATCTTCATCAGAGCTCTTGGGTGACCAGGTACATTGGCAATAAGCAGTAATATATTGAAAGAAATATATTTTCTGAGCATTATATCTCAACAGTGAACTTAAAATATTCCTAAACCATGCTGTAAACAGATGTGCTGTCAGCCTTTACCGATCCATTTCCAAAACACAGGCAGAGTAGATTTAGCATAATTTTTGTATTAGTCTGTTTTCATGCTGCTGATAAAGACATACCCAAGTCTGGGCAATTTACAAAAGAAAGAGGTTTAATTGGACTTGCAGTTCCACGTGGCTGGGGAAGCCTCACAATCATGGTGGAGGGCAAGGAGGAGCAAGTCCCATCTTACACGGATGGCAGCAGGCAAAGAGAGAATGAGGAAGGCGCAAAAGCAGAAACCCCTGATAA
Organism: Pan troglodytes; assembly: GCF_028858775.2. Taxonomy (NCBI): domain Eukaryota; kingdom Metazoa; phylum Chordata; class Mammalia; order Primates; family Hominidae; genus Pan; species Pan troglodytes. The sequence continues at coordinate 38,958,896 of NC_086016.1, forward strand.
AACCATCAGATCTTGTGAGACTTATTCACTACCAAGAGAACAGTATGGGGGAAACTGCCCCTATGATTCGATTATCTCCCACTAGGTCCCTCCCACAACACATGGGAATTATGGGAGTATAATTCAAGATGAGATTTGGGTGGGGACACAGAGCCAAACTGTATCTTTTTTTTTTTTTTTTTTTTTGAGATGGAGTCTCACTCTGTCACCCAGTGCCACGATCTCGGCTCACTGCAAGCTCCACCTCCTGGGTTCACCCCATTCTCCTGCCTCAGCCTCCCGAGTAGCTGGGACTACAGGTGCCCACCACCACGCCCAGCTAATGTTTTGTATTTTTAATAGAGACGGGGTTTCACCGTGTTAGCCAGGATGGTCTCGATCTCCTGAACTCATGATCCACCTGCCTCGGCCTCCCAAAGTGCTGGGATGACAGGCGTGAGCCAACGCGCCTGGCCAACTGTATCAATTCTTAAGGGCCTTAGGGTTCTTTGGAATTGTAAATGAGCATTGGTTTCAATTTAAAGTTACCAGTGGCATTAGCCCCTAACGAGAGATTCTGCCTGTCCTTTGAAGCATTGCAGCTTCAAATAAAAGGCATCTTCTTCCGATAAAAAGGCTATTTTATCTACATTGAGTATCTGTGTTTAGTGCAGCCACCTTCACTAATCATCCTAGCTGGATCTTCTGGATAACTTTGTGTAGCTTCTCCATCAGCACTTGCTGCTTCACCTTGTTCTTTTATGTTACAGAGATGGTTTCTTTCCTTAAACCTCATGAACTAATCTCTGCTAGCTTCCAACTTTTCTTCTGCAGCTTCCTCACCTCTCTCAGTCTTCAGGGAATTGAGGAGCATTACAGCCTTACTCTGGATGAAGCTTTGGCTTAAGGGAATGTTGTGGCTGGCTTGGTCTTCTATCCAAACCACTAAAATTTCTCCATATCAGCAATAAGACTGTTTTCTTTTCTCATTCATGAGTTCACTGAAGTAGTATTTTTAAGTTCCTGCAAGAACTTTTCTTTTGCATTCATAACTTGACTATTTTCCCAAGAGGCCAAGTTTTCAGGCTATCTAGGCTTTCAGTGAAGCTTAATCATTTCTAGCTTTTGATTTAAAGTAAGAGATGTGTGCAACTCTTCCTTTTAATTGAAAGCTTAGAGGCCATTGTAGGGTTATTAATTGGCCTAATTTATGTATTGTTGGGTCTCTGGGACTAGGGAGGCTAGATTAGGTGTCTAGTTAGGGCCTGCTTCCTCATAGATGAAGTCTTCTCACTGTAGGGTGAGAGATAAGAGAACGCCCATCGGTGGAGCAGTCAGAGCACACAGAACATTTCTTGATTAAGTTTACTGTCTTCTATGACAGATCATGGCATCCCAAAACAATTGCAGTAATAACATCACAGATCTCAGACCACCATGACAGAGACAATAATCATGAAAAAGTTTGAAATATTGCAAGAATTACCAAAAGGTGACACAGAGATGAAACTGCCCCCATAAACTTTATGAAATTAACCAGGGAAGAAGGAAGGGGGAGAAACAAAAGTCACCCACGCTTGCAGCACATTTGGCCTCCATCATGAGGTTGGCCTGCTCTCCAGCCTGCGTCCTCACAGCTGTTTGGTGCCTATTGTGCTGAAATCACATAGACCCTGTTACGAGATCACGGTTCCCCTTAACTGCTCCGTAGATAACAACGTGAACATTATAAAATGTTTAGTTTTCCCTGTGAGATAGTCCTTCAGGTCCCATACACTGATGAAACTACTGACCCAGCTGGTCTGAAGGACCCCACAATGGGCTGACTCACCAAAGAATGCAGTTTCCATATCGTGATGATTTCATCCCCCCTTCCCCCGACCAATCAACAACCCCAATTTTCCAATTCTGGAGGGAGTCTCTCACCCTCTATAATCCCCTTAAAAACCCCAGACCAAAGCTCCTTGGTGAGATAAACGGGAGGGTCTCCTCCCATCTCGTCACTCAGCACTCTGCAATCATTAAACTTTCTCTGCTGCAAACCCTGCTGTCACTATGTAATGGGTCTGTTACTGCACGGTGGGCATATGAACCCATTGGTCCTATAACAGAGGCATGAAGTGAGCACATGCTGTTGGAAAAATGGTGATGGTAGACTTGCCAAAAGCACGGCTGCCACAAACATTCAATTTGTATAAAACACGGTATCTGCAAAGCACAATAAAACAAAGTGCAATAAGATGAGGTGTGGCTGTATTTTCAAATTAAAATGAGATGTAGTTCTTTTACTCACCACATTGGTAAATATTACCGGGAAAATAACTGATAATATCCAGAGTGGGAAGTGTGTGGGGGTACAGGTCAAGTAGGAAGAAGGCGGAGGCCCAACCATGAGATCCTGCTCCTGGGATGTTTGCTGACTTGGACCAGAGCAGTTTGGGTGGCCTGGTGGGGGCAACATCCTGGGGAAGTGGGCTCAGGAAGAAATGGCTGGAAAGACACTGGACATGATGAGTGTGGACAACTCTTTATGGGGTTGCTGCTGTCAAGGGAAACAGAGAAAGGGGGGCCGCAGGGTTGTGAGCTCAGGAGATGCCCAGGCACTGCACTCCTGTGGGCATCTGTGAGGGGGTTGGGGCAGGTTTGCAAGGCGATTGGGAAAGATCCTGGGAGAGGGCACGGTGGGTGACACAGGGCAGAGTGGGGACTTGGGGGCCGTGATGTTCCTGAGCAACAGGGCCAGACTGCATCGGGTCTCTAGCCTTAGACAGGAGCCCCAGCCCAGAACCAGGCCCAGGCCCAGGCCCCAGTGGTGGGCAGAGGGGGTGGGGAGTGTGAGTGTGGGGTGGGTGGGGAGCTTCTCCCTGGTCCCCTGTTATGTCAGAGCAACAGGAAGCAGGTCACAGGGAGGGGCAGGATGGTATTTGAGGAGAATGGAGAAGGTCTGATGGAGGCCCCCAGGAGAACTGAAGGTGGTGGAGGGGTGGGGGGTGGCAGAGCCGGGGCCCCCTCGCCCTCTAGGTGGGGGGACCTCCAATCAGTTGTCACCTGCCTCTCTGGTTCCAGTGGCTTAATTATTTCATTTAAGGCTGATTCAGACCCTGAGCAACACCACAGAGCAATGCCGGTCCCCTTCCTGTGTGGTTCGTGCCCAGGAGAGCTCGGGTGGGAGAGGTGGCAGCCCACATGCAGAGGAGGAGCCTGGGAGAGCATGGAGCCCCCTCCCAAACACGTCCACACAGCCTGTTCTGCCACTCCCCATCTGTGGCCAGGGCTGGCGCCTCACCTCCAGGGCCTCAGTTTCCCCATCTGTGAACTGGGCGTCGTGGCCTGGCCCTGCCCACCTCACAGTGAGGAGGAACTAAGATAGGTCATGTGGGGCAACTGTGTTAAATTGTGACAAAATAAGAGAAGATTGTCACCATTGTTACCACCACCATCATCAACGACATCAGTGTAGAACATGCTCCCCAGAAACCCCAGGTCAGACAGTAGTGCCTGGCAGGTGCCTGGCTGAGCAGGAGCTCCCGGGAGGGCGTCCGTCCTCCTCTGTCCTCTGTCTACTCCCACCCCGAGGCTGACCTGACACATCCCTCTCTACACCACCATCCCACACCAGGCAGAGGGGACACCGTAGCCCCTGCCCGTGGCCCCTGCACCCGACGTCACCGACTCGTTCACCCGGCGAATGAGGGTCACGTTGACGAGCCGCTGGGCATCCTGGGTGTCTGCCCACCTGCAGGTGATGTGGCTGGTATAGTCACTGTAGCAGCGCAGGGTCTGCAGCGGGACGGTTTCTGACAAGAGGGGCAGGAAGGGGTCACCTCTCTCCCCTGCAGAGTCCCTTATCACCACCACCCCCAGCTGATCTGGGGCAGAGGTGCCCTGGGTTGGGAAGGGAGTCTGCCAGGGTGAGCTTCTGCCTGTGGACCCTCCTCTCCTGACAGAAGCACCATGCAATCCCTGCAGGATGGAGACACGCAGCAGCGGCAGGCCCTGCCCCCCAGACCCCCAAGCATCCTGGGATGAGGCACAAACCCAGCCTTGAGATGAACCCCAAGCCAGGACGCTGCTGGAGCAACGGTCTGGAGGTGGAACCACTGAGGCGCAGCGAGTGTCTGCTGGGGAAGGAGGAGAAGGGAAACGGTCAGAGCAGCCACCCTGGAGCCTGGGGGCCTGGAGTGCCGTGCTGAGAAATATGGGCTGGGAAGCCAGACACACTCAGCTGGACTTTCCAGGACAGGATGAGCAGGAATGTGCAGGAGGAGGGAAGTGAAGGAAGCCCAGGGAAGGCCGGGGGAGAGACGAAGCAAGGGGAGCAGGAGGAGGGTGGGTGGGCAGGGTCCCGGGGGTATGGTGCGGGCCTCCTCCAGGGTGCAGCAGTGAGGAGGGGGCAGGGAAGGGGTGGGAGCCACAGAACTCACCTTCTTCCCCTGCCAGGCTAAGCCCCCAGCACAGGGCCAGCAGGGCCATGAGGAGCAGCTCCCAGGCCAGCACCATTTTCCTGGTCAGCTCTGGACAGGCAGGTGCGGGCACAGGTGGATGCTGGCCATGGGCTGGGGTGGGGTTTTCCATGCCCTGGAGTCCTGTGTTCCTGCCCAGCTGGGAGCCATGCCAAGCTGATCTCACCAGGTCTTGTTATTCCTCCATCCATGAATTGCCATCCTACCCCAGGTCCTGAGAAAGGAGATGTGGGCCAGGATAAGGCCCATCCACCCCTCTCGTCTCCCCAGGGATATGGCCGATGAGGAGGGAGAAGGCTATGTTGGGGGTACTGGGAGCCTGGTCCTGCGCCTTCTCCACCTAGTGTGGATCTCCTCCTCTGCCACTCTCACCCTTCCCTGCAGTGCTGGTGTAGATTCTGTGTGTTTGTATTAGGTGCTACTGGGTTGATGCCCAAGTGGGCTGCGTTAAGCTCTTCAAGTGATTTTGGCGGATAAGCTTTGTGGATCCACCCACCACAGATGGAGCCTGTCTCCTCCCAGGTCTTGAGGATGCACAGACACCCTTTGGGCCACCTCACTCAACACCAAACACTCCACCATCCTTCCTCACCTGCCCCAAGCTGTTACTGCCCATCCCTTCTTCTCTGCAGGAGCCTGAGGCATTTCTTAGTTTCTTGCCCTTTGTGATGTCACAAGAAAAGACAGAGGTCTTCTTTTCTTCTTTCTCAACACTTCTGAAACCATGAAACACTCAAGCCTCCACCCACTCACACACCCACATACACACCTACACATACCTGCACACACATGCTCAGACAACCCTGATGGGACCTGACCACCCTACGAGGGCGCTGACAAGACCTTGAGGATGCTGGGAATGAGCCAGGAAGGAGGACAGGATAGGAATGGAGTTCCTGAGGAGGCAGAGGGGCTTCTCGGTACAGAAAATGGTGAACTCTCAGTCTTCCTGCCCTGCCCATGCTCAGCTGAACAAAACCACACCAGCTGGTCTCACTTAAATTCTGGATTACCATCGGAGGCGGGGGTTGTGGGGAGGCTCTCAACGCTGCCAGAACCCCAAACGACACTTCCCAGTAGCAAGGAGGAACTCTGCCCTTCCCAAGAAGCTATTTCACACCTCTCCACTTCCGTCACACCTCTACTTCCCCTGCACCCCATTCCCATGCCCCACTTCCCCTGCACCCCATTCCCATCCCCCACTTCCCCTGCACCCCATTCCCATGCCCCACTTCCACCTTAAGGACTCACGTATACCCAGCCACTATACAAACACGCACACCCACAACCACATGCACAGACGCCAATGCAGGCACCCCTGACTTGCATCAAAGTCAACACCCAAATGGGCCAAATGGCTCCAAGTGGAGGAGGAGGGGCAAAAGAGAGTCATGGGCAGAGGGAGAAGAGGCTTCTGCTTCTGGCCATAATGGAGTAACTAGGACCAGGTATAGCCTTCTACTTTAGAAGTATAAAACTGGACAAACGATATTAAAAATCTGTTTTCAGCTGTTAGAAAAGAGGAGTCCTTCTATATGATCGCTCAGAGAGTGAAAACAAACACGGTAGGTCCTATGATCATCCTACCTTTCTTTTCTTTTTCTTTTTTTTTTTCTGAGATGGAGTTTCACTCTTGTTGTCCAGGCTGGAGTGCAGCGGTGTGATCTCGGCTCACTGCAACCTCCGCCTCCCGGGTTCAAGTGATTCTCCAGCCTCAGCTTCCCGAGTAACTGGAATTACAGGCACTCGCCACCACACCCAACTAATTTTGTATTTTTAGTTGAGACGGGGTTTCTTCATGTTGGTCAGGCTAGTCACGAACTCCTGACCTCAGGTGATCCTCCCACCTCGGCCTCCCAAAGTGCTGGAATTACAAGCATAAACCACCGTGCCTACCTTTCTACCTTTCTACCACTTTCTTGACTGTGATGTAGGTAAAAGAACTCCAACATGACCATGGCAGTCTTGCTGGGTTGGGCGATAGGGGTCTGAGTCTGAAGAGGCAAAAGAAGCTGGAATTTGGTGTAGAAAACAAGAGAAGAAAGAGCTGCACAGAGAAAGAGACCCAGCAAATCTACATAGAGATCCTCTTGCATGTACTGCTGAACACTAAACCATGCATGTGTGGGGTGAAGCTCCACTAGACTGTGTAAATAGTACACAGAGAGATGTATCTGAACAATTTCCAGAACTCACCAAGGGCTGGGAGATGTTCAAGTTCCAACAAGCCAGGATAGGAATTCTTACTGAACACCTCACACATTCAGTAGAGAACCAAGAAGAAAAACACCTAGTGCCAGCACTAAACCAGCCCAGGAGAGGGCCATTCTAAAACTGCTCTAGGCCAGCATGGTGGCTCATGCCTGTAATCCCAGCACTTGTGAGAGGTCAAGGCGGGTGGATCACTTGAGGTCAGGAGTTCGAGACCAGCCTGGCCAACGTGGTGAAACCCCATCTCTACTAAAAATACAAAAATTAGCCAGGCATGGTGGCAGGTGCCTCTAATCCCAGCTATTTGGGAGACTGAGGCAGGAGAATTGCATGAATCCAGGAGGTGGAGATTGCAGTAAGCAGAGATTGCACCACTGCACTCCAGCCTGGGCAACAAAGTAAGACTCCATCTCAATAATAATAATAATAATAATAATAATAATTATAATAATAATAAAAGTCCTCTAAGGAAGCTTAAAAACAAACCTTGAAAGATCAAACTGATTGATATGGTTTGGATTTTTGTCCCCATCCAAATCTCATGTTGAAATGTAATCCCCGATGTTGGGGGTGGGGCCCGGTGGAGGTGTTTGGATCATGGTTGGGGGATCCCTTGTGAATGGCTTGGGCCATCCCCTTGGGGATGAGTGAGCTCTCACTCTGAGTTCACAGGAGATCTGGTCATTTAAAAGTGTGTGGTACCTACCCCTACGCTGATGTCTCTCTCTCTCTCTCTCTCTCTCGTTCCTGCTTTCACTGTGATGTGCCTGCTCTCCCTTCACCTTCTGCCACAATTGGAAGCTTCCTGAGGCCTCCCCAAAAGCTGAGCAGATGCCAGCACCATGCTTCCTGTACAGCCTGCAGAACTGTAAGCCAATTAAACCTCTTTTCTTTATAAATTACCTGGTCCTGGGTGTTTCTTTATAACAGCGTGAAAATGACCTAACACAGAAAATTGGCACTGAGAGTGGGATATTTTCCATATTAGGTCATTCTCATATTGCTGTAAATCAATAAATGCCTTAGACTGGGTAATTTATAAAGAAAGGAGGTTTAATTAGCTTACAGCTCTGCAGACTGTACAGGAAGCATGGCACCAGCATCTGCTTGGTTTCTTGGGGAGGCCTCAGGAAGCTTACAATCATGGCAGAAGGTGAAGAGAGAAGGCACGTCACACAGTGAAAGCTGGAACAAGTGAGAGAGAGAGAGAGAGAGCATTAGTGCAGAGGCAGCTGCCACACACATTTATTTTAGTTTTATTTTTTATGTTTTTATTATTATTTTTGAGACGGAGTCTCGCTCTGTCGCCAGGTTGGAGTGCAGTGGCACGATCTCAGCTCACTGCAACATCCACCTCCCTGGTTCAAGCTATTCTCCTGCCTCAGCCTCCTGAGTAGCTGGGATTACAGGCACACACCACCACACCTGGCTAATATTTCTATTTTCAGTAGAGACAGGGTTTCACCATGTTGGCCAGGCTGGTCTCAAACTCCTAGCCTCAGATGATCTGCCTGCCTCCGCCTCCCAAAGTGCTGGGATTACAGGCATGAGCCACCATGCCTGGCTGGTGCCACACTCTTTTAAATGACTGGATCTCCTGTGAACTCAGAGCAAGAGCTCACTCATCACCAAGGGGATGGTCCAAGCCATTCAGGAGGGATCCCCCTGACCATGATCCAAACACCTCCCACCAGGCCCCACCTCCAACATTGGGGATTACACTTCAATATGAGACTTGGGTGGGGACAAATATCCAAACTATGTCACTGATCTGCAAGTAACTTAATGACTCATCAGAATAAAGTCCAACACTTTTTGAAGAAAGACAACACAATGCAGCAGTCACCAACGTAAAATAAACCATGCTCAGCATCCAATCAAAAATTACCAGATGTAGGCCAGGTGCAATGGCTCACACCTGTAATCCTAGCACTTTGGAAGGCCGAAGCGGGAGGATCGCTTGAGCCCAGGAGTCTGAGACCAGCCTGCACAACATGGTGAGACCTTGTCTCTGCAAAAAATAAAATAAAATTTAAAATTAGCTAGGCATGGTGGTGTGCACCTATAGTCCCAGCAACTCACGAGGCTGAGGTGGGAGGATCACTTGGGCCTGGGAGGTGGAGGTTGCAGTGAGCTGAAATCGCGCCCCTGCACTCCAACCTGGATGACAGTGAGACCCCATCTCAAAAAAAAAAAAATTACTACATGTAGAAAGAAGCAAGAAAATGTAACTCATAATAAGAGAAAAATCAGTCAAAGATAGAACCCCAAAATGATGCAGCTCATTATGGAACTGGCAGACCAGGACTTTGAAACAGTTATTATGAATAGGCTGAATAATTTTTCAAAAACATGAACATAACAGAAGTGGAAGATGTCAAAATGAAAACAAATAAAACTGCCACAGATAAAAGTACAACATATGAAAAGAAAATGTCATTGAATTGGCTTAATATTAGTGAATTTGAAAATACAGTAATTGAAACTATCTAAATTAAACACAGAATAAATCTGAAAAAAATTACTATAAACTCCCATGCATCATTCAAGCCTCAGCTGACGCAGGGCCTCCTCCATGCAGCCTTCCCTGACTCCTCATGGGGAGGCAGATGGGAGTGGCTCCAATAACCACAGCTGGTGTGAGCCCAGAGCCAGACAGACCCGGGTTGGACTCCCACCTCTAGTATCGCTAAGAGTGAGACCTTGTGCAAATTATCTGCATGTTACTTCTCCAAGCCCCAAAACTGTCATCTGTTACTTGGAGATGGTCGTCTACAAACCTCAAAACGATTTTGAAGGAACCAAGTGAAATAATGCTGTCACATGGTAACCGATGATCGGAGTTAGCTAAATCACTTGTATTTTCCTTGGTTCCTATTTTGCCCTGTCCCTTCTTCCCACACAGTCCTGGAGTGCTCAGTGTTCATGCCCACCCCCAACACCCCACAAACACACCTGATTCATATCTCTCTCCCTGGTTATTTGCACATGTCCTGGCACAGAGGTAGCACTTGAAATAGTGTGTTGGAAAATTTGGGTATTGGAAGGTATTGGAATGAAAGCATGCATGGATGAGTGGATGGATGGATGGATGGATGGATGGGTGGATGAGTGGACGGGTGGATGGATGGATGGATGGATGGATGGATGGATGTGTGGATGAATGGATGGATGGATGGATGGATGAGCAACTCCTTGAGGACAGAAACTCCAGAGCCCATGCTTTTCTACTTTGCATCTCTGGTTCTATCCAGCCAGGTATGAGGCTGTGCACACACACTGAGGGACCTCACTTGGTGACATAAAGACTAGATGCCCTGTGTAGGCCACAGAGATGGGCACATTGAGTCCTGATCTTTAGAATTCAGAGATTTGTGTCTACCTTTTCTTCCTATCTTTTTCCTGTGTTGGGGAGAAGGGCAGGGAGGAGGAGAGGGAATGGTGGGAACCATTGACATTCTGCCTTGATGATTCTTGAATTACTGCCTGCCAGGAAGGGGACCTGGCTGGGAACAGTGTAGGATGCCCTTCCCCGGTGGGGAAAGTCTTTCCTGGAGTGGAGGATTGGAGGGTGTTCAGGGAATGCCTGGGGCGCCCTGGGGACCCTGAGCTCTCTTTGGCACCCCTGCATGTGTGTGAAATCACGGTGCTGGCATGGAGAGGGTATTCAGAGGACATAAAGCGTCTGAGCTAATGTCCTGTCCCCAGCATTCTTTCTGTCTTGGATGGTCCCACTTGGCTTCCTTGAACCCCTTCACCGCACTGGGAATGCAGAGAGGCACCAGACCCATGGCTGGCCAGGAGGAGCTCAGTCTGAGATGTGCACAGAGTGGAAGTAGGAGGATACTTCTCAGAGGATTGCTGGTGCTGTACTCATCCTTCGTGCCCTCCTCCCACAGCCATGCCCTGAAACATTAGGGCCTGGGAAAACTGACCTGGCACAGGGTCTGCTGGGGATTTCTGCTGCCTGGAGCTCAGGAAGCTGCATCTTATTGCCGCAAGGAAATGTCTACCCTCACCGCCCACCAAGAGAGTGCAGAGAGACTCACACTGCTGGTCCCTTCCCTCGGTGAGGAAGATGCCTCTCAGCCTCCCAGCTCCCTGAGTGGCAAGAGCTCAGTACCCCCGGCCAGGCTGCAATGTGTGTGCAATGCAGAAATGTATGTGGTATGTGGAAAGTAGAACACAGGAAAATATCAAAGCCAAAGCTTCTTACAGACAGTGGTAACTGCAAATTCTAAAGTATCTTTTTATAAAAACATTAAACAATAAAATACTTTAAAACTAAACAATGATCAGTGAGCCTTGTGGAGGTCCTGGGTCCAGCTATGAAAATTGACTAGAAGGGTAAATTTCCTGTAACTCAGTTATGGAAGGTGGTGTCAGGATAAGCAATATCCTGTAATGATTGATTGTGTAGCTGGAACCACCCTATCTGAGTTTAAATCTCAGCTCTGCCCCCTTGCTAGCTGTGTGGCCTTGGGCAAGTTACTTAACCTCTCTGACCCCCAGTTTTCTGATCTGTGCAACGGAGATTATAATAGCCCCTCACTCTCAGGATTATTATATGGATTTTTAGTAGATATGTATGACGCACTTGGACAGATCATGGCATGTAGGTGTTCTGTCTACATGAGTTAGTTTATCATTGAAGGTGCTCGTGGGCATCCCAGGTGTTATTGGGGGCCCCATTTGTCAATCCCTGGACAGCAGTGTCCCTTTGGCCTGGGCCCCAGTCATGCATCCTCATTTCATTCGTGTGCCAAGGCTACCTGCTCCCAGAATTGTTCCAAGCCTGTCCTGAGAGGAGAGGCTTCCTGGACTGTATGTCCTTAAAAAACTCTACGGGGCAATGGAGTGGAATCTACTGTCTCTTTGGAAGGGGTGAATCTCTAACCCACCCTCATTCTCATTCCACTTGCCTTGCTGGTTTTCTAAGCTGATGCCAGTTTCTTTCTGATAAACTCCAAGTCCTGGTTTCCAGACAGATTCCTGGAGAACCTCCCAGAGGCTGAGATGGTGGTAGAATAGAAAACCTCTTTTGTGGAGTATGCAACATCAGGAAGGGAACTGAATGTAAAGCGGAATTAAAGGAGTGTGTGCTTGAACATTTGGGCTTCAGATAGAGACACAGCTATTTTCTATAGGAAAGTTACCTTGGAGATCTCATACTTGGGCAGGCGTGTGTGGAGGGTGAGTTCAGGCTGAAAAATAGAATGATGAGATTTAGATGGATTCACAGATAATGAGCTCACAATAGAAATGTTGAGCCCCAAAAAGGATGATTGGAAACAGGACCTTAGAAGCATCAGGAAGGACCTATGTTCTTCCCAAGAGAGATGAGCTCCAGCCTCGACTTAGCCTCTGTGTAGCTGTGTAAACTTAGGTGTACTCCCCAACTGTCTCTGAACCTGGCTCTGAGCTCTCCTCATCTGTAAAATTTGGGTCTTGGAAGGTATTTATCAGTCTATATTCTAGTCCCCAATCCCCGTGTGCCTGGGGGAGCCCTTCAACCTTCGTTCCTGGTCCTCCTGTCACCCAGCATCCCTCTGAGCCTGGGGGGTGCTCCAGCCCTCTCTGTTCTGCTGACATCTTCATAAGCAGAGCCTGGGACTCTTAAGAAGGTCTAAGCACCATCATCATCATAGAACACACTTGTGGGATACGAGAATAAACCTGAAATACCATCAGTCCAGAGACAGACACTTACTACAATTTCATTATTATCAATGTTGGTATCCAAACTTTAAATGTTGACATTTTTCTGGGGAAGAATACCAGTTTCTCAACACTGTTTGCTACACGTAGCTCCTGAATTTCCTCTCCCACATTCCCGCCATGCTTAATAAACACTCCTGTTCAACAAGCCCATTGGATAATATCCCTAATCTTTCAGGGCTTAGTGGTACATTATTCAGATAGTTTCTGGTAATTTGCTCCTAGAAGGAACTCCGCACTTAGGATTAATGGTTCAAGAGGATTCCCAAAGCCTTCATCTTTGATTTCCAAAAATGCTTGGCCGTCTATAGGAGTCATTTCTATAAACATTTTGTTTAAATTACCCTCCAGAGACTCAAAACTGTGAGGAAATGCCTTCCTAAAGCATTCTTGTAAAGTCTGTTGTTTTGCATTTGAATAATCAGAGTAAAACATGTGTGGAGTGCTTTGTTTATTTTTAGCAATGTCTTTCCTCATTCTCTCCATTGTCTTTATTATGTTTGACTCAAAGATGATTTATCTTGGATATGTACTGATTTTAGAGTTGTTTTATGTTTGGACATGACAAAATCGACATTTTGCTTCTAATGTATTCCTCACAAGATGTAGAGAATTCTCAAATAGTGCTTTTGCTTCCAGGACCCCTGGCTTAAATGAAATTAAGCTGCTAAAAAATGAAATAGAGTTTTAAAAGGGATTTTGTTTCTTGCGAGAACTGCTACTTCTCTAAAATTCCTACAAATATTACATTTATAATACAATTAAATCTCCATTGTTCTGCTTTTTATTGTTATTTAAACTTTATAAGCTCAGTCTATAATATTCTTCCTAAAATGATCGAGCAAATGCACTCTCTTAATATTTGTATTAATAATCAATCTTTTTTCTACTCAGCTAAAGTTCTTAATTATTGTCTTTCTTCATAAAATTAATAGCTTTCATAATCATTACTTATTGCAGCATTTTACTCTTGAAATAATCAATATGCGTTTACAACTGACTACTTCAATTTCAGCACAAAAAGTATGTGGGAAAAATTGCATAAGCAAATACACTGTGAAGAAGAAAAAGAGAGAAGTGGAGGGGAAATTATAGATTAAAAACAGGGAACACCAAGCGACAGTGTTCAGAGATACACACAGGGTGATAAAATAACGTGAGAAAATAAGAGACCCTGACGTGGAAATTAGCACACTGGATTCCTGGGTTGGGGGACTGGGAGGTTTGTCTGGGAGCAGTGCAGGGCTCTGGATGGGTGGCAAGGTTCTGTCTCCCGTGCGGGGTGTAGGGCGGGGAGCCATCCAAGGATATTCACCTTACAATGATTTATTTTTAAATTTAATTTAAATACTTTCTTTTGGTGGGGGGGGGGGGTCTCACTATGTTGCCCAGGCTGATCTTGAACTCCTGACCTCAAGCAATCCTCCCACCTCAGCCTTCCAAAGTGCTGGGATTATAGGCATGAACCACCTTGCCTGGCCTTACAATGATTTATTAAGCTAACCATGTTTCATGTGGCTTGGGGTATTTTTACTTAAAAATAAAACAAGTTTTTAGAAAGGAAAAAAATTTGAATATGGAAATTTTAAAAACAAAACCAAACCTGGGACATAATGTAGCATCAAAGACTCTTCTTTCATAAATTTCTTTTTCCATCTGCCTGTGTTGCTTCATGTTTTCCCTTTTTCCCTCTTGCCCTGGTGTATTGACCCTCTCCTTAGGTGCAGGCAAGAAACTTGCTCTCTCTCTCCTCTTGCCTCCTCGTCCCTCCCCTTCCTCTTCCCTCCCCTTCCTCTTCCCTCCCCTTCCTCTTCCCTTTCCTCTCCTCTGGCATTCAGTGCACCCCTCTGCTGTAGCTCCCACTGCAATTAACTGAAATTCTCTTTTTGTGCGTCTGTCTCTCCTATTGTTCTATAAGCAGCTTGAGAGCAGAGGTGAGGTAGGTTTTGTGCAGTTTTGAATCCTCAAAGCTTACCATACTCCCAGACATATACTAGACATCCAGAAAATAAGGTTTAAACTCAACAACTTTTTCTTTTCCCATAACGTCTTAAGTTCCACTTAATGATTTTCAATGATTATTCAAAGAGGACTATATATCTTTTAAGAATTAATTTGTCAGAAAAGGGATTTCTGGCTGAAAGAATTACAGATTGAGTTTCTGTTTGTAAGTCCAAGAGCCTGAAGGGTTATATGCCTGCTGCGCATGTTATTTAGGGAGTGGAATTTCAATTGACTTCCGTTTTTCCTTTTTGTAAAACACTGTTTGTAATTTTACCACAAATGCACATTTATGTAATAAAAGTATAATGTTCATTTAAAATGATTTTTTTCATCTAATTCACATTCACTTAGCAGTTTACAAAGCATAAGATATGTTTACTGCAAATTGCATCTGAAATGCTTCCCTATGTTTGAGAATGAAGTTTCAGCTAGAACAGTGACTCCTGAGATGTACTCTGCTCAGGTGTTTCCAAACTTGATGACCACAGTCCCTCTCATCCTGCATGCTCCTCCACCTTCTGACTTTGCAGCTCCTCCTATAAGGATGTGGAATCTCTTTCCCCTCCCCTTGAATCTGGGCCTCCTTGTGACTTCCTTTGGCCAGTAGAAGGCAGTGGGGGTGAAGCTATATGATTTCTGAGACTAGGCCTTAAGAGGCCTTGCAGCTTCTTTTGCTCTCTTAGAAGTCAGCCATGGTGTAAAGCAGTCCAGACTCTCCTACTATAGAGGCCATGTGGAGACAGAAACCCTGGAGGATGGGAAGCCATGTGGAGGGGAATAAGCCAGTGAAGCCCTCTCTCACTCCACCCTCGTCAAGCTCCCAGCTAAATGCAGCCACATGAATGACCTCGCCTGCTTTGTGGAGCAGAAGAACCACCCAGGTGAGCCCAGCCAACCCACAGAATGGTGACAAATAATAAACGGTTGTTGTTTTCAGCCATTAAGCTTGGGAGGTGGTTTGTTAGGCAGCAATCAATCATTTGTTCTTATGACAGACATTTGTTTGCTGGTTAGATTGGATGTAACCTGGGATCACATGATCACACATTCACAATGTCAGAAATGTCCCCAACAACATACACTTGGCAATTTGGAATTAATAAACCCAGCTTCAGAGAATCGCTGTTTCCCAGTCACTGTTTCTCAACTTTCCTACACTGCCACCAAGTATGAGCTAGCGTCTATCCCTCTCACATTCCTCACCCCATTAATAGACCCCCTGTTTTTCTTGTATCTCATTAATTTCTGGTATGTTTCCTAGGACCTGAAAACATAACCAACTGTCTTTCATCTTAAAAAAAAAAAAACGCCCCCTTCCCTCACCCCAATCAAGTATCCACCTTAGGCTTCCATACCATCTCTTTCTCCTCTTTCTAGTCAAGCTTTTCCAAAAAGCTGTCTTCATATTCCCATTTCCTATTCACTCCTCTATTTATTATGACCTGGCTTTAGAATGGTCTCCCGCCAGCATCACAGAGGAGCTCCACATCACATAACCAGATGGATTCAACCCCGCCTTGACCTCTCAGACACAACACCAGCACCATGGCCACTCCTAGAGCCTTAAAAGTCTCTCCATTTTTATGCTCCCACCACACTCTGCTTTCTCCTTCCCGTTCTGACTGTCCCTTCTCTGTTCCCTTCCTGGCCTCCCAAGCACCTCAGCCAGGCCCTTAGGCACCAGTGTCCTCAGGGGTCTCCAGGGCTCCTCTTCTCATCCCGGTCTACGTGCTCTGCTTTCAAGTTTGCAGGCTCTCTCAAGTTTTACCTAAAGGTTTTCCTAACTAAGTGTTCTTCCCCCAAACCTAAGAGCTATGAATTCAATGACCTATAGAACCTCTTTCCTTGTATGTTCCAGAGACGAGATACCTCAAGCTCCACGTGCCAGAATGTGACTCTTTGGCCACCCCCCAGCCCCCTATCCCCTACTCCCAGTGACTTTGTCTCTTGTAAGGGGCCTTGCCCTAGGCCACTGGTTCTGCTAAGGCCAGAGAAATGCCCACACACATGGTTGCTTATGGGAAGGGGTCATCTGAGCCAAAAATGGGGAATAGAGGCAGCTGCATACCTTGAGCCACACTTGCAGGATCTGCCTGTCCAGGCCTCTCTTGTTCTCAGTGGTGACCTGTCTGCCTCCTGTTCCTGGGTCTTCCTCTTTCTGTGACTGAGACACCCTCCCCCTCTGCCCGGCTGGAGGCTCAGCTCCATCCTCAGCTCCAGGACCAGCCCTGTCCCAGGGCAGGAGGGGTTCACAGGGTCACAGTTGTGCCTAGACTTCCTTGAGCCTCTGTCCTCATCCCTGGGCCCAGCCTTGCTTCTGAGAGCTGGGCCACCCTGTGTGGCCTCTGACAACTGAGTTCCTACCTTCTTCCCCATGCTGGAGTTTGTTCTACAAAGCTCAGGTTGGAGACCTTGTTGTTCTTGATTACAACTTACTTCTCTGTTTCCCTGCCTCTACAGATGTGGTTTCTAGACAGTTTTCATTTATATTGATGAGTAAAAAATTTTTAAAAATGGAAAGAAAAATACAACTTTATTTTTAAATAAAAAAGAAAATATCATTTACTATCAACATCATTTTCTACTTTAAAAAAAGGCATTTTATTTTATTTTACTTTATTTTATTTTTTGTTTTTTGAGACAGAGTCTCACTCTGTTGCCCAGGCTGGAGTGCAGTGGCATGATCTCAGCTCACCGCAACCTCCACCTCCCGGGTTCAAGCAATTCTCGTGCCTCAGCATCCCGAGTAGCTGGGATTACAGGTGTGTGCCACCACGCGCAGCTAATTTTTGTATTTTTAGTAGAGATAGGGTTTCACCATGTTGGCCAGGCTGGTAAAAAGGGACATTTTAATACAAACGAAGTAATCAAAGAATTCTGATCTCAGCTCGCAGGATGGCCCTTTTCAAACAGAGGCAGCTGGCCATTTCCCTTGCCTTCATTTTCCAGGGTTTTCTCCTCCCATGAATGGGCAGTGAAAGCTTCATCCTGGACCAATCCTGCTCCACGATGGCTTTGGGGACCTGCCTTGCCCCAGTGTTTTGTCTGCAGGCCTGGCAACTTTGACCATGAGAGGCAGACTCCCTCTAACTGGAGGCTGACAAGTGGAAACTATTGGGATTATTCCCAGTGGCCTTACATGGGGGCGGCTCAGCTTGGTGAATTCTCAGGCATGATCCAAATCTGCCTCCCAGGCCCAGAACATCATTCTCTGGGATCCCGGGGCTGCCTGGGCTCTAGGAAGCCATTCTCTGCTGCTCCTGGTGGCCCCTAGGGCTGGCTGAGGTTGGGAAGGCCTCCCCTCGCTGGAACAGAGGACAAAGTGATTCATCTTGATCCCCGTGAAATGGTTGTGCAACCCCAAGAGCCTGAGATTCATCAAAGAACGTGTCTCTTTATTTCCTGTTCATTACATTGCCAGGCACAATCCAGACAAGACATCCCAGCACTGATTCCAGACCTCTGCTTGACGGTGGGATTCTTCAGTCTCCTGGACATTCTTAGAGTCTGGCTTTACACCACGTCTCCTTTGCACGATGGCAACACCAGCAGTATCTGCCCATGTGCAAGACAGCCTCTGCAACAGCCCAATGGAGAAATGGAGGAGTTTCCAGGCCCACGTGACACTGAATCACAATTGTCTTTTACCACTTGGGATGATGATGCAATCACTTTTCTCTAATTTTTTTTTTTTTTTTTTTTTTGAGGCAGCCTCACTGTCACCCAGGCTGGAGTGTAGTGGCGTGATCTTGGCTTATTGAAACCTCCACCTCCCGGGTTCAAGTGATTCTCCTGCCTCAGCCTCCTGAGTAGCTGGGATTATGCCTACTATATCTCCACCCTACAGGTGTGCGCCACCACGCCCAGCTAATTTTTATATTTTCAGTAGAGACAGGGTTTCACCAAGTTGGCCAGGCTGGTCTTGAACTCCTGGCCTCAAGTGATCCGCCTGCCTTGGCCTCCCAAAGTGCTTGGATTACAGGCGTGAGCCACTGTGCCCGGCCACTTTCCTCTGATTTTTAAGTGAAGTATATACATACATACATACACAGCAGGCAAGTGGAATTCCAAGCACAGAGGGCTTTTCAGCATAATTCTGAGAAGGCAACTTTGAGCAAATAACTTGCAGACATTATACAATTCTTTCTTGTTAAAGTCAAGGCAAGCTTTTCTGGGAAGGGACATGAAGACCTTGACATAGTCTGCTTAGTTTTATTTATTTATTTATTTATTTATTTATTTATTTATTTAGAGACGGAATCTCGTTCTGTCACCCAGGCTGGAGTGCAGTAGTGCGATCTCAGCTCACTGCAACCTCCGCCTCCCCGGTTCCAGGTTCAAGCAATTCTCCAGCCCCAGCCTCCCAGGTAGCTGGGATTACAGGCCATAGTCTGCTTTAAAAATAATAATAATAATAATAATAAAAGACAACAGTGAAGAAGAAAGAAAGAATGATTCCCTCTTCGCACAAGAAGAAAGTTCTGATGCTTTTGGTATCATGGGGTCTTAGGTTCAATGTGTAGTGAGAGCTAACTAAGACAATTTTTATTTGTTCCTCTGAACACTTCTGTATTCCTATGACAACGTCATGCTTTTCCAGTTGCTATAACTTATGGAGTGTTTTGATATTTGGCATCCTCGCTCATTAGTCTTCCTTTTCAACATTTTATTGGACACGATTACGCTATTATTCCTCCAAATTATTGTTAGAATCAATTTATCAAGTCATAAAAATGTCCTCTTAGAATTTTTATTGGAATTGCACTAAATTTAATTCTTAATTTGGGAAGATCTGACAGTTTTGACAACTTTGTAATACTGGCTCTTTTGATCCAATAATTATGGATTTCCACTTATTTTGGGAATTTTACTTCAGCAAATTTTAAAAGCTTATTCCTAGGTTCTTATTAGATTCATCTCCAGGATTTTAAGATTTCAGCGCCAGCCTACCTTCTCTCTCTCTCTCTCTCTCTCTTCCACCTTCCTCCCACCTCTCTCTCTCTTTCTTTCTTTTCTTTTCCTTCCTTCCTTCTTCCCCTCCTCCTACTCCTCTTCTTCATTCCTTCCTTTCTTTTTTTTTTCTTTCTTTCTCTTTCCTTCTTTTTCCTTCCTTCCTTTTTCTTGCTTGCTTGCTTGCTTTCTTCATTTTCCTCTTTTGTGGCCAATATCTTCCCAACCTATTTTATTGCAAATTATTATTATTAGTGCAAAGAAAAGCTACGGATGTTTGTGTAATGATTTTATACCCAGTTCCTTCTCGAAGTCTTGTTTGTTGAATAATTCTTATTTAAATCTTACATGCTTTCTAGACATACAAGCATATCTTCTTCAAATTATGAGCTTTGTCTCTTATTTTTAATAGTTATTTTACATGTTATTCCTATTCAATCACAATTGCCAGAAAGTTCAAAACTATGTTGACAAATTCCTGGTGTTGCACACACCTGTCTTCAGAGAGATTGCATAGAGAATGCCAAATGCTTCACCATGCGAGAAACTTAGCATTGCTTCCTGAAAAGTCATCTTGATCCTACTAAAAAAATATTCTACTCATGACAGCAGGCATTCACCTCTCAAGGGTCTATGTCCGGGGAAATGTTTCTGCCTCCATCTCCAAGTGGCCATGTGAGGCGTTTTAATAAAATGAGCCTCCGACTAAGACCACACCAGAAGGCTCCTGTGGTTGGGCACCAGTGGCAGGTGACAGAGAGCTCCAACCAAAATGCCCTTAATGTTCTCCTCAGCTTGGTTTGACTTCAGATGGCTTCTCATTGAGTCTAGGCCCTGACCTCCCTTATTTTAGAGCATCTTCTTTAGAAAACTTGTCATTGAAAATGATTTCTCTGTCCCTTTGAGATGTCGGTAAATCTTTTCAAAAGCCTCTTGCTGGCCAGGCACGGTGGCTCACAGCTGTAATTCCAGTACTTCGGGAAGCCGAGGCGGGTGGATCACCTGAGGTCAGGAGTTTGAGATCAGCCTGGCCAACATGGTGAAACCCCGTCTCTACTAAAAATACAAAAATTAGCCGGGCATAGTGGTACGTGTCTGTAATCCCAGCTACTCAGGAGGCTGAAGCAGGAGAATTGCTTGAACCCAGGAGGCGAGGCAGAGATTAGCCATGAGCCAAGATTGCACCACTGCACTCCAGCCTGGGCAACAGAGCAAGACTCTGCCTCAAATTAAAAAAAGAAAAAAGAAGTAGTTCAAGGCTAAAGTAAGCTGTGATCACACCACTGCTCTCCAGCCTGAGTAACACAGCAAATCCCTGTCACTAAAAAATAAAAAGGGAAAAAAAAATAAATAAAAAGAATTGTTTTACACTTAGATTTCAAGATTTAAAAAGCTGTCAAATACCATATATTCAAAAATTCTGGTACTGTAAAAAGAGAACAGTAGAGATCTCTTAATGCTGCAATTATCCACTGAGGTTTCACAGTTTATGAATATCATGCTTTTTTGTAGAAATCTGCTAAGCTTACTGCTGAATCATTTATGTACACTGACTAATTTTTGAGCCATCATCAATTTTCATGAATTATGTAATTTAGCCTCAGCAATGTATCACATGCATTTGAAATAATTAAACTTTTCAAAGAGACTTAATACATGCAACAATGAGTAAATTAACGCTTTTATTAACATCAGCAGAGTTCTTTTTTTTTTTTTTTTTCTGGGAGACAGGAGTTTAAGTTCAGGTAAAGTGACACTCTTGGCTTTGAGGCTTTTCTCTGGCTTTAAACTCTAGCCTGCAACTGTTTCTGATTAGCAGCTAGGTGACCTTCATTGTACAAAGAGGCATCATCCTCTTGATCTTGGGTTTTCTTTCGAAAGGGCCTTGTGTGCTTTCATCCTGCATTTTAAGATATAATAGCTGCATTGAACGAATTGGGGGATTTTCCTTCCATCTTTATCTTTCCATTGGTATTATTTAAATAACATGAGGATTATCTGTTACTTAAAAAGTAATCTGCCTTGTAAGAACTTAACATTTTAAATGAGCTTAAAAACAAAAGAGCTTGCCTGTTAAACTGTCTAGGCCTGATGCATTTATAAGTGATTAATTATTAAATACACTTTTCCACTTTTTCTATAATTATTCTATTCTTTAGTATTTTACCATTTAAAAGGAGACTTGTTGCTTTCTGAAAACACTCTTTCTTTTTCTACATGTCTGCTGGCATTCACCTCTCAAGGTTCTGTGTCCCAGGCAAATGCCACTCCAAGATGCCGGGCCTGTCTCTGCCTTCAGTCAACTTCCACGTGGGTTTCCAAAGCTTAGTATTAAATTGGACATCAGGTTAAAATAAACATCAGAAACATTCTCATCTTTTTTCTTTCTCACTAGCATTTCTACTTCCTTTTGGTTTTGTTTGTTTGTTTGTTTAAGAAATAGGGTATTGCTCTGTCACCCAGGCTGGAGTACAAAAGCATGATCATGGCTCACTGCAGCCTTGACCTCCCGGGCTCGAGCAATCCTCCCATCTCAGCCTCCTGGGTAGTTGATACTACAGGTACACGTCACCAAGCCTGACTATTTATTTGTTTTTTGGGGGGTTTTCCTTCTTGTAGAGACAGAGTCTCACTATGTTGCCTAGGTTGGTCTTGAACTCCTGGGTTCAAGCGATCTGCCTGCCTTGGCCTCCCAAAGTGCTGGATTACAGGCGTGAGCCAACGTGCTCAGCCTCTATTTCCCGTTGAACTGGTTTTGGTAAGATATTTTACAGGCTAACCGTGTATTGCATCTAGCAGCCAGCAAGTATTTGCACATCGTTATAAATTATGTCTTGTTATAAACTTGTTCTAACAACAATTCACTCTGAGCAGGCATTCCGCATGCTCATTACATAATATTTTTGTCTCTGTGCAGCTGCACATCTGCACCGTAGTGTAGCTCCCTGTCCCCGGGTGACCGATTGGAACTAGGTTTCTCCATCCCCAATAGGCCTCACTGTGTCTCATCACACCAAAGTATTTTTAAAAAGGCTTAATGAAGACAGCATCCTCTGTATCATCCCCCGGGAAGGCTGAGCAGGTTGCGCACCATAAATACACTTCAACGTTCCTATCTGCCTAAGGCTTGAATCCCCTCCTCTATGATATAGCAAGGTAAATGCCTGCATCCTGACTGCATTTAATGGACCACAGGCCCCGGGTTGGGGTTGCAGCACCCAGTGAGCTATGAGAGCCGCCCCCAGCTGCTCTGTCTGACAGATTGAAGCCAGGCTCTCCAGCCAGCGCTTCCATCTTCATCAGTTCTGTTTGTTCAACGTTATGTTCCTTCTGCCCTGGTCTCGCAGCCTGAAATTCATTCCTTCACGTATTCCCCAGGATTCCGACATTATAAATTGGCAAAGGTCTTGCAATTGTTTGAATGCCTCCTCCCAGATCAGCTTTGGTCGTCATTACCCGAAGGTCTGCCAGGATGTTATGATTCTGAAAATAATAAAAGGTGGGAGTAAAATCAACAGTCCCCTCAAGGCAGCAGCCTCAGGTGAGTTAATTAAAGTCTTGAGGCAAAAGAAGATTGATCTCCAGTAGGGAAAAGAGCTGCTATTGATGACTAGGGAGATGAAGTCTGGGGTTCAAGGTTTCAGATTTATCAAAATCTGCCCAAATTTCCACATTCTCATTCTTAGAGTCTCTCTCCTTCCCAATTAATCCCTTGTTACAGAAGAGATCTAGCAAGGTCACGAATTAAATTTGTATTTTATTTTACTTGGAGTTTGGTTTTTAGAAATCCTGGCCCTGCCTGTAATCCCAGCATTTTGGGAGATCGCGGTGAGAGGATCACTTGAGCCTAGGAGCTCAAGACCAGCCTGGGCAACATAGGGAGACCCTCATCTCTACAAAAAATTTTTCAGATTAGCCAGGTTTGGTGGTGCGCACCTGGAGATCCCAGCCACTTGGGAAGCTGAGATGGAAGGATCGTTTGAGCCTGGGAGGTAAAGGCTGCAGTGAGCTGTGATCACGCCACTATACTCCAAAAAAAAAAGAGAGAGAGACTGAGAGAGAGAGATAGAGAAAAGAAATCTTGGCCCTGTGACCATAAGAAATAAGGAGTTCTTTCAGAGTAATCTAATAATTCTCTGGTGGTCTATCTTTGCCTTCAGCTGGAAATTTACAGTCCTAAATTCGTCTCTATTTTTCCTCCACTTTTTCCAGTATGGTCAGAAAAATCCCGCCGGTTCTACAAGAAGAATCTAATATAAGAATCTTATATTGCAACAGCTACTTGATGTCCCAAGGCCTTGCTTGCCATAGGCAGTTGACCCCAGGCAATTACAGATGCTAATTTAGGTAACTGATTTGTCAAAGCATGTCATGAACGGCTAGTGTCTCACTTTCTACTGGCAATGAAGTCACTGTGGCCTTCAAATCTAAAAAGATGAAAGGAACAATTCCAGATTCCTATATTCAAATATTTGTTCTCCAAAAACCCCTTTTAAAACCAAAACAACTGTGGAAAGAGCATGCAGAGCAAAAGCCAGAGAAGCCGCCAGTGGGTGGGAGAAGCTGCCACTAATGGGCAAGGATGGCTTTCAAGAGCTCCCAAGGGAGGGGCTGGGCATCTCACTTGCCCTACACTTGGCTACTGGCGCCTTCAGAAGACAGTGTCCTCTCTTTCTCTCCTGTCTTCTAGATCTTTCTCTAGAGCCTCTCACTGGGGAACAAAGCTAGAACCACACAAGGGGCTTCTGGGAAGTCTCTGCCATCCAGAGGAAATCTTCAAAGGGAATGGTGGTGACAGGGGATTGACACGGACAATCCTGTATATCGAGATGGTTTATCTTATAGCTGTTCTGCTTTGAAGACTCCAACAGACCTACACCCTCTGAATGCTAACAGTAGTCTTAAAAGTGTCATGGAAGGCCGGGCACGGTGGCTCACACCTGTAATCCCAGCACTTTGGGAGGCCGAGGCTGGTAGATCACCTGAGGTCAGGAGTTCGAGACCAGCCTGGCCAACATGGTGAAACCCCGTCTCTACTAAGACTACAAAAAATTAGCCGGGGGTGGTGGCAGGCGGCTGTAATCTCAGGTACTCAGGAGGCTGAGGCAGAAGAATCGCTTGAACCTGGGAGGTGGAGGTTGCAGCGAGCCGAGATCGTGCCGCTGCACTCCAGCCTGGCAACAGAGCAAGACTCTGTCTCAAAAAACAAAGGTGTCATGGAAGGACTTAGGCTCTTCCCCACAATGGCCACTTGGACCCTGGACTGGGGCAGACAGCAACGAAAACCGAAGAAGGAATGGAAAAAGGATAAAAAATAATATATTTTTATTTTATTTATTTATGTATTTATTTTTGAGATGAAGTCTTGCTATGTCACCCAGGCTGGAGTGCAGTGGCGGGATCTCGGCTCACTGCAACCTCTGCCTCCAGGGTTCAAGCGATTCTCCTACCTCAGCCTCTCGAGCAGCTGAGATTACAGGCATCTGCCACCACACGTGGCTAATTTTTTTTTTTTTTTTTGAGATGGAGTCTGGCTCTGTTGCCCAGGCTGGAGTGCAGTGGCGTGATCTTGGCTCACTGCAAGCTCCGCCTCCCGGGTTCACACCATTCTCCTGCCTCAGCCTCCCGAGTAGCTGGGACTACAGGCACCCACCACCACACCTGGCTAATTTTTTGTACTTTTAGAAGAGATGGAGTTTCACCTTGTTAGCCAGGATGGTCTTGATCTACTGACCTCGCAATCCACCCACCTCAGCCTCCCAAAGTGCTGGGATTACAGGCGTGAGCCACTGCGCCCAGCCAACACCTGGCTAATTTTTTTGTATTTTTAGTAGAGACTGGGTTTCACCATATTGGTCAGGCTGGTCTCAAACTCCTGACCTCAAATGATCCACTGAAATGATCTACCATTTGGGTCTCCCAAATGTGCTGGGATTACAGGTGTGAGCCACCGTGCCTGGCCAAAAGTAATATATTTTTTAAAGCCTGGCAGGAGGAATTTGCCCATCTGAGATATAGACTATAAGGGCTGACAGTGCCTGTGAGGAGAATGAAGATGCCCTTTTGCTCTGGAGGACTGTATTTTCAGAGCTGTCAAATAGCGTGTTCCCTCTGTTTGTTTCTCTCTCTCTGAATCCCCTTGCCAAGGTTGCAAGCATAATCAAGGCTCTCCAGAGCAAAGGTGCTCGATTTCACTAATAAAGCAATGCAAAATGAAACAACTGTGTGATCCTATTAGACCTCTCATATTACTGAAAATAAAGCAAGTGACAGCAAAAGTCCATGAGAAGAGGAGGAAATGGGCACGCTCACTCTCACTCATGACAGTGCAAATTCGTGTGTTTCTGGAAGGCAATTTGTTAACTTACACAATAACATTTTAACTAAACATGCCGTATTACTCTCAGAAACCTAGCCCACGGAAATACTGAAACTGCCTTTGCAGAATGGCTCACGCCTGTGATCCCAGCACTTTGGGAGGCCGAGGCAGGCGGATCACGAGGTCAGGAGTTGAAGACCAGCCTGGCCAAGATGGTGAAACCCCGTCTCTACTGAAAATACAAAAATTAGCTGGGCGTGGTGGCAGGCGCCTGTAATCCCAGCTACTCGGGAGGCTGAGGCAGAGAATTGCTTGAACCTGGGAGGCGGAGGTTCCAGTGAACCGAGATGGCACCATTGCACTCCAGCCTGGGCAGCAAGAGCGAAACACCATCTCAAAAATAAATAAATAAATAAATAAATAAATAAATACAAAAATTAGCTGGGCGTGGTGGTGCATGCCTGTAGTCCCAGCTACTGGAGAGGCTGAGGCAGGAGAATCGCTTGAACCTGTGAGACGGAGGTTGCAGTGAGCCCAGATCATGCCACTGCACTCTAGCCTGGTGACAGAGCAAGACTCCGTCTAAAAAAATAAAAATAAATAAATAATAATAATAATAATTACAAGTAATGAATTAGAGAAAACTAATGTGACTGACTCCGTCTTGCTTCTAACCTCACAGGCTAAATTGCTTTTTTGCTTATTTTAGTGCAGAGTTCAAGAAACTATGAGAGGAATTTAGTTTATAGCTAAACTTACAGGCAAGGAAAACTGATCCCCCCCACCACTCCGCTCCTTGTCCAAAGACTGAAGCTGCATTCATAAGACAAGGGTAGAATTAAGGTAGAGACTTGAACTTTGCTAAGGAATAGGCAGAGTTAAACAATGACTGCCCAGTGCTTAGCTTGTTTTTCTATAATTTGCTTACTGTCCAGAGTCACTTAACTGGGGGTTAAGTGGCAAGACTTATAATTCCCCCAACTACTCCTATAGATGACATCACTATTGTGAAATCTAAAAAAACTGGTCTTTGAGATATTTTTCAGATTTAGCATTTTGATAGACCAACAGATACCACTTGGTCCTGAGACCGCCCACCCCCACCACAACCCACCCCAACTCCCAGGAACTGATTCAGCTGCGTGAAGGCAGATTTATTTATTTATTTATTTATTGAGACGGAGTCTTCTCCACCCGGGCTGGAGTGCAGTGGTACAATCTCAGCTCACTGCAACCTCTGCCCCCTAGGTTCAAGGGATTCTCCTGCCTCAGCCTCCTGAGTAGCTGGGATTACAGGCACGCACCACCACACCTAGCTAATTTTTGTATTTTCAGTAGAGACGGGGTTTTACCTTGTTGGCCAGGCTGATCTCGAACTCCTGACCTCAAGTGATCCGCCCACCTCAGCCTCCAAAGTGCTGGGATTACAGGCATGAGCCATCGTGCCCGGCCAGATTTAGATGCCCCCGTGATTTCATTTCCAGTCAATCAACGGTTCCAGTTCCCCAACCCCCTGCCCACCAAAGTACCCTTAAAAAAACCCTAGCCTCTGAATTCTCAGGGAAATGGGCTTGAAAAATTTCTCCCTGTTCCCCTCGCTTGGCAGGCCCTGTGATTATTAAACTCTTTCTAGGTGGCAACACCTCCCGTTCTCGTTGGTTTCTTCCGGGGCAGTGGGCAAGAAGAATCCATTGAGCTGTGACGATTCTGACACGAGCATGAAAAGATGTGTCCAAGGATGCTCCGTGGGTGTGGTTTGTAATAGTCCCAAGCTGGAAATATCTGAAGCTCCCATCAGTGGGCATCTGGTTAGTGTAACAATATGATGAGGGGGACTTTCAAGACTCCAAATTCAGATAAAGAGGCATCAAAGAGCCCACATCTGCAGAGAACCACAAACAGTGGGGGTCAGATGCCCTCTCAGGGTTCTGCAACCCCACATCCTCACTAACACACTCTGGCCCTCCTCTGGGCCAGGGAGACCTGGGCTAGAGAGAGAGGGAAGAAGTGTCAGAGAAGTGAGTGCTTGGCCAGGTAAGAAAAACTGTGGCTTTTCCTTCCTCCTTACCGTGAAGAAGGAGCTGGGGTGAGCTCCTCTGCCCCAAGCCAGGTGAGGATATCTCCCAGAGGAGCAATGGTAGAGCCTGGGGGTCTTCACTAAGGGGAGACTCACATTTTGTTCCCCAGTGAGAACAACCCATCGTGCCTGCGGGACCTTGCTGTGCTCTCTGCCTTCTGATAGGGAGGAGAAGGTTGGAGGGAGACCACGGGGGATGGAGGGCAGTGGGGCTGCCACACTTCCACCCCATGACGCCACAGGATGAAGGAGCTTCCAAAATGCACGTGGACCCCAAGGAAGGGAGTGAGGCGTGAGTGGCCACGCAGAGCCCATCCAAGGGGGCAGACGACTGGGTGAGAACACCCCAGCAGGCCAAGGCTGTGAGGTGTGCCCCGGAGGAGGGCAGGACCCGAGGCAGTATGGGGAGCTGCTGAGCCGGTGCATCTCCCTCACGGGGGCGCTGTGCAGTGTAGGTGCCCCTATGGGACACGCACACCCCCTCCAAGAGCGGCCCCCGCAGCGGAGCAGAGCTGGCCAGAGGAGCACTAAGTAAGCCAGGCTGACAGAGGTGCTGGAAAAGAGGTCCAAGGGGGAGCTGGAACTGTTACAGGCATTCAAACCAGAGTGACTCCATTTTGAACAGGGGCTGGGCTACTGGGCTGCGTTCCCAGGAAGTCAGGCATTGTTAGCCACGGGATGAAATAGAAAAAAAAAGTTAGCCAGGTCTGGTGGCGCACACCTGTAGTCCCCGGAAGGATCGCTTGAGCCCAGGAGTTCGAGGCAGCATTGAGCTAAGATCTCGCCATTGCACGCGGCCTGGGTGACCGAGTGAGATCCTGACTCTAAAATAAGTAAATAAAAAGAACCAAAAAGTATCTAGTTATGGATGATTTTTACTTTCGTTTAGACGCTATTCTCTATAATAAAAAATGTTGCATTTGTAATCAGAAAATTAAAAAAAAAAAAGAAAGAAAACTGTTAAAACTGAATTGGTAGAAGAATGGGTTAGTGAGACAATCCCTGGCAGAATCTTGTGCTTTGGGAAATCTCCGTGCCGTTTGTAGAAGGATTGCACCGGTGACGCGGTGACACCCATCTCCTCCCAGCCCCGCCTCCTTCCTTCCCATCCGCTGCTGAGGCTTGGCTCGGCTTGTGCTGCCACCTAGAGGTCAGCGGCAGACATTACTTCAACCCCCCTTCCGCAGGGGCAGCCGCTCCCAGCTGCAGTTTTCCCTTTTCATTTTAAGCCCTTGGATTTCAGAGTTGAGGATGGAGATTTGTGGGAACTTCCAATGTGAAGTCAAGATAGGGGAGAGGGCAAGACAGAATGAGATAGAGAACATCTGTGTGTGCATCTGTACATGCAGGGCCCAGTGCAAAATGAAGATGTGGGGGCCCCTTGTTCAAAAATTATTAAGAATCTCAAAATTGTAACAGTAGAGCATTAAATCAAGTGCAGCGCCCTCTGAGAATGAGCCGTCTGGGACTGCACAGGTTATAGGCTGCATGTCCATGAAGCCGACTGGCATCCTTGTATTTGGACTTAAGTTAGCAATGCTTTCGTATGCTGTGCCTAGGTGTGTATGTGTACAAATATGTATATTTGTGTGTGTGCATCATGTTTGCGTGCACCTGCTTGTACAAACGTGCTTAGATGTCTGGTTTTTGTTTCGTTTTGTTTTGTTTTCTAGACGGAGTTTTGCTTTTTCACCCAGGCTGGAGTGCAGTGGTTCAATTTCAATTTGGGCTCAGTGCAACCTCCACCCCCGGGTTCAAGCGATTTTCTTGCCTCAGCCTCCCGAGTAGCTGGGATTACAGGCACCCGCCACCATGCCCAGCTAATTTTCGTATTTTTAGTAGAGATGGGGTTTCACTATGTTGGCCAGGCTGGTCTCCAATCCCTGACCTCAGGCAATCCACCCACCTCGGCCTCCCAAAGTGCTAGGATTACAGGTGTGAGCCACCGCGCCCGGCCTTAGATGTCTGTGTGTAAGTTCATGTATGGTGTGTTTGTGTGTGTGTGTGCATATATGCATGTGAGACAGCAGGTTTCTCTGTTCCAGGGAAGGACAGGGGCCTCAGGTTTCTCACTCCAAGGCTGCTGAAGAATAGCAAGAAGGGCCGGGCGCAGTGGCTCATGCCTGTAATCCCAAGGCAGGCAGATCGTGAGGTCAGGAGATCGAGACCATCCTGGCCAACATGGTGAAGTCCCCTCTCTATTAAAAATACAAAAATTAGCCAGATGTGGTGGTGGGTGCCTGTACTCCCAGCTACTCAGGAGGCTGAGGCAGAAGAATCGCTTGAACCCAAGAGGTGGAGGTTGCAGTGAGCCGAGATCATGCCATTGCACTCCAGCCTGGTGAAAGAACAAGACTCTGTCTCAAAAAAAAAAAAAAAAAAAAAAGAATAGCAAGAGGGTGTCTTCCCATAAGAGGAGTTGTCAGGTCCCACCCACTGAACTGCGGAGCTCTTGGCACAGAAAAACTCTCTCCTAACCTCAGCACTAAGGGAAGACCAAACTCTAGCTGGCTCCTAACAGCATCAGGACGTGTCCCTTGGATGACTCCAGCACCACCATCCTCTCCCCATTAAAATGTCACCTGAGGCTGGGTGCGGTGGCTCCTGCCTGTAATCCCAACACTTTGGGAGGCTCAGGAGGGAGGATCACTTGAGCCCAAGAGTTTGAGACCAGCCTGAGCCACATAGCAGGACCCCATCTGTACCTTAAAAAAAAATGGCCCTCACACCTGTAATCCCAGCACTTTGGGAGGCTGAGGCGGACGGATCACCTGAGGTCAGGAGTTAGAGACCAGCTTGCCCAACATGGTGAAACCCTGTCTCTACTAAAAATACAAAAAATTAGACAGGCGTGGTGGTGGTTGCCTGTAATCCCAGCTATTCGGGAGGCTGAGGCAGGAGAATCACTTGAACCTGGGAGGCGGAGGTTGCAGTGAGCCAAGATCGCGCCACTGCACTCCAGCCTGGGTGACAAGAGCGAAACTCTGTCTGAAAAAAAAAAAAAAGGCCAGGCATGGTGGCGTGCACCTGTAGTCCCAACTACTCAGGAGGCTGAGGTGTGAGGATCAATTGAGCCCAGGAATTGGAGGCTGCAGTGAGCTATGATTGCACAACTACTCCAGCCTGGGTGAGAGAATGAGACCTTGTCTCTAAAAAAATAAATACATGAATAAATAAATAGATAAATAATGCTGCTTGAGAAAGCTCAACATTACCTGGAGAATTGACTGTTTTTGTTCTAGCCAATGCCTGACAATAGGTCCCTGTATTTGGCCGTTAATTCATAAGAAAAAAGGTTTCATTGGCTCACAGTTCTGCAGACCATACAGGAAGGAGCATGCTGGCATCTGCTTCTAGGGAAGCCTCAGGGAATCTTTTTTTTTTTGAGGTGGAGTCTTGCTCTGTCGCTAGGCTGGAGTGCAGTGGTAGGATCTCAGCTCACTGCAACCTCCGCCTCCCAGGTTCAAGCGATTCCCCTGCCTCAGCCTCCCGAGATGCTGGGACTGCAGGCACGTGCCACCACGCCTGGCTAATTTTTTTGTATTTTAGTTGAGACAGGGTTTCACCATGCTGGCCTCCATCTCCGGACCTCGTGATCCACCTGCCTCGGCCTCCCAAAGTGCTGGGATTACAGTCACGAGCCAGCTGCCTCAGGGAACTTTAACTCATGGCAGAAGGCGAAGCGGGAGCAGGCATGTCTGTCACATGATGAAAACAAGAGCGAGAGAGTGAGGGGGGAGGGGCCACACAGTTACCCAACCAGATCCCACAAGTACTCACTCCTACTGCGGGAACAGCACCGAGCCACGAGGGACCCACCCCATGACCCAAACGCCTCCCACCAGGCCCCACTTCCAACATTGGGGATCACATTTTAACATGAGATTTGGGAGGCAACAAATACATACCCAAATTATGCCAGCCCCGGCCTCTCTTTCTTAGAAAATTAACCTAAGAACAGCTTACGATGATGAATCCCTCCCTGGTCCCTTTGAGATATGTGTGCATCTTCCACAGCGCAGGAGCGGCCTGAAAGTTGTTCCTTTGAAATGGAATCCTCAGGAAGGACAGGGCCTCTGTCTCCCTGTCTCTGTGGGTGAACTGAATCCCAGCTGAGATCATTGCCAACTTGCAGACACAGACACAACTGGCAGGATGGCACCGACCCTGCCCAGCCCTCATCGCTGTTCACTTGAGTGCCTGCTGTCTTCCCAGCTCCCACGTTCTTTCTTTCAAACGTCTGCCCAGCCACCTCTGCACAAGCTGGAACAGAGCTCAGCTCTTTCCCCTGCTGAACCAAATCTGCCTCCACTTCCACTGCCTGCACTCATGTCGGTTGTGTTTCCCTTTGACACCCACTCTGCCACCTGG
This sequence comes from Pan troglodytes, assembly GCF_028858775.2. Taxonomy (NCBI): domain Eukaryota; kingdom Metazoa; phylum Chordata; class Mammalia; order Primates; family Hominidae; genus Pan; species Pan troglodytes. Next base: position 38,990,988 of record NC_086016.1, read on the forward strand.
ACCATTCAGGGTGCTCCCCCTGACTCCTGCCGCCAGCGCCCACACTGGCCTCCTATGACAGGGACACACGCTACTGCCACCGCCGCTGGAGCAGAGCCTGCCCCAAGGCTGCGAGTGCCAAGGAGGTGCAGCCCTCCCCTGCCATGGGGGCAGCTCTCCCCCAACGCCCCGATAGCTCTGAGGTTCTACAGATTCTACATGCTTCCTAGAGTTCCTGGGGGGAGTTAAGTTCCAGGGGTAATTTCCTTCATCGTGTACTTTTTTTTTTCTTTCTTTCTTTCTTTCTTTCTTTTTTTTTTTTTTTTTTTGAGATGGAGTCTCTCTCTGTCTCCCAGGCTAGAGCGCAGTGGCACGATCTCAGCTCACTGCAACCTCTGCCTCCCAAGTTCAAGCGATTCTCCTACCTCAGCCTTCCGAGTAGCTGGGATTGCAGGCGCCCACCACTGCGCCTGGCTAATTTTTGAATTTTTAGTAGAGACAGAGTTTCACCATGTTGGCCAGGCTGGTCACGAACTCTTGACCTCAGGTGATCTGCCCGCCTCGGCCTCTCAAAGTGCTGGGATTACAGGTGTGAGCCGCCCTACACAGCCAGTTGTGTACATTTGATTGGCTTCCTTCTTTCTCTCTCTTCCCCACTCCCCTCCCTGCATCTCCTCCTGAGGGTTCCCAAGTAAACCCTTGCATGGGAATCCTTGTTCCGGGGTCTGCTTTTAGGGAACCCAAACTCTGAGGCTCTTCCCCAGCCATGTGGCTTGGTCCCCAGGGACTGTTCTGGAGGGGCTTTGGTTTTTATTCTCAGCTGGGCAATGTGTAATATGCTTATCTGCCCCCTGCAGGCAAAGCCCGGCCCAGACTCCACCCTAGGGTCTAATTTCTGTCCCTACAGATATCCTTCATCTCCCCTCTCAGCTTTCCTGCGTCTAAACTGAAACGGTTTCTCCTTTGTCCTTTCTTTGTTTCTGATCATTTCTGGGTGGCTGGGGTATGTGGAAAATATACTAAGGCTAAATCACACTTATCCAGCCCCTCTTCCATGCCAGGTACTATGGCAGGCGCTTCATCCCAGGAGCCCGTAGACTCTCACGACCGCCCCACAAGGTAGGTTCTCTGACTATCCCCAGTTTACAAATGAGGAAACTGAGGCTCAGAGGAGGCCTCTTGCCCGGGGTCTCACAGCTGTTTGGCAGCTGAGCTGGCATCCAGAGCTGAGTCCTGGTTCTGGCCACCCTGCATTGAATTAGCCAGGACAGCGAGGTCACTGAGGGGGTGCCCCAAAGGAAGGCGAGACACCTGAGCTCAATTCTGTGTCTTCCTCTCACATGCTTGGGGACCTTGACAGTTCACTTTATTTTCCATGCATGCCTCAGTTTCCCCATTTGTTAAACAGGAAGGTGCAGATAGGGGCCTCTAAAGACCTCCCAGCCTTTTTCCTCTTGCTCTTCCTCAGGGAGGGAGCACAGTGTTATAAAGACTTCAAGTCTACAGTCCAAGAAGCCCTGCTTGGACTGTGGACCTCAAGTCGGCCTGTAATTATCTCGGGTTAATTTATTTGAAGACGTTGCCTGGCTTTTCCCCAAATCCTACCAAATGCATCTGCAGCTTTTCCTTCTCCTTCACCCAGCTTTAAAATATCTCTCGCGCTTCATTATTAGGAAGAATTTAATGACTAGCAGCAAACAGGAAAATCTCCATGTAAACTTCCTCCTCTGGACTCTTTGTTTGTTTGTTTGTTTGTTTGTTTGAGACTGAGTCTTGCTCTATCACCCAAGCTGGAGTGCAGTGGTGTGATCTCGGCTCCCTGCAACCTCCGCCTCCTGGGTTCAAGTGATTCTCGTGCCTCAGCCTCTCAAGTAGCTGGGATTACAGGCACCCGCCACCACACCCAGCTAATTTTTGTATTTTTAGTAGAGTCAGGGTTTCACTATATTGGCCAGGCTGGTCTCAAACTCCTGACCTCAAGTGATCCGCCCCCCTCGGCCTCCCAAAGTTCTAGAATTACAGGCCTAAGCCACCGCACCCGGCCTCTCCTCTGGACTTTTTACATACGTATTCTAGACCTCAACCTTGCCCGCCATAGTTTGTACTTCCCCTGAGCAACGTGACCTTGGTGAGGTTAAAGGTGAGGACCTCCAAGTTAAACCACCTGGATTCAAACCCCAGCTCCAACACACTAGCTGTGTGACCTTGGGCGAGTCACTAGAATTCTCTGTGCCTCAATTTCTGGATCTATGAGGCAATGAGGACAATAAAGGTACCTACCTGGCAGGGGTGTTGTGGTGACTAAGTGAGTTCATGTATATACAGTGCTTTCTCAGTGCTAGCTATTATTCTTAATGGGGTCACCCTGTGGTTCAAGTCCCTTAAGTCTGAGAAAATGTGGTCTCTCCTTGGTGAATCAACTTATCTGTGTTGGACATTGCAAGAAGGCTGGGGAGTAAGGTAAATAGACCTAACTAAATATTATATAAAGGCCAGGCACAGTGGCTCACATTTGTAATCCCAGCACTTTGGGAGGCTGAGATGGGTGGAGCACTTGAGGTCAGGAGTTCAAGACCAGCCTGGCCAACGTGGTAAAAACCCCATCTCTACTAAAAATACAAAAACTAGCCAGGTGTAGTGATGCACACCTATAGTCCCAGCTACTCAGGAGGCTGAGGCACAAGAATTACTTGAACCCGGGAGGTTGCAGTGAGCCGACATCGTACCACTGCACTCCAGCCTGGGTGATGGAGTGAGACTTTGTCTCAACAACAACAACAAAAATCTTTTAAAAATTAAATAAATAAATATTATATAAAACAAAATCTAGGGAAAATCCCTTAGGGGGGTCACAGGTTAAGATGACTGGAAGAAACCTATAATCACCCAGAATTGATTGCACAAAAGAATGGGCTTGCTTGTTTAGGGACAGCCAGAGGGGATGTGCTGTGGGAACCATTTGGGGAGCAAATGAGCAGCTGAACTATGTATTTCTGACCTCCAAAGGGCCCACAGTGACCAACTCCCTTCCCCCTGGAGACCTGGAATGTTTTACCCTAGGAAGTCTGCATGGGACCCTGACCTGCTCCAAAGCTCTAGTAACGCTGACCCCAAATCACCTGGGGCCAGGAGCAATGCTCCCCAGCTTCTAAATTCCCACCCTGGAAGCCCCAGGCAGTTGACTTCCATCCCCCAGGCTGCACCCTCTCTCTCCTGACCCTTCACCACCTTGTATTAATTTCATCTATGTCTCATATTATCATCCCTCTGAGCCAAGGACTACTCATCTCGTCTCCCACATGGTGCCAAACACTCAGCATATAGTAGGTGCTCAGTAAATACTGGTCTGCTGGGGCCAGACACGGTAGCTCACACCTGTAATCCCAGCACTTTGGCATGCCAAGTTAGGCGGATTGCCTGAGCTCAGGAGTTCGAGACTAGCCTGGGCAACATGGTGAAAACCCATCTCTCCTAAAAATACAAAAACTAGCCAGGCATGGTGGCGTGCACCTGTAATCCCAGCTACTCAGGAGGCTGAGGCAGGAGAATCGCTTGAACACAGGAGCCAGAGTTTGCAGTGAGCCGAGATTGCACCACTGCACTCCAGCCTGGGTGACAGAGTGAGACTCCGTCTCAAAAAAAAAAAAAAAAAAAAAAAAAAAAAAAAATATATATATATATATATATATATACTGGCCCCCTGAAAAGGGATTTGGATAGGAGGGGCCCAAGCCTGGCTCCTGCCACTGCCCTGGACAGGTCACCTAACCCCTTTTGCTTGTCGTAAACCAGGGAAGCCAGCAGCACAGGGAGGCTAAGATGCCCTCACTCAGACTGATTCATGCAATGCCAGCAATGAAAGAAACTCAACCCCTTGTCCTGAGAGTAGGCTTACTCCCTTCTCTGATTATCTGCTTCCCAAGTGCGATGCCTGCAGTGTGGGCCAGAGGAAGGAAGTGGCCAGGCCTTTGGCAGGCACATTTCTCCATGAGCATTGGTAATGGGCATCTGGATTAACACATCAGTCCATCTAACCACCCCCCAAAACAGGACTCCTCTTCCTCGGCTGACCTCCCAGGCTTCTGAACCTGCAATTTTAATAAAATCATTGTCATAATCACAGCCGTTGTAACTGATGTTCATAGTTTTCTCTGTCTGTGCCAGGCGAAGTGAGGAACAGCGAAAACTATGTATAATAATTTGGAGTGACGCAATCAATTTTAGCGTGTTCAAAGTTCTGAGAAGTCTTGCCCAAAAGCAATCTGTATAGTGTTATGTAAACCAGCATAACCTGATTTATTTGACAATGGGATAATTTTTCATAGAACATCTGTTAACATGCCACAGAGTTCTTTTAAACATATTTAGGAAACAGGGCCTGGAGGAAGGAAAAGCATAAGTGTTTATTGCGTGTCTATAACTGGCTCTGTGCCAGATACATGGCATGCATTTTCTCAGGTAATCTTCACAATAGCCTCTGAAAGAGGTGGAACTGTCCCTTTGTTAGTACTCTAGAAATGAGAACTGGCTCTGACAAGCGAGGTGGTCTTCCCAAGAACACGAGCCAAGCTAGAGTCTCTTGTTGCCTTTCTACAGCAAACCTGCATTTGAATTTTCCTTTGCTGTGGCTCCTTCTAGTTTCTGTTTATTACAGAGTCCATGATTCTGGGAGGGAGAATGGGAAAAAGATCAGCCTACCACTCTGACATCATTGAGAGTTTGGATTTGCAAAGCAGGCAACGTAAACTCCTCTCTTGCAATTTAAGCATAAATGTGTTCAATGTGGCCTCAGTTTCCTCATCTATAACATAGAACTGGAGTGGGAGTAGGAAAGCACGGTTAGAAAGATGTAACTAAATGGTCTCTCTGTCCCTCCACAGCATGTACATTGTGGGCTTATGATTCCGAATCTCTGGGCCTGCAATTTGGACATACTGCCACCAGGGGGCGATCTGGACTGGGATTATAGCCATGGCAGGCTCATCTACTGTATCCTGGGTTAAAGCAACCTAAATTGATTTTACTGGTGTTCCCTTGAGTGGTACACGGATATTACAGAAATTATGAAGATGGTTTTCAGTCACAATGGGCAAATGAGGCCCTGCATGAATTGAAGTGTGACCAATTTTTTTCACTATGTGAATTAATGCTTACGTACTACCTGGCCCCTGTGCCTCCTTGAAAGTTAAGAATCATTGTGAATTCCACTATCTAGGGACCTCAGGAACATGAAGAACAAGGAATGCTATTGGGAACCACACCAGTGAAATAAAAGACCTTCTTTAAGTTAAAAAAAAATCTACGCATATTTTATTTACTTTGCCAAGATTACAGCTTTTCTCTCTCTAGAACATTCAATGTTTAATTTAAAAGGGTTCCTCTTTCTGAGGATGAATCTTTAACTGAGACAAAGTCATAAAACATGAGACATTTGTTCCCTTATGTCAACATTGAAATTGCTCACTTAACTTTAGATCAGCTCACCAACACTGTGTTTCTCAGACACTCTTGCTAGCATCTTAGTTATCTCATCAGAAAGCATTTTGGCAGCTCTCTCTTGTAAAGCTGCTTCTGAAAAGTACTAAATTAAATGTAATGTGAAGTTGGATTTCTGTGGCATCCTTCCCATTCACCTTCCATACTCATACCCATAAGCAATGGACTGGTTTTGTGTGTCCCTTTTGAAGGCTACATCAACAGTACATTTCCTGCTGTAGGGGTCGTTCTGCAGATTGTCATTTTCACCCGCAATGATGTATTGTGAGATCTTCCTATGCTGATACATGCAGATGTGGTTCATTTCTTTCCACTGCCATAGATCATCCCATTTGTCCATTGTCCAGCTAAAATGCATTTAGGTTGTTTTACTTTTTTTTTTTTTTTTTTTGAGATGGTGTCTCACTCAGTCGCCCAGGCTGGAGTCCAGTGGCATGATCTTGGCTCACTGCAACCTCCGCCTCCTGGGTTCAAGTGATTCTCCTGCCTCAGCCTCCAAGTAGCTGGGACTACAGGCACCCGCCACCATGTCCGGCTAATTTTTTTGAATTTTTAGTAGAGACACGGTTTCACCACATTGGCCAGGCTATTCTCAAACCCCTGACCACAAACGATGTGCCCACCTCAGCTTCCCAAAGTGCTGGGATTACAAGCATGAGCCACTGCACCCAGCTGAGAACAAGATCTTTTAATACTTGCCAGGTTGTTTTCCTATTGTAAACTACGCTGCAATGGAGATCTTTGCACGCACTCCCTATATACATGTTCAAGGGTTTATCTAGGCTGTGTAGAAATGGAAATTGTAGGTTGTATGATATAATTTCAATTTTGCTAAATACTCACCCACGGCTCTTGGCTCATAATTCATCAAGGGTACGAAAGTTTCCATTTCCCTCATTCTCATCTACACTTGCGTTTTAATTCTTGCCAACCTGATGGATTGTTTTCATTTGCATCTCTGATTATTGGGGATAATGAGCATCTTTTCAACTCTTCCGTGTGGCTTCTTTAGTCATTAACTCTTTATGTTCCAGCCAGACTGTAAATTCCTAGAAGGAAGGTCTGAGTCTCAAATGTAAGGCCCTCACAGAGGACAGCCCTGTCCAGGCATAGACTCTCTGTTTCCTACCTCACCTCTGTGTTCCTCCTTGGAGCCCTACCTTCCAAGCTTAACAAGCTACCTGCAGCTTGCCAAATGCATCATGCTGCAGTTTCATGCATACCATGCCCTCTGTCTGGAATGCTGTGCCTCTTCCAGTCCACCTGAACATCCTTATTCATGTTCCATGATTCATCTCAAGAGCCACCTCCTCTATGAAGCCTACCATATGACCGGCACCCTACCCCATCCCAGGCAGAGCTAACCACGTTCTCCTTTGTGCTTTTGCTGGCCCCACGTGAACGTCTCACTGCATGTGTAAGACTTCTGAGCATCTATGTACTGATGTATTTGTCTTCCCGCCAGACTCTGAACTCTTTGAGGACAGGCGCCATGTCTTATTTATTTTTGCACGTCCAGCTCATTGGTCAGGGCTGGGCAGGGGCATATCATGGGTAGATAAGTCTCTAAGGCAGTTTCTTCCACATCAATCTCCTGCAGACTGCAAAGCTCTGAGGTCTGGACTGTATTGCATATTGCATATGCATATTGCATATTGCATATTGCATATGCATATTGCATATTGCATATGCATATTGCATATTGCATATTGTATTGCATTCATATTGCTGTTTTCACTGTGCCTAATAGGGCTGAGTGTTTGTGGTGCTCCGTCAACAGGCACCACAAACACTCAGCCCTGTTAGGCACTGCACTGTCATACTACGTACACTGCAGTACGATTGCCTGGTAGAGTAGAAGTGACTTTGAATAGAAATTCCTGGGTTTGCACCCCCAGCTTCCTATGCATATAATCTTGTACAATTTCCTTGGCCTCTCCAAGCCTCAGTTTCCTCATCTTCATAAAGGGAGTGATAACAGCTCTGAGGACTGGTGTAAGGATGAAATACAGTTGCGTATATAAACCATGTGGCACATAATCATTTGCCACGTTATCATTTCTATGTCAGAACAGCACAGAGTCTGCTTTAGCCACAAGACTTTGGGTGGCTCATTTTTTCAGGTGTCACATGTGATGGGCACATAGTAGTTGATGAAGACAAAGTCTAGTGTTTCCAGTGCCCAGAACAGTGTCTTGCAGAAACTAGGTACCCAGTAAAGAAGTTGAACTGAACTCTGCACTTTGCACATAATTAGGTATTTGATGAATATTAAATCAAGTCAGATTCACTTCCCTGTATTGCATTCTGATCCAACCCTACCTTTAAGTCATTCCTGGACGGGCGTGGTGGCTCACGCCTATAATCCCAGCACTTTGGGAGGCTGAGGCGGGCGGATCACTTGAGCTCAGGAGTTCAAGACCAGCCTGGTCAACATGGTGAAACCTCATCTCTACTAAAAATACAAAAATTAGCTGGTCATGGTGGTGCACTCCTGTAATCTCAGCTACTCGGGAGGCTGAGGCAGGAGAATAGCTTGAACCCAGAAGGCGGAGGTTACAGTGAGCCAAGATCACACCACTGCACTCCAGCCTGGACAACAGAGCCAGATTCCATCTCAAAAAAAAAAAAGAAAAGAAAAGACAAAGAAAAAAAAGTAAGTAAGTCATTCCCTTTTGTGGGAGGAGGGGCAGTTGAGGGAGAAGTAGGAACATGTCTCCTCTTCTCCCAGTAGTGATTTTGATTCTTCCTCTCGCTTTTGATCTTTCAAAAGCAAGATGACCACCAGGACAAACTATTATTTTGAGGTCGCCAATGAACCATTCCTGCATACAGTAATACTCTTATGTAGTCCCCTCTCACAAAGTCTGGGCTTGGCCATATGTCTCTTTGGCCACAGGGACATTGACAAGCCAGTGCAAGGCTTGATAAACCATTGCACATTGAATCTTGTCCCCTGAGACGGCTCCTTCTTGAAACCCAGTCCCCATTCCAAAAGAAGCTCAAGTGAGCCACGAAGAGAGGCCCCATGAGAGAGAGTGATGATCAGCCAGCCCCCCACTGTGGTTCTCATCCCAGCTGAGGCACTAGGCATGGGAGAGGAGCAGGCGTCTTCACAGCAGATGCTATACAGAACAGAAATGAGCCGTACCTCCTGAGCCCTGCCTAAATTGCTCAATCATGAGCAAATTAAGGATCATGTCATTTTAAGCCCACAAGTTTTGGTGGTGTTTTGGAACACAGCAAATAATAAATAACCCATGGGTAGAGCACGGTCTGAGGGTGCAAGTCAGTGATCTGGGGGTGGAGTGTGCTGCGGGCTTAGAGACTCATCAGGTGAAAAGCTTCAGGATCAACTGGAAAACAGAACCGTCTGACCTAGAACCCATTATCTGGGGACTCTTCCCTGGGGCCCCAAGCCCCAAGGATCTTATGGGCTGAGGATGCTTTTGGCTGCTTAAACAATGAGGAGACCTCAGGCTCACATTACAGGAAGTCCAGAGGCCGGCAGCTTCTGGCCAAGTTGATGGAGCAGCTCTGCGAGGCCATGGAGGACCCAGAATGTGCTGCGTGGTCTGCAATTCCCCTGGTCATAGGTGTCTGGCAGGAGTGGTCTGGGCTGCATGGTTCCTCATTCATTACATCAGGAAAGATGGATGCTCTCTCAGCATTCCCAGCTGAGAAAAGAATTTCCCAGAAGGCTGCACACATCCACACGTTTCCTTGCATCTTACTGGCCCAAATTGAGTCATATGTGCATGACTGAACCAATCACGTGCAAGAGGTGGGGTTGGAGTAGGGGTAAAGAATCACCATGAGACCAATCAAACCCGCCACTAGATTGGAGGAAATGTGTGTGGCCAACTCCTCTGAAGTCCGTGTCTCGTGGGGGAGGAATGGATGTCTGGGAATAATTGGCATCTTCTAGGAAGAGCATGTAGGGTAAGATTCAGCAGTGTCCACTATAGGACCCCCTCACATAGGGCATGTGGGAGAAGCCAGGCACCCTGGGCTTGAGACAGAGTCATGCCCAGCTCTCATGTCCTTTCCTGGGATAATGGGTGAAGGTACGTGTGTGTGCACGTGTGTGCAGGAGGGAGGACTAGGGAATAGTTTGGGACCAGGGCTTCTATCTTCCCCCAGTTGGTCTCTCCAACACCACACATCGGCCTCCACTCCAATGTGAAGAAAGGCACCAAGCACAGGAGGACTCAGACCTGAGCCTTTCCTTATTGTTAGCACTTTATTTGAGTAGAAGACACCTCTACTGTGTCAAATCTAGTACTTTGAGCTCTTGGATTTGCTGTTTTCTCCATATTTCTCTTCCAGTGCTTTCTGCAAGTTCAGGTTCATAGCATTTTTCTGGTGCCACCGTCCTATAGCGAGCAGGAGAAGAGCCAGCGCAGATTAGATCATCTGGCAGTCTCTGGAGTTGCCCAGAGCCCAGGGATGACTCGTACCTCTTCCAAGTCCACCCCTGGCTCTGTCTCCTGCTCTGGTTTCTCTCTGACCCTTAGAGCCAACACACCCTGCCGGTGGAGGACAGCCCCTGCCTCCCATCACCCGCAGCTCCTCACTTACCCAGATCATCCGTCTTCCTGCCATGCCAGTGTTCTAAGTCCCTCACTGATTTCTCAATGACCTCTGGTGTGTAGGAAGCCTTCATGAGGCTCTTTGTCTCCTCAGCAGCCCCTGTAGAATACCATGAAGAAACCCCAAGTGCCCAATTCAGTGGCAGTCGGGTACTCCATGGCTTATATTGGGTGTCAGTTTCCTCTACGGATGGTAAATTGTGGAACGGAAGGAAAGTGGGAAGGGTTTCAAAGTAAAGTCGTTTGGGTTCAAACCCAGACTCCATTATTTATGGGTAGTATAGCCTCAGAGAAATTTTTAACCTCTCTGAGCTTCAGTGTCTTCAACTATACCAAGAAATGAGATTTTTTTGCATGGTTGGAAAGACAAAATTATTGGACATTCATCAAGACATCTAGCAAGTGGCAACTAATACCTGTAACTTAAGAAAACTTATCTCTGTTTTCAAAATTCAAACATGCACAAGCAGATACGTTGCAATGATCAAGAGTCAGCAGAAACACCAAAGGACAAAATCTCCCAAATTAGCAAAGATTTGAATGATCAGATACAGAATACAAAATAAGTATATTTAGGCCGGGGGCAGTGGCTCACGCCTGTAATCCCAGCACTTTGGGAGGCCAAGGCGGGTGGATCACGAGGTCAGGGGTTCGAGACCAGCCTGACCAACATGGTGAAACCCCGTCTCCACTAAAAATACAAAAATTAGCTGGGCGTGGTGGCGGGCTCCTGTAATCCCAGCTACTCAGGAGGCTGAGGCAGGAGAATTGCTTGAACCCGGGAGGCAGAGGTTGCAGTGAGCCGAGATCACGCCACTGCAGTCCAGCCTGGGCAACAGAGAGAGACTCTGTCTCAAACAAACAAACAAACAAAAAACTATATTTAATGATTGAAACCATAAGAGAGAATAAAAATATAAGCAAAGAGTAAGAAACCATCCAGAAAGAGCAGATAGATTAGTAAGAGAAGCAAACGGAATTTCAGAAATGAAACACATAATAATTGAAAAAAAATTAAACTCCATGGCAATAAGATGCCTGGGACTTGCTTTGAAATAATCTTGGGTGGGAGTGGATGGGTGGGAGAAAAGATGAGACAAGATCAGCTATGTATTAATCATTGTTGAGGCTGAGTGGTATATGCAACATCTATTTATAAACTAAGTTCTCTTCTTTTCCATAAGCTTGAAAATTGCCATCATAAAAGTTTAAAAAGAAATTCAATTAACAGATAAAATAGCAGATCAAATAAAGCTGAGAGAAAATGGTAAACTGGAAGATATACCTAAAGAAATTAATATTAGGATGCAATACAAAGAAATAAAAAGATGTGGGCTGGGCGCGGTGGCTCACGCCTGTAATCCCAGCACTTTGGGAGGCCGAGAATATATATATAAATTCTATATATACATATATCTAAATCCTATATATAATACATATATAAATTCTATAAAATAATAACATGAAAGCTGAGGTGGAGGTCGGGAGAGTAATTAAAGTTAATTAAAGGTTTTTTTTTGTTTTTTTTTTTTGAGACGGAGTCTCGCTCTGTCTCCAGGCTAGAGTGCTGTGGCTCAATCTTGGCTCACTGCAACCTCCACCTCCCAGGTTCAATCTACTCTCCTGCCTCAGCCTCCTGAGTAGCTGGGATTACAGGCATGCGCCACCACACCCAGCTAATTTTTGTATTTTTAGTAGAGACAGGGTTTCACCATGTTAGCCAGGATGGTCTGGATCTCTTGACCTTGTGATCCGCCCATCTCGGCCTCCCAAAGTGCTGGGGTTACAGGTGTGAGCCACGGCGCCCAGCCAAAGTTAAAGCCTTCTAAGGCCCTTAGTGTTCAGGAAAACACAAATGCCTAGATTAACTTTATAATTTGTTAATTACGCATATAAAAATGTCAAAGGTAACCACTCAAAGAATAAGAGGAGTAGAAAAGAACAAATATCAGATTGAGAAAAATAAGAAAGCTGATGCAAATCCAAAAAGAGAGAGAAAAATAAGCCACAAAGAAAAAGCAGCACACCATCCTGGCTAACATGGTGAAACCCCGTCTCTACTAAAAATACAAAACAAAAATTAGCCGGGCGTTGTGGCAGTCGCCTGTAGTCTCAGCTACTTGGGAGGCTGAGGCAGGAGAATGGCGTGAACCCAAGAGGCGGAGCTTGCAGTGAGCTGAGAGCACGCCACTGCACTCCAGCCTGGGCAACAGAGTGAGACTCCATCTCAAAAAAAAAAAAAAAAAAAAAAAAGAAAAAAAGAAAAGAAAAGAAAAAGCAGCACAAACAGAAAACGAAAAATAAGATCATGGAAATAAACCCAAATAGTCTATATCAGTAACAAGAATCAATATGAATGAATTAAACCCATTCGTTAAAAACCAGATGATGACACTACAGAAAATGTTTTCCAGGTATATAGCATTGAAAGCATATTTAAAAGGACACAAAGAGAGGATAAACATGGAAGAATAGAAAAAGATATACCCAGGCAAACACTAACCAAAAGCAGTCTGGTCTAACTATATCAGGCGAAATAGACTGTAGGGCAAAGGCACGATGAAAAACAAAAACAATTGCAATTCATTAAGGTAATGTAATGATTCTGAACTTGCTACATTGAAATAATCTCAAAATAGATAAGGCAAAATTGACAGAACCACAGGACAAATGGACAAAGCTGCTATTATAGGGGGAGATTTAAAGACACATATTTTAGTAACTAATAGATCAAACAAATAATATTAATAAGGATTAGAAGATTTGTGCGGAAATCATTAACAAGCCTGTTCTATAGACAAATGCAGAATCCCTTACCCAAGAGATTATTATTATTATTATTATTATTATTATTATTATTATCATTATTTTGAGAGGGAGTCTTGCTCTGTAGCCAGGCTGGAGTGCAGTGGTGCGATCTCCGCTCACTACAACCTCCGCCTGCCTCCGCCTCCCGGGTTCAAGTGATTCTTCTGCCTCAGCCTCCTGAGAAGCCATTACAGGCGTGCGCCATCACGCCTAGCTAATTTTTGTATTTTTAGTAGAGACATGCGCCATCATGCCAGCTAATTTTTGTATTTTTAGTAGAGACGGGGTTTCACCATATTGGCCAGGATGATCTCGATCTCTTGACCTTGTGATCTGCCTGCCTCCGCCTCCTGAGATTTTTTTTTTTTTTTTTTTTTTTTGAGACGGAGTCTTGCTCTGTCACCAGGTTGGTGTGCAGTGGCACAATCTTGGCTCACTGCAACCTCCGACTCCCTCGTTCAAGCAATTCTCCTGCCTCGGCCTCCCAAGTAGCTGGGATTACAGGCACTTGCCACCACGCTCAGCTGATTTTTGTATTTTTAGTAGAGACAGGGCTTCACCTTGTTGGCCAGGATGGACTCGATCTCCTGACCTCGTGATCCACCTGCCTCGGCCTCCCAAAGTGCTGGGATTACAGGCGTGAGCCACCGCGCTCGGCCCCTGGAGAGATTATTTTTAAGCACACACAGATCATCTACAGAAATCACCATCTACTGGGCTCTAAAGCGAATCTGAACAATTTCAAGGGATTGAAATCATTACAGGGCTGTGCTCTCCAATGACAGTGACATCAAGCTGGGAGATGGAATCCACCCCAAAGACAAGAGAGCAAACCAAGAAAGAGGAAGACACCAAATAAAGGAAATCGGAATTCCAACAATGGAAAGAAGCGAAAAAAAGAAAATCCTTGGTAAGCTGGTTCAGGGATCCCTGGATACCTGGACACAGAGGGAAAAGGACAGGATGTAAGCTACCATTCTGCCTGCTCTGTGACTCAAAGACACAATGTCCAGGTGAGCCCAGCCAAGGTTTTGATTTGTACTTGGCTTGTCCTTACCATGGGCTGACCCTCTACTCTCCCCTCCCAGCCCTGCTGCTTGGAGCAGATGAGGACCTTCATGTTAGCCCACAGGGGTGTTCTGCTCTGACCTCCTTCTGAAGCTGGAGCCACGGTGAGTTGGGAGGCAGAAAATACACAAAGGGCCACTCACCCTGGCCATATTCCTGCAGGCCATCCCACATGGTCCTCCCACAGCCCTGTCTGTGGGAAGCCTATACACCCAGGACTCACGGCCATGGCCAATACTCTCCCCACATGAAGTTCGCTAAACTCTCAGGACACCCAAAGCCAGACTAAGACCCAGAGCCAGCTCCATTTTCCCCCATGCTGTTTCCGTGGTAGTGAATAAATTTCATGAGATCTGATGGTTTTATAAGGGGAAACTTCTTTCACTTGGTTCCCATTCTCTCTTGTCGGCCACCGTATAAGACGTGCCTTTCACCTTCCACCATGATGTGAGGCCTCCCCAGCTACATGGAACTGTGAGTCTATTAAACCTCTTTTTCTTTATAAATTACCCAGTCTCAGGTATGTTTTTATCAGCAGTATGAAAACGGACTATATTATATTTAATGATGTAATGTTAGAATCAGGAAGGAGATAAGGATGCCTGTTTTTCCTGCTTATATACACCATTGTCCTAGAGAGGTCAGCCAGATGCTGATATAAAGGTAAGAAAAGCCTAGTGTTTAAGAATTTAAACTCTAGCCTCTGACTGGCAGGGTTTAAATCCCAACTCTGACCGTTCCTATCTGTGTGGCCTTAATTAAGTTATTTAACTTTTCCATGACTCAATTATTTTTTATCTGGAAAAAAAATGGGAATTGTAGCATTTACCACATGGGATTCATGTGCAGAATAAAATATATATATAAAGTACTCAGAGCAGTACCTGGCATATGTTAAATACTGTGCATAAATGTAGCCATTATTACTATTCAAAAGCACTCCTAAAGAATCTATAACTAGTTACTGGAATTAATTGGTGAGCTGCATAAAGCCTGTGGATATGAGATTAATATACAAAAACAAAAATTGCATTTGTGTATACGGTATCAGCAGCAAAGTTAGAAAATATAATTTTAAAAAGATATCATTTTCAACAAGCAGCAAAAAAAGAGATTCTCCTGAGTAAGTCTAACAAAAAAACCTGCATGATGTTTATAGAAAAAAAAATCACAAAATGTTACTGAGAGATATTGAAGGAAGACTTAAATTAATGGAGGTATATACCATATTCATATATTAGAAAATTCATTATAAAGCTGACAACAGCCCTTAAATTGAGCTGTAGATTCAATGTATTTCCAATCAAAATCCCAACAGGGTTTTTCATGGAAATTTCTGTATATTAATAACATTTGTATGGAAGAGTAAAGGGCCTAGAAACCCAAGACATTAACTGGTGATGGTGGTGGAGGGGTGGTAGTGGGAGTATTGCCTGACCAGATATCAGGCTACTTATAATACTTTGGTGATTAAAAATGTAATATTAGA
The DNA here is from genome assembly GCF_028858775.2 of Pan troglodytes. NCBI lineage: Eukaryota > Metazoa > Chordata > Mammalia > Primates > Hominidae > Pan > Pan troglodytes. Next base: position 39,006,420 of record NC_086016.1, read on the forward strand.
CCAATGGACAGAATAGAGCCTGAAACTGATCTATGCATGTGTCAAAACCTGATGGATAACAGAAGTACCACTGCAGGTCACCGGGAGGAAAGATGAGCCTATTCAATAAAAGGTACTGAGGCAGTCAGTAACCCACATAAAGAAGGAATTGAAAATGAATCCCTACTGGGGAAAGATTTCTGGTGTTGTTGTTCCATTATTTTGAGGGCTGGGCACATAGATGCCCAAGGAATGCCTGAGCTCGTCATCTCACTCTTTACACAGCTGGGCAAGCTGCCTAAAGTTTCCTCAAGCCTCAGTTTTACTACTTTCTTTAAATGGCTAAAACTCACAAAAGCCATCTACAGTTTTTGAAAATGAATCCCTACTTCATACTAAAAACAAAAATCAACCCCAGGTGGATTAAAGAGTTAAATGTGAAAAGCAAAACTAAAAATTTTAGAAGACTGTGTAAAAGATGATCCATGATTTAGCGTAGAATAGGAGTCCCTCAACCTGCTCCCCCTGGCAGCTTCTCTAATTCAGTAAATAGCCATCTCATCCTTCCAGTTGTTTAGGTCAAAACGTTGAAGTCAACGTTAATTCCTCTCTCACCCCAAAATCTATTCATTAGCATATTCTTTTCTCTCTGCCTTATACAAATATCCAGAATCCTACTACATCAGGCCACCTTCACCATTACCTCCCTGAGCTGCTATATTGCACAATGGTGCCTTCCAAAATAGCGCAGGTGCACTAGCCCAGCTTCCAACACCAAGCCACCATCATCTGTCCCATCTGGAGTTTTGCAGCTGCCTCCTACCGGTTTCCCTGTTTCTGCCCCATCTCCCTATGTCCATTCTCTCCATAGCAACTGGAGTGAGCCCTTAACCTGAGCCAAACAGGGCCATTCTCCTGCTTAAAATCACAGCTTGGTTTCTCATCTCTCTCTGAGTAAAGACCTTCCAGCAGGCTTCACGACCCAGCCTGTTTCCTCTGATGTCTTCTGCCTCACTCCTGTGCAGCCATACCAGCCTCACCAACCTCAAACAGCAAGTATAAAGGCTAACCCTGGGTGGGTGGAAACAGAGAGGGACAGATGGATGGGCACACTGACAGCACTGTGTGGCAGGGTGAAGCCCTGATTCATAGTGTTTGCCAATTTCCAGAGTGTAAATACTACTAGCATGACCAATTTTAAGACAGCATTTATGTGCCAGTCAGTTCAGGGAGACAATTGCCTCTTGTGAGCTGGTGCAAGCTGCTATGAGCTCCAGCACACCCTTGGCACAGTTCTACTTCCCAGGCAGGATGATGGGACATGGACATTTTAAAAAATAGATTATTTTACATTTATGTAGACATTATCATACAAAGTTGTATGGAATAGCTATTTGGTGACCGATAGTTGTTAAAGAGAGAACTGGAAGGCAGGATCTGGAAGGCCCGGAACAGAGAACAAGCAGAACTGTATTCTCGCTTTCCTCCCCCAGCACCATCCCTTCTCCAAGCTCAGAGAAAACTCCAGAAAGGCTTCCAGTGGGTATCTGGTTCCTCGGGTGACAGGGATCCAAGCCAGGTGGAAGAGGTTTGTCAGGCCCTGGGAGCACTGGAGAGGGCCTGGAGTGAGGAGAGAGGAAGGAGCCGTACCAGAAAGAGCCTTATTTTGCAATGAGGCCAAACCAGAATGTGGGGCAGAGAGAAGCCCCTGCGTGCTGTGACAGGCATCTGAGCCATCCAGAAGACCCTGGGAACAGGATCATAGCTAGGGAGGTGACTTAGTGGTCAAGAAAAGACTATGAGGCTTTGAAGGCAGAAGGAACACCTGACTTTGAGTCCTAGACACAATGCAGACTACTGAGAGTTCTAAGGCAAATGATCTGAAATCTGCCCGTGAAATGGAGCTAATAGCACTCTCCCCACCCCAACCAAACAGGACTACACTGATCCAATGGAAACCCTGTGTAAATGTCAGAGCCTCCAACCCACCCTTCCTTTCTTCCCAGGTGGCGCCACCTCCAGGCTCTGGAGAAGAAAAATGATAGCCTGACAGCTACTGAGTGCTCACGACTTGCCTCGGCCAAGCACCTTCATGTGGCACTTCATAAAGTCCTGCCAATGACCCAGCAAGGGCCATACTCTCATTATCATCCCCACTGTACCGAGAAGACAGCGGAGGCTTGCAGAGGTTGAGGATCCCACCTAAGGTCATACCCAGGTAGTGAGTGGCTGAGCTGAGCTTTGAACCAAAGAAACTTGATATTGTCACTGTGACCAAAGGTGCCTGGGATGGGGCTAGGGGTGTGGGGAGCAGCAGTCCCAGTTCTACTGGGTCCTGGGCCTCCTACTGGCAGATTAAGAACAAGAGGTGGGCAGGGCGCAGTGACTCATGCCTGTAATCCCAGCACTTTGAGAGGCCAAGGTGGGTGAATCACTTGAGCCCAGGAGTTTGAGACCAGCCTGGGCAATATGGTGAAACCTTGCCTCTACCAAAAATACAAAAAAAAAAAAAAAAAAACCAGAAAAGAAAAAAATTAGCCAGGTGTGGTGGCGCGCATCTGTGGTCCCAGCTACTTGTGGGGGAAGGGGGTGGCTGAGGTGGGAGGGTTGCTTTCTTGAGCCTGTGAGGCGGAGATTTCAGTGAGCCAAGATTGTGCCACTGCACCCCAGCCTGGGCAACAGAGTGAGACTTCAAAAAACAAAAGAAGGGAAGGAAAGGGAAGGGGAAGGGAGGGGAGGGGAGAGGAGGGGAGGGGAGGGGAGGGGAGGGGAGGAGAGAGAACGGGAGGGGAGGGGAGGGGGGAGGGGGGAGGGGAGGGGAGGGACCAGAGGTGCCTGACTGCCAACTGGGATGAATCATCCACACATCAAGGACAGGGGACTGGATGTTCCCAGCACTCGCAAGCTGACATAGAGGACACATGGGCATGAAATAAGTGTCCTTGAAGATGTGCCCTGGGGTCCTAGACCCCATATGGAGTGGAAACCCCAAAGGCCTTCCCTGCCCAATGCCTGGGAGACCATGGGTGTTCACGGCCCCACCCTTGCCCTTTGACTTGACCTCGAAACAAGTTTGACCGCATGTTGTAGCCGAGGTCATAGTAGTCTGAGAAGACGGAGGAGATTTCCACAGGATTCTGGGTCCTGCTGGGCCATGAGCTTGCCCTTTTCTGGCCCTCGAAGACTTCATCAATAGCCTTTTGAGCCTGAGCAGGGAGGCAGGGACGACAGACAGGGGATGGAAAAGCAGTTTCAAGCCCCATATCTCCCTCCACCTCCTCCTCCCTTGACCCTGCCCTCCCCACCCCGATCCCACCTGTAGCCTGCAGCCCTCAACCTATTCACAGGGCTGGGGAGCTGGAGTATACAAAGGCCCCAGCCCCAACCCCTCTCATCATCTGCACTGCTGTGGGTGGGGGGCATCAGGTTAACGATCATAAAACCTCTTCCAAGCATTGAGCATCTGCTACCTGCAACATTGGGGTGGGGGGTCTCTATAGGGTGCCACTCTTCCCACCATTTTATAAATGAGGAAAGCGGGCCTCAGGAGGCCAGAGATCACCCAGTTCACATGGCTGGCAGGCCACAGAGCCCTGGCTTGCCTCCTACAACTGAGGCATCACACATGGCAGCTCTTGGTGGGTGCTTAACTTTCAATGAGGCCAACTCCCTCTTCATACCAATAGGGAAACTGACACACAGAGAAGCTGAGCCCAGGTCCAGGGGCAGGACACCTAGGTTTGAGTTCCAGTTCTGCAATATATCAGCTGTTGACTTCAGCAAGCCTCTTCTCCGCTCTAGGCCTCAGTTTCCCTACATGTAAAATGTGAAGGCAGGGTGGAACTGGATGGTCTTTGAAGTGGCTTCCAGCTCTGACACTTGCTGGCTCATTGACACTTGTGACATAAGTTACAGATGGGCAGAAAACACGGATTTCTTGATTCCAGCCAGGGACAACGGTGGCTGAAGAAAGAAAGGACTTCTCCCAAGGCTGGGCAGGGCAGTGAGAGGTAGTGACCACAGAGTCAACCTCAAATTGGGACAAGTTCCTCCAAGTGGGGCAGAACATGTCAAGACTGTGACCTTCCAGACTTGCTGGTGGTGGGGTCACTGCACTTTAAGATGACAGAGTGGAAGGGGAGCCTAGGAGAAGCCTGACCCCCAGCTTTTGTGACCCAAGCAGATCGTAGCCCTTCCTTGGGACTTGGTTATACTATCTGCTAAAAAGGAAGCAATAACTCCTGCCTGACCTTCCACACAATGCAGTTGCTATGAGGGTTGAGATGGTGGCTTTAAAAATATGTCTCAGAATGCCAGGACAGAAAGAACATAGCATTTGACCAGAAACGGTAGATGAATTTTATCTCAAGTGTCAGTTGATTTGTAATGACTGCCTGGAATGCTATATCGGGTGGAAAAGAGTGCTGGCATTGACTAGTGATGTCTGCCATGAATGCAGGCTGGGAGGGTTGTGATACGCACACCATGTGTTTGTCAGCCTGATCTAGTGCAACTGCCTCGCTTTACAGATGTGGAGACTGAAGCCCAGAGAGGGTAAGTAACTTATCCAAAGTCATCCAGCATTTAGGATCAGGTCCAGGATTCAAACCCACATCTTCTGATTCCCAATAAATGCTATCCATCCACTAAATGCTGTCTTCTTTGGGAGACTTGTTCAGATGGAAAACATCCAATTCACACAAAAGGCTTTTAACTGCAAAGTCATTAAGGACCAGAGTTCCAGAATCTGCCGACCCAGTTTGCACCCTCGTCTCACACAGTTAGGTGAATTTGGTTGACTGACTTAACTCCTCTAAGCTTCGGGCTCCTTATCTATAAAATGAGGACAATAATAGTACCTTCCTCATGGGTTGCTGGGAAGATGTAACAACTTGTTATATGTGAAGTTTAAACAGTGCACAGTGCTTGGCACACAGCAGATGCTCAGGAGATACTGCTTTCTAGTGGTATTATTATAGGGACTCTGTACTCAAGAGTGAGTTTATCTTATGTCCTCATTATAAGACTCTGCATCACCCTCCTGGCCCCTGCTATGACACCTGCTCCTCGGAGACCAGCTGGTCCACCACATTGCTCCCAAACTTGTGGCGAATGTTGTTAGGAATGATGCTGCCCTTCTGGTTCGTGGGCGTGCTCCTCTGGTCCTGAGCCCCCAAGCTGGGACCGTCATCCGTCCCCTGGCATGGCTGAGCCCCCTCTCCCGAGGTGGCCCTGTTCTCTCTCGAGGAGGATCGAGAGCCCCCATTCTTCAGGGACCTGGACTGTGGGTCCATGCCCAGAGAATCCCTGCTGGCAGCAGTCGGGGGTGGAGGGGGAATCTCCTTCAAGTGGCACTGCCCTAGGGAGCTGCCTTGAGCGCTGGCTCCCAGGGGCAGGGGCTGTGGGGATGACAGACCCTGGTTCTTGAACTTGGAGGTGTCCAAGGAACTGTAGGCCGCTTTCCAGGGGTCCAAGTCCTGTTGGCCCTCCTTGTCATTCAGATGGGCCCTGGTCAAAGTGGTTGTACCTGAGCAGGACAAAGAGAAATAGAGGGGGAGGGAGAGAGACACGCAGACAAGGGCAGAAAGTAGAGGGTGGGGAGGGGGCAGAGATGGGGGTGAGGAGGGGAAACGGACAGACAAAGAGCCCCAGAGCTCCACAGCCAGAGAAGGGGAGAGGGACAGAGAGGAAGCGCAGGAACCAGAGGCATGGGTGGGAAATTAGGAGACACAATGGGAGAAGAGAGGCCAGCCTGCGTGCCTCCCACGGGCAGGGTTAGTCCACATTGCCTGGGGCAACAAGGGCTGCCGCCCAAGCCTGTCCCGCCTTGAGGCCTAGCTGTGTGACCGCAAGCAAGGGACTTGGCCTGTCTGTGCTTTCATGTCCCTGGCTCCATTTGGATAGTTCCCTTCCCCACTTTTCCATCTTGAAACCTCCCCCTCACTCTCCGCAGTGAGAATCTGGCAGCAGCGGCACTGGCAGAGGCGTTCCTGGGGCTAAGCCACATGCCTAGGAAGTACTGGAGTTGGATGGGACTTCCAGACTTTGCTTCCAATGCAAGGCTGCTCCCCAATACCTACCTCCTCCCTTCGCCAGGGCTGAGAAGTGGCACCATCCCAGCCACCTCCCAGGCTCTCTCCTCCCCGCCTCTCCCTGTCTCCCACGTCCCTGCCCACAGCCTCCACTTCTCTAGGTCTCTTGCTCTCAGCCTTCAGTGTCTCCTCACAGCCTGGCCTCATCCTCCACCCCAGATTACAGCTGTAAATATGTTTGGTGGTCTTCCCTCCAAAACCTCAAGTCCTCTTAAAAGGTACATAAGGGCTGGGCATCGTGGCCGTCAGGCCTCTGAGCCCAAGCTAAACCATCATATCCCCTGGATGATAAACCTCCGCAGAGTTTATCTAAATGTGGCCATGTATGAGGATTCCCTAGGCTCTCATTAAAAATACAGATGCCTGGGACCCTCTCAGAGCTGCTGCATCAGAAAGGCCCTGAATCTGAGTGTTTAACAAGGCCCCTGGGCATTCAGGTCATTGGAGGAAGATTTTAGCAGGATCGCTGCCCCAACTCACTGGACTCTCTTCTCCCCATCCCACCTGCCAGCCCCAGCCACCCTGCACTCACCCCTGGGGACCATTCTCAGAGCGGGCCTGACTCAGTCACGCCTGCATCAAAATCTTTCCTCTTGTCCTCAGGGCAGAGTCCCTGCTCTCGGGACTCCACAAAAGTGCCAGCCGTCTCTCCCTCCCAAGCCTTTGCCTGAGCTATTTCTCCTGCCTGGAACACTCCCCTCCACTCCTTGGGCTACACTACCCCTGGTCTTGGCTCACGTGTAACCCCATATATACCTCCCATCCATTGAGGCCAGGCCCCTCACCATGTTCCCCCACAGCCCTGCCCTGGTACACACAAGACTCAGAGCACCTGAGTCACCCCCTCAGGATGGAGACCATATCGGGGTGATAATCCCTGCACATGGCAGGATGGGAGGGCTCAGTAATTCCGTTCCCTCCTTTTTCCTTCTGTCTTCCAACAGAATGCCCCCTAGGAAGCCTGGGCCGATGGTGGGTCTGGAGGCCAACACAAGACGGAGCGGGAGGAGAAAGGGCCGGTGCCCTGCTGCCCCAGGGAGTCCCTCCAGAAGCCTGGATGTGCATTCAGCACATCCCTGGTCTGCCTGTCCTACCTGCTCCGTGGCCCAGCTCCATAGCCTCTTGCTGTGGGACAGGCAATTCCAAGCTTAGTCCTGTAAACAAAGCACCACGTTTCATCGTCTCAGATAACACACAGAGTTTCTGTGAACAAGGATGAGCTGGGAGCTGAACAGGAAGGCCTGTGGCTGTCTGCCCGCCCTTGATCAGAGGTTCCTAAGCTGCCCCTGGTGCCCTCTGGCACTGCCCAGACCCACGGAGCCTCTGCCCCATTCACTCATCACCCCTGGCACAGGGGCTGCCTCCTGGACTTCTGCAGCCTCTGCCCTCTCTGAAAAGCCCTGGCCACCCCCACCCCACCCCACCAGTCCTCAAAGACTTTTCTCAAGCAGCCTTGGAACCCTGGGCTCATTTTACTCCTTCATAATTTTTCCTTTCATCTCCTCCTCCTCTTCTGCCCCATCACCACCACCCTAGGAGACCCTAGCAGGCCCCTGGCTGTGAAGCCCATTGCCCCGGCTCCCATCCTGGCAACCATTTGTCTTCCTGCAAATAGGATTGTATCCATTTGCTGAATGGTCGTTCGTGGTCAGGGAAGGGAAGCAGCTTAGCCACCATGAAGGAGAACCAAGAGCAGGAACCCACACTTTGCTCTGTTGTAAACTCAGTCTTCTCTCTAAGGCCTTGGATTCAAATTAGAGGGGTAGATTCAAAAGCCTCTGCAGCTTTCGTGCTTGTGTTTTGTTTTCTTATGTGATCTTTCTTTTTTTTTTTTTTGAGACAGGGTCTTACTCTGTCACCCAGGCTGGAGTACAGTGGTGCAATCTCAGCTCACTGCAACCTCCACCTCCCAAGTTCAAGCAATTCTCCCACCTCAGCCTCCTGAGTAGCTGGGATTACAGGTGTGCGCCACCACATCTGGCTAATTTTTGTATTTTTAGTAGAGACAGGGTTTCACCATGTTGGCCAGGCTGATCTCTAACTCCTGGCCTCAAGTGATCCACCCGCCTCAGCCTCCCAAAGTGCTGGGATTACAGGTGTGAGCCACCGTGCCCGGCCTGTGACTTTGGTTTTGTTTGCTCTCTTTCCCTGGTTCTCCTTGGTTTGCTCATTCTGATGACAGCAAATGCCATGTTTTGAGCTGCCCTGTGGAGCAGCCCATGGAGCAAGAAACTGAGGGTGACTTCTGGCCAAAAGCTCATAAAGAATAGAAGCCCTGAGTCCAACAGTCTTTGAAGAACTGAATGAATCCTGACATCTGAATGAGCTTGAAAGTGGATCCTTCCCCAATTGAGCCTTGATATGAGAACACAGCCTGGATGACACTTTCATTACAGCCTGTGGGATACCCTGGGCCAGAGGACCCAGCCAAGTGAGCATCCTGACTCCTATAAATTCTGAGATCATAAATTTGTACTGTTTTAAACATACAGTGTCAAACTTCTAAGCTTTATGGTCATTTGTTATGCAGCAATACATAGCTAATACATATTTTGGTACTAACAGTGGGGTGTTGCTATAACAAATACTTAAAAATTTGGGACTGAATTTGGAACCAAGCAGTGGTCAGAGTCTATAAGGATTTTGAGAAGCATGATAGAAAAAGCCTAAATCACCTTAAACAGTTTTTTTTTTTTAAGCAGAAATCTGGAGTTGGAAGATGCTGTCAGTGAGGGCCCAAATGGAAGTGAGGAATATATTACTAGAAATAGTGGAAAAAAGACCCTTGTTATGTAGTGGCAGAAACGGTGACACTGTCATCTGCAGTTATGTGACTAATGAACTGAATGACTTAGCTAAAGAGTTCCAAAGAAAAGATTGTAGTTGCCTCTTACTTTCTTCTTGCTGCTTGTAGTGAAATGTGAAAGGAAGGTGATGAATTGAAGAAGGGACTGTTAAACAAAAAGACGCCAGTACTTAATGGTTCTGAAGTCTCATCCTTTCCAGATCCCAAAAGATGCTAAAATTAAGAAATAGCTTCAGAAGACTGTCTGGAAAGTGTGCCCAGGAGTGTGACTGTGCGACCTGTTGTTAAAACTTCAGAAAGATCAAAGGATCAGGGTATTACTCTGTCACACAAAGGGTGCTTTAAAGAGATTAAAGAGATGCCTGATATATCCTCTTAACAGAACCATAGGACCTCTAGGAAGCTTAAGGCTCCTCAACAGGAGCCTCAGTTAAAAAGGGGTGTGACTTTTGTTCAATGGAGTGAACCCCTGTAAGTTTTACTGTTGAGAAAATAACATGAGCAAAATGTTGGCAACTTCGGGTAAAAGGGATAGAGACAGTACAAAATGAAAAGATACCATTGAACAAAAAATATAAATAAAAAAGACAAGTCAGAGAGTGGATGCAAGAGTCCAGAAGGCAGAGCTGAGAGCCATGGAGAATTATCCCCAGGCCTTGAAACCTAATCAAGGAATGTCCAACATTTGTGTGGCTGGATTTCAAAACTGCTATGGACCATTGACTTCATGTCTCCATTTTCCTCAATTTTGAATAGGAATGTCACTAGTTCTTATCCTATGCCTATCACATCACTGTATGTTAGGTGTGTTCAGGGCAAATTACTTAGTTTCACAGATCTATGATGGGGAAGAATTGAATCTGAGAAGCTGTACTTAAGGAACGACACTGGAGGAGCCTCAGCCACACCTGGAGCTGATTTATATGACCAGATTCTAGCTTTTAAACTGATGGTTTAATAGGATGAGAATTTTAAAGATCTTAGGAGGGGATGACTGTATTTTGCATGTGGAAGGGATGTACATTATTGGGGGCCAGAGGGCAGAGAGTGGCAGGCAGTTGACATGGCTCCCAATGATCCCTGTTTCTTGGTATAATTCCCTCCCCTTTGGTGTGGACTGGACATAGTGATGAATGGAATGTGGCAAAAATGAGGGATGTTGCATCCATGATGAACTTATAAGAGACTACAACTTCTGTCTTTTTCACACACTCTCTGCAGTTCTCCTCAGCTCATCTTCTCTGACAGAAGCCAGTTTCCCTGTTGTGAGATGCCCTATGGAGAGGTCCACAGGGCAAGGAACTCAGAGTGGCCTCTTGCCAACAGCTCCAGAGTAGCTGGATCCTGCCATGTGAATGGGTTCCTTCTCTGGTCGAGCTTTGAGATGAGACTAGAGACCCAAGCCACACCTTGATTGCAGCCTGTGAGAGACCCTGGGACAGAAAAATCACCAACACTCCACCGGTATTCCCAACTCACAGAAACTGTGAGATAGTCAATGTTGTCTTAAGCCCACTAAGTTTTGGGGTGATTTGTTGTGCAGCAAGAGATAACTAACACAAGTCCATGTCAAGCATTCCCACATCTGGTAAATTAGTCTGGTCTTCACAAATACCCAGTAAGGTGTTCGGAGACACTACTAATTTATCTTCTTTCACAGATGGAGAAAATGAGGCTCCGAAAAGACACAGGACTTCACCAGGTGGGGCTAAAATTAAATTGCACATCTTCAAGCTAGGTGAAGTTCAAGTTAGCTCCAAGTTTTCTTTCTCCGCCTATCCCCAGCCACCAACCTGACGTGCCCACGGCAGCTCTGTACGTCCCAGTGCACTGCCAGTCCACAGCAGTCTGGACGGGCTACAATAGAAGTGTGGACTCACTTCCAGTTTCTGACCCAGAGAGAGAGATCCCAAGAGACTTTGGTCAAAGAGGGCGGGAAGGTAATTCCAGTCTAGGCAGTCTTCACTCACAAGCAACTCTGAATGGGGAGAAGGAAGATGAAACCCCATGTCCTGGAAGAACCCTGGCCCTTCATAAGTCTCTGCCTCACCTCTCCAATCTCTTTCATAACAGCAGGAAACACGTGAACCACACTGATGTGTGCTGAAGCCCAGAAGTGCAGATCCCCGCTACAGAACTACTGGTGAAGACCAATGGATGGTTGCTGGGAAGTGGCCCTCCCCAAGATGTTCATTGGAGTTGCCATGGTGATCACTATACACAGGGCTCTGTTACCTCAGAGGGCTGATAGGCCCACCCGTAGGGAAAAGAGGCCAGGAGAAAGCCAGGATTGAGGCCAGGAAAAGGCAGGAGGGGCTTCAATTATTGTTCACTCTCTCATCCACTCAAGAATGTTGGTTGAGCCCCCACTACGTGCCAGGTGTGCCAGGCACAGGGGGCTCAGATGCTACCAAGTGCAAAAGATGTTCTTGGGAGCTCAAAGCACTAAGTAGGGAGAAGAACTAGCTCTGTGTAGGAAAAAGGAGGAGGGACTTATGAAAGAGCCATTTGAGTTGGATCTTGAAGGATGCCTAGGAACTTAACAGTTTTGAAGGGATGAGAATATTAAAGGCATGGATGTGTATAACAGCATAAATGTAGGTCGAGGTCAATGGGGAAGGAGAAAGATGCATCTGGAGCTGTCTGATTTGGACACCCAGGGATCAGGGACCTGGGAGTAAAACTAAAGCAAGGGTCCTCTCTCCTATTCCTGAACAACAAGGGCTACAGAAGAGATCAACAAAATTAAGTGACTTCTGCAGAGGAGAAGGAGGCAGAAGTCATTGGTGCCAGCACTGGCCCATTCCTGTCTGGCTGTTGCTCAGCCTGGACAAAGAGTGGGTATAGTGAATGCCTCCTGCAAGCCCAGCCTTTCAGGATTTCCCCAGGAAACAGAGAGTGCTGTGGTTAAACTTGGAGTCCCCAGAATCTGGGCCTGTCACTTATTAGATAAGAGACTGGCCAAGTCCTTTAGCTGAACTTCCTTCACATGTGAAACAGATATCACCCAACACTAAGGATAAGGGTGATGGGTGAATAAAACAATTTTTTGCAAAATGTAGCACATTGCCTTGCACAGAGAGAGACATCACAAAACTCTAAGCTACTTCCGCAAGCAACCCATCAGCAAGTCCTTTGAAGTACACTAGATTTGGATGCCTTCGTCCACCTCCACAACTCCCCCTACTCCCTGGTCCAAGCCACCCTCATCTCTTGCCTAGGTATTATCTATTGCTGCACGACAGTCTTGCCATAAACTTCGAAGCTTAACATACAACTGTTATCTCACAGTTTCTTTGGGTCGGGCGTCTACTCATGGCTTAGCTGAGTTCTCTGCATTGGGGTCTTAGCAGGCTACAATCCAAGTATTGGCCAGGGCTGCAGTCTCATCTGAGGTTCCACTAGGGAAGAATATGCTTCCAAGTTCATGTGGCTGTGGGAGGATACAGTTCCTTGCAGTCTGTTAGACTGAGGGTCTCAGGCTCTCTCTGGCTGTCAGCCAGAGGCCATCCTCAGTTCCTTGCTATGTGGGCCCCCCAACACCAACATGACACTGACTTCATCAAAGCCAGCAAAGAGGGAGTCCCCTTGCAAGATGGGGCATTACAATGTTGTGTACCATAGTCACAGAAGTGGCATCCATCACCTTTGCCGTAGGCTGTTGGTTAAAAGCAAGTCACGGGTCCCACCCGCAGTGAAAGGGAGAGGGTCACACAGGGCATGAACACGAGGGGGCAGATAACATGGGGACCACCCTGGAGTCCACCATATCCTCTGACAGTCTTCTCACTCAACAGCCCAGCAATCCTGTTAAGACCTATGTTAGATCATATGTCACCCCTCTAATCAAAACCTTCCAGCTCAACCACAGTAAAAGCTGACATCCTCCCATTTATCTGCAAGGCCCTACCCAACCTGTCCACCATTCTTCTCTGACCTCTGCTCCTCTCACTTTCCCAAGTGCTCCCTGGGTCCCTGCCATGCCAGGCTCTGCTGTTTTTTGGGCACACCAAGCACAGTCCCTCCTCGGGGCCTTTGCACGGGCTGTTCCCTCTCCTCTCCTGCAACTTCCTTCCCCCACATGCCTACATGGCTTGCCTCTTCACCTCCTTCAAGACTCTGCTCACCTTCCCAGACCACCTTTTCTTAAAAAGCATCCCAGCCCACCCCACACTCCCTACTCCTCTTTTCCAACCTTTTCTACCATTGCACCTTATTGCCATCTGACATACTGTGTATATTTGCTTCTTCTTCCCACAGTAGGATCTGAGCCACATGTGAGCTGGGAAGAGGACTGTTTTGTTAGTGGCATGGAAGTGAGAGGGGTCAACCCTCCAGACTACCAGTCCCACCACTACAGGTCCCACCGGCCTCAGCATTCAGCCCCATCACCCAACCTGCCAGCCCCAAAACCAACCTCCTCAGCATCTCCTGAGCACCTATTTGCCCCAATGCCAAGCCAAGGACAGACTTGGTCTCCGGCCCTCCGGGATCCTGTCTTCACTGGGAAGGCTGGATAGTGGGGAGCCGGGAGTCCCCAGTAGGTGGGGCCCGGAATTCTTCTTGCAACCCCAAAGGAGGTCTAAGAGAGGCTGTTTCTGGGAAACTCGAAATCCAGCCACATGGGGCCAAGCTATCAGGTTGCTTTCTTCTACTGTGGCTTCCTGATTCACCTGCCAGAGCCTGGACCTTCTCCCAGGGCCAAAGCTTTCTCCAGCCCCTCCCTCCACTGCTCCCCAGGGGGTCTTACTCTGAGCCAGAAAAGGTGCTCGAGACAGAGGCCACCTTCCTTTCACCTGCTCCTGAGCATGGCCTCTTCTGAGAGGCCCTGGGGCTGTGTGACACCTCTATGGACATATTGGGAAAGCCAGCTGTCCCCGCGCCCCTACCCAGGAGGCTGGGGCTACAGCAGCTGGGGCTTCAGCTCTCTGGCTTTCTGGTTCCCTTCCCACCTGTCTTCCTGGTAGGACCCAGCATGCTCTGGGACAGAGTCCACCTGACATGGGACAGCAGGAGGCTGTTTCTGCCAAAACTGGGTGAAAGTGGTGTCCTCGGTATGGCTTCCCCAGCCAGAGGGGCTATGGTGGTCTCTGTCCTTGGTGGAGTCTCCGGAGTTTGAAAGAGATGGAAGTTTGGGGGCAAGGATGGAACCCAGAGAGAGGCAGGCAAACACACTACTCAGAAAAGGCGAAGTTTATTCCAGTGTTGACAGAGAGAGGGTGAGCCTTGCACAGCAATTCTAAAAACATGTCATCTCCTTCACCTAAGAGGTAAGAACCGGCTGTAAGTCATGGGGTCATTAAACCGGCCGCAGTTACAGTAAGCAGGAGAGGTCACGGCTCAGGCCTTCTCAGACCTTCCCTGGGACACGCGGCTCTCTGGGGGGGCCCGGCGAAACCACTCGGACCAGGAGCCGTCGTACACGGCCACGTCAGGCTTGCCGCAGAGGTAGGCGGCCAAGGCCACGTGGCAGGCGGTGACTCCCTTGCGGCACGTGGCAATGAGAGGCTGCGAGAGATCCACCTTCTTGGTCTGGAACAGAGCACGGAGCTCTTCTGGGCCCTTCTCGAAGCCATCCTCAGTCAGGAAGTCCATGAAAGGCATGTTGACGGCACCACGGATATGGCCCGAGTCCAGTCCTGGGCAGGGCAGAGGACACAGCTTAGGGGATGTATGAGGCGTGGGGACTAATGGGGCCTGGAGGATTCCATCAGCTGTAGCTGGAAGGATAGATAGCTTTGCAAATAAAAATAACATCTTTGCTCTGCTTGGAGCTCAATTTATTCCCAGCCCCACCTACTATCATTTCTCATGACTTAAGATGCCTGCAACTCCTCTCCTAACACCTGTCTTGAAGTAGAGATGCCCAAAATCACACCTGCTTGAGAAGACAGCAGCATGAGTCTCAGCTCCACTAACCTTTACCTTGGGCAAATCATTTCACTTCTCTGAACCTCAGTTTTCTCATCTGTAAAATGGGCTCAGTGGTACATACCCATCTCACAGCCATGTTGAGAAGAGCAAATGGGACAACTTATTGCAAATGCTATGTGTTGAGAACACAGCGGTGAAAGGCAGAGACACAGCCAGGCCCTCTGGGAGATTCCAGTCTAACAAGAAAGGCAGATGCTAAACAGATAACCACATAACTAATCAGATATGTCCCCATTTTACAGATGAATCCGCTGAAGCTTGGCAAAACAACACGGCTCACATAAGGCCACACAGAAAGATGAAGGCAGACCCAGGATTACATCGGGGCCTCTGGTTTTCTGTTAAGCACACAGTTGCAGAAAGAGCAAGTGACCTGGTGTCAGACGTGAGGTCAAATCCCACTGGAGCAAGTTATGTCAGCTCTCTGAGCCTCAGTTTCTCCATAGGAAAAATGGAAAGGAGAGTATCCACTGCGTATTGGCTGCTGCACGAAGCGGGTGGCACAAGGAAAGCGCTGGCTTTGGAGGCTGGCCCACCCACCCTGCCATGCTGCGCCCCCAGCCACTTCACCACCTATGGAGGGGGTAGGGAGAGAATAGGGACAGTGTGGGCCTTTTTGGTCCCCTCCAAGAACTTGGATGGAAGCAGAGTGGAGGGACTCGGCTGGCTCTAGAGTCCTTTCTGGAACTGTCTCAGTACCCAGTGAGGGCCCTCGGCCAAATCTGGCTTCAGAAGAGCCAGGAATTGGGGCAAAGGGGAAAGCCATGGCCAGAGCTGGTGCCACCCACAGGGTGAGGCCACAGGCCAATCTCACACATGCCCCAGGCCACTCCTGTCTTCCTCGAGCAGCCCACACCCTGGCAGGGGTGGGGGCTCTATGGTTGGCCCCACTCCCAGTGCCCAACCTGCACTTTGGCCTGACACAGGCCTATCTCCATCTCTTTGAGCCCTCCTTGCTCCCCAAATCCCCACCCCCATTCAACCTGGATTATGGGACAGGGCAGGAGCAGGGTGGCAGGAGTGGGAGGGGAAGGATCTGACTAGTGTGGCCAAGGCACATACTGGGGCTGGGTACAGCCAAGCAGGCCCTGAACCTCCGAGCCTCAGTCTCCCTCCTGCAGAACGGGGACAAAACCCCACCTAGGCCGGATGCAGTGGCTCACGCCTGTAGTCCCAGCACTTTGGGAGGCCGAGGTGGGTGGATCACGAGGTCAGTTCAAGACCAGCCTGGTCAACATGGTGAAGCCCCGTCTCTACTAAAGATATAAAAAATTAGCTGGGTATGGTGGCATGCGCCTGTAATCCCAGCTACTCGGGAGGCTGAGGGAGGAGAAACGCTTGAACCTGTGAGGCGGAGGTTGCAGTGAGCCGAGATCGCCCCATTGCACCGCAGCCTAGGCAGCAAGAGCGAGACTCCGTCTCAAAGAAAAAAAAAAGTAAACCTCACCCACCTCACAGGTGTGAGGGGAAGTCTAACTACTGCAGCTAAAAGCACCCAGTGACCCTGGCAGGCACACGATTCGGTACATCATCACGCCAGCTATGCCCTGGTCCTTTCACCCTGGGGCCAAAGAGGATTCCAAAATCTATTAGTACAAGTCGAGTTTGATTGGCAGTGGTGTTTACAATCAACTGATCACCAGTTACAGATTTCTTTCTTCCTTCTCCACTCCCACTGCTTCACTTGAATAGCCTGAAAATAAAGTAGAAAGGCCAGGCATGGTGGCTCACATCTGTAATCCCAGCACTTTGGGAGGCCCAGATGGAAGGATTGCTTGAGCCCAGGAGTTGGGTAACATAGCAAGGCCCCATCTCTATAGAAAAAAAAAAAAAAGAGCCAGGCATGGTGGCATGTACCTGTAGTCCCAGCTACTTGACAGGCTGAGGTAGGAGGATCACTTGAGCCCAGGAGGCTGTAGTGAGCTGTGATCATGCCACTCCAGCCTGGGTGATAGAGCAAGACTCTGTCTCAAAAATATAATAATAATGAATTAAAAAAGAAAGTTTGATTGCATATAACGTATAAAATTAGAGCAATTTCTTCCTGTTGCGTTTCACCTGCTTTGCCTGGAAACTTGAATCTAAGATGTGTGCCCACCCTACCAACGAGGAACAATGGATCAGCTGGCATCGAGGGCATTCTTTCCCAAGAAACCCAGCTTTAAAATGTTTCCACAGTGGGCTGGATTGAAGTGCATTTGAAAGCACAACGGGTTGAATCCTGTTTTGTTTTGTTGTCCCCATCCCTGATGACACAGCCCCACTGTGTTCTTCTTATTACATAAAGGGCACCCCTTCTGAGTAAAGATGAAGTCAGGGAGTTTCTGTAGAGCGGGCCTCCCACACTGGCCCAGCTGGACGGGGTGAAGCGAGGGGAGCTCAGGGCCTGTCTGGGGCATTTAAATGAACTGTGGGAAGGGCTGAGATGAACCTGGGCCAGAGAACTTTCAAGAACAGCCAGTTTGGCCGGGCGCGGTGGCTCACGCCTGTAATCCCAGTACTTTGGGAGGCCGAGGTGGGCGGATCACGAGGTCAGGAGATCGAGACCATCCTGGCTAACACGGTGAAACCCCGTCTCTACTAAAAATACAAAAAAAAAAAAAAAAAAAAATCAGCCAGGTGTGGTGGTGGGCACCTGTAGTCCCAGCTACTCGGGAGGCTGAGGCAGGAGAATGGCGTGAACCCAGGAGGCGGAGCTTAAAATGAGCCAAGATCGCGCCACTGCACTCCAGCCTGGGTGACAGAGCGAGACTCCGTCTCA
Source organism: Pan troglodytes (assembly GCF_028858775.2). Classification (NCBI taxonomy): domain Eukaryota; kingdom Metazoa; phylum Chordata; class Mammalia; order Primates; family Hominidae; genus Pan; species Pan troglodytes. Next base: position 39,023,992 of record NC_086016.1, read on the forward strand.
AAAAACAAACAAACAAACAAAAAGAACAGCCAGTTGGTGGAAAGGCACGTTGGGCCAGAAAGCAGAGGCTCCCATGCTTCTCTTCCCAAGTCTAGCTGAAGGCTTCTGGCTCTCCCTGCCCCCAGCAGGCATGCCCCCATTCCCATAACCTGCGGCACCAGGCACTTGACAGCAGGTGCTCTCAAGAATTTTATCCTCCTCAATCCTCACAAAGCAGGGGAGATTATTCTCTCAGCATTGCTGGGGAGCCCAGGCTCAGAGAGGTGAAGTCGCTTGCCTCAGGACACACAGCAAAGGTAAGTGAAGTCTGATTGGTCTGCCCCCAACGCCTGTGTTCTTTGACCACCCTGAGCCTCCCTGGAAAAGGAGACTGAGGCTGGGGAATGGATGAGATGACCTCTTGTGCTCAACTACTAGAGTTAACATCCCTCAGGCCACTGGTAGGTGTGGATTTTTAAGGCCAGGAAAAGCTGTCTGGCCCTTTCTCCTTTCACTAAGGAATCCAGAGCAGGCAGCCCCAGAAGGCAACCCCTTAACCCTGGCCAGGAAGAGGCAGCCCCGCACCTTCCCTCTTCCCTCAGCCAAGCTCCCAGCCCTGGGAGGGAGAGATAGGCAGAGTGGATTTTCAGTCTCATACAGCAGCCCGGGAGCCACACCATGGAGCCGTGACCTTTCCCTCAGCCCCTGGGTTTGCTTACAGCTCACCCCACCCACAGCAGTAGCCTTGGGAAACAGCCCCAACTTGAAGCCTGCCGACCTGGGGTCAAGTCTCAGCCACTTTGCCTTAACAGAGAAGCCCTTTCCTTGTCCCCACCCACAAAGTGGGACCCAGCCTACCGACCCCTGCCTGCCTCCCCTTGCAGGGCTGCTGTAGGTGTCCAGAAGAGACTATATAAAAACGGTTCTGTAAATAAAAGTGCTCATTAGCGGGTCGATACCCTCCTCCCTTCTTCACCCTCACTCCCTCCAAGAAGGGAGGCAAAGAAAATTAAGTCGATAAAGAAACTGGGCTGGATAAACTCCTGCTCTGCCTCTCTCACTTCCTCCAGCCCCCCTCTCAGGTGAGCAGCGCTCCTTTCACGAACAAGTTAGCGGTGAAGGCACTAGCCTGAGGCTAAGCATCAGTATCACACCTGGATGGAACCTCAGATCTGGCTGACTCCAGGACTAAGGGCTTGTGGAGGCACAAAACCACAGCCAAAGAGGAAGGCGCTTGCCTAAGGTGAGCAGGAAGTGGCCGCCAGGTGTCTAAGCTCTGCTTCCCACTCCATTTAGGGTCATTCCTTCCAGAGATGATCAGGGCCAATGCCTGACCCCCAGGTCTGCCACCCCCATGCCCCTGTGTGTTACATCTGGACCGCTGAACCTACAGGGTGCCTCCCTGATCCCACGCCACGCTGGGAACCATAAACTCGGCAGAGCCTCATGTGCCTTTGTGTCCCCAAAATATCTTGTATGGGAGGCCAGCAAAGCCTCTTGGAGGAGGGGGTTGGGGGGGAGAAGTGCCACACCCTCCAGGATTTGTATCGTTCCTTACCCTTCTCGAAATCCCTTTCCAGCCACTGCTACTTTTTTTTTTTTTTTTTTTTTTTTGAGACAGAGTCTTGTTGTGTTGCCCAGGCTGGAGTGCAGTGGCGCGATCTTGGCTCACTGCAACCTCCACCTCCCGGGTTCAAGCGATTCTCCTGCCTCAGCCTCCCAAGTAGCTAGGATTACAGGCACGCACCACCATGCCTGGCTAATTTTTTTTTCATTTTAGTAGAGACGGGGTTTCACCATGTTGGTCAGGCTGGTCTCAAACTCCCGAGCTCGCGATCCGCCCACCTCGGTCTCCCAAGGTGCTGGGATTACAGGCGTGAGCCACCACGCCCAGCCGCCACTGCTACATTTAAACAAATGCATACTCATGTGGGTAGGGCTGGCGTGACTCCTCTCATTTTATGATAAGGAAACCCAGAGAGGCCAAGCGACTGGACTGAGGTCACTCCAAGGAGGAGCGGCTGAGCTGAAATGAGAATCCATGTTCCCTGATGCTCCTGAGGGAAACTGAAGGAGGTGTGAACACGATTACAGAGGAGGAACTTCAGCATCCCGGGCCTTCAGGAGGCATTACCCACTGCAGGCCATTCTCCTCCTCTGAGCCTCAGTTTCCTCATCTGTAAAATGGGTGAGGACATTGGGCCTGGCACCTCCAAGCTGTCCCTTCCACTTATTTCTTAGGTTGCTTCAGGGCAGGCTGGGAAGCAGCAAGAGAACCAATTCCACTGATCCTCCCCCATGACAGCTTAAATCCCAAGGAGAAGAGGCGTCTTGAACCAAGGCCAGGAGAGGGCTGCAGGCGTTCCCAGCCAGGATTCTCTGGGAGGTGCCAAATGAACTTGAATCTTCAACTCCAGACCTTCAGAGAGCAAGCAGGCAAGAAAAATATGGGGCCTGGGAAAAGCTGCGCTGGAAAGGGCAGAGACCCTGCTGTCCTGGCTCTGTCACTAACTAGCTATGCGGCCTTGGCCCCTGCCTCTGTGCACCTCAGTCTCCCCTCTGTCAGGTGAGGTCACCGTTCAGGCCCTCCAGCTCTAAGAGTGTGCCAAACAGTTTTCCCAGCATTCTCTCTGTAGGAGGTACAGACAGGAAGAGATGTTTTTCAACAAGTCAGGCAAAATGTTGCACACGAGTTAGATTCTGTAGAGAAGGAGCTCTGACTGAGGAAAGAGCCACCAAGGAGGTGCCCAGAGACAAGAGAGGGCCCTGCTCCTGGAAATGGCCAGGCAGGGACTGGAGGGCACTCAGCAGGAGTGATGGCAGCGAGACGGCAGTCCTGCCTCTAGAAAAGGGAAGACCTCCGAGGTTCTCTCTGGTTAGGAGGTTCTAGAACTCAGCATTTCCTCTCCTGAGGCTCTCCCCAACCCTCAAGCAGTATCCAATCCACCTGGCCTTCCCTTCCACAGGAGGGGAACTTCTGAGTCACCTTCCTGGGGCAACTAGCAGAGGGGACTCCCTCCTGGCCCTGGGAAGTAGGGGTAGGGCAGCATTGGGTGCGTCCTGGTTTATAGCCCTGGTTTGAAACAAGGCAGCATTGGATTCGAATCCTGCCTTCCACCACTTTATGTCCTGGCATCTCAGTCCCCCCACCCCCCGCTGCCAAAACAGGGGCATTGAGCTTTGTTCGCTGAGATAATGCGGTGCCAAGTGTCTGGCATGAAATGGCAGCTGCTGTTACAGCTCTGCCGACGGGCTGCAGCTGCCTGGAAAGGTTATGGAACAGACGGCCTTTGCAAACAGCAGGCAGGGGCCCCAGGAGAGCTAGATTTGGGGAGAGGGGGATCCTGGGGGGAGGGACACTGTTGATGTCTATAAGGGTTTCTGCGGGACGAGAGAGGCCTGGAGAAGCTGGATGTGTCCGTGGGAGGTTTCTGTACAGCAATGCAAACGCTGGCTCAGGGGCATGACACCCTTAGGTATATCCCAGTACATGTGGGGCAGCTGGTGCCTGGGGAGTGGAGATGGTGGACATGTCACCAGTGACTTCTGCTGATGTCACTCCACACAGATGCTAGGTGGCTTCTTAGCACATGGCTATGAGGACACATTCTTGGGTCCTTGTGCATCCAAGCTGAAAAAGCCTTTAGGTTTGTCTCCACCTTCTGGTTTTATCGATGGAAAGACTGAGGCCTACATGGGAGGATTGAAGGCATGGGACGGACCCTGGAGAGGGTCCCAGTCATCCTTACTCCCTATCCTTCCATGGGGCAATACTCCCCAGGGACCACCCAGCACTGGGACACCTACCTACTGCATCCGGCTCCGGCTCGGTGCCCAGGAACCGCCCTTGAGACCGTGAATCCACCAGCTGGAACCTCTTAGATTCAAGGTTCTCCAGCACCTGCTCGTAGGTCTTGAGCAGGGAGCGGTCCAGTGTGGCTTTGAAGACGGCCGGTTCTGGGCGTGAGGGCTCGGATGTCACCGGGTGGCCCTCCTTCAGCCAGTTCCGGAAGCCACCATTGAGCACTGATACGGTGCGGTGGCCAAACACACGGAACATCCACCAGACCCGGGGAGCATAGAAGCTGCCCAGGTGGTCACCATCATACACCACCACGTGCGTGTGGTTGCTGATGCCCAGGCGGCCCACATACTCGGCGAAGCCAGCCTCGCTGGGCAGCATCATCTCGTAGGGCGACGCCGTGTCCCGGCACTCTTCTATGTCAAAGAAAGAGGCGCCGGGTACGTGGCGCTCGAGGTACTCCTTGCGGGCCTCTCGGGTGCCTGGTGAGTACCAGGACGCGTCCAGCACCCGCAGGCCGGGCCCCAGCTTGCCAGTCCTGATGGACTCCGCCAGCCACTTGGTGGAGACCAGCGCCCGGTAGAGCACCTGATGAACCATGGCTTCAGCTCTGCGTGTCACCTGGCACGGGTGGGAACCAGGAAAGAGAGACAGGCGTGAGGAAGGAAGTCGGTGTGTGCAGTAGGGTGAGGCCTGGGAGAAGCTCTTTCTCCCTCCGCACTCCCCCGGGTTCCTTGTTTACAGCAAGCCAGCGGGGCTGGGGCGTGCAGCGGGATAAGTTTGCAGATTCCCTCTGGAAAGCCGGCCCCGCCCCTCCCAGCCGGCCCGGGGGCCCAGCGCAGAAGCGGGTGGGGCAAGAGTTTCCGAGGACTCCAAGTAGGGGCGCTTCCTGGGGCGGGGATCTGGCTCCTAGAAGTTACAGTACTCGATCCCGCCAGGAAAGAGCAGTGAAAACATGCCCGGGATGGGGGGCGATGGCATCTTGGGCTTAGAATCCCCTTTCCTTCCAAGGCAGAGGGGGTGGGCGCACGGCTAGGAAGCTCCGCGGGCCGTGCACACGCCATCGCCTGCGGCCTCCCCAGGCAGCCCGAGCTCGCCCGCCTCCAGAGTGCCCGAGTCCGGCCCGCAGCTCGCTGCCCTCTGCCCTAGGTGGTTCAGGGGTTCCCGGGGCACCCCGTCCCACTCTCGCAACGCTATCCTTCCCCGGGCAGCAGGTGGCCCGGCCGGCGGCCCAGGCGCCCGGCCGCTGCCCCCGCCCCGCACTCACTCGCCCCGGACGCCGCGCTGGCGCTCGCCCCGGCCGGCTGGAGAAGTTGGCCGGTTCAAACCCCCGGCCGCAGCTCCCCAGGCGGCGCGCACCATCGCGCCACCGCCAGAGGGGGGACCCTGCGCCGCCCGCCGCCATCCCGCGCCTCCCCCGCGCCGCCGCTTCGCGCCCGGCACCTGCCAACCTCGCGCGCGGGGCCTCCGGGACCCGCGGGGGTCTGAGGGGGACGCCGGGTGGCGCGGGGGCCGCGCGGGCCTGGGCTGGGCGGAGCGGGCGTACCCCCACGGCCCGGCCGGTGGAAGGCGCGGGCAGCAGCGGCTCCGAGTGGCCGCGGCGGTGGGCTGTGCCGGAGTCTCCTCCCTTTGGCCCGCTGCAGGTTGGTGGCGGAGGAGGGGACAGCTGCGGGCGCGGGGAGGGGGCGCCGCGCCGCGGGGGCCATGGCGGAGCCAGGAAGCCGGGAGTCCGAGACCCGGGTAACTGCCGCGGCGTGGCGGCTTGCCTTTCTGGAGGGGGAGGGAGTGGCTCTTTGGGGGTGCCCGGCGCGGGGCTCCCGCGCGGGACCTGGGCGGAAAAGGGGGCTTAGTCTAGGAGAGAAGGCGCGCCGCTACGTTGGCACTAAGGGTGACTGTCCGCTTGGGGCGGCCTGCCGGGTGGGGTCGTGGCGAGTGGCGGGTGGGGAGCCTTGGGTGGAAGTGGGTGACCTGGTGGCACCAGAGAGGGCGGGAGAGAGAGAGGAGGACAGGGAGACGAGACCCCGCTGACCCTGAGGCCCCAGGAAGAGACACTAGCCAATAACTTGTTAGTGAGTGAAAGGAACTAACATTGTCCAGCCCTGCTTGGTGTGGCACTTTGCTGGGTACTCCCGTGGTGTGACTTAGTTCCCACAATAACCCTGAGGAGTAGGCCAGAAACTTACTAAGACAGGAGAGAGCGGCAGAGCGAGTTGCTGGAGGACACACCCAGAGTTGAGGCCGGGCCTGATCCCTGGTCTGAAGCCCACGTGGTACCAGCTGCCTTTGTTTACCTGGCTCTTCCCTGAAGGCTCATGCTTTTTAAAAAATTGCCTGTTTTTAACTTAGCCCGTTTAATCATAAGTTGATGTAATTCAATTTTTAATAATAGCTGTATTTAACAACCAGTTGGCAAAAATCCTGAAAAGCTCGCCATGGGCTCTTGCAAACTGGGGGACACCATTGCCCCTCCCTAGCTTTTGCAGAGGCTAGCCTGGAAGCTTTCCCTGTTCCCCAACCCCGACCTTTTGTTTTGTTTTGTTTTGTTTTTTGAGACAGGCTGTGGTTCTGTGGCCCAGACTGGAGTGCAGTGGCGCCATCTCAGCTCACTGCAACCTCCGCCTCCCAGGCTCAAGCGATCCTCCCACCTTAGCCTCCCAAGTAGGTGGGACCACAGGCATGTGCCACCATTCCCGGCTAATTTTTAAATTTTTGGTAGAGATGGGGTTTCGCCATGTTGTCCAGGCTGGTCTTGAACTCCTGGGCTCAAGTGATCTGCCCATCTCAGCCTCCCAAAGTGCTGAGATTACAGGCATGAGCCACCATCCCTGGCCTCATCCCCCTTTTTAAAAAAAGGTTTTGTTCTAAAATGCTCGCAGCAATCCTCAAAGCCTAGTGTCTGGTGGTTGGGGGAGGGGGTGGGCAGGAGGGACCAGGCTGGGGAGGTCCAAGAGGAGCACCCAAGCCCTGCTCCTCAAGGGGTACCCTGGATCCAGCCTGCGGCTCACACTTGCTTCAGTGCAGCTGTGTACCCTTCTGACATGAGCCTGGGGCGGTTACGTCCTGGGGTCCTCCACTCCCAGGGCACCCCCACCTACAGTGATCCCGGCTTCTGAATCACACAGACACCTGGTTTCTACCCCTCCCTGACACCCACAGCCTGCCTTCACACCCTCCTTTATGGCCCACAGACCTTTGTGAGAAGTGCCAATCAAGCAGGGAGACTGGGGCAGGGTGACCTCAGATCTCTGAAGTCCCACCAAGCCCTGAAATTCTAAGATTTTAGATTTGCTGCTGGCAGTTCCAGGGCCACCAATGAGAGTAATGGAAGAAATAATGCAATATTATTATTATTATTATTATTATTATTATTATTATTTTGAGATGGAGTCTCACTCTGTTGCCCAGGCTGGAGTGCAGTGGCGCGATCTCGGCTCACTGTAACCTCTGCCTCCCAGGTTCAAGCGATTCTCCTGCCTCAGCCTCCCAGGTAGCTGGGACTACAGGCTCATGCCGCCACGCCCAGCTAATTTTTGTATTTTTAGTAGAGATGAGGTTTCACCATGTTAGTCAGGCTGGTCTTGAACTCTTGACCTCGTTATCCGCCCACCTTGGCCTCCCGAAGTGCTGGGATTGCAGGTGTGAGCCACCACGCCCGACCCAAACCGTTTTTAATGATTATTAAAACCAGCCAGATGTAATGCATGGTGGTTGCCCCTCTACATTTATTGTTTAATCTTGGCTCTAAGAGGTGGGGGTGGGAAGCTCCATTATAAGGAACAGAAACCACCCAGAGACCCTACACACCCACATCACACAACCAGTTAAGCAGTGGAGTGGGGTTTACATTGATTTTGGGGGCTCTCTGGCTCCTAAACCAGGGCTCTTTCTACTGTAAATGGATGATTGGGTGAGGGAAACAAAGATCCTCAAGAATAGGGGACAGTGTTGGGGGGTGCACAGGGGCTGCTGTGGTTCCCACAATAGGGTTCCTCAGGAAGGAACCTGCAGCATCTGCCAGCACAGCGCCCCCTAGCTGTGCTGTAACGCAGATAATGGGGATCGCCCCTTAGCCAAACACCCCTTGGCAGCCTCCCTACCCTAAAGACCGTGCTGAGGCTTCCTGGGCCCCTGGAAAAGTCAGATTAGTCTGGACTTCCTCCTACTCCAGGAGGCATTCCCACCTTTTCTGCTGCCACCCCAGGCAAACATAGGGGCCCTCTGTGCTCAACATTGAATTCTAAACTATCCTCAATTTCACTGTCTCTTGCCTGCAGCCTGACGTTTCCCCCCAGGGCTTGGCAAAGGCAAGAGTGCCTCGGTGTCCGGCACAAGGCCTGACCACATGGGTGAAGTAGGTTCCTAAAAGCCAGCTGCGGCCAGACTGTGGGGGTGGGCACAGGGTGTCACCCTAGAACTCATTAGGCCCTGGTCATCATGGCACCTGGGGCAGGGGAAGTCCAGCCTGAGGGGTCAAATTCTGGCTGCAAATCCCGAGGCTGCCTCCTGTGACCACGGGCAAGGCACTTATTCTTCTAATTGCCAGTGGCCTCATTCATAAAGCAGGCATCCTAATACCCGCCCAAGGCTGCGGTGCCTAGCATGTGACCTGGCCCACAGAGGCACTCGGTCCACAGATGTTGTTCTCTACCTGCCCCCTTCATTTCGATGGCAGGACTGCATGCAGTGGGTGTCAAGGTTGGGCCTCACACAGGGGATAAGTGAGGGCTGACCTGCAGCCCATACTCCACACACCCAGCCATGTGCCCTGGTGGGGGCTCAGCCTCTGCCTGGCAGAAGGGGCCCTTTCCTCTCACCTGCACAACGGTGGCTTCCCAGCACAAAGGGCTTAAAGTGTTTGGGAAGTTTACACCCAGGAAGGCTGTGGGCTGGCCTGGCATAGTGGGCTGGCGAGCTGGTGCACTATCTCTGGTATGCAGGAAAGATGGAGAGGAGAGGGAGGGAGGTGCGAAGTCACTGTTGCTGCTGCTAGAAGGGCCAGAGAGAGCCCAGGCTGGACAGGCAAAACCTGGCCTCGCCAGACTCCCAGAGCCTGCACAGAGTGTGTGGCTGAGAAGTCCGGATTCTGGTGCCAGACCGACTGCCTAGTGAGAAGCCTGGCACCGCCGGGTCAGGTTAGTGCACTTTTTCCTGTTTGTTTTTTGTTTTTGAGACAGAGTTTTGCTCTTGTCCCCCAGGCTGGATTGCAATGGCACGATCTCGGCTCACTGCAACCTCCACCTCCTGGGTTCAAGCAGTTCCCCTGCCTCAGCCTCCCGAGTAGCTGGGATTACAGGTGCCTGCCACTAAGCCCGGCTAATTTTTTGTATTTTTAGTAGAGACGGGGTTTCACCATGTTGGCCAGACTGGTCTCAAACTTCTGACCTCAGGTGATCCACCCGCCTGGGCCTCCCAAAGTGCTGGGATTACAGGCATGAGCCACCGCACCAGGCCAGGTTAGTGCACTTCTGTGAGCCTGAGTGTCCTCCTTGAAACGGTGACAATAATATACCAAGCCTCTTAAGATCACTCATTCAACACATACTGGAGAGTCTACTGTGTCAGGCATTGTTCTAGGATATTGTTAGGATTCAGTGGTACCCAGCAAGGACTCAGTAAATTCCAGCTACTGTTCCTATTAGGTCACCAATATAAATGCTTGATGAGTGAATGAATGACTTCCGTCTGGGACTTGGTTGCAAATAAAGCCGAGCTGCATCTTAGGGAGGGGTGGAGACTTTGCCCCTGTTTGTGCCTTGAAGCCAGCAGGGCCTTGCCCTAGGATACCTCCACCCACCCTCCTGCCCAGCAAGTGGAGGTGAGGGGCGTGGCCTGGGGGCTCTCCGGGAGGTCATGGTCATTGGGTCACTGGGAGCTTGTGTTTTTATGAGGCCTGGCAGAGGGAGGCCCCTGGCTACCCACCTTTGTGCCCGGGTTCACCACCGCTGGTTTCTGCGTTCCCTGGACTCTGCCCTGCACGGGCCCCACCTCCCCCGCCGGCCCTCGCCCATGCTCCAGCCCCAGCCCTAGCCCCAACAGCGGCCTCTCCCTGCTTCCCTCCTGACATCCTCCCTGTCGCCCAGGCCCGCAGCCCGAGTGTCGCCGCCATGGCTTCGCCGCAGCTCTTCCGCGCGCTGGTGTCGGCGCAATGGGTGGCCGAGGCGCTGCGGGCCCCGCGCGCTGGGCAGCCCCTGCAACTGCTGGACGCCTCCTGGTACCTGCCGAAGCTGGGGCGCGACGCGCGACGCGAGTTCGAGGAGCGCCACATCCCGGGCGCCGCTTTCTTCGACATCGACCAGTGCAGCGACCGCACCTCGCCCTACGACCACATGCTGCCCGGGGCCGAGCATTTCGCGGAGTACGCAGGCCGCCTGGGCGTGGGCGCGGCCACCCACGTCGTGATCTACGACGCCAGCGACCAGGGCCTCTACTCCGCCCCGCGCGTCTGGTGGATGTTCCGCGCCTTCGGCCACCGCGCCGTGTCACTGCTTGACGGCGGCCTCCGCCACTGGCTGCGCCAGAACCTCCCGCTCAGCTCCGGCAAGAGCCAACCTGCTCCCGCCGAGTTCCGCGCTCAGCTCGATCCCGCCTTCATCAAGACCTACGAGGACATCAAGGAGAACCTGGAATCCCGGCGCTTCCAGGTGGTGGACTCCCGAGCCACTGGCAGGTTCCGCGGCACCGAGCCCGAGCCCCGAGACGGTAACGCGGGGGAAGCGGGCAGGAGGTCGTCGGGGGCGCGGCCTCTACGCCCTGAGCAGTGCCCTGGACTTGACCTTTCTTTTATTTTTTTAATTTATCTTGCTTTCATTTCCTTTCCTTTTTTCTTTCCTTTCCTTCCCTTTCCCTTCCCTCCTTTCCCCCTTTTCCCTACCCTTGCCTTCTTTTCACAGGGTCTGGCTCTACCGCCCAGGCTGGAGTGCAGTGGCACAATCATGGCTCACTGCAGCCTCAACCTCCTGGGCTCAGGTGACCCTCCCCGCTCAGCCTGACCTTGCCTTTAAAGGCCACTGCATGAGGTGGGGAAGGAGATTTGACTTCCACTTGCCTTGGTGACTTTGTTTGTTAAGCAGAACAATAATACTGGCCCTTCCCCTCCTGTGCTTTGGGCAGTGACTCTCCCTAGCTCATTGGGAACTCTGGTTGGCCAAACAGCTCTCAATCCAACACTAGAGGTGTGGGGGGTCACTGTGGAATGTTGGGGGGCAGGCCCCAGTATGAGAGAAAAACCCAGAGGGATGGTCCTGATCAGGGCTACCCATGCCCCTGAGGATGGTGGAATGAAGGCAGAGTCGGGGGCTGCATGAAAGGAAAGTCTCTCCCAGGGGCCAAAGCTTGGAGAACTGAGGGTGGAAGGGGGGTTAAACAGAAGTGGGTAGGGCAGAGCCTTCTGCCTGTGGGCTGGGTTTCCTCAGGCAAGAAGCCTGTGGGTAAGCTCTGTATAATGCGAGGAGGAGTCCCCACAAAGCAGGCTGGTCAGTGGTCACACTGGTGTGAGTCTTTCAAACATCCCGTGTAAGTAGATACTGTCATTGCACAGAGGAGGAAATGGAGCCTGGCCCAAGGTCTCAAGAAACAACCCAGCCGGGATTCAGACTCGGCAGCCTGCACACTTAACAGCCGTGAGCAACCAGGAACTCCCCAGCCCTTTCTCTTGTGCCTTCAAGAGTGCAAGAAACTGACCACTGCCCCTAGAGAGCTCTCTGAAGAGCATTCCCATGGCTACAGATTGGGTTTGGAGCCGCTTGGGCTCACCATGGGCCAGCATGGTTTTGGATGGCCTGAGGGCAAGGACTGTCCCTGCTCTTAATGCATCCTGAAGATTAGCTCAGTACCTGGCACAGAGTCGATGTTCCAGAGAGGTTTGGTGAATACAGAAGGTCCCTGTTGCATGGAATCCTGCAAAGCAATGTTGGTGTTACCGGAACCATAGGAAACAGCTGATATCCAACCATTTTTGAACCTACACAGGTGTCAGTTTCATGTGGTTCAGCCTAATGAGAGCACCACCTTGATCCTGTTGGGTTCTCCATCTCAGCCCCAGGGGGATGAGCAACATAGGGGAGCTAGCTGGTGGTGCCAGACTGGGGTTCAGATCCCTGCCACATTTACATGGGCTTCGTGACACACGACGGGTCATCTAATGTCTCCGAATCGCAGCTTCTGCCTATGTAGAATGGGAGCAGTAACACAGAGCATAAAGACAAGATAGGGGCAAGGAGAGCCAGTGTGTAAAGCACTCAGCTCCGGGTTTTCATGCACAAGTGTGCTGCACACTTGTGCCTCACACTTATTTCAGTCGCGCTCGCTCATCTATAGAATGGGAGGTGATACACGCCTGGCAGGCTTGTTGTCAAAACAAACTAAGCTCAGTGCAGCTGGATCAGTGATGAATGTCACTGTCATCATTCCCACTCCACAGCCTGAGGCCTGGCCAAGTGCTCCTGTGATGTGCCACACCAGTCCAGCAGGCAGGGGAAACATGCTTTGCTTGGTGGGATTCAAGGTGTAGGGATGGCCCTCCCTTTACAGTCACCACCCTGGGTTGAGAGTTTGTTCCTCCTCCTTGCTCTGGGCTGGTCTCTATGTGATATCTGACCAAGCCCGGTAACTGTGTCTGTTAAGTGGGATGCATGACCCATTCCAGCCTCTCCACAGACTCGGGAGTGCTGTCTCTATGCCAGGGTCTGAGAATAGATACCCATACATGGGTCAGCAGCTCCTGTGGGGGTGTCACTCCACTGCGGAGGGAAACCAAGGCAGAAGCTGGACAAGAGTCTGAATGGCTCAGATTTGAATCATTAGTTTTTGGGGGGTTTTTTGTTTGTGTTTGTTTCTGTTGTTGTTGTTATTGTTTTGAGACGGAGTTTTGCTCTTGTTTCCCAGCTGGAGTACAGTGGTGCAGTCTCGGCTCACCACAACCTCCGCCTCCCGGGTTCAAGTGATTCTCCTGCCTTAGCCTCCCGAGTAGCTGGGATTACAGGCATGTGCCACCACGCCCGGCTAATGTTTGTATTATTAGTAGAGACGGGGTTTCTCCATGTTGGTCAGGCTGGTCTCGAACTCCCAACCTCAGGTAATCTGCCCCCCTCGACCTCCCAAAGTGCTGGGATTACAGGCGTGAGCCACCGTGCCCAGCCCAAGCATTAGTTGTGAAGGTTTATTTTGTTGCAAATCCCAGTCCTGCATGAAAATGGGAATGTTAGTAACCCCTGCCTCAAGGTGGGGCAGTGAAAACAAAAAACACCCTGGGAGTCTGCAGAGGTGTGGGCCTTTCCCATCCCATTCTTTCTGCTACAATCAAAATGATCGTTTAAAAATGGAAATCTAGGTTGGGCAAGGTAACTCCTACCTATAATCCTCACACTTTGGAAGGCTGAGGTGGGAGGATCCCTTGAGCCCAGGAGTTCAAGACCATCCTGGACATGATGGCAAGCCCCTTCTCAATAGAAAAATTAAAAGTAACAGTAAAAAAGTAAACACAGAAGCCTGAGTTCCCCCTGCAGTCAGGTCAAAGCCCCCAAGTCTTACTCCAGGCCTGCTAAGGCGTTCCCATCCCCTTCAGCTTCCCCTTTGGGCCTCTGGCTCCTCACTGTCTGGGCTTTCGCGACAATGACCTTTAACCCCTCCAGGCAACAGGTGGTTCCCTCGCCTCTCAGATTCCCTCTGCCTGGGATGCTCTAGGCCTCCATCCACCCAGACCCCTTTATGTGACTGAATCCTACTCATCCTTTGGGGCATTCTCAGAGAAACTTCCTCCACCCACTGAGCCCCCAGCCAGTGTGGCATGACGGTGGGAAGCATAGACTTGCCTGGGTTTACTCCTCCCTGCCCTCTGCTAGCTTGCACAAGCTAGTCTTTGTACTTCATTCTCTTCATCTTTACAAAAGAGAGGATAATAATTTCTTTCCCAGAGAATTTCGGGGTGGATTAAAGGAGAAACTATAGCTGACCGTCTCCAAACAGTGCCTGGCAGAAAGTAAGCATTCAATAACATCAGCTATTGGCCAGGCAAGGTGGCTTACTCCTATATTCCCAGCACTTTGGGAGGCAGAGGCAGAAGGATTACTTGAGGCCAGGAATTCAAGACCATCCTGAGCCACATACTGAGACCCCATGTCTATAAAAACCAAATTAGGCCAGGCGTGGTGGTTCACACCTGTAATCCCAGCACTTTGGGAGGCCAAGGCAGGTGGATCATCTGAGGTCAGCAGTTCGAGACCACCCTGGCCAATATGGTGAAACCCCGTCTTTACTAAAAATACAAAAATTAGCCAGGTGTGATGGGTGCCTGTAATCCCAGCTACTCAGGAAGCTGAAGCAGGAGAATCACTTGAACCCAGGAGGTGGAGGTTGCAGTAAGCCAAGATCATGCCACTGCACTCCAGCCTGGGCAACAAGAGCAAAACTCCATCTCAAAAAAAAAAAAAAAGAAAAAAAAAACAAATTAGCTGAGCATGGTGGCATGTGCCTGTAGTAGTCCCAGCCCCTCGGGGGGAAGCTGAGGCAGGAGGATTGCTTGAGCCCAGGAGGTTGAGGCTGCAGTGAGCCTTGATCATGCCACCGCACTTCAGCCTGGGCAACAGAATGAGACCCTGTCTCAGTAATAATAATATCAGCTATTGCTATTACTGGCATTATTTTTTTTTACATGCCCCAGGCCACCCAGTAGGGCACTTTTGGAACACCCATTATGCTTGTAATTATTCAGTTGCCTGTCTGCCCTGCCAGATTAAAGCTCCTTGCCTGCAGGTACTGCACGTTCTAGCTAGGCAGGTGTCTTGTTTATTGCTTCGCTGTCCCTAGGGTGCATAGTCAGGAAACCTTGGGGCCCAGTTCTTAGGTTCAAAGTTCAGTCAGCAGTTTGCTAGATGCATTAGCCTCAGGTGGTACTTAACCTCAGCATCACCGTGTATAAAATGGGGGCTCCTCTAAACAGTGCTCAGGTTTTATGGTTGTGAGAATTAAATGAGATGGTGGATATAAAGGATTTAGCACCATGCTTGCATGGGATGCTCTCAATATCTCGAGCACCACAAATACGAGGTACCATTCATAGCATCCTTCTATTTGTCCCCTCCTCCCTGGCTCCCCTGCTGTAGGCATTGAACCTGGCCACATCCCGGGTACCGTGAACATCCCCTTCACAGACTTCCTGACCCAGGAGGGGCTGGAGAAGAGCCCTGAGGAGATCCGCCATCTGTTCCAGGAGAAGAAAGTGGACCTGTCTAAGCCACTGGTGGCCACGTGTGGCTCTGGCGTCACGGCCTGCCACGTGGCACTAGGGGCCTACCTCTGCGGCAAGCCAGACGTGCCCATCTACGATGGCTCCTGGGTGGAGTGGTACATGCGCGCCCGGCCCGAGGATGTCATCTCAGAGGGCCGGGGGAAGACCCACTGAAGCTGGGCAGGACACAGGCGAGCTCAGGTGATGCCGGCCACCAGCAATGCCTGGCCTGGTAGCTCCGCTTCTGCTTTCACCAAGAGAGTGTTTCTTCACTCAACTCAGGTGGCATTTGGGGTGACATCTCAAAGGCCAGGAATTCCGTTGACTGGTTGGCTGCCAGGAGGAAAGACGGAGGCGAGCCCTGGAGGAGGGAGGCCACAACTCCGAGCTGCCCACCTGGTGCTGAGCTGGGGCCCCGCCTCCTTTCTGTTTTATTTTTGAGGAAATAAAATAACCAAGTGCTAAATCTTGTAGCTCTGGGGCTGCCTCGGTTTTCCTAAGGAGCCAGGGGTTCTGTCATGCCCAGCAAAGGTCACTCTGGGGAGCCTGAGGGTCTTGGAGATCCTGTCTCTGCCTTCCAAGCAGTGCTGGGGCCCCAGAGCTCCCCACTTCTGTGACCGGGCTAGCCCCTAGCAAGCCGTCCCTCACCGCATAATCCTGGGCGTTCTCCCTTCTGGCATCTGGGCTATTTAAGGTGAATTTTGCTGTGACATGTCTGTGGTCCCACCCAAAGCTACTCTCCCACCACCTGCCCTCCTAGCAGGTAAATAGTACATCTCATTTCCAGAAGAAGATGGGGCCAGAGCTTAACAGAAGCCTGTGCCATGCCAAGGAGGAATGTCCCAGCCCAGCTGGGATGTTCGGCTAAGCTGGGCTGAATTGGAGGAGAACCTTGCTCTAAACTCTGGAAGCTCACACTTGGGGGCTGGTCTGTGGAATTCCCGGAGTGGGTGGACCCAGGGAGTTTGATTCTTTCTGCTCAAAGAGAACATCTCTCCCCATTTCCCAAGGGTAAGGATTCCATCCTCCTTGCCCGGGATTTATCCTTTGTGCAGAGGTGGACGTAGGTGTCTGAGAAGGCCCCAAACTCCCCCCTGCCCATCACGACCTGGATCGCCCCTCCCCGTCTTTCCAGCCCTCAGGCACCATCTCAGCAGCGCAGGGGCAGTGTCCTGCCAGGCGGTACTGGGGAGAGCTCGAAGTTATCTTATTGGCCCTTCCTTTGGAAACGAGACCAGAGAGGGGCAGTGACTTACCAAGGCCACACTGAATTTATGAAGAGCCAGGGCCAGATCCAGATTCCCTGACTCAGTTTATTCCTCTTTTCACCTGACTGTATCCCCTCAACTTCCCCCTGATGCTGAGTCATTTCCCAAGTCCGCAGGGACAGGAGAAATCGACACAGCCTAGAATCTTGGTTTTCCAAGTAAGAGCTCTAAAGTAACTCCCAACCTCTCGGAGCCTCAGTTTCCTCCCCTAAAACATGGGAATCGTGTACTTCCCGAAGAAGAAACTCAGATGAGAGCCCTTCCAAGAGTCCACTGCAGAGTCCCCGTTTTCCACACCGGGGGTTCTCAGCCTCAGCGCTGCTGACATTTACACTGAATGATTCCTTGTCATGGGGGCCGTCCTGTGTGCTGGGGGATGCTTGGCAGCGTTTCTGGCCTCTGCCCACTAGATGCCAGTAACACTGCCCAGTTATGACAACTGAAAGTCTCCAGATGTGGCCGGATGTCCCCTGGGGGGCAAAAATCACCCCCAGTCAAGAACCACTGCCCTAGGGGCAAATAACACAATTGACCACTGCAGTCAGGAACAGTGTAGACAGGGAACCCCAACATGGAGGGGCTCCCCGACTCCCCATCATAAGCACCTTCTCCCAGAAGTGGAAGTGAAGCAGTTTAGACACTCCCCCCTTTCTGGCCGGTCTCAGACAAGCTTTAGTTTTCCTTCCTGGAATGGGTCTGCCACTTTGAGGAGACAAGTTTGTCTGCAAACATGTGAGGTTCTGATCCAGCTTCCGGTCCCAACCACTCCACACAAGGCAGCCTGACCTCGAACATGCTGCCCAGCCTCTGCAGGCTTCCGTTTCTTTTTCTCCCCCCCACCCCGAGATAAGAGTCTTGCTCTGTTGCCCAGGCTGGAGTGCAATGGCACGATCTCGGCTCCCTGAAACCTCTGCCTCACGGGTTCAAGGGATTCTCCTACCTCAGCCTCCCGAGTAGCTGGGATTACAGGCACTCACCACCACGCCCGGCTAATTTTTGTATTTTTAGTAGAGACAGGGTTTCACCATGTTGGCCAGGCTGGTCTCAAACTCCTGACCTCGTGATCCACCTTCCTCGGCCTCCCAAAGTGTCGGGATTACAGGCGTGAGCCACAGCGCCCAGACCCGTTTCTTCACCTGTAAAACGGGCAAAATAGTACCTTCCTGGCCAGCACGGTGGCTCACGCCTGTAACCTCAACACTTTGGGAGGCATAGGTGGGAGGATCACTTGAACTCAGGAGTTCAAGACCAGCCTGGACAACATAGTGAGACCTCATCTGTATGCAAAAATCAGAAAAAAGATGAGCCGGGCAGTGTGGCATGTGCCTGTAGTCACAGCTACTTGGGACGCTGAAGTGGGAAGATCGCTTGAGCCTGGGAGGTCAAGGCTGCAGTGAGCTGTGATGACACCACTGCACTCCAGCCTGGGAAACAGAGCGAGATCGTATCTCAAAAAAAGAAGTACCTTCCTGAGCAGTATGAGGATTACACGAGATAATCCACAGAAACTGTTTTGCTTGGTGCAGAGTAAACACCAAGGGTTTCTTCCCATTAGTTTTAAAGGAGTTTTACTTATTCAGCATGTTAAGTGCCTTCTGCACTTCCGGCATTGGAGGAGAGAGAGTAACAAATAGAATTGTGTCCCAGCCCTCTCAAAGCTTCCAAACTAGGGAGGAGAAACTAGTCTTTTAGAGTACATTTCCAGAGAGAAGGGGGTGCTGTGAAATGATCTATTTCACAACAGACTAATTTTACAGGTGGGAAAACAAGCTCAGAGAGGTTCAGTGATTTGCCTCAGGGCACACAGCTAGTTTGCTAGAGGAACCTAACTGGAGTTAGAATTCTCCAGGGAAGGAGTTTCTCCAGCGGATCTTGCCTGCCATGGTTTTCCAGATTCCAGGATCAAGGTGAGAACAGAAACGCATGAGAAGCTCAGGGAAGATGGCCACGTGTTTCTCAGCTCCACAGGGAAACCTTGAGCAGTGGAATTTAACCAATGGGTTTGGGTTAGGCGCCCTTCCCCTACCCTAGTCCAACCTGCAGCAAGGAAACCAAGGCTGATTCCAGCCCGGGCTTTTTTCTCCTGGGAAGGTCCTCCTTGGGTCTGGACAGGCTCGGAGGTGACCTGCCTAGAGGTGGGCGATCTAGCCGCACCTTTCTAGGACTACAGAGCTTCAGTTTAACTTTGCAGGAGTTTGTTAGGAATGAACTAGACACGCACCCTCCCCCCAGCTCCGTCCCGCCTCCTGCAAGCCTGAACTCTTAGAATAATTAACCACTGACTGCAGGATCCTGGCCTCTGCCAGGGCCCGCCCCACCCACCCTGTGTGTTCGAGGCAGGAACTTGCAACACTGAGCAACAAGAATGATGAAATTTTTATCCACTTGGCAAATATTTGCTCGGCGCCCCCTCTGTGTCAGGAACAGTTGGAAATGCGTTTCCCAACCTTGCCTAACCAGCTGCCCTGGAATGTTTTCCACTTCCTGGGTCATTGCCTCCAGAGATCAAAGCTCCCATCCACACAGTGGGCTGAATATGGATCCATGCAGCGATCTGGTCCTGGTGCTGTGGAATCAGCTTTGCACCAGGCCCCAGAAGGTCTGCGTTCCAGAGCCTTCCTGTTGGGGCCTCAGTCTTCTCATCTGAAAAATGGGAGCAAACTCAGTTCTGCCATGCCCAGTGTGGGTGTGATGTCACATCAGGTAAGGCTCAAAATGAAGTCAGGTGTCACACCTACTGGAATAACCTCAGCTATATAAGCACAGTGGAGCTTTATTATCCTTAACTCATGGAGGATGAATCACTTGGGGGAAGATGAAATGTTGAAATATTCAGGTTAACGGAAAGTGTTATTTTAAGCACCTAAATTTTTTGCCTGTTAACCTAGTAGGAGTGGAACTTGGTAGGCTGATCTTGCCTGAACTTCCGGGGGCTTTGTTTGATCCCTTGATTGCACAGCGATACCTGCAGGGGCTCCTTGCCCCTCAACTGTCAGGATGTTGAGGTCTTCAGGTCCTCGATACTGAATCCTAGCTGACTGCCCTTCTGGTTTCCCGTCTGTGTTCTCTGGAGTCTCCCTCGGCCTGCTTCGAGGCGGGCCCGCTCTCTAGATAATGCCGCCATTCGGATGGTTTCAACGACTGTGCTGAGCCAGTGACTCTGGAATCGGGGCCTCCCGCAACTCGATTCCTCCTGAACTCAGATCCCTGAGTCATGGCCTCCCAGCCCCAACCCTGCTCCTCCACCTGTGTCCCCTGTCTCAGCATGCACGGTCACCACTTGTGGGTCACCCAGGCCCAGACCTGGCAGCAAGTGATCTGAGACTCTGTCCCACTTACCCACAGCCGGTCAGACCTGCACCTCTACTCCCATTGCCTTTGTCCGAGTCCCCCACTCAGCCCACACCCAGCACTCAGCCTGTCTCCTCCATTCATTCCAGGGTACTTCCTAGGGACAGGCCCTGTGGCAGGATCTGGGGGCATGGAGGATAAAGACCAGCCCTGAGAGGGGGCATTCGCCCCATGGGGAGGGACAGACATGGATCCTGGCAACAGCGTGGTGAGGAGTATCTGAGAAGTGGAAACACAGAGAACCGCCATGGGTTGGGGGGCTGGTTCTGGATCTGAGAGGCACCTCCGCACCCACGCATAGTCCCTTTTATGAATTCCCTGGACTGTGCCCTCTTGCTCCAGGGAGAGCTGCAGCAGGGGACGGTTCAAAGGGCAGCCTCCGGAGCACCCTGACCTCCAACTCCCTGGCCGTGAGTGTGGGCAGAGGGGCCTGGATTTCCTCATCTGTGACGTGGCAATAATCCACTTTATAGGATTGCTGTGAGGATGAAGTGATTTGATTCATACATAGCACTGAGAGCAGAAGCTGACCTCATAAGCACCAAATCCACGGGCTTGTTTGTTTGTTTGTTGTTTGTTTTAAGATGGAGTCTCGCTCTGTCACCCAGGCTGAAGTGCAATGGCAAGATCTCAGCTCACTGCAACCTCCACCTCCCAGTTTCAAGCGATTCTTGTGTCTCCGCCTCTGGAGTAGCTGGGATTACAGGTGCCCACCACCACACCTGGCTGATTTTTGTATTTTTAGTAGAGACGGGGTTTCACCATGTTGGTCAGGCTGGTCTCGAACTCCTGACCTCAAGTGATCTGCCTGCCTTGGCCTCTCAAAGTGCTGGGATTACAGGCCTGAGCCACTGTGCCCGACCACCATGTTGTATTGTTACTGTTACTGCTCTCCTGTCCTGCACCTGCCCCGCCTGCCTCCCTTGGCTGGGCTGTAAAACCTTGAGGGGTAACGTATCTTATTCATGTTTCTTGTCCTGGTACCAGCACAGCAACTGACATGGATGGGGGGTTTGGGGCTCAGAAAGCGTTGCCCTAAAATATGGCGCTCTGACGTGAAGCAGCCTCAAGGTCTATCTGACCTCCCTGCCTCCTTCTCTGAATCCTCTGTCTCTCTCAAAGTGCAGGATGACGCTGTTCTCTGAAGTTTCTTTATCTGCCTAGAAACGGGACCTGCCAAAGGGGAACACAATTACCTTCCCTGGAATATCATTAGCTAGAGGTTAAAACTCATATCCCAGAGGATATGAGACTGAACATTAAACACCACACCTACAGCCAGATAAACTTCATCCCAAACCATTATCTGCTCTCTTTCCCTTTCAATGTCCAAAGACATTATTAATTATCATCTGGACGCTGGACTCATTCATTTCCCCCCTAAGAACCATTGACTGTCCTTCGAATTGCCACGTGTCCCCCATCTCTCCTTCCCCCGTGAAGAAGGGTGCATGCACCTGTACCCCACTGGGTTATTGGGTAACTTCTGTGATTCCCTCATGCTCTGCACGTTGAAATAAATTTTGCCTTTTCTCCAATTAATCTTCCTTTTGTCTGTTGATTTTCAGCGAGCCTTCACGGGGAGAAAGGGAAGCTTTCCCTTTGTCTCTGCAGGGGCCAATGGATGTTTAATATTACACAAGTACACTCTCAGGGCTGAGAGGCACCTTAATAACCCCTCCTGTTTACTGTTTCCATGTGCCAGAGAGGATGCTAAGTGCTTTGCCTCCATTTACTCTAACCACTCTGAGAAACAGGTGTTATTATCCTCCATAAGTCAGGTGATTGAGGTCAGGAGTTCGTGACAGCCTGGCCAACATAGTGAAACCCCGTCTCTACTAAAAATACAAAACATTAGCTGGACGTGGTGGTGGGTGCCTGTAATCCCAGCTATTTGGGAGGCTGAGGCAGGAGAATCACTTGAACCCAGGAGGCGGAGGTTGCAGTGAGCTGGGATCGCGCCACTGCACTCCAGCCTGGGCAACTTTGCCTCAAAAAAAAAAAAAAAAAAAAGTCAAGCGACTTGCCCAAGATGACAGGAGAGGTTAGATCTGGGGCTGGGCTCTGAATCCTAGAGAGAATGACCACAAGGCTTTTGTCCACTACAAGACAGAATTGGGGAGGGGATCACAGAAGAGGGAGCAGGCTTCTCTCTGGGTGGGGAGGTGTCATACACCCCTTAAAACACATACGTGTGTATGCACACGCACACAAACACACACACGTTCACGCCTTTGTACACAAGTGAGGAACAGGGCAACCAAAGGCTAATTTACTTGTCTGGCTAGCTGTGTGCTCTTTGATATGTTTCTCCGGGACTTTTTTTTTTTTTTTTTTTGAGACGGAGTCTAGCTCTATCACCAGACTGGAGTGCAGTGGCACAATCTCAGCTCACTGCAACCTCCACCTCCCGGGTTCAAGTGATTCTCCTGCCTCAGCCTGCCGAGTAGCTGGGACCACAGGCACCTGCCACCACGCCCAGCTAATTTTTGTATTTTCAGTAGAGACGGGGTTTCACCATGTGGGCCAGGATGGTCTCGATCTCTTGACCTTGTGATCCACCTGCCTCAGCCTCCCAAAGTGCTGGGATTACAGGTGTGAGCCACCGCGCCTGGCCTCTCCAGAACTTTTTTTTTTTTTTATGCTGCCTGATTGACTTCAAAGTAAAAGCAAGGACAGGCATGGTGGCTCATGCTTGTAATCACAGCACTTTGGGAGTCCCGGGCAGGAGGATTGCTTGAGGCCAGGAATTTGAGATCAGCCTGGGCAACAAGTGAAGACCCTATCTCTTCAAAAATATAGATTAGCTGGGCATGGTGGTGCACACCTGTCGTCCAAACTACTCAGGAGGCTGAAGCAGGAGGATCACTTGAGCCCAGGAGAAGTTCAAGGCTGCAGTGAGCCATTACTGCATCCCTGCACTCTAGCCTGGGCAACACAGCAAGATCCTGTCTCTAAAAATAAACAAATAAAAAGAAAATAAAAACAAGAAAGCATGTGAATATGAATTTTATTCACTTCAGCTTATTCCTTTTCTTGAGGTGCCTTTCTCACCTTCTGCAAAGTGGCAGGTAAATGCCCCTCCTGTAACCGGCAGAAAGTGAATTAGGGGAGAAATTCAGTACCAGGCTGTGCTTGCTTTTCCAATGACTGGAGCTACACATGCAGCTCCAGAAGTGGGAATAAGGAGCTGTGCATCATTCTAGGTAGGAGAGATGCATGATGGGCAGGGACAGGCAGAAACCACTAGAGACAAGAGCTGCTGTGGGCTGGCTGGGAGCTCCGGGCCAGGAGGAGCATCTGTAAGAGCAGAGCAGAGCCGCCGAGGGTGGTATGGGTCCTTGGGTGTGCCCACCCTCATGTTACCTGCTTGTTCACCACGCCCCTGGCTCTGAGACATTTCTGGCTGCCTGGTTGCCCTTCCTCAGCCCTGTACTCATGTCTAGCCTCTGCCATCTTGACTCAATGACCCTTGGCATGCCCCATTGAAGTGTCTGCTCTGGCCTTGCCAGCTCCCACCTGGATTGGCACATCAGCCTCCCAAACCCTCCCAAGCTATCCTCTTCCTCCTTATCTATTGTGTGGGCCATGCCAAGAGCCAGGCTGAAGCAGGCAGTGGGGAAAAGAGAAACCAGGTGGGGAGGGGACGCATGTGACTGTGCAGGGAGGACCGCAAGACCCTACATGGAGGCTTCGCCAGTGTTCGGCCAGTGGTCAGCTGAGGCGCTGGCATGGGGCTTGGGCCCCTGGGGTCGGAAATAGGGCAGGATGGTCAACCTGAGGTGAACAGAAAGAGGTTTTGGAACTGAGGTCCTTCCAGTGCAGCCCTGGAGGGTGGAAACAGGAAGGAGAACGGGAGACAGAGCCTGGGAGCAGGGGTGGGGTGGGGAGCCGCCAGGAGCCAAGGGAGGAGGGGGCAAGCCCCAGAGGCTGCAGCTGTCCTGGCCTGGCCATTGCACAGGATTTGCGAATATGTTAGACTGGCTGGCAGATTCAGCGTTGGGGAAACGGACTGCAATAGAAAGTGAGGCTGAGTATCATTACACTAAGTCACCTGCTTGCCATTCGAGGACAGCAGAGTCCAAACGGGAGTTGCAGGAATTGGGCTCTGAATTATCATCACACTCAATCATTTATGTTCCAACCGATTCTGCTGCCTTTAAAAAAAAAACTGGCCATAAGAAATATTTATTAAAGACCCAAAAATAAAATAGCAGAATAGGCAATTAGAGAAAGCTGTGAATTCATGATTTCTAAATAACTGGTTTTAAAAAAATAAATTATTGGCCAGGTGCGATGGCTCACGCTTGTAATCCCAGCACTTTGGGAGGCCGAGGCAGGTGGATCATGAGGTCAGGAGTTCGAGACCAGCCTGGCCAACATGGCGAAACCCCGTCTCTACTAAAAATACAAAAATTAGTCAGGTGTGGTGGCATGCACCTGTAGTCCCAGCTACTCGGGAGGCTGAGGCACAGGACTCTCTTGAACCTGGGAGGTGGAGGTTGCAGTGAGCCAAGATCATGCCACTGCACTCCAGCCTGGGTGACAGTCAGACTCCATCTCAAAAAAAAAAAAAAAAAACAACTAACATACGGAAATCAGTAGATTTCATATACTCAAACAATAGCCAGTTAGAGAATATAATGGTAGGCCGAGTGCAGAGGTTCACACCTGTAATTAATTCCAACACTTTGGAAGGCCGAGGTGGGTGGAACATGAGAGGATCGCTTGAGCCCATGAGTTCAAGACCAGCCTGGGCAACGGGCAGGGGGGACTCTGTCTCTACTTTTTTAAAAAAGAGAAAGAGAAAGAGAGAGAGACTCTAATGGTAGAGAAAAACCTCAGTTACAATAGCAACAAAAAAAATTCAAAAGGACAAAAAAAGCAACTTAACAAGAAATGCGCAAAGCCTATTTAGGATAGCTTTAAAATAACCTCCTAAAAGACTCAAAAGTAGGTTCGAACAAATGGAAGACATCCCTCGTCCTTGAATAGGACAACTCAACATCATAAAAATGTCAGTTCTCCCTAAGATAATTTAAACATTTGACCCATCCACAATAAAAATATCAATATGCTTCTTTATTGGGCTAAAAATGCTGACCCAAGTTCACATGGAAAATCAAGCATGCAAGAATAGCAGGAAAACTTTGAAGAGAAAAAGCTACAAAGGGTCTGACCCTACAAGAATACTCTAAAGACTCTCTGTAATTAAAACAGTGTGTGGCTTGTGCATGAATAGACAGACCAATGGACTAGAATAGTGAGTCCAGAAATAGGCTCAAATACTCCAGGAAACTTAGTGTATGATAAAGGCATCTCAAACCACTGGGGCAAAGATGGACTTCTCTTTTGTTTAAGAGACAGGGTCTCGCTCTGTCATGCAGGCTGGAGTGCAGTGGTGTGATTATGGCTCACTGCAGCCTCGAATCCCTGGGCTCAAGCAATCCTCTTGCCTCGGCCTCCCAAGTAGCTGGAACTACAGGTGCATGCCACCACACCCAGCTCCAAGTAACTCTTGAATGCGATATTTTGGCTGTTTGGACTATACATACTCAGGCAAAATACAAAATAAACAAAAAAACTTCTGATAACAAATATTGAACTCTTGTTAATAGGTTTGTTTTTCACAATGTTATAGGTTACCAATTATAAAACTAGGACTGGCCAAATAAGTAAGTAAATGTATTAAAGATACTAGGAACAAACTGTTTCCCTATTGGAGAAAAGACAAACAAATATGGAAAGGGAGAAGACTTAAATGAAGCCTGTGGTGCTGGACTGAAGTTGGAGATATCAGCGTGAACCCAGGATTTCTACTATAGACAGGTGCAGAAACAAGTGTGTGTGTGTGTGTGTGTGCACGTGTTTCCCAGCTCTAGCTCTGTTCCTTGAGATTTCCTGAAAGCAATGACATCCTAGTGCATTGAGGCCACCAAATGCTCAGGTGTTGGTTTTATCTTTTCTTTTTTTGAGACGGAGTCCTGCTCTGTCGCCCAAGCTGAAGTGCAATGGCACAATCTCGGCTCACTGCAACCTCCAATTCTCAGGTTCAAGTGATTCTCCTGCCTCAGTCTCCAGAGTAGCTGGGATTACAGGTGCCTGACACCACGCCTGGCTAATTTTTGTATTTTCAGTAAAGACAGGGTTTCACCATATTGGTGTCAAACTCCTGACCTCAAGTGATCCGCCTGCCTCGGCCTCCCAAAGTGCTGGGATTATAGGCGTGAGCCACCACACCCAGCCTGGTGTTGGTTTTAAATACCATTATCCATCAAAAGGAACTGGAGCTGCCGGGGCAGGAAAAGTATAATATGAGCCCAGACTGTTTTGCTGGGCCAGAAAGGAAGGAAGTGCTCAAATGATAATGGGGATGAGTCAGAAGGATACAGGAGCCAGTTGGGAGAGGAGAATAGAGACCTGCTGTTTAATGAGTACAGAGTTTCAATTTTGCAAGATGAAAAGAGTTCTGTGGATGGATGCTGGTGATAGAATCACAACAATGCGAATGTATGTAATGTCACTAAACTGGACACTTAAAAATGGTTAAAATGGTACATTTTATGTGTATTTTACTACAATGTTTAAAAAGATTCAGTGTTTAAGAACCGGTTTTTAAAAAAGGACACAGGCCCGGCATGGTGGCTCATGCTTGTAATCTCAGCGCTTTGGGAGGCCGAGGCGGAGCGGAACACGAGGTCAGAAGTTTGAGGCCAGCCTGGCCAACATGGTGAAACCCCGACTCTACTAAAAACACAAAAACTAGCAGGGCATGGTGGCGCGTGCCTGTAGTCCCAGCTACTCAGGAGGCTGAGGCAGGAGAATCGCTTGAACCCGGGAGGCAGAGGTTGTGATGAGCCGAGATCGCACCACTGCACTCCAGCCTCCATCTCAAAAAAAAAAAAAAGAAAAATCAATGGGGGAAAGGAGTAACTGTACAGCTCAGAGACCTGGCAGACACCACCTGCACAAAATGATCAGCCCTGATCTCACCAGTAATGGGAGTCATGGACATCAGATTCCTTCAAGACCTGATGCACTGGCAAGAACACAACCTCATTTCTATGAGAGTCCTGCCAAAAATGCATACGCTGAATCCAATCATGAGGAAATATCAGGCAAACCCACACTGAGGGTAATTCTACCAAAAAAAAAAAAAAATCACCTATACTCCAAAAATGAAAGCGAGAGAAACTGTCCCAGATCAAAGGAGAACTAAAGAGAAATGACAAGGGAATGCAATTGTCCTAGATGGGCTCCCAGAGGCTTTTAGCAAAGTTTTTTCCTTTCTTTTTCTATAAAGGACATTAGTGGGACAAATGGAGACTGGAAGAAATCTGTAGATAAGCTATGGTATGTAACAGTATTAATTTCCTGACTTTGACCATTGTCCTGTGGTTATGGAGAGAATGTCCTTGTTTTTCAGAAATCACGCTGAAGAGTTTAGGAATGAAAAGTCATTAATTTTGCAGTTTACTTTCATATTTATTTATTTTTAATTTTTATTTTTTTTCAGATGGAGTCTCGCTCTGTCGCCCAGGCTGGAGTACAGTGGTGCAATCTTGGCTCACTGCAACCTCCACCTCCTGGGTTCAAACAATTCTCCTGCCTCAGCCTCCTGAGTAGCTGGGATTACAGGCATGTGCCACCACGCTCGGCTAATTTTTGTATGTTTAGTAGAAATGGGGTTTTATCATGCGGGCCAGGCTGTTCTCGAAGTCCTGACCTCAAGTGATCCGTCGGCCTCAGCCTCCCAAAGTCCTGGGACTACAGGCATGAGCCACCATGCCCAGCCTGTAGTTTACTTTCAAAAACAGTTCAGAAAAGTAACAAAGAAGGTGGGGAGAGAACAAAGGAAGGACTGTGTGAACACTTGGTGCGTCTGGTAAAGGCTCTACGGGATTTTTTACTATAATGTTTGCAACTTTTCTCTAAGTCTAAAATTATTTTCAAAGCAAAATGTTTTGTTGTTATTTTAATGCAGTTTTTTCTGATTTAGTTTCAGCTAGGGCTGCTCACTGACCCCACTTTCTTTTTTTTTTTTTGAGATGGAGCCTCTCTCTGTTGCCCAGGCTGGAGTGCAGTTGCCCGATCTCAGTCACTGCAACCTCCACCTCCTGGGTTAAAGCGATTCTCGTGCTGGGATTACAGGCGCCACCAGGCCTGGCTACTTTTTCTATTTTTAGTAGAGACAGGGTTTCACCATATTGGCCAGGCTGGTCTCGAACTCCTGATCTCAAGTGATCCGCCCACCTCAGCCTCCCATAGTGCTGGGATTACAGGCATGAGCCACTACACCCGGCTGACCCCACATTCTAAAACAAGGTGAAGTGCTGGACTCTCGAAAGCATTTCTTGCTACTGAAGTGGTTAAGAGCTAGTCGTAGAACCCTAGGACCACCCCCCGACCCGCACCTCTCCTGCCCCCAGCAGAGATAGGAGAGCTGCCACCAGGAGCAGCAGGAAGGTAGAGGATGCTTTCTCTGGTGGCAGATGTTGGGGTGCTGTCCCATGGAGGAGGTGCATGGGGTGCCTCCCCTCTCCACAGGCTGAGTGAGAGGGCTTCAAGGAGGCCATCTGCGGAGCTTCACCTGTGTGTCCTGGATTCTGGGGGTCTCAGAGGCTGGGTGGGCCCTTGCCTGGAAAAGCCTGCATCCTGCCAGCTGCTCCTTGCTGGGGTCAGGAGGCACATGTGCTGTGAGTCTTGTCAGGGTGGGGCCTGCCTGCAGGCTTTTCTGGGCCCAGCTGAGAGCTGGCCGAAAGGAGATGGCTTGGAGCTGTCCAGATGGGGAGTTGGTGCATGAGTGCACAGAGGCTGGAAGCGGGGTTGGGGAGTGGGTGGACGGTGGAACCCAGGAAGCTGATCCTTGGGGAGCATCCCAAGGGGCGAACCAGAGAAGACACTGCCCAGGAAGAGACCTGTAGTAGGAGCTACTCCCAGCAATGGGGGCACCAAAGAACCCTCAAAACAACCTGCCAGAAAACAAGGAGCCAGCTTGAAACATCTGCTCCAGCCACAGCAAAGCCACACCAGAGAACAAAGGACGCCAGGCAAGGAAAACCTTTCCTGCCCTTCCTTCTACCCGCATCCCCACTCCCTCGAGGGAGGAAGCAGAGGGGGGATCGAAGAGTAGAAGGAGCTGGAGGAAAGGCTGGGGCCAGAGCGGCACAGAGCACTCCTTGGGCTCCTCCTCTGTAAAGTGAGATCACAGCCACATCTCCCTGTTGGGTTAGGATTAAAAGAGATCATCCACAAAAGTGCTTGGTGCAGTGCCTGGCACACAGAAGTACTCATAAACGTCCCTCTGGCAGCAGGGGCAGAGTCCACGGGGCCCAGGGGGACAGACGGTAGGTCCCTGGTTCTGTGCCATCAAGCTGTGGAATTACATGCATTGGAGCCAAGCAGACATTGAGGCAGGAGAGGGGAGTCCTGGGGAGGGGAGGCTGGTGAGAGGCCGGCTGCCATGGCCTCAGTCCCAAGAGCTGAGCTTCTGCGAAAGGAATCAGCAGTAGCAGACACATAGGCAGGCAGGTACCCTGGGGCTGCTGTCCAAGACACTCCCCAAGGACCTCAGCAGGCAGGCGCACCCCCTGCTGGTGAAAAGGATTCTCCAGCCACTCTCCCGCCCAGTCAAGTCAGGCTGGGAGTGCGCTGAGCCCCACTCTGCTGGCTGAAGGGAGCCGAGCCCGGGGCCCAGGTAGTCCAGCAGGGACCCAAGGGGCCAGCATCACTGCTGCCCCCACTGCACCTTTGTGCAAATTAGAGAAGGCACCCTTTCCTCCAGACATTCCTGCCCTTCCTTCTACCTGCATCCCCACTCCCACCAGGGAGGAAACAGAGACGGGGTGGAGGGTAGAAGGAGCTGGAGGAGAGGCTGGGGCCAGACATTTCCAAACCTGTCACAAGTGCTGAGCTTTAGACTTTCAGAAACGAAGGAGACAGGGACTCTCCCCTGGAAGAGCTCACAGAGAGGGCCTGTAATGTCTGCAGACTCCAGGGTCACCGTCATATCATGAAAGGGCTGTCAAATATTCAGGTCTATGGACCCATATCTAGCCTCTCTGAGAATGATGCTTCCAGCCCAGGACCTAACACATAGTAGATGCTCGGTGATAATGGCTAATATTCACTGTGTGCAATAGCACTAATAAGCATGAATTACATTACAATGTAAATATTGCAAACGGTTTGAAGAGGTTGCATAACTAACTAACAAGGTGTCATGAGTCAGGGTCCCAACCCGGAGTAGAGATTCAAACCCTGGGCCGTGGGCCTCTGGAAGCCTGATCTCATGCACCCATAGCTCTGGCTGGTCAGGAAACACTCTCTCTGATCGGATATGCCGGTTTCTCTCCTCAAGTGACCTGAAAAGGTGCAGAGGCTCAAAACCAAACACCCCCACATCAAGGATAAGTAACAGAATTGGCCCCAGGCAGTGATAGGATTGGATTTGACATAAAGAACAGAAAATGGCTGATCAGAATGTTCTGATGTGCTCAATCTGGGGAAGAGGAGAACTGAAACCAAAAACCCAGCAGGGATGAATGACGTCTTAGTCATGGAACTGACAGGAGCTGTGAAACAGGCCACTCAGAAGTGAGGCAGAGACTGCTGCTAAGCTGAGAAGGTTCAAAACAGGACTCAGTGATGCACTCAGGTGAGAACTTCAGGATGTATCTTGTGTTCTTTCAGCTCTATCTGGAGCAGAAAAAAAAAAAAACCCCTGGGCCATTCCAGGTCACAGAGGGGTGGGGGGGGTGACATGAGGAAATGACAGCCAGCCTGCTCTGGAGCTGGGGTCATCTAGGGTGGCCTTTCTCTCTGCCTTTCCCTCCAACCCCAGGAAGGGGGAGTTGGTGGGCTTGGTTCTTCCCTGACCAAAGAGAAATGGATGTTTAAGGGGCAGCCTTTGCATCAGGCACTGATCTTGGGTCCAGGCAATGATAGACAGGGTGGCAGAACTGGCTTCACCAAAGCCAGCGTTCCCTGGTCTTCACACAGGTGGCCTGGCGAGTGCCCTCCACCTGCTAGCTCTTTAAATCCTCACAACAGCTGCAAGAGGTAAGCACTATTACTGTTCTTAATTTAGAAATGGGGAAACTGAGGTTCAGAGAGGTTAAATGACTTTCCAAAAGTTACCCAACTGATAAACCACGAAGCCTTGGCTAGCATCCTTGTCTGGGGGCCTGTACCCCTTAATCATACCTCTGTTCTATTTCACTTTCAAGTGGAGTCCAGAGCCATATTAAAAAGCACTGAATGGGACGTGCGTGGTGGCTCATGCCTGTAATCCCCGCACTTTGGGAGGCTGAGGTGGGATGATCGCTTGAGGTCAGGAGTTCAAGACCAATCTGGCCAACACAGCGAGACCCCCATCTTTAAAAAATGATAATAAAAAATAAAAATAAAAAGCACCAAAGCACCTGATCCCTAGTGGTCTTGTGGTTGGGGGGGGAAAAAGAACGAAAAGGAAAAAAAAAAAAAGTACTTGAGGCTGCTCTTCCCAGAAGAAGACATCAGGGGGCGGTGTAACCAGCAGGCATTCGAAATCTGGCCCTCCTCCAGTTTAACCATCACCCTGAAAAGCAGCTAAGGAATGTCTGGAGTTTTATCATTATCCTCTGAATGAGGAAGACATGCAAAAATCTATGCAGAGTGACAGTCCATGACTGCTGATACGGAATTCCATATTTTGTCCAAGCCTCCCAAACCCACCTACCCCAAACCAAAGCCTTCCCTAGGGCAGAGGCCACCTCTGGCAGCTTCACCTCTGTGTTTCAATGTCTGGCTTATATAGTGGGTACCCAGCAAGCCCAGCGATGGCCTGAATGCCAGGCCGATTGTGGGGAGGGGCCAAGCATCCTTTTCAGAGATGGGTGCACCTTTTCCCAACCCAAACATGGCTTCATCCGGACAAAGCCCAGGCACGGGCAGGGATATGGTGGCATCTGTCGGCTCTATTTAAGGGTCCCAGGTCTTGCCACCTGGCTGTTGGCTGTGGCCCTTGCCAGTGAGGTTGTGGCTTCAGATGGGAGCATTTTAGGAGCTTGCTGAGCAGAGCGCTGTGTCCAGGGATAGGTTGGGGTCTCTGTGGAAAGGAGGGGGAGTGAGACTGGCCCAGACAAAGCCTTTCCCTCCACTTTGGGACCAAAGGTGCTGGCCAAGTCCCCGCCTGGCACTCCAGGGCTGTATCTAAAAGGGCAGTGCCTGTGGGACGGCGGAGACCAGCCCTGCCCCGGGCTCAGACAGGCCTGTGTTGGACCAGCTGTGGGACTGCAGTTTTCTCATCTGTAATGTGCAGTCAAGAGCACCTGCCGCAAGGGTGCTGTGGGGTTCCATGGGAGGCTGGAGAGAAGAATGGTTATCAGCTGTGACTTCAGATCCAGCAAGACCAGGCTCTGAGGCCAGCGCAGTTCTCAGTAGCCATTTCCAGCACGACCTAGTAGGGACCTCTGGTCTCTGAGCCATGACCTCACCCTCTGTAAGATGGGGGTGGGAACAAGATGGATCTCATTGGCTTGCTGTGAGGATTACAAGAAAAACACATGGGCGCTACTTGGTCCAGAACAAACCCTCAATAAATGACAGCTGCTGATCCTGCTGTTACAGGATGCCTGGAACACGGTCTGTGGCACATAGCAGATGGTAAACTTGTCTTCGTTGGATACACATGGTACGTGTGGCGTTGCACTTAGGTCAGTGTCTGGCACATGGGAAGCATGAAGCAGTGAAATAAAATAATATGGGGCCAGGTGTTCACGTCTGTAATTCCAGCACTTTGGGAGGCCAAGGTTGGCGGATCACTTGAGGTCAGGAGTTACAAACCAGCCTGGCCAATATGGTGAAACCCAATCTCTACTAAAAAATACAAATATATGAATTAGCCAGGCATGGTGGTGGGTGCCTGTAGTCTCAGCTGCTCAGGAGGCTGAGGCAGGAGAATTTCTTGAACCTTGGGCGACAGAGCAAGACTCTGTCTCAAGAAAAAAGTAGGCCGGGCGCAGTGGCTCATGCGTGTAATCCCAACACTTTGGGAGGCCGAGGCAGGTGGATCACCTGAGGTCAGGAGTTTGAGACCAGCCTGGCCAACATGGTGAAGCCCCATCTCTACTAAAAATACAAAAAAAAAAAAAATTAGCCAGGTGTGGTGTTGCACATCTGTAATCCCAGCTACCCATGAGGCTGAGGCAGGAGAATCGCTTGAACCCAGGAGGCGGAGGTTGCAGTGAGCTGAGATCGCACCACTGCACTCCAGCCTGGTTGACAGAGTGAGACTCGGTCTCTAAATAAATAAATAAATAGAAAAAAAATAAAATAACATGCAAATACAGCATGAAGGAAGAAGACTCCATCTCTGCCCTAAAGATATTCCCAGTGTATTTGGGTTTCTGTTCCATTCATCCCCCTCCCAAAGTCAGGCCCAGTGTTTGACAACTGCAATATTGCAGAGTGGGGACAGGGCCTGTCCTCAGGGAGCTCACACTGTAGAGTGAGGGAAACAGACCAGAAAATGGTGCTACTGGAAGTGGGGGTGGTCTCTGGGTAGGTCCCCCACAATGTAAATGTTGGCTCTTACCCTTCCCTCCCCCTTTCTCCCTCCGTGCCCCTGGGCTGTCCCCCACCCCAACTATCTATCTTGGCACCAACGCTAGGTTAAGATTTCCCAAATGCCACACTGATGACACTCCTCCTTTGCTGAAAGACTCGGTGCTGTCCAAGTCCTGCTGTAGCATCCACACGCTTCAGTAGAGAGAGGCAACCCTAGGTGGGCAGCGGCTGGCCCAGGAAGCATGGGGGCTGTTCCTCACCTTTCTGACTTTTTTTTTTTCTTTTTTTTTTTTTTTGAGACAGGGTTTCACTCTGTCACGCAGGCTGAAGTGCAGTGGTGCGATCATGGCTCACTGCAGCCTCGATCTCCTGGACTCAAGGTATCCTCCCACCCCAGTCTTCCCAGTAGCTAGGACTACAGGCACATGCCACCAAGTCTGGCTAATTTTTTAAAATTTTCTGTACAGATGGGGGTCTTGCTATGTTGTCCAGGGTGGTCTTGAACTCCTAGGCTCAAGAGATCCTCCCACCTCGGCCTCCCAAAGTGCTGGGATTACAGGCATGAGCCACTGCATCTGACACCTTCCCAACTTCTCCTCAGGTGAACTCCTTGTTTCATTCCAACTGGCCCACAGCTGGCCTCTGGAATACCCTCATTCTTCCCCATACAGCTTTGCTCTTTCCTCTTTCCCCTCTCACCCCACCCTCCCCTCTCCCCACCTCCCAAGACCCTCCCTGGGCCCTTTTCTCTGACACTTTGTTGTTGTTGTTGTTAAGACGGAGTTTCGTTCTAGTTGCCCAGGCTGGAGTGCAATGCCGCAATCTCAGCTCACCGCAACCTCTGCCTCCCAGGTTCCAGCAATTCTCCTGCCTCAGCCTCCCAAGTAGCTGGGATTACAGGTGTGCGCCACCACACCCGGCTTTTTTTTTATATTTTTAGTAGAGACAGGGTTTCATCATGTTGGCCAGGCTGGTCTCGAACTTCTGACCTCAGGTGATCCATCCTCCTTGGCCTCCGAAAGTGCTGAGATTACAGGTGTGAGTAACTGTGCCCGGCCTGGGCTCCCCCTACTCTTGACCCAGATGTAGGTGGTCTTCTAACTGGTCTCTCTTCTAACTGGTGCTTCAAACCACCCTCCCTGCAACCTAAGGGTGATCCACACTGCAAATCTGACCGTGTCACTCCCCTGCCTGCCACCCTTGCGTGAAAGAAGAAGTATCTCCTGCTCTAGTTTTGCTTTAGCTGACAATGGTCAAGCCCTCACTAAGTGCCAGCAGTCCTGCCAGTCTTTCAAGGCCACTTCACATCCCATCTCATTCACCCATTCGTGCATTCAACATAATAAATGCCAGGGACTGTGCTAGGTGTTTTTTTTGTTTTCTTTCTTTCCTCCCTCCCTCCCTTCCTTCCTTCCTTCCTCCCTCCCTCCCTCTTTCTTTCCCTCCCTCCCTCCTTCCTTCCCTCTCTCTCTCTCTTTCTTTGACGGAGTCTCACTCTGTCACCCAGGTTGGAGTGCAATGGCACGATCTTGGCTCACTGCAACCTCTACCTCCCGGGTTCAAGTGATTCTCCTGCCTTAGCTTCCTGAGTAGCTGGAACTACAGGCGTGAGCCACCATGCCCGGCTAATTTTTGCATTTTTAGTAGAGAAGGGGTTTCACCATGTTGGCCAGGCTGGTCTCGAACTCCTGACCTTGTGATCTGCCTGCCTCGGCCTCCCAAAATGCTAGGATTACAGGCGTGAGCCACCGGCTGTTTTTTTGTTTTCTATCGTTTTATTTTTTTAAAATAGAGATGGGGGCCAGGCGCGGTGGCTCGCACCTGTAATCCCAGCACTTTGGGAGGCCAAAGTAGGAGGATCACTTGAGCTCAGGAGTTCAAAACCAGCCTGGCCAACGTGGTGAAACCCTATCTCTACTAAAAATACAAAAATTAGCCAGGCGTGGTGGTGCATGCCTGTCATCCCAGCTACTCAGGAGGCTGAGGCATGAGAATTGCTTGAACTCAGAAGGCAGAGGTTGCAGTGAGCCGAGATGGTGCCACTGCACTCCAGTCTGGGTGAGAGAGTGAGACTCTATCTCAAAAAAGAAAAAAAAGAGAGAGAGAGAGAGAGATAGGGGTCTCACTATGCTGTCCAGGCTGGTCTTGAACTCCTGGGCTCAAGCGAGCCTTGGCCTCCCAAAGTGCTGGGATTACAGGTGTGAGCCACCGCACCCAGCCTACACTAGGTGTTTATAGACATTTCATAACTTAATCTTCACAACAATGCTCTGGGGTCACAACTGTTGTAAATCCCATTTGGCAAGAGAGAAAGCCAAAGCTCAGAGAGGAAGTTGCTCAGGACACACCTAGTGAATTTTAAGTAGCAGGATTCCAGTACACCTTTGATCCACTCCCTGCCAAGGAGAAAAGCTTTATGCAGAAAGCAGGGCATTGGGTGGTAACAGGGAAACTTCTCCCAGCACAGGGCCAGGCTGCCCAGTGTTCGGGCCAGCTGCGTGTGACATTGGATCAGTGAGAGGAGCCCCAGACCTCTCCCCCATAGGCCAGGACCAGGACTGAAACCAGTAAGGAGAGGAAGCTAAGGAGACAGCTTCCTCGTCAGCCCTTGTCCCTCCCTGGTCCCGGACCACATGAGGAACTGCTCCCTTCCCCCATCCTGAGGTCCACAGAATGACGGTTCCCCTCCGAGTTAACTGGGGAATAACTCAGAAAGCCACCCGCAGAACCAATCCCTCCTCCTTCTTAGGGAGGACGTGGAAAAACTGAGAACGGCCAAAAGCCAGAATGGAAACTCAGTTCTCCTGACTCGGATCCAGGGCCTGCTCTACTCTTCCTCCTTAGAAGTCCTTCCCAAGGATCCCTGACATTCCATGGTCAGGGAGCAGGAAAGAGGCCTTGGTGGGTACTCACTCACCAGCAATGTGAGTAGGGCGGTCACTTCGCTTCTGTGGCTTCATCTGTAAAATGGGTATAGCCCAAAATACCAGACTCACAGGGCTGCTGAGAGCTTAAATTCATAACACATATACACAAAGTGTCTGGCATACAGGTGCTCAGCCAACCTCAAGTCCAGCTATGTCGTTCTCCAAGAACTCAGGTGAGGGAAAGAACCTACTCCCACCCACCCCGCCCCCACCCCTATACACACAAAGGGCAAATGAAAAAATATGACGAAACACATGCGGGTCAATGCTATGGGGATTCCTGGAGGGGAAAGTTTCTTCCCTTATCAGCTGTTCGATGACGGAGACGGCACAAAGGAAAAACAAGAATGCTCGGACCGATGGGAGGACTGCAGATTTGGGGAAGCCCTCATTCTTTTCCCAGAGGCCGGGAGTTCGACCTTCCCCATACACAGTGATTTGGCCAGAGGGCATCTTCACCACCCCAGACTGCGGGCCTGCGGGGAAGGGCGAAGCGGGGCGGGACCGGGGGCGGGAGCAGCGCGGGGCGGGAGCAGCGCGGGGCGGGACCCTACCCGCGGCCCACGCGGAGCCAGGAGGCGCGGACTACAGCTCCCGGCCTGCCCCGCGTGCGGTCCCCGCCCGCCCCCAGCGCCCGGGAGGAGGATGCAGACGCCGTGGCCGGCGATGAGGATGGAGGCCGGGGAGGCAGCGCCTCCGGCGGGGGCGGGCGGCCGCGCCGCAGGCGGCTGGGGCAAGTGGGTGCGGCTCAACGTGGGGGGCACGGTGTTCCTGACCACCCGGCAGACGCTGTGCCGCGAGCAGAAGTCCTTCCTCAGCCGCCTGTGCCAGGGGGAAGAGCTGCAGTCGGACCGGGTGAGGCCCCCGGGGTGGGCGGCGAGCGGGCGGTGGGTCCTCCGCTCGCCCGACGCGGGGCTTTCGGGCCTGGCTCGCCCGCCAGGCTGGGGAACCGGCCGGGTTCATTTCCGAGGAACTGGAGGCGGGAAGAAGCGGCAGGAGGAGGGGAGGGGGAGGTGGGTCTGGTAGTGAGGGATGTACCCATTGCCGTGGCAACAGGACAACGCAGGCCGCGGCCATTAGAAGCTCTCCAGCCGCCCTGAATCGGGGCCTCTCCTTCTCCTTTGGGGCTGTGGACAGGGAGAGACCTGGGACCTTTCCTCCCTCCCAAAGGGGACTCCTGCTCTGGGGAAGGAGTCGACGAGGCTACTTCTCCCGCTCTTTGGGATGTGGGTGGCGGAGGGGTGCAGGGAGCTAGCTGGATGGAGGAGCCCTGGGGCGCCTTCTGAGCGGGCTGAATCTAGAAGGAGCGTTGGCCCAGCGGGCACTATTTCTGAGCACCCACCCTGACTCTGCTGCACACTGCCTGCCGCGACCTTGAGTCGGACCCTTCCCTGCACTGCGCTCAGCCTCCTTCCTCATCTGTAACACGAAGGGCTGGTCTGAAGATGACCTCTAAGGTCTCCTGTCCCCCATCCGTGACCCTCCGATGCTGTGGCCTTTGGCAAGTCGCCTCACCTCTCAATGTCTCCGATCTCTCTGTAGAGTCGCATGGAAGCCCACCCTGCCTCCCTGCCCGCCCGAGTGTCCAGTGAGATAGTGACTCCTTTGGAAACTTGTAAACATCCCCTGAAAGCCTAGGGACCTGGGGGCGACAGTGGGGCTGGCTTCAGGGGACAGCCTCTAAGAGGGACATTCTTCGAGCCCTGTGCTGGGCCAGTTGCCACTCAGACATCCTCTCACCGGATGCTCACAGCAAACCCTGATTAGGGGGAGAGGAGTGAGTTTCAAAGAGGCCAAATTATTAGCCTAAGGTCACACATTCAGGAAAAGTCAGAAGCAGGGCTTGAACTCAGGTCCATCTGACCCCAGTGCCTTTTTGCTACTTTGTGCCTGCTCCATCCAGGGAAGAGCTCTCCCTCCACTCTCCTTCCCTCCCTGTGCGTGTGCGGGGTTGGCTGGGGAGAAGCCTCACTCTTCTCTCACCGAGCATCCCTCACCTCCATAGGATGAGACCGGGGCCTACCTCATTGACCGTGACCCCACCTACTTCGGGCCCATCCTGAACTTCCTCCGGCATGGCAAGCTGGTGCTGGACAAGGACATGGCTGAGGAGGGTGAGTTGGTCCAGGGGGCTGGCCTGGGGCCCACATCCTAGCCTGGCCTTATGCAGTCTGCCAGGGCCCTCTGTGGAGGCCCCAAGCCATTTGGACAACCAGGACGGCCATCTGCCTGCTTGGTTGTTTCCTGCCTCTTCCCAATGGGACGGGGCTGATTCCCAAGCATCTGCCTGTGCTGAGCCTGGGGCTCTGCCAAACGGACGGGCTCAAGCTTTCCCTGGGTACTGTCAGGGAGGTGAAGAGACACATGTGCAGGGGATAGAGGAAGTCAGCGAGGCCCTGTGGCCTCTGCTGTGGGCTGTGATGCCCTTTCTCTCTGGCCTCCTAGGAAGCCAGGTGTGGACGATCACATCCGGAGGCTGGGGTGACAGGAATGCAGTGTTGACAGGCATGGGGAGAGCTCTGTCTCTCTTTCTCTGGCTGATCCAGTATCTCAAATTCTGCCTGGTGAGGGCTTGTAAGTGGGTGGAGCGGGTGACTGTTCACTAAGTCTGGCAGCCTGTGCGGCACAGTGCTGGCTGTGGGTGGAGGCAGGGGAGGGGGGAGTCTGCTTCCCAGTGGGGCTTTGGTTATCCCCAGGCCTAGGTGGCTGAGGCCCTGGATATGCCCATATCTGGGCCTAACAAACAGTGGGGAGGCCATGTCTGGGAGAACGACCTGTTAGCAGAGCCGCAGCCAGGGGCAAGGACTACAGTCAGTGCCAAGTTAACTCTTCTTTGGGACACAGGGTGTGGCTCTGGGTCAGCTGATCCAGCCAGACCAGCTTGAATATGTCACTTCTCCTCACTGCGTCTCCACTGGTATCTATTAAATGGGGGCAGTGATCTGCCTTCTGGAGGGAGATGTCATAAATCCTGCACCTGTGTGTGCCTTCCTGCTCTGGGCCATGGTCTGCCCTCCCTGAGCCCTATGGGACACAGTGGTCTGGAGGCCCAGCAACTCTCTAATAGGTCAGGGCCACAACACCAGAGTCCACTGTAGGTGCCTGGCCCTGCAGAGCCCCACAGCTTGCCTGTTAATCCCTAGGGGAGCACAGATACCATGGGCGTGGCCTAGGCTCAGGAACAGGCCCCATCGGGAGGGAAGTAAACACCCCAGCTGCGTCGCAGCCAGCACCTGTTTACACGCCCTGCATTCTCAAAGCCCTGCTATTCCCACACCGTCAGACAGCGCTGTCTGGGGGCTAGAGGATCAGACAGGGTTATCTGGGGGCTAGGGGATCACATAGGGCTATCCGGGGGCTAGGGGATCACACAGGGCTATCCGGGGGCTAGGGGATCACACAGGGCTAGGGCTCATCCAGGGAATAGGGGATCTGAGAGGAGACTTACTAGCTGTGTGACACTGAGAAAGTGACCTAACCCCTCTGTGTCTGCATGCCCCCGTCTGTGAAATGGGGGACCATAGCACCCACCTCACTGAGCTGTCATGAGGATAAAAGGAGTTAATAGTGCAACATGGAGCTCAGTGCCTGGCCGGAGGATGTGGGATGCAGTGCTAGCTGTCTGTCACCTGCAGGGCTCCGCCCAGGACACTGGGGATAATTCTCATAATCAGGCAGCTGCACTCCCTGACCTCCTGCTCTGTGTTTGGTCCTTTGTGGGCACCGGGGACAGAGGGCAGATCAGAAATGTGAGCCCCATCTTAGCCATTTCAGGCTGCAATCATGAAGTAACATAGATTGGGTGGCTTATGAAAATCAGAAATTTATTTCTCTTGGTCCTAGAGGCTAGAAACCCGAGATCGGGGCACTGTGGCAGGTTCTGGTGAGGACTTTCTTCTGGATTGCAGACTGCTGACTTCTCGTTGTGTCCTCACATGGCAGAAAGAGAGGGAGCTAGCCCCCACCTGCCCCTTCTCGAGAGCTTGTTTGGAGGTTCTAGCAGGGGAGCGCAGCTACTCACATACCCTTGACCAAAGTCCAGTCCTCCTCTATCGGGGGTGGTCGCCCCCTTCGATGGAGCTCACAGCTTCGGGAGGGACACACCTGGAGCAGTGAGGGAGGAAGGGGACACGCATCTAGCCAGCCAGATCAGCTAAATCAACCCTGGTGATCAGTGGAGTGACAGATGTCCCCGCCAGATCGCCCTCACATCCAATTAGCCTTTCTTATAAGAAGACTGATCCCACCCTGGGGACTCTACCCCCATGATCTCATTACCTCCCCTCCTAATCCCATCACAGTTTTCAGCAGGTGGATTTTTGGGGAACACACACATTCCGCTCATAATGAGCTCTGTCCCCAGGGAGCCCAGAGGCCAGTCAAGGAAAGGGCCCAAAGGTCCCCTGCCTTCTGGGAGCCTAGGGGAGTCGAAACAGCTGCAAGCTCATCGCTTCACTGGTGGGCTGACTTCTTCATCTCCCAGATTAACTTAACTGTAAGATGGGGACAGTAATTCCTGCTCTCCTCATATCCCTGGACTTGTGATGAGCTCGTGTGGGGTGTTGCAAACCGTAAGGTGAGGCAGTTGGGGGAATGCATGGACACAAGGGTATGTGCTTACAGTGGGGAGACATGGGCTCTGGAGTCTGCGGCGCTTGAGTTCCCTCTGGCACTTACCAGCTGTGTGACCTTGGACAAGCTGCTTCTCTTTGGGAGCCTCAGTTTTCCCAGTTGTTCAATGCAGATGATGAAAGTACCTCCTTCTAGTTCTGAGAATTCAAAAATGTAATGCACCTGGCACTTAGAATGTGCTTAATAAATAGGAGCACATAATCAGGGGTCAGGCAAGGCCCTGCTCATGGTGACATTCTGGGGATCAGTCCCAATGACCCTGCTGTCTCTTGATAGCCCTAAAGCTGCCCCAGACGGTGGCCTGGCAGGTACCCCTGGGTCACTGCACTCAGCATGGCAGAGCTGTGTGGCAGCCTCTCAGCCCCTTCCACAGGAAGTGTGGGATCCAAGGAAAGAAATGCTCCCTCTTACTTGACCCCTGAACTCACAGACACTCAGCTCACCCTCAGGGCGGGTGATCAGAGCGCGAGGTGGGTTTTGGGGTGGAGGGAACAAGAGGAGAATGGGGCATGGAGGCAGAAGGAGTGACCTGGGATCTGTTCTGTCTGTGCCAGGGGTCCTGGAGGAAGCCGAGTTCTACAACATCGGCCCGCTGATCCGCATCATCAAAGACCGGATGGAAGAGAAGGACTACACGGTCACCCAGGTCGGGAGCAGGGGCAGCACACACGGCCAGGGCAGGGGCCAGTGGGGAGAGAGAGGCTGAGAGACGGGGCGGGAAGCAGAGGAGGTTGGGAGAGACAGGACCAGTGTTTGTCATGGGGAGGCCGAGCTGGCCTGTAAGGAGAGGCATGGTTGGGCTGACAGGCTGCCCAGCACGGCCCCAGACTCGGAGACGGACACTGGGGTTCAGTCCCTGTCTCAGCCCCATTTGCTGTGTGTTGGGCCAGGCTCGCCCTCTCTGGACCTTGATTTTCTCTTATGGGATAGAGAGGGGTGGGAATGGCACACCCATCCCTTCCTCATAGGCAGAAGGGGGTCAGTGTGGAGGTACAGGGTGCCCTGCAGAGGGCAATGCAGGATTAGCAAATTGTGCATTTTGTGGCATCAGATGGTCGCCTGGTGGGCTCGGCACAGACTGTTGGGGCTGGCGTTTGTGACCTTGGAGCCCGGGCCTCCCTGGCCAGTCTGCAGGAGGAGGGAAAGAGATTTTCCGCCTACTCTGGGGGATGTGTGAGGGTTGGGGGACAGGTAGTGAGGAACCATTTCTCAGGCCCAGGGGATTAAAGAGGGGAGGCTCCGTGTCTCCTTGAGGGCCTGACTCCTTGAGGGTGACCCAGAATGTTCCCTAAGCCCCACCCATGTTCTTTCTTGAATTACCCGTGTTCCGGTTCTGTCTCCTTCACCCTTGAGCTGGGTGACCTTGGGCAAGTAACTGGACCTCTCTGAGCCTCAATGGAAAGTCCCGTAATGCCTAGGATTCTTGGAAGGATTAAGTGCGATGGTGCCTGGTGAATGCCTGGTGAGGAGCAGGTGCTCAGAGCATGGCTGCCTCCCCCCAACCACCTCTTCTTTCTCTCCCTCTCTTCTTCTTTGGGTATGTTGCGGGGGTGGTGGCAGCAGGTGCTCATGCCCCTCCTGGGGTGCCTGGTGCTCCCACAGGTGCCCTCTATGTGACCCTTCTGCCCACAGGTCCCACCCAAGCACGTGTACCGCGTGCTGCAGTGCCAGGAGGAGGAGCTCACGCAAATGGTCTCCACCATGTCTGATGGCTGGCGCTTCGAGCAGGTGCGCTGGGGACAGGGGCGTGCCACCAGAACAACCCTGGGACCTCCTAGCCTCTGACCAAGCAGGCCCCTCCCTTCCTGCAGCCCCAGCCTTGGGTTCCCCACCACAGTCTCCCCCACCCCAGGGTTCTTCTGAAATCAAACTAAACAAGGTTAGGAGAGACCACACTTGGTGGCAGGTTGACCGAGAGAGAGGATAGGAGCCCCAGTGGCCACAGGACAGCACGGGGTGTCCTTGTTGGTGGGAGTCCTCACAGCAACTGGGTGGTGATGAGTGAGTGGCATGAGTGAGTCTGTGGCCCCCGAAGGACAGCTCAGGTGCAAGGAGACCAGATCCACATAGGTGAGTGGAGTCCACGTTGAGTCAGTACCTCTTAGAACTCAGAGTCAGCATCATGCGATCATAGCAGTTCCTGACACAGTTTTCAGGGTCTCCGCAGGGGACATGCCCAGTGGCCAGCATTGCAACATGTAGGGGAGCCCAAAGCAGTGCCTTCCCGTGAGGTCTTTATGGTGAACGGTGGTTCCTCCCAGTCCAGATGCAGTTTACCCATCGGGAGATCCTTATCCCGAGGGACTTTATCCCTAGTCATACAGCTGACCTCCCACCTCTCAGGTTTCCAGAGGAGCAGAGCCAGAAAGTGAGCCCAGGGTCAAAAGTGCCTTTAGAGAAGGAGAGGGGGTTGGCTAGCCTTTCTCCACGCCCACCCACACGTTCCCTGGCACATGGAGACTGCAAGGCAGAAGGTCGGAGCCCCCAGGATGGCCTGGAGGGATGGAAGAATGGGCCTAGTGCAGAGCCAGAGGCCTGGCTTCACCTCTAGGCCTTGCCACAGACATGCCTGCCACCTTGGGCAAGTTACATCTCCTGTGCGGGCCCCAGTTCCCTCATCGGTGAAGTGGGCTAACAGTACCTCCTCTGTAGGACTCTTGTGAGATTAGAAGGGCCATCAGTAAAGCTTACAGCCCTCCGTAGGACTCCCTATGTTGGCATTAGTGTCATGCAAATCATTAGAAATCCATATTGAAGTCTGCAACACTCAGAGAGGACTTGGGATCCCCGATGCCATTCCCTGCTCCACCCCTTCCTAGCTGTGAGGCCTTCAGCAGGCCTGAGATTCTCTTCAGGGTCCCTGAGAGCTGAATGAGACTCATCACCTGGAAGAACTTTCTTATTTCTTAGCCAGAAGGGCTCTGTGGGCGTGGTTATTCTAGGGACCCTG
Organism: Pan troglodytes; assembly: GCF_028858775.2. Classification (NCBI taxonomy): domain Eukaryota; kingdom Metazoa; phylum Chordata; class Mammalia; order Primates; family Hominidae; genus Pan; species Pan troglodytes. The sequence goes on from NC_086016.1 coordinate 39,067,673, forward strand.
GAACAAGGGCAGGGCCACTCTGAGAGCCTCTGGGTGTCTTTGGCAATTGCACAGGCTCTCAGAGGCTGAGCAAGCAGGCCAGGGACCATTGGTCATTTGCCCTTTGGTCTCAGGAGTGGGCCACCTGTCCCACTTCTGCTTCCAGGAGTGAAGGGAATATTCTGTGGGGCTCCACCTTGCCAATGCCACCCTGCAACCTTGTCCTGGGGCTGTGTCAGCCACATCTGGAATGGGGGACAGCCGCCCTTTAGAGGCCTCCGCCTGCATTTAGAAAAGGGCCCCCTGGCTCTGGGGCTAGGCTGGAGGTGGTGGTGGGGACGGTGGTAATGCTGCCACCCTCCACCAGGGATCGGGCCAGCCAAGCCAGGCGGAGGGGCTGGTCCTGGGGCACAGACCACAGGCACAGGTTGCAAGGGGGAAGACTCCACCTTCCTGCCCAGAGGTGCCCTCTACAAACCCAGGAGTGGGCCCGACAAGCCGCAAGATTAGGACCTGAGCTGGTATCTTGATTTGAGTGCCGAGGTCTGTCGTATCCTGCCCCACGGCCCCCAACACTAACCTGCATTTTTCTCCCCATACTCCGCCCCTCTAGCTGGTGAACATCGGCTCCTCCTACAACTACGGCAGTGAGGACCAGGCAGAGTTCCTGTGTGTGGTGTCCAAGGAGCTCCACAGCACCCCAAACGGGCTGAGCTCAGAGTCCAGCCGCAAAACCAAGGTGAGCCCACCCGCCTCAGCCTGTGTCCGGAGAAGGCTCCTGTCTCCCTCCACACTCCCCGCCTGTCCCGCCCCTGCGCCTGCACCATCCCTCCACCTCTCTCCCGCCACCGCCCATGCACAACCCCATGCTCACAGCCACCGCCATCCATCCCATGCCACCTGCCGTTACCCGGGCCCAGGCTGGGAGCAGTGAAATGAGAGCATCCCCAGGGTGCAGCCGGCGTGGAGTCAGAGGCTACATGAAGGGGGCCACTTAGTGGCCACCGGGCACTGTGGCATGGACTAGGGGTCAGGGCACAGTGTGGCACTCTCTGTGTGACTTAGGACAGGGCTTGTCCCCTCCCAGCACCTTTGCTGCACTCTCTGAAGTGAGAGGGGAGGATCACATACTCTTTGTAGTGCCTTGGGGTCTGGAACTTCTGGGATCCCAAATGGCCGTTTATTCCCCAGGGACAGGTGCATGTCCCCAGCTGGCCTGAGCCAGGATGAGGAAGCCACCGCTGTAAATCCTGCCCCTTTCCCAGGCCCCCTCCTTGGCTGCTCTGCAGGATGGGGGCAGCCTGGTGGCCGCCAGTCCTGTGTGTCCGCCTGGCCTGTTGAGGCAGCCTCCTGAGAGCGCCCTGGCAGCATCCACTGTACCACTGTGGGGAGAGGGCTGAGCGGGGGTCCTGCCATCCTGGACCCAGTGCTGTGGGAAGTCCCAAGGGCCTTCGCAGAGCCACAGAGCAGGCGTGAACCAGGCTGGGAAGAAGGCAGGCTGCTCCTCCTGGGGCCCACCCCTGCACAGTGGAGGCTTACCTCTGGCTTCCTGTCTGTCTGTCTGCCTCCCTGTCCTGCTGTGATGCACCCTGCCTGCCCACCCACCCCCATCACTGCCAGGGCTGACGCTGCCCTGCAAGGGTGCAGAGCGAGACTGCTCCTTCTGCCTCTTTGGGCCAAAGCCCCTGGACCTGGGGTGTCAGAGACTGGCTGGCATCCCAGATCTGGGTGGTGTCTGCCCTGGGGCTTCCTTGGCCACATTTCTACTGAGGAGCAGTCTTTCCAAACAAGGCCTTCCCAGGCACCCATCAGGGATACCCCAGTCCCACACCCTCCCTGTTCTGCTTCATCCCTTCCCTCCAGCCTCGCTCTATGTAACAGCAGCCAGGCTGACCCCGGAGCATGCCCACAGCACCCCATCCTCAGCTGCTTTCCCCAGGCCCTCCCCAAGCTGCCCAGGCGACTGGAGAAGATGCCCCCAGCTTCTGTGGCTGGAGCCCTCCCCTCTCCTGAGGTCCCTTTCACCTTGCCTGAGACTGGGTCTTTGGGGATAGCCAGCAGGCCCTGGCCCCTCTGTTAGTGTCTCCACTCTTTCTTCCCTGGGTCCGCCGGCTGGTTCACAGAGCACGGAGGAGCAGCTGGAGGAGCAGCAGCAGCAGGAGGAGGAGGTGGAGGAGGTGGAGGTGGAACAGGTGCAGGTGGAGGCAGATGCACAGGAGAAAGGTGCAGCCAACCCCCAGGAGGATGATTGCTAAGCAAAGCCGGAGCCTCCCGCCCACTCCTTGCTGGAGCCAGCTGCAGAACCGGGGGCCCCGGGGCTGCTGGGGGGGCACCAGGGTTAGCTCAGCCACTTGCCTGGCGCCTCACCCGCATAACCATCCCTTCTCTCACTTTCTCTTTGCAGCCCAGTCATCTCAGGATCCCGCTAACCTTTTCTCCCTCCCACCACTGCCTCCTCCTCCGCTTCCCGCTGGAGGTCCTGCCTCATCTTCATCCACCTCTTCTTCCTCCTGGATCTCATCTGCACCCTGCCTCTTCCCTCTCTGCCCCTGTCCGGGTTTTCTCTCTGCCTGCTCACGCCTCCATCCCGGGTCTGCCCTGGTCCCAGCCTCCCGTGCCCTCCACCCAGGCCCCCTGGCCCTGCATCCCAGAGCGTCCTGCCTGCCGCCTCCTGCGCCCCTTCTGGTACCTCCTGCCTCCCAGCCTGGGGAGGAGGGGCGCAGCTGCACCTCCTCTGTGCCCACTAACCCTGCCGGGCACCTCTGAGGCTGGGCCCTGGCTGCAGGCCCTGCCCCCCCTCCTCTCCTCCCGGCCTCCTCCTCACGTTTCCTCCTTGCAGGTTCCCGTCCGCACCCTCTCAGACCTGAGGCTGAGCTTGCAGTGAGGGCTTCTCCTCGGCCCCTCGCCCGCCCCCAGAGCTGCCATCCCTGGTTTGTAGCTTGGCGGTGCTGGAGGGAGGGGTGGAGCGAGGAGGGTGCTCATCTCTTGATCCTTGGACTTGAGCTGAGCTTTCGGCTGATTATCTCCACCCACCAAAGTTTCTCATCCGACCTTGGCCTTGGGGGTGAGGCTCTGAGAGGAGAAGAAAGTTAGGGAGTGGGAACTTTCCTACCAGCCCATCAGCACCAGAGCCAGGCTGGTGGGGAGGGAGGGACCGCTGAAGCCAGAGGCCCTGGCCGAGTCCCTGCACATCCAGGAGCTCCTGTGTCACTGCCTTGTGGCATCCCCTATTTCTGTGGGGATGGGGAGGACAGGCCACTTTTGGATACCCTTGGCCTATGAAGTGTCAGCCAGAGTGGCTTAAGGATTGCAGAGTGGCGGAAAAAGCCCTGGCCATGTGCCCACAAGCCCCCTACCCCACTCTTTTCTGCCTGCTCTGTGACCTTGGGCAAGTCACTGTCCCTCTCTGGGCCACAATTGCCTCTAAAATGGGGACAGACACCTGCTCCCTGTGGCTCCTTTCGCCTGGGGCATCAGTGCCTCTCCCAGCCCTGAGCAACCCCCATCCCACCCCCTTCAGAGTCTTGGCAGAATCTGGCCTCTGTAGGTGGCTGCCACCGAGCCCAAGACGGGGCATGGGGCTCCTGGATGGGTTAGTTGGGGAGCCCTTGCTGCTCCCCCCAACTCAGTTCTGAATCCACCTTCTTTGGGCCTCAGCCCCACCCCCTCCTCCAGAAGGAAGCCTGTGACTCAACTGCCTCTCTCTCTCTCCCTCTCCCCCACCCGTCAATCTCCTCTCCGCCCCCTTGCCCTGCATCACCCCCTCCTTACCGGCCCCACCTCCGCCCCTCCCATCCTCCTGCCCTTCCCCTCTTTTTTTTCTAGCTGTTACAAGCCAGAGGCACCCGGATGTGAGGCCCCAGATCACCTCCAGGGACTTGGGGTTCCCATCTGAAATCCTTTATTTTTGTACCATGGGGTGGGCCCCGGGCCTGAGAAGGAAGAAGCGCCCTCTCCCCGGCCTCCTCTGTCTGCACCCGTGGGGCTGTGACTTACTCCTGCCTCCAGGGGCAGGGCGGGGGCCCCCTGGGACCTCTTAAGGCCCAAGGTGGGCCCCAGGACCTCTGGGCAGAGTGGACTGCTCATGGCAGATGTGTGGCAATGTCTGGCTGTGTCTCTCCGGCACCCGCGTCCCCTCTCCCGGGCTCCCCTGCTGCATGGTGGATGTGCTCCTTCCTGGCCCGGTCACATTGCCTCCTTGAGCCTTAGTCCAGGGGGTCACTCCTCCCACCCCACCTACCTCACAGGGTTGTTGTGAGGGTGCACAGAGGAGCAAAGTCCCTGAAGGCCCTCAGGCAGTATATAGGGGCCGCCCACCTTCAGCTGCCCTGGGATGGGAAGGACCCAGCCCGACCCCTGGGTGTAACACTGTGTTTGCAAATGGAGATTCAGGTATTGGGGATGCAGGTTGTGGGGAGCTGGCCTGGCAGAGTAGGGGTAGTTGGCTTGGCCTTCTCTTTGGTGATCCCACCCCCAGCCATTTGCATTGCTGGCCCAGCGCCTGGCCTGGGGGGCGGGGAGAGGCAGCAGAAGGGGCTGGGCAGGGGCGGTGGAGGACTCAGGAACTGCCCGGGGAGAGTGGGTATGGCGGCTGAGCCAGGGGCCCTCCTGTGTTTGACTTCCCGGGATGGGTCCTTGCTTCTCAGCTGTGTCCAACCCCACCATGTAATAAAACCCAAAGGAACAGCCCAGCCTGGCTGTTGCCCTCTTTCTCTGGGCCACTTTTGGGGACGGGGCTAAACTAAAGGTGTGGTAGACTGGTCCAAAGGAACGCGGCTTTGTCCCAAAAGCCCAGGGACGCTGCCCTGTTGTCATTTTCCTGTGTGTGTTGCAGGGAGGGCTTGGGGAACTGGCTGTATCCTTTGCCCTGGGGCCGGATACCAGAGCACCTGCCCTACCTGGCCGGGAGCCAGAAAACAGAACTCTAGGGAGAGCCCTGGGCTGCCTCTGCCACATCCTAAACCTCTCAGGGCGCCCCCTCCACTTCTACTCTGACACCTGGGCCACCCCCATCCCTCCCTATTGCTGCCACCCCTCTGCCCAAAATCCTAGGAAATATAAACACCCCGCCCTCTTCCTTCTCTGACCCTGCTGGACCCAGCCCAGACCCCAGACCCTCCACCCACCCTGGCCAGTTCCTTCAACTCCTCAGTCCTCCCCGCTGCTCGAGGAAATCCTGCCGGGCAGTGAGCCCCTAAGGCGCAGGCCTTCCACAGGCTGGGGCGGGGGCACCCTCTTGCCAGCTCAAGCCTGAAGGGCCTCGCCACTTCCCCTGAGGACACTCCACTCCAAAGCTGAACTCATTTTTAGGGTCCAACTATCCTTGCAAAAGAGTCACCAGGAGGCTTGTTAGGAGAACAGATGACACGTCCCCCGCCCTCCAGGATTCCGATGAAGACTGAGGTAGGGCCCAGGGTGATTCCACATCACCCAAAGTATTCTGCGTGTGTTCTGCCCACCTGCTCTGGAGACGCTCCCTGCCCACCCAGCTGCTCCGGCTCGTCCTGGCAGGACCCAGGTGGGTGCTCCCCGTCCCTGGTTCCCCTTCTGCCTCATTCACCCACAGACCTGGCAGCAGCGCCCATGTTGGAAAAACCCCTCTTCAGTCTGGGGCCCCTCTGAAGCTCCCTCTCTCCCTTCGGCTCCCAGTTAGGCGTCTAGAAAGAGTTGTCCACACTTGACCGTCCACCCTCACCTCCAGCGGGTCCCCTGCCTCCCTCACAACTGCCCCCAGGGGTCTAAAATCATCCTCCAGTCCATCCCATGGCGCTGCTCAGTCCCGGCCCATCCTCTCCATGCTGGAATCCTGCAGTGGCCTCCTAACCAGCCTCCCTGCCTGCCGCTCCCTGCACACTGGTGCCAAGGCTGGTTCCAAAATGTGAATCCTCTCATGTCACTCCTATGCTATAGAGCCCACCGTGGCTCCCCAGAGCTTTCAGGATCAAATCCTTGGCTCAACCCCAGGCTCTGCTATCCCACCTCAGTTCGCCCCTCTGAATTCTTGAGTCATCCTCTCGAGCTCTGTTCTAACACTCACTCGGCTTGCTGGGTCCTAGTGTGCCTCATTCTTCCGGGACTGTGCCTTTGCACATGCTCTTCCCTGCCTGGAATATCCTTCCCGGATATTCCCACCTGGACCACCTCTGAACCCCAGCTCAAGTCTCACAGCCTCCAGGCAGCTTGCCTTGACTTGCCCAGTCCACGCTCCCCTCTGGCCCCTTCCCACTGGATCATCCCCACTGCTCCTGGGGTCAGGAGCCAGGTCCTTCACCCCTGTGGCCCCAGCATAGTGCTGGCACATGGTTGGAGCCCGAGGCTTTATTCAGTGGCTCAAAGAATGCAAAGGCAGTGAGTGTCGCACTGGAGGGGGCCTTGGCAGACAGGGAGCTGGGAGACAGGAGTCTATGCCACCTCCACTCCTAACCCCCAGTGCCACTATGAGGATGTCTTAACCGCCTCTCTGAGCCTCAGTTTCCTCCTAAGGTTCCAAAAGGAGACGATTGCTCCTCACATCCCTCTGACCTGAGGGTCCCCAAATGATTGCCTTCCTGGCATTTCTTCTGGGACCTGGGCAGCTGCCCTGGAGGCCCCAGCCCTCAGTGGCCACGCCCACTGCCACTGAGCCCACCTTGGCCTTCTGGACACTTGTCAAACAGGCTGAGCAGGAAGCAGGGGCTGCTCCAGTCAAGGGCATGAGGCTGGTGCCTGGGTCCCATTCAAACTCCAGCAGCGGGGCTTGGATCAGGCAGCTTTATTCCGAAGGGCAGCTGAGCTCACCTCCCAGTGAGGGTCTGGGCTGTGAGGGCCCAGGTGGCAGGCAGGGGTGGGGCAAGGACCCTGGAGTCAGGACTTCCCCACCTTTTGGCTTACAGTGGCAGCGGGCCCACCTGGCAGTCTCCAGGGCTCTGAGGGCCCCCTCCTATGGAAGCACCTTCCATTCCCAGATCCCAAGTTAGACCAGGGGCTTCGGAAGCTGGAATCTGCTCTCTGGAGGCAAGGCTGCCCAAACAGCCTCTGTACAGAGTGGGGCGCACCTCAGACACTCCTGGGGATGTAGAACCAGCATTCTTGCTGCTGAGCCACTTCCTTGCATTAGGCAGCAGTGGAGGAAGGGGACGGAGGAGAGAGAATCGGGAGGCAGAAGGGCTGGGTGTGGGCCTGGGTCCTCAGGGGACGTCTTGACCCCCAGCTGCTGGCACTTCTCCATCCTCCTGCCATCACTGGAGCAGACATCAGGGACAAGACAAGATGCCACCTCCTGCCACCACAGGGCCCGCTCTCCCCCCCCCGCCAGAATACTTGTCCCCCTGCTTGGCAGTTGCCCTGGGCTCTCTGAGTCCAGGAGGTGGGCCCCGCTTTGCAGGGGGGCAGTTCCTCAGGTCACCACTTGCTGGATCCAGCTGATCACACCTGTGATGCGGGTGTAGACGCCGAAGTAGTTAGGCCGGCCACAGCCCAGGCCCCAGCTGACCAGCCCCGCCAGGAACCAGCGGCCACTGAGTGCCTTGCACACCAGCGGACCACCTGAGTCACCCTGAAAGGGGGAAAGGAGAAAGGACTGAAGCAGGGTAAGGGCACCCCCTTTTCCAGGTGAAGAGCCATAGGGATTAAGTCCTGATTGTTGGGAATTGACTGGGTGCCAGAGTCACGTTCAGTCTTAAAGCTCTGCTTTCCCCTCGCCTGCTAAATGGAGAGAGCCCAAGCCAGCCCTCCCCGGCCTCCAGCCAGCCTGGGACCTCCTGGAACTGTGGCTGTGTCCCCACGCCCCCACTCTGCCTCCGCCTCCCTTCTGTGGCTGACACCCCTTTCTTCTTCCATGCATCCACCCCACTGTGGGACCCTGGGCCTAGTGCCTTGTGGTGGGCAAGGAGCAGAACTGGGTTTGAGCCTAACACCTGCCCGTCACAGCATCTCTTCTGATCTGTGGCTCTGCAACCTTGGGCAAGCTCCTCAACCTTTCTAAGCCCCAGTCTCCTCTTCTGTAAAGTAGGGGTGGCCATCACCACCTTGCTGGGAGGATGGGAGGCTTCAGCAGGCTGATGTGAGCAAAGGGCCAGACCCTGGTGATGTGGGCAGCATCCTTTCTCCCTCCTCTCTCCCTCCCACGCCCGGGGGACTCACCTGACAGGCATCCTTCTTGCCCTTGCGGTAGCCGGCACACAGCATGCGTGGCGTCACCTGGTAGCGATAGGCCTCGCTGCACAGGTCCTGTGGGATCAACTGCACATCCACTTTCTGCAGAGCGTTGCTGATGGGGCCTGTCCGTGGTCAAGGGCAGAAGTGAGATCTCAGGAGCCTGGAGCCCCTGTTCTCTATTCTCCCTAACATTATTCCCTTTGCATCTCAGGAGCCTACTTCTCTCCTGCTCTGCCCACCCTTACCCCTGCTGGGGTCGCACCTGCCCCTCTGCCTCCCTGTCACTTTATTCTAGCTCTTTCTCTGTGGGGTTCATGGTGACAGAGCCCCCAACCAAAGCCCATGTGGAGGGCCGGGCACGGTGGCTCATGCCTGTAATCCCAGCACTTTGGGAGGCTGAGGCGTACGGATCACCTGAGGTCAAGAGTTTGAGACCAGCTTGACCAACATGGAGAAACCCTGTCTGTACTAAAAATACAAAATTAGCTGGGTGTGGTGGCACATGCCTGTAATCCCAGTTACTCAGGAGGCTGAGGCAGGAGAACCGCTTGAACCCGAGAGGAGGGGGATCCGAGCCGAGATCGCGCCATTGCACTCCAGCCTGGGCAACAAGAGCGAAACTCCGTCTCAAAAAAACAAAAAAAAAAGAAAAAAGCCCGTGTGGATGAGTGTCTTCCTCCAGCTTCTTGTCCCCCACCTCTGTCTGCTGAGGCACCTCTGGGCTCTGGCTGGCTCCTCGCTGCTCTGTTACAGCACCTGCGGATGTCTCCGAAGCCCACATCTGACCCCTTCATGGTTTCCTTAGAACTCTGCAGTGCCCCAACTCTGCAGTCTGCCCTAGCGCTTCTCCACGAGGGCTGCATATCACAGTCCCCCGGGGAGCCTTGATACGCAGTTTTTCTTGAAACTCCCCGTATGGTTCTAAGGTGCAGGTAGGAGGGAGAACTCCTGGCCCAAGATCCTTACGCTGGCCGGCAAGGCCCTGTCTGCCATTCTGGTTGCTCCTCGCCCAAGGCCCTGTCTGCCATTCTGGTTGCTCCTCACCCAGGCACGCCTGCCCCCCACCTCAGCCCCTCTGGCAGGCTGCGGATGTTCTCACATCTTCCTGTCTTGGCACCTGTGTCTTCACCTGAATGTCTTTCCCCTTTGTCTGAATGTTGCCAACTCATCTTCCAGGCCTCAGCTTAAATAACCCTCCCCTGGAAGCCTCCCCTGACCCTAGCTGGGCAGGAGCCTCCTCTGTGTCTCCACTGTTCCTGCATCTCCCCATCCATGTCAGCTCTTACCACTGTCTGTCTCCCCTGAGAATGTTCTCTCTTCATCCTTATGTACCCTTCCCCTAACCCCATGCCTGGTACGTACTTGGTGCTCAGAAAGTGTCATTGAGTGACTGAATGAGTGAAGGAATAGTGAATGAACCAGCCTTTGCTTTGCCATGACCACTGCCATCCCCTTGGGTAAGTCACTGTTCCTCTGAGCCTCAGTTTCCCCATCCTTAAAATATCTCTGCGGCCCCGCCTGCTTCCAGATTGTAAGTCACTGTACACATTTTTGAAGCCACCAACACTAACGCTGCAGGGCATGTCTGTAGGTTTGCCAGCTGGGTCTGTCCCCCCAAAACTGTGCGGTGGCCGCCAGGGACTCTGGTCAGTGAACGTAGAAAGGGGAGAGACCCTGTTTCTGAGAGCAGTAGCAGGAAGAGCAGGGGCTCTGGAGGCAGCCAGCCCTGGGTTCTAATCTCTGCTCCAGTCCTCTCTGGCTGTGTGACTTACAGCAACATGTCTCTGAGCCTTGGTTTCTCCATCCATAAAATAGGGCCACAGCATCCGCCCATAGGGCTGTTGGGTGGATTATATGAAGTCAAGTTCCCCTAAAATCCAGCCTGGATGTGGAAAGTGCTAGTAATTAAGAGCCTTCCACCCTTGCAGCCCAAGGAGCAGCAGGTGGAGCTTGCACGTGGGCAGTGGCGTCCCAGACCTGCCCCTTTGCCCCACACATAACGCCCTTCCAGAAGGAAGGGAAGAGCTAGGAGGGGAGGGGCAGGGGCCTACGGGCCGCATTAAATGGTGGTTTTCTACCGTAAAATTCAGCCCAATTTGAATCCCAGCACTAGAGGGCTTATGAGGTGGAGCCCCGGGACCCCCAGCCCCGCCCTTCTCCAGGCCAGGTGTTACGGCGCATATCCGCACGGTCTCCCTCCGCCTCCCGCCACAAGTCCCCGCTGCTCACCGCCCTCGCGCAAGGCGCCCCAGCCCGTAATCCAGCAGTGCAGGCCGGGCTCGAAGAAGTGGGAGCGCGCGGGCAGGCAGACGGGGCGCACGGCGGCCGAGCGCACCACCGGGTGGTCGAGCTGCAGCAGCGCCACGTCGTAGTCATGGCTGTCCTCTTCGTGGTACGGGTGCAGGAGCAGGCGGCTCACCTTGAAGGACACCTCTCCAGGCCAGCGCGAGTTCTGCCACACTTTGCCCAGGAACACGGTCCACAGCACCGTGGAGGCCATGCTGGGGTGGGGTGGGGTGGGGTGGGGTGAGGTGGGAGGAAGCTGCCTCTCCCCATCCAGGGACCCTCAAGATAGCCAGATCCCCGCCCGGGACAGTGCCCTCCACACCCAGCCCTCCCTTCCCTCCCTGAAGGTCGCCTAGCTGGTGGTACAGCGTTCAGCCTTCACCCACTCGGCCTGCCTGGGTTCCACGCCCCAGCTTCATCCCTCCCTAGACATGGGTGTGCCTCTCTAAGCCTCTGCCACCTCATCTGCAAATGGGAATGGCATTTTCTACTCGAATGTTCTTGAGAGAATCCAATAAGACCGTGTATCTAAAAAATGTAGCACAGTGCCAGGCCCCCGACACAGATTTCTTTTTTCCTGTGCGCTTTACAGACCCAGGCTGCTCTGAATTCCCTGAGGCTGGTGGGTCCTAGTGGGGAGCGGGTGGGAGTTGAGCGTGGAGGAATTGGACTGCGGCAGTCAGCTGCCTGGGTGGCAGATGGGCAGCCTTCGGGTCTCTACCCTCTACCTGAGGGCAGTGGGGAGCCTGAGATGGGGTTAAAGAGAGCTAGGTGGTCAGAGCGCCCTGCGTCCCAGAGAGGATACAAAAGGGGATCCCTGTGCAGGGCCTGGGGGCGGGATCTGGAGCCCAGATCTGTCTGGGGGTGGATTGGGGGAGGTTTCAGCCCACCAAGCAGATGGGAAAGATGGCCATGAGGCCTGATGAGATGTCCCCTGGGGGCTCCCCAGCCCCACCTGCTTCCTCGTGTCACACCTCGGGGAGTGTCATAGCTTATGACCAGGTTGGGCAGTTCTGTCCTTTGCTGCATCCCCAGCGTCTAGCACAGCCCCTGGCACATAGTAGGAGCACAAGTGTTGCTGAATGAGTGAATGAGATGAATGAATGAATTACTGGCCCAACTTAAAGCAAGATACCAAAAGTAGATGGCAGAGAGGTGGAACAATGTGTCCGGGGACCCAGAAGGTCCTGGTGGAGCCAGGACTAGAACTCACGTCACAGTAGCCTGTCTGGGGGGTCCACCACCCTTCCCTCTATCTGCAAAAAGCTCAGACACAGTGCACCTCCCACCAGGCCTTCCCTGCCCTTGTCTCTTACTGCCTAGGCCCCCACACCCTCCCGCTCACCTGTCCTCCTGGAAGCAGTGGGCAGCTGTTATCACCCAGCGGTCAGCGATGAGGGCCCCCCCACAGATGTGTCGACCCCGAACCTGGAGGCTGGCCTGCCATGGCCACTCACCCTCGGAGGACACAGCTCCACCAACAATGCGGCTGGAGGGGCCCTGGAGGCCACAGTCTGGGGATGGGGGCAGGTGGTGGGGTGGACAGAGGAGTAGGGGAAGGGGAGAAGCAGACAGAGAGGAAGGGCAAAGGAAAGAGATGGAGAGACAGAGAACAGGAGAATGATGGAGGGGGAGAGACCATCAGGACCCAGGCAAGGGGGCAGAGGATGGGATAGAGAGAGACCAGGGGACAACAGTGAGATTTCCCTCCAGCTTCCTGCTGTGGGCACCCCCTCCCTCCCAAGCTCCAGGGCCCCGGCAGCCGGGCAGGGCTCACCACAGTGCTCACCACAGTGCTCCTCATCCGAGCCGTCCCTGCAGTCGGGCCGCCCATCACATTGCGGGTTGGGCTTCTTCACGCAGCTCCGGTCCTCACACTGGAAGGTGAATGTCCCACATGGCACCCCTGGGACAGAAGGGATGGGGACAGGGCACAGAAGGTGGGTCTCTGAGCCCCAAGGAAACCTTCCAAAGTGGGGTGCAGGAACGATGGAGCCAGAAGAGCCAGGAGGTGACTAGAGAGTCTTTTCCTGAGTCTCCTTTAGGGTCTCCTAAAAGCAGGCCATGTCCCCCCGCCCCCACAGCCCCTCCACTCAGACTGGCCTATTGAGCACAAAGTGGTGTCTCCATTCTCAGACTGGAGATCCTGACCACAAGATCATGCCTCCCCCTCCAGTGTGGAACTTCAAGGCAGAACTGTGCCTCCACTTTTAGACCAGGGTCCCCACCTAGCCTGGCAATCTCCCAGGCTCTGGCCCTGCCCGGTTGTCCACCTTTTCCTCCCTGCTCTTCACTGTAAAGAACTTTCCACTCCACCCCTTGGTCTTTGCTCTCTCCTTTCCTCCTGCCTATTTAAGTTTTAGCTCTCACCAAGGGCCAAACGCCTACCTCCTCCAGGAAGCTTTTCATGTCTGACCTCCTCCCTGCCCTCCAATCTTCCTACAAGGCAGGAGAGTCACCCATCATATCCTCCTACTAACAGATGAGGCTTGGAAGGCAGGGCCTGCATCTCTGCTGTTTTATTCTCACTTCCTTACTGCACCTTGCCTATCACTGGGTAGCCTGCAAGTGTTGGTCAGTTGGTCAGTTGGATGGGTAGATGGATGGATGGATAAATAGACCCAGACAGAAGACTGAGAAGACAAGCCAATGGGTGGAGTGGTGGTCCATTAGGGAGACTGACAGACAGCTAGAAGGTTGGATAAACGCGTGGATGTAAGGACCAGTGGACAGACGGGGCTAGGGAGATCAGTGGATGGGTGGATGGATGGGTAGATGGATGGATGGATGATGGATGGGTGGATGATGGGTGGATGATGGATGGATGATGGATGGATGATGGATGGATGGATGATGGATGGGTGCATGGATGGATGGATGGCTGATGGATGAATGGATGGATGGTGGATGGATGGATGATGGATGGTTGGATGATGGATGGATGGATGATGGATGAATGGATGGATGATGGATGGATGATGGATGGATGGATGATGGATGAATGGATGGATGATGGATGAACGGATGATGGATGGATGGATGATGGATGGATGGATGGATGGATGATGGATGGATGGATGGATGGATGATGGATGGGTGCATGGATGGATGGATGATGGATGGATGGATGATGGATGGATGGATGGGTGATGGATGATGGATGGATAGACGATGGACAGATGGATGATGGATGAATGGATGATGGATGAATGGATGGATGATGGATGGATGGATGATGGACGGATGGATGATGGATGGATGGATAGATGGATGATGGATGGATGGATGGATGGATGATGGACGGATGGATGATGGATGGATGATGGATGGATGGATGGATGGATGATGGATGGATGGATGGATGGGTGATGGACGGATGGATGATGGATGGATGGATGATGGATGGATGGATGGATGGATGGATGGATGATGGACGGACAGATGATGGATGGATGGATGATGGACGGACAGATGATGGATGGATGGATGAAGGATGGATGGATGGATAGATGGATGATGGATGGATGGATGATGCATGGATGATGGATGGATGAATGGATGGATAGATGGATGATGGATGGATGGATGATGGACGGATGATCGATGGGTGGATGATGGATGGGTGGATGGATGATGGATGGATAGATGGATGATGGATGGATGATGGATGGATGGATGGATGATGGATGGATGGATGATGGGTGGATGGATGGATAGATGGATGATGGATGGATGGATGATGGACGGATGGATGATGGATGGGTGGATGGGTGGGTGGGTGGATGGATGATGGATGGATGGATGGATGGATGGATGGATGGATGGATGGATGGAACAGTGGCCATACAGACCGGTAGTCAGCCAAACCAATAAATGGGTAGATTGACAGTTTGATGATAGGGAGATTGATGGTTGCACAGGTCAGTAGATGCATAGATAAATGGGTAGCTGTATGAATCAATGGACAGACGGTGATAGGAGACCAGAAGATGGATGGATGGATGGATGGATGGACAGACATACAGATGTAAATATAGAGGGGTTGGTGGGTGTTGAGAGGAGAAGCTAGAAACCTTTGCTGAAGCATGTAGCAGGCCTAGACTGCCTTTGGTGTCCCTCCAGACACTCGGCCAGGCCCTGCCCTACCTTCCTGGCACTGCTCCTCATCGCTGCCGTTGAGACAATCAGGCTGCCCATCACAGACCTTGAGCAGTGAGATGCATGTGCTGTCCTCTTTGCACTGGAATGTGGCTCTGCAAACTGTGTGGGGACACAGAGAGGGGAGAGGTGGGAGGAAGCCAGAGGAGCCAGACGGGGCTTGGCGATGCCTGTAGAAGGTGTGCTGTATTGCACGTTACCAATCACAAATCTCTTTCTCTGCTACTTTATTTTTATGTCTCGCTCTTGTCACGAAGGCTGGAGTGCAATGGCATGATCTCACTGCAACCTCCCAGGTCCAAGCGATTCTCCTGCCTCAGACTCCCGAGTAGCTGAGATTAATTACAGGCTCCTGCTACCACGCCCAGCTAATTATTGTATTTTTAGTAGAGATGGGGTTTCACCATGTTGGCCAGGCTGATCTTGAACTCCTGACCTCAGGTGATCCGCTCGACTAAGCCTCCCAAAGTGCTAGGATTACAGGCATGAGCCACTGCGCCCGGCCTCTTTCTCTGCTATTTTACACCCAAAGTTTCACAGCAACCCTGTGAGATACCCCATTTCACTGGTGGAAACAGATGAGGTGACTCGTCCAAGGTCACTTGGCTGAGCCAGAACTTGAAGCCAGATGTTCAGTTTCCGAATATGAGGTACCTCCCCCAGCACCATGGCAGGATCATCCCCCCGCCATGAACATCTCGCTTCCCTCTTCCCACATATTTAAACCTTTGACAGGGCAGAGGAGGGGGACATCTCCCTCACCCATTCTGTTCCTTCCTGGAAGGCTGGCTGGGACAGGGGCTGGGGGTGATGGCCCTGAGCTGGAAGTCAGGAGACCTGGCTCCCCACTTCTCCCTGCCACTGTCCCACGAGGTGGTCTCGGGGAGGCTGCATTGCTGGTCTGTCTCATTTTGCCACCCCGGCACAGTGAGAGAACCCCACTTCCTGGGTGCTCATAATGGAAGCTGCATGTAGAAGTGGGGTCTCCACTCAGCTCAGAGCAGGAAAGGTGAGGAAGGAGAAGGGATGGGCAGGGAGAGGAGGGATGCGCGAGCGGGTTACTCACCGCAGTTTCTCTCATCCAGGCCGTTGGGGCAGTCCTTGACCCCATCACAGGCAGGGACACAGAGTCCATTCACAGAACAGAGGAACTCTCCAGGGCAGGCTGCAAAACCACAGGGGACCGTGGAGGCAGGCAGGGTGCCATTAGGCCATGCGTAGCCGCGAAGGCGCACAAAGACACGCGTGCACCTGTTCACTCACACGCGCATGGACAGGCACCCACAGACGTGGTCCTGGGCACCTGTGTACACAGTCCAAGCAGACATACATATCCAGACACACACACAGAATACACAACACACACGTGGATATGTATGAGTGTGTATTCCTGCAAACCCTTGTGGCTGCCTTGCACACGTGGGCACACAAAGCTGCATAAATTTGTGCAAGCACACACACACACACACTCTCTCTCTCTCTCCTTTTGTTCAGCCTCATAAGCAGCTGCCCACAGCCCCCTTGGTGGTTCCAGGGATGGCTAAGAGGCAGCGAGTTGCTGCAGGGGGTTCCCCCAGCTGCCCATACTCACGGTCCGACTGGTTGTACAAGCCATAGTGCACCCGCACACCGGGCCCAGTGAGGGAGATCTGGGAGGTGAAGTTGATGGTGATCCCGGCCGTGGCCACCACGGGGATCCTCTCGGCGTAGGGCTGCAGGATGCGCAAGCCACACAGCCTGGGGGGAATCAGAGATGACTCAGGGCTGCACTGGCTGGTCTCCTGGGTCCCGTGCACAGACAGAGCAAGGACAGGCAGCCAGAGGGGCAGGGGGAGCTGCACGCTCGCTGTGCCTCCTCTGCCCTAATTTCTCCCTTAGATGAGTGCTCACCCCCAGAGTCATATTCTAGAAAGTAGCCTGGCTATGTCACTGCCCTGCTCAAAAATCTTCAATGGCTCCCCATTGCCTGCCAGATAAAACTCAATTCTAGTCACAGTCACCTGTGAACTGTGAGGTTCTAGCAAGTCAGGGTCCTTCTTTGAGCCTCACCTTCCTCCCTTATAAAACAAGAAAAATTGGCTGGGCGCAGTGGCTCACACCTATAATCCCAGCACTTTGGGAGGCTGAGGTGGGTGGATCACCTGAGGTCGGGAGTTCGAGACCAGCCTGACCAACATGGAGAAACCCCGTTGCTACTAAAAATACAAAATTAGCCAGGCATGGTGGCACATGCTTGTAATCCCAGCTACTCAGGAGGCTGAAGCAGGAGAATCGCTTGAACCCAGGAGGCAGAGGTTGCGGTGAGCCGAGATCGTGCCATTGCACTCCAGCCTGGGCAATAAGAACGAAAGTACATCAAAAAAAGAAAGAAAGAGACAGAAGGAAGGAAGGAAGGAAGGAGGGAAAGAAGGAAGGGAGGGAGGGAAAAAGAAAGAAAGAGAAAGAAAGAAAGAAAAGAAAGAAGAAAGAGAAAGAAAGGGAGGGAGGGAGGGAAAGAAAAAAGAAAAGAAAAGAAAGAAAGAGAAAGAAAGAAAGGAAAAATTATTTCTGTTGACCTTGAATCTGACAAAAGCCTTCAATGTGTCAGTTGAGGCAAAAGCCCTTGACTGCCCCACTGTCCACAGATGTCCACGGTCATTTGCCTTGAGCTTGGTGTGGGACGAGGGGGCAGCAGTGCTCCCCATTTAGGCACCAACCCTCCTGCCTCCCTGTGACACTGTGGGCTTGAGGGAAGGACCAGTCCTTCTCCCATGACCAGTAGCTTAGTGCTGATGGGCAGCACCTTCTCTGTGCATGGCCACACGGGGTGGGACCACCCCCAGCTGTGGGAGCACCCTCACATCCCTGCTGGACAACACCGCCCCTGCACCCCTGCCACACCACCACCAAGAAGATACCGTTGTTCAAACAGAGCAGGTGGGGGAATCTCCAGAGAGGCTGAGTCTTTCTCTCCTACCAGAGAACAGGTAGGAGCCCTCCCATCTCCAGGGCACGGGCCCAGGGGTTCCTCCTGCAGAGAGTCCGGTGCACCTCACCCCACAGAGCAAGTGGGCAGCGGCATGACTTCACAGAGTGGGTGCAGCCACTCCCCCAGGACAGTGGGACCCTCCCTCCACAGCAGCCGGGGGTTCCTTTTCATCCCAGGTGGGACACCCTTGCAGAACAGATGGGGACAGCTTCATCAGCTCATAGAAATGCCCTCCACAGAGCAAATCAGAGTGCTTTGCAGATGGGGGAAACACACTCAGGGCGCAGGTTGAAAATCTGCAGGGAGAGCTGAAAATGCCCCTGGCAGAGAAAGCAGATGGAAATCCAGAGAGCATCAGGAATGCCCCTGAAGGCCAGTGGGGACATCCCACAGCAAATCCAACACCTTGCGGAGCCGGCCATGATTCCCAAGGGCCAGGCACTTCCCCAGAACTTCTAGAATGTGGTAAGCACTTAACCGTTCAATAAGTTAATCAATTCCTTAGCCACCGAACAGCTGAAGATGAGCTTTGAGGCTGTTTTAACATCTCCAGGTGTGTGGCTGGGGCTGAGCCTCATTGGCTATGGCATCACAAGGCCTCGTTGCACGGGGATTCTGAGGTTCAAGCAGCACCTCCACCTAGGGAGGGAGGAATTGCTCTCATCCCATTTTACAGATGAGGCTCAAGAGTGCAGGAGCCAAGGTAGAGCCAGAATCTTGCCTCAGGACCCAGAAGAGCTCACCTAGCTTGCTTAAGGGGAGGGCTCCGAATTCCCACCGCAACAGGAGCTCTGAGGTCTGAGCCCCTTACATGCCCCATGTCCTCCACACGCCTGGCCTAGACTCTGGCACCCCCCTAAGTCTATCTGGCCACAGTGACCACGATCTTACCCTTACACCAACCAGCAGTTCTCAAAGCACAGTCAGGGGACCCCTGGGGGTCCAAAAGTCATTTTTATAGTAACACTCAGATGTCATTTGCCTTTTTTGCCCTCATTCTCTCGTAAGGTGACAGGCGAGTTTTCCAGAGACTGATGTGTGACATCGGGACTGATTGAACTCGGAGGCAGATTCGAAGGTCCCGCCTGTGGTCTGTGAAGCCAGTTGTTAAAGAAATGTACAAAAATGTAAAATGACAGCACTCTTGTCACTAAATGTTTTTACTTTTGGAGGATGCAACTAATTTTCATAGAATGTTATTTATATTCAAATGTGTAATGGGCTTATAATTATATTAAAAGAATTAATAAACATTTTAAAATTTTGTTTCAATTTCTAATGCTGCAAGTATAGATCTATAACCTGTATAAGCAAAAACTCTTTAGGGTACTCAGTCATTTTGCGGAGAGTGACTGGGTCCTGAGGCAGAACAGGTTGGGAGCCGCCACCCCCCACCATGGTTCCCCCAGCCCAGCAGGGCCGGTGGGGGACGAGGCACCACCAGGGGGCGCCCCTGAGCAAGCCTGGCCCTCTTGCCCTCGTAAAACCCAGGAAACGCAGGTTTTGATGTCTGTTTGTCTATAAAGTTATCATGGATTGTTTTCCTCACAGAAGGACCTCAGGAAGTAGACAGGGGAGCCAGGGGTTGGGAAGGACTAGTGCGGGGAATGAGGAGTCAAGCGCATCCCATGGGCCTTGGGATGTCCCTCCCACAGTCACAGGGAGATTGTGGAGAGACAGAGAAGGAACCCAAGCCAGGGTTGGAGGGGAGTGGAACGTTTCACCCTAGAAGCAACTGCGTTGAGGACCTGTAGTGTCACCCAAGCCTTGGGCAGGGGCTGTAAGGCAAAAACACCTGTGCCTGCTAAAGGAAGTTCTCTCAACCTCCAGGGAGAGTCCTAGAACCAGTCTGTAGCTGGCAGCAACCTTTCCCCAGGGCCTCACCGTGTACCCGGGAACCTGTCTGTCTGGGCGGTGTTTGGTTCTCACTCTGGAGGCCTGGAGCACGGGTAGAGGTGGTGGAATCCCTGGAACAAGCGTCTGCTTAGAAAGCGCCAGAGAGGAATTCAAGGCAGCGGCTGAAATCTAGTGGCCCAAGCGGAGTCACTCAGCGTAAAGACAATCTGTTTATGCACCATGTAGAAATTACTTCATTAAGTCACGAGCTAATTTCACATAATAATCCAGATTCCTGCTCCTCTAGAAGGAGAAGAGGAAGAGGAAGAGGAAGGAGGAGGAGGAGGAGAAGAAAAGATGAAGAGGAAGAAAGGAGAAAGAGAATGAGGAGAAGGAGGAGGAGAAGAAGAAGGAGGAGGAGAAGGAAGAGAAGGAGAAGAAGAGGAGGAGGAAGGGAGAAGAAGGGAAAAGGAGAATAAGGAAGAAGAAAGAAGAAAGAGAAAGAAGAGGAAGAAGAAGAAGGAGAAGGAGAAGGAGAAAAGAAAGAAAGAAAGAAAGGCCCCGAAAACACCACTGGACTACCCTACCCCCCATCATAGACTCTAGCCCTGGCCTGGCCCCTTGGCCCATCTGAGTTTTCTGTTTCTGCTGCAGAACTCTCTGGGGGAGGGTGCACATTCTCTGGCTCTCCAGTGCCTCCCGTCCAACAAGTGCTCCCCTCTAGCCCCCTCCAAGAAGCACCAGAAGCCTGACTGCTGCGATGCCTGCCAGTTCATCTTGGCTACAAAGTACTGAGTGTCTGAAGGCACATTTTTGCACCGTGTGGCCTGCCTTGCTTCCTCACCTCTCTGGATATGGGGAATATTTCCTTCTTGCCTCATCCAGGAGGTAGACAGGGACCCTGTCAGGATGTACTGCCTGGAGGGATAGATGCATGGATGGGTGGATGGATGGAAGGGTGGGGAGAACACAAGAAGGAAGAAGGAAAGAAGGGTGCGTGGGTGGATGAATGCACACCCCCGTGCCCTTACCTACAGACAGGTTAAAGGGGAAGGAGGGTCACAGAAGGCAAGTGCTGAAGAGGGGAGGAGAGCAGCACCTGGCATTGCCAGAGCTCTAGACCTGGGGCTGCAGAGCTGAATTGGCAGCCTGGCTTTGCCCCAGGAACAAGCTGTGTGACCTTGGGTCACCCTCAGCAAGCTTTAGTTTTCACATTTGTAAAACAGGGGTGATCGTATCTCCCTTGTGGCATGGTTTAAGGCATGCATAGGAAATGACTTCTTTGAAGCACTTGCTGACGTCAGGCTGTGAGCTCATGGAGGAAGCAGCTTGCGCTCTCCTGCACGGCCAGCCCAGCTCAGGTCAGCCACACTGAAGTTCCTACTAAGTGTCTGTGGCTGCCGCCTGTGCTGGCCACTAGCGCTCCGGAGAACACAAGGGCCACCCCATAGCCAGGCCAGGCCGGGTCGGGGGTGGCTCCAGCTGGCCTAGGGAACCCATGGTTCTGCCTGTCCCCACTGGCTGGGAGTGAGTGGAAATGGTGGGGCGAATCACAAGAGAAGTGATGTCACAGGAGAGGAAGCTGGCAGGAGGCAGGTTCCCGGAAAGGGGGAAGCCTGTGCTTCGGTGGCAGCCCGTGAGAGTGGCTTCGGCGAAATGGAGCAGCCGTAGCCAGATCTCACGGGCCAAGTCCCTCTACCACTCCCAGGCCACTCAAGGGCCTGAGGCCTCAGCTGGGCTCAAGTGGGCACCGGGAGAAGCTAGGTAGAAAGCAGGCAGGTCAGGGGTGAAGGAGGCAACACAGTCTCAGAGGAGTCAGGTGAAGTGCCTAAGGATGCTTAGTCCATGGGGGGCCCACCAGGCCAGCCTTTCCTCATCACTACGCTGGCACTTGAGGGTTAAGATACCCTCTCCCCTGACCCGCCCTCTCCATCAATGGGCATTCTGGGCCCAAGGGCTGTACCTCCCCCTCCCTAAAGTGCCTTGTCTGAAAATCTGCTCTTCCCTAGACCTCTCATGTCTTTGCCACCCACACAAGCAGATTTCCAACAAATGCTCATTCTAAGAATTTCTCAGCATCTACATGGGATGATCACTATCGCCCATGATCATAACTAGAGGGCACAGTGGCCCAGTGCGGATGGTTCGCAGGTGCCACCTCTGCCTTCCCTTCCACATTCATTCACACAGGAGGAGTCTGCGGGGAGGGGACAAGAGTCTGCCCCTGGGGACCCTGGACCCTTAATGAAAGTCTGAGAAGAAAGGGCTGGGACTTCCCAGGCCGCTCTGGAACTGGTGGGACAGCCACAGAAACTGTCGATCCCCCCACCCAGATGCCAGTGGGTTGGCTGGGGATGCCTTGGCTGAGGGAGTCACCAGCTGGCATGGGCCGCTAGAGGCTCAGAGGGAAGAATCGCACACGTGGACCACACACACATGCACGTACATGTGCACAGACATGCATGGATGCACGCACACACACAGACATGCATCTGTGCACCCACGTGCACTCCAGATCAGGCTGCCTGGTCTTAACTCTGGCTCAAAGAGCTGGGTGACTTTGTGCAAATTACTTCGCCTCTCTGTGTCTTGGGTGTCTCACTGGTCTGTGAAGGCAGTACAGGCACCTGCTTCCTCGTTGGGTTGTTGAGGCTGAAAGAGCCAGCACCATAAACCCCTCAGCTTGTGCCTGCGCAGAGCGGAGTGACAGCCGGTGATCAACGCAGGTTTGTTGCGCTTGACCTAAGCCCGCGTGTGCAATGTTCTCCACGCATTGTCTCACTTAGTCTTCCCAGGGCGGGGGTCTCTTTCATGCCCATTTTTCAGATGAGTTACCTGAGGCTGGGAGATGTAAGTCCTCGCCCAGGTAGGAAGCAGAGGAGACAGGTGCTGAGCCCTGGCCTGTGTGGCTTCGACACTTAAGCGCTTTCCACCTCACCAGCCTGACTTGGAATGGCGTTTGGCCAGGAATTAATAAACCAACTTGTATGGGAGACAATAGCTTCCTGATGGGTAAGCAATCAAAGATTGGGGCCCTGGGCTGGCCTGAACCCCTTGTTTCACAGACAAGGAAGGGGGTGCATCTAGGGATCCATGCAAACCCTGATGCCAGCCCCTGCTGAGCACTTCCACCCCCGTGTGGCAAGGGAGGACTGAACAGAGAGAGGGGGAGCTGTGGGGGCACAGGGAGCTGTCAGGCCTCATCTTCACCACCCAGCCACCGCTTGGCTACACCCTGAAGCCCATCTCCACCACTGAAAGGCAGAAAAGACAGGGACAAGAGGCCAAGTCCTTAGCCCTCGCTGGTCCCAGTTTCCCCACCTGTACCATAGGTTGGGTGCTAGGACCAGTTCAGCCCACACATTCTATAGCTCGATGGTGCTCAGACTCTGGTGAGATCCCTCCACCCTGTTGGAAGCTGTTCTCGTGCCTCAAATTCACCATCGAGGCATCATTCCTTTGGATTAGGGAAAAGACTCTCACATCCGTGTTCCACACTCTCTCTGTCCACACCCAAAGGTAGCTCACGAAGTCCATGTCTCCCCAGTACCCAGACCCTTGCCCAACTGCATCAGGGAGGGAGGAGGGCCTTCCCACAGGAAGCATGGGGTGGAGCATCCTTTGGCCTGCTGTTTGTGGCTGTTGGGGGTATGGGAGAGACCCCATCTGTGGACCCATCTGCGTGCCACCTAATCCTGCTGAGCCTTGATTTCCTTCTCTGGGAAATGGGAACGGCGCCAATGACCACACAAGTTGTTGGGCCAATGCACTGAACGCCTGTCTTAGCACCTAACTCCAGGCCACCGAACCCCCCACAACCCCTGTATGCTGGGGCCCCGCCTCTGGCAAATGGAGTCGCCAAGGGGGTGAGGGATGAGACAGGGAGTGTCAGACCCAAGACTGTTCCTTCTCCTTTCTGGGCCTCCCTAAGACATAAAGTTCAGCTCTGGGGTAGGGAGGGAGGCAGGAAAACATGTTCTCATCATTCGCAGAACTGTGAATCATGGATCCATCTCAGGGTCACCCTGCGGGTTCCTGTGAGCGGGGGTGAAGCCAGCCATCCCCAGCCTAGGTGAGTAGCAAGGAGGCCTCAAGCGAGCTCCACGAGGGGTCAGGGCAGCCGTTCCCAGAGGTGCCCCCATCATGCTACAGAAGCCTTCTGCTCTCCAGACAGCATAGGCCTGACATCACTGAACCAGCATGTCACCCCAGCAGCACAGGCCTGATGTCACACTCCATCAGCATATCACCACCAAATGCAAAGCCCTGAAGGCACTGCTTCGCCATATCACCCCCAACAGCACAGGCCCAAAGTCACTCCCCATGTTAGCCCCAACAGCATAGCCCTAAATCATACCATGAGTATTTCTTCTCCTTTCTTTTAATCCTAGTCCCAGATAAATTGCAAAAAGGAGTCAAGCAAACCTTGTCATTCTTCATCACCTTTTGTCTGGATGATCCTTTTGAATAGGATCAGCCAACAAGCAAATTACAAGTGTTGGTGATTGGGAACACAGACCCCAGAAATCCAAGAATTCTAGAGCCCCAGAGCCTTCCAATTTTGGCATCTTCCAAGACTGGCATCTTAGATATTCAAACTCTGTGAAATCAAGAAATGACAAATCTTTCATACTAGACCCTGAACCCATTAGGCCCCCAGAATTCCGAGGTTGGAAGGGAGGGCAGAGGCCCAACCTGCGATGAAGGATAGAGTCTCCTCTTTCCTGACGCTGACACGATGACCGTTTTCACCCCGGATTCCCAGGGAAAGGGTCTCCCTGGCTCTGCCATCGCTGCTTCAATATTCCTCTTCTCTCTCCCCAAACCTCTGCTCCCCAACAATGGAGCCATGGGAGGGCCTTCCTCTCCCCTTGCCCACCCTCCCCGCTCTAAACAATATTACCTGCACCTGAGCCTCCTTCTCTCTCCCTCTGGGGATGCTGGGATGATCCACACATTTGAGATATGGAACCTCTCCCGTCTTAAATGTCCCCTTCCTTGAATTTCCTAGTTCTCTTTTCTTCCCAAATGAAAACCTGTCCGTACACCCTGTCTCTGTTTCCCTGCCTCCTTGCCCAGCCCAGGCCTCTGAAGCTATCGGCACCACCCACGGCTTCCTGGTGGCCAGGCCCAGTGGGCACTTACTGGCCTCATGCCATAGTGACCCTGGCAACGGTAGTCGCTTAGCCTAACCCCACTGTCTCTTGCTCACATCTCTGGAAGGACTCACTTCTTTGTCAGAAACTTAGTTACCAGAGGGGGCAAGGGCAAGAGCAGGGAAGAGGGCAAGTGCCCCGTTGGGGATTCGGGGGATCCAGGGCACCCGTGATTTCCATGTTACCCTGTGCAATGGGATTGGGCCTGGCTGTGCAGCAGGGGTTCATGATAAGGGAGAGGCGCCTCTGATGGTACGCCATGGGTTTAGAGGGAAGGCACCAAAGTGCCCATGAGTCCTTTGGCTCTGGAAACATTTTATTGAAGGATGGAGGGTGCCAGAGGGGGTTACAGCACCCAAGAAGATGGGACCATTTTGCTGTAATTAGAATCAACATCCAAGGTGTCTGATGACCAAACGTGTCTGAGACCTCTGGGGAAGCCAGAGGGGAAGCCGGGGCCAGGGCGGAGTACGGGACGAGGACAAGGTCAAGGGCAACAGGCCCGACACCAGCCCCAGCCTCTGCTCGCTCCCCTTGCTGCCCCTCTGAGATTGGGGACTTGGGCTTCCAATGAGGGGGTCACTGTTGAGGAGGGAAGAGAGGGAGGGGGAGGGAGGAAAGGAAGCCAGAGGGAGGAGAGGAAATGGTACCTCCTGTTCTGGATCGTCCACTGGCCCTGGGTGCACGGCAAATCATACTTCTGCCTCCTCAGTGCATAGGCATCAAACCAGAGGGCCAAGCCGTAGTCCAGAGAGGGCACCTGGGAGGGAGGAGCGGGCCATCAGGTGGCCCATGGGGTGTGGCCAGGTTGGTGAACCCACCTCCCTAACAACAAAGAGAAGGAAACACAGAATCCCAGGTGGGGCTAAAGTCTGTCAGTCACTCAACAAACAGGCATTGCTGTGACCCACAGAGGGAGACCTCGCCCACAGCCCTCTCCACCCTGGCAGGATGTGTACCCAGGGCTCAGCCTGTGGGCGCTTCAGCAGAGGCGGGACACAGCCCCCTCTCATCCCGGGTCACCAGGGACCTGTAGTGTGCTTGGGGCAGAGGGCAGGTGGGCAGGCAGGGTGGGGTCTCACCGTGAGGTGCCAGGAGCAGTGGGTTTGGGGCGAGTAGTAGCTGGGGAAGTACGGGGTGCTGAGGACACCCTGGGAGTCGAGCCTGTTGTCCAGCGTCAGGTTCACTTCACAGGCTGGACCAGGAGAGCAGCCGTTACACAGGGGTCCCCTGGCTCCACCTCCCAGCAGGCTGGCGCAGCTTGTAACCCCGCCACCCCTACCACCTCTGCCAGCAAAGTGCTGTGGTTGAATGTGACTGTGTGAACCTGGGTCTCAGTTTCCTCATCTGTAAAATGAGGACAGTAATAGCACACACCTCATAGGGTAGTAGAGTGGATTAAAAAGACATAAACATTGAAACGGCCTGGCATGTAGTAAGTGCTCGATCCGTGTTAGTTATTGACATTTGCGGGACAGCACTCGCCAGTTTACAAAATGCATTCACACCTGCACAGGCCTCACGGTGGTGGCTGGGGGAGAGAGAGCTGTTCCCCTTTTCCAAGATGAGGTTCGGAGAAAAGGAGTGGCTTGGTTGAGGCTACACCGTGAGAGACTGAGGGGTCCAGGGGTCAGGACAGGAGCATGCTCACCTGCCCTGGCCATCTCTCCATTGGGCCAGGGCCCCCAAAGCCCTTTGTTCCCTCCCGCCTCGAGCCTGTGTCAGACTCCCAAGGGAACAGCTCTGCTACCCATTTAGCGCTCCAGTTTGGCCAGCTGGGGACCCAGGTCTATGCCAGACAGTTTGGGGATAAACCGAGAAGAGGGCTGGGACCCTGAGTGGGAGGGAGAAGAGTGGGGAGAGGGGTGAGGCAGAAGCAGCTGCCAACACTCTGTGGCCTCCTCTCTGCCATCCTCCCCTCCTGAGCTCCAGAAATGGCAAAGTTTGGGCCTCCTGCACAGAAGTATGGCTGGCCCAGGCCCAGGACAGCTGTCCCATGTGGGGTGGGACGTGCCCTTCCTGGGAAGGGGGCAAGGAGGGAGGTCCCGAAGCAGGAGGAGGGTGGGGGCTGGGAAGGCAGTGGGAGACCTGCCACACCAGTGGCCGTGGCCTGGCTGTGCTGCCATCACACCTCCCCAAGCTCCCTGCGCCCTCTTGGCTGTAAGCGGACTGTCTAGGGCGGAATCCAAGGAGTTCTTAGTCCTGCTGCAAACAGACCCGTGTTCCAGGCCCAGCCACTGGTGGGTGCCAAGGGGAGAGGGCAGGGAGGGGGTGAGGTGCAGAGGGGAGGGGACACAGGTCCAGGAGAGTGAGGAGGGAGGAGAGGCGGTCAGCACAGAAAAGAGAAAAGGAGAGAGAAGGAAGGACAGAGAAAGAGGAGGGAAGCGAGGGAGCGATGCCAGGAAGACAGAGACTGCGAATGGTAGGACGGTCAAGGGGAAGAGGGGGGTGGAAGTGCAAATGACGGAAGGAAGAGGGGGGCCAGGGTGGGGAGTGGAGAGCAGCAGGAGCTTCCAGAATCTTCCCTCTCCCCATCCCATCCTCAATTTGGGCAAAAAAGGTGAGCAGTGAGCCCAGTGGAGGGCCCTTGGATTCTACCACCACCCCTCCCCTGCCCCAGGGACCCCTGACCTCTCACCCTGGAAGACCACCGGCTGCACGGAGAGCACGAAGGGGTCGTAGTAGCTGTGCAGGCCCTTCTTCCAGACGACCGCCATGATGGCCCCCGACGCCAGAACCTCCACCACGGGCTCCTGGCGGCTGCAGCCGTACACCCTGGCAGAACAGAAAGGTGGCAAGGCTGGGCTGGGGTCTGGGAGGGGAGTGGCAGGGAGGGCGGCAGGCGGCTGCTGGGGGAGGGTGGACGGGAGTCTGGACATCTGGGTTCTGGGTCCGGGTCTGCTACCAGAGACCACTGCGTGTCTGTGGGGAGAATTCTGTGTCTCCCCAGCCCCAGAGGACAGACTGAAGGCCCTCCAAGGACCAGGCTAGCTCCTCGGGTGAGAGAGGCCAGGAGGTTCCCCAGACTTCTGGAGCTTACAGTTTGATGATGATGGCTGGCTCGAGTCCCATGCTCTCTCCCCAGACCCCTCCACCCTGCTACAGAATCATCTGTGACCCCTAGCGTCCCTGGCAGGAAGACTAGACTGGCATCTGCAGGGACCACCGCTTCTGGCACCGCGACTCCTGGCTGTGCTCAAGGATGGGCAGGGAGAAGGCAGGTGTGGTCTCGTGACCCCCAGGGTGCCCCAGAAATCTGCCCAGAGCTTGGTGCCTGGGAGGCTCGGAACAAATAACCATATCTTAGACTTCTAGGCTTTTAGAAATCTGGAATGTCAGCCCTGAAAAGACTGGTGACACTGTTGGGGTCAGCTGCTCGATTTCCAGATAGGGAAACTGAGGCCCTATCGGCAGTCCATGGCAGAGATAGGCCTGCGCTAGGCACTGCCTGTGATGGCTGGTACCCTCCCACATATGTAGGTGCCCCTGGTCTGCCTGTCTCAGACAGGGGTTCCCCAGCTCCCCTTCACCCTCTCACCAACCTCCATCAAACTTCCCAGTGTCAATGGCAACACTCTCTGGAGTCCAGCGCATCTGATGGGTCAATTTATAAGAAACTAACGGCCCCACCTCCCTCTGAATGGGCAACCCAATAGCCTCCCTGCCTGCCGACTGTGCGTGGGCACCTGGGCCTTGACAGGAGGAAGGGGTGCTGCTGGAGGGATTTCAGGCACCTTGGCAAGCGAGTACCTGAGCTCCTCCAAGCATAGCCTCAAAATCACTACACATGGCACCCGAGCAGCCTGCAGCCAGCTGGAGGCATGGTGGGCATAACCCCAAGGGTCTCCCTGGGAGGGTCTTGGTGCCCAGGGTCCGGGGATGGGGCATTTCCCCTGGCCTCTTGCCAGGAGAGAGAGGTGGCCTCCAGTAGTAGGCACCACCCCCCTCACCCCCCAGGCCCTCGTCCCTTCTTCCTACCATTCCAGCTTGATCTTCCTGCTGCAGCGCCCAAGTCTCCCCAACCACACCGGTGCCCCCCACCCTCCCATACAGCCACGTCCTTTTTGGCCTTACCGGCTCATCTTCCCTGGGAGGTGGGAGATACGATATTAGGATGGAAGAGACCTGGAGGTCACCTTTAATGGGGGCTTTAGCTTTCATTGTTGGGGGGTTTTATTTTATTTACCTAGCGGCAGAGCCCTTCTTGTAAATGAAATATGGAATGCAGAATCAAAGCACATGGTTGAAACTGAGCAAGGGGCCACCTGCTCTGTCTTCCCATCACCACCAAAGTCCCCCTCACCCCCATTCCCTAGCAGGTGTCTGGGGTACAAGCTTGAGAACCCCAAATGTTGTCTGACCTGTCATTTTAGAGCTTCTCCAAGGGTCTGGGATGAGAGAGCCACCAGGAGCCGCAGTGAGTAGGAACAGAGCTGGGCCTGGCAGTCAGGTCCCCTCCCAGGCTGAGAGGCACCTGGAGAAGCCCCAGGGGAAACCCCTAAGTGTCCCCACCCTTTTTGGACCTGGAAGTCAGATGGTGTCTGGCTTCTCTGCACTTCCCAGAGCCCTCCAGAAACTCAGCCCACGCACATGCCGCAGATCGAGGTCACACCCAGCAAGACAACAGGAGGGGTGACAAGGAGAGAGCAGCTCGGAGAGGCCCTGGGGGAGGGGTGTGGCAAGAACCTCTGCCAGCTCACATTCAAAGACTGCGCTTGATCTGAACACACTGGTCCCATCCCCATCCGCCTGGAGGCTGTCCACAGCCCAAGTGAGACAGAAGAGGCATCAGCCTGACGCCCAGCACAAAGTAAGTGCTCAATAAACAATCGCTGAGAACTGCCCAGCCCAGAGCATCTTCCCCACCTCCTGCAGTGCTTTGTAGGCTAACACCCATCTCCCCATCCTGTGTGAGGACCAGGCTCCCAGAGGTCAAGGCCATTTCCAGTCCCTCCTCCCCACCCCCAACCACCTGCCCTCTGATCCTGATCACTTCTGTACTCCACACCATATCTTATGCCCTAAAGCCCTACTTCTGTGCTCAAGAACTTTCAATAGCTCCCCACTTACCAAATATGAAAGTCCAAACGGCTCCTGGCACTCAATGCCTTTTGTGGCCCAGTCCCAGTTAGAGTATGTATAATGATAACAATCATGGCTAGCGTGTAAGTGCTAGGCACTCACTATGTGTAAGGATCATGGCACAGGTAGTCTGGTTTAAATCCTCCAATGATCCTGCAAGGTAAGCATGATTGTGAACCCACCCTCCCTGCTTCCCAGGCTTCTGGTGGGGTTTAAATGAGATACTAGATTCTCCATGGGAGGGGATGTCTTCACTGCCGGGCCCTGGTGCCTAGATCAAACGCATAGTAGGTGTGCAGTATCTATTTTGAGTGAATGAATGAATGATGTAGGTGGTACTGCTTTGCAAGTTCTAACAATGCATCAGAGCTCACGGATTAAATGTAAGAGCAGAGAGGCTTACTGGTGTGTGGGGTGGGAGTGTGGGGGTGTGATGGGGAACCCCCTGCCTCCTAGCTGCGTGCCCTAAGGCAAGTTACTTTGCCTCTCAGAACTTTCAATAGCTCCCCACTTATCAAAATCCAAATGGTTCCTGTCACTCAATGCCTTTTGCGGCCCAGTCCCAGTTAGACTCTATATAATGATAATAATAATGGCTAGCATTTACTGAGCACTCACTATGTGTAAGGATCATGGCACAGATAGTCTGATTTAAATCCTCCAATGATCCGGCAAGGTAAGCAGGTTCTAAGAGGCAAAGTAACTTGCCTTAGGGCACGCAGCTAGGAGACAGGGGGTTCCCCGTCACATCCCCACACCCCCGCCCCACACACCAGTAAGCCTCTCTGCTCTTACATTTAATCCGTGAGCTCTGATGCATTGCTAGAACTTGCAAAGCAGTACCACCTACATCATTCATTCGTTCACTCAAAATAGATACTGCACACCTACTGTGCATTTGGTCTAGGCACGAGGGCCCGGCAGTGAAGACAGCCCCTCCCATGGGGAATCTAGTATCTCATTTAAACCCCACCAGAAGCCTGGGAAGCAGAGAGGGTGGGTGTTCTACCAGGAAGCAGTCAGGATTTAGGAACGAGCCCAGAGGTTGAAAGTCCAGGCTGCAGCCAGACTCTGAAACATCCCAACAAGCCACGGTGCCTCCCAGAGCTGACTTCAGGAGTCATCTACAACAACGGCTTTGTTACAGATGGGGAAACTGAGGCTCACGGAGGGGAAGCGCCCCCAGTACACAACCATCTCCTGCCTCCTCTCCCCTATCCCCTCTAGGCTAGCCGTCCTGTCTCCCAGATACACAGGCCCAAGGTCCTACCCTCCCTGGTCTAAGAATGCTGTGTGTGACTTTCAACACCCCCATCAACCACTCCCTTTTCCAGCCCTCCCTCCCGCCCTCCTTCCCAGGGACTCACGAGGTGATGAGCCTCTTCTCCAGGGGCCCGGCCACGTCATACATGGCCAGTCGGTCCCGGCACTCTGCCAGCGTCCACTCCAGCCGGAGTTTGAGCATGAGGTCCTTGGGGCCCTGCAGGTGCCACAGGCAGCTGGAGGCCAGGTGGTCAGGCCCCTTCAGCCGGAGGACCTGGCCCTGGCCCACGTAGCTGTAGCGGTAACAACCTGGAGCGGGGAGAGGGGCACAGCCCCTGATTCCTGTGAGCCAGAAGGAGGGGACCCTGGGGAGCCAGGTCCCTCAAGGTCCTCCACCAGGCAGGATGGGCTGGGCAGGGGAGCCGGGTGGGGATAACCAGACACGCTCTACCCCATCCTTCTCTTTCCATCTCAGTATCCTCATTCATGCATTTGTTCATTGGTTCAGTCATTCACTCATGGAATGGACACACACTGAGCTTCATGCCTTCTCAGTGCCCAGGTAAAGATCCAGTCGCTGTCTGGGGACATGGATGACAGCGGGGACAGACAGACACAGAACAGGCAAGAATAGCTCAGGAGGTGACGGCTCCAAACCCGGCCTGTGGGTTGGGGGCATCCTGGGGGTCCCCGCGTGAGCAAAGAGGCTGGGACGAGCCGGGCAGCTTTGAGAAAAGTACACACAGGGCACGTGTATCTAGAGGACAAGCTGAAGGCAGGGAGGCCGGGCCCAGGCCATTCCCAGGATGGGCGCTGCTTTCTCCTGCAGCCATAGGGAGCCACAGAAGGTTGGCCAAGGCTGGACATGGGCTGGCTTGGACCACACATTCCTCTGGCTGCTTTGGAGACCAGCGAGGCCACAAGCAATGAGGAGAAGAAGGGATGAGGGCTTCACTTCCGGCAGAGAGAAGGGAGTGCCCTAAGGAGGAGTCTGGTAGGCTGCCCTGGGGGGAGGACATGAGCTTTGAGCTAATGATGGTGAAGCCATCAGAATAAAACAGGTGCTTATCAAGCATTTGCTACAGGCCAGAAACTGAACTGAATGCCTTCCCTCACTGTCTCACTCAATGCCCACGACAGCTCTATGAGATACTTTCAATGATTGTGTCCATTGCACAGACCTGGGCCAGACACATCTGGGTTTGCCCAGCCACCACCTAATCTTTCCTGGGCCTTGCTTTCCTCATCTATAGAATGGGACGATAACACCACCCTTGCAGGGCCGCCAGCAGAGGCTGTAGGATGATACACGTTTGAATGCCCAGCACAGCACCTTGCACGGTAGGGGCTCAGTAAAGGCAGTGCCTGGTTCCTCAGGTGGGTGTGAGGGAGACGGAGCAGGTAGGGCTGGGGAGAAAGGCCTGTGACTTTTCATCCTGCAGCTGGTCCCCGCCTGAGGCTCAGACCTAGCCCATCTCACGGCTGCCTCACTTCACAACTGTTTCACCATCATACCCCACCCCCCTATCCCACACACCAGTGAGCCTCTGCTCTTCCATCTAATCCGTAAGTTCTGATGCACTGCTAGAACTTACAAAGCAGTACCACCTGCATCATTCATTCATTCATTCATTCATTCAAAACAGTGACTGTGCACCGACTGTGTGTTCGATCTAGGCACCAGGGTCTGCCAGTGAACATATTCTCTCCCGTGGAGCATCCAGTGTCTCATTTAAACCTCACCAGAAGCCTGATGTTCTTCCAGGAGCCCGTGGGGATTTAGGAATGAACCTGGGATGTGGGAAGCAGCCTGGTGACATGAAATTATAAAACCTGAGTTTTCAGTCTATTTTCTCTGCTTTAAATTGTCTTCTTTGGAAGGCCACAGGCAAGCAAAGGTCCCCCTGTCAGCTTGGTCAGCCTGAGGGCAGGCCCCCCAGGCTAGTGCCATCTGCTGGGCCCCCAGGGGAGGGGGTATATGGGGAGGGAACTGGAGAGAGGGAGGGAGGGGCACTACCCTCCCCACCTAGCACCAACACTCATCAGCTGTGTGATGATGTCATTCTTGGCTCATGGGCCATACAAAATCAGGCAGCAGTGGACCAGATTCGGTGTCCAGGCTGCAGTGAGCCAGTCTCTGTCCCCAATCATTGTCTGATTAAGTCCCCTTGAGGCTCTCTGGAGTAATAACTCTGACTTACTATTGGTTGCAGATTATCAACCTCAGACTCTGTAGAGGTAGATGTTCACTACCTCTGGGTAGTTAACTGAGTCTGGGCCAGTGGCTTAGCCATTCCGAGTTCTGTCAAATGGATGTAATAATAATCCCTGTCCTATGACCTCCTCTGGGCAGTGCTGAGGACCAGGAAGGGAATGGAGGTGAATACACTTTGCTCTGATGCTGCCACCTGTGGCTCAGCCCCTTCTCCCTGACCCCTGGCCGTGCTGACTGCAGTGGGGAGCTGACCTCCCCAGAGAGAGAACAACAATGTCTGCCTAGGGAAGGGACAGGGCCTCCACCAGCAGCTGGGGAAAGATGGCTGGCTCTTCCTAGGGTTTTGTGTTCTTTAAATCTTGCTCCAAGCAGATTCTTTGCTCTTGCCACTTTAATAATTACCCTTTTTTTTTTTTTTGAGACGAATTCCGTGGAGAGGTGTGTGCTAACCTCTTGTTAATCAGAAACACCTTCAGGGAGCCTGGCACCTCTCGGGGCTGGGAGGAATTAACTGAACACGACTTGGGTGTTCCCCTCCCCCAGCCTTTGCCCCTGCCATTCCCTCTGCTCAGGGAACCCTTTCTTCTTCTCGCCCTGACAAATTCCTGCCTACCCCCATGCCTGAATTTCTTTTTCTTTTGAAAATTATTTTATTTTATTGTTGAGACAGCCTGTCACTCAGGCTGGAGTGCAGTGATGCGATCACAACAGCTCATTGCAGCCTTGACCTCCTGAGCTCGGGTGATCCTCCCACCTTAGCCCCCCCCCACCCCCGAGTAGCTAGGACTACAGGTGCACACCACCATGTCCAGCTAATTTTTTTTTTTAATGGAATTTGCTCTTGTTGCCCAGGCTGGAGTGCAATGGTGCAATCTTGGCTCACTGCAACCTCCACCTCCTGGGTTCAAGCAATTCTCCTGCCTCAGCCTCCCAAGTAGCTGGGATTACAGGCATGGGCCACCATGACCAGCTAATTTTGTATTTTCAGTAGAGATGGGGTTTTGCCATGTTGGCCAGGCTGGCCTCGAACTCCTGACCTCAGGTGATCCGCTCAACTTGGCCTCCCAAAGTGCTGGGATTACAGGCTTGTGCCACCACGCCCGGCCCATGCCCAAATCTGATGCCCCCTCCATGAAGTCTTCCAGGATCCCCCAGTCAGGAGCAACCCCTCCCTCCTGTAGATCTGGGACTCTGTGTGAGGCTCTTGATTTGCCCCCTCTTCTGCTTTGGAACGAACAATTCCCTCTCTCTGCTGCCTCTGGGGCCTCTATTCTCACACTGGCAGTTGGTGTTATGAGAATCTGTTTATGTGTCTGTCTCCCTCATGGGGCTTAAAGCTCCTCCGAGGGCAGGGGTGAGGACACGGTCATCCTGGTGTCCTCAGCGCAGGAATGGGGCCTGGCATGAAGGAAGTGCTCAGAAAGTCGACTTCAAGGATTTGAGTTGTTATCTCTGCCCCCTGAGACTCTGTGCTCTGGACATGCACAGAACCAGTCTCCTCATTCATGCTTTCATTCATTTGTTCAATCATTCATTCATGAAATGAACACCCACTGAGCACAGATAATTACAGAACAACTGCCAGGAACATGGGGACACAGAGGCATGAGGCAACATGAGGCTATTACATAGCACTTCTATTACAGGAGAAAAAATAACTTTCCATAGGGCCTTTTCCTTTCCTTTCTTTCTTTCTTTTTCTTTCTTTTTTTTTTTTTTTGAGATGGAGTCTCACTCTGTCGCCCAGGCTGGAGTGCAGTGGCACAATCTCACAATCTCAGCTCACTGCAAGCTCCATCTTCCGGGTTCAAGTGATTCTCCTGCCTCAGCCTCCTGACTGGTTAGGACTACAGGTGCGCACCACCATGCCCAGCTAATTTTTATATTTTTAGAAGAGACGGGGTTTCGGCTCGTTGGCCAGGCTGGTCTCAAACTCCTGACCTCAGGTGATCTGCCTGCCTCTGCCTCCTGAAGTGCTGGGTTACAGGCATGAGCCACCATGCCTGGCTGACTTTTATATTTTTTAATAATTGAAAACTGTCCTATGGGGCCAGGCATGGTGGCTCACACCTATAATCCCAGCACTTTGGGAGGTGGAGGCAGGTGGATCACCTGAGGTCAGGAGCTCGAGACCAGCCTGGCCAACATGGCAAAACCTCATCTCTTCTAAAAATATACAAATTAGCCAGACATGGTGGCAGCCACCTGTAGTCCCAGCTACTCAGGAGGCTGAAGCAGGAGAATTGCTTGAACCTGGGAGGTGGAGGTTGCAGTGAGCCAAGATCGCGCCACTGCACTCCAGCCTGGATGACAGAGTGAGACTCTGTTATATATATATATGTCATTCTTGGCTCATGGGCTGTACAAAATCAGGCAGCAATGGACCAGACTCGGTGTCCAGGCTGCAGTGAGCCAGTCTCTGATCTCCAAGCATCATCTGATTAAGTCCCCCTGAGGCTCTCAGGAGTAATATCTCTGACTTACTATTGGTTGTAGATTATCAACCTCAGACTCTGTAGAGGTAGATGTTAACTTTCAGAAGACTGTAATAAGCTGTCAATGATTTTAATACACTAGAAAAGACAACTCCAAAGGTTTGAGTTTTCTTGCCTGGTAGGACCTTAACTAGGTTTGTATCTAACTAGGTAATCTTATTCTAGCAGTTCTCTTTTTCCATTAATGATTGATGATAGATAGATAGATAGGTAGAGATAAACAGACAGCTAGCTAGCTAGACAGACAGAGACAGAGAGACAGACAGATAGATAATAGACAGCTAGCTAGCTAGATAACTAGATAGACAAGCAGACAGATATCAATAGAGAGATGATAGATGATAGATAGATAGATAGATAGATGATAGATAGATAGATAGATAGATGATAGACAAATAGATCAGTTTCTTGCATTCTTTACCATTCTTCTCTTTCCCCCATTAATCAGCTAAATAAATATTTGACACATGGTCGCTCTATCTTGTATGAGAATCATGATTTCACCTCTTTGAAAACTGTACTTTGACCTCATCACCTCCATCCAACAAAGAAGCAAGCATTTGAGCAGCAGGATGGGAAGACGGGAAGGTAAGGAAAGGTATAACAAGGATTTAAACTCTGCCTCCCTCCCTGAGAAGGGGTTGAGACGCTCACCCCCACCTTGGCTCTGGGTGACAACGCTAGATAGTGTGGGAGGAATCTGAGAATTTAGGGGCCATAGAGTCCAGCAGCCAGTTGGTGCACTGCATAACTCACACAAACTACAACTTGGACAGCACCTTCTGCCTTGTGCAGCATGGTGACTGTGCTGGTCAGCTGAAAGATTGTGGGTCCGCTTGGAGAAACGCAAGGTGACTCTAGCAATATGGCACCAGGTAGGGAGGGAGGGCTGATGAGCCTGACTGGGAAGGAAAGGAAAAGGGGGAAGGAGTGTTCTTGAATGCAATGGCACCGCTACCTCCAAAAGACCAAGTTTTAAAACCAACGTGACTGACAAACCGTGAATTGGCAAGATGATTTTCTACCATCAGTGGAAACTAGCTTGTGGGCAGGTTGAAGTCAATGATAGAGGAGAGTCACCTTCGTGGACCACTAAACCTGACTCATCCTCACACCCACACAGGAACGCATGCACACCCGTCTACAAGACACACACAAATACACGCATGCACATCGCCACCTCCTCTCCCCCTACAGGCTCCAAGACTTGCTTGGGACACATCGCTGAGTCCACCATGGCATCCCCTGGATGACTCTTGGCCAGGGCTCCCTGCACACACAACAGAAGCCATGTGTCCCCCTGATACACAACAAAGTCAAGACAAACGCCAACTCAAAAGGAAAGTGGGGAGGGGAAAAAAAAATAGCGTACCCAGCGTGGAATTCAGTGCAGCTATGTCTTTCACACTGGCTTCTGATAAAAGGAAATGAACAAACAAATAAACAAGAACAAAAAAAAAAAAGAAAGGAAAATACAATGAAAATAAAATTAGAGGAGACCCTTGGAGCCAGCCTTGTCTGAGATTTACCCTAAATGCCCCCATCCCACCCTTCCGTCCTGGCTCCTTGAATGCAATGGCACTGCTACCTCACCTGGGGGGCTCTCCTGGGGGGCCCGCCCTGACAGCACCCCAGCCCTGGCAGGCAGCCTCCCCGGGCCACACCACAGCTTGTTTCCCCCAACCTCATGAGGCCAACCCCACGTTTCCGCTCCCAGTACTGACCCAGGATCACTAGGCCCTCGGGGTCCACTTCGTACTCGGCCCTGTAGGGGATGGCAGCCGAGCTGTTGACTGTGGACAGCAGCTCCTCCACCAGCAGTGCCTGCACCACCTCGGGGCTCAGCATCAGACGGCGGTGCTCGGGGATTTGGAGAATGAACCAGAAGAAGCAGGTGAGGGGTCCCTCCCTAAGGCAGGCAGAAGTGAGAGAGGCCAGGGAAGGATTCTGAGGTCTGGCCCCAGCTCCACCCCTGCTCATGCACATCGAGCACTTTCCGCACCCCAGCCATTGCTGTCCGTCTTCACGCAGAAGCCTCCTAGCGACCTCTGAAGGAGGCGCTCTCATAATCCTTATTTTACGAATGAGAAAACTGAGGCATGAGAGGTGAACTTGTGTCTCATAAACTATGCCGCAAGTAGCAGAACCAGATGTGGACGGGGCAGTTGGGCCCTGGAGCCAATGCTTTTAACCCCATGCCCCTCCAACATCGCCTCGCCTGATGGTGTCAGGCCCTTGATCAGCCATCACAGTCATTGTCTGGTGCAAACCTATCACACCCGTGTTTCCATTCTACAGATGAGCCCAGTGAAGGGAGGGTGACATGCAGGAAGCCAAGTTCCCTCTCTATGCCTTAGTTTCCCCATTTGAAACATGAAGGCATTGCATCAGAAGCCTACAGAGGCCCCTCCCATTCTTTGAATCTCAGCTTCTTGCAGGAGCTGGTCGGGGCAAGGACAACTCACCCAAAGGAATAGACGGAGCTGGAGTTGTAGTAAGTTCCCAGGCGGGTGCTGGTGATGAGCTCCTTGAGCTGTGAGAAGGGAAGACAATAGCCCCTGGGACCCTCTGCAGGGCAGACAGGCCCACTTCCTACCTGGAGGTGCCCTTTGCTCCTACTGGCAGCCCCGCGCCGTGCATGATTCTCCAAGGTGGACAGGCTTGATCACGGTCACACAGTGCTGAGTGGCCGGGCCGGGGCATGCATGAATCTCACACCCCATCCCCTTCTTTCTGTTTCCACTACACCCGACTCTCACCTCCACCTGCACTGCTGATGACCCCTCTGCCCCTTGCCAAAAGTCACTCCTCAACTCTGAGAAACCCCACTCAGCTCCTGGGTCCCCTCTGCACCTCCTCTCATGGCCTGGGACAAGCCAGCAGCTCTGATGGGTAGTTTTTGCACATCTCCAACTACAGCGCTGCTGGCAGGATTACAGGGTCTTAAGCATTTGCACAGCGTGGGAATAGTGTTCATGTTATCTCAACTTCACTGCAACCCACAACAAATCTGCAGCCGGGTCCTGTTGTTATCACCCCTACCTCATGGAGGAGGAAACGGGCAGCCTCAGGCTGGGTCCCTCAGAAGCAGACCCTCCATTGACAAGGTGGGGCAAGTGGTTTATTTGGAGGTGATTCTGGGAAACAGTAGTTGGGAGGGAGAGACTGGAAACTGGGCAACCAACACAGGGCCATGAATGCGCAGTGTAGAGCTGAGAGCATCTGAGCTCAGCCGAATAGGGCATCTCTGGGAGACAGCCTGGAACATTCTGTGAACTATTCCTCCTGCCAGGGCCAAAGAAGCTGCAGTATTGATCCACCCACTCCAGTGCTCATGGTTCAGGGTTGCTCCTGGGAATAACTCCCTGGCACTTCTGGCCTGCCTTGCTGGGCAGTGGTCCTGTAGCCTGAGAGTGGCAGGCAGTAGACCAGCCTCCGTGCAGTGAGCCACCATCCTGTAACAGAGGGGCAGGAGCGGGCCACCGTCCTGTAACGGAGGGGCAGGAGCGGGCCACCGTCCTGTAACGGAGGGGCAGGAGCGGGCCACCGTCCTGTAACGGAGGGGCAGGAGCGGGCCACCGTCCTGTAACGGAGGGGCAGGAGCGGGCCACCGTCCTGTAACGGAGGGGCAGGAGTGGGCCACCATCCTGTAACAGAAGGGCAGGATTGGGCCCTCAATAGTGTCAGCTGCACTGCGGGACCTTTCCCAAGGTCATGCTCCACCCCTGGTAAGAGGCATGATCAGGATCTAATCCGAGTGCGATTGACCCAAGCGTCCACTAACTTTCCCATGACCCTCAACCTCATCTGCTTCCATGGTGCCTGGAGCAGGGCTGTGGTCCCCGTGAATGCTCCAGATGGGTTGACCAACTGGCTCCATGTGATCAGACCCCACCCCTCTCTTTTCACCCCCACATTCCCTCCCTCTCAGCCCCCAAATCCTTTCCTACCATCTTCTGGGCTTTGGCGGTTTCACTGCGGAAGGCACTAGATTCCCGGCGGGTAAGATCCTGGGAGAAGTGGCGATTGAGCACACGCAGACTGCCTGAGTACACCTGGCTGACCGTCACCTCCGCCTCGTACCCTGCCCAGGAAGGAACCATCAGGGTTAGTGGAGGAAGCGGGTGGGAAAGGCTCCTGTCTCTTCCATGCCTTCTCCTGCCACCCACACCCTCAGCTCAGCCTCAGTGTCTTGGGTCTCCACGGCACCATCAACGTCATCATCATCATCTTTGTCACTCCCATTGTCATCATGGTCATCTAAAGTTTATTGGATGACAAACTGTCTGCAAGGTACCAGGGAGGTGAGAGGCTCCCAGATGGATGGTGTCCTACAGGTTCCCAGGGAGAGGCTGACACAGTGACCAGTCCAGGACACCAGTGACATGAAGGCCAGGAAATCCACATAGGCCCAGGAGGCCAAGGTCATGGGTCACCACCACTAGGCATCCTTCCACTCATGAGGTCACCCAGGGATCCCACAGCGTGTGCTAACCACCTACTACATGGGGTACGCCAGTTAACCCAGACAGATGTGCCTCCCCTCGTGAAGCTGACAGTGGTGGGTAAGAAAGGCGTGGCTCTGGCAACCACACAGCATGTGGCATCTGTCTGTGGGCAGTGCCATCAGGGAGCAGTGCCACACGGTGCTGTTGAGGGGATGTGACGAGGACACTCAGCCTAGGCCAGAGTGGAGTGACCCTCCAGCTGAGATGTAGGGATGGGGAAACTGTAAATTGGTAAGAGAAGAGGGAGGGAAGTACCTTCCAGCAGAGGGAGCAGCATGGGGCACGGGGCCGGTAGCACGGGGACCATGGTGAGGACCCGGGCTGAAAGCCTGTTTGGCTGGAGCAGTCAGAGACGGGGAGGGGCAGCAAGGAGCTGTGGCCTCCGCAGGGCAGGGCCCATTGGGTCGTTACCCGATGAACAAGGGTAACCATGAAAGGTTTAAAATCAGGAATGATGTCATCAGACTTCTGTTTTGCAAAGGCTATTTTGGCTGAAGTGAAGAGGGTAGACTCACAGCCCTGGTTTACACCCCTATTCATTTACTCAGTAAATACTTCTTGAGAGCCTGCTATGTGTAGGAACTGAGCCAAAGTACTTGGGACTATATGAGCAAAACAACGAACAGAACTATCAAGAAGAAACTGCCCTTAATAGCTTGTAGACTAGCAAGGAATCAGACGGTAAACCACACATCGTGTATAGCAGGTTAGAGGTGGTGAGTGCGGTGGAAATCAGGGCATGGGGCGGGCTGCAGTATGGAGGTCAGGGAAGAAGGTGATGTACATCTGTGGAAAGAATGTCCCAGGCGGGGGCAAGTGCAAAGCCCTGGTGTGTTTCAGGAGCAGCAAAGAGTGAGCAACAGGACAGCAGGAGGGTATGAGATGGGGAAGGGGAGAGGCTGGGTAGGGCTTGCCAGGCCTGGGAAGACGCCGGCTTTCACCCTGGGTAAGATGGGAGGAATGGGAGGTGGTTTTTTTGTTTTGTTTTTGTTTTTGTTTTGTTTTGTTTTTGAGACAGAGTTTCGCTCTTGTTGCCTAGCTTGGAGTGCAATGGCTCAATCTCGGCTCACCACAACCTCTGCCTCCAGGGTTCAAGCGATTCTCCTGCCTCAGCCTCACGAGTAGCTGGGATTACAGGCATGCACCACCACGCCCAGTTAATTTTGTATTTTTAGTAGAGACAGGGTTTCTGCATATTGGTCAGGCTGGTCTCGAACTCCTGACCTCAGGTGATCCATCTGCCTCGGCCTCCCAAAGTGCTGGGATTACGGGCGTGAGCCACGCGCCTGGCCCCAAGCGAGGTTTTAAGCAGCGAAGTTAGAGGATTTCGTTTGCTTTATCAAATGGTCCCTCTGCTGTTGAGAAAGGCTCTAAGGAGGCAGGGCAGTGGCAGGGAGAGCATCGAGGACACGCCTGCAGGGCTCCAGGGGAGAGATGTCCAGGGGGACAGAGCCTGGCCCCAGCTGTGGCAGAGGAGAGGGTGGGAAGTGATTGGTGTCAGCTGCTTTTGATGTGTTTTGGAGTTAGAGATGACCGGGTTTGCTGGCAAAGTGGGGCTGGGTGGAAAAGAAAGAAAGGAGTAAGGGGAAGGTGCCAGAAAGAAGTGGTCTTGGACTGGGAGGTAGGAGGTACAGGTCTGGGGGAAATTATGCAGAGACCTCATGGTCTGAAAGCATGGGGTCTGAGATGCTCCTTAGACATTAAGAGGAAGAGCAGGGGCAGCTCTAGAGACAAGCTCAAGGGAGAGGCCCAGGCTAGAAATGCAAATGTGGGTGTTATCAGGGTATAAAGGGCACTTGAAGCTAAGGGTAGCAGATGAGATCACGAAAGAAGTGGGTGGAGAGAGAAAGGAGAGTCCCCCCCATCAGCAGGGACACAGAAAAAGCAACCTGCTGAGCGGAAAGGACCCGGTGGCGGCCCAAAGTCTAGGGAGGAAAGGGCTTCTGGAGGTGGGGGTGAGCCCCCGGGTCAAGTGCAATGATGACTGAGAAGTGGACATTGGATTTAGCAACCTGGCATGTTGGCGAGCTTGACAATGGCCATTGGAGTTGGGGGGCAGAGGGAGCCAGGTTGGAAAGGGCACAGAGAGACTGGGTGTGTGGACTGACAGCTCCTTCAAGGAGCAGAGAAATGGGGGAGGCACCCCAGGGGACATTGGGGGAGAGAGGGCGTCCTTGCTGGTGCTGGGCCATTGTGTGGGCAGAGGGGGCGGGATCGGGGTCCCAGGAGGAGTGCATGTGATGCAGCCGGGAGGGCAGGTGGGCCAACATATATGGGGCTTCTCTTCTAAGCTGTTTTATTTTCTCACTGAAGCAGGAGACAGGGGCAGGCGGGTGCTGGGGGCTTGAGAACACATAAAACTCTTGCCTGGGAGAGCAGGAAAGGGAAAGGACCCAGGAAATATGGTTGGTGGTATTAAGGGTCCTGCTACCATCCTTAGGAAGCCAGCCACACCCTCTCCTCGGGCCAGGCTGTCCTCCTCGCTTGGGGCCTGTCCTGCTCCAGTGTCACTGGTCACTTGTGCACCTCCTCTTCCAGACAGGGCAGGGCGTGTCTCTGATCCACTTCCTTGCCCAGCACCCAGTCCCAGGAGCACAGCCTGGTCAAGGCGGGAGGAGTCTTTCAAACAGCTCCCAAAGTGCCTCCTTCAACCCTTAATCCCTCTGTGGGGGAGTTGGCTTCCCCCAGCAGAGGCTTGGGAGCACTCACCCCTTGGGTCCTCAGCCCCATGGAGCACCTCTCCTGGGGTGGGGGTGATTTACCCCAGGAGCATAATCAGGGAGAATTAAACTCCTCTGCAAAGAGAAATAATTGGCAGGTGAGTTCCTGGCCCTCCAGCCCAGTGCCCCATGGTTTACCCTGTAGACTAATTAGCCCGCTACCTGAGGAGGCCCCCACAGCCCTGTGCTATCTGGGGCACTGGCTTCCTGCTGGTGGTGAAATGCACATGGCGTCTACTGCCTGCGTTGCTCAACTCTGGGTAGAATCACTATAAGTCATTGCAAGCAGGCCAGTGTCAGACCTGGGGTTCCCAATAGTGTCACTCCCAGATGCTGGTTCCAGACACTCCCAACCCTGACCCCCTTGGATCTAGGCCTACGTGGATTTCTCTCCACTGCTACAAAGTTGGTCCCCAGGTTGCTTTCAACAGGCCTGGAATTCCACCAGGAGATTCAGCCAGTAAGAGCACTAGCTATCCTTTGCAGGATGTTTAATGGGATGCTTCTGATCACGCAGGCATCTGGGTTGTCCCTCCCGTGGCTTCCCAGCCCTCAGCTTCCTCTGTGCCAGCACAATGCTATGCTTTAGCGTAAGTGTCAGGTCTGATGCCTTGGCTAAATCACAAGGACAGGGGCTATCCCCAGAACCTGGCACACAGGAGGTGCTTGGCACTGAGTAAATGAACAAATGAATGGGCCTTCTACAGTGTACAGTGTAGAGGCACAGTCCGATTTGGTTTCTCCATTACTTCCCACTGTCAAAGGCAGAAGGAAGAGGAGAGACTCCATCAATCTTAGAGAAAGATAATAGATGCTCAAGAGCATTTATTCAATGAATGAATGAACGGAGGCCTGGATGAATGGGCCCAGAGCACAGGCCAATTGCTCCCCGGGCACCAGGGGACTGACTGAGGGCTGTGACATCAGGGAGGGGCCAGCCATAATT
This sequence comes from Pan troglodytes, assembly GCF_028858775.2. Taxonomy (NCBI): domain Eukaryota; kingdom Metazoa; phylum Chordata; class Mammalia; order Primates; family Hominidae; genus Pan; species Pan troglodytes. Next base: position 39,111,421 of record NC_086016.1, read on the forward strand.
AAGGACGTGGCAGAGGGCCCCAAGGCTGGCTGCTCTCCAGCTGCCTGCTCCGTCCCCCATTCATGCTGGACCCTGGAGACCCAGAGGGGATAGAGCTGTGGTCCCCACCCTAGAGGAGAACCTAGGCTAGACTCAAGTGAGCAGAGGCACTAATTGGTACCAGGTACCATCGGTGCCTCTGGGCCTCCTTCTTTAGGGCTGGGTTGGCTCCAAGCCTCAGGGGCAACCCAGGAGGACTGCAGGCAAGGGAAGGCAACGTTTATGCTCTGTGGGCTGGCTGGCTCACAAGAACTGGGTGCTAGGAGGGCCCACTTTCCCCACCTGGTGGGGAGCTTTGGGGCACTTTGCCCAAGCAGGAAGCAGACCTGAGCCATAGGACCTGGAGTCAGGGTGTGACAGCATCTCCAGCTGGCAGGACAGGGAGGGAGACCCAGAGAGCAGAAGTGACTTGCTCAAGGTCACACAGCAACATGCTAAGCACAGCTGAGCCTGGAACCCAGTCCTGTCCTGCTGTGCCTGCTGCAGTCACCCCAAGTCCTCCCCAGGTGCCTCTCCCAGGCGGTCCCACAACGTTACCTAGGAAATACCAGAGTAGCACCCCCGCCGAAGCCAGCACGAGCAGGGCCAGCAGCACAAACAGGGGCACCAGGCGGAGGTAGCCCCGGGCTTTTCTCTTGGAGTCCTCACAGGCCTTGAACATCCCCTCCGGCTCCGCTTCCTCGCCATCACCTCCGTCCCCCTGCCCGCCAGCCACCTGGGGGGCCTCGGCCACGGGCATCCTGCCAGGGAAACAGACCAAAGTTGGAAACAGCCTCGCATTTGCAAGGGAGCCTCTGCTGAGCACCGGTGGGGCACAGAAGCAGGACTTCCCTGCCTTTTGGAGTGGAAGAGTAACAACATCAGGCGGCAGTGACTGCAAGTGGGTGCCGAGACAGCTCGCAGAGGAGGGAAGTGCATCTCAGGTCAGCTCGCACCAGAGCTGGACTGGGTCTGGCTCAAGAACCCCACCTTTGCTTCCCACTGGCTGCCCTATGGTCAGAGGACAGACGGAGGTCTCAGTACCTAAACACCCACCTCCCTAGAGGCTGCACCCACAGACAGAACTGAAGTACATGGGGTGCAGACTTCTGTAGACATCTGACCTCTTGCCCTCATTTCCCATCCACGCAAGGAATGCTGTTTCTTGCTCCTGGTTCTGGTTCACGGAGCTTCCCACCACGTCCACACAGTCCATGAACTTAGCCCCCACCCCAGAATCCCCTAAGCAGGCACTGCGCTGGGCCGGGGACCTGCCTTCCTTCACAGAGTACCGTCTGTCTCACCTTTCTGCTCTCAAAGTCTTGTGGCAGAGGAAGGGAACAAAAACTAATATTCATTTCGTGCCCTCATGAGACATTTCACACTTAATTTTCAGGTCACCCAGGGATGTGGAACCATTGTCCCATGTTTTCTTCCTCCAGCCCACACCACGTGGGTACTTCACCTGCTTTATCTCACTTAAACCTCCAGTTCTGCACCCATTGAACAGATAAGGAAACTGAGACCCAGAGTGTTCTAGCACTAACTCAGTCTAGGGCTTTTCCTAGCCCCATTTTCCCAATGTGATTTGAATACCTGACATTCACTCCCAGACGCATTTTACAGATTAAAAAAACCCTGAAGCCCAGAGAGGCTAAGCCGCTTGCCCAAGATCACACAGCAGGGAAGTAGAGGTTGAGTCTAGATGTCTGACTCCCTGCTTTTTCCACGAATCTAAGATGCCTCCCATAAATGAGCTGTTAATTAACAAATCATGATTAAATAGCAACTGAATGTCACCCCTCTCCACGCTCCAGGGTTCCAACTCTATTTTGAGACCCTTTCAAGCAAACATCCCAATGTATTTGGCCTTTGAGGCAGGTTTCCCCACAGTACAGAGAAAGCCTTTGACCCACCCACCAGGAGAGCAAGGGCTCCAGACTACTGCGAAGTTCATCTCCTCTTACTATATCCATAAATACCGTGTAGCTTTAAAATGCACCCCAGGGCCGGGTGCAGTGGCTCACGCCTGTAATCCCAACACTTTGGGAGGCTGAGGTGAGTGGATCACCTAAGGTCAGGAGTTCGAGATCAGCCTGGCCAATATGGTGAAACCCTGTCACTATGAAAAATACAAAAATTAGCCGGCCGTGGTGGTGGGCACCTGTAATCCCAGCTACTCGGGAGGCTGAGGCAGGAGAATCACTTGAACCTGGTCAGGGGAGGTTGCAGTGAGCTGAGATCATGCCATTGTACTCCAGCCTGGGTGACAGAGCAAGACTCTGCTCGAGAAAAAAAAAAACATAAAAAAATAAATAAAATGCACCCCAGATGCAGGCGGGGCTTCCTTTGGGCTGTGTCTTGGGATTTTACACAGTGGGTTTCCAAAAACGGGGCTCTTTAGTAATGCTCAAAGTCCTCCCAGGTGGATGTGAAGGGCCCTGGCCCTTCTCCCAGCTTCCTGGCTCCCTCCAGCTCCCCTTGGCATCGTTCCCAGCTAAGGGTCTTTGGTGTCAAGCCACAGTGACTCTGTTGAGCGGCCCCCATCAGATACAAGGAAGGGAGGGACTGCAGGGGACCCTCACTGGGCATGACATCCCCCTCCACAACTAAGCTAGGACATTCCTGCATGTGGAGTGGGCCCTACTGGCTTTTATGGGGCCAAGGCCAGGGAATGGTAAATGGTAAATGGTAAATGTCCGGCAATGGGTGGGACAGCCCCGCCCACTTCCTCAAATGTTCACAGCATCCCTAGTGAGAAACAGGCAAGAAACAGACCAGTAACAGGGCGCTGAGACTCTTGCATGAGGCCACATGGCAGGTTTGAGTCCCCAGCGCAGAGCTGCCTGTCTGTCCTGGGCTGGCCACCTCTGACTGAGGTGGCTGTCCTCAAAATCTGAGAAGGTTTGCTGGATTGGGAAGATCCCAGGTGATGGGTTGGCTCCTTGCCCTTCTTTCAGTCCCTCGTCCCCTCCCTCTGCCAGAGGAGGACACCATATTCCCGTCGCACCCCTTTTGTTTAAGGGACACGATCTCACTCTGTCACCCAGGCTGGAGCATGGTAGCACGATCATAGCTCACCCCAGCCTCCAACTCCTGGGTTCGAGTGATCCTCCCACCTCAGCCTCCCAAGTAGCTGGGACTACAGGTGCACCAGCACACCTGGCTAATTTTATAGTTTTATTTTTTGTAGAGACCAGGTCTCAAACCCCTGGCCTCAAGCGATCCCCTCACCTTGGCCTCCTGAAGTGTTGAGATTACAGATGTGAGCCACCATACCTGGCCCTGTTTTACTCTTGAGTCTGGATCACAAAGGAGCTATTTTGGGATGAGTCATAGAGCCATGGGGACTCGGGGGCATAGAGGTGATAACAGGTGACATTTATTTCAATTGTCTCTGTTGCTTTATGTGCACTTTCTCATGTAAGCCTTACACAGATCCTGTGGGGACAGGTACTCTGATCACTCCTACTTTACAGATGGGAGAGTCAAGGCACAGAGAGGTTGAGCAGCTTGGCTAAGGTCACACAGCTGGTCAGCAGCACAGCCAGGCTGCAAAGTCAAGCAGATTGACTTCAGAGTGACGCCCTGATCACTGAGCCCTACTACCTCTCAGATAATCAGTGTAAAGAGAGGGAAACTGAGGCTCGGAGCAGGTCGTGGGTCCATTAGAGGAAGCCCGAAGAGGGGCAGCTCATGGTGGGGTGCTTGGTGGGCCTCCCCTCCCCTCTCATCCTCCAAGCCAGGCATCCTTCTCTATGCGGATTTTGCCTCCCTCTAAATGCCCCTCACATCCATCTGGGAGGACTTTGAGCAGCACAGAGAGGCTCATTTTCAGGAAACCCTCTGTAAAAACCCAAGCCATGGTCCAAATGGCGGTAGTGGGAAATTAATTCCCCCGGGCTCGTCATAACTTCCCACCCAAACCCCTGGGGCGGCCTCCGCACTAGGTCCCCTGCCTCCATTGCGTCTTCCAGCGCATCCTCCCTCCCCAGCTCAATCGCTCACCTGCTCAGGATCCTTTCACAGCTCCCAGCCACTTATCATCCAAACCCCTTGCTGCGACATCCAAGACCCTCCATGGCCAGGCTGTTGTCCACCCTCCTCGTGGCTATAACTTCCATCATGCACATGGTGCCCCAGGCCCACGAGACCCTGCCTTTGTGCAGCTGAGTCCCCCTGCCTGGACTGTGGGGAACTCTTACCAGGCCACCTGCCGGGCACTGGGTTCTGGGCCCCGGGCTAGTTAAGCTGCCCCCTCCCCTGGGCAGCCCTTGATCAGATCAAGAATATGCCTTGGCTTTGGGTCTTGCCTCTGTCCCCTACAGAACAGGCAGGGCCAGCATCTTGCTCACCCCTGGGGTTCCCCATGGAACGCCACGCAGCCCGTCACATGAGTGAAGGATCAGAAAGAATGAGTGAATGAAACTGCCAAGTCTCTAGGCCCCTGGTACAGGGCTCTCTCTCTATCTTGCTGCCTCCAGGAAGGAGGACTTATGAGGCCTGGCACTGGGGCATGGACAATGGTGTGGGCCTGTGGGGTCCCAGGTTCAATGCTCAGTCACCCTATCTTTGTCTAGCACCTGCTTGGTGCCAGGCTTTGTGGTAGTGACAGGGTGGCACATGGTGACTCTAAGAGACCCCATTCCCATCCTCTTGGGTTTCCTGCCCAGCAGGAGGAGGGGCAGTGGACAGTTGTGAAGATGACGGTGCCACTCTTGTCTTTACTATCATGTAATACAACGGCTCCCCCGTTCCCAGGGTCCAGCACCTTTGGAAAAGCCTGTGGCCCTACCTTCCAAATGCCCCCAAAACCCAGCCCCTTCTTGGCATCCCATGACTCCCACCATCATCCAGGCCACCATCATCTGTCACCTCGACTCCTGCAATAGCCAATCATGCACCCCCCTACCCAGTGAGTTCTCACACAATGGCCACTGCGTGTTGTCACCATGTGCCCTGCCCACGAGCCTCGCACGGCTTCCATCCACCTAGAACACAGTCCCTAAAGACCCAGGGTCTCAGTTTTCCTGTCCTCTTTGCTGAATGGGAGGTTTGCTCCTTGCTGGGCCTGGGATGTTTTCCTTTCTGCTGGCCTCGTGGCTCCCTCCTTTACCTCCTCCAAAGGGTCAGATGTCACCTCTCCAGAGAGGCCTTCCCTGGGCACTCCCGTCTCTCCTGCATTTTTCTTTATAGCAATTACAGAGGCCTAAATTGCCTGATATGCAAATATGTCATTTATCTGCCTCCTCCCTGTCTGTAAGCTGCATGAGAGCAGAGTCTGGTACTCAGCGGACACTCAGTAATTGTTAAATGAATGAATGACAAGGTCCCAGCTCCTTCCTCCTTACAGAAGTCCAAGGTGCTGTGTGCATATGTGGCCTGGCCAACTTCTCCTGCCTCCTTTTTTCCCACCCTCTCTTTTCCCCGTCGCACCCCAAGGACACTGGACTTCCCTTGGTGAGAAATTTTAACAACGGGATGGTAGCAAACATTTATGGATTAAGAGCAGCCAGCCGGCACCAAGAGCTCTCGTGGACCTTGAGCCCTGTCAGTGCTTGTTCACGGCCAGGCGTCCCCACACTCTTCCTTCTGCCTGGGCCCCCACCTCCCAACCTGGCCAGTTCTTATGCAGCCCCTGTCACCTCAGCTCAGACCTCACCTCTTCGCAGCTCTGCCAGAGTGCCCTAGAAGGGGCGGCTGCCCCTCGCGATGTGCAGCTCACCTGTGGGCACTCTCTCTGTCCCTCACATTGAGCTCCTGGAAGCGGGGACTGTGCTCCAATTGCCACAGGGGCCTGAAGCAGTCCCCCAGCTCTGAGCACCATGGACCCCACCCTGGCACCTGCTCCTCACTCCCTCCTGCCCTTCTGGCCATTGGAGGGTCTCAGGTCTGCCTGCTGGAGGCTGAGCTCCTTGGGGTGGGGCCGCGACTCCCCCGGCAATGCAGATCCGGATTCAACTGCTGCGTATGAACTCCTACCATGTGCCAGCCCTGTGCTGGGCAGTGCTGCAAACTCCACTGCAGCCTCCAACAGCCTGGGGTGCATACTTTGCTGACTCTATTTAATGGCTGGGGAAACTGAGGTAGAGAGAGGTAACATGACTTACCTGAGGTCCCTCAGCCAGGGCAGAGCAGAGCAGAGCAGGGACTCTGGGCTAGGGCCATAGGGGCATCTTTCAGTGAAACCATTAGGCCCTAGAGTCCTGAGAGTGTGGGGGACTGGGTGGGGGTCCCTTCCACACATATAAACACACTCACAGACCCACAGATGTACACAGATGGAGACACGCGGAGGGATATACACACATCTATTCATGACACAAAAATTCACAGATGCACGCTCTTCCTACACAGACACACACACGCACACACACACACATACATGCCAACTCTGAGCCTGTGAGCCCAGGGTCCTGGGCTTAAGTCAGTACACAGGTGCAATGTGGGGCTCCGGGCCTGTCTCCCACACCAGAAGGCCCAGGTGGGGTACTGGGTATGGAGGGGGCAGCATGTCCAGTCCTGCGAGGCAGGGGTAGGGTGGCCTCTCCCTTCCTCCTGTCCCTGCCACCTGAATCCCAGGCCACCAACCACCCAGCACTGATGCTGTGCCTGTCCACACACCTGGTGTCACCCTGCGTGGTCCCTCCCCTCCCCAGCTCTGTGGGCCCCTCACCTTCTGCTCACTGATCACCCTCTGGCCGATGAGGCCCTGCAGGCCTGGCCTCGGAGCAGGGTAGGTGGCTCAGGCCACAGGGAGCCAGGCCCAGCTCTTAGGGTGGACACTGTCACTAGGTCATTTATAGATCCCAGTCCCCTGTCCTGGAGGCCCCCGCTTACCTTTGGGAGTGGCGGATAGGTGCCGGGCCTGCACGCAGGCCTCAGGAGCCTCTGTTTGTCCAGGCCAAGGCCTCCCCACCCCCACCCAGCCAGCCCAGGCTGGATCAATGGCCTAGAGCCATGACCAGGGTGTCTGGCCCTTGTCCCCTGTGGCCTGTGGCCCCAGGCTCCATGGAGCTCCTCCTGCTGGGTCCTGGACGGCACTGTGACTAAGTACAGGTAAACAGGCAGGAGGTAGGAGAAGGCAGTGCCTGCCCCGCCCCATCTTCCCCCACCCTCGCATGGGCACCCCAGAGGCTGGCAGGCAGGTGCGGGAGATCTGAGCTCTCCCCCGAGGCCCGTTGCCTGGTGACATGCCTGCCTGGTTACAGCCCCTGGTCCCCGAGAGCATGAGGTAGGGACGGCCAAGGACTGGGGATTGTGCAGAGGCCGGTGCAGGTGAATGCAGGGGCTCACAAGGGTGAGTCCAGGTGCTTATCTGGACAGGCAAGACTAAAGGAGCTGCTGGCCTGAGAGAGAGAAAAGGAGGCTGGGCCCATATACTCTGGGGACTGGAGAGGAGAAAGGGGAGGCAGGGGTGGGGTTTGATGCTATTTTCTGTTTAGCTGGGAATTATTTGAATTCCTACCTCGTTCTTTTTTTTTTTTTTTTTTTTTTTTGAGATGGAGTCTCACTCCGTCACCCAGGCTAGAGTGCAGTGGTGTGATTTCGGGTCACTGCAACCTCCGCCTCCCGGGTTCAAGCAATTCTCCTGCCTCAGCCTCCCGAGTAGCTGGGATTACAGCGCCCACCACCATGCCCGGCTAATTTTCATAATTTTAGAAGAGATGGGGTTTCACCATGTTAGCCAGGCTGGTCTCGAACTCCTGACCTCAAGTGATTCCACCCACCTCGACCTCCCAAAATGCTAGGATTACAGGCATGAGCGACCGCAAGCAGCATGAATTCCTACCTGGTTCCGTAGTGCTGTGCTGTCCATGACGGTAGCCGCTGGTCACCCGTGGCTCTTGAGTCAGTCTGAACTGAGAAAAGCTGCACAGGGGAGACGCACACCAGGTTTCCAAGGCCAAGTGCAAACAGGATGTCAACCAACATGATAACAATTTTTATATTGATTTTATGTTGAAATAACACTGGCGATCATGGGATAAATAAAATGTATTATTAAAATCAATTTTCATCTGCCTCTCTTGTTTTTTTTTTTTCAGAGACAGGGTCTCATTGGGTTGCCAGGCTGGTCTGGAGCTCCTGGGCCCACATGATCCTCCTGCTTCAGCCTCCCAAGTAGCTGGGATTACAGGCGTGGGCCACCACACCTCTTGTTGCATGTGGGTATTAGACAGGTTAAGTCACAAGTGTTACCTGCGTTGTTGTTCTATGGAACAGCGTTGCTGTGGAGATGGGTTTGAGCCATATGTGTGCCGAAGTGCCGGATGGGAGCCAGGGCTTTCTAGGGTGCGTGCAGGGCAGCGGGCGTCTGTCTCAGACAAGGCTGACTTTCAGAGAGTCTACATCCTGAGGCCAGAATGCGGGGTGCACGCCTGAGATGCTGTGTGCTGTGGGCATATGGGTCCCAGAGTATGTGTGTAAGAGAGACAGTCTGGAATTTGTGTGTGTAGATTATGTATGTGTAGAATGTGCATGTGTGTGTGTGTGTGTGTATGTGTGGAGGGTAGGGATTGTGTGTGGGGTATAAGATTTGTGTGAGGGGTGTGTCTGTGAGGTTTGTATGGTGTGGGGTGGGGGGTGTGTGAAGTGTGTTGTGTGGGCGTATGGACTGTGCATGTGTGTGCAGTGTGGGTGCTGGGAATGTGCAGTGTAAGGTGTGTGTGTCTTTGAGGTACGTATGGTGTGAGGTGTGTATGGAGCATGAGAGGTGTGTGCAGCTGTGTGTGTGTGTGTGTGCATGCTCACAGTATGTGTGGAATATGAGGCATGTGTTTAGTGTGAGGTGTGTGCATAGTGTGAGGTGTGTGTGTAGTGTAAGGTGTATGTAGTGTGAAGCATGTGTGGAGTGTGAAGCGTGTGTGTAGTGTGAGATGTGTGTGGAGTGTGAGGTGTGTGTGGAGTGTGAGGCATGTGTGGAGTGTGAGGCGTGTGTGTGGAGTGTGCAGTGGGTGTGAAGTGTGAGATGCTTATGGATTGGCTGGGATGGGACAGGGCCCCGCGCCCGGGCTTTGCCGTGACCGCCGGTTTTCAGCCCTACCTGGCTCCCTTTTAGTTGTAGGAACCTGGGCAGATTCCCTGACTTCTGAGCGGTGCTTCTTCCATCTGTTGAACGAAAAAAATTCGCCCCTTCTTGATGAACGGGAAACAACGTGTGCGAAGGCCCAGCACTGTGGGGGGCGCCAAGAGCGGGGTTCTCCCCTTCTCATGGTGACACGCTGGTGTGTCGGGGCCAGGTCTGCTTGTGCACTGAAGTCCAGGCAATGACAGGTGGCATGTGTGTGGTGCCTACCTGTGTGGCCCCTCACGCATGTCTCAAGCACGTAGATGCCCCATGCTCTCTGGCGTGTGCTCCCTAAGGGGGCCTGTAGCAGTAGGCAGGTACCTCCCTGACATGTGCGTGGGGGGCACCCCTGTGTCCTAAGGTGTGAAGGCCCCTGCCCATGGGGGCTGGACATGAGCTCAGTACAGCACCATCTCCAGGCAGAGCCAGGGCTGGGCCAGGGCAGGAGGGCGCACTGTCAGGCTGGTTAGGATTCTGGGTTAGGGGGTACCTTCCCTCACCTTCTCCTGTGGCCCTCCCCAGAGTCCTGGCCCCTGCCCATGGGCCTGACCCTGACCCTGAGACCGAACACCATAGGCCTGCCCACTGTCCCTCGCCCCAGCCCCAACAACTCTGCCTCCTCCCCATAAACTCCCCTCTTCCCAGGCCCTGGCCCCCACCTTGCAAACTTCCTGAGGGACAGATGCTTGAGACAGAGCAGGGATAGTGTGTGTGTAGGGGGTGAAGACACCCCGATCCCAGCCTCTGTACCCCATCCTGTCCTTTGGAAGGTCAAGAGGCCCAGGCCCCCAGCCCAGGCTGCCAGCCTGACAGTCTGAAAAGCCGATCTTGCACAATCGACGTCATCTAGACCTGGCGGCCACCTGGCCATCGATCCGACATGGCCTGGGGGGAGGGGCTGGCAATGAGCAAGCAGCAGCAAAATGCTGAGAGAGGTGTTTGAAAGCACAGACATGGCTGGGTGCAGTGGCTTACCCCCACACCTGTAATCCCAGCACTTTGGGATGCCAAGGAGGGAGGATCCCTTCAGCCCAGGAGTTTGAGACCAGCCTAGTCAACATAGTGAGACCCTGTTTGTACAAAAAAAAATTTTTTTTAATTAGCTGGGCATGGTGGTGCACACCTGCAGATCCCACTACTAGGGAGGCTGAGGTGGGAGGATCACTTGAGCCCTGGAGTTGGAGGCTGCAGTGAGCCATGACTGTGCTGCTGCACTCCAGCCTGGGTGACAGAGCAAGACCCTGCCTTGAAAAGAAAGAGAAAAGGAGAGGAAAGAAGAGAAGAGAAAAGCACAGACAAGGGTCCCAGAAAGCCGTGGGGGTAGGGGACAGCCTGCCAAGGAGTCAGGGATTTCCTCTGTCAACAAGGGACACTCTTGTCCTTGCAGCAAAGAGACACGTTCACACAGATGACACGGAAGCCTTGTTGCTCTGGGAATCTGCATTCCTAACACTGAGCCTCAGCCTCCTTGGTCCGGAAGGAAAAAGAAGCCTCCGGGAGGCCTGGTGAGGGGATGAGGGGAGGCTTGGAGGCTGGGCATGGTGGGGGCCGGACAGCGAGGAACACAGGCCTGACCCAGCAGGACAGGGCAGAGCAGGCCTCGGTGTGCCCACCACACTCAGGTGACCAAGATCCAGCGGGGTGCTGGAGAGTGGGCAGACCCAGCCAAAATCCCAGTCCCTCCACGTGTTGGTGACCCACAAGATGTCCCCAAGCTACCACTTCATGGCCTACGGACGGTGGGTGATAAAGCTGGTTGTTGTAGGCCAAAAAAAAAAAAAAAATGTAGGGTGGGCTCCTCGTCCGTATGATTGGTGTCCTTATCCAAAAGGGAAATTTAGAGACAGAGACACACGCCTACAGAGGGAATGCCGTGAAGGTAAAGGCAGAGAACGTGGTGATGCTTCTATAAGCCAAGGAACCCCACTGATTGCCAGCAAGACATCAGACGCCAAGAGAGAGGCCTGGAACACTCTTCCTCATACCTTCAGAAGGAACCAAGCCGGCCGACACCTGGATCTTGGACTCCAGCCCCCAGAACTGTGAGACACATTTCTGTCGTTCAAGCCCCTCAGGTGTGGGGTCATGTGAAGGCAGCCCTAGCCAACGAATACAATGCCCATTGCACTAGTATTGCGTAAATGCTATGCAAAGCCTGTTCCTGTGTCTAGCTTCCTCCCGGGCTCCTGCACACAGCAGACGCTCACTCATTGTCCACTGAAGAGACTGAAGAGCCAAGATATCTGTATTTTTATCAGGAGCCTTCAGGCCATGTGATGCCTTAAGCCATGGAGTGGACGCTCAGGCAGAGCGGAGTTGGGGGTAACCTTGTCTGAGCTCAGAGAAAGCCCTAGAAGCAAGAACACAACAACCCAGCTCTCATATACAAACCCCCGAGTCACAGCACTTGTTCTCCGAAATTTTCCAGTTTGGGGTCTACTTGTTTCTTTCCCTATTCTCCCCACCCCCTTTTGACTGTGAGTCCCATGAAGATTTCTCAATCTTGCAAGTTGTCGGTCCCACTCCCTCGACACTCTTAGCCTAGAACAGTGCCTGGCACACAGGAGGAATAAACATTTGTTGAGTGAACAAATGACAGTTACTGTTAACTCCTTTGATGATAACACAGTAAGGATTTTGACAGCTGGGCCCTCCACACAGTCGATCACAATGATGCCACAAATCTAGGCTTCAGAGTGGGAATATGGGTCTCCACTGAGCAGAAGAGGAGACTGAGGATCTGAGAGGAGAAGTTCACCTGCCCCAGGTCCCGCCACCCACTGCAGGTGGAACATGGACTCCAGCCTGGTCTCTTTGATGGGGGGTGTCGCTGTTTCCAGGGGCTGCCATAACAGATGACCCCAAACTGGGTGGCTTAAAACAACAGGGATTTGTTCCTTCACAGCTCTGAGGCCAGATGTCTGAAATCAAAGTGTTGGTAGGCTCATTGCCTCTCCAGAGGCTCTAGAAAAGAAATCCCTCCTTGTCTCTTCCTAGCTTTCGGTCCTCTGGCAATTCTTGGTGTTTCCTGGCTTGGAGGGGCAACGCTCCAATCTCTGCCTCCATCATAGCACGAGCTTCTTCCTTGTGTGTGTGTCTCGGTGTTCAACTGCACACACTTTATAAAGACATCAGTCATCATGGATTTGTGCCCCACCCGAAACCAGCAGGACCCCATTTTAACTTGCTTCCATCTGCAAAGACCCTATTTCCAAATAAGGTCATATTCACAGGTTATGTGTAGGCGTGAATTTTGAGGGGACACTGTTCAGTCCTAGTACAAGAACTGATGGTACTATTCTGGGTGGGAGGAAAGGATCAGATAGCAGGAGGGCCACCCTCTCCTCATCCTCCTGTCCTGTGGGCTAGCCACGTCTCAGAGCTCAAGGAGGCTGCTGTGGGAAATACCTTACCACCTTCTCAACTCTTTGCTGAGCCAAGCCTCTCTCTGAAACCTACAGGGGAGGCCCAGGGTCTGTGGTGAGGAGGTGAGGGGCGGGCTCTGTGTGCTCCAGCCAGATGCTGTCTAGATGGTGGCTGGAAGCATGGGGCTCCTCTGGGCTCCAGGGCAGGGTATGAGCTTCCCAGTGCTGCCAAAACAAACTGCCACCAATACAACTGCTCAAAACAACAGACACGGCCAGGCGCGGCGGCTCACGCCTGTAATCCCAGTACTTTGGGAGGCTGAGGTGGGCGAATCAGGAGGTCAGGAGTTCGAGACCAGCCTGGCCAACATGGTGAAACCCCATCTCTACTAAAAATACAAAAAATTAGCTGGGCGTAGTGGTGGGCACCTGTAATCCCAGCTACTCAGGAGGCTGAGGCAGGAGAATCGCTTTAACCCGGGAGGCAGAGGTTGCAGTGAGCTGAGATCAAGCCACTGCACTCCAGCCCGGGTGACGGAGTGAGACTCTATCTCAAAAACAACAACAACAAAAAGAAAAAAAGACACTTATTCTCTCCCAGTTCTGGAGGTGGGCAGTCCAAACTCAAGGTGGCAGCAGGGCCACACGCCCTCCCTGAAGTCTCCAAGGGAGGGTCTTTCTTGCCTCTTCCTGGCTTTGGTGGTTGCTAGTGATCCCTGGTGTGCCTTGGCTTGTGACAGCGTCACTCCAAACTCTGCCTCTGCCATCTCATGGCTTTCTCCCTGTGTGTGGCTCCATGCCTCTTCTCTGCTTAAAAGGACACCAGCCATGCTGGATTAGGGTCCACCCTAAGGACTTCATCTTCTTCACATCTGCAAAGACCCTATTTCCAAATGAGGTCACATTCATAGGTTAAAGGGTCAGGCCTTCAATGTATCTTTTGGGGTGACACAATCCAGCCCATATTAAGCAGGGTGAGGCAGGCAGGGGAGGCTGGCTGTTGACAATGCTGTGGACAAGTGTCCCGAAGGTTCCACATGACCATGAGTCCTCAAGTCACTTCTGAAGTGTGTCCTCTCTCTACACCTGAGCTACCACCATCCTTACTCTCCTCCCCCAAAATCACAGTTATGACCTGCTTCCTTCCACCTCCCACAGGCCTCTAAAGCCTGAACTGCTCAATAGATGCAACTTTTCTGAGGCCACCCAGGCAGGGTCCCCAGAGGCCATCTCTGCCATCTCTTTCCAATGCACGGTGTCCCTACTGCAATTCACTTGTTCGTTCATTTGACTGGTGTTGAGCCTCAACACAGCCACAAAAGAGAACAAGAAAAATAACATAAAAAGGATAAGGAGTCTGGGCAAGGTGGCTCATGCCTGTAATCCCAGCACTTTGGGAGGCCAAGGTGGGAGGAATATTTGAGCCCAGGAGTTCAAGATCAGCCTGGGCAACATAGCAAGACCCAGTCTCTACAAAAATACAAACATTAGCCAAGTGTGGCAGCATGTACCTGTAGTCCCAACTACTTGGGAGGCTGAGGGGAGAGGATCACTTGAGCCCAGGAAGTTGAGGCTGCAGTGAGCCATGCTCCTGCCACTGCACTCCAACCTGGGCAAGACCCTGTCTCTAAAAAAATAAAAATGTAAGGAGGTTAGGAAGCAGCAAGGAAGATTTTTTTTCTAGAGCCTTCAGGGAGAGAATGAGCCTGCCAACACTTTGATTTTAGACAAGAATAAAAAGAGAGGGGGGCTGGGCACAGTGGCTCACGCCTGTAATCCCAGCACTTTGGGAAGCCGAGGCAGGTGGATTACGAGGTCAGGAGATCAAGACCATCCTGGCTAACACAGTGAAACTCCATCTCTACTAAACATACAAAAAAATTAGCTGGGAGTGGTAGCAGGCGCCTATAGTCCCAGCTACTTGGGAGGCTGAGGCAGGAGAATCTCTTGAACCTAGGAGGCAGAGGTTGCAGTGAGCCGAAATCCACCACTGCACTCCAGCCTAGACGACAGAGCAAGACTCCATCTCAAAAAAAGAAAAAAGAAAGAACAAGAACAAAGATGTAAAAGAAATAGAACAAGTCTCAGTTGCTGCCCTTGAAGAAAGCTGCCAAGCCTAGGGAAACAGACAGTGGGACAGAAGCTTGGCAGGCACTTGGCCATGGCGCTTCCTGCCCCCCGCCCACCACGTGACAGCACCCGGTGGAGGACAGGACCCTCAGCAGTACATGGAGATGCTTCTTATGTGCTTGGAGGAATAAGAATCCACCAGAATGGCCTGTCACCAACAGGTGTGGGACCTCTCAGGAGTCCCCATCTCTGTGGCTTGTCTTCCTCCATCTGTACAGGGATTTAAGGGTCCTAAGGCTTAGAATAATCTATGGCTTACAATACAGCTAACCAGACCCAGGATAGGCCTGATCTCCAATAAGAAAAATGGTCACTTCACCCATCTGAGGTGAGAAAGTGGAGTTTCAGAGCAGTGATTTGCTTGATGTCACACAGTCAGGAAGTGCTAGGAGCTGGATTCAAACCCAGGACCCTCTGGCTTCAGAGCCAGTTGTCCTTCCCAGTGACACCTTCTCCTGTCTCTGTGTTCCTTCCCACTGCCCACACCACCACTCCTGAGCCCTCGCCCTCTGTCTCAGCCCTGGGTCCTGGCCTCTGGCCTCTGTCTGAAGATGCTGCTAGGACAAACTCACCACCAGGCCCTGGCATGCCCAGTGGCTTCTTTCCCAGATGGGCAGTTGGGGTACAGATGCTGATCAGGGGTTTGGGGTTTGGGAGGGGCTGCTTCAAGCCACCTTGGGGACACAGAATGGAAACTCTGCATGCATCACTCAGCCTGACCTTCTCCTCCACTGTGGGATTGTAGCAGGTGGGGCTCCCAGAACAGATAGGGGGACTATATTAGTCCATTTTCATGCTGTTATGAAAAAATACCCAAGACTGGGTAATTTATAAAGAAAAAGAGGTTTAATGGCCTCGCAGTTCCACATGGCTGCGGAGGCCTCAAAATCATGGCAGAAGGCAAAGGAGGAGTAAGGGCACGTCTTACGTGGTGGCAGGCAAGAGTGTGTGCAGGGGAACTGTCCTTTGTAAAACCATTAGATCTCATGAGACTTATTCACTATCACGAGAACGGCATGGGAAAAACCTGCCCCCATGATTCAATTACCTCCCACCTGGTCCTTCCCACTACACGTGGGGATGATGGAAGCTACAATTTGAAATGAGATTTGGGTGGGGACACAGCCAAACCACATCAGGGAGCCAGACCCAGAGAGTGGGTGGAGACTACCCAAGGTTGCACAGCAATGCTGAGGCAGGGCTGGGACTGGAACCCAGGTGACCTGATTCCCAGCCTGTACTCTTCCCAGTATACTGTCCAAAAATGAATTCTAAAAACTAAAACAAAAGAACAATATTACTTATTTCCATATACATAAGGCTTTAGGCAGAGAGTCAACAAAAATTTCCAAAGGACACAAAATTGCAATTTTCAACTTTTTTTTTTTGGCCTCAAAACGTTGCAGGCAGAGCCTCCTCTAAAGACAGTCCGGTTTGTGGGACTAGCTCTTGCCCTTGAAGGGGGCCCTGTCCAAGGTCACAGACACCTAAATTTCCCCAAGGAGGCTCTTTCCTGCTGCCCTTTCATGGGAAGACCCCAGCACTCACTCAGGTTCCCCGAGTACCTCTGTTCTCCTTGGTCATCTGTGTCAGACAGCTGTTGACTTGGTGGGCCCGAGAGAGCTCCTGATACCAGTCGGCTCTGTTGCCTCTTCCCTCCACGTTGGTTTCTCAGAACCTTGGTCATTCCAGGTTTTCAAAGCCTCTAAGTAACTTCCCCTCCCACCTTTCCTTCCTTCCTTTCTCCTTTTCCTTTTTCCCTCCTCCCCTTTGCCCATTTACCAACCTACACATCCATTCAACGAACAACCTGTGGCAGGTGCTGGGATTCAATAATGGATGGATCGCCGAGGATCGAGGATCGTTAACTGGAGAGAGTTGCAGCTGAGCTCAGCGAGCAGGGGGTGGGGGCACGGAGCAGCCAGCACAGCTGGGGTCAGGAAAAAGCGATCTTTACAATAAATCCCGCAGGATGCTCTTCCTTTCTCCCTCCCTCTCTACCGTGCAGACACATTTTGCTTGGCTTGCTTGTTTTCTGTTTTTAAAAGATGAGTGGCCAATATTTAAAAATAAGGACACTTTGCAGGAAAAACTGAATTTTCAGCTTCTCTTAAAAATGTAGAAGATCAGGCCTGCGCAGTGGCTCAGGCCTGTAATCCCAGCACTTTGGGAGGTGGAGGCGGGCGGATCACCTGAGGTCGGGAATTCAAGACCAGCCTGACCAACGTGGAGAAACCCCGTCTCTACTGAAAATACAAAATTAGCCAGGCGTGGTGGTGCGTGCCTGTAGTTTCAGCTACTCGGGAGGCTGAGGCAGGAGAATCGCTTGAACCCGGGAGGCTGAGGTTGCGGTGAGCTGAGATCATGCCATTGCACTCCAGCCTAGGCAACAAGAGTGAAACTCTGTCTTAAAAAAAAAAAAAAAAAAAAAAAAAAAAAAAAAAGTAGATGATCTAGCTGATCCCCAACATGGCAACAATCAGCGATGGCTGCCCTGGAGCAATTTCGGTTTGACACAGACCTCACCACTCCCTATTGTATCACACTGCATGGGTTAAAAAGAGTTACTAGAGTCAGGAGCCTGAGTTTGAGTCCTGGCTCCACCACTTATTTAGCCACATGCCCTTGAGCTACAAGGTATTTGATTTTACTGGGCCTTCATTTCCTCATATAGAAAATGAGACAGTAAGCCTAAGTGTTGTGAAGATTGAGAGAACCTGTGTGAGGAACTTAGAACGGGGCCCGCATCTACTGGGTGTACACCGTCAGCATTTCATCACTGCAGCTAATATCTACCCAAACCCCAGTCCCTGTCAGCATCTGAGTTTGGGATCCCAGCAGCAAAGGTTTCATTGTTAGTTTCATATTTGCATAAATTACAAGCGATAGAATTCTCTCGCCAACATGTACCGTTCCTGGCTGATTGCTCGGACTGACAGTGTAACGGGTGCTCTCCTACACCCACTGTTACGAGAATCACTGGACCGTTGGCCGGGGACGGCCAGCCACCCACCATCAAGCCCGTTCCAAGCAATCCGAGCTCTCTCAAACCGAAATGTCCAATTTGAACAGTCCAGTGCACATAGTAGAAGCTCAATAAATAGATTACAATGAATGAGTAGTAGTTAGTGGGCACAGGGTGGGCTATCTTTTTTTTTTTTTTTTTTTTTTTGAGACAGAGTCTCACTCTGTTGTCCAGGCTGGAGTGCAGTGGCGCGATCTCAGCTCACTGCAGCCTCCGCCTCCTGGGTTCAAGTGATTCTCCTGTCTCAGCTTCCTGAGTAGATGGGGCTACAGGTGCAGGCCACCATGCCCAGCTAATTTTTTTGTATTTTTAGTAGAGATGGGGTTTCACCATGTTGGTCAGGCCGGTCTCAAACTCCTGACCTCAGGTGATCCACCCACCTCGGCCTCCCAAAGTGCTGGGATTACAGGAGTGAGCTACCGCACCCGGCCTTTGAAATTTCACTTCTTCACCCCATTTTAGATGAAGAGACTGAGGCTCAAAGGGGCCAAGTGGTACAGAATTGGGAGGGACAAAATGTCCTCGGCCCTGAGCTAGGCGGGTGGCAGCCAGCACGGCTGGATTTGAGAGGTAGGAAGAAGACCTCATAGGTTTCCTTCAGCATTTGTCACACCTCCTAGAATCTTGTCATCATAGATTTGGGCCTTATCTCAAACCATCATCCCCCAAGACCTACCCAGGTGCTTGAGGGAGATGAGCTGTCAGGGATAGGAGGTTGGAAAGGGCAGGGAGGTGGCAGGAGACACCGAGCCTGCAGGTGTCCAGCTCATCCCCTGCCCCAAACAGCCATCACCAACACAGCAACAGAGTATCCAAAAGGCCAGCCAGCAAGTCAGCAGCTTCCACATCTCTGGCCCCTGGGCTGCCCTGGTCACAGCCCTGTCTCTGTCTGTCTCTCCCACGGCTAGCTCTTCTCTCCTAAGTACTTTACATTAACTTACTTCTTTTTTTGTAACAGGGCCTCACTCTGTTGCCCAGGCTGGAGTGCAGTGGCACAATCAATGCTCACTGCAGCCTCAATCTCCTATGCTCAAGGGATCTTCCCACCTCAGCCTCCCTAGTAGCTAGGACTACACGTATGTACCACCATGCCAGGCTAATTTTCTGTATATATTTTTTGTAGACACAGGGTCTCACCATGTTAGCCAGGCTGGTCTTGGACTCCTGGGCTCAAGGGATCCTCCCACCTGGACCTCCCTAAGTGCTGGATTACAGGTGCAAGCCACAGCACCCTGCCACATTCAATTATTTCTTTCATCCTCACAACAGTCCTGGTATTGTCCCCTTTTACAGATGAGAAAACTGAGGCACGGAGAAGCTTAGGTATTTGTCCAAAGTCACAGCTGATAGGCAGCAGGGCCAGTACTTAACCCAGGCTGCGGGGCTCCAGAGTGAGGGGGCCAGTACTTAACCCGGCTGCGGAGCTCCAGAGTTAGGGCTATAACCACTATGCCACACTGCCCCAAGGTGGCCACAAAGGCTGAAAGTGTAGAATGAAGGGGGTTTGTTTGCTGCTGGACCCCCAACACCGTGACTTGCAGATACTAGGCCCTCCTAAATGTCTGTTGAATGAATAAATGAATGAATGAACAATTCCTTCCTCTTCTAAGAACCATCCTCAACCAGCTATCCAAAACTAGCTGAACTCTGGCTCAGCCTCTCTTGCTGAAGCCCCGCACGGCATTCCACAATTCCTCCCCAGGTTAGAAGCCTCCACCAGAGTGTTCACTGGCACCATTTCCTGATCAAGGCTTGTGCTCACAGGACCGGGTTGATTTTCTTCCACACCGAAGGAGGGCTGTGATCAGCTGGTCTACTTCTGTGTGTCCTCCAGAGTCACTCCCTCCCAGACAAGGTTGGAGACTCTTTGTGGACAGAGCAGTAGCCGGCCTCCTCTCTGTGGCCAGTGCCCAGCATGAGGCCAGGTAAATAGAGGAATGGGAGATGAGACATTGTCTGCCAGCTCTGCTCCTCCCTCTGTCTGCATCCTGGCTTCCTGGAATCGTAGACTGGGCACTCCCCCTCCACTACCCGACCTGCGTCTCTCACCACTCAGCGCTTCCTGCCTCACTTTCTGCCAGGCTCTGTGATGGGAGCCTCGAGTGTGTCATAGCCCTGGTGGTGGAAAATGTCTCTAAGCAAGTCAGCCTAGGGGATGTCCCAGGCCTGTCACAGGTGCTGGTGGTGAGCTCACATTTAATCAACACTCCCTCCCCCACTACCGAACGCACTGTGTGGCCCGGGACACGGCACCGCCATCCCCTCAGGGCCTCTGGGCCTCTACTGAGGAACAAGACTTAGAACCTCTGTCATTCCTGTCTTGCTAGGTCACTGTGTGTTTGTATGGGATACCAGGGGTGCACACACTTTAGAAGCTGTAAGGAGCTGTGCCATGTGGGTGCTAAATATTGCCTGGGTTCAACTCCTTGCTCCACTGCATTCTAGCTGTGTGATCATGGGTAAGTCACTTGGCCACTCTGAGCCATAGGCTCAGCTATAAAATGGGCTAAGAATAGTACCTCTCTCATGGCATTTGCTTAAGGATCCAGTGAGTTAAGGATGCTTCCAGCGAGTGGAAGGATCAATGTGCTCAGAACAGAGTCTGACGCATCTAAGTGCTCAATACCTGCAGTTCTCGAAGACTTTGAAGGACCGAGAACATTCCACAGTGGCTCTCACAGATCCTTGACCCCAAAGCTGTCCCTCCCCCACTGCCTGTTGATAAAGCCCAAATTGTCAAATAGTGGCTGCTAATCTGCAAGAACAATTCCTCCCTCTTCCAAGCACCATCCTCAATCAACTATATCCAAAACTAGCTGAGTTCCAGTTGAGCCCCCTTGCTAAAGCTCCACCCAACATTCCACCCTCCTTCCCCAATTAGAAGGTCCTTTCAGAGTCTTCTTGTGCCTGGCTTTTCTGACTAAAGTCTTGAGCTAACGGGGCTCTACCTGATGTTCTTCCAAAGCTATTAGTATCACCCATAGATCCCCAGAATCTAGCCCAGGGTCTGACCCACGGCACAACAGTTGGTTACAACAGAGGTAGCTCAGGAGGGGGACAGTAGGAGGAAGTAATCTACTCTACTTGGGGGCAAATCAGAGGGCCTGCCAGAAGCAGAGATGCTTGAGTGGGGTTCTGAGGGATGCATAGGAACCTGAAGGTAGATATAGCTTGGGTGGCAGGTCAGGGCTACTTCAAACCCAGGGATCAGCAGGTGCCAGGCAAATGAGTCAGTTGCAATCCCTACTCTCATCCCCACCCCCCAACCCCAGCGTGAACTCTTGACGTAAAATACATGTAGTCCAGGCCTTAAGCCATATTCCATGTGGCACCTGGAACCACAGAATGTCAGGGCTAGGAGAGCACTTAGAAATCATCCAATCTGCCTGCCCAATTCACAGATGGGGCAACTGAGGCATAAGAGCAGATGGGACCTCCCCAAAGTCCCCCAAGCCATGGACGATCACATTAAGGACCTCAGCCATTATCCTGAAAATGACAGTGGGTCACTGGAGGTTTAGCAAGGATGTGGCGTGGCCAGATACGACCCTTAACCAGATCAGCCTGGCAGGGCTCAGAGGTGGAAGGATCAGAGGGGCAGGCGGCTGTGGGGACAGGCAGACTGAGGAGGAGGCTGAGCAGGCATACGAGTGAGAGGTGATGGCGTCAGGTCTGTGGCACGGAGGTCACCAGGGTGGGGGTGGGAGAAGCCAGTGAAATGCTGGCCCAGAGGGACACTGGACCAGCTTGGAGGGTGGAGGCAGTAGTAGGGGCTCAGCAGTTACGGAGGAGGAGGAGGTAAGACCACCTCGGCCTGACCAACCAGCATCGCCCTCAGCCTTCTCTCCTGGCCACCGTTCAGCCCCATCTACCTGCCAAACTATCAAAGGGCTTTGCTTTTTCTCCCACAATCACACTAATGGATCATGGCATCTTATTTTCCCCCCAAAGTTGACTGCCAGGAAGCTTAGAATGAAATTTTACTAGGTATTTTCCCATTAGTATAATTATCTCCTATGTAGCCTTCTATATGCTAAGGGCCAAAAGCTCCGGAGTCAGATGTACCTGAGTTTGAATCCTGATGCTACCAACCATCAGCTGCGTTGCTCCACCTCCCTGGGCCTGTTTCCTAATCAGCAAAATGGGGAATAAAGCACCTGCTTCTCAAGGTTGTTTCCAGATGATGAGAGATGACGCCCAGGCCATGCTGTCACAATGTGTAGAGTGGAAGTATTGGTTCTCTTGCCCCTTCTTACTTTGGTCTGTTTTTTTCAGCTGTCAGTAATGAGGAGGACAGTGGTGGGTGCTTCATCCTGGACCTGGGCCTACAGTTTCCACCATAATTTACTTGGGAAATGCAGGCACCTGAAGTTGCTTCGAATGAGAGATGGCAGGTGGGGGAACGGAGGAAGCAAAATAACAAACCTAGTTCAACAAAGAGGAAACATGAGAGGCTGGAAGGCCCCCCCTCCCCCCACCTCTCCTCCTTTTTCTCTTACCCCCAAGATCTGCCCTGGCTGCCTCCTGCTTCCCGCTCTGTACCTGACGGTTCTCCAGGGCCCCAGCGGCTGCCCGGTCCCCAGCTGGTGCCGCTCCCGTCTCCTGAATCTGACCCAGGCCCCTCCTGCAATCTGACCACCACCCCTGCCGCCAGCTGCTTCCTCTTTGTCTCCTCTCCCAAGATCCACACTCGGATCCACACTGGGCATGACACACAGTGACCGCTGGCCCATCCCTTCATCTGCACCCGGTATAAGGTGACCCTGACTCTGCTCCCTGCCAGCTCAAGTCTCTCACCAGACATGGTGGGGACAGCTGGGCTCCCTGGGCTTGCCTCTCACAGGTCCCTCTCAGCTTTCCAGTCTCCATCCTCTCAGCTTCAGTTTTCCCTGCCTGGGAAATCGGAGTTGGGAATCCTAAGAGCTCCTTTTGTGTTAGGAACCTGAGGAATTATGCGGTCCAGAGATGTCATCAGCTATCAGCTGTGACCAACTGGGGGCTGCCTATAGCGCAGCATTGCAGAATCTGAAGCTGCACCCAGGCTCTGCAGGAGGAGAGCTGTGTTCAATTAGAAATGTCTGCCGTGCATGGGTGCAATTGATTAGTAATGTCTGCCATGAGTGTGGCTTTATGAATGCCAGGAATTGCCATCCCTGGTCTGGTCCAACTTTTATCAGGACACTGTCTATCTATCATCTATCTACCTATCTGGAGGGAGGGGGATAGAGAGGGAGAGGGGGAGAGAGAGAGAGAGAGAGAGAGAGAGAGAGAGACAGAGAGACAGAGAGAGAGAGAGAGAGAGAGAGAGATTCGTCATCAAGTGCAATATTTCCCCAGGCATAGACTTGTGGGATATGGCCTTGAGCTGATACCTGGACACAGAATAAGACAGACAGTCCTGACTCCTATTAGTGAAAAAGATATTCCCTTTACAATCCTTTTCCTTTCTCTCAAGGAGGAAGTTTGCATTTGGCCCTGGGATGTCTTCGACAGCTCCCCAGCAGCTTCTCATTTCCCCTTTAAGAGACAACAGGTTTACCGCAGGCAATGAATATCAACACTATTTTGTTGCATTGTACTTATTTTGTACAGTTACCTTTTATTTATAGCGAAAATGGGTTTTTTCATTTACAGAGTAACAAAGATTTTTCTTTAAATAAATGTATTTCAACGAAAATGAACTGACTTAAAGAAAAAATATTAAGGAAATAATCACAAAGATGGTACACACGGATCATTAAAAGATACGGATGTATAGATACATATGTCACAAATGATTAAGACTTAAAAAATGCAACCCTCCCAAGAAGTGGGAGCCTCCCAAAGTGGAGAAGGCAAATACAATTTCCATTTGGGGGGATAAGGAGACCGACTTGCAGAGAGGATTAGTAGGTTGCCCCAGAACACACAGCAAAGGTGTGGAGCCCCTTGTGGTCTGAAACATTCAGGACCCTATGGCAGGAGGTGAGACTGTCCAATAATTCAGCTTTTTTCAAGGCATAGACCCAAGACTCAGACAACCTCAAGAAAGGGGAGTTTATTTTGGATATAAAGGCAACAGGAATCCTGACCAAATGGTCAGCAGCCCTCTCAGCAGTAGGTATTTTTGTATTGGGAACCCAAGGTCCTCTGCTTAGTGGCTCAACGCTTGTCTACCTTTCCAAGCCTCAACGCTTGTGGAGCCTTGTCCACAAGCACCTGCTCCCAAGGGCCTCCCTCCCTGAGTTCAAACGCCCAAGACAGAGTTGATCTGATTGGCTAGTTCAGGCCCAGCCTACCTGACTGGACAGAGCTTGGTGCCAAACCCCCTCATAGGCTGCTGGTCAGAGCCTGTGGGGGCGTGTGGTCAGGTGCCCAATCAGCTGTGAGCAAGGCCTGTAAGTGCAGGTGCCTGAGGGCTCCCAGGTCAGAGTTAGCTGGGACTGGGGTCACTGTCCTGCTGGGGTGGAAGGTTGTTTGAGCCATTGCAACGTGATCTGCCTAGGAAAGATACGTGGAGGGGTCGGGGTAGGGGGTTGAGCCCTTTGCAGGAGGGGGCATGCCAGACCTAATGGGCACGGGACTCTGCCTCTCTGTGTGAATGTCAGGCGCAGGGAGCCCAGACGAGGTGGTGCCAGGTAATTAATTCATTCATCCAGGGTATACGACGGGGTGTTGGGCACTGTGTCTGGGGCAGTGAAAAGATAATGAGGCCATGCCCTATGGAGCTGCCCTTCTGGAGGCCAGTGTGCCAGCCCCTGAGCTGCAGAGGAGACCCCTCCAGTGGAGGGGGCAGTGGGAGATCCCAGGCCTGGCAGCATCAGGGCCCACCACTAGGCGGGGCTGCTGCCTGGGCCTCGGACTCCAGGGTTCACTCGCCATCAGCTTCTCTTGTGGGTCTGTGAAGCCACTGTGGGAAGATGCAGCAGGCATCCACTTTGCGGGGGGATCTGTGCCCTTACTTGGGCCCCAGCATTAAGGATACAGCAGCCAAGCACTCTGAGGCCTCAGAGATCCCAAAGGAATAGTAACAGGGCCTCTTTCTCCAGGCGCCCTGGGTCCCTGACAGCTTCTCCCTCCAGCACTGACGCTAGAAGTTTCTGGCAGATTAAGGGAGGCAGTGCTTCCCTCCAGGAGAAGCAAAACCGGCACTTGAAGAGTCAGGGAAGTTTGTCACCTAGATGAGGGGGAGGGCACAGCAGCCCCAGGGAATAGCATGTGCAACAGAGGGGGTGTGAGGGAGCTCTGAGTGGCTCAGGAGGACGGTAGGGAGGATTGCAGAAGGGGATGTCCCCACACGACACCGGAGGTACAAGTACCAGGCTGAGAAGTGGGGCTGAGGGCAGTGGGACCTGTGCAAGGTTTTGAACCGAGGGGGAGCGTGGCCATATTTGGGTTTTGGAAAGCACACTCAGGCTGCCCTGTGGAGGGGGAGGGGAGGGGAGGAGGAGGCTGGGGCAGAAAACCCAGGGAAGAGGTCAGGGCAAGGAGCCCTGGAGAGCCGCGAGGACTGATATTGGTGAATAGCTGCAGGGTGGAGAGGAGCGATGCTTCTGAGCCTAAATTCGTGGGACCCTGTGATTAACGAGGGAGTTGGGGAGTTACTGCCCCCCTGCAACACACACAGTTCCTGGCTCGGGCAGCAGGACCCGGGAGCAGCAGTGGAGGTTTGGAAATGGATGGACCAAGTGTGCAGGACTGGGTGGGGGCCATCTGGGTGGAGAAGTCCAGCTGCAACTGGACACTGAGTGTCCTCAGCAGTGGACTGAGGACCCTCAACAGGGTCCTTCTCAGGCTCGGCGCAGAGCAGGCAGCTGCCTGCCTCCCACCCTGGCCATCTGTCTACACCAAGTGAGTTGGGTCCTGACCCTGGAGTTCTTGGAGGGACAAGTAGGCATCAGTGTTCAGGGGCAGGCGAGCATTAAGGGCCCTGAACTCCCCCTGCCCAGGAGGCCTGGACCAGGGGAAACTGACCCCCTCCCTGGGGCCAGCGTCAGGGACCTCCTCCCCAGCCTCTCGCAGCACCAGCTCAGGGGGTGGCTGAAAATCCACCAGGTCTGGGACTCCTGGGGTGGGAGGCCCCAGGGGCTGGGGGTCCCAGTCTCTGGGGACTCTTTCTTGCAAAGAAGGGGGCATCCTCTCTTCACCGGCCCCGCTGCCCCCAGGGGCAGTGCTTGGGGGGCTGGGGCCACCGAGGAGACTGGGGGAGAAGAGCAGCAGGCCATCCCTGGAGGGGAAGGTGCAGTAGGTGTCATCCTCCCCTGACAGAGGCTGCAGGGGTTGGGGGGAAGACCCTGTGGGTGCCCCGGCCACACCCTCATCAGCGTCTTCCTCTGCGTAGGGGTCGTAAGTAAAGTACACCTGGCAGGCCTCTATCTCCAAGGCATCCGGGAGGTGGAAGAAGAAGTAACCCTGGTTGGTGAAGCAGCTGGTCAGCGAGTGGTTGCTGCTTAAGGAGGCGGGCTCAGGCACCTTGTCCTGCTGCAGGAGCAGCTGCATCACCTTGTCCCTCTCCAGCACTTCTAGTGGCGAGATCTCAGGTGCCAGGCCGCCAGGGCTGAAGGACGATGAGGGGAAGGGCGAAGAGAGCCACTTCTGGTGGGAGAAAGGCCAGGGGTGGGTGAGTGGGGGCTTCCTTCACCCTCCACCCCTTCCTCTGGACTCTCAACAGCTCCTAACTCCTCCTCCTCCTGAAGCAGTTGGCCCAGGGCTGCCCCATCCAGGAAGCCCTCCCTGATTATAGCCCCGCACTCCCCCAACCCACCCACTGGCTTGGGGGCCCTCTGGGCCACCAGCCCAGGGAGACTGCCTGACCCACAGCCCAGCACAGGCCTGCCTGGCTCCCAGTAGTGCCCAGGAATGTTTGATTGCTCAAGAGTGACTGTTTATTGGACACCTGCTATGAGCCTGGCACTGTTCTAGATGCTGGGAACCCAGGAAAGGAGAGAATCCTCAGACTGTCTAGTGGGCACTAGCACAAGTGTGGGAATCGATCCACCCATGCCAAAGCAGAGGGCACTGAGAGCACAGCCTGTTCACCCTACAGATGCCCAGAGAAGGGACATGCCCTGGCCCCGATCACAGACCAGCAGGCGGCAGAGCTGGGACCCAGGGTCTCCGCTTACACTGTGGTGGGAACGTCTCTTGGGGGAGCTGATGGTTTCCTGATTCACCTTTCCCCCAGTTCCCTGCAGTCCCCACCCCCACCCCCTCCGCCTCCCATCCCCAGAGAGAGGAAAGTGCCCATCAGAGCACTTCTCAGTTGCTTGGGATTCCAGAGAGCCCTGGCAAGGAGTGGGAAGACCCGGGTTCTAGCCCTGGCCCTGGCACTCACTAACTGTGTGACCCTGGGCAGGCCCCTGCACCTCTCTGGGCCTCAGTTTCCACAACAGTTAGCCACGTCTCTCCTGACTTCCTTGCTGTCACCCATCAGGTCACCAGGGAGACATCAGGTAAGCAAATGGAGATGTAAACACCCAAAACGGGTAAGACACAGACTGCACAGCAGAGTGGGGGACAGCAGGCCCTCCTGGTGGTGTGGCAGGGGCCTCGGGTGGGTGAGTTTGGGAGCCCTGACAACCCTCTGTCCCGGGAACCCTCAGCAGCTGGACTATGGCCCCCTAAGCACAGGGGCCAGGCCCAATGGGCTCCCCAGGCCTCTGTGCCCAGCATGGCGGGTCTCATGGATCTATTTCAGATGAATTAATGAACCAGCAACAAATGCCCAGTTCTCCTCTCCAGGGAGAGTCCCTGAGGCTGAGCCAGCTGCTCCGCAGACACACACACACACACGCTTACATGCATGCACACGTGCACACACCACTCAATTAAATCCGTCCCCTTTCCGCAACCAGGAGTTATGTCACAAAAGAAAAGGCTGAGAGAGGCAGAAAGGATAAACTGAGGATGGCAAAGAGGGTCGCTGGCTGGGCAGAGAGGAAGAAGCACTGGTCGGGTGAGATTCATGATACCCAGGGCAAGGGCGGGGCCAGACAGCAGCCCCGCATGTGCAGCCAGAGAGGGAGCGGCCAGGCCTGTGGCCAGTGCCGGTGAGCCAGGGGCCCACTGCCTGTGGCCAGCTACTTCCTGGGCCTGAGCCTCTGCCCACAATGCCCTGAAAGGGGCTTCAGGAGACACTCATGCCCCTCACACATACTCCCACACTCACACACACATTCCACGATCCCCTGGGAAGTGGGGGTGGGCCTTGTGGCCCCTGTGGGTCCTAGGGTGGAGGGGTAGGTCTCTCACCCAGATGCAGAAAAGGTGGGGCCTGCTTTGCCATCCCCAACCCCCAGCCACATCATGCCTTCTTCCTCAGGACCCCGCTCCACACACTAGACCCAAGGATACCCTCATGGGAAGCTGGAATGGTTTGCAGCTCCCACCTCACGATGTTGTAGGCTCATAGAATCAGGACTTGAAGCTGGAAGGTATCTGAGCATGCAGCTAATCTACCGCAGCCTCCAACCAGTTCAATGGGAGAATCTCTATGCTTCTGACACATAGGCAACCATGGCTTGCTTGAATACCTTTATAGATGGGAATCTTGCTACCCTCAAGGCTGAGGGAAGAATTTTAAGGAAATACATTCCCGCACATTAAGAGTACTGCAACTAATGGCCAGGCACGGTGGCGCACGCCTGTAATCCCAGCACTTTGGGAGGCCGAGGTGGGCAGATCACCTGAGATCAGGAGTTCAAGACCAGCCTGGCCAACATGGCAAAACCCCGTCTCTATTAAAAGTACAAGAATTAGCCAAGTGTGGTGGTGTGTGCCTGTAGTCCCAGCTACTCGGGAGACTGAGGCAGGAGCATCGGTTGAACCCAGGAGGCAGAGTTTGCAGTGAGCTGAGGTCGTGCCATTGCACTCTAGCCTGGACGACAGAGCAAGACTCCGTCTCAAAAAATAAATAAATAAATAATAAAAGCACTGCAACTAAGATATTCTCATCTTGGGAGTTTTCCAAGGAGTTCCAGAAGGGGCCCTTGATCAGCCCTGATAGAGAACTCCAAAGCCAGGTCATGACAGCTCTGGTCCGGCATGGCTTTCCTCCTCCACCACTCTTCTTGACCTCCCTCTGCCCCTACCTCATCCCCACCCCCCAATCTTGGGAGCCTAGAGTGGGGCTAGGGTGGTAAAAAGTACCCCCCATGTCCCCCCTTCATTCTTGAAGCTTCCTGCCTGAAGGGGGCATGGGCTGGGGAAGAGGAGACGACGGAATCTGAGATGGAGTTTAGAGCATTACTGATCTGCGGGCCGGCACTTTAAAAATGAATCGGTGTTTTGTGACTCAAAGTGACGGGAAGACTTGTTAGTATCCATGCTAAGTTATGGAGCCTGCTCAGGAATTTTGAGCAGGGACAGGAGAAGCACAGAGCATGTCTGCACA
This sequence comes from Pan troglodytes, assembly GCF_028858775.2. Lineage (NCBI taxonomy): Eukaryota > Metazoa > Chordata > Mammalia > Primates > Hominidae > Pan > Pan troglodytes. The sequence continues at coordinate 39,140,400 of NC_086016.1, forward strand.
GACAGTGGGGTGGAGAGAGCTTGTGCTGGCAGGTCCTGTTCGTTCAGCACACCGGCAACGGTAATACCAGATAGGGTACTTTTTTTTTTTTTTTGAGATGGAGTCTCACTCTGTCGCCCAGGCTGGAGTGCAGTGGTACCATCTCAGCTCACTGTAACCTCCGCCTCCTGGGTTCAAGCGATTCCCCTGTCTCAGCCTCCTGAGTAGCTGGGATTACAGGCATGCGCCACCAGCCCGGCTAATTTTTGTATTTTTAGTAGAGACAGGGTTTCACCATGTTGGTCAGGCTGGTCTCGAACTCCTGACCTCGTGATCTACCTGCCACAGCCTCCCAAAGTGCTGGGATTACAGGCATGAACCACTGCACCCAGCCTGATAGGGTTCTTTTGAACACTAACTGCATGCCAGGCAATGTACTCAGGGCAGGACACATAGTAACACTGTTTTTCTCCTCATCTAACAGGTGGGGAAACTGAGGCCCAGGGAGGCTCTATAGGCCCAAGGTCACACAGCCAGAATGTGGTGGAGCTGGGATTAGAACCCAGGCAGTCTGGCTCAGATGGAAAGTGCCAGAGCTGGAGAAGAGACCCATGCCCACCCCGGAGGCTGCTCACTTCGGCGTTTTGTCTCCTCTCACGAAACACAAAATTAGCTACTAACCTGCCACCCCCTCATCCCACTCACACCCCTGCCCACCTCTGTCTCCCCGCCCCGGCCTCCTACCTGGACGTCTCCTCCATGCTCTGAGCTCAGCTGGGAAAAGAACTTCGAGGGGTCTGGGGTGTGACACTTCAGGACCTTCTTCAGCCTGGACAGAGGAGAGGAGGGAAGGAGGAGGGTGAGAAAGGGAAGGACCATGGTGTTATGCCATCAGCGCCACAGCTCTGGATGCCGGGCACGGAGCCACACCACATTTACTTATGTATTTATTCTGCCGATACTAAGTGTTCACTGTGGGAGGACGCTGTGTTGGGCACTGGGGAGACAAGAATGGCCAACAAAGGAGGTCCCTGCTCTCAAGGAGCTGACATTCTCATGGGGAGATGGACACAAAGCATGTTGCAACATCACCATTCATTCTGTGGAGACAGAGAGCACAGTGCTACACAAGACGGGGAGGTGGGGGTCAATGGGGGTTAACACACAAGCCAGAGTGGTCAGCGATGGAGATGGCTAGAAAAAGTGGAATGAACCAGGAGGAGGGAGAGGAGATGGGCTTTCTTGTCAGGGCTGCCATGGATGGTGGTTCAGGTTGTACACTGCCCAAGGGCATTAGGCTTGGGCAGGGAGTGGGAAAGGTGGTGGTGAGTGAGGCTGAATTCCAGCCCATGTTCTGCTTGCTAAGCTGAGTGCCTGGAAGCTGTGTACATTGCCCTGAAGAGAGAGGCACCATTTTTGATTTGCCCAAAGGTTCCACACAGCTGGTGGAGGCCCTCAAGGGCCAGGGTGTACTGCAGCGCAGTGAGCGGCCTCTGAAGAGCGTTAAACAGGAGAATGACATGGTGGAGAAAGGACTGCAGGGGCGCAAGAAAGACAAGGAGGAGGGCAGTCTGGAGGCCACCGAACCCATGCCTGGGAGAGGACCTCTCCCTCTACAGGGACATGGTTTCCCTGAAGGCCTGCAGGGAGCTGTGGGCGGAGGGGACGGGTGGGTGGAGGAATGCTTGTCTTCTTGGGAGGAAAGAGGAAACGGGGCTCCGAACACTGCCAAGAACCACTGCTCCAGGACGAGGGTCAGGAGAGCGGCACTCACTCCTAACTGGCTATGTGACCTTGGGCAAGTCAGCTGACTTCTCTGGCCAGTCCTGGCATCAGTTAAAAGGCAATGGTAGCCCCTGACTCACCATCTTCCCAGTGCTGGGGAAAGTCGAGTGAGGTGACACAGCTAGGCACGCTTTGCAAACCTCTTGGGAGAAGCAGGGCTCTCATCAGGGGACCACAACCCCTGGTCAGAAGTGTCACCTCCTCACCGCTTTGCCCTCCACCAGGCCGCACTCCACACAGCAGCCAGGGCTACAGAGGGCAAAGTGGATCCTGTCCCACTTCTGGGGAAACCCTCCATGACTGCTCGGCACACGGCCCAGGTCCTCACCACGGCCTGAGGCCCCAGGAAGCGTCACTGCCGCCACATGCCCAGGCTCAAGTTCAGCCTCCTGCCCCACCCACTTCTGTCTCCAGCCACACCAGTGCCCCTGCACTCTGTTCCTGGAAGTTTCTTCCCTCCTCCCTGCCCAGGGCCTTTGCACATGCTGTTTCCTCTGCCTGGGACACTCTCCCCATCCCCTCCACACCCCCCATGGGCTCCTGCTACAGATTTCAACAGAATCATCCCTTCCTCAGGGAAACCAGCCCTGGCCATGCCCCAGCCAAGGTTCCCCTCCCTGTTTTCTGCTCCTGATACAGTCAGCACTCAGGATCCGTGGGTTCTGCACTCACAGATTCAGCCAATCTCTGATCAAAAATATTCAGGAAAAAAAAACCCTCATAGCAATACAACAATAAAAAATAATACAAATTTTTAAAATACAGCATAGCAACTATTTACATAGCATTTACATAGTATTAGGTATTATAAGTAATCTAGGAGATGACCTAAAGTCTCTGGGAGGGTGTGTGTAGGTTACACGCAAATACTCTGCTGCGTTAAATCAGGGACTTGAGGCCGGGCGTGGGGGTTCACACCTGTAATCTTAGCATTTTGGGAGGCCAAGGCGAGTGGATCACCTGAGGTCAGGAGTTTGAAACCAGCTTGGCCAACATGGTGAAACCCCGTCTGCACTAAAAATACAAAAACTTAGCAGAGCACGGTGGCATGTGCCTGTAGTCCCAGCTACTCGGGAGGATGACGCAGGAGAATCGCTTGAACCCTGGAGGTGGAGGTTGCAGTGAGTCGAGATTGCGCCACTGTACTCCAGCCTAGGTGACAGAGTGAGACTCTGTCTCACAAAAAATAAATAAATAAAATAAAATAAAAATCAGAGACTTGAGTATCCACCAGCTTTGGTATCTGTAGGGGGTAGGGAGGGTCCTGGAACTGGTTTCCATGGATCCTAAGGAATGGCAATACGTCGACATCCTCCTCTGCCATCCTGATCCCGGTGTGTCATTACACACCTGCATGATTGTCTGCCTTCCCCCACTGGGCCGTGAGCTGCCTGGAGCTGGGGCGCATGCATGCGGCCTGCCACTGTGTTCCCAGCTCTTTGAGCTGTACCTGGCATGCAGCTCATACTCAGTGAATATGGGAATAAGCGAATGACAGACCTAGATGGACCGGCGGGGACCCAGACACAGAGACAGCTGACATGTGCACACGGGCATCCCCAGTCCTGAGAGCAGTGTTCTGGACAGGGTCCCGGGGCTCTCCCTGGAGGGCTGCACCTCACACCTTCCCCTCGGGTTGGTTCCACAGGCTCCCCCTGTGGGGATGCGACACAGGGAAAGGCCAGGTTTTGGACAGGGAGGACTCTTTGGAGGGTAGACAAAGCACGGGTGTATCAGAGCAGGGGGTTCGGTCCAGAATCTGACCTGGCAAGGTGGCATGTGTGCATGTAAGTGTGTGTGTGTGTGTGTGTATGTGTGCTTGTGTGCATGTGTGTGCATGTACATGTGTGTGCATGTGTGTGCATGTGCATGTACGTATGTGTGTGCACATTGGAGGGGTGGGAGCATGAAGGAAGGGGAGGAGAACCTTCTTACCATGGCCCGGTGTTCCTGCAGTTGATCAGCAAGTACACTAAGATGATGAAGCCAAAAGCCCCGCTGAGGCCCACGAGGAGGTGGCCGAGCCACGGAATGGTGTCCTTCCCAAGGGCTGCCCAGGGGTGGGAGAAACAGCAAGGAGAGGGGTTAGAGAAGTGCCCTCACTCACCCTGGGTCGGTCACCCCAACACCCCCATCCAGGGCCCTGCCACGCAGGCCTGCGTCTGGGGGGCTGGGGACAGGGTTCTGCTAAGCCCATCCTCTGGGAAGCCAGATTTCATGCTAAAAAGAAATGACACGGTGGCATTCTAAGAGCTCCTCCAGCTCCAGACAGATCCCATGGGCCCCCCTGGTGAGCCTACAGCCCCCCACCACCCCCACAGCAGCCTGGGCTCCAGCTGGCTGCACCCCTCTCTCTACCTCCCTCCAAGCACCACTTAGGGGACCCCAGGTCTTGCTTGGGCTTGAACTCAAACTGTGATGCGATGAGGGACAGGCGCCCAGCAGACCTGCTGAGGGCCAGGCTGCCGGGACATCACACGCCTTCCTCACAGCAGCTCTGCCTCGCGGTCACTGTACCCATTTCACAGATCAGGCCGAGAGGTGAAAGCAGCCACCCGCAGCCCCAGAAGAAACCAGGAGTTGGAGATTTCAGGGTGGAGAAAAGTGAAAACAGCCTTTCGACCCCTCCCCAACTCACAAGGCCCATGGCAAGCCCCGTCCCCTCACTGAACCCCTGTTCCTGTCTGAAAAGCGAGCCCCCTGGAGGGTTACAGCAAGTGAGGGATGGAGCTGACTGCTGTACCCTCACCCCAGGCAGGGAGAGAATGGAGCAGCTCCTCCCCCAGCCGCCCCCTCCTGCCTGAGACCCCTCCCACCCTTGCCGCCCACCAGTACCTGCAGGCTTTGTCCTGAAGGCCAGGGGCTGGCTCCAGGGGCTCCAGGTCGTGAACTCGCCTTGCAGAGGCTTGACCCGCACCTGAAACTCATACTGGGTGTCTGGGGTGAGCGTCTCCAGGCAGATCCATTCCTGCTTCTGCTTGAGAGTCAGCAGGGGGGCCTCCTGGGTCAGAGACAGGACTTTCAGCGCCCACCTCACCTCCCATGGCAGGGCCAGGAGGCTGAGCACCACAGCACCCCCGTCAACCCCCACCAGCTGCACCCCCACTTCCTTGCCACCCAAAGCTCCCTCACTACCCAGTTGCTGGGGCCTCAAACCCCAGGGTCATCCCCTAAAGCCCAAGTCATCAGCTAATCAGCTGGTTCCACCTCCAGAACCTGGTTCCACCTCCACAGCCATTCCAGAACCATCCCCCTCTCTCCCCGCTGCACTCACCCCAGGCCTGAGCTGCCGCCCTCTCCCAAGCCTGCAGCTGGTCTCTGGTTCCCACCCATGCCCCGCTGCAGTCTAGTCTCCACAGGACCAGAAAGTGGGACGCCTCCGCACACCTCTCCCACCCTGGGTCACTCTTTTTGCCTCCTCCTGCTCCCCAGACACATAGCAGCATCCTGCCTTTGCCGTGGCAGGTCTTTCTAATTTTGTAAAACTTCTCCCCAGATCTTTGCAGGTCAGCTCCTTCTGGACACCCAGGTGTCCAAGGGGCCTTCCCTGGTCACCTGAGTCTGAAGTAGCCTGTGCCAGTCACTGTCAAATTCCTTGCCCCGTTGGGTTTTCTTGATGGAACTTATCACTATCCGGGTGCCTCACTATCCCAGACCCTGTCGCTACATCTGCTGACTGACTGCCTGCCTGCCCTGCCCCAGTCTGAGATTCCTGAGAGTGGAAGTTTGCTGAGCTCACCCTCCGCTCTCTCCCCATCATCCAGCGCATAGTAGGTGCTCAGCAAATATTTGTTGAGTGAGCAGTTGAGTGAATGAAGAAATGAGTGTAAGTGAATGAATAAGCAACAGGCCCGCACGGATGTGGAGCAGATGGGCTTTGACACGTGGAGGGGTGGCTTCCCTGGCCTCTGAAAGCCCATGGGGCTGGGCAGCTGCCTGTCTCCTGGCTTTCTGATTCTTTCCCTGGTGTCAGCCTGGAACCTGCTGCCAGCCGGATCCCCAGGGTTAAGGGGGCTAGATAAGGACGTGGAAGTCGGGGAGGCAGCCCCAGGCAGTGCAGAAAGAGCACTGGACTCAGCCACCCACCATCCACCTGGGGCTGAAGGGACCTCGACACAATGAAAAAGGGACAGGACATGGACCAGGACAGGAAGGAGGAACCAGGGCAGGTGGGGACTGAGCCACATTCTCACCTCCCAGGTATGGCCTGGGGACAGCGTCCGGGCCTCGAACTCCAGGTGCCTTTCAAAGTAGTGAGAGGCTTGGGAGATTTCCCAGCTTATGTTGCATCTGTGGGTCTCCACGTGGACAACTTGGAGGGAGATGGGGGCCATCAGGCGAACTGGAGACAAGAGGGGGTACGGGAGAGCAGTCAGCCATGACCTCCACCTCCCACTTTGTACCTGCCACTCCTCCCTCCTGGCACATGCTACCACCTCCCCTACCCCCCCGACCCAAAGCCCCAGGACCCGCTCCCTCGCTGCCTCCTTCACCTCTTCAGAGAAGCCTTCCCTGACCACTCACCACTCTGCATCCCCCTTGCCTGTTTCACTTTTATTCCCAGTGCTTATCATCACCTGACCTACGAAATATATGGTTTGGTTTCTTTACTCATTTTCTGCCTCCCCCAGCAGACTGTGAGCTCCTTGAGGGCAGGGACTTGGTTGTCTGCTGTGTCCTTGGTGCCTGGAAGATTACCTGGCACTTGATTCAGTAGCTGCTGGATGAATGAGTCATGGCAGCTTTTCTCTGCACTTACAATTGACCTGAGAGCTTTCCATGGATCATCTCATTTATTTTAAGTGTGATGATTATAACACTGTGATGCTGAAGTTAAATGAATCTCAGTTTCTATACTTCTAAGACTCTATAGAACCACATAAGTGATAAGCAGATGCTGAGTGCTGACTACATGGTAAGCAGTTTCTGTGTCTCAGTTCAAAGATGCCTTACAAGCCTGGTAGGTAGGTGACTCCGATTCTCCCCAAAACTCAGGCTCAGAAAGTTTCGATGGTCTGCCAGTCAGATCACATCCAGTTCAGGCCTGACTCTCACTTTCCACCCCACTGCTTCCCTGGAGATGGCCCCCAAGGTCAGCAGGCAGTCGCTCAGGCATTAAACAAACCTTCCCAGACCACTGTCCTGATGAGACCTAGTGCTGGCTGCGTGGCAAGGAGACACAGGGGTGGCAGAGACTCTGCCTTCAGGGTGCTCACAGCCCAGTGAAAGAGACAGACCTACAATCAGGCAGTAACAACCCAGGACATACATTCCCAGAAAGAGGAGGTACCAAGGGCTAGGGGAGTCTAGGAAGGCCTCCTGGAGGAAGTGACTCTCAACTAAGCCTCGAAACGTGAGTGGGAATTTTCCAGGTGTAAAGGGCCTTCCAGGCAGTGGGATTGGCATGTGCAAGGGCTCAGAGGCAGGGATAGGCAAGGTGGGTTTGGAGAGCTGGCCTTTGGCTGTAGCAGAAATATAGGCCTCAAGAGGAGGAGTGCCAGGGAGGAGGCCCAGGGCTGGATCCTGAGCGGCCTTGAATGCCAGAGGAAGGAGCCAGGACGTCATCCCGAGAACAGCGGGCGGTGAGGTGGTCAGATGTGGGTGTGGAAGCTGCGGGGGAGAGAGGCTGGAGCAGGGAAGATCCCAGAGGAGGTGGAAGGAAGGAGGTGCCCAGCCCTGCCCCAGCCCCACCCTGGCTTCCTCACTCACGGTTCTCAAAGGGCTTGAAGTCCTGGATGGCCATCACCCTCCATCGCACCCCCTCACGGCACAGCACCCTCAGGGTGACGATGTCCACTGCGGTCAGTTTCTGAGACTGCAAGGGAAGAAGGGCAGGGGTGAAACTTCTAGCAGCTGGGGGCAGGGGAAGGGGGAGGCCACCGGGATGACCCGGGCAGGATGGCAGCCTCTCCATATGCCCCGCCACCCAAGGCAGGGGCAGCAAACGTTTTCTGTAAAAGGCCACATAGTAACTATTTTTGGCTTTACGGGGCCACACGGTCTCTGTCACGATGACTCAACTCCGCCACTGTAGTATGAAGCAGACATAGGCAACATGTAAATGAATATCAGGGCCATGTTTCAGTAAAACTTTATTTAGAAACACAGGCAGTGGGCTGGATATGGCCTGTGGGTCAAGGTAGTTTACCAACACTTGATCTAAAATGAAGTGAGCTACCTTGAGAGGGAATGAGCTCCCTGTTACGGGAGGCATGCAAGCTGGTAAGCCCCCACAAAGGTACAGTTCTGGAACTATACCTGTTTAACATTTTTTAGTGTGAGAGGCCCTCCCCTCCCCTATCTCTCCCCATCCCTACGCCTTGAATTTTCTGGAAGAAAATGGCCAGGTATTGAGCATTTTCCTATGAGCAGTCACTGCTCAGATGCCTTAGCCCCTCAATGCACACAGCATCCATCCCATGGTATGGGTGGGAAGCCTGAGGCTTGGGCTGGTCAAGGAACCTGCGCCAGGTCATGCAGATGAACAGCAGGGGAGCCCAGGTTTAAACCCAGGCCCTGTGTGTCCCCCTACAGGGTGACTGCATCTCCGAGTCCTGGCTTGTCATGCCTGACAGAGGGCTGCCGAGTGAGCAGCTTAAGGCATCCTCCCACTGTGCAGGTGCCAACCCTACAGCCCGGCAGCCCTGCGGGAGGAAGCTCTAGTGCAGGCCTCTTAGGATCTGGGGTCCAGGATGCTGATTTCAGGGCCAGGACCTTGGGCACAGTCCCTCTGGTCTGCATAAGACCCACTATGAGCAAACCTTAAACCTGATGGTTGGAATTCCCCAAACTGGCCAGTTCCTCTCCACCCTATAGACCCTGTCCTAGCCTTCTTATAGCTGCTATGGGGGCTAGGTTTTCCCCGATGATAGTAGTCTCATTATTATTATTATTATTATTATTATTATTATTATTATTACTATTATTGTTATAAAAATATTGCCAATCATACATTCGCGTGATCACTCACACTGTGCCGGGCACTCTTGAGAGCACTTTACATATATTGTCTCATTTAATTCTCTCAACTCCCTTGGGTACAGGCACTGTCACTATTTCCATTCTATAGCTGAGGAGACTGAAGCACAGAGAGCCTTAGGGACTTGCCTGAGGTCACACAGCTAAGAAATGGTGGAGCCAGGATCAGAAACCAGGCCACCGACAGAGCTCCCTGCAAGGGGAACAGCATCTGGTTCCAGAGGCTGTGATTTTATCAGCTACACTGTGTGACTCCATCTTCACACTCTCCTGCCCCTCAAGAAGACATATAACCTGATCATGGTTGGAAGATGTGGTCCGGGTGTCCCTGGAGCCCGCTGCTGCCCAGGAGGCTTTGACAGACAATAATTTGATGTACACTCATATGGACATGGCCATATGCCCTGCAAGAGGCAGCCTAATGCAACGGTGAGAAGCCTGAACTGGGAGCCCGCAGGCCTGGGTTCAATCCCAGCTGTGTACTTCCTGGCTGTGTGACTTGGGCAGGGACCATACCTCTCTGAGCCTCAGTGTCTTCATTGGTAAGAAGGGGACAGTGCTGATGTTGACCCATGGGGCTGTAGGTGAAGGCGGCAGCTGCCCATCCGGAGTGGCCGCTGCTAAAACTCTGGCTGCAGCAGGGAGGCGTAGCTGGGGTCTCCTGCTCCACGGAGCAGGTAGGAGCCCTGCCCTCCCAGGCAGGGCTGCAGCTGCCTAAGTCTTGGCTGTGGACCCAGGCCTCCTGGTGCTGTTGGGGGCTGGGATCAGGCAAGAGCCCCGCTCTCCTGGGTGAAGCTGCAGCCACCCAAGTCACGGCCACAGAGCCAGGTGTCCCTGCACTCTCGGGGGCCCTGGTCCAAACCCAAGCCTCCAGGTGACCTTGCAAGCAGAGAGCACGCAGGAGACCCACCCTCCCGGGCACAGCTGCAGCTACCCAAGTTGTGGCTGTGGACCCAGGCATCCCTGCACTCTCAGGGACTGGGAATGTCCCCCCTTGCCTCCGCAGGCTCGGAGCTGTCTGTTCCCACTGCTTGGCCTCTCCCCTGCTTCTGGCACCCGATCTGATCCTGGAGGCACAGTCGGGGCTACGCACTCCATGGATCCAGTGTGAGTCGGGGACAAGCGGGACCCCTGCCCCTTCCGAGGTAGCCAGGAGCTCTCCTGGGGCAGCTGCAGCTGCCCAAGCCAGGACCCAGGCATCTCTACTGCCCCCGCAAGCTCAGGGGTGTCTGCTCCCACTCTCTGGCCTCCTCCTGCTCCAGTGCCCACTCCAATCTCAGAGCAGGACCAAGCCCAGGCACTACCACAGCCTGGCACGCTCGAGGCAGCACTGACTCACTGGCCCCAGCTGCCTCGGCCCCCTCTGGACTTTAGGCACCAATGAGCACAGGGGGATGGGAAGCCACGGGGGTGCAGGGGACAGCTTGGCACTGGCCTGCAGGTGCCCCTTGGCCCGAGCAGCCTGGGCAGAAGGAGGCAGGTCCCTGGTGAGGTCCCACCTTCAGGCTGGGGAGGGCCTGAAAAACAAGGCCCTTGTTGGGCCTTGACCCAACAAGGTAGGTGCCATTATTATGCCCATTTTACAGAAGGGGAGACTGGGGCACAGGGGTTGCCCAATGTCACCCAGCTGGTGAGCCAGGGCTGGAGCATCCAGCTCCGGAGTCTACACCCTTCACCCCCCACACTGCACTGCACTGCCAAGACCCCGGGAAGAGCTGGGTGTGGTCATTACAGTTACTGGAGTGCTGTCTTACTTGATAAGGAACACAAGTGTCACAGGACCCACAAAGCGCAGGGGAGACAGCAGGAGCAGAGGCAGAATGGCAGATGCCTCACATACAGAGGGTCCGTCGGCCCTGGGGCAGGCCTGAGTCCACTCCCTGGGGTGTCACCTGTTTTTCTCTGCCTCCTGCTCAGCCCTGGGCATCCTGCTTAGCCACAGCCCCAGCAATTGGGCCTCAGCTCTTCCCCTGGCATCCGGCCCACCCTGAGATCGCAGCCCGGAGCTGGGAGACCACCCTCTCCCTGCACTCTCTCCCTGGGTGGGCTACTCACATCTGGGGCTCCGAGGATCAGGTTGCAGGCCCAGGATGCTTGACTCACGGGGAGCAGCTCACAGGTTTGGTTCCACCGCCTTTCATGGCAAAAGACCCTCTTTAGAAGAACAGGAAGGACCCACACAGCTGGCCCAAGGGACTCTTCTCAGATCTCTCTGCTGCCAGGATGGCACCAGGCAGCAAGGCCAGGCTGGGGCCCCTGTGCCAACCACTGTGAGGGGCACTGCCTCCCCCACTGCCTCCATGGCATTCCTCCCTCATGGGCACCTTGTCCTGCTCCCTCATCCCAGCCTGGTCCCACGGCAGCTGGAGTGATCTAGAAACACAAACCACTTCAAGACAGGCAGTCCTCCCCACCTAGAGCCCTCCAAAGCTCCATGAGGCTTAGGATGAAGATAGATCCTTAATTAGGCCTTCAGAGCCATGTGGAATCGCCACCCACCCAGAAGCCAGGGCCCGAACCTGCCTTGCCCCTCCATCTCCCTCCCCATTTTCCCCCACCCCACACCCTATCTGTGGTCTTCCTCTTCTCCCTGACCCCATCAAGCCTACCTGGGGTCAGTCCCTCACTCACTGGACACCTGGATGTTTACATCACAGTGACATCTCTCTCCCATCCACCAGGCACCCCAACCACTCCCAGGTTCCCTGTCCCCACAGCTGCCTACAGGGTCTCTCAAAATCCGAGCTTATCCAAAAAGCTTGGGGACCCTCCTTTCTCTCCACTTCCTCTCTGCTTGCCTCTAGAGTGGAGTGCAGCCTTGGCATAGCAGGCTTGCAGCTCAGTGTCCCCAAACTACCCTGTCCAGTTCATCCCCAGCCCCTCCACTGCAGCCTGGACTCCACCCAGGTTCTAGAAGTCTAAATAGCTGACTTCCAAATTCTCTTAAATGATCCCTTGATTCCAGGCCTGGGCCCCAACTCCTGTGATTCAAAGAGTCTGTGGGTCCCATTAGTCCAAGATTCTGTAAACGTTGACTCCTTGGAGTCCAATGCATAGGATCCAGAATATGAGATCCCACCATCCTAAGATTCTGCAGTGTGGCCCGTGGACTCACCGTCTGTCCGGCCAGGCATGGACTTGGCAGGAAGTGTCCTGCAGAGCCCCATCTTGGCTCCAGACACAGGAGATGTTGGCTCTCGAGTTGTAGAAGCATGTGAACTGGGAGGTGCCTGCCGGGCAAGATGAGGTGTGAGTGCTGACTGTAGGTGCCCACAGCCCCCCCCAAGACACGCCCACTGCCCCTGCACCTGGCACCCACACCTGCCAGAGGAGGAGGTGGGTAACTCTGGCAAGCAGAGAAGGGATTCATGGACCCACTTCAGAGAGGAGGAAATGGAGCTCCAGAGCCTGCAAGTTCCTACAGGCAAACTAAGGCAAGGCAGGGACAGAAAGTAGCACAAGCCTGTGGCTTGGAGAGGCGTGTGTGTGTGTGTGTGTGTGTGTGTGTGCGCGCGCATTCATGCATGCATGCCAGGGCAGGGGTCCAGGACAGAGGGTGAGGCGGGAGGTGGACACCTGGTCTCTGGCCCCGTCCCCTTCTGGGAATAGGCTTTAGCAGGGCCTTAGCCATCTCTCCGTAGGGAAAGCGGAACTGTTCAGATGTCAGGGTCCTTACCATTCACCGTTGCAGATGCCCAAGGGGTAGCCAGGGGCAGGAGGAGGATGAGGAGGGGCAGACGCCAGGACAGAGCAGGGGCCGCCATTACATCCACAGGGTGGAGCCGAGGAAGGAAGCCCTGGTGGGAGAGGAGAAAGAGAGAGCACACGTAAATACACATCCCAGGCCTCGCTGCCCCTAGAGGCAGGCTGGGCCCGCCCCCTCAGTGTGCATGGTCTGCACTCCTCAGTGCCAGCTCAGTCCAGCCCCAGGGCCTTTGCACCTGCTAATCCCACCACCCCACACATGCTCATACCCTTCCTTCAAGTTTCTGCTCAACTGCAGCCTCCTTTGAGAGGTCTTCTTTGACTAGACTACATAAAGAAGCACCCGTCGTGGCCAGGCGTGTGGCTCATGCCTGTAATCCCAGCACTTTGGGAGGTCGAGGCAGACGAATCACCTGAGGTCAGGAGTTTGAGACCAGCCTGACCAACATGGTGAAACCCTGTCTCTACTAAAAATACAAAAATTAGCCGGGCAAGGTGGTGGGTGCCTGTAGTCCCAGCTACTCGGGAGTCTAAGACAGGAGAATTGCTTGAACCTGGAGGTGGAGTTTGCAGTGAACCGAGATGGCGCCACTGCACTCCAGCCTGGACGATAGAGTAAGACTCTGTCTCAAAGAAAAAAATAAAAGAAGCACCCTTTGTTACTCACCACCCCCCTACATTTTCATCATAGCATTATTTATTCATCGTTTATTGACTGATTCATGTTTTCCTCTATCTCTCTTCACAAACACACACAGAGTCACGTAAGCTCACTAAGGACAGGTATTTTTGTGTTTTGTTCATTGCTAGGTCCACAATTCCTAGAACAGTGCCTGGCACATAGTAGGCATCTGGCCAAAAAAAATTCTTGAACAAACAAGTGATGGAATAAATATAGACAGAGCTAAAGTCAGCAGGTAGAGGGGCTTCCAGAGGGCTCTGAGGCTAGCCCCTGCCTCTGCCCCTCACTGTCCCTCGAGGGAGTTGAGGCGATGGTGTGAAGGCATCAGGACGTGAACTCGGAAAAGCAGAAAAGCAGATAGGAGCTCTGACCCCAACACTGAAGAGCCCTAGAGGACAGGGGAAACTGAGGCACAGAGGGCTGCAGTAGCCTTTACGGAGAACCTTGTCCACGCTCGTACTCCCCTACCTGCCTGGAAGCTCCCTGGAGGCAGGGCCAGGTTGGTCACCCAGATTATACACCAGGGAGGAAAGAGACATGAAATCTCTAAGCCAGCCCTGTCAGAGGGAGGCTCAAAAGTTTTCCCGGAGCGCCTATTATGCACTGGCCACTGGCCAGTGCTTTATTTATTTATTTCTTTATTTTTGAGACAAAGCCTTGCTTCTCAGGGAACCTCTAGCCAACCGTGGAAGCTCCCGTGAGGCAAGACCACAACTGTCGCAGTGGAAATGGGAAAGAAAAGTAGCTGCCCCCACCCTCTGCAGGGGCTGGGTGTGCGGAGGGGAATGAGAAAGTGAGCACATGGTCACCTCGGGAAGATAAGGGGACTGCTTCCAGGAGAGGTGTTTGGAGCAGGCAAAGGGGGAGGCAGGGAGATGAGGAGGGAGCTTCCAGGGAAAGATGAGGGTAGCCTCAGTCAGAGGGGCAGGGGGAGAGAGGAGAGGAGCAGGTGAGTCAAGAGATGTGGAGGAGGTGGAGCATCCTTCCCTCCCTCCTGCTCTTCCATCTCGAGAGCTTCCAAGGCTCCTGAGCGTTGGGCTTTTCCCCCGCTGTTCCCCCTTCTCCAGCAGCTCCAAACTCGAGCTCTCACTCCCCTTCCCTTCTCTCTCTTGAGCCTCTCACTGGCTCCAGACCTCAGCTTCCAAGGGTCTTTCTCCAGCTCAGCCCCAAGCCTCCACGTCCCTCCCGATGGTCTGCAGGACCCCCTCACAGGGGATGCTCCTGGACCCGGCAAAAACCCAGCTCATCCCCAGCTCTTCTCCTGTCTGACTTTCAGTTCTGGGACAACTGTACCCTTCCTATTCCAGGTGACCTTTGCCCCCATACCTAGCCAGTCAGGACACTCCTCAGACAGCCGGACACTCCAATGACTACTTGTTGTCTCTTCCCCACCCTCACCAGGCCAGCCTCGTGCCGTTCCAGCCCAGACAATGGCACCACCCCATCTGCAGGCTCTCACCTGCCTTCCCTGAAGCCCGCCTCCAACCTCCCACATCCCTGCCCAGGAACCTGCAGTGGCCCTGTTGCAATCAAAGCCTAAATTCCCATTTTCGAGGCTTTCTGGGACCGGAATGAGGTCAGCCCACCCTTCCAGACCCTGCCCTCACAGGAGCAGGTGCATGTACCCAGGCCAAAGCACACACACACCGCACCTACCTGCCTGCACAAGCCAGTGGCTCCAGGTGACCAGGAAACCGACACTCACCCTCCAAAGGTCCTTCCCAAGTCTATCCTTTCCCTGGGTCCCCTACAGATCCTGCCATCCTTCAAGCCCATTTCAAATGGGCCCTCATGCCTTTTTCCATGAAGCCTTCCCTGATTTCCGTGATGGAGGGCGAGGGCTTCCTCTTCTGAGCGCCTTGCTCCTCCCTCTAGGCTGGCAGCAGCAGGGCCGGCGTTGACCAGGGGCTGGCCCACCAGCACACTCGCTCCAGGGACTGCTGAGCACAGGGCCGGGCACACAGTCGGTGCTCAATAAATGTAGTGAAATGAATGAGTGTGGTCAGAGGCCTCAGTACGGCAAAAAAAAAAGCAGAGCTCTTTAGGTGGCCCTGGATTGTCTCGTGGCTTACATCAGAGCCAGCATGGAGCAGGGACCCACGCCCTGGCCCCAAGAGCCATGGGTTCCATCTCCGAAGGCAGATGTCACAGGATTGAGAGTCAGAGGCCCACGCATTGTCAAAGCTGCAAAGACTCTCTGAGCAAGCACAGTCACTTGTTCTACATTTGAGAACACTGAGGTCCCGAAGTGGGAAAGACTTGCTGAAGGTTACATCAGGAGCCCAGCACAGAGCTGGGATCAGAACCCACCTCCACGCCGCTCTGCCACCCCCTTAATCACACCAAAACCATCAGCTGACAGGTTACTGTAAGCCAGGCTCCATTTAAAACTCTTTAAATGCAGCAATCAGGGCCTCTGGCGGGGATACTCTTATTATCCCCATTTTCCAATGAGGAAACGGAGGCACACAGAGGTGAAGTGTGTTGCCTAAGGTCATGCAGTGGATAAGAGGCCTTTCTGGAATCTGAGTCAGGGCAGACTGCCCAGTGCCCAGGCAGGGATCCTCCCCTCCTGGAACTCCCCAGACGCATCTTCCCACCACGACAGCTCACACGACGGTAAATATGCACTGGTGAACTAATAATACTCGTTCTGCGTACTGAGCACATACTCTATGCTAGGCCTGGGGCCAAGTGCCTCACATATGCCAGCTCGTCTAAGCTGCCCAACGGCTTTATTATCCCATTCTACAGATGAGGAAACTAAGGCTCCAAGTCCCTAACTTGCCCAGGGTCATATACACAGTAAGAGGTGGAGCTAGGGCTCCAGGCTCACTCTCTCATGCTGTCCCACCCTGCCAGACACTGGTCCCAGAGGTAACAGTGGTCCCAGAGGTAAGGCTGCCACCCTCTCTGTCCTGGGAGTCAGGACCCAGCAGCTCACAGACAGACTGGCAGGTGCTTATTCGGGGTACCATGGGCTCCCCTTTGCCTGGCCCACCGTCTCCACAGGAGGGTGAGCTCCCCAGGGTGGGGGCTGCTCACCTCTTTCTTGGGATCCCCCAATAGCAGAGGGCACAGGGTTGGGACCCCAAAGAGTGCATAGCCCAACCAGGGGACTCCCATAGCCCCTGTGCCCCTTCACGCTCAATCATGCCAACCTGGCCCTGGGGCAAGGGGACCATCAATGTTTTGTGTGGGTGTCACCCCAGGTCGGGCCCAGCCTCAGGATGACCCCATGCCCAGGACAGGAACTGCAGAGAACCCCAGTGTGTGAGGAAGGTGCTGGGGGACAAAGGGGTGCAAGGTCAAAGGAAGGTTAGGGGCAAACCACAGGCCCAGCCTAGAGGCAGCCAGGCAGGAGGAGAAAGCGCCATCTGGAGTCTGCTTCCCGCCGCCTGGAGCTCAGAGGTGCAGCGATGCTCAGAGAGGGCAGAGTCCATGGGAGGATGGTGTGGGGGTGCCAGAGGGGCACAGAGCTGAGGGAGCGCCTGGCAGTCACTGAGGCTGCACCCTCATTCTGCAACGGGGAAGCTGTGCCTCAGGGAGGCCAAGGAACCCACTTAAGGTTGCACAGTGAGGAGAAGCCCAGCCTCGGGTGACAGCAAGTGGAGCCCAGGACCTCGAGCTTGAGCACCCCCTCCTGGGTCCTCAGGCACACCCACACGTGCCCTGTCGTTCATGACTCTGAAACTGGTCACACCCACGGATGCCTACGTCCCCACCACAGCCCTGCAACGTGGGTCTTGCTGCCCCATTTGATCCATGCCAGAACTGAAGCCCGGAGCGGCTGACCCCAGCCATCTGATTTTCAGAGAGATGCTGCTGGGGACAGGGACTGGTGCCTGCTCTCTCTCTGCCTACACTGCCTGCCCTGAGCGCTCGGGGGTAGTTCAGCTTTTAGCCCTCGCTACAGCCCCATGAGGAGGCTCTAGTATGCCTCCTTTTTGCCAAATGAGGAGACTAAGAAACGGGTCAACCTCTCACCCAGGCGAGAAGGGCATAGAGCTGGGATTTGAACCTGGTCAGGTGCAGTTCGGGGCCCCTGCTGCCATCAGGGGTATATGGTGGCTGGGGCAGGGTGGTAAAGCAGGAGCTCGGGAGCCCATGGTGCATCCAACCTGACCTCTGAACTCAATGGGGCCTATGTCCCCTCGTCCTCTCTGGCCACCTCCACCTGCCACCCCCCTGCTCCCATACCCAGTGCTTGTCTCTTGCTATTTAACTTCAGGGGCTTCTCCAGCTGGGTGCGGGACCCTGGCTGTGGGGGAAGGAAGGGGACCCTTGGGGATAGCTCAGCTCCTCACTCCACCTCCCTCCCCCGAGGTGCTACAAACACAGTTAAGAGTGGGAGGCTTCGGCCCCCAGGAGAGGAGAGAGCATGAGCTCCAGGCAGCCCCAAAGATAGGGTCCCATCCCCAATGTCTGGGGATGCTTCTGACCTGTCCAGTCATGCAGCCAAGGGAAGGACAAACCCAGACTCAAACCCAGGGCTCTGCCTCCAGCCTGGGGCTCCCAGAGGCCTCGCAGCAACTTCACTTCATAGATGGCTCTCCAAGGGGACCCTTCTCTCCCCACTTACTCTGCAAGCCTCCTGATGAGCACGCAACACAGGGCTGCCTCCCCCGGTATATGGGCCCCACTCCACAGAGGTCAGGAGGGGGCTCCCGCCTGTCCCACCCCATATCCCGTACCCTCTCCGGGCACCCAGGCTATCCACCCATCCCTTCTCCACCTCTCCGGGTTGGGGGCCCAGCACACAGGGCCCAGGGAAGCCCCTCATCCCACAGCAGTCCCCAGCCTCCCCTGAATGGGTTGGGAAGGAGAGCTGACCTGGGACTGGGGACCGCTTTTTCCTCCAGCCGGGAGCCATGAGAGCTGGGCCCACCCCCTCCCTAGGGGAATTCTAAGATAAAGTTGGGGGATGGGAGTTCAGGCAGAAACTGCTGGGGGAACTGAGTCAGAGCTGAAAGTCTTCTCTGTGACTTTCACTCCCAGCCCTCTGGCTGGTCCACAGGGGCCGGGAGGGAGGCAGGGGGACATCACCTGGCTGAGACATGGGGCGGTGGCAGCGCGCGCTCTGCAGTCCTCCCCGGTGCTGGGACCGTGGCCATCTCTCCAGGGCCCTGCTCAGCTCTGGCCCAGGAGACGGCTGCGGCTGCTGGGGCCGCAAAGACTAAAAGCCCAGAGCCAGCCCACTTCCTGTGCAGAGGATAGAGGGGCAAGGCCTGGGGTGGAGAGGCGGGGAGACGAGGCTTATGAGAAAGCCTGAAACTCCTCAAGCACCCAGGGCCAGATAAAGATCTGCCTCCTACGCTGGGGGCGGCACACACACACACACACACACACACACACACACACACACACATTGTCAAATAGGGGCCTAGCTGCACACAGGAGCCAAGGGAACGCAGGCCCTCCCTCTCTCCCCTTCTACATCACCCCCACGCCAACTCACACAGGCTACCCAACACCTCTGACGCCTCCATCCGGTCACACACATACCCACTAATACGGAGGCTTCCCACAAGCAGGTCCCTCTAGGTGACCCCAGCGTCTCACCCGCCTCCCAGCCTGCAACACACCATCTTTCCGAGACTCCCATTTCACCCAGCCTTCCAGGAAGCCCCTTACTCCGTTTAGCATTCAGAGATGACTGTTTTTTTTAGTTTTTAATTTTGTGGGCATGTGGTAGGTGTCTATATTCATGAGGCACATGAGCTATTTTGATACAGGCATACAATGTATAATAATCACATCAGGGTAAATGGGGTATCCATCACCTCAAGTATTTATCCTTTCTTTGTGTTAAAATCCAATTATACTCTTAGTTATTTTTAAATGTACAATAAATTATTGTTGACTAAAGTCACCCTGTTATGCTATCAAATACTAGATCTTATTCATTCGATCTAATTCTGTTTTCGTACCCAACAACAATCCCCACCCCTCCAACCCCCACTGCCCTTCCCATCTCCATCACTGCCCTTCCCATTTCCATGAATTCAATTGTTTTAATTTTTAGCTCCCACAAATAAGTGAGAACATGTGAGCTTTGTCTTTTTGTGCCTGACCTGTTTCACTTAACATAATGACCTCCAGTTTCAAACATGTGGTTGCAAAGACAGGATCTCATTCTTTTTCATGGCTGAATAGTACTCCATTGCATATATGTACCACATTTTCTTTATTCATTCATCTGTTGATGGGCACTTAGGTTGCTTCCAAATCCTGGGTATTGTGAACAGTGCTGCAACAAATGTGGGAATGCAGATGTCTCTTCCATATACTGATTTCCTTTCTTCTGGGTATATACTCAGCAGTGGGATTGCTGGATCATATAGTAGTTCTATTTGTAGTGTTTTGAGGACTCTTCAAACTGTTCTTTATAGTGGTTGTACTAACTTACATTCCCACCAACAGTGTACGAGAGTTCCCTTTTCTCCCCACCCTCACCAGCATTCATTATTGCCTGCCTTTTGGATAAAAGTCATTTTAACTGAGGTGAGATAATATCTCATTGTAGTTTTGACATGCATTTCTCTGATGATCAATGATGTTGAGCACCTTTTCATAAACTTATATGTTTTCTTTTGAGAACTGTCTATTCAGATCATTTGCCCAATTTTTGATGGGATTTCTATAATTTTTTTCTATAAAGATGTTTGAGCTCCTTATCTATTCCAGTTATTAATCCCTTGTCAGATAGTTTGCAAATATTTTCTCCCATTCTGTGGGTTGTCTCTTCACTTTGCTGATTGCATCCTTTGCTGTGTAGAAGCCTTTTAACTTGATGTGATCTCATCTATCATTTCTGCTTTGGTTGCATGTGCTGGTGGGGTATTGCTCAAGAAATCTTTGCCTAGTCCCATGTCCTAAAGAGTTTCCCCAATGTTCCTTTTAGTAGTTTCATAGTTTGAGGTCTCAGATTTAAGTCTTTAATCCATTTGGATTTGATTTTTGTATATGAAGAGAGATGAGGGTCTAGTTTCATTCTGCTGCATATGGATATCCAGTTTTCCCAGCAACATTTATTGAAAAGACTGGCCTTTCCCCAAAGGTATGTTTTTGGCAACTTTGTTGAAAATAAGTTCACTGTAGGTGTGTGGATTTGTTTCTGGGTTCCCTATTCTGACCAATGGTTCATTGGTCAATGCATCTGTTTTTACGCTAGTGCCACGCTGTTTTGGTTACTGTAGCTCTGTGGTATAATTTGAAGTCAGATAATGTGATTTGTCCAGTTTCACTCTTTTTGCTTAGGATAGCTTTGGCTACTCTGCATCTTTTGTGGTTCCATATAAATTTGACGATTATTTTTTCTACTTCTGTGAAGAATGTCATTCGTATTTTGATAGGGATTACATTGAATCTGTATATTTCTTTGGGTGGTGTGGACATTTTAACAATATTGATTCTTCCAATCCATAAACATAGAATATCTTTTTATTTTTTGTGTCCTCTTCAGTTTCTTGCACCAATGTTTTATAGTTTTCATTATAGAGATCTTTCACTTTTTTGGTTACGTTTATTCCTAGGTATTTTATTTTATTTGTAGCTATTCCAAATAGAGTTATTTTCTTGATTTCTTTTTCAGATTGTTTGCTGTTGGTACATAGAAATACTACTAATTTTTGTATGTTGATTTTGTATTCTGCAGCTTAATTGAATTTGTTTATCAGTTCTCATAGTTTTCTGGTGGCGTTTTTAGGCTTTTTGAAATATAAGATAATATCGTCTACAAACAAGGATAATTTGACTTCTTCCTTTCCAATTTGGATGCCCTTTACTCTTTCTCTTGTCTGTTTGTTCTAGCTAGCACTTCCCAGAGATGACTATCAGGTCTTTGTGAACAATTTGATGGTCACTTACTGAACATTCTAGAACCTTCCTCTTCCTCTCAAGTCATGCTTCCTAACCCTTTTCCCCCTTTTTTGGCGGGGGAGAAGGGTGGTGTGGGAGCTCAGCTCAGGGCTCTTTTTTTTAAATGATGGAAACTTATGGATTGGTCTTCAGAAAAATGCACATCTATTTACGTGCTACATCACAGCCCCATAGACCCTGTGAAGTTCCATCCTCAGAGCCCAGAAGCAGAAGCTCTGCTTCTTCCCTTTCCTGATTCCCTGCTTCAGAGGGGTTTTATTGCAAGCTGCGGCCTCTTTTTTTTTTTTTTTTTTTTTTTTTTTTGAGACATAGTCTAGCTCTGTCACCCAGGCTGGAGTGCAGTGGCACAATCCCGGCTCACTGCAACCTCTGCCCACAAAGTTCAAGTGATTCTCCTGCCTCGGCTTCCCGAGTAGCTGGGATTACAGGCACGTGCTACCATGCCCGGCTAATCTTTGTATTTTCAGTAGAGACGGGGTTTCCCCATGTTGGCCAGGCTGATCTTGAACTCCTGACCTCAGGTGATCCACCTCCCTCGGCCTCCCAAAGTGCTGGGATTACAGGTGTGAGCCACTGCGCCCAACCTGCCACCTCTTCTGAGAAGAAGAGAGAGAAGAGCAGAGACGGCAGCTCTGCAAATGTGAGAAAGTGGAATTCAAGACTCCAAAAAGAGAATCAGGCCCAACTCCCATGTGCGAAGCCCGGTGCTGGAAAAGAAGAAGCGTGGAGCACTGCTGCCCAGGAGGGGCAGGACTGGAGATTGAGGCTGTGACTTAGGCCTCCCTGTGCTTCCGTGTGCAGACCTACCAAATGAAGGGAGAACTGGACAAGAAGGTGTGTATAAAGCATTTAATGTGACCACGCACTGCAGGCTTGCTGTAAGGGCCAGTTCCTTCCACACTGCCCTTCCCTCTCCTCTAGAGTAAGGCTGTCTGGCGGCAGGAGAGGATACTAAACACAACAGCCACAACCATGAGAATAACAGCCAACATTTATTAAGCCTCAAATATTCCCAGAAGCTTTGCAAGAAATTAGGAACGCCGGTTGTCTCAGGGAGGAGAGCCAGGTGAGGAAGGGTTAGGAAAGACGCTTTTCTCTGTAGACCCTTTTGTATGGCATGAACATATTTCCTGCCCCCAAATAAATGAATTCAGTTAAAACTTTAAAAGCACACACATACAAAGAAAAGAAAAATGCATCCGCAGCCAAAGCCAGAAGCCACAGACCCAGCTTGCAAGGAGCAGCTACGTACAGCTATTTCATCCATGAGACAGCATCAGTCTGCCTGGCACATACTGCCCAAGACTCTTCTTCCTCCTCATCCTGCTTTCCTTCTTTTATTTATTCAACAAACATTTACTGAGCACCCCAGATGCCCCAAAGACCAGGTCAGACACAGGAAGCCTGAGGCGCGCAGCCCAGGCCAGCGGGGTAGGACGAAGGGAGGGAGGTAGGCCACTCTCCACCCTCGTGCCTCGAGATGTGCAGCAGCCAGGAAAGTGGGGAGCAGAATGGGGGACGGTGCAGCCCCCACATACAGAGTCTCCCACCCCAGGAGACAGGGGATGGAGCCGGTTCGTTCTTTTGTCAAGGGTCCTAGCCCAGAACACCTCAGATGGAGAGGCAGGGAGGGGGCTACGCAGAGAATGATTCTCCTTCACATCCTCTATGTAACACCTCATGGCATGTGGGAGCACGTAGGAGGGAAACCTGGTGGAATGGGTCCCCAGGCCATGGCGTGCACCCTCCTCCCGGCATCAGCTAGGGTCTGCTTCCCAGCCTCCCTTGCAGTGAGCTAGGGCTCCAGAGCCAAGTCTGGCTAATGGGATGTGGGAGGAAGTGATTTATTCTACTTCTAGGCCTAAAAAAAATCTCACCTATGATCTCCTGTGTCTCTTAATCCCTCTATCTCTCTCTTTTTTTTTTTTTTTTTGTTTTTGTTTTTGTTTTTTAGACGGAGTCTTGCTCTGTAGCCAGGCTGGAGTGCAGTGGCGCGATCTCGGCTCATTGCAAGCTCCGCCTCCCTGGTTCAAACAATTCTCCTGCCTCAGCTTCCCGAGTAGCTGGGATTACAGGCACACACCACCACACCCAGCTAATTTTTGTATTTTCAGTAGAGATGGGGTTTCACCATGTTGGCCAGGACGGTCTCGTTCTCCTGACCTCGTGATCTGCCTGCCTTGGCCTCCCTAAGTGCTGGGATTACAGACGTTAGCCACCACGCCCGGCCATCCCTCTATTTCTTTCTCTCTCTCCCCTCCCCTGCCAGAATCCAGTGAAGTTTTGGGTAGAGGGGCTGGAGTCCCTTGAAGGACAGGCCCTCACCCCTCCTCAGACAATTCACACTGGGCTATAACTTGAATGAAAAATAAACCTCTATTGTTGGGCCTCTGAGACCTGGGGACTGCTGTTTCTGTTTTCTCTGACTCATACAGTCTGTCCCCCAGGTGCTACAGCTGAACATAAAACCAGGTGAGGAGGGGTGAGACAGGACGCCAGGAGAAGCCCAGAGGCATGGGTGGCCAGCAGGGGTGTGCAGAGAGGTGCACCTGCTTTCTTCAGCCCCTGCCCTGCTCAGAGCCGTGTCATCTCCCACCTCAGCAGGCCCATGGTGGCCTCCGCCCTGGTCTCCCTGTTTCTATTAATACTCCTGACTCTCTGGTCTGTTCTCCACTCAGTGGCCAGAGCAACCTTTCCCAAACTCAAATCACGTCATTTCACCCCCCAGCCACTCCCCATCATACACACTCAAACCTTCCCAGTGCATTCACAGTAAAATCCAAACTCTCAGTCTTGACCCACACGTCCTACAGGGACTGCCCCATCTTCATCTCTGACCCTGCCTCCTGTGCTTTCTCACTCTGTCAGGGCTTTGTGCATGCTGAGCCTGCTCTTCCCTTGCCATTTTATAGGCCAGGAAACCGGGGCTCATGAGTCATCCTACCAGAATGTGGCAGAGCCAGGATTAGAACCTAGGTCTGTCCCAGAGGACATCCGATTCTCTCTGAGGCAACCTGAGATGTAATCCAGAAGCTTCTCTGATGGCAGGGCCCTGACAGAGCCCACTCGGGCCTACCCAGACCTGGGTCTCAGGAGTGCTGGGGTTTGGACCCAGCCTCCTCCAGGAGGCCCCACGCCTTGCTCCTATAACTACTTCTCTTACGTCTTCCACATCCCCACCTGACCCTCTGTGCTGCGTCTTCATGGGTCCCACTGGGAACAAACCGCCTCATACCCTCTGTCTCCATGCACCCAGTCCCACAGCCCTCCCACCACTGGACCCAGACCCCTCTTTCACAGGGGCCATGGGACAAGGGCATATTGGGGTCTTCCAGCCCTGATGTCCTTGGGCTGTCTTTTTTGGGGCCAAGCCAGACTGCATCCTCCTCAGTCCTGGTATCTACCAAACGCCCTACCCGTCCTCCCTCTGCTCACTGGAGTGCTTGGCCCTTGCGCTCAGCCTCCCTCTCCACTCCACCTCCCAGGAGATGTCAGGGTCCGCACTGCAGCCTCCAGCCTCCTGTTCCCTCTGACCTGCTCCATACCAGTCCCACGCCCAGGCCCGCACTTGCACCCTGCCATCATTCTGACCTGTGTTAACCGAGACCCCTTGAACTTCCACCTCAGCTCACCCCCTTGCTGCCATCACCGCCTCCACTGTACAACAGTGTCCCAGTTAGGATGAAGTTCAGCTGCGTGTGTCCAAAGAGAACAGAAGAAGAAAACAGTGACCTAAAATAAGAGAGGGCTTTATTTCTCTCTTACATAAAAGAAGTCCAAAGGGAGGCCACCCAGGCTAGGTGGGGTGGCTTTATGATGTCAGGATCCTGAGCTAAATCTGTCTTGCTACTAGGGTCTCTTCAATATCCTTCTCCCATCTCCTCATAGACCAAGAGAGCTATTCAAGCTCCACCCATCACCTCTGCGTTCCTGCAGATGGAAGGGAAAGGAAGGAGAGAGGGAGGGCTTGCCTCTGTCTGTTAAGGACCCTTCCCCAAAGCTGCCGTAGCCACTTCTAATGTACATCCCATTGGCTACGCCTGAGTCACATAGCCAACCAAGCTGCAGAGGAGGCTGGGAGATGTAGCCGGCTATAAGTAGAGGGCACACGGGCAGGGGAGAGCAGGTTTGGGGGTGCCATTCACTGTCTCTGCCACCGCCTGTCCTCTGCCATTGTGAAGACCTCCAGTATCTCCAGGGCCACCTCCCTTCCTGCCCTCCCTGGCCCAGCCAGCTGACACTGTCACCCACCCTCAAGTCCTTGTGTTCCGCCCACCCCTGCTCGGTGCTGTGACCTGTCTTCTGGAAAGTCAGCAGGTAGCCGAGTCCCCAACTGGAAAAAAAGTCCTGCCCCCACAGTGCCAGGCCTCACCAGTGACCTGGTTTTGAGTCCTGGTCCCTGGTCAGGAGGACTATGGTATACATAATTTGGTGTCTGACCCTCCGCCCAGTCGCCATCAGATTGTGGGGTACCGCTCATGACAAATGAGGATCACAAAGCTGGAGGGGCCCACAGAGGGGCCAGAGCAGAACAAGGAGAAAGAGCAGGCTAGCGGCCGACTCCCTGAGGGCTGTCCTCCGAGCATGCCCCTCTGCTGACACCTGCTCTTCACTGGAGGCGCCCCACCCACCAGTCCCCAAGACAGACTGTGGCCATTCTCCCTGACTCCTTCCCTCCCTCACCCCCTCCTTCCAAGCCATCACCCTTACTTCTGCTTTGCCACAGCAGCCACCTCCACGCCAGCCCCCCAGGCTCCAGACCTGAAGCCCCACGTTCTTCCCTGTTCATCCGGGAGCTGCCTGCTTCATAGCCACACCAGCACCAGCGCCCTGAGCAGCTCCTATCTCGTGCAAACCATGCCATTCCTTACCAGGATCGCGCCAAGGTGACCAGCTGTCCCACTGTGCCTGGGACTGAGGGGGGTTTCCAGAACATGAGATTTACAGTGATATTCCTAGGACAAAGTTGGTCACCATATTCCCACCCTACTTACTCAGACTAATCAGCTCCCCGATTTAAAACCAGTCCTTCCCTGATCTCCCATTCTGGCCAAGGCAGATTCTGGGCACAAGCCAGTTACCGTATCTCATGTCAGAGCCTTGCTTATGAGTCTACACCAGGAGCTCTTGGACAACAGGAACAGTGTGGGATTCATCCACACCACTCCAGAACCCAGAAAATTACCTGACATACGGACAGTGTCAATATGAGGGGGAGGAAGGAAAAAAGGAAGAGAGAAAGAATCAAAAGTGCTAAGTCTCTAATACCCTGAAGAGTCCTGAGAATACACATTAAAAACACCAGGATAGCATATTTGAAGTTTCAAAAGCTTTGCCATCAAAGGCAGGTTGAAAAGTCGAGTCACCCTGCTGGCGTGGGCTTCAAGCACCTCCCTGGAAGGCAATCTGACATCTACCAACATCTCTGACACATGACCCAGCAATTCCACACCTAAAACTCATCAACAGAGTGACCCATGTTGAACATGTGTGTATGAAGTAACTCCTGCAGTCACGGGACCCAAGGCCAACAAAATGCGCATCCATAGGGGACAGGTGATAAGCAAATTAGGGAACTTCCATCCAGTGGAATGCCACGTAGCTACGCCAAAATAGGAAGGAGAGGGCTGGGCGCGGTGGCTTATGTCTGTAATCCCAGCACTTTGGGAGGCTGAGGCGGGCAGATCACGAGGTCAGGAGATCGAGACCAGCCTGGCCAACATGGCAAAACCACGTCTCTACCAAAAATAAAAATTAAAAAAAAGTTAGCCGGGCACGGTGGTGGGCACCTGTAGTCCCAGCTATTCAGGAGGCTGAGGCAGAAGAATCACTTGAACCCAGGAGGCAGAGGTTGCAGTGAGCCAAGATTGCACCACTGCACTCAAGCCTGGGTGACTGAGCAAGACTCCATCTAAAAAACATAGGAAGGGGAGGCTCTCTGGGTCCTGATATGGAGCAATCTCCAGGATGTACGGAGAAGAGACAAAAAACGAAGTTCAGAATACATGTGAGTGCACCACTGCTCAGGTAAACATAAAGGCAGTAAGCCCTGTGTTCGAAGGCATGAGTGTGGCATATGTCTGTGAAGGTGCGTGGGAGCATGTCTGTGAACTAGCATGTACCTGCACTGAGCCACTCAGGCAGGAATCCCTGGAGACTGCTAGCAGCCAAGTCCTCCAGCCAGTTTCCTACCTGAAACTGTCCCTGAGTCACCAGGCCTGTGGAACCACCCATCCTCCGCCATCTTCACTATGCTGAGAGCACCCAGGGAGGAAAGCATTTTGTCCACAGCCACAACGCTGGTTGGCAAAAAGGCGGACTCCTAACCCAGGTCTCTTCACAGCCAGGCCAGTGTCCTGTGATGGGGACAGTCAGGAAAGCCAGTACCCACAACGGTTTCCGCTTTTCCCGTGGGAAACAGGTAGAGTGAAAACATTCTCTTTGCTTTTTCTTATTCTTGGGCAGGTTTCACCAAAATCTGCGATCTTTCTCAGAAGACAATCTAGGTGTTGCTGTGAGGAAAAAGGACGTGTGATGTTTGAAAAGTGTCTGTGAGAAGTTCCTCTCTATCAAGAAGTAACACTTGCTTGCTTTTTTTTTTCTTAGTGTTTTTATTAAAGAATCGGAAAAAATTAAAATGTCCCTCTAAGAAGGTTATGCCTGGCTGTCACCGTTGCCTGCAAAATCTGCTTGGGGAAAAGCAAAAAATGGGGTCAGAAACATGCTCTCACTCAAGAGTGACGATGCCCTCCGTCAGGCCTGGCACCAGAAGCGGCCACCCTGGGCTCGCTGAGAACAGGGGACCCTGAACTCCTCTGAGCGGGAAAGATGCCCATTTCAGGAAGGGGGAAGGAGCAAGGCAGGCTAGATCTGGGTATCACCTGGCCCTACAACATATAGAGAGAGAAACTGTAAAACCTCTGCCTCTTGGTCTCTGCCTCTTGGAGTCCTAGCATTTGTGTTCCATTACCACTTCAAGAATCTAAACAAGGTGAGGCCGAGGGGACAGAGGCAGGTGCATTTTGGCAGATCCTGAAACACGCCACAGTGAGGATGCAGAGGAAGACCTCCCCAGAACGAAGGGGCTGAACTGAGCCTGCAGAAGGGAAGTTCTGGACTAGGGCAAAGCCCCCAAAAGTGCCTGACCAGTGACAAGGATTCATGGAGAAGGACCCCCCACTTTGGTTGGCACTCAGGGATGCTGGCGTGGGGGCCACCCGTTGTTATTCCCATGGTCCCTGCATCTGCAGCCCAAAGCCTTCTCCACCTGTGTGCTCACATAGTGCCCAGCCTTGTTCCCAGCCAAGTTTAAAACATGATTCTCTTGATATCATTTCTGCGTATACAGGTTTGTGGGCACATTGCGAGGGCCACTGCATTGTAAAGACCTCATGCATTGTAAAGACCTCCTTGAGTAAATAGCATTTTTGGACAATCAACAGTTAGCTAAAATATATCCTACTGTTGACCTCCCAACATCAAAGACTCTTCACATCTGTGGCCAGAGGTAACCAGGCACACCCTTACTGATTAACAACACAACACAACACAACCCAGTGTCTGACTGGCCAGGACACTGATTGGCTGATGCAGTGACGGCAGCTCCCTGTGGGGAGCAGAGGGATGGCAGCCTATCCGTGGCTAAGGGAGCATCACTGGAGTGCATGAGATTCAGCGGGGCCTCGCTCTTTCTCCAGGCAGGCCCAGTGGGTACAGGAGAAGGTGGGGGCTAAAAGAACCAGTACCACGCAGCATGATCACTAAGGAAGCCTAGTCTCTCCTTCTGGGAGGGTTTGGGCAGGGAACTGAGATGCCCATGGGGGCCAGGTAGGAAGTGAAGTTACATCAGGTGGACAGGTGGGGACCATGGCACATTGGAGACTCCAGCTACAGGAGAAATGGCAGATGGAGATGTCTGCACCATACTACCAGGAAACTCAATTTCCAAAAGAAGCTAAAATTGGTATTTTTAAAAACGTGAAAGGCCAAGGTGGGTGGATTGCTTGAGCTCAGGAATTCGAGACCAGCCTGGCCAACATGCCGAAACCCTGTCTATACCAAAAAAAAAAAAAAAAAAAAAAATTTAGCCGGGCATGGTGGTGCATGCCTGTAATCCCAGCTACTCGGGAGGCTAAGGTGGGAGGATCGCTTGAGCCTGGGAAGCAGAGGTTGCAGTGAGATCGTGGTGACAGAGCAAGACTGGGTGACAGAGCGAGACTCAGTCTCAAAAAAACAAACAAACAAAAGACTGGATGCGGTGGCTCACACCTGTAATCCCAGCATTTTGGGAGGCCAAGGCAGGTGGATCACCTGAGGTCACCAGTTTGAGACCAGTCTGACCAACGTGGTGAAACCCCGTCTCTACTAAAAATACAAAATTAGCTGGGCATGGTGGCACATGCCTTTAGTCCCAGCTACTTGGGAGGCTGAGGCAGGAGAACTGCTTGAACCCCAGGAGGTGGAGGTTGCAGTGAGCCAAGATCGTGCCACTGCACTCCAGCCTGGGCCACAGGCAAGACTCCATCTCAAAGAAACCAAAACAAAAAAACGTGAAAACCTCCCATTTAAAATACTTGCCATTAATTCTAACTTAAACATGCAACAAAACTCCACCACCACAGCCGGCCCATATGTGAGGAAGTGCCACTTTCAGAGGGAGGAGTGCAGCTGAGGGTGGCATTGACAAAGGGACCATCTGCCAGCCCTGTTTCTTCTCAGGTGCTGTCCTGGATATTTAGTTTACATCTGGGTGCGCTGCATCTTTGCAAATCTTTCTTGTGTTGGAGTTATCTCCTTTTTTAGGAGTCTCCTACCCTAACCAGTAAGCTGAAACTGCGTTTCCAGCCTCCCTTGCAGCTGGGACATAGGCATGTGACCAGGCTGCCCAATCAGAAGCCTCCATTCCAGACCTCAGGCTGGGAAAGTGAGCATGTGACCAGGTTCCTTCAATCAGAAGCCTCAGCTCCAGACCTCAGGCGGGGAGAGCGTGTGACCAGGTTCCCCCAATCAGAAGCCTCAGCTCCAGACCTCAGGCGGGGAGAGCATGTGACCAGGTTCCCCCAATCAGAAGCCTCAGTTCCAGACCACAGGCTGGGAAAGTGAGCATGTGACCAGGCTCCCCCAATCAGAAGCCAGCTCCAGACTGCTGACTGGGAGAGCATGTGACCAGGTTCCCCCAGTCAGAAGCCTGGGTTCCAGACCACAGGCTGGGAATATGATCATGTGACCAGGCTCACCCAATCAGAAGCCTAAGCTCCAGACCTCAGTCCTGAAGTGTGCGCGTGTAATTAGGCTCCCCCAATCAGAAGCCTCAACTCCAGGACCTGGAGGCTGGCGAGGGTGGTGTTGGAACATCGTGTCCAGGACGCAGCAATTCTCCAAGCCTCTCCAAGCTTCTCCAAGCCTGATTTGCGGGTCCTGCCAGAGATTCCTGAGCTTCAGAATATCCTGAATGATTCCTTTTCTAATGACAGTAGCCAGTAGAGTTTTTGCAACTGAAGTTCCTGGCTGACACAGGTGCCTTAGCCAAGTACAGGGGCATGCATATATTTAGTACAGATCTCAGATTTGAAATCGTCTTTAATTACAGCAATGACTGACCACGTTGGGTGATGGCGATCGAGTGAGAGGGCAGCGAGGGGAAGAGTGCCCGCCCCCACGGTTTTCTGTCTGCGGGGCCTTGGAGTAGGACCAGTGTTGTACCACAGGCCCTGGTGCCAGTGTGAGCATTGGATGCTCAAGGACAGTACAGGAGGTCTTTGATAAAAACCTCCTCTGCCTAATGTACTGGTGGGGTAGGTGACCCAAATATGGGGGAGAGCTGACCCTGAGCTCACAGCCCACCGACTTGCTGGAAGGCTACCTAAATGCGCACTTGGAAGGCCTGGTGAGGCCCATGCACACACCAGTTGGCTGGCTGACCTTGAAGCTGTCTTGCTAACTGGTTTATACTTTGGGTGACTGGTGAATAAAGAGGCTGCCAGAGCTTTCAGAACCAGCAGGGGCCCCCATGTTTGGTGAGTGGCTGGTTTCACTTTCAAAGTGAGTTAGAGACAGTCCCACTGTGAACCCTCTACCACACGGAGTCACAAACCCATTCTGGTTAGTCTGAATCAGGTCAGGCACAGGCTCTGTTTACCAAATCCCTGTTCCCTGGAGGGCCCTGCATCCCTGACCCCCACCCCACCCCTCTACCCCAGATCAGAGATCCTACCACATGCCAGGGGTACTGGGGAAGAGGCAGGGGATTGTGAGGGCCAAAGGCTACCTGTCTGATTGACCGCATCCTACCCCTGCCTGCCTAGTTCTATACACCTCCTCACACTCTGCCCAGCAGCCAAACCACCAACACCCACACCCCAGCACCAGACCATGAGATGAGAACACTCATTTCTTCCCTTCAGTTCCACTTCATTTCAGTCCCACCCCTGTCCCCAGGCCAGAGGCTTCTCCCCAGGGGCATGAGCACTGGACTGAGGGTTTGGAGACCTAAGTTTGAGCCCCAGCAGTGCCTCCAACTCACTAGGGTCGCTCCCTGCAGTCATCACTGCTCTGGAGCTACAGACCGCAGGAACAGGCTGTAGCTAACCTGAGCCAAACAGAACTAGTTAAAGGATCTGGAGTGGTTCTCAGGTTCTGGAGGGAGCTGAAGACCCAGACCTCAGGGACGGGCAGACTCCAGACCAGCCGCACCTGCAGCTGAGTGTGGTCCAGCTGCAGAGACCCCTTTGAGGCACCAACCTCCAGCTGTTTGCTGGCTTCATTCACTAGAATTCAAAGAGTCTCATTGGCTAAGATCACGTCAAATGCCCACCCTCCAGCTGGAAAGGGTGGGGTACTTTGATTGAGAGCTCAACCAAGACTTCACCAAATGCAGGAAGGTAGATACCCCAAAGAGAAATGGGGGGGCCGCTTCTAGAAGCAGGAGGCCTGATGCCTACTGAGCAAGCAGGAACCAAAGATGCCCCACAAGGACTGGCTTGGGTTGGATGATCCCAGAAGCTCTTCCAGGAAAGTCATCCTCTGATTGGAGGAATCCAAACTGGGCACCTTGCCTCCCTCGAGGGAGGAGGGACTCTTGTCGGCCCTTGGGAGGGGCTCCTGGCATGAGGATGCCTTATACCCCCGCCCTGAGGCCCCCCATTCGGGAGAAAGCCAGGAAGGGTCGGGGCTGCTACCTGAGTGGAGCAGAGGGATGTTCGTCTCCACCACCCACATGGGCTTGAGCCTGTGACCTTGATTTCATGGGCCTCCGGGAACTCATGAGCAAACCTGAAAGCAGCAGGGGACGAAGGGCCCCAGGCTTGTCACCCTCTTACTGGGCCAGGCTGGAGGAAACTGAGACCAGCTCATTCCTCAGTGCGTGGAGCTGCTCTGTGAGAAACGGCCCCAAAGTGGAGCTCAGGTGGCAGCCAGCAGCACAGGCCGAGAGTGCCATGGCTGCTGCTCATGCATGAAGGTGCTTTGCTGTTCCCACACCATTTCTGTGGGTTGCACATGGGACCTCTGGAAACAGCCCGGAGACCATCACCTGTATCACACGTGAGGGTGCGTGAGGAGAGGCGGCCTGCAGAGCAGAGCGGAAAGCAACAGTCAGCCATGTCGCCTGTCAACACAGGGTTCTCCCTCTGCGCTACCTGCCCCTCGGCCCCACTACTTCACCCCCAACCTCCTCCACCTCTCCAAAAGTACCCGAGAACCCCAGCCTCACTCCTCCCTAAGCCAGGCATCAGGGCCCAGAAGAGACCTGGCCAGTGCACAAGGGGTCAGAGGAGGGGAGCAGAGTGAGGAGGGGGCGTGGGGGTGCTTTGATCGGGAGGATGTGGTCAGCGGCTTCAGGCCTGTGGTTTGAGCCCAGAGGTGCTGCTGACACTCTGGCTGAAGTCATCTGTGCCGTTCCTGCATGAAGCAGTGTGGCAGGAGTGAGGGGTGAGGGGCCGGGTGGTGGGGGGGGTGGGCAGGGGGGATGGTGGAAGCTGCAAGATGTGTGGTTTAAGTTGTGAAGCTCACATCAAGCCTGGACATTCAGGTGAGTGGGCCGGGCAAGCCACCTCTCCCCACTGGGCCTTCTTCCTGTTTCTCTCTCTCTTGAAGTCACCTCCTGTCTGTCCCTCCTCAGGCCCAGAATGCAGAGCACCAAGGAGGCTCTGATCAGCCCACCTCAGAGACATCAGAGGCTCCAGCATCACTGAGGCTCCAGAGAGCAGAGGGCCACCAGGGATGCAGAGGGCAGAATGCTACAGGGCAGAAAGTTCTAGAAGCATAGCCTTCCCAGGGAGGTACTAGGTAACTCCTCTAGCCCTTACTATGCACCAGGCCCTATTCTAAGTACACATGTTGATTCCCGACTATGCTGAGGGCAGTTTCAGGTTCAAGAGCATCAGCGTTCCCTGAGAGCTGGTCAGAAATGCAGATGCTCAGGCCCCAGCCCAGCCCTCCCGAGCCAGAATCTGCATTTTCACCACGTCCCCAAGCAACTTGAGTGTGCACAGAAGTTTGAGAGGCCGCATGTTACCTCAGTGAATCCTGACAACAGCACTTGCAGACTAGGACTCTTATCCTATTTTGCAGATGAAAAAACTGAGGCACGGGGAGGTTAAATAACTCGCCCAGGGCCACACACAGGTAGGTGATAAGTGTCAGAGATGGGATGTGGGCCTGGGCCAGCTGGCTCCTAAGCACATGCTCCTAACTGCCAGGCTGCCGCCACCTTTGGAAGAAGAGAGCCATGAGAATTTGAGCTATGGCTGGCTGCATCTGTGCCTGCTCTGGCTGTGCGCCTCTGGCCTTCCAGAACCCACTCTGTCCTTCCTACTGTTTCTCTGACTGTGGCCTCTCCAGGGAGAGTCTGAATCATGATTTTCCCAGGCATGGAAGGTAGGAACACCTGCCAGTCAGCATGGAGCGTTTGTCAAGCGTCTGTATTATCCTGGCTCAGGGCTGGGAGTTATGGCAGCCACAAAAGATGCCCAAGACTCCACCCAGCCTTCAAGGAGCCCAGAGTTTAGCTGCAGGGACAGGAAATAGGCATGGGAACGAATGCAATATAATCACAGCTAAAGTTTGTATGAGATGTGCAGATGCTCCTGGGCAGCTGCCTCTTCAGGGCAGGCTTCATGGAGAAGAGGGCTTTTTTTTTTTTTATTTAATTTTATTTTATTTTATTTTATTTTAATTATTTGTGGGGTTGGGGGAGGAGGGGAGAAGAGGGCTTTGAGCCAGGCCTACCCAGGGCAAGTGCCAGAAGGACAGAGGCGGGGAGGACACAGGTGCAGACCGGCCTAAAGCAGACACTTGGAGCTGAAAACATCCTGAATCCAACCGTCCACAACTCCGCTCCACAGCATCTCCTCAAGAGGGCCAGACTCCCCTGAATTCTCCCTACGGCAAGGAAGTCATTCCTTGCCAGGGGAGCGAGATCATGGCCTGTCTGGTGTGCACGTGTGTGTGTCTTTGCCACAGGTGTGTTCTTTCCAGAACTCCTGTGAACAGGTGGGCCTCCTTTGTGCAAACCTGAGCCATGCACATCCAGCTCAGCTGATAGCTGGGCCGGGAGAGGTGACCTCACCGCCCATGCTCAAGGTCTCTCTGTTGCACTGGACAGGGCCCCTCCAGCCTTAGGCCCTTGAAGTCCTGGCTCCTTGGAAATGCCCCTGCTACTAGGGGGACCCTCCACTGCACCAAAGGACCGCAATGGAAAGGGGGCACTCAGCGCCAGAGCCTCCCCGCCCCCCCACCTCCTGCCGAGAGGAAGCCCAAAACTGGCACATCCACACACACAGCCACACACCCCCTTTGAAGGCACCGCGCCGCTGCGTGTGCTGTACACGGAGCCTGCGCTTCCTGGGCCAGAAGTGAAGCTAAGATGCACTCCACGCATTCAACCGTTGAACCCTCATTGCAGCCACCGGAGTTCTGTGCCACCCCTGCTCCGTTCCCACGGTGGAGGGAGGACGCCTAGGCCTTGGGAGGGATCGGGAGCGCGTAGAGTCACACCCTGGGCTCCACATCCAGGACGCCTTCTCCCCCATCTGGACTGCCCAACTACTTCATGCCTACCTCGGGACTTTGCATGCAAAAGGCGCTCAATCATCCCTTCAAGAATAATTGAGTTAGAAAACAGCAGGGCACAATGACAGGTGGGCCCAGAAGTTGCCACCAGAGGGCAGTGCGCGCACCTCCCCAGCCTCCTCGAGACTTGTGCTGCAGGAGGGAGGTGAAGTCGCGGCCAGGAGCGTGGCCACGCTGGACCGTGTCTGCTGCCTCCCTGGGAGTCGCAAGTGCCCACAGGACAAGCACGGGAAGCAAACTGGGCCCCTGGCTTCTGGGAAGACAGCATGAGGGCAGACCAAGGAAAGACAGCCGAGACCAGCAGATCTGCAAGGGATCTCGGAGGCTCTCAGGCTCAGCTGCTTGCTGAATAGGTAATGTTGCATCTGGGCCCAGAGAGAGGCAGCTCTCAGCCTTAGGTCACACAGCAGGGCAGGAGTGTGAACTCTGGCCTCCAGCCTCCCAGGTCCCCTCATCCCACCTAACCCCCAGACTCAGAGAAGGACACTCCACCCAAGCAGTTTCTCACCTTCCCCTTAATTGGTACAGATCAGAAACGGGAGCACCTCCTTCTCCTGGCCCCCACGTTTAGGGTTCCCAGGACAGCCTCCGACCCACCCTCTGCCCCTCCTGTATCCCTTTCCTCGGCCCTGGGTGACAGCACCCCTGCCCAGACCAGCTCTGACTCCCTCCAAGTGCCAAGCACTCACAGTCCTCTACCCCCAGCCCCGGCCGGCACCCTCAGTCT
The DNA here is from genome assembly GCF_028858775.2 of Pan troglodytes. Classification (NCBI taxonomy): domain Eukaryota; kingdom Metazoa; phylum Chordata; class Mammalia; order Primates; family Hominidae; genus Pan; species Pan troglodytes. The sequence continues at coordinate 39,176,207 of NC_086016.1, forward strand.
CGTCCCACCATCTCTCTGCCTCCTGAGTCCCTCCCTGAGTCCCATGCCCTCTGTCCCAGCGACTGCCCTTGTAAAGTGAAAATCAGACCCCACCCAACATTTCCTGCTGCACTTATGCAGTATCCAGGCCTCCTCGCCATGGAAAGCCCAGGCCTGCGGCCTCTCTGGCTTCTTCTCTCCCTTGCCCCACTGCCCCTCGCTGTCTGGCAGTTCCTGGAAGTCTCCAAGCTCTTCCCTGCCTCGAGCCCCTGCCCACATTCTCTCTGCCCCAGGCCTCAGCCTGCGGTCACTTTCTCAGGGCAGCCTTCCCAGCACCCCGCACATCTAAAGTGGATGCTGCCCTGCCCATCACTGGATCAGGTGCTCATATTCCTAATTGACTGGGCATAGGTGGGAGGATTTGCCTGGTGTCTGTCTTCTTGGCTGGACTGCGGTGCCTCAAGGCCACAGGTGAAGTGCATGGAGTCCCACAGCTTCTCTGAGCCTAAAGCTTTGTGTGACAAATGCATTCAAACTGCATTTGTTGAAAGATGGGAAGGAAGGGAGGAAGGGAAGGGGTGCGGGAGGGAGGGAGGACAATCTTGGTGTCGGGCTGAGGTGGTGTCTGTCCCCCTTGCATGAGTTCAGTAAGGATTTACTGAGCACCTGCTGGCAGCACCATGCTGGGCACTGTGGGAATGACAAGGATGTGTGGGATTTGAACTCTAACTTAGAGTACCTTCTCTTGGTATGGAGGTAGGACAAATATGCAAATGATTATAACTAAGGAAATCGTGTCAATGTGGTGACCCTTGGCCTGAACTTTCAGAACAGTCCTGGTATCACGTGAGAAGAGTAAATACATGTGATTTGATTCTAAACTGGCTAAGATGTTATTAAAGAAAGTAACAAGACAGAAAAAATACTTTTTCAGGCTGTCTGTGCAATTTTGTCTTTAGAAAATGTGGTCATAATGAGTATGAGAGGCATAGAGCATGCCCAGTTTGAAACGCCTGCAAATGACAAAACACAAAAACACAAACCCAAAAATAGAACGTGGCTTGGCTGGAGCCATAGGGGAGGCTCCAGAGGATGTGGCATCGGTGCTGTGGGCAGTGGGTCATTGTGCAAAGGCAGTGAGGGCTGGGTCCCCATCCCACCTTGGCCACTTCCTAGCTGTGTGATCTTGGATAAGTTCCTTTACCTCTCTGAGCCTGTTTCTGCATCTGAAACATGGGACTACTCCCCACCTCTTAGGTTCATGGGGATGGCATGAGATTGTGCACACAGAGAAGCCATCACCCACAGTTCCTGGCATGCAGGAGGCACCTGAGGAAGGCTAGGTTCTTCCTCTTCTCTGGGAGGATGGGGATGAGTGTTCCATAGGCCGGAATGGGTCGAGAGAAAGGGCCCAAGACAGAGGGAGCTGCAAGAGCCAAGGCACAGACTAGGTGGCTGAAGGCAGTTGGGGAACAACAATTATCACCAGAGCCTAATATTTCCCCAGCTCCATCTCCTTCCCTCCATGCCCAGTGCCAGAGGGGCACTGCTTATAGAGGGGTTCTGCTTACAGAGGGGTTCTTGCTTACAGAGGGGTTCTGTTTACAGAGGGATGCTGTTTACAGAGGGGTTATTGCTTACAGAGGGGTTCTCGCTTACAGAGGGGTCCTTGTTTACAGAGGGATGCTGTTTACAGAGGGGTTCTTGTTTACAGAGGAGTTCTGTTTACAGAAGGGTTCTTGTTTTCAGAGGGGTTCTTGCTTACAGAGGGGTTCTGTTTATAGAAGGATTCTTGTTTTCAGAGGGGTTCTTGCTTACAGATGGATTCTGTTTACAGAGGGGTTCTTGCTTACAGAGGGGTTCTGTTTACAGAGGGGTTCTTGTTTTCAGACGGGTTCTTGCTTACAGAGGGGTTCTGTTTACAGAGGGGTTCTTGCTTATAGATGGATTCTGTTTACAGAGGGGTTCTTGTTTACATGTTTACAGAGGGGTTCTTGCTTACGCAGGGGTTCTGTTTACAGAGGGATTCTGTTTACAGAGGGTTCTTGCTTACACAGGGGTTCTGTTTACAGAGGGGTTCATATTTGTTAGCGGGACCCTGCCATGTCATCCTTCACTCTGCATCCAGAGCATCCTTGCACACAACTCTTCAGGGGCTCCCCACTGCCCTCAAGACCCTATCCAAGCATCCTGAGTCTGGCTTCAAGGCCGTCCCTAACTGGGCCCCCTCTTGAAGATCCCCCTTTGCATCCAATCATCTGGCCACACAGAACGCAGAATCACTTGCATGCCTCCCCCTCCTCCAAGGGTTTGCCCCCTCCCTGCCCTGCATATGGCATCCTTCCTTTGCCTTCTTATCCCGCGGACTCATCATCCTTCAGGCCCCGGGTTCACATCCTCCGTGAAGCCTCCCAGGCCTTTACCCTTGCTTTCTGATGGGGCTAGGTACCTGCCAGAGGCCTTCCTTCTCTCCCCAACTAAAGTGGGTGCTCCCCAAGGGCAGGAACTGAATCCCATTCATTCTATATTTCTTTATGCTGCCTGGTATGTGCCTGGAGCATAGGAGGTGCTTAGTCATTGTGATGTGGATAGAAGGGTGGTTAATGGGTGAATGGAAAATGGACTGATGGATGAACAGAGGAAGGATGAATAGGGGGATCATGGAGGGAATGATGGAGGGAGAGAAGGAATGATGGGGGAGAAGGAAGGAAGGAAGGGTGGGTGGATGGATGGATGGATGGATGGATGGATGGATGGATGGATGGATGAAGGGATGAACAGACAGACAGATGGATGAACAGACAGTGGATATGGATGGACAGAATAACAAGACTCTTTCAGGCAGACCAGAACACAGCAGAAAGGCCCTGAAGAAAACCAAAGCAGCTGCAGGAAGTTTGGTGTTTGCCAAGGTTGGGGGTGAAATGAGCTACCTGTTTTGCAGAAGAGATGGGGTGTGTTTTAGCAGCTGACATCACAGAAGATGCAGGTCCCAAGACCTAACAGGAGAGCAGCTGAGAAGAGCAACAGCTCCTCATAGACAGGGATGGACAAGCTAGGCCAGCAGCGGGGGCAGACTCTGCACTGTCCCCGCTGCCCCCAGCCGTGGAGAGATGCGTGTCTGCCACAGGGGAAGCAGCGCCACCCAGGGGCTGGGGGAATGACAAGCGTGGCCTCTTGGGGGTGGAGAGTCTAGAACCCAAGCCTCCATCCCTCTCTGTGGAGGCATCATGGGAGTCGACTTGCCCCTTCTGGCCACCTCTCAGTCCCAAGGGTGCCACATTTGGGGTTCTCCACCACGCAGTCACTGCTTGACGTGGCTCATGGCCTCCCAGCCTCACTGCACGGGCCACACACACTTCCCTCAGTTCCTTTCCTCATTGTCTCCGCAAACACACAGATTCCTGCTGCCTTTAAGACTTTACTGCTGATCTCCAAAGAGATGAAGGAATCTCAAAGATAAACATGAAGCAAATCCAAAGAAATCCTGCAAAATCCTGGGAGCGCCTTTCTGTGGTTGGAAGCTGGGCACGTGGTGGGATGATCCTGCCAGCCTGTGGAACTTCCGATATTATGGATGAGGGTGGATTTTACTACCTCCCAAATTCTAGGACTCATGCTCTTTTTTGGGGGGGCGGGACAGAGGCTCGCTCTGTTGCCCAGGCTGGAGTGCAGTGGCACAATCTCAGCTCCCTGCAACCTCTGCCTCCCGGGTTCAAGCAATTCTCCTGTCTCAGCCTCCCAAGTAGCTGGGACTACAGGCGCGGCCACCATGCCTGGCTAATTTTTGTGTTTTTAGTAAAGACAGGGTTTCACCATGTTGGCCAGGCTGGTCTCAAACTCCTGACTGCAGGTGATCCACCCACCTCGGCCTCTCAAAGTGCTGGGATTACAGTTGTGAGTCATCACACTTGGCCTCACGCTCTTTCATTCAAATAATATTTATTGAGGAGCCCCTATGTGCCAAACCCTTTTTCTAGAGGCTTAGGACACAACAGTGAACAAAACAAAGACACCTGCCATTGTGACGCTTACAGTCTAGTGGGGAGTGGGGTGAGAAACAGACAATAAACATAAGGACTAAGTAAGTTTCATAGGAGGTTAAAAGATGAAAAACGCTATCAGAAGAGAAAAAATGGGAGACAGAGAATCAGGAGCACAATTTTAAACAAGGCAGTCAGGGTAGATGGACCTCACCAGAAGGCGATGGGAAAATCTGAAGGAAGGAGGGAGCCAGGCAGAACTGGAGGAAGGATGAAAACTATGGAATGCTTCCTGAATATGCGAGGCAATTTATAACTCCCTGAAATGTGCCACATGATTCCCAATGCATGCCTTTGCCTACGCTAGACTGCAAGCTCCACGTGAGAAGAGACTGCTTGACTTGTTCTCAGAAAGTATTTATGGGATTTATAGATGCAACTGTACAGAATAGAATGCTGCTCACAATCCTCTTCTTCACCTTTCCTCCTAGAAAACTCCTACACAGCCTTCAAGACCCAAACACATATGGGCAGAGTTGGTTGCTCCTCCTTTGAGCTCGCTACTCTTGCACCTTATATAAACCTCTTTTATAGCCCCAATACACTGTGTTTCCCTCGTTTTACTGTGGGTCAGAGCTTTCCCCTGGGTTGAGAACCCGCAAGGGGATCTGACCTGTTTGAGCTATTTATGGATCCCCAGAGCTCCTGGGACAGATGCTCGGTTAACGTTGTCAGGATTGAAATGACCTGTTACTGTTTTAATGCTCCCTCTCAAGTAGGTGGTTTGCATTTCTGGGACCTTTGGCACCTCAGTTGAGGCTCTCTGGTTGTGAGCAAGAAAACTCAACTCCTATTAACTAAAGGTAAAGTTAAAAAAAAAAAAAAAAAGTGATGTTGGGGATGGAGGCAAGGGGCTAGAGCCCCAACCAAACCCGCAGGAAGGAAAAGCCAGGGTAGCCCCAGTACCTTGGCGCCCGCTGTGCTTGGGATCCCTGGCTGCACCTCCTAGTGCACTCAGCTCCATCAGCTCCTGGCTGTGGTTCTGCTTCCCAAATCTGCAGAGCAGGACTCAAGCTGGCCCTGCTAGGGTTGGGGCCTCCCTTGGAGCCGTCAACCATCCAATAGGGCCCAGAATGAGGTAGAGAGATGGGCCCAAGGGTGGGGTAAGGGGCTGAGGTTTTGGGGGTGGGCAGTGGCGAGAGGTCCCTGGAGAAGAGGGGAACTTGTGAGCCTGGGGCCACACCCAAAGTGCCTCCTTCACTGGTCCCAGCCCCCACCCAAGCCGCATTTCTAATGAAGGCTTTGTTTTGTAAGAATTTTTTAATGCTTTAACTAGAAATTGGCAAACTGCAACATCTGCCCATTTCTAGCAGTATATATCCTGCCACCATGACCCATTTCAAGCTAGCATCGTGATGTCTCTGAACCTGCGATCGGGAAGACATGCATGCAGTCGGCTCTGGTGCAAGCTGGCTCCAGCCACCATTGGCTGTGGGGCTGAGGGCACAAGCCTCCTCATAGACTCCTGTAAGGAGCCCTGCCCTGTCTTGAGAACCACTGAAAGAGCTTGAGAGTGTTTCCCATCCTCCAGCCATCCTCTGAGAAGTCATAGCTCAGGTCCTGGATGAGCCTCCCCTCTTTCCCAGGAACCATCCCTTCCTTCTGGTGTGGCCCACTGGACAAGATCGAATATCCCAGGTCCTGCAAAACCTGGCTTCTTCCGGCCTCTGGGTCTTTCTTTCAGTTCCTGGGAGGGGCTGAGCAGCCTCCTACCTCCTGGCCTTGACCCATATTGGCCCCTCCACCAGCTGTGCTGTGTCTCTCATCTTTGGGTCTCAGCTGAACCACCTCTTCCTCAGAGAGGCCTTCCCTGACCACTTCTCCCTCCCAAATTTGCTTCTCCCTTGACAGCACTTACCCCATGCTGAAGCCCTGCTGTGACTGTGTAATGTCTCTCTCCCCTATTAGACTGGAAGCCGCATGAGGGCAGGGACCGTGTGGGGTTTTGGCTCACCACACTGTCCCCTGTGCTTAGCACAGGGCCAAGCCTATAGAATAGGAATCAATCCAGAATTATTGATTGGGTAAACAAATGACACATGAAGGAAGGAAATTAATCAGTTTCTCTGTACTTCACGGTTTCTTCTACTGTAAAATAAATATAAGAAAGTGTCTACCTTAAAATAATTTTTAACATTTATAGAGCACCTCCTACGTACCAGTATTTTACATATACTTACTCCTTTAATCCTCACAACAGCCCAGATAGTGTTAATATCATCCCCATTTTACAGGTGACAAAACTGAGGCACGGAGAGGTTCAGTGACCTCCCCTCATTTACTCAGATTTGAACCCAGGCAGTGCCTCCAGCAGCCTCAGCATTAACCACACACTAAACTGCCGGGGTGGTTGGGGAGGGGTCCTGGAGGTGGTAGCATTGGCGCTGCTGTAGCCCTGCTGCCCCAAGAGCTTGAAGCCTCGTGAGCAGAGCCAACTATTGCTAAACACTATAACCAGGGGACGCTCAGGGATCCAGCTGCCTCTCACATCTGGGAAGATTTCCTGGAACCAAGACACCCTGGCTGAGTCAGGTACCCGCATCTGACAATATGGCCAGAGAGCTTTTACGAAATGTGAACCAACTGGACTCTCAACAGCTTCTCCCCACCCCACCCCAACCTGTGAGTGGGACTCTGATCTTGCCTGGGGCTCCAGCCCAGCCCCTCAGGGTTCAGGGGTAAATCTCGCTTCCCCGAGGTTGGGTTAAGTATGGTTATGTGACCAGCTGCGGCCAATGAGAAGCGAGAAGAGGCTTTTGGACAGAAGGATCTCTGATTCTCTTTCACCCACCCTTGCCACATCCATGAAACGGAAGGGTTCGTCGCTGGGTTTTGAGACTTTTTTCCATAAAGCTGAAGGCCAAGGGAGCTGAAAGCCTTGCCACTGAATGCTGAAACAACCTTCACTGGCTACTTTAGAGATAACATTCATAGGTCACCATGGTAATGGTGGCTTCGGTTGTTTTTCAGGAATTGGGCCAGCTGAAACCAGTTGAGACCCTTCGGCTGGGCCCGTATATGTGCCCAAGAGATGGCCATTTGATATTGGAGGACCAAAAGCACCACCCTCAGATCAGGCCAAAGCATCCGTTTTCTGTATGTGTCCTATGAAATGCCATGAACCCCAACTATGCTTGTACAGAACAAACCGGTTACATCATTGTTCCCCACTGCCAATCACCTGTCCCCCAACCTTAGACCACCCCACTTCTCTAACCCATTCATATCCCTAAACCTTGTCTTTGGGGAGGCAGATTTGAACGCTGTTCTCCCACCTCCTTGCTTGGCAGGCTTGTGAATCAATCTTTTCTCTTTTGCAAATCCCAAGTCACAGTGATTGGCTGCACACTGGCAGAACAGATTGGGACCTGGCGGGTGATACCCAGATAAGACACCTGGACCCAGAACAGAAATCTCATGGCCACCATCTTGGGACTGCCATCCTGTGGCCCCGAGGGAAGCTGGCTGTATTAGTTCGTTCTCACACTGCTATGAAGAACTGCCCGAGGCTGGATAATTTAGAAAGGAAAGAGGTTTAATTGACTCACAGTTCCACATGGCTGGGGAGGCCTCAGGAAACTTACAATCATGGTGGAAGGCGAAGGGGAAGCAAGGCACCTTCACATGCTGGCAGGAGAGCGAAGTGCAGAGTGAAGGGGGAAGGGTCCTTTATACAACCATCAAAACTCGCGAGAACTCACTCACTATCACGAGAACAGCATGAGGGTAACCGCCTTCATGATCTAATCGCCTCTCACCGGGTGCCTTCCCCAACATGTGGGGATTGCAATTTGGATTACAATTCAAGATGAGATTTGGGTGGGGACACAGAGCCAGATCATATATCATTGGCCTAAGGGCAAAGCTGTTGTGCTGAGAGTGGAGATATGGGGCAGACCCAGGTCCTTAGCGAGCTGCTGAGCTGCTGAGCTGCTGAATTGACGGACCCTGAGCCGCCCTACCTGGGACTTAGGGTTACTTTTCTCTCTTGCTGCTTTGGGTTGAATATGTGTACCTTGCACCCAAAAGCATCTTAACAAATACAGAGGCTACGAAGCAAAAAGCAGAGGGGGAAAGGGAGACTTCTGCACGTTCTTAGGTTTCAGAACAAGGAGAGCCCCACCAGAAGCTTTGGGAGAGGTTGCCTTGAGTGCCTCTCCCGACACTCAGAGGAGCTCAGGTGAGCTCAAGGAGCGTCATCCCCGGGTGACGGGGTGGGGAGGTGCAGAGGGGAAACAAGAAATGAGTTAGGATTGGGATTCCTGGCCAAAGTGATCCTGTCTCCTCCTTCCCAGGCAGACCCCCGACAGGTTTGGGACATCCGAGCTTCAGAGGAGCCATTCTTCTCTTCCTGGGCAGAACCCTAGGAAGGCGGCTGAGACCCCAGGGAAGAAATGGCCCCAGGGTATATCCGGGCAGATAGGGCTGGGTGAGACAGCCCTCAGAGAGGCAAGGAACTTGCGTACAGGAAGCACCCAGGTGTCCCAAGAGAGATGAGGACCCGGGAGGCGCTGTGGGAGTGAGCATGAATCAGGAGGTATGGGAGTGGGACCCGGAGCCCAGAGCAGATGGGACATTGCCAAACTCGCAGAGGAAACGTGGACATGGAGTGCCCCAGCTCCTCCCTGCTGGCAGGGAGGGGCACTTAGATGCAGCCGCAGGGAAATATCGGGGGGCGGGGAGGAATCCCAGCTGCCAAAATCACATTTCTTTGACTTCAGCCCACGGAAATGCCTAATGGCAGTGAAATTTACTCAGAGAACTAAAGCACGGCCTGTTTTGTATACATCTGCATTTGTGGCATCCATTCCTTCCGACCAGAAGCGAAGAGCAGCCAGCCACCTGCAGGAACCGCCCCACCCTCCCACTCTACTGCTGACCTGCAGAGGGTCACCTCTTTCCTCTACGTGCCTACAGCCAGCCCTCTCCAATGACTCCTTCCTCCCGCAAAGCAACCCTACTTCTGCCGCCAATGCCACCACCTCCAGGCTGCAACTCCACAGCCCACCTGACTGTATGCTACGACCCCAGCCCCCAGGTGCTGGTCACCACCGCCTCCTGTCCTCCTGGGTCTGAAGGCCAGCTGCTCCAAAGCCACGCCAGCTTAGCCCCGCGCACCCTTGACTCGTGTCCTGGAAATCCCTCCTTCCTCTCTGGCTCCTGCGGCCACCCGCTGGCCTCACCCATAATGTTCTTGACATCTGTTTCTGGTCATGTTAAGTTTCTGCCTGTGTTTCTCCTTTCCTCCAGACGCACACGTGGCAGTATGTGGCTACTGTGACGGGCCTGCCAAGTGGAGGAGGAGGCGGGGAGAGGACAGGGGGGCTGCAGGGCCTCCTCCCTCGCCAGGGACTGTTGCTTCTCACTTCGCCCCGCACCTTTCCCACGATGCTCAGAGAGGTCACTCATCGAACCCATGCCATTTGAGCACGGCTGTGTGCCAGACACTGCTAATACCGAGATACATCGTCACGTGGAGTCCTCTATCGGAACAAAGCCAAGACTCACAGAGAGGAAGTGACAAGCCCAGGTCATACTATAGGAAAAATAATGTTGTGCGCCCTGAACCAGGAGCTGGTCTAAGGAAAGGGTGTGCTGGGGTCAGAACCCGCAGCCTGGCTCCAGATTCCATACATGCCAGCGTCTGAGCACTCACCACCTCTCTCAGGCTTCCCCAGCCCTGTCCCGTACACTTAGTATTCTCTGGGACAACTGCTGCTAATTTCACGTTTTCTGTCCCACTGCCACTTCTCCATGGGTCCTGATTTGGGGTTCTGAAAATAGCCATGCCCCTGCAGCCTTGGATACCCTGAAGTCCTCAGTGGGGTAAGAGAGAAGGGCTTCTGCATCTGATATTACAGATAAGGACAATATGGGGGCCCAAAAAGGCTAAACGATTTACCCAGCACCCTCCAGTCCTCCAGCCAAACAAGGGACTCTCCAGGGCAGAGCTGCCACAGGAGCCCAGCTCCTGGCACCCCAGCCTGCTGGCTTCCCACTGGCTAACGAAAGCCTTGTGGGAGAAACACCCTGGTAGACCCTTAATCCAAGCTGGACCCCGCCCCCCCAACACCCCCCAGCTGCCCTCCTGCCTCCTCTCTGCTGTTGAATCTCTCACCAACTTCAAAGTCAATTGGGGACATGCCTCCCCCTCCAGGATGACATCATGATTCACCCAGTTTCTAGGCGTTCTATGTCCTCCCCTGGACCACGGCACAGGCCCCCTCACTGCCTCCAGCTTCACCCTCTGCAGCCTATGCTCCACCTGGCTGCGGAGTGATCTGCCTCTTAAAGGCACCCCAGCACCTAAGAGGTCAATCCTAGACTTAGCCTGACATTCCATGCCTTTCCTGTCTCAAACCCCATTCTGCTCTCCTTGCCTCCTTTCCAGACATTTATCCAACCTACTGGTCTCTCCCACTGCCCAGAGCATAGACTACATTGGTCCGCCTGCAACCCTTTCCTCTCATCAGCTCCTTGCCCCATGTCAAGTGCCTTTGAGACTCCTATTGACCCTCCAAGGCCCTTCCCACATGTCCCCTCCACTAAGAAGCCTTCCCAGATCACCACATAAGAATTATCTACTCCCTTCCCCACACTCCTATGTGGCAGAGGAGCTCCTGTGCAAATCTCCCCAGGAAGGCTGAACACTTCCAGACACAACCTAACCTAGCCCATGAAATGGATCCAGCCCATCTATCCAGACAGCAGGTCACCAGGGACACCATCAAGCTAAAATCCCTGCACCAGCTCTGCCCCTGATTTTAACTCAGGTTCCCATCTAATCACCCTTTCCCCCTTAATCTTCCCTGTACTTGCCCCGGGCCACTCAACAAAACGATGGCAAGGTGGGGGTGAGGTCGCCCTGTCTGGGGTACACTCCTTGTCAGGGGTATTTTTCATTTCCCACGGCTGCTTCCCCTCTTGACCACCCTTTCCTTCCCCTTCCTCATTGCCTAACGTTTCAGGCGGAAAACGTTTTCAAAATATGTAACTTAAAGGGATTGCCCCAGAGGTGATTACATGGGCATTCAGCCAGCTTGCTGAGGTCATCAGTACTAAGCATGGCAGATCTCCTGGGGGACGCTGTGCCCCACAGACCTGGCAGCAGGATTGGGGGCCTCCAGTTTCCCAGGACCTTTGCCCAACCCCCGCCAAGAACGTGCCCATTGGGAGAAGCTTATCACAAAGATCTAGTGGCTCTTAGCACCCATCCGGGTGCCATTGAGTCAGAAACCCAGACCTAGCGCAAAAAAACCTGGCCTAGACAGTCCAGAGGCCACATCTGAGCCCTCGGTGGAGGAATGTGTGCAGTGGGTCAGATGGGATGACACAGAGACAGCCGGCCTCTGTTCCCTGAACTAATGTGGCCTGGAACTGTCTGGGGGACTTGGCTTCAGTTTACAAAGGATAAGCTTCAATCCTCCTGCAGGCACTTGGCAAGAAGTTTCAAAGCTTTGCTGCCTCAGCGATCAGCAAATGGCTCATCCTTGTGCTGTACACGACAAAAGGCTCCTGGCTGGCACTCAGGACAGCCTTTGTCCCAAGGCTGGTGAGGCCGATTGTGTACAAATAGAGCCTGGCCCAGAAACACGCTGGAGATCGCTCCCTAGGGTAGCCTCTGACATGGGAGGAGCCTCTTTGGCAAGAGCTGTATGACACTGAGGTGCAGTGGGAAGCCTCCCTTCAGTGTCAGGGGACCTCCGAGGAAACGGAGACCTGTCCGTCCCTGCAAGGTGGGCTGCTGGGCTGGGCTGAATCCTGGCACAGGTGTATGGTCAGTTCTTGATAGCATGCTTCTTCCACCTGGCGCCCAAAAGCCATGCAACACACCAGGGACAACACAGATAGAGCAGGATGCCCGGTCAAGTCTGTTGGGAAATCAGCGTCGGTCACTTTAAATATACTTATGTGAGTAGCCACCAGGCTAGCCTAGAGAGTCCAAACTTGATGACATATTAGAAAGCCAGGCCGGGCGCGGTGGCTCACGCCTGTAATCCCAGCACTTTGTGAGGCCGAGGCAGGCAGATCACAAGGTCAGGAGTTCAAGACCAGCCTGGCCAACATGGTGAAACCCCCATCTCTACTAAAAATACAAAAATTAGCTGGGCGTGGTGGTGGGCACCTGTAATCCCAGCTACTCGGGAGGCTGAGGCAAGAGAATCACTTGAACCCAGGAGGTAGAGGTTGCAGAGAGCCGAGATTGCGCCACTGTACTCCAGCCTGGGCGATAGAGAGAGACTCCGTCTCAAAAAAAAAAAAGAAAGCCAGATCCATCAAGATGCTCCACTGTACAATGTAGTAGTGTGTGTTTTCCCACAGAGAAGATCCAACAGTTCTCTCATCATAATTAAACACAAAACATGCGACAGGGTCCCCGGGGCGGGAGGTGGGGGGGCTTGCGTGTGCCTCACTGGAGCATAAATGGCACAGGTGCTCAGCTCCGTGCCACACAGTTGGCGCTCAATAGATGCTGAGCATGAACGCGGCACTCATCAAGCAACCTGGCAGCTGATCCTTATGTCCACCGCGTGAGGTAGATTACCATCGTCCCCATTTTACAGACAGGAAACCGAGGTGCAGAGATATGGGGACTTGCCCGAGGTCACAACCAAAGAGTGACACGGCTGACTCTATGCTGGTGCCACTAGCTCCAAGGCGCGCCAGCTGCGTGAGTGACCTGGGGGCTCGCTTCTTTGTGGGCAGGGAGCACGCAGAGTGGGCAGAGGGAGCCGAGCAGAAAGAACCAGTCTGAATCGCCAAGAGGAGACAGCATTCTTTAATCATGCTGGACGGCAGGGCGTGGCGGGGTCAGGCAGGGGCAGGATCAGGCAGGGTGGTTTATAGCACAGGTCTTCCTGGCACTTGGTCAGACCCTGTTTCCGTCATCTGGCCATGGAGCCACGGCTCCCTCGGCTGTGAGCACCAGAGATCACCCCCCGGGGCACCTCAGCCCCAGAGTCTGCATGAGCACCAATGGGCGGAGGCCGCCTCCCTCTGGGGAGAAGGGCAGGCCACCTGGGTTTGGAAGGCTAGGGGGACACCAGGCCACCCCACCCTGGAAGAAGAAACGGAAGGCCTGAGGTCCCTCCTTTGCTTTAGCTCCCCAGACCTGCTGAGGGCTCTAAAGCCTGGGGCTTCCGTGGCCCTTCTCCTGCAGGTGTTTGTAAAGGCAGCACCAGGCCGGAGGAGGGCTCTGAGACGAGCAGCTGCCCACCCGGGCCTTAGCACCTTGATAAAGCCTGGAGAGTCGGGGCACTGGGCCGGTGAGAGGGGCATGAGGGGCAGAGAGCACCTGGGGACAGACATCAGTGTCTGAGGGCAGCTGGAGGCCCTGGGGAAACGGAAGTTCAGATGACTTTGGTGGAAGGGACTGAGCAAGGCCCTGGCAGAGCCCTGGGAGGAGGCAGGAAGGGGATCCCAGTGAGGAGGGCAGGTCTTCTCGCAGGATGCCGTATCAGCTGTGGGGAGAGCTATGGGTGTGGGTTCCATTCTTCGGGGGCCCCTTCACCCCCCAAATGCCCCCACACTCCTGGGTCCTCTCCTCACAGAACCCTTGACCTGGCCAAGGCCCCCTGGGGTTCGCTTTAACGATGAGCACTGGGCAGGTGGATGAGGAACGGGAAGGAGATACCTGCCCCTGCCACCGGGACCCCGTCCCACCAGCCTTGGGGAGCAGTGGGTAATGGAGGACCAGCAGCACCTGAACACCCAGAACACAGGCCCCCATGAGCTCTGGGTCTGCTTTAAAACCTATGTACACGTCTCTCCCTGCCTGGGCTGGACTGGCCAGTCACTGAGGGCAGGGGCAGGGCCTGTGTCTGACCCCCTCACCCTTCCCGGGACCCAGCACAGAGTGAGTGCTCAGTGTTTAATGAATGAATAAATGAACGGTGGCTGCAGTGGTGCAGGCCTGAGCAAGAGAAGAGGGGGAAGGGGTAAAGAGAACATAGCACGGGGAGCCCTGGAGGGATGAGAGAATTTAAGAATGTTGGAATTGGCCAGGCACGGTGGCCCACACCTGTAATCTCAGCATTTTGAGAGGCCGAGGCGGGTGGATCACCTGAAGTCAGGAGTTCAAGACCAGCCTGGCCAATATGGTGAAACCCCATCTCTACTAAAAATACAAAAATTAGCCAGGCATGGTAGCAGGCGCCTGTAATCCCAGCCACTAGGGAGGCTGAGGCAGAAGAATCGCTTGAACCCGGGAGGCAGAGGTTGCAGTGAACTGAGATTGCACCACTGCACTCTAGCCTGCGCAACAGAGCAAGACTCTGTCTCAAAAAAAAAAATGTTGGGAGAATTCTAGAATGTGGGGAGGATTCCAGAATGTTCAGAAAGTACTAGAATATTGAGAAAGTCCTAGAACCTGGTTGCTCCAGTGTGGTTCATAGACTGACCCCATCAGCATCACCCAGGAACATGTCAGAAACACAGAATCCTGGACCCACTCAGACCTACTGAGTCAGAACCTGCATTTAACGCGAACCCCGGGTGATTCGCCTGCATTTCCAAGTTTGAGAAGTGCTGGGCTACGAGGCTGGGAAAGTTCTAGAATATTTAGGCTAGAAAGCTTCTTAAAATAGGTCCAAGAGAGAAGAGAGGAGCAGAAATAGGCTGGGAGGGACGATGGCAGCCAAGAAAGAAGCAGGGTCTCCCCAGAATGCCAGGTCCCCGGGGACCTCCCTGGCCTTCCTGCTTCACAGCAGTGCAAACTGAGCCCTGCAGGGGACGGGACCAGCACCTGAGCTCTCCAGCCGGGAGGGTGGCCCAGAGGCCCTCAGTCGTCCTCGGCCTTGATGAGGTGGCCACTGAAGGTGATGTAGGTGTCGAAGTCGTTGCTGTAGATGGCGTTCTCGCGCTGGCGCTTGAAGAGCCGCACCCAGACGCGGTCCCCGTAGGCCAGGTCCAGCATCACACTCTGGCTCTGCATGATGCTGCGCTCGCTGGGCTGCGCGTACAGGATGACGGCCTCTTTCTGGTTATGCATAATGTGCACGTACGTCTCCTTGTAATTCCAGCTGTGCACATTGAGGCTGAAGAAGTAGATGCCACGCAGGGGAGCAGCAAACTGGCCGGTCGCCATGTCAAAGCACCCATCAAGGTTCACAAAGACCCTTTCGAAGAGCAGTGTCTGGAAGTCCTCACCGCTGTGCAGGGCCGTCTTGCGGCCCACTGAGAAGGCGAAGAAGCGCTTCTGGCACGGGGCGCCGGGGCTGCCCATCTCCCCCTTGTCACCCTTGCTGCCCTGAGGGCCAGGCTCCCCTTGGGGACCCTCCCTGCCCATGTACCCTGGCAGGCCCATTGGGCCTGGGTCCCCTTTGTCACCTGTGGGGATAAAAAGGGGACAAGTCAGGGTGGACATCTGAGCCTGCTCCAAGGAGGTGCCCACACTCATCTGTGACGGCTCTGCCCCTGTCCTGGCCCAGAGAAGAAGCCAGCATTTATTTAGCACCTACTGTATGCCAGACATTGCCTCCCCACATGCCTGCCTAAAGAAAACATCATGACCATCTTCACTTCACAGAGAGGGTAAGTGACTCACCCTGGGCCACACAGTGCAGGAGCAGAAGAGGCAGGACTTAAAATATGGTCTGTCCCCAGGGTGACTTGACTTCCCCTCACCCAGCAGGGAGGGTCCGACTGTTGTCTCTGGGAGGCCAGGCCCAGGCCCCCACCCCAGGACCACAGCGCAGTCCAGGCTGGCAGGGATGTGGGGTGTGCTGGAACATACTTTGGGTTTCTGACGCAGGGAAGAAACCAAGAAAAATACACTTGCCCACCTGGAGGAAAAGCCCAGCTTAGGAGCCAGGAAGCCCTTGGTTGGCAGTCCTGCCCTGTGTGACCTCGGGCACTCCACGGCTGGGGTCTCGGTTTTCTGGTCTATATTTTAAAGAGGATTATGTCTACCTCAGGGGTGTTTGTGAGCCCTCAACAAAATGTCCTGTGGGAAAGCACTTTGCAAACTGCAAATAAGAGGCAGAACAGTTCACCCAGCACGGCTGGCCCATCCCGACCTGCTCTGAGGTCTGGCAGCATCTACAATGGCCCCCCAGGCAGGCACAGCCCTGCCCGGCCCTTAGTCCAGGCTGACTTTCAACATAAGAAAAGCAGGTGACCACCCACGCCTGGAGGGACCCGACCTCACATAGCTCCCTGCCACCTGTCACAGTGCCTGGAGTCACACGAGCAACCACATCCTTGCATGGGCTAGAAGGCCCTGTGTTTTCCACAGGGGGGGGAAGGGGACAGAAAGGAGGGCACAGGCCCTTGAGGTGGAAGCCCAGAGAGCTGGGCAGGGCAAGGCCACAGCTCTGCGGGGTTCTGGCTCCACCGCCTCACTGGAGAACCGCGTCCTCACCTGCACAGCTCCAGACCTTGTGCAGAAAGTTTGTTGTGCCTCAGCCCAAGGAAAGGAAGGAGTGGAGGGTGGACAGGATGAAGGGACTATCTTCTTTTTACAAATAAGGCAGCAAGCTCAGGGCGGGGGAGAGACCAGCCTGACTCACTGGGCAAGGGGGCGGAAGAGGTGAGGCTGGGACCCAGGACTCCCAAAGCCAGCCCGAGGTCTCTCACGGCAGCCTACCCACCTCCCAGCAGGCTGCTGAGCTGGGCCCAGGAGCAGTGACCCTGGGTTTGGGGAGGGCAATGAGGAGGGACCATCAGCAGCCAGGCACCTCTCCAACCTCATGCAGAGAGCTAAGTCAGCCCTGGGGAAGCTGGGTGGGGAGGGGGGTGTGAGGAAGAGCAACGTCCTCACCACGAAATCAGAACAAGGGCAGGCCAGGTGCCAGGTGACCACTGGCTGTGCAGTGAGTGTCCCCGGGGAGAGCTCAGGAACAAATCCTGGCTCCATCCCTGACAGCTGTGTGGCCCCAGGAGACTGAGTTTCCCCATCTGCAAAGTGGGAGGAATAAGAAAATATCAACCTCACGGGCTGTTGTGGGCAGAGACGGAAGCTAAGGATGTCAAGGCCTGGTCACAGCCGTCAGCAACCACAGCCTGGAAGGGAAGCGAGTCCTTCCACGTCCTATTGAGAGAGCGAGTAGCCAGCCCGCACCTGGACGGCCCTCACCTGGATGCCTCTCACCTGGACAGGCCCTCACCTGGACAGGCCCTCACCTGGACGGCCCTCACCTGGACAGCCCTCACCTGGACGGCCCTCACCTGGACAGGCCCTCACCTGGACAGCCCTCACCTGGACAGCCCTCACCTGGATGGCTCTCACCTGGACAGCCCTCACCTGGACAGCCCTCACCTGGATGGCTCTCACCTGGACAGGCCCCACAAGGCTGCATGCTCCGACCCTTGGCCCCCGCTGGTTGCTCTCCACATGACATTAGAGGGATCCATTTGAAACCTGGGTGGGATCAAGTCCCCGTCCCACCCAAACCTGCCCCTGTTCCCACTCCACTCAGCGGAGCCCAAGTCCCTACAGTAGCCGGGTGGTGACAGCACCCCATGTGATCTGAGCCTGGTGCATCTCCCGGCCCTGCCCCAGGGCCCCTGCACCAGCTGTGCCCTTTGCCAGGAGGCTCCTCCACCACCTCTTAGAAGACTGTGCTCCATGGGTCCTCCACTGACCACCCCATTCAATATGCAGCCTGCAGCCCAGACCCCCACTCCTGAAGCCCCTTTTCATTTCCCAGAGCACTGATCACCATCGAACATTCCACTCCACTAACTTAGGTGATGTGTGCCTTGCTCACAGCCCATCTCCCCACCGAGAACGGGCGCTCAGGCGGGAGGCATCTTGGTCTGGTTTGTTCACGCTCCGTCATCAGTGTTTGGAACAGACCAGGCTCACATTGGGGCTCAATAACTCAGGATGAAAGAGGAGTCTGGACAGGTTTCCACCCTGCCCTCTACTCCCTCCACCTCAGCTCCCTGGCCCTCCCTGCCCACTGCCAGGCCCCACAGGAGGGCACTCACCCTTCAGGATGGTGATGTTAATGTAGGGTCTGATCTCAGGCAGGGCGTGGGGGCGGCCAGAGGAAGAGGCTGAGGACACATGGGCAGGATCCAGGGGGTCCTCAGAGTCACAGCACCGTTGGCAGCCGCTGGCCACAGCTCTGTCAAAGGTGAGCTCCACCATAGGGATCTCACACATCAGGAGAAAGAGCAGGAGCGCTGCCCAGAGGGGACCCAGGGCGGCTGTCCCCATGGTGACCTGGAACAAGGAAGGAGGGACAGGAACTATACTTCACTCAACATCTACTATGTGCCGATGCCTGGGGTGGGCGGGTTCTGCCTCCCCCAGCCACAGCACTCCTGACCTAATTCCAGAGGGAAGGTTATTGTCCCCATCTATCAGACAAGAAGACTGAGACCTCCACAGAGCAGCAAGTTCCCCAAGATCGGGAGGAGACTGGCAGGGCAGGGCCTGCATGCTGAGTCTCCGGGCACCCAGTCCATGGAGGCTTCTGCTCCACACAGGCCTTGGAAGGATGAAGCCCCTCTGAAAACAGCCACAGCTGAGAGCAGACAGGGATTCCCAGGAAGCTTTGCTGGGGCAGGTGAGAAGATGCCCCAGCTGGCCATGGGTGGCAACCCAGGAGACCGTCAAATGCTTTCCCGCCCGCGCACCTCCCTCTGGCACTTTCTTGCCACTGACTCCACTATCTCCAGCAAACACATGCCCTCCGGGCAGGAGGACTGAGGTTAGTGAACACTGGGGACAAACGTGGAGGGTTCTGGAGGCTTGTTCTCAGGAGAGGGGATGGGTGGCCGAGCCCATGCTTTGGTGTGAGAACACCATAGTTCTGAAAAAAAGAGATAGGAGAGTTCATTGATCCTAGCAGACAGAAAGCAACGTCCATGAGAGCATGTGGGGTGGTGCGCGGTGATGGTGTCATTGCATCGCTTAGCAGTCAGGAGAAGGAATACTGGGTCCTTGACTGCAGCCCATTGCTAGTCTTTAGAGTGCCTTTGTGCAAAGCAAAGAAGGTGCCCCTCTGGACAAATTAGAAATGATAAGAGTCCCCGTTGGAGGGACGTGATGCTGAGGGTGTGCAGCTTGGCAAGGGCTGGCGCTAGTCCACCTCCCTGCTCAGCACCTTTGTGCAGTCAACTATCTACGCAACCCAACCTTATCCAGAAGCCCTGCAGGGAGGGTTCTGTAGAGAGAGTTAGTTCATTGGAAGATGGTTGTGTCAATCATCATAGACCTGCCAATCAGATGCCAAGGTGGTAGATTGGAATTAAGGGGTAGGACTAGGAGGTATGAAAAATTCTAAAGGATCAGAAAAGTGTAAGTGTTGGTGAGGATGTCTCTGGCCTTGGCCAAGAAGGGGTCTAGGGCTCCAGGAGAGAGGCAGGAAGTAGCCTGGACACCAGGCTCTAGAGACAGTCCTGGGTTGGGTGGGCAGGAAGCCGGGCAAAAAGACCTTTGAGGTGGTGCAGCTTCTGGGGGCTGGTGCCGAGTTATCACAGGATCAGAAACTCTGCTTTTGAAACCAGACTGGTTTTTACACTTCTGGCGTTTCTTTGTTTATTTCCTTTTTGTTCTCCTTTAACATTTAGTAGAATTCAAAAATATTTTTTTTGTGGTTAATACATGTAGACAAGGTACAATTATTACTTTTTAAAATGCCACCCTGTCTCAGCTGAGCACTGAGGTGAGGGCAGAGTTTTAAAGGGGCAGGATGGCCAGGTGCAGTGACTTACTCCTGCAATCCCAGCACTTTGGGAGGCCACGGAGAGAGGATCACTCGAGTCCCGGAGTTCGAGACCAGTCTTGGCAACATAGTGAGACCCTGTCTCTATTTTTCAAAAATTAAAACTAAAAATAAATAAAGCGGCAGGAGCCCTGCCCCCCACCCTCAGAGCTGGATAGTAGCAGCAGGAGAAGGGGGCTGGGCAGGAAGTCTCCAGAGCCACCTCCCTCTTCCTGGAGGTGACTCTTCCCAAGCTTCTCTCTGCCCACCCTGGTTGGGTTCCTGGTTCTGCTCAATAAGGAGGTCAAATCCTCAGAGATCAACATCCTCCCTGTCTGAGACTGTCATCCTCAACTTTTACTTATAAGTGACAAATCCCAGTGGTTTTGGAAATCCCAAAATTCCCTTCTTTTTCCCAGCCACAGATATGACCTCATGAGAAAAGCTGAGGTCTTAGAGTCAAATCTGAGACCCAGAATAGTTTGCAAGCTGTGTGACCTAGGGCTAGTGGCTGAACCTCTCTGGGCTTCCTGCTCCTTGATACTTACAAGGAAATGACACCACCCTTTCCCTCCCAGGTAATTTGGAAGGACTTCAATGCAGGGAAAGTGCCTGCCTTATAAAAGACTTAAAAAAAAAAAGTGTGCTTTGACTTCTTCCCTGTGCCTGCATGGGATGGGAAGGAGAACTTCTCCCAGAGGACTGGCATGGTTTGGGAGCATTTCTGTTTCCTATTGGCCCCAGCCGGATGGGAGTCAAAGGCTGTGAGACACAGAACCGTGGCCTGGGAGCAGGAATCAGGAAGCCGTTAACGAGGAATCATAACCACTGCCAGGATCACGAACTAGCTCTGGGGGTGGGTGCCAGGCAGGGACCAAGTGTGGGAACCAAGTCATAGGGAGGACTTTTGGGGTCCTTGCTGCTTCCACTGGGGAGCTGGGACCTCTTTGGGGAGGGAGCGGCAGGGCAACTTTTCTCGGTCCAGGCAGGCCGTGCAGAGCTGAGTTTGTGTGTGCCCGGGTAGGGGCGGGCACAAACCGGGAGCAGTGGAGCGCAGCCCTCAGCCAGAGGCAGGAGGAAATGTGGAGGGGAGAGCCTGGAGAGGCTGTCCCAGTCAGAGGGAGAGAGCAGGGCCCGAGATGCTTCCAGGAAGCAAGGAGGGAGGAGAGGAATTCCAGGCTCTGACCCCAGCCCCCAAGCTTGAGGAGCCTCTGGTCACTCACCCTGTGTCCTGTGGCCTCCCCAGGCGACTCACGGACCCTGAGCCACTGCATGGCCTCTGGCTCCTTGGCCCATGTCTGCAATACTAACTTGTTGCTGGCCCAGACCCCCAGGCCCAGCAGAGGAGGGAGAGAGGAGGGGATGGAGGGAGAGAGGGCGGAGGGAGGGCGGAGGGAGAGGGCAGAGCCGCTTCCCACTTCCCCTCCTCCCTGCTCCCTCCCTTTCAGCCTCTGGGTTCTGCGGAGATAAAGGGAGGCAGGGATTTCCTTTGCTTAACTCTTTGGTGATCCAGTGGGGTCTTGTTTGATTGAAAGGCCTAGAAAGTCAGAGCAGGCAGGAGTCTGAGGCCCCCTGATGATTGGGAAATGGACACAGGAATGGGGCACAGGAGCCCCTAGGTTGCTCAGGAAGGGGGAGGCAGCCCTGAGTCCACCCTGAGCTAAAGCGCTTAACTGCTCTGAGTCACAGAGGCAGGGTGGGTAGCAGAGAAGGTGCAGGTGTTGGCCCTCCAGGCACAGGCTAGAATCCTGGCCCTGCTACCACAGTTGCGTCGCCTCTCAGAGCCTAGGTGTTCCAGAACTGCAGTCCTCAGCCCCCTTTGTGCCAGGCACATGGGAGGGCTTAACCCATGTTTGTTGGGTGAATGACCAGGCTGACCTCCTCAGGTATCATGCAAGTGTTACCAGAGAGGGGTCCTGATCCAGACCCCAAGAGAGGATTCTTGGATCTTGCACCAGAAAGAATTTGGGGTAAGTCCACAGAGCAAAGTGAAAGCAAGTTTATTAGAGAAGCAAAGAAACAAAAGAATGGCTACTCCATAGGCAGAGCACCCCCAAGCACTGCTAGTTGGCTATTTTTATAGTTATTTCTTGATCCTATGCTAAACAGGGGTGGATTATTCATGAGTTTTCCAGGAAAGGGGTGGGAATTTCCTGAAACTGAGGCTTCCTCCCCCTTTTAGACAATATAGGGTAATTTCCAGACATTGCCATGGTATTTGTAGGCTGTCTTGGTGCTGGTAGAAGTGTCTTTTAGCATGCTAACGCATTTTAATTAACATACAATGAGCAATAAGGATGACCGGATGTCACTTTCATTGCAATCTTAGATTTGGCAGGTTTTGGCTGGTTTGTTTACCGCATACCGTTTCTCAGCAGGGTCTTGATGACCTGTATCTTGTGATACCAGTCCTGCCAACTTCCTATCCCTTCCTGTGACTACAAATGCCTGACCTCCTGGGAATGCAGCCTGGCAGGTCTTAGCCTCATTTTACCCAGCCCCTATTCAAGATGGAGTTGCCCTATTTTGAACACCTCTGACATATTTCCCTACTCTCTTTTACGAGGGAACGTTTAATCTTAAGGGTTGTAGAGGGATGAAGATCCATCTTCTGTAACTTCTTCAGGCTGAATAGAGGCGATGATATTCCTGCCTAACTATTAGAGTCTCTTGGGTTTGGTGCAGAGAGGAACTGAGTAAGAAAATGTTGGTGTGTTCAGAGTCATTTGTAACTCTGAGTCCTAACAAAAGGTGATATCTGGAAGATTAATGTGTTCAATTTAAGGAAGCACTGAGTAAGCTTATCTTGCATTCTTACACAAAGAGTATAGCAGCAATATATTCTACAACAGCAAAGTAAAATAAGTAAAATTATCCCAAGTAATCCAAATAAGAAGGCTTTCCATGAACTGGGCAAGAATGCCTGTGACTTATCGGGTAAAATGAGGCTGAGACCTACTGGGCTGCATTCCCAGGAGGTTAGGCATTCTTAGTCACAGGAATTGCTAGATGAGCTGATACGGAGTTGCTAGACGATTCCAATACATGCTCAGAATTAGATACTGATCCAGATTTTTATGTTATCCATCCCTCTTGTTTCTGACGAGAAGCAGTCAAGAGATGACTGTTTGGTTCACAGAAAGAAGCAAGGTCAGTCTAAATTGCAGAAAAAAAAACTCAAAAACAATGGATAAGACTAGAATCTATGACAGGTGTACCATATTTTTTGAAACACTGTTTTTCTCTCTCCAGTCTCCCATTTTTTATTAAAAACAAATCATGGTAGGACCAATTTATTTGCAAAATAAGCTTTAGTCTTATTATACTTGGCTTCATTATTTGCATAAAGTGCAGCAAGTATAATTATTTGCCATATAGGCTCCTTTTAAAATTGGCTTTGTTTCATAAGGTATCTTAGATTAGATGTTTTAAAGCTTTGAGCCCAGCCATGGATTTACCTATGCCTGCAAGAACCTGTATGAGTTACATAAATTCCTCTCCTCTTGAGGTCCCAAGATAACTCGGGGCTCCCAGGCCTGTCAGAAAGTTACATTCTTTACTTACCACAGGTCAGGAACCCTATACAGGGACTTCATACACAAGGTACAAGACCAGTTTTTCCAAGAGGCTTTTATTGGCTCTATTAGTCAACTTTAATTCCTTAAAGAAGTCTGTTTATATTTGAAAGCATGCCACTCCAGTCAAACCCTTGTTAAATAACCAGTTTCTCCAATTGTGTCCTGTTACAAAAAAAAAAAAAAGAAGAAAGAAGGAAAAACAGATTCTTACTGCACTTATGCAAATAACTATATTGCCATAAGTTAAGAACACTCACAAATAGTTTCCAAATTCTGCAGAAATCAGGTAAAGAGAAAAAAATATATTCCAAATTTTGTTTTTGGACAAAACTTTGTTTTATAATCCTTATAGGAGCGTACTTTACTCAATTGTTAAAAGCTGTAAATAGCTCAAGAAGGGGGGGTTTCTTGACTCTGAAAAACAAAACAGAAAGATCAACAACATTTTAAACAAAAAGTCATAAAAGATTATTTCAGTCTTTTATTAGTTCAGTCTATGCAATTAATTCCTGTTTTGCTTGATATATATGTGTTAGTTTTCCAAGAGTCTTGGATGCTGTTTTCTTTTTCTCTGCATTTAAGAGTACTCATCAGAGTCCTATAGCTGATTATAAACCACCTTTTGAAGAGAATAAAAGCAAGACAACAATTGTCTATGGATGACAGAAAGACTTAGAGCAGTCATGGTTAAAGAATTAATATCATTGACTAGGAAATGTGGATACCTCTGTAGCACATAATAAATTAACATCATAACAATTATAATTATTATTGATAATGCCCATTAGTATTGATAATGTTCATATCAGAATTATAGGAGTTTCCCATAATTTTGGAACACATACCAATAACATATTTATATAAACACAGCCCAAAGAAAGCCAAACACAATTTCATATTTGACAATGCTTCCTGTATTATTTTAATGTACCAAATAAGCCAAATATGTCATTTTTGGACTTTAGGGGACCTAATATCTAAAGGACTAATCAGGTTAGAAAAAGGCATAACTTAGAATTTGATTTTGGAAAGTTTCTCAAATATCAAAAATTTAAAACATTTGATACTACAAAATAGCATCCCAGGTCACCATAAGTCATTTATTTGGCCAAAAGGATAACTCAAAGATGTTTTTAAGGGCAAAAACCTTTACTCACTGATAAAGGGAAGACTTAGCTTTCCAAAAAAACTGTCTCTTTTCGTTCCTTTCTTTTTTCTATAGCTTATTCAAAAGGCAAACAAAAATCTTTATTTTTCAATATTACATGAAAAACTTGTTCAAGAGAGAAAGCCAAATTTTACCTTTGCATTTGTGTACTATTAATGTCAAACCCAATTCATAATAAAGCCTTATAGACAACTCTATCCAATTTTAATGTTTGACCATGAGGTAAGAGTCTCATAAACCTTTTATAGCTCTTTACAATTTTCTTGCTAAAGAGTATACCAGTGCTCTAAGAAAACCTTGTTATACTTTTATTCCATATTTAATTTATGGAAAAACTGAATAATATCCCTTTAATTTAAGCCAATAAGTTCACACAGAATTTCTTTTACAACATTAATCTTTCACAAACCTTCCACAACTTGCTCAAACCTTCAGCTTTATCCTACCTAACTTGAAACAATCCTTTAACCCTCTAAAGTAGGGGGAAAGTCCACATTCCCATGCTTTCTTATAATCTTCTTACCAAAAGCATATTCTATTTTCCTTACACACCTTGCATATAAAACTGTTTCTCTAGTAGTCTCAATTACATATAACATATTACAATGTTAACTCTTAGCAACTTTTATTTTTTGGTGAAAAACCTGGTAAGTAAGCAGTTTTACTTATATTCCAGGTGTGGAGCCTAGGACAGCCTTATCTGCAGAAGTGCAGATAAGGTCTGACTGTTTCCAGCATAGCTGGGGGCATGGCTAACTCGACAAGTCCCCAGGCCTTATCTAGAATCTAATGGCCCCAAAGCAGGTAAGCTGGGCAATTTTCAAAAGTCAATGATGCAGTTTATGACCTTGAGGCATTTAGCAAACCTAAAATCTGACCTGCCTAATTTAGACCAAATGTCTAAAGTTTGAAGATATTTTAATGTTACTGATAATCTTTAAAACTGTCTTTATTTCCCAAAGATTATTAAAGTCATGTGAACCAAAAGGCATTAATGTTTCTATTTTTCTGACAAAATATTTAAGTACTTATTATTTTTAAGCCAATTAATCAGAGCTCTTTCATATATCAACATCACACACACAACATATATAAATACACAGACAGAAGATCCAGTAGTTGTAAGATTTTTCATTTGCCAATTTTTAAGTTTCTTAATTGGATTACTGACTTCAGGGTGGAGCCCTTCAAGAAACAGGGCCAGGAAAGCCTGCAGTTTCTAAGGCCTAATAAGCAGGCACAGCTGGAAGGCAAAACAGATCCCCAAAATTAAGGGTTTCATTTTTATATTGGATCCTGGATCCCAAAGAGAGGGCATCAGCCCATCCCCCATGGCAGTCTTATCTTTCAATGGAGGGTGGGGACACTTCCATACTTTCTAGGTGGTCAAGAGCATGCTTTTCTGATCCAAAGGTGCGAAGAGCCAAGTATCCCCACAAAACTGCCATTAGCCATCCCTAAAAGTGTATTCCCCACCTAGTTATTACATAGCAAGGCTAAAAGCTCTCTTAAAATGCAAAGTAATTTCTGATATCCCCAAAAGTCAAAACTGTCAGATAACACAATACAAAACAGAGCAGAGCCTTAGATTTTGAGAGTGGTCTATCTGCTTTCAATTCCTGGGGGTGTCCATGAGGAGAACAGAGGTTTCTCCCAAAACAGGGTCTGTAGCACCTCCTTTTTTCCTGAGAAGTCCCAGGCTATTAAAATTTATCTTAGGTCCTCTCAGGTGGGGCATCAAGAGTGGCAAGAAGACAAAATGGGGAAAAAAATTAAGTCGACTGAAAAGAAAAAATTTTTCAGAAAAATAAGAGCCAAGAAGAGAAAAAAAGCATAAAGGCCTTTTAAATATATGTATAGCTTGGATATCCATTTTTAATTAAGCTGACTTTTAACCAAATCTTGTTACCAGACTCTAGCCGGGACAAACAGCCAATATTTCTGGCTTTTGAACTTCACCAACAGTAACCTCCCAGGTGAAACCTGGTAAGCCTTAACTAAGGTTAGCACTTAACCCAGGTATACAAGGTATTTTCAAAGAGGTGATAAGCAGTTTTTATGAGATCTAGAATCGCCAAGGGTAGTGCAGAGAAAGGAAAATTCAAACGAGAAGTCAGAAGCTGTTTATGGAGAAGAGAATGAATAAATGGCAAAGGTCACATAGATATTAAACCAGAAAGGACTCATTCCCTAAGGTGGGAATTGAACCTGGGTCCCCAGTGTGAAAAGACAAAGCCTTAGCTACTGAGCCACGGCACTAGACAGTTTCTGTCTTCCTTCCTGGAAGGAGCCTAGAGAAGCCAATTTCAAGCGTGCAAAGGCTTTTAACTGCTCAGGACAATTTTTAGGGCTATCACATGAAGCCCCAGCTTCCTGTCGTCTGGATGGTGGAGACTAAGAGAAAGTACTCCCACACGGTCACAAGGTTAAACTTGCAAGGACGTAAAAAAAAGACAAGACAGAAACCTCATCTAGTTTTTGTTTCAGGGACCTGCCGCCAAGTTTGTAACTGACGAGTTTGCTGGGCCAACTTGAATAATGGGCTTATATGGGTCCTAGGCCCACATTCTATCCTACAGTACCTCTTTTTATGACAGATTGACACAGAAAGAAAAGTTCATAGCACTAAGTACACCAGATTCTCTAAAGCTTAAGACTAGCCCCCACGAATTCTTTTTCGTATTAATCAAATTCCTTGCAGGAGAGACAAACAGTGATTTTTATCATTTATTCAACCAGTTTGCACCAAGAGAGGCCAGAAGCCTGACTGGTAAGAAATTCTTACCCTTTGCCAGCATGCCAGGTTTCTGGGTTCCCTTTCTCTCTGTGGCTTTGATGGCTCTGCTTACTGTGCCATTGCTATGGGGGCCAAGACACGTTACAAAAGAAAATCGTCTTTTTCCATTTCATGGAACCACAGGCAAAAGCCTCTTAATTTTGTAAGATGCTGTCCAACAGGCTGCATGGGGAAACCAAATTAACATTTTCCATTCCAGGACACTAGCCACCCCACTCAGTGCCCAACATCAACCTGGCAAGGCTCAAACTTGCTCCCGATGGCCCTTGTCATCTTTGATCCACTCCAAGTGAGGTGGAATGCCCTCCAACCAGGAGTTTCAACATATGGTAGCTGGGCAAGATGGAAGACTGGAGAGTCACCCTGAGTGACAGAAAAGATAGAAAAGAGAAAGGAGAGAGGAAGAAAAGCATTGCCTGCCGGTGGGTGGAGAAGCTGAGGAGCTCAGGGAGGCCAGAGGCCTCCATTCCATTGACACTGGATCAATAGTTCAGGAGGCCGCTTGTCAGTAGCAAAGTATCTTTTCCAGCAATCTCATCATCTCTAAAGTTTCCCCCTTTGGGGAGAAGAAAGCTCCCCATGTCCCATGATCCTGTACGTGCCTAATCCTGTCACTCACAGCTGTCAGCAAACAGTGCAAGGCAGATTAATGAAAAGAGAATAGTGGTTAATATCCCATAGTGCCTAATCCATTTCTCCTTACCAAGGGACATGACCGAGGGGGACCTCTAACTCCCTAAGGACTCCAACCTTCTTCAGCTGGGCCTCTAACCCAATTTCTGATAAGCATCTTTGCCCTTCACTAAGAGGGGCCTTTAACCCCCTATTTCTGAGGAGGGAACCTAACCCAAATCCATACATTACCCAGAATAAAATATCCCTCACTTACCCAAAGTCAGCCAATTGGGGCTGTAGTCTATTTCCTTTGGGTTGAGGGTGTTCTCTGGTATCGTCCCTTCGTGGTTCACCAGAAAAAATGGTACTGGAAAGGGGTCCCAATCCAGACCCAAAGAGAGGGTTGCTGGACTCGCACAAGAAAGAATTTGAGGTGAGTCCACAGAGTGAAGTCAAAGCAAGTTTATGGAGAAGTAAAGAAACAAAAGAATGGCTACTCCATAGACAGACCACCCCTGAGGGCTGCTGGTTGGCTGTTTTTATGGTTATTTCTTGATTATATGCTAAACAAAGGGTGGATTATTAATCAGTTTTCCAAGAAAGGGGAGGAGATTTCCCCAGAACTGAGAGTTCCTCCCGCTTTTAGACCGTATAAGGTAATTTCTGGACATTGCCATGGCATTTGTAAATTGTCATGGTGCTGGTGGGAGTGTCTTTTAGCATGCTAATGCATTATAATTAGTGTATAATGAGCAGTGAGGATGACCAGAGGTCACTTTCATCACCATCTTGGATTTGGTGTGTTTTGGCCGGCTTGTTTAGCGCATCCTGTTTATCAGCAGGGTATTTATGACCTGTATCTTATGATACCAGTCGTGCCGACTCCCATCTCATCCTGTGACTAAAAATGCCTAACCTCCTGGGAATGCAGCCCAGCAGGTCTCAGCCCTATTTTACCCAGCCCCTACTCAAGATGGAGTGGCTCTGGTTCTAACACCTCTGACACAGGGCCAGGGCGGCAGCCAAGTCGCTCCTCTATGCTCCAGCCCCAGCTACACCAAAGTCTTCTTCCTCTGACTGGAATTCTGCCATTGTTACTGACTCACCCTGGTCTTCTAGAACTATTCCCCTGTGGAAATGACCCCCAACAAGTTCACAGGAGGGCAGCCTGTTTGCCTCTGGGTCTGGCAGGGTCCTGCCTCAGTTTCCTTCTTGTTAGGCAGGGGGAAGTTTGGCAAAGACTCTCTGCCCTGGCTTCCTGGGGCCCGAGACTCCTGTATAAAGACCGTATCAAATGTCCCTTATCCTCCACCAAAGGATTTGGTGGGTTTTGGCTGGCTTGTTTACAGCATCCTCCTATTCTACATTTGTTGAGGACTTACTGCCTGGGCCAGGTCTCATCTCTCTAGGGGCTTTTGGTCCCCAAAGGGTGTTTATATCCATTACTTCAACTAGTCCTAGGGAGCTGGGGTCAGGCAGCTGAAGTGACTTGCCCAAGGTCACATAACTGGTAGAGAGGAGCAAAGCCCCCTACAGAAGGGAAGACTCTCCAACCCGATGGAATTCCCTCGGGGCTTGGACATGGGCGGGGAACAATGCCTGCAGGTCAGGGCCGTCCTGGGAGGAGGGAGGTGCAGGAGTGCGGGGACCCCGGCGGGGAGTGGGGATATATTTAAATCTGGGGCTTCAGGTGCTAAATCCCACTCCCCCACTCACAGCTGGGCCAAGTGTGGAGGATGGGACGGCCCCTGGGCTCTGCGTCCTCAACCAGGGCTCATCCTTGGGCCTCCAATTTCCAATTTATTTGGGGGGATAATCAAACAGAAGAATATGAAGCCTGGAAAGATCCTCAGAAATGATCTCATCTGATTCTTTCATCTGACCAGCAGGGACACTGTGGCCCAGGGAGGATTTATCTTTGGCCCAAAGGTCACATAGCAGACTGCAGTCCAAGCTGGGATGACAGCCAGACTCTCCCAACCTCCAGCCTTGTGCTGTCACCCCTCCCAAGCCGACTTGGAATCCCCCAGGTCATCCATTCAGGGGTGCAAGGGAGCCCAAAGGAAAGCAGACTAAAGGACTTTGGCCGCTGGGAACACCCAAAGGCCTGCACTGGCCCTGCTCTCTACGTGGCCCTGCCCCAGGCAGCATTCCCAGGGCGCAGAGCCAGGGCTGCAGAGGGAGGGAGCCAAGGGGAGCCTCCCTCCCTGCAGCTTCTAAGGGAAAAGGGTTGAGTCGGCAGCACTGGAGAGGGAGACAGCTCCTGCCTGGCTCCAAGCCTTCGGGCTTAGAAAACCTGACCTTCTGAGGAAACAGGGATAGAGAGAATGATCAATGGGACTTGGGGAGAAACAGGCTGGGGACACAGCAATGGTTTTGTCAAGGGCCAACTGTGTGCCTGGCAGTGTTCCATACCGCCCTCAACTGCTCCTCTGCAGAGAAGAGCTGTTCAACCCACCTCACAGGTGAGGAGGCTGAGGTCTGAAAAGCCAGGCAACTCACCAGCTTCTGGTGCCAGCTCATTTGGCTCCCGGCCATGCAATGCCCCGGAGAAGAGCCTCCTGTCCCTCTAGGTGCAGGGCAGCTGGCAGGAGTCAGAGCAGACAAGAGAGAACTCTGGAATATTACACTTCAGTATTTTCCCTCCCATTAGCTTTGACCGTGCCTGAAAATTCCTCCATTTGTGCGTCATCCGTTGGTGTCCCAGCCTTTCTGACGATCTCCTCAGCTGGTCAGGTGGCCTGAAAACAGAGCTCCAGCCCTGGGGCAGACAAACCTGGGTGATGACTCAGCTCCCCCTCCTAGCTGTGTGACCTCGGGCAAGTTTACCTCTCTGAGCCTTGGTGTCCCTGGGCCAGATAAACATGAGGAGGCCAGGACCATGGGAGCCGACTGGTGGAATGCCCGATGGGGGCACTCCCCACTGGCCACCCATCAGTAAAGCTGTGTGCCCTTTCCCAGGCACCCTGGGACCCTGGACAACAGCGTGACCAGGAGGAGCGCAGGCCCAGGGTGGCTCTCATCGCCCTGCTATCACTCCCAGCAGTAAAGGAGTGACCCCAATGCAGAAACCCAGGGTACGGGCCCTGCTTCCCCAGCCACTCCCCACCCTTTCCCCTGCCTCCAGAAGCTGGCTTTTCTCCCCAGCCATTCTGTGGGCCTTCCATGTCTTGACTCCTCTAATCCTTCCAACAATGCTCTGAGGTAGGCACACGTGTTACCTCCTCTGTCCATTTTACAGACGAGATAGATGAGGCACATACTGACCAAGAGCCAAGCCCCTGGCCACCATCCTGCACTCGCCCACGTTCCAGCCCAGGGTCAGGAGAGGGTGTGAAAATAGGCACATTCAGTCAGCGCTTACAAAGCACGGCGCGCTTCATGTATTTAAAAAATAAAATGTGTGCCTGTCAAAAAGGGAGACAGGAAAGTAAACATAATGATTCCTGGCGTCCGCTATGAAGGTTGTGAGTGGCAAGTCACAGATCTAATTGTTCAAGCGCAGAGATCAATTTCAACAAAGGAAGACGCGAGCGCCTCCTGCTGGGCAGAGCCCCCGCGCCCGGGAACCCGGGACGCTCCCCGCCCCCCGGTCCCCGGGACGCTCCCCGCCCCCCGGTCCCCGGCCCCCTCCCCGCCCCTCGGTCCCCGGCCCCCGCCCGTCCCACCAGCCCGTCCCCTCAGGGAACTTTGGGGCAGGCCAGGGCGCCCATGCACTCGCTTCTTCCTCCAAACCCCCGCAGTCCCCGCAGCAACCCCCACCCCCCACACACAAACCGGCTTCCTCCCACGAGGAGAGCCCCGGGCCTGGTTCTACCGAATCCCCCACGTTGACCCGCCCAGGGGCCGGGGAAAGTTTCGCTCTCCGGACCCAGGTTCCCCGTCCTGGGCTTTCAGGACGTCGGATCCCAAAGGTGTTCAGCAGAGTTGGGCGGGCTGTCATGTTTTACAAAAGGGGAAACTGAGTCTGGAGAGCGCCAGCGCCGCGCCAGGCCCTGTGCCCCGGCGGGAAACCTGCTGATTGTTGGAGGGGAAACCGAGACTCAGGGACACTGAGGGGCAGCAACTTCCTCCCCCCACACGACAGAACAGCGGCAGAGCCTGCCTGCTGGGGCGTGCAGCTGGCGCCAACCTCTCCCTTTCTCCCTGCAAAACGAAGGCGAAAGACGCTCCCACGCCAGGCTCGGGGAGCCCCTCCCTCTCCACCCGCTTCGCCCTCAAACCCTGGTTCGTGTCTCCCTCTGCATAGCCCAGGGCCCAGGCAAGCGGAACCCCTACATCCACGACAGCGCCACGGGCCCGAGGGCCGAGGACCTGCCTCTTTGGCCTACCCAGGCCTCGCGCCCGGAGGGCGGAGCCGCAGCCGCGCCGGGAAACTGCCTTTGCACTTCCGGCGTGGGGCGAAGCCGAGCAGATCGGAACAAGGCCGAGTCTGACCGAGTGCTGCCGAATACAGCCGAGTAGAGCCGAGCCTGGCCGAGTGGAGCCAAGTGTCGCCGAATAGAGACGAGTCCAGCCGAGCGGAGCTGCGGGTCGGATACCACGCGGCTACTGGGCGAGGCCTGAGGACCCGCGGCGCCCCCTGCCGGGCCTGGGGAGCACAGAGCCACGCTCCGGCCGTCCCCGCAGCCTTGCGACAGGCTTTTGAGATGGGCGTGGGAGCCCATTTTTTCGGATGAGGAAACTGAGTCTACGAGAGGTTCTGAGGCTGGCTCAAAGGCACTCAGCGCTAAGAGGCAGTGGCACTGGGGTTCAAACCCGATTGCGTGGCCAGGAGCTCACCTTTCACTGCCGACCACGTAATGGGCATCGTGCGTTTGTTCCGTTCTCCCTCTGGCAGCTGCCGTTTGATAAGCCCCAACAGGGAGAGCCCCTCCCCTCTGAAGAGCAGGCGCAGGGTCCTGGCTGGAGCTCAGAGGCAACCCCTGATCTTACAGAGGGAGACACCAGGCAGGCTCTGGGGCCTGTTGAGCCAGCAGTTCCCCTGAGCAAATATTGACACATTTGCTGGCCTGGCCTCCACCCGGACAGGAGGGTGGAGAGGCCACATCCCAGCTCTTCCCCTGCTAGGATCCGATACACCCCACCCCACCGTAGGCCTCAGTTTCTCCACCTGTAAGATGGTGACAGAGGATGTGGGTTCCAGGAGAGTGTGAGCCAGAACCTGAGGTGTCTGGGACCCCAGGGGACCCTGACTGTGGCCCAGGCACCTATTTTTTTTTTTTTTTTAAGATGGAGTCTCGCTCTGTCGCCCAGACTAGAGTGCAGTGGTATGTTCTCCGATGACTGCAACCTCCGCCTCCTGAGTTCAAGCGATTCTCCTGCCTCAGCCTCCCTAGCAGCTGGGATTAGAGGCGCATGCCACTATGCCTGACTAATTTTTGTACTTTTAGTAAAGATGGGGTTTCACCATGTTGACCAGGGTGGCCTCAAACTCCTGACCTCAGGTGATCCACCTGCCTCGGCCTCCCAAAGTGCTGCGATTACAGGCATGAGCCACCGTGCCTGGCCTCCCCGCTTCTTAGGGACACCAGCCGTATTGGATTAGGGGCCATCCCTGCTCTAGTATGACCTCTTCACTACCTACAACTGTGATGACCCCATTTCCAAATATCAGGTCACATTCTGAGGCTCTGGAGGTTAGGACTTCAACATAGAAATTTAGAGGGGGGCAGAATTCAGCCTTAACAGGAATGGATGCCCTAGGAAGCCCTGTGTGACACATTCTCTGTCCCTAAAAAGGGGCCTCTTTGCTACCTTTCTTCCTTTCACTCACTGCCTTCCTCCAGCTCAGGGCCTTAGCACGTGCAGATACCTCTGCCTGGCACACTTAGGCTGAAACTTCCACTCTAGATGCAGCTCCCACCAGCCCCCAACCCTCCTAGTGCTCTCCCAGAGCACACTGCACTTCTCCCTCCCCACTGAGCCCCCAAAATAGGGCTACGCTTCCTTGTGTGGTTGCCTGTGAGTGCTGAGAGTGCGGGACCCCTGTCCATTTGCCTGCACTGGCCCCCAGCCGCATGTCAGGACCTTGCATACAGCTGGTGCTCAGAAAAGCCTTTGTTAGCTAAGTGAACCACATCCGGAGGTGAAATAAATGGCCCAAGGCCACACAGTAGGTTTGCTGCGGGAGACATAGGGCCCAGGCCTGCTGACTTTGGCCCCATGACTTTCGGGGAGACATTTCTCCCTCAGCCTTCCAGCGGACTTGCTGAGATGCTCACCAGGGCCTGCCAGAGACAGGGAGTATCCTGAGGCCTTGGAGGGATGGTGGCCTTGCGCACCTCCAGGGGGTGCCCCTCACACTACAGCCTGGCCTTCTCGCCGTGTTTTTTTTGTTTGTTTTGGGTGGGTTTTTTTGGTTTGGGGTTTTGTTTTTGAGATAGGGTCTCCCTCTGTCATCCAGGCTGGAGTGCAGTGGCACAATCTCGGCTCACTGCAACCTCTGCCTCCCGGGCTCAAGCGATCCTCCCACCTCAGCCTCCCAAGTAGCTGGAATCACAGACATGCACCACCATGCCTGGTTAATTTTTGTATTTTTGGTAGAGACGGGGTTCCACCATGTTGCCCAGGCTGATCTCGAACTCCTGAGCTCAAGCAATCTGCCCACCTCGGCCCCACAAAGTGCTGGGATTACAGGCTTGAGCCCGACCGCTCGCTGTGTTTTCTTCTGTGTCGAGTCCTGTGGAGTCCAGCTGTCAACTCCCATGGGTCAGTGGCCTCACCTGCCCCATCCCTTCTAGGTAAAGAGGATCCCAAAGATCTGGGGGCCGTGGTCTTTCCTGCCCCAGGCCCTGTGTGTTCCCAGCTTCCCTCTGATAATGCTGATGCTGATGCAGGAAGTCCTGGTCCAGAGCCTGGTGGCCAAGGGCTGTTGCCTGGCAACTGCCTCTGAGAGACAAGTTCAAGGTAAAGCCTCTGGTCTGAGCAACTTCAATGGCTGGAGGAGGAGGAGAGGAGTGGGCAAGGTGCGTTATCATCACTTCTCCCTCCCTGCTCCTGCTCACAACTGCAGAGCCTCCCCTCACCCTGCAGCCCCAATGGCTCCCCTAACCCACAGATTCTAGCCCCAACCCCATACAAGCTCCTTCAGTACCCGCCCCCCCCTTTTCACTCATTTATTCAGAGGCACCGTGTTGTAGCTTCACAGGAGGTTACAGGAACAGCGTGTACAGTACCCCCTGCAGTTGTGACATGCAGTGGCCCCCTTTGTTCATTCATTCCAGATACTCCTAAGAAAGGCCACAGCAGCACTGCCAGGCCCTGGGAACACAAGGCTGCCAGACACACATGTGTGGGGGACAAGCACACGCACACACAGGCTGCACGTGAGCATGCACAGGCGGGGACACCCAGTGTGGTGGGGAAGCAAGGGCTGCCAGGGCCAGATGAGGGACCCTGCCCAGGCAGCCACTCCCACCCAACGCTGGGGCCCCAGCAGTTCCTCCACTCCCACCACTTGCACACCGGCCGCATGTCACACCTCAGTGCACATTCACTCACGGACGCAGCTAAGATGTCCCGACCACCTACTATGCACCCTGCACTGGGCTCACACAAACCTGGACACACAATATCACACCCAGCAACGGCAGCCACACACAGCAAACCCCACACACACCCAGACCCGCATGTTGTTGGTTGTTGGTGCCTGGCCCACCTCCCCTAGCCATTAGTAGGCTGTCCTTGACCCACCCCTGCCCCACAGGCCAGGCCAGAGTGTCCATCACAGTGCCCTACCTTCTCTCTGGCTGGAAATGTAGGCACATGACCCGCACCTGGCCAACCATGGCACCCTATCACCACGTCTTTGGTGATTGGCCCAAGGGACCATCATGTGACCTAGTTGGAGCCAATCCACTTTCTTCCCTGAAATCTGCTATTTGGATAATAGGGAGAAAGGACATCTACTGCTTTTGGATCAAGGTCTATAAGGATGTGGGCTCAGCCCCATCAAGGGTATCTTCCATGTTCCCTGAAGGACCTGGACTCTGGGAGGTCACACCCGAACAGGCCAGGGTGCACGGAGCCCACACACACCTACACATTCACACCCATCTGGACACAGTGTCTGGCAGAGAAATTGGCCCAGGCCACAGCTGTTATCAGGTGTCACCGTCTTTATTGACAAGAGCTAGAGACAGAAGCAGCAAAGGGTTTCCTAACTGGCCTCCCAGGGACCCTTCTAGGACATTACTCTCCTGTCCTAGGCAACAAGAAGGCAGGATCAGCCAAAGAAGGCCAGAAGGCCAGGGCATCCCTCCTCCCTTGGACCCTCAGATCTTCCTCAAGAAACCCCAGACCAAGTCCCAGGGCCGGGCCTCCAGCCTCCATCTCCACACAAAATGTGGTTTTGAAAACTTCCTTCTCTTCTGATGGTCCCACACTCTCCCCAAGCCCTGCCTCCCTGACCCTTGGCCTCTGACCCCCCAACTGCCCATTTCTCATGGCCTACAGTGTCCTCACCCCAAAGGACAGACACAGAGAGGCCACTTGATGAAGGAGAGGGGGGTATAGGCCAAGCCTGGGGGTGAGGAGGGCACCCCCACTTTATAATCTGATACACCCCACCGTACCCATTGCAGTGAGCCTGGAAGTTACCTCACATGACTCATTTTCTCTTTAGATCTCAGGAGGCAGCCAAGCTGGGATTCATCTCCATTTGTTGATGGGGAAATTGAGGCCCGGAAGGCCAATGCCAGCCCAGGACCCTGAGGTGTGCTGAAGATCCAAGTCTCCAAAAGTCTGGTTCCTGTGCTTTCCCTGAGGACCCCTGCCCTCTGCAGGGGGTGGGGAAGCGGAGGGATTTCACCAGGGGTCTCACCCTCCCAGGGCCAGCCTCACCACAGCTCTGAGGGACCATCTCTGGGAGGGAGTCTAGGCCCAGCCCTGGATGGTGGCTGCTCCCCATGGTCCCCCTCCACAGTCCCACTTCAGCCTCTTCTTGTCTTCCCTGGGCCTCCCGACCTGTAGTCTCCAGGATGATAGAGCATGGGGAGGGAGCTCCCCAGTCCTCCCAATGTCCCTGGTAGCCAGCTCCACCCTAGGGCTTTATTAAGGCCTGAGCCCTCTTGGCAGCACTCTGAGGCCCCTCAGGGACGCAGGCCCTGTGCCTGTCTGTACTCTGTGCATTTGCCGTTGCACCCTGGCTGTTCCACCCTGATCGTGTCCTTCCCTCAGTACTGGTTGGGTGGGGCTGTTGTCGGCAACTCAGGTTCACAGATGCTACCACTGAGCTCAGCCCAGGGGGGCCAAAGACGGCTCCAGGAAACAGATCTGTACTTCTCCTTCCCCCTCCTCCTCCTCCCCTTTCCCCCTTGTCTTCCTCTTCCTTCTCCTTCCTCTTCCTCTTCTCCCTTC
This sequence comes from Pan troglodytes, assembly GCF_028858775.2. Classification (NCBI taxonomy): domain Eukaryota; kingdom Metazoa; phylum Chordata; class Mammalia; order Primates; family Hominidae; genus Pan; species Pan troglodytes. Next base: position 39,213,403 of record NC_086016.1, read on the forward strand.
CTCTTCCTTCTCCTTCCTCTTCCTCTTCTCCCTTCTTCTTCCTTCTCCTCACAGCGCTCTTCAGACACTCTGCCTTTCCATGCCAGTCCTCATGGGCTGGGTCCCTGTCTCGGTCTCAAGGAGGGGAGAATATGGGTCACAAGGAGAGGAACAGGGATGGCCCCTCCTACAAGGAGGCGCCTGGAAGCCCTCAAAAGACCTGGGAACCCCCGGGGGCCCCTACTCCAGCCATAAGACCCAACGTGAGCTTCCTTGGGGACTGGGTGGCTGACCTCAGCAGGGGCAGAGCCAGACTTTGGGTGGCCTAAGCTTATGCAGTTTGAGGTCCCTCTTTAAGAAAACGAATACAAAATGACAAGTACAAAAGTAGATGCAGGGCCTTGCAAAAGCCCAGGCAGTGAGAGACCCTGAAGCCGGACTTCATTCGCTTCCATGAGCAGGAAATTCACCTGCTCTTCCCGTCCAGAAGCACAGGACCTCCAGCACTGACTGCCTGGGCCAAAAGGGTGTAGAGGTTGTTGGGTTTTACCCGGGTGAAGCCTGAGGCCTAGAGAGGAGCAGAGCTGGTCCAAGGCCTCACAGTCGAGGGGAGGGAGCTGATCTGGGGCCTGACCATTTCTGCCCCACTCCTCCCACCAGGTTAGGCTTTCTTCTGTTTAGGTTTCCAGCCCAGCCCCCAGCAGCTCCTGTGTTCCTGACTCTGAGCCCAAGAAATCCTGGCCTTGGTTTATCCCTCTGAGGGCCAAGATACTAGTTGATGCCCCAAGACACTCCATCCCTGGGGGGAGGCCAGTCTGCACCCACCTTTTGCCCGCTCAGCCAGGTCAGCCCAGCAATAGTGCCCTCCAAACCTCTCATCTGACATAGCTCATCCAGGCTGATGACTCCTATCCCTGAGTCACAGAGGAGAAAACAAGGCCCAGAGAGTAGAAGCAACCTACCCAAGGTCACACAGCAAGACTTGGCAGCAATAGCATCAAAGTCCAGGCCCCTCAACATCCCATCATGGGCCTGTGGCACCTTGGGAAGTAGGCCCTAGGCACACCCACGGCTTCTGCCTCTTCCTCGGGCCATCCTGGCTTTCCCCAGGCCCCTACAGGTAGCTGATGCGCATCGTGCTGGACTTCTCCCCAGTGGAGGCCTCTTGGGGTAGGAGCTGCTGCTCCTTGCTGGCCACTCTGCTGGGCGGCCGCTCCTGCCCGCTGGTGCCAGGCTGCGTGATCTGGCTGACCCGGCCGTTCATCTCCTTCCCCTTGCCCCCCTCCCTGCTCTCCTCCCCATCCTCCTCCTCCTCATCCTCTTCCTCAGTCTTCTCCGGGGGCCCCACAGTGGGCTCCTGGCTGCGCACGCGGCGGGAGGGCCGCAGCAGGACCCTGCGGAAGCCCTGCTTGAAGCGGTAGGAGAGGAAGCCATAAAGGATGGGGTTGGCACAGCTGTTGGCATAGGGCAGCGCCACCACCAGGAAGTAGAGCCCAAAGAAGGCAGGCTCCTCGGGCAGTGGGCACACCACGTTGACGATGTTGAGCACATAGAAGGGCATCCAGCAGAGCACGAAGAGCGCCACCACGGCCACCACCATGCGCGTGACCCTGCGTTCGGAGTGCCGCCGCCGCTGGCACGAGGGTGCCCACACCCGGCGCCCAGCTGAGCGCACCTTCACCACGATGAGCAGGTAGCAGAGGCAGATGACCAGCAGCGGCCCGAAGAAGCCCAGTGCGGCCGTGTAGATGATGAAGCCGGCTCGCCAGGCCGCCGCCGGCTCGGGCCACTGCATGTGGCAGGTGCTCATGCCGCGGGGCACTCCGGAGAAGACCACCACGGGCAGCACCACCACGGCTGAGGCCACCCACACGGCCGCACTGACCGTGCGGGCCACCGGAGCTGTGCGCCAGCGGGCCGAGCGGGTGGGATGTACCACGGCCAGGTAGCGGTCCACGCTCATGACAGTCAGGCAGAATATGCTGGTGAACTGGTTGATGCCATCCACCGCCATGACCAGGCGGCACATGAGGGAGCCGAAGGGCCAGTAGGACAGGGCGTTCTGGGCGGCCAGGAAGGGCAGCCCCAGCATGAAGAGCTCGTCGGCCAGCGCCAGGTTGAGGATGTAGACGTTGGTGACTGAAGGGCTGGCCGTGTGCCGCAGGACCACATAGATGACCAGCGAGTTACCCAGCAGGCCCACCACGCACACCACCAGGTAGACCAGGGGGATCAGAACGCCACTGACGGCCAGCCCTGCCGGGCTTGGGCCCGCCGACACGTTGCCCAGGGTGGCATCTGGGGGCCAGGCCGAGGAGGCATTCTCAGGTTCTGAGGTCGTGGACACCGATGATGGATGAAGCATGTCCATGGCTGAGGGGAGGGTGGTCAGCAGTCAGCTATTTGCCTGGGGGAAGGAAAAACAGCTCGGTCACAGCAGAGAATGGCTTTCTCTATGCTGCCCCCTCCCAATCATGCCGAACCTGGGGACCTGCTGCACGCCCATCCTCCCATCGTCTGAGAGATTTCAGAAGACGGGAGGTGCTTAGCACGCACCATCTCATTCACCCCGCACAGCCCCGCAAGGCTGAGTCGTGTTATCCCCTTTTCTCAGATGAGGAAACTGAGGCTCAGGGAGGTGAGGTGATCATTCTCCATCATGGAGTGAGGGTGTGGTGTGCGGCATGAAGTCATGCTGTTTCACCAACAAATACCTGCCCTTCCTTTTTACATGTGAGGCCCCAGCTGGCAGGGCCCTGTGAAGTGGGTTGCATTGCCACCAACAGGTCTCGCCCTCACATCTGGAAAACACTGCTTCATACCGCAGGACCTTCGCCTGGAAACCTGCTCCCTAGATGAACTTCAGAGGATCCATGAACGCCCTAAACTCCAGGTGAAGGTTAATGTCAGATCTGTTATCAGATTCTTCAGGTTCCAAATGGAGTTAAGAACCACAGGCTTGGGGTGTCCCCTCCCCTGGGAGTCAGAGTCCTTAGGTGCCCCCTCAGCCTGGGCCATCCCACTGTGCCCCTCCCAAAGGCCCTGCCCAGGAAGGTTGGCTGTGAACCTGGGGGGCAGGTGGCTGAGGCCCCTTCTCCCCAGAGGCCGGCTGGGGTTGGAGAACTTTACAATTCACTCACCAGATGCTATCCAAGGTTAGTCCCTCCCCCTGGCTGGAGGGGCCAGCTGCCTGGAAAAGGGGACATTTTCAGAAGGGATTTGCAGCATAAGCAAGAGCCCGCCCGCACTCCAGGTGCTTTCTTAGTGTCTTTCTCATCCCATGCCTGCGCAGAAGAAGCTGGGGCTCCTCTGGGCTCCCCTGTGAGACTCTGATCCCCTCCCCTGTGGAGTCTCCAGCCAGCTTTGGACCCTCCCCATTGCTTTCTGCCCCATCACTTCTGCACAGGCACGAGCTCTGCCTCAGTGTCAGGCATCAGCTCTGCCTCAGTGTCAGGCATCAAATGAACCAGAGAAGCCTTCAGTGGACCAAGTCCAGTGCCAAGGGGGAATGTCAGGCCCCACTGAGGAAAGCCACACTCAGGAGGAGGCCCAGGCAGAGCCAGGCTGGATGCAGGAGCCTCCTCTGGGGTCTGGACCACCCACTGCACCCCCTCTTCCTAATGATCCCCCAATCCCCTGGCTCCTGGCTGTCCTTGGATTCTCCCTGCAGAAAACCCTGAAGGGAAGATAAATCTCTCAGAGGAGAAGCCCTTCTCCTAATATCCCTGACACTGGGCCTGCACTTCCTCCCTCCAATGGGAGCTGTGGTCCGCACTGCCCTATATGGATGTCACTGTTGATGTGCAAAGCTCCTGGGAAGGGAAGGCACCCCAAATCCAAACAAACGCCTCTGAGCACGCCTGGCTACCCCTGCCCCAAGGACCTGGGGCTGCAGCAGGTTCAGAGTGCCAGGCTGGGTGAAGCCAAGGGTAGCAAGGAACCCCTAGGCCGTGGCTTCTCCAAAAGCATCCCGAGCTGGCTGGGCTCAGAGCATCTCCTCCCTGTTCTTGGGGCTGGGAGAAGAGAAGGATTCTGAGCCTGGGTCATCCCCTAACCTGTCCTCAACCCATCCTTCTCCCCAACCCTTCATCAGGTCTCCTGAGCCTGGGACAGCAGCACTAAGGGAGGGGCACCTGGACAGTGGGCTAGAGGATCCTAACAGTGCTGCCAGCTGCTCATCACTGAGCCCTGACTGTGCCAGGTGCCAGGCTAAGCTGGTGAGCTGCAGTATCCTATGATGTCCTACGAGGGAGGCACTACTGTCATCCCCACTGCACAGATGGGGAGCAAACGTGAGGTCACATGTTCTGGTCACAGCTAGGAAGGGGCAAATCTGGAAAGATCTGTAGTGACCACCTCTACGCCCATTCCACAGGCTGGCAAACTGAAGCCAGGCCTGGGAAGGCACCCATCTGAGTGCCCAGCTGGCATCCGCTTTCCCAGTTGCCCCCAGGGCTTTGAGCTATGAGGATCATGGACTCAAAGCCTAATGGACCTTAGAGATCTAAAAATAGAATTTTGAATTCTTAGAACAGGCAGAGAATCTTACAGCCGTAGGATTTTAGACTTAGTATCCTTGAATCAGAGAATGTTAGAATTCCAGAATGCTAGAATGAGTCCTTCTTAGACCTGGAATTGTGCAACCTGGAACCTTAGAGTCCTGCCTCCCTGGTAGGGGACCCACGTCACCATCCACCTTGCTGCCCTGTGCTGTGCACAGATCCTCTTTATAGCATCCCTGCTGGTCAGCCAATCACAAGCCAGGGCTAGATGAGGGAGGGGAGCACCAGGCTCCCGAGAGAAGCAAGGAGCTGGGCAGGCCTAATTTCCAGGCTTCAGGGACATATGCCCCTGGGGTAGCCCGCTGGGGGTAAGCTCTGAGGTTGCCCCACCCCCACGCCTGCCCAGCACACGTCTGTGCACCCACAAGCGCATGCGCTGACACACACGTGGTCCTGGCAGGAACACGGCGTGCCTAGCCAGACCCTCCTTTGTACCAGGGCATGCAGTCGCCCCTCCCAGAACCCCTGGCCCCCTCCTGGAAAACCCTGTCTCCACCCTTATCTCAGCCGGTCTTCTCTGTCAAAGTTTGAGGGGCCCAGGCAGCAGAAGCAGGGAAATTACAGCTTTCCACGCACGTAAGCCAGACCTGCAATTGAGGTGCCGTCTTTTCTTTAAAGAGCTGGAATCCTGTGCATGATCTAGTTCATCCTTGAGAAGGAGGGACTTTTCCTCCCTGTCTGGTTTATCTTTGGCACAAGCTTGCCTGAAAGCTGGGGGCGGACTCCTTGGAGGACTGTTCAGGAGGAGACAGCACAGAGAGGGTGAGTGGCTGTCCTGAGCCGCACAGCCCTAACAGTTCAGGGAGGCTAGGCACCCCAATCATTCTCCATTTGCCCATCTCCCACCCGCTAGAACACTGGCTCTTGAAGGCAGGGGCCCTGAATGATTTATTTCTTAACCCCAGAACCTAGGGCATCACCCAGAACAGCCATAAATGTGAACAGCCAAGCCGTTCAACAAGGAGAGCTCCAAGGTGGGACATTGTCCCCGGATGGAAGCCTCAGACTCACATCATGAGATCCTCAAGAAGCCCAAGAGGGAGAGTTTTTAGAGAGGAAGAAGTTGAGGCTCAGAGAGGTTGAGTAAGCTGCAAAGGGTCACCCAGCTGGAGAGTGGGAAGCCAGAATTCGAACCCAGTTCTATCTACTTCTAAACCATCAGTACCTCCTGGCCACACTGGCTCCTCTGAAGGCCTCAGGCTGAGAAGGATCAAAGGCCATGACAGTCCTGAATAGTGCAGGGCGATGGCCCCTGGCTCTCTGCTTGTCCTCTACATGCTTCGGCCTTCCCCCCAAAGACACCTGGCTTATGCTTGCCAGTGCCGACTGACTCACTGGCACCCCAGGCCTGGGGCCTGATCCCAGGAGCACACCCTACAGGCCCAGCGCTGGGGGTTTGGGCTCTGCTGCACAGCGATGATGCCAAATTGCTGTGTGACCTCGGGCAAGTCACTTCTCCCCCCTGCACCTCAGTTTCGTCATATGGAAGACAAGCGGACCCACCTCCCAGGGTTGTTTGCAGAGATTAAACGGAGGCGTGCCAAGCACAGTGCCGGGTATGGAGGGGGAGCTCAGGAGAGCTGCCACGTGAGCTGGGGAAGCCAACGACATGATACATCTGGCTCCCTCCAGCCCTGACAGCCTGCGATTCTGTGATTCCGAGATCCTAGAATCATGGCACGAGATTCTGAGACTAACACCCCTGCCCCTGCAGCCGACCGGGAGGTCACAGGAAGGCCTCCCTCCTGCCTCCCTGGGACTCCCCACCCTCTGCCTCCCCAGCCCCAGCCTCCCAAGTTCATCCTGGGCAGAGGATGGGCTTCCAGGACCCCACCCTTCGGGACATCATCCGGGCCCCAGCCTCCTTACCTGCCCATGGGGTGAGGGCTTCCCTCCTTGCCGCCAGGCTGGTTATCATTCTGCTGTCCCCTCTCCCTGCCCAGTCCCCAGGTGCCCCCAGGGCACTCCTAACTAGGGTCCCCACACGGCACCCACTTCTAGACCGCTTGCGGGCTCAGGTTCCCTCCCAGGCCCTCGGCCACGGCTGTCCACAGAGCCTCTCCCATCTGGTCTCCGGCCCTGACTTCCCAACCAGCGCCTGGTACGTCACCCCCCATCTCCAGGACACATCCTGGGGGGGCAGGGGCAAGGATAGGGGGGAGAAGCTTCCCAGAGTGAGGAAGAGAAGAGGGGAGCAAGGGACGCAGAAGCCAATAGAAATAGAGGGGAAAGGGGGTCGGGAGGAGGTGGAGAAAGAGAGAGAGAGAGAGAAAGAGGGAGGGGGAGAGGGAGAGGAGACCGTGAGTAGGAGGAAAGGCAGAATGAGGGGGAGTGATGAGAGATGCGTGACAGGGAGAAGACGAGAAGGAAAGAGAAGAGAGGAGACACGGGTGAGAGGGAGAGATGCAGAGAGAGGCAGGAGGGAGGAAGGAGAACGAGGGGGTGGCAGGGAGAGTGACAGAGAGGGACTGTGCCACAGATGGTGACATGGAGCCCGTGAAGGAGGGAGTAAGCAGGGAGGGGCTGAGGGCCGGAGAGCAGGTGTGGGGGGTGGGGGGCGGGGTGCAGGTTAAGGGAGGAGGCCCGGAGAGGGAGCAGGAGGGGGGCAGACCCTGTTACCGGGGAGATTTCAGCCACCCACGCCCGCTGGCCTTGGCTCCTGCAGGGAGTTGGAGAGAAGAATGTACTCAGTGCTCAGGGGAGCTGAGGCTGCCAGCCAGTAGCCAGAGCAGCTCCTGAGGCCACTGCGGCACAGGTCCCCCGGGGCAGCAGCTGTGTCCCAAGGCAAGGCTGGGTGTGGGGCTGGCCAGCCCGGGAGTCCACAGTCCAGCCCTGCAGTCGGGCACACCGGCCGCAGCACGGACCACTGGGGAGGCCGGGTGGGGGTCATTAGTCCTGGGATTGGTTAAATCTGGAGAGCCCCAGGCAGGGTGAGGAGTGGAAGGACAGAACAGAGAACCAATATTTTAGGCTTTGAGGGCAAAATCATTGTGCAGTGAGAAAACAGATTTTTACTATTTTGTAACTGACAAAACTCAAAATAGAATAATAATAATTGAGGCCAGTATTTTGTAATGTAGGTCCACTCATGAGAAGAATAGAGTTCTTTTTACAGACATCACCTTTTGCTTAATTGGAGTTTAGAGTTAGTGTTTCATCAAACCGATTGCAAATGTTCATCCGTAAAAACCATTCTCAGCTCCTAGGCTGTACAAAAACAGGCAGTGGGTGGGATTTGCCCCGTGGGCCATATTTACTGATCTTTGGTCTAAGAGACTCTGCCGTACGGTCCTGAGCACAGGCCCAGATGTCTTGGGATGCCGTCCTGCCTGTGCTGATTCCTGCCTCAGCACAGGAGTGATAAGGAAAGGAACAGTCAGAGACGGAAGGGAAAAGGACACACGTCTTGGCTGAGCACCTACTATGTGCCAGGCTGTACCTAGGCTGCTTTCCAAACTGGGCCATTCCCTGGGACCAGGGCTGGACCTCCTTTGTCACTAGGTACCTGGCACTGCAGAGAACTGGAAGTTGAATCCGTCCACAGGTGCCACCATGCATGCGGCAGCACACAGTAGGACACACCCGCTTCCAGCCGGAGCCGGCCTGGTCTCTTAACGCTGCCCGTCCCTTTGCCTTGTGCCCGGGACAAGGCCCTTGCTCCAGGTCTCAGCCTCCCATTGTCCTTGTCCGTACAAGTTCATGAGGTGTGGGTGGGCTCCTGGGAGCGTGTCCTCAGGGTCAAGGGTGGGTTTTCCATGGCACTGACCACCCACCCCTACCCACGGCTTCTCACTGCCCTCAGAATAAAGCTCTCCCGCCGCAGCCCACCTGGCACTGCATCCTTGATTCCTGCCGCTTGCGCGGGCCTCCTCCTCTGCTGATTTCACTCGCTCCTCTGTGCCCCAGGCATACCCAGCCTCATGTATTCATTCACTTATTCCTGCAGGTTGGGGTATAGGGGCTGAAGACTGGACAGGGGAGTTTGAGCCCCAGCTCTACCCTTGCCGTGCACTGAACTTAAACTTCGGTTTTCTCCTTCAGTAGATTGTACACACCTGACTGCCTGGCCTGGGGGTTCTTGCGAAGGTTAAAGGAGTGAATGCTCATCAGTGTGCCCCCTGCCACACACCTCCCCAGCACCGAGCCTTACTGCTCCAGCCTGGAACCCGTCCACTGCTCTCCATCCACAGGCTCCCGTCTGAGCCAGGCCACTGAAGGGGTTCAGGACACGCCACCCCAGAATACACCACTCTGGCATATTGATTTCTCTGCACTAAAGGCACTTCAGAAACAGCAGGTGCAGAAAGGGGGCTCTGACCTCCCCTTTTCTTCCTGAAAGCAGGAGCTAAAACGCCCTGTGAAAGACACCCTCCCTATGCCAGGAGGAGGAAAGACATTACCAGATAAGGGGAGTCGGGGCCAAAAGAAATCTGTATGAACAGATCTTTTAATCCTTATCTTCCTAGTTACACAATTGCCATTCTATGTTCAACCTGGTACAAAAGCCTTTATGCCTAGTCACTTCTTTGGGTCTTGGTCATTTGGGCGGGAGGCGGGGGGGCTCCCTTGTACATGTAAATGAAATCTGTATGTTTTTCTCCTGCTGATCTGCCTTATGTCAGTTTAATTCTTCAGCCCAGCCAGAGACCCTAAGACAGTAAAGAAGGGTTTTTCCTCCTCCACCCCACCATCACCTTGTACTCCCCTGCTTCCACCCTCGCCCCCTACTCAGCAGAGAGAGTGAGTCCATTACAAACATAAGTCATCCCAGCTGCCTCCTTGAGACCCTCCTATGGCCACCTGTTCCTCATCAAATAAAATCCACAGTCCCGACCGCGGCCTAGGGACCCCATGTAACGCGCCTCAGCCTGCGCTTCCGCCACTCGGCCCTCTTCTCGTTCTAAAGCACCAGGGCCTCCATCTGAAACTCACCGGTGCCGCGAGTCCCTAGCAGGCCACTCCGGGTCCCCCTCTTCACCTTCAGCCTGGTTAGGCATCCCCTGCTCTGGCAGCCTTCTCCAGAGCCCTCCCCTTCTCCAACACTCCCTCCTTCAGGATTCCTTATCTGTAATGCAATGATTTTTTAACTTGCTTTTATTTTATCAAAGTACTGTTTGCAAGTAAGTTTAGAAACCAGTAGAATAGTCCCCCCTTTATGCCCCTTATGCCTCAGTGCATACATCCCAATACCCTGAGTGGATGCCTGAATCCGTGGATTATAGTGAACCTGTATATATATGCTATTATTTTTTCCTGTATGATGTTTTACATACCCATGGTAATTTTTTTTTTTTAAAGAAACAGGGTCTCCCTATGTTGGCCAAGCTAGCCTCAAACTCCAGGCCTCAAGCAATCCTCCCACCTCAGCTTCTCAAAGTACTGGGATTATAGGCATGAGCCACCTCGCCCAGCCTGATAATTTTTTTCTTTTTTTTTGAGACGGAGTCTCGCGCTGTTGCCCAGGCTGGAATGCAGTGGTGCGATCTTGGCTCACTACAACCTCCGCCTCCCAGGTTCAAGCGATTCTCCTGCCTCAGCCTCCCGAGTAGCAGGGATTACAGGCTGATAATTTTTTTTTAAATAAAAGATCTCACCTATGTATTACTGAACCCAGCCTACTAGTGCAGAGCATATGAACAAAGAGAAAAAGTACCTTCCCAATCAAACGTGTCCAGCTGTCCAGATAGTGGTGACATTTTCAGCTTGCTATGGTAATATGATCACAACCTTGATACAACATGAATATGTGTAGCATCTCATGCTCAATTCCTTATAGACCCAGCTTGGTTCTTTCCAATATCTCCTTTTGGAGCTGTACCTGATGTGATTACCAGTTTTCATACAGATCCACTGGGGAATGGGACCATTTTGCTTTTGTTTCTTGTACAGGAATCACTTGATCCTGAAAGTCTTGTGAGAAGCTGTGGCGAGAAACGGAGTCAACCACACACCACGATGGTGGAGAAAGATAATGTTTAATTTATAAATTAGGCACAGTTAAGAGACGAACAGCAATAATTAATAATACAATATACAATAAAACAATTATAACAATATATCGTAACAGAAGTTATATGATGGTGACCTCTCTGTCTCTGTCTTTTTCTTTCAAAATCTATTAATATTTTTGGACTGTGGTTGACCACAGGTAACTGAAACTGCGCTAAGTGGACTACTGTAGCGCTGAAAAGGTTTATAACGGCAAAAAACAGCAGTCCTCCTCCATCCCTCCCGCCCCTCCCATCCCACAGGTAATCCCACCCACTCGGCAATTGCTCCCTCAGTTAAGCTCTTTCTCGCTAAATATCATATTGATTTTTTTATGTCTCAATCCCTCAATTTTACCCATTATCTACTGACTCCTCTTACAGTACAGGAGAAGTTTACATTTCTTACGCACTCTCACCCCTTCTCCCCATCTTCTCAATATGAGTTTCGGTTAAATGCATATCCAGTGTTCCCATGATTAATGCAATGTAAATATTATTTCCTGCTCAGCCAGGAGTTCATAATTGCTTCGTTTTTTGGTTTTTAAAAATATCTTCGATTTCTTGGACTAAGCATTTCCACACGTTCCTATAGCTTCGTAAAAACCACACAGTGGAGTTTCCAGAGTCGAGCCTCAGGGACGATTTTGTCCTGGAGACTGATGAGCTCCTCTTATCTGGGCCAGCTGCCCCTTGGGCCTGTGCGCAGCTGACATCCCGAGATTCTCTCTCCATTGTTGTTTGGGGATTCCCTTCAGCGTTTTCCTGTATGAATCCAGTTCCTTAGATTCCATGTCTTCCTTTTTGATGTTTTACTCTCTCATTTTATGGGGGCCTTGGGGTTTTTTTGTTTTGTTTTGTTTTGTTTTGTTTTTGAGACAGGGTCTTTCTCTGTCACCCAAGCTGGAGTGCAGTGGTTCAATCTCGGCTCACTGCCACCTCTGCCTCCCAGGCCCAAGCGATCTTCTCACCTCAGCCTCTTGAGTAGCTGGGACTACAGGTGCATGCCACCACACCCAGATAGTTTTTGTATTTTCGGTAGAGATGGGGTTTTGCCATGTTGCCAAGGCTGGTCTTGAACTCCTGGGCTCAAGTGATCCACCTGCCTCAGCCTCCCAAAGTGCTGGGATTACAGGCGTGAGCCACCGCGCCTGGCCTCCTCTCTCATTTTGATGGAGCATAGCTCCCAGTAACTTTCAGAGAAGGTGTGCATGTTTCAAAATAGTGAATTCCCCTCTCACACATGTTGATAGGTAGGCTAGGTATAGAATTTGAGATTGAGAATGACTCTGACTCAGCTGATGGAAGGCGTCTGTCGGTGTCTCTAGCTTCCAGCACAGTTCTTAATCCCAATCCACTGTGTAACTTAAGCTAACTTTTTTTTATTATTCTGGAATCTTCTAGGATCTTTGCTTTATCCTTAAATTTCTGAAAATTTTATAACAAGATTTGATTCTTTTTTCATTTGTCTTCGGGGGCACCAAGTAGCCTTTTAAGCTGAAGATTTGTGTTCTTCAGTTCTGAGACACATTTTTCTGTTATTTCCTTCTGTAACTCCTATTATATTTGAATATTGGGTGTCCTGGATGAAATCTTTATTCTTCTTGTTGCTCATCTTTATAATTTTGTTCTACTTCCTGGGAGGTTTAAAAAAAATCTGTTTTTCTCTTCCAGTCCCTCTTTTTTTAAATCAACCTATTTTTCATTTCCAAGAGCTCTCTCCTGTTTTTTATTTTATTTTTTTGTTTGTTTGTTTGTGTTTTTTGAGACAGACAGAGTCTCGCTCTCTCACTCTGTCACCCAGGCTAGAGTGCAGTGGCACAATCTCAGCTCATTGCAACCTCCGCCTCCTGGGTTCAAGTGATTCTTCTGCCTCAGCCTCCCGAGTAGCTGGGATTACAGGCACATGCCACCACACCCAGCTAATTTTTGTAATTTTAGTAGAGACAGGGTTTCACCATGTTGGTCAGGCTAGTCTCAAACTCCTGGCCTCAAGCAATCCATCCACCTCGGCCTCCCAAATTGCTGGGATTACAGGAATGAGCTACCGAGCCCAACCAGCTCTCTCCTGATTTCTGCCTGCTCCTTTGCTATGGCATTCTGTACTCATTTGTGGATATATGTTTCCTTATCTCTTCAAGGATGGCAATGATGGTTTTGTCAAAATTTTCTTCTGCTCACTGCATCATCTTTATTGCTTACTGATATTCCTTTTCTTCTACTTGTTTGATTGGGTCTCTTTCATTTATCATTTGGGGCAATGCTATCATTAGAGCCTTCTTCAACCAGTCATCCTGTGTTAGCCACTCCTGTTTCAGAATGAGGCATTAAGCCCGGGCATGGTGGCTCACGCCTGTAATCCCAGCACTTTGGGAAGCTAAGGCAGGAGGATCACCTGGGGTGGGAGTTCGAGACCAGCCTGACCAACGTGGAGAAACCCTGTCTCTACTAAAAATACAAAATTAGCCTGGCGTGGTGGCGCATGCCTGTAATCCCAGCTACTCAGGAGGCTGAGGCAGGAGAATCGCTTGAACCCAGGAGGTGGAGGTTGTCATCCCAGTAGCCACAGCAAGTCACATGGCCAAGCCCAGCATCGGGGGAGAGGGGAAACATGCCCCTCCCATAGAGGGTGTGTCAATATCTCTCTGGAGCATGGTAGGAATGATGGGTAGGGAGGGTAGGAGTGGAGGAGTGATTATTTGCAAGGCATCATCGAATTGACAACATCTCCAAAAGCATTGTGGTGCCTTACCCCCACTCTGCCCTGTAGCAAATGTCTCTGGGTCCAGAGAACTCTGGCTGAATACTCCTTGCTGGGGTTAGGGAGGGGTGGGTGCCTGACCACGTAATGGAAAAGAGAAGACCTGGGGTGGTGCTGGGGGATCTCACTCCTCCTAAGCAGACTTCCACACAACCCCTGTTTTCAGCCTCCTGCCTCACCATCCATGATGTCTGGGTTCCCTAATTCTAAGCCTCCCCAGGGTTCTGCAAGACCAGGTGATTTGCATCTTTTCTGTCTCCAAAGCCCCTACTCCACCCCACCATGTAGCAGCAGGCACTTAGGTTTGCCTTCCTCAGCTCTGTTCAATCGTTTACCACCCTCCATCTGCTCTTGCTGCTCATACATTGTGGTTTGGGGTTACAGGTGTCTCCTGGCTTCTTTGAAGGTGGGAGTTTGTGTTTCTGTTTCTTGTTCTCCTTCTTGTCGTGGCTGCTTTTCAGCGAGGAGGCGGGGGTGGAAACATCTCTACCCTAGCGCCTTGAGACCAGAGTCTCTTCCTTTCTGTATTGAATATATTTCTGTGATCTGTGGATCAAGCCACATGGTGGATGTCTATTTACACGTCTGTCTCTCCCACTGGCTTCTGAGCTGCTGGTGAGCAAGGGGCTGTGCCTCACCCCTCTCTGCACCTCCAGCTCCTGCCACAGCTTGGTGTGAAGCACGTAGTTAATAGGTGGGAACTGTATTGATTGAATTTTGGATTCTGCAAAAAACTGCTCATTTTACCTTCCTTGAGGTCCTCTCCAGAAGCCTTCTAGGGATATCCTGGATCTGCCTCTCCCTCTCCGGGACCTGTCCTGCTCTGCCTCCCATATCATGTGAGAGCTGGATGGAGTCAGATGTCCCCAAGTGTCAATATCTCTCTGGAGCGTGGTAGGAATGGTGGGTAGAAAGGAGAGGTCAGAGATCGGAGGAGCAGATAATGAAGAGTCTAGACTCCAAAAAGTCAAGGTTTCAGTATCAGTACCTGTGTCACAAACCACCCCAAAATGTAGTGGCTTACAATAGCCATGTTATTATCCCTCATGATTCTGTGGGTTGGCTGGGCTCGTTCAGGCCATTCTTTTTCTTTGATGGTGGCTGACTGCGAGTCACCTGGAGACTCAGCTAGGCCGGCACATCCAGGTCAGCTCTTGTACATGGCTGGCACCTGGCTAGGGTGGTTGGAGGCTGGGCTCAGCTGGGTCGCTGGCATGCTTCAGTCTCTCTATTTTCATTAAAGTCCATTCTTTCACCCACTTACTCATTTGTACAAATAACATTCATTCTGCATGGATTAGGTGGCCAGGACTCACTAGGGCCTTAGTGTAAAACAAAACATGCAGGTCCTTGTGTGTGTTTGAGCTTACAGTCTAGACCGGAAGCACTTTTTGAATAAATACACCTATTTAATAAACAATTATAAACAGTGATGAAGACTGTTCTTCAACAGAGGCACCAAGAGAGAAGCAGGAGGAGGAGGTGATCGAGATTGAGTGTGGGGTGATTGTGGAGGAAGATCTGGGAGAGTAGGTGCTATGTGTGGAAGGAGCGGCTTGAGCAAGGGTCCCAAGGTAGAAGGGGCCTGGCATACAGTGAAAATCCTGGGAGCAGCCTGCATTAGTCTGTTCTCACACTGCTAATAAAGACATACCCCCAGCCTGGCCAACATGACAAAACCCCATCTCTACTAAAAATACAAAAACTACCTGGGTGTGGTGGCACATGCCTGTAGTCCCAGCTACTCAGGAGGTTGAGGCAGGAGAATTGCTTGAACCTGGGAGGTGGAGGTTGAGGCAGCAGAATTGCTTGAACCTGGGAGGTGGAGGTTGAGGCAGGAGAATTGCTTGAACCTGGGAGGTGGAGGTGGAGGCAGCAGAATTGCTTGAACCTGGGAGGTGGAGGTTGAGGCAGGAGAATTGCTTGAACCTGGGAGGTGGAGGTTGAGGCAGGAGAATTGCTTGAACCTGGGAGGTGGAGGTTGAGGCAGGAGAATTGCTTGAACCTGGGAGGTGGAGGTTGCAGTGAGCTGAGATCATGCCATTACATTCCAGCCTGGGCAACAGAGAAAGACTCTATCTCAAAAAATAAAACAAAATAAAAAATAAAAGTAAAGACATACCCGAGACTGGGTAATTTATAAAGGAAAGAGGTTTAATTGCCTCACAGTTTAGCATGGCTGGGGAATCCTCAGGAAACTTACAATTATGGCAGAAGGGGAAGCAAACGCATCCTTCTTCACATGATGGCAGGAAGAAGTGCCAAGCAAAAGGGGAAAACCCTTATAAAACCATCAGATCTTGTGAGAACTCACGTACTATCACGAGAACAGCATGGAGGTAATCGTCCTCCTCCCCCATGGTTCAATTACCTCCCACTGGGTTCCTCCCACCTGGATTATGGGATTCAATTACCTCCCTCTGGGTTCCTCCCACCTGGATTATGGGATTCAATTACCTCCCTCTGGGTTCCTCCCACCTGGATTATGGGATTCAATTACCTCCCACTGGGTTCCTCCCACCTGGATTATGGGAACTACAATTCAAGAGGAGATTTGTGTTTGGGACACAGCCAAACCAGGTCACAGCCCTTGTGGCTGGAGCTTTGCAAGGAAAGGGAAGATAGTGCCAAGTGAGATCTGGAGGTAGAAACTGACAACATCCTATAGGCCTTGTAGGTGAGGGAGGAGGTTTCGTGCCAAATGTCCAGAGATACCACTGGAGGGTGTTATACAAGGGAGTGGTCTGATCTGATTGGTAGTTTAACGCGATCACTCTGGCCACTCCGTGGAGATAAACCATGGCCAAGGGCAAGAGTGAAAACAAGAAGGCCAGTCAGGAGGTGTGAGCATTAGGATTGGTGCTCAGTTGGTGCTCAGCAAATATTTCCTTTCCTCCAAGTCTGGGAAGAGTTCCTGTCCCTGCCCCATTGGTGGTGTTGGGCTCGGCCATGTGAAGCATGAGCAAAGGCCTTAAACACTGCATGGTTTGGCTTGGCTTCTCATGCTCCTGCGATCCACAATGAGAAGGACATGCCCCAGGGAATGCTGGTCTAAGGAGGATGAGAGACAGGTGGAGCCGACCCCCACACACCCACAGCCAGAACCGAGACCACCCATCCCCAGCCTGAAGCCAAGTCACCAGCCAAACCCTCCTAAGTCAGCAGACCCACTGTCCACCTACAACTAGTGAGTGTGAGAATACAGGCCTGCTGCTTCTTGCCTCTGGATTTCAAGGCGGTTTGGTTTGTTACACAGCATTATTGTACCAATTGCTGACTATGACAGGAGGCTACCACAGGGAGGATAAAGTGCTGGTTTGGACATTAGAAACCATGACAATGCAGAGAAGGGGGGCACTGAGGAGATTGTCGGTGATGGGTTGGAAGTGGAAGGTGAGGGAGAAGGTGTCAAGGAGGACTCCCAGGTTTTTGATTTGAGAGCCTGGATGCATTTACTGAGTGATGAAGGCTGGGCGGGGCGTGTGAGTTTGAAATGCTCAGGAGACATCCAAGCAGAAGGGCCATTTCCCGGGGCTCTCTGCTGGCTGGACAGCCTCCCCACTGGCCTGTGAGCTCCTGAGAGCGGGCTCATGCTTGACCCACCCCCAAGCCTTGGGCTTGACACACGGTCTCAATAACTATTTGCTGAAGGATTCAATGATTGAATAAGTCTGTGGTTCTATCGGCATTTTTGACTGCACAGTTGTTTGTAAACGAGGAAAATCCCCAGGCCACCTGGTGGAAAATGGAGTATAGGCAGAGAGAGGGAAGACAGGAGGCCAGTGAGGAGGCTGTGGCTACTGTCCAGGGGAGACATGGCAGGGGTTAGGTTAGGGAGCAGCCGTGGGGACAAGGGGTGGATTTAATAGATAGAGGCTGAATTGTCCAGGCTTGGTGGCCAGTGAATGCCAGGGTGAAAGGATCGGAGGAGTTTGGGGGACCCCAGGCCTCCGCTTTGAAAAAGGGACAAGGAACAGCCAGTCTCTAGAATAGAAAGCACCAGATGAAGTGGCCTTGTCTGGCAGGCACTTTCCTCAACCACCAGGCCATGATTTCATTGCAAGAAAGGGCCAAGTGAGGCATGGAACCTGCTGCCAGCCCAGGCCTGGCACTAGGTGGGCACTTGGGAGGGGTTGTTGTCGCATGAAAGAGCAAACCACGGTGTCAGCTCCTGCCCACAACCGGCAGGTCTTCCTGTTTCAAAACAGGTTCCCACTGACTTCCCATAAGCTTTCTCTTTCCTATATGAGGGGCCTCCATCCTCAGCCAATTTGCAGAGCAGAAACAAGTGGCTCACCCCACTTGGAGTGGCTGCTGGGAACAGTTATACAGTGGGAAGAGCACTGTGCTAGGAGTCCTACCGCTTCAGTGACAAATGCTGTCAGCTTACCGTAACAAAAGGCGTGACCAACGGTGACATTAACAATTGGGTGGTTTCATTTTCTTCAGTTCCCATAACAAGGCAGCTGTTAGCATCGGCTCAGCTGCCCACTGCTGCTGCCAGGAACTCACGCTCTTTTTATCTTTCTGCTCATCCCCTCTCAGCACGGGGCCTTGTATCTTCATGTTTGTGGCTTCGAGCTCACAAGACGGCTGCTGCAGCTCCAGACATCCCACCTGTCTTTTTTTTTTTTTTTTTTTTTTGAGCCTTGCTCTGTCACCCAGGCTGGAGTGCAGTGGCGCGATCTCGGCTCACTGCAAGCTCCGCCTCCCGGGTTCACACAATTCTCCTGCCTCAGCCTCCCGTGTAGCTGGGACTACAGGCACCCGCCACCACACCCGGCTATTTTTTTGTATTTTTTAGTAGAGACAGGGTTTCACCGTGTTAGCCAGGATGATCTCGATCTCCTGACCTCGTGATCCGCCCACCTCGGCCTCCCAAAGTGCTGGGATTACAGGCGTGAGCCACCGCGCCCGGCCGGGGCCTGTCATTTTTTTAAGGAAGAAAACTTTCACAGAAGACATCTCTCCTGCTGACTTTCATTCACATCGGCTTCTCGGCCAGAACTATGTGGCCTGAAAACCCCAGCGACAAAACCAGCTGGAAAAACAAGTATTTTGTCGGTGTTAGGTACGGTGCTGCTATGCACAAAACTAGGATTCTGTTAGCAAGGAGGATGGGAACAGAGGTAGAGGGTGGGAAAGGACAGCGTCTGCCTTGTCAATTTGAGCCAAACCTGTGCCCTCCCGCATCCTCATCTCCTCTTCTGCAAACCGTGGCTAAGAGTACCTATCTTGGAAGGCTATTAGAACATTAAATGAGATAATATGTGCATGGGAGCCAAGACAATGAGTAAAGGAAGTTATTTACTGACATTATTATCGTATAGAAGCAAAGATTGTCTCTACTGGGGTCGACCTAACGGCTGAACACACATGGAAGGAGATCCGGGCCCACCTTTGCCCTGCAGGGAAGTTCCAGGAGCAAAGGAAAGGGGTCCAGTATGTACAAAGGCCTGGAATGAAAGAAGCATGAATGTGGAGTGGAAGAAATGACAGTCCAGTCTGATGGTAGAGGCATGAGTGCAATAAGAGTGGGAGGCAGAGGATGGCCAGACCTTCAGGGCCATGGTTTGTTGCGGAGACTCTGGAGTTTATCCCAAGGCTCTGTGAAGAGGAGGGAGCAGAAAGAGGCTCCCTCAGACTCTGGCCAACCTCAGGGGGTGCCTCAGGGATCTTAGACATCGAACATACTAGGGAGTGGGGTCCTGGCCGCCTGCATCTGTATGGTGCCATGGATGGGTGGGGTTTAGTATTTCCTTTCTGTTTCAGAAGAGAAGTAACTTTGAAAACATCATGACTTTGTCAGAGCTGAAACTAAGAAAAGCAAAGGGGTTTCCCCTCTGCACCTAATCCCTTTTAAGGGGGGCTCCCAGGAGGTGAGTGAGCTGGAGGGGGTCCTGCCTCAGAACATGGGGACTAATGGGGATAGTGGGGTTGGCTGGGAGCTCTGGGAAAGCACAATGTGGAAACTCAAGCATTTCATGGGCTGGAAATTGGGGTCTTCTGGGTTGTCAGGGGCAGCCTCTTAGATCTCTTAGCCTCTCTAGAGTGTCAGCCTCCTGAGGGCAGGGACTTCTGAGCACTGCTGGATCCCTGGCACCTAGAACAGTGCCAGGCACAGAAGAGGTGCTCAATAAATGTGTGTTTGATGAAGGAGTGAGAAGTTGAGATAGAGGAGAGTAATTGTCCGCAGGAGGGGGAGGTCTGGCACCTCCACAGAACTTAGCAAGCCCTGAGGTGGGACTGACTGTGCAGGCACTGTTGTGCCCATGTCAGAACTTCTTAAATCCTCACAACAACCCCGCCTCTCTTTTAAAGGAACTCCCCTTTGCTTATCACCTTTGGGGTCCAGCACTGTTTCATTTCACTGCTGAAATGAACACTTTCCCATGACCTCCAGTAGTGGAGGTTGAGGGTTTCTCGCCCAAATTCCCAAATTCCCGCCAGGCTCTCAGCCCACTTTGGAACTCACCCTCCCCACCGGTACACATGCTTTCGCTGGGGTTGCCGCGGTTCTGTTCCAGCATGGCATATGGTCCATGCCTGGCCAGTCAGAGCACAGCACTGCACCACTCTGACAAATATGATTGGTTAAAAGGGGGCCCAGGACCTATGCTGGTCCAATCACAGTAAATCTTAGTTAGAACTTTGCCTGGGATAGACATTTGCTCTTTTTGGCTGAACTTGAACTTGGAAGGATGAGGCCCTGAACTTGAACTTGGAAGGATGAAACCCTGAACTTGAACCTGGGAGGATGAAGCCCTAAGTCACCTGCCTGAGAATGAACCAGCCAGCAGAAGGCAGAGCCCAGAACTAAGCAAGCCTCGATGACATCATTTGAATCCCTTGATCAAGCTGCACCTGAAATTACGATATCTCCAAACTTGAATCAATAAATTTATTTTCTGCTTAAGCAGGTTGAGTTGGGTTTTCTATTTGCAATAGCAAAAGTCCTGACTGGCAAGGTTTAAAAGTTTGAAGACTCTCACAGGTAAGTGCAGCTCAGGATCCTGTGAGTGGAGCAGAAAGTCTTAAGAAATGGCAGGGGCTGGTTGAACCTAGATTTTTCATTGGCTGAGCAGATATCCCCAGAGGCGTAGAAAATTAAATTTGTTTTATGTTGTTCCAAAAGAGGAGAACTGAGGCCAGAGGAGCACACTTCTGAGACACTCATTTTTGCTGGGTAGAGGAACTCTCTGGCAAGCAGGACCATAGATATTAGAGCAGCTGGCCTCAGGAGGGAGTAAGAGCCCCATCCCTGAAGGTACACAAGTTGTGGCAGCAACCATCTGGCCTGCAGTTTCCAGAGGGGAGTCAGGCGTGGGGTGGGACTGGAGTGAACGGGTAGATGCTTCCATATGCGGCAGTTGGCACTGACGGCAGGAACACGGGGGTGGCTTAATGGGTCCTGGGGCTCCCCTCTGGCCCTCAGGAAGGCAGGAGCATGAGGGGCTTGGGATGCAGCACCTGCAAATTTGCACCTTCCTGGCCTCAGGAGGCCTCCAGTACAGAAAAGACCATCAACGAAGCTCTGCAGCCATCTGCTAAGAAACGCCACAGGGAGGGGACAGCATGGCCAGCCGGGGTGCCATCAGGCTTTGGGTGGGGATCCTGGAGGATCAGACCCATCTAGGTGGGAGCGCTGGGGTGCAACCTGGAAGGAAGATAAGCAGGGAAAGAGAATTTGGGGACATGCAGAATCCACAGCTCTCACCTTCCTGGCTCACAGCTCATTCCCACCTCCAGGTCTTTGCTCAAGGTTTGACTCCCACCAGGACTGCCAATGCTGCTCTCCCCACCTCACCAGTCCTCTCTGTCCTTCTGGTCCCACACCTCCAGGAGGCCTTGTGGGCTGCCTCCAAATCACTGACCCCACCATCTGCCCCCTGGGGATCATAGCTCAGGCTCTCCCACCTCCACCCACATATGTGGGTGCAGGATCTCCCTGGCTCGACTGGGCTCTCCTAGGGCCAGGGACCAAGGCATCTTTTCCATCACCTCCTGCAGGAATGGGCAGAGTGGGGCTCCGTGACACCCACTCCCTGGCCCGGGGGTGGGGGGTTACCAGGCATTCATTCATACCTTGGGCCTTGCCTCTGGAAGATGAGCTCCAGAGAGTGAGACTGGCCCAGGCAGATGACAAGTAGGCTAGGGAAACTGAGGCTACCTCCATACCCACCTTCTTTCTGTCCTGGCCTAAATGCCACTCACAGTGAACCAAAGGCCACTGCTCAGCCAGGGCCTGCTGTGTATGGGAGTTGGGCACTAGAGTGGGGGACTCTTACCCCTAGAGGAGGCTGCAGGTGCGCTTCTGCTGCCGCGTGGGCTGAGGGCACAGCACGGCCCGGATGGCCTCATCGAACACGGTTTTCAGGCCTCTCTGGGTGAGGGCTGAGCACTCTAGGTATTTCACCGAGTCTGGTTGGGGAGATGGACAGGAGAGCCAAGGCCTAAGTTGGGGGGGCTCTGGGCCAACATGTCTCCTATGCCATACAACCCTCCCACGCCATACACCCCTCCCACGCCATACACCCTCCCACGCCATACACCCCTCCCACGCCATACGCCCCTCCCACGCCATACGCCCCTCCCATGCCATACGCCCCTCCCACGCCATACGCCACTCCCACGCCATACACCATCCCAGGCCATACACCCCTTCCCATGCCTCCCACACCATACACCGTCCCACGCCATACGCCACTCCCACGCCATATGCCCCTCCCATGCCATACACCCTTCCCATGCCATACACCCTCCCACTCCATACACCCCTCCCACGCCATACACCATCCCAGGCCATACACCCCTTCCCATGCCTCCCACGCCATACACCGTCCCACGCCATATGCCCCTCCCACGCCATACACCCTTCCCATGCCATACACCCTCCCACTCCATACACCCCTCCCACATCATACACCGTTCCAGGCCATACACCCCTTCCCATGCCTCCCACACCATACACCGTCCCACGCCATACACCCTTCCCATGCCTCCCACACCATACACCGTCCCACGCCATACACCCCTCCCACGCCATACACCCTTCCCATGCTATACACCCCTCCCACGCCATACACCCCTCCCACGCTATACACCGTCCCACGCCATACACCCCTTCCCATGCCTTCCACGCCATACACCATCCCACGCCACACACCCCTCCCACGCCATACACCCCTCCCACGCCATACAACCCCTCCCAAGGCATACACCCCTCCCACGCCATACAACCCCTCCTATGCCATACAACCCCTCCTACGCCATACACCCCTCCCACGCCATACACCCCTCCCATGCCATACAAGCCCTCCTGTGCCATACACACCCCTCCCACGCCATACACCCCCTCCCACACCTCCCACGCCATACACCCCTCCCACGCCATACACCCCTCCCACGCCTCCCACACCATACAACCCCTCCCACGCCATACACCCCTCCCACGCCATACACCCTCCCATGCCATACACCCCTCCCACACCTCCCACACCATACACCCCTTCCATGCCATACACCCCCCCACGACATACACCCCTCCTACGCCATACAACCCCTCCCATGCCATACACCCTCCCATGCCATACACCCCCTCCCACGCCATACACCCCTCCCACACCATACACCCTCCCATGCCATACACCCCCTCCCATGCCATACAACCCCTCCCATGCCATACACCCCTTCCCATGCCTCCCATGCCATACACCCCTCCCATGCCATACACCCCTCCCATGCCTCCCACACCATACAAGCCCTCCTGTGCCATACACCCCTCCCATGCCATACATCCCTCCCACGCCTCCCACGCCATACACCCCTGCCACGCCATACACCCCTCCCACGCCATACACCCTCCCACGCCATACACCCCTTCCCATGCCTTCCACACCATACACCGTCCCACGCCACACAACCCTCCCATGCCATACACCCCTCCCATGCCATACACCCCTACCACGCCATACAACCCCTCCCAAGGCATACACCCCTCCCACGCCATACAACCCCTCCTACGCCATACAACCCCTCCTAAGCCATACACCCCTCCCACGCCATACACCCCTCCCACGCCATACACCCTCCGCCATACACCCCTCCCACGCCATACACCCCTCCCACGCCATACACCCCTCCCACGCCATACACCCCTCCCACGCCATACACCCCTCCCACGCCATACACTCCTCCCATGCCTCCCATGCCATACAAGCCCTCCTGTGCCATACACACCCCTCCCACGTCATACACCCCCTCCCACGCCTCCCACGCCATACACCCTTCCCACGCCATACACCCCTCCCACGCCTCCCACACCATACAACCCCTCCCACGCCATACGCCCCTCCCACGCCATACACCCTCCCACGCCATACACCCCTCCCACGCCATACACCCCTCCCACACCATACAACCCCTCCCACGCCATACACCTCTCCCACGCCATACAACCCCCCCATGCCATACACCCCTCCCACGCCATACACCCCTCCCACGCCATACACCCCTCCCACACCACACACTCCTCCCACGCCTCCCATGCCATACAAGCCCTCCTGTGCCATACACACCCCTCCCATGCCATACACCCCCCTCCCACGCCTCCCACACCATACACCCCTCCCACACCATACACCCCTCCCACGCCTCCCACACCATACAAGCCCTCCCACGCCATACACCCCCTCCCACGCCTCCCACACCATACAACACCTCCCGTGCCATACACCCCTCCCACAGCATATAACCCCTCCCACGCCATAAAACCCCTCACACCATACACCCCCCTCCCACACCTCCCACGCCATACAACCCCTCTCACGCCATACACCGCTCCCATGCCATACACCCTTCCCACGCCTCCCACGCCTCCCATGCCATACAACCCTCCATGCCATACACCCCCTCCCAAGCCATACAACTGAACACCAGGCTCTGGGGGCCGCCATCCAGTCCAGTGGGGTCACCTGGAGGCTGTGTCACCAGGAGCAAGGAGTTTAACGTCACCGTGCCTCAGTTTCCTCATGTCTGTAATAGCGAGCTTGAACTCAGTGAGAGACTAAGGCCTCCAGGGCAGGTCTGTGTCTTTCTTGGACACATAGCCCTTAGTCTGTGGAAGGAGGGTGGGAATTTTGATGCTTTTCTGTGAAGGAAAGGGCTCAAGCATCAGTGACCAAATCTCTGGGAGCCTCACCTTCTAGAAAATTGCCTTGCCAATCCCTCCAGGATTCTCCCAGGGTTGCAAATAATCCCCAGGAGGCCTGAAGCCCTCATGGCCCCCTCCCCAGGAACTTCCAAACATCATCAGCCCCTTCCTTAGCACCATCCCTGTCTTACAGACAAGGAAACTGAGGCTCGTGGAGAGTATGTGACTCATCCAAACTCACACGCTGGACGTATTCCCTCAACCTGGGCCCAGCTGGGGGCCTTCTGGGAGGAGTGGCATTGGAGAGCTCCTCTGTCCTGCCATGGGAGGCCCAGCCTTCTCCCACATGAAGACCCCTCGGGGCTAGAGCCCGGGGCACAGATGAGGAGAAAGGCAGGCCTAGTTCCCACCCCCAGGGACGGTGTTCCATGACATTCTGCAAAGAGTCCGTGTGACTTCCCATGTCCATTTCAAGCTGCACAGTTTCCCTGAAGTGAAAAACCACAAAACCCCTTCTGCCGAGATGCTATGCAGGCCTGGGGGCCGATGTCAGAACCAAGAGGAAGGAGAAGGGAGGGGAGGTGAACTCTGGGCCCTCCGCCAAAGCCCGCTTGCTTCTCTGTGGCAGGATGGAAGGGGATGGACGCTGGTCACCACCTACCCTGTGCCAGGCACTGAGCTGGGTGCTTCCAACAACACCGGGGTGAGTTCCCATTTCACAGACCAGGAAACAGGCCCAGAGTGGGGAAGCCAAGGCCCGAAGGCACAGAGCTGGGGGAGAAGTCGGGATGGCAGGAGGGGCAGCCCCTGGAACAGGGGAGCCCACTGAGGCCAGGTGCTGGGGAGAAAGGAAGGGTGGGGCAGGGACGAGGAACCTGAGGCTCAGAGAGGATGTCACTCGCTCTGAGTCACATGCTGGGCATCTCCCCTCTACCTGGAGGCATATACGCCCACCAGGGATCATGGGCAGTGGTTGTCATGGGGCTTGGCTGGCAAGAGCAGGGTGCCCTGAGCTCAGCCCGGAGTCTGGTCACCACAGCCCCCTGTGTTGAGGAGGTGTCACTGGGCACTTGGCCACTGTCTCCTTATAAGGGACCACATCTGCGTCCACTTCCCCCACATCCACCAACTGCCTTTTCCCTGGCACCCAGCCACCCACTCACCCAGGACAAGGGTCCTGAGCTGGGGGGCCAGGGCTCACTTTGGCTCGGCCTCTCACTGCTCTAGGACTTTAGTCAGTTCCCCCTCTCCGGGCCTCAGTCTCCCATCTGTCTAGGACTCATTGCCATGCGATGGCTCATCAAGCTGAGGCAGGGGCAGGGGAGCCACAGAGAGGGCAAGGAGGGTGAGGGGGCGGTGGGGGCAGTGGGGGTGCAGGGAGGACAGATGGCCCTCAGCTTTGTGGCTTAGGGAGCCAGTCCACCCCTTTTGGAATCCTGGCTGGGTGGCCTTAAGCCAGCAACATGTCCCTCCGAGCCTGTTTCCTCTCTGTAAAGTGGAGGTGACAAGAGCTCTTCGTCATAGCTGCTGTGAGAATGAAGTGGCTCCCAGGAAGTGCTCAGTCCACATCAGCTGTGATTATCAGCTGGGCTCAGGGCTGCCCCCAAAACTTGTCATCCCAGGGCTGGGGAGCCCAGGTGGGCAGAGGCAGTTGCTGCTTCCCTCACTAGCCCTGCCAGTCCCCCCAGGACTCCCCCTAGGCCTAAGCTGGTCTGAGGCACAGTTAAAATCACTGCCCCTGCCCCAGCTCCATGCAGGGTCAGCCAGGAAAGACTGGCTAGAGGCCAAGGCAAGAACTCTGAGTCACCACCTTATGGAGGAGAGAGGGCCTTTGGGGATTGTCCAGGTCAGCTTATGTGGAGAGGGAGACTGAGGCCCAGAGAGGGGCAGCCACTAACCCAAGGTCACACAGCCAATCAGTATCAGAGCCAGGACCAGAATCCAGGCCTCCAGCACCCTCCACATGATCCCAAAGCATGTGCTTTACAAGGGAGAGGTCAGTGACAGCCAGGCCACAGGCTGGAGAGCTGCACCCTGAATAGAAGGAGTCCAGGGGCAGGAGTTGGAGGGGTGCTGGTTGGTCAGAAAGAGAAGGCAGGGATGAATCCTTGATATTTAAAAGGAAAGACTTGCAGGCTGGGGAGCTGTGGCCCTAGGACAGGGGAAGGGAGCCAGGGTGTGAGCCACAGTCTGAGGCCCCCGGGGAAGATGGCCGTGTCACCACGCTAGTCACAGAAGGAGGGAGGTGGTGGCTGCGGTTTCTCTTCCTGTGAAGAGATGTGAGTCCCCAGGGCCCTCCCAGTTCCGGCAGGGGGAAGTGGGGCGGGGCTGGGGCGGTGGGGTGGGAGGAGGTCTAGTGGATTCCATTTGGGGGCCAAACCCTGGGCCTGCAGAGTCCTGTGGTGAGGCAGAGGGCACAGCTCATATGACCAAACCCAGCTGGTGGTTTTGGGCTTTTGGGCAAGGATCCCTGAGCTACAGACTCATTGGGACCTACCAGGGACAGGGACAGGAACAGAGCCAGCAGGCCTGGGTACCATGCATGAAGCCAGACCCATGGTCATCGCCTCCCTGATGCAGGCAGCCCTGAGCCACTACAAAGAAGCACCCCCCAGCAGTGAGCCAATAATTTGCTGTCCTTCCTTCAAATCTGGCTGGGCCACCTACTAGCTGGGTGACCTTGAGAAGTTACTATATTTCTCCAGCCCAGTGATTTGGAGGCAAAGAGGGGTCGAGCTGAGAAACCAAAGGGAGTGGGGAAAGGGAGGAGAGAAGGTGGTGGAAGGAAATGTGTCACCCTTTAGATCTAATGCAGCGCCACCTCCTCCAGGAAGCCTTCCCAGAACACCCAAGTTTGACTTGCCACTTGTCCTCCAAGCAACCACAGCACCCCCACTCAATCTCTGCTTCTGTCTGCTCAAAGCACACCTCCTTATTTTCAGTATCTATTAATAGATACTACTCATACTACTAGGACGACTACTACTAACACAGAGTGCTTCTCACACACAGGTGCTGCCCTGGCAGCTCCACCTGGAATAAGTCACTGAATTCCCCCAACCACCCCAGGAGGCAGGAGCTATCACTATCCCATGCTTTTCTGATAAGGAAACACAGGCAGAGAGAGGCTACGTGACTCGCCCAAGGTCACACAGCAAGTGCACAGCACAGCTGAGTTCAAACTGCACAGCCTGGCCCTGCAGCCCGTGTTTACAATCACACCACGAGGCCAAGTCAGGGCCTCCCCCGCAGCCAGCTCCCCCCTCTGAGCCCGAGGCCCGTACCAATCTCCTTGGCCAGTGCCAGGCCCTGCGGGTAGGTGATGGGAGCCAGCTTCTTCTCCTTCAGTTTCTCGATGGTGTCCTTGTCATCCCGCAGGTCCAGCTTGGTGCCCACCAGGATGATGGGTGTGCTGGGGCAGTGGTGCCGCACTTCTGGGAACCACTGGGCAGGTGGGTGGGGGGACACAAGGTTGTATGGGTCAAGAGGGGGTGCAAGGCTGTGCGGGGATCAGAGGGAGTGTGAGGGTGTAGGGAGAGGAGAGGCAGCAAGTTGCCAGAAGATCAGAGGTGGGCACGAGGGTGAGGAGAGAGAGACGTGAGGTGGCACAGGGAGGGGAGGCCACGACGTTGTGCAGGAAGGAGGGGGCGCATGATTGTAGGAAAGGAGGAGGCGAGGTTTTGTGCAGACATAAGAAGCAAACATGAGGTTATGTGACAATCGGAGGCGGACATGAGGTTGTGTGGGGAGGAGGAGAATGCAGCCATGGAAAGTGGGGGTATAGCTAACTATCGCAGCACCCCCCACCCCAGGTCCTCTGAATCTTACCCCCTCAAGTCCCTCTGCCAGCCCTGGTTGGCACTGGGGACCCTCTCTGTATGCGACCTCTGCTGCCCCAGGGACCAGCCTAGAGTCACCAGTTCCTCCCTCTGTCCCTCAGGGTTACCTGCCCCAGAGCCCCCAAGGCCCACCCTGTCCAGCTCACCTTGGCGCGGACGTTCTCATAAGAGGCTGGGCTGACGAGGGAGAAGCAGATGAGGAAGACGTCCTGGGGACAGAGCAAGTGAGGGTTGCTAGTGAGGAGGGCCCAGAGGTGTCCCACCATGGCAGCCACCGAGACGTGGAGCTTGGGGCTCCCTGAGGGTGGAACACCCCAGGGGATGCTGGGGACTTAGGATCTGGGCAGAGCAGAGATACCCTTCTCGCCTCTACCATGAGGCTGCTGTTTGTTAGGACGCTCACTAAAGGCCAGGGCCTCTGCGAAGTGGTTATCCTCACATGTCACTCTGCAGCAAGCACTGCTGGTAGCCCCATTCCTCAGACAGGGAAAGTGAGGCTTCCAGAGGTTAAAGAGTTTGCCAACGTGCACTCTGGTGAGGGGAGGATCTGGGATTCCAGAGTCCATACTCCAATCCATATACTATCCACCATCTGATTACCGGCCTTAGCCGCCTCCCTGCATACCCTGGAGGAAGGGCGAGGACCCAGCAGCCACCTGCAGGCATCCTCCACCTCTCCCCTCCCCCAGCACTCCCAGGGCTCACCATCCCGGGCTGCCTCCTGGGGCGCTGTGCAGAATCCACCTGCCCCACCACTGGAAACAGGGGGTGCCAGAGCCCAGGAGGCAATGGGGTGGGAAGATGGGCACATTGAGGACCGGGAACCAATGCAGGGCTGGGGGAGTGCAAGAGGAAGCCCTTCTCTGCCTGGGACATGCAAGGCAGGCAGACTCCCTGAGCTGGGCCTTAAGGGGAGAGGTAGGGTTTCCCAGGCTGAGCTGGCTGGAAGGGCATCCCAAGCAGAGGGAACAGAGACAGCAAAGGTCAGGACTGCAAGGCAGGTGGGAGCAGCACACCGTCTGTGGATAGGAGAGCGGCCGGAGACGGTCGTAGTCCTCCTGCCCAGCAGTGTCCCACAGCCCCAGGTTCACTGGCTTGCTGTCCACCATCACATTGGCTGAATAGTTGTCAAACCTGTGGGGAGCAGGCAAGGCAGAGGTAAGGTCAATCTCAAATCCCAGAACCTGGGAATTGTGGTCCAGCTCCATGTCATTCCTCGGAGGCTGAGACCTAGAGACAGTCTGCGACTGGCCCAAAGTCACACAGCATTTGCAATTGGGTTTCTTTATTTGTTTCATTACTGATTCATTATATTTTTTAAAAATGTAATACAAGTCAACAAGAAGAAAAAAAGATTATCTCTTAATCCTTTTCCTACCCGTACCTGTCCTTTGGAAAGGTAATTGAGGCTGTGTAACTTTTCCTCCCAGTCTTGATGAGAATAAACTTACCTCTCTCCCTATGCTGCCACTCAATGTTTGTTTTTTGTTGTTTTGTTTGTTTGTTTGTTTTTTGAAATGGAATCACGCTCTGTCGCCCAGGCTGGAGTGCAGTGGCACCATCTCGGCCCACTGCAAACTCTGCCCCCTGGGTTCAAGTGATTCTCCTGCCTCGGCCTCCCAAGTATCTGGGATTACAGGCATGCACCACCACGCCCAGCTAATTTTTGTATTTTTAGTAGAAACAGAGTTTCACCATGTTGACCAGGCTGGTCTTGAACTCCTGAACTTAAATGATCCGCCCGCCTCGGCCTCTCAAAGTGCTAGGATTACAGGCGTGAG
This sequence comes from Pan troglodytes, assembly GCF_028858775.2. Taxonomy (NCBI): domain Eukaryota; kingdom Metazoa; phylum Chordata; class Mammalia; order Primates; family Hominidae; genus Pan; species Pan troglodytes. Next base: position 39,243,464 of record NC_086016.1, read on the forward strand.
CCACTGCGCCCAGCCTCAATATCTGTTGAATGAATGTTCATCCCGTCTCAGGCTGGGTCCCCCCGGAAGCAAACCCTGAGACAAGGAGGTGATGCGAGGGGTTTATTCGGGAAGTGACCCCAGGATGCTGCAGAAGGGGAGTGGGGAGGAATAAAGGAGGGGACAGCAGCTGACACAGGGCAGGTGGTTGAGTTGTCATGGCTGTGGACCGCTGCTGCTCAGTCCTGCTGGGGCCACCTGGGAGACAGAACGGACTGTGCTCAGGGCGTCCCCAGAGAAGGCAGGAAGCTAGGGTGCTGTCATTCATCTCCCATCTTCCAGGGAAAGAGGGCTGCTTCCGGGGCCTTTCAGCCCACCCCAGAGTGTGCGTGAAAGCTGTTAGTCACTGGCCATGGGAAGGGCCATGGCAAACGGTAGAAAGACACATGCTGCCGAGGAGATGGTGTGAGGCACTGACCTTGACTCCCAATGTCTCCCGCCAGACCCAGAGAGCCCTGCAGGGCCATCGAACGAGCCTCCAGATGCACTTGCTAGGCACCTACTATGCATCGGGTGCAGAGCCAGCGCTGGGGCCACCAAGGAGTACAAGCCTGATCCTGCCCCCACAGCTGGCAGAAGGCCAGACACGGGGTGAGGAGCCTGACAAATATCAGAGACGGGGAAGCCCAACGAATGCTGGGAGGGCCATCCCAGGGCTCCAAGCTCGGAATAGGGGAGGTTTTGCAAGCCAGTTCTTGCTACACACATCCCCGCGAGGAAGGTGCTGGCTACCCACGCTGTGGAAGGGAAAACTTGGCTCAGAGAGATGCAGTGACTTGCCCAAGGCCACACAGCCAGTGAGTGACCCAACTAGGTAAGAAACCAGAAACCAGTGACCACGACCAGTGCTCACTGCCCCAGGCCACAGCTGTGCCTCCGGGAATGCCCTCACCGCTTGCCCCTGAGGGTTAGGGAATCACTGTCACTTTTCCCGCTGTGGTCCCCCACACAGGCCCTGACCTGGTCCACTGAGACCTCCGGCTCCTCTGACTTCTCCTCCTACTCCTCCCCTCGCACACCAGCCAAGCCGTTTCCCGGGAAAGGCTCACACTGCCCACCTCCCTGTGCTGGTCCACACAAAGCCCCTGCCCAGAATGTCCTTCCCACCTTAGCTGTCCATATGTTCTCACCAACCTGGCCTCTGGCCCCCACACCCTCCAGGCTGCCCACCCCTCCAAGCCTTTGATCCTGTCTGTATCTCCCTCTGGAATACGCTTCCAGCCCCATTTCACTCCCGACTTCTATTCATGCTTCAAAACCCTGCCCAGACAAGTCCTCCTCTCTGGCGAAGCTTCGTCGTCCTCTACCTGTAAAGAGCCCATGGTTCCCTCTCTCAGGTGACTACTTTGCCTTGACCACGAGCAGGCACTTGGTGAGTCTCCACCCCTTCAAGGGCTGTGGGTTCTGTGTGGGCCAGGCCGATGCCTGCTTATTCTCCACAGTCTCAGGCCTGTCACCCAGTGAATGCAGGTGGAAGGGAATTAAACCACCTCCTCCAGGAAGTCCTCAGAGAACGCTACTCAATGTTAGGCTGCAGAAGCGCTAACACTTCAGAGTAACACAAAAGACACCTCTCCTGAGAGGAGTCCCCCACACCCCCAAAAAGTGGGCAGCCCAGCCTTTTTAATACACTTTGCCTGTCCAGCCCTGGACAGAATTCCTGGTTACCTCTCAGTTCCTCAAACGGCCCTGTTCCCGCCTGTCTGGAAAGTGCCTGCAAACAGTGGCCCCTGACTTCCCACTCTCCTTCCTCTCTCCCTTCTCTTCCTCCCCACTGCCAGGCTGGCTGACTTTTACTCATCCCTCCAGCCCCTGCTCAATGTCACCTCCTCCAAGAAGCCTTTCCTGACTTCCAGCCATGTCGGGGCTACCACCCCACCTAAACCAGCACTCCTTGGGGAACTCAGCATCCCAAGTGGCAGGCAATAAGCCTCATTTGTTTGCCGCTGCACCCTGGGGCCAGCCCGCGGTCTGGTGCACAGCAGGTGCTGGCGTGCACCTACTCTGGGTACCACCTACGCTGCTGTGGGATTTCAGGAAGAAGGCGCTGTCCAGGGAGACACAGCGAGGCATGATGGGAAAAGCCACACCTGTGTTGTTTTTCCAGTTTTGACCAGAAACACACTTTTGGGAAATGCTTGGACACTCTCTCCTCTAATGTCCAGCCACAGTGCTAGTGCCAAGAAGCCCCACAAGATTCACCTGTCTCCTCTGGGTCATCCCTGGAATCTCAGGGCCACGGTGATGGGGAAAGAGCTGGGACCTTGAGAAGCAACAGCCACCTTCTCTGAGGCCAGGCAGGGGGCTGAGGGTCTTTGTATGTTAGGTCTTGAAGTCTCATGTGATCCAAGACAAAAGAATCTTAAGTTACCCCCATTAGACAGATGAGGAAACTGAGGCCTGAAGAGGTCAAGGACCTTTCTTGTTGGGCGGGAACACAGAGTTCCTTGGGAAGCCAGGACATCCGGGCTGTGTGACCCTGGGTGAGTGACCTAACTTCTCTGAGCCTCAATCTCTTTAATGTGGAGGGGAAAATACCTATTTCTTGGAGCCATTAGGAGAATCCAAAAAAACAGAGGATGTTCAAGCCACCCCACTGGGAGATGCTGAGAAGCTAAGCAGTCTCATTTTCCATGTCCCCAAATGCCCCTGCCACAGGGCCCCTCCCCAGAGGACCAGAGGGACAGGTGCAGGAATGTGTCAATGGTGTGACACCCCTGAGGGTCCCCCTTACTTAAGAGACCCACAGGCAGCCAGGACCAGAGAGGAACCTTATGCACAGACCACCATGGCCAACCCTCACCCCATTTTCCGGATGAAGAAATTGAGGCTTACAGAGAGGAAGAGACTTGCCCAAGACCTCCCAGCCAGTGGGTGGCAGAGCAAGGCTAGATCCTGTTACCCAATTCAGAAAGGCCCACATGGTAAGCATCGCTGCTATTTCATGGCTGGAAATGGAGTTGGAGAGAGCAGAGACCATGTTTTCATCTAGTGCCTGTAGAACTCTGAGGCCTGGCCCTAGAATGGAGTGGAGGAGGGGAATGGGGCAGGTGGAAGGGGCCCCAGCACCCAGGTATCACCTGACCACCACCAAAGCCCACCCCCAGGGAGGAAGGATGGTGCATTCAAGGAACCCAGAGACCACGGGGCACGCATGGCTAGTGACTTGGGGGTGAGAAAGGATTGATGTCAGAGGGGCACGGACCAGTCAGGTCTTGGTTCTCAGGGCAATGGGGAACCAGCAAGGGGCCAAACCAGACAGAGGTGATGAGATCAGATTTGCATTTAGAAAAGGTCCCAGCTGGGCACGGTGGCTCACGCCTGTAATCCCAGCTCTTTGGGAGGCTGAGGCAGGTGGATCACCAGGTCAAGAGATCGAGACCATCCTGGCCAACATGGTGAAACCCTGTCTCTACCAAAAATACAAAAATTAGCTGGGTGTGGTGGTGCATGCCTGTAGTCCCAGCTACTTGGGAGGCTGAGGCAGCAGAATCGCTTGAACCCGGGAGGCAGAGGTTGCAGTGAGCCAAGATCGCACCACTGCACTCCAGCCTGGTGACACAGCGAGACTCCGTCAGGAAGGAAGTAAGGGAGGGAGGGAGGGAGGGACCCTCTTGGAGAAGTCTTAGGGAGGGGCCAGAGGGGAACAGAGGGGGAAACTGGCACATCAGCCAGGAGGGGAGGCCCTTACCGTGCTATTGGTTGAAAGATGAAGGCAGCTGGAGGTGTCACGGGGCAGGGAGAGGTGGAGCAGGAGGGAACAGAATACCCAACAGAAGGGGTGCCTGAGCTAAGGCAGAGGCTTGAGCCACTGGACATCAGGAGGCACCCACACACACAGCGGCAGGAGCAGGGATGGGGCTGCCGAGAGGCCAGGCAGGAGAACCTGGTGGGGCCTGGCGCACACAGCTAGGGAGGCTGATGTCATCCTGTCCACTGGAATCCCAGGCTGGATTCGCCAGTTTACCGAAGAGAGGATTTCAAATGAAAGTGAAAATTAAGTGCCAAATGATTCAACCTCAATTAGCAGCACACATTCTTCCATGCAGAGCTGAGCCCTGCCTTCCTCCCCGGGGTGGGGGAGGCAGTCATGACGGAGCAACAGGAATGGGCTCAGCTCTGTTCTAGAAACTGGCGCGATGGCAGGGAGCGAGGCAGATAAGGGCCCTGTCCTCAGGGAGCTTCCATCCAAGAGGAGGAGTGGCAGCAAAGGAGCAGCAAGATGAAGTCGGGCTGTGGGGGGGCATATGAAGACAGCCAAGCAGGGTGGTGGGATGGAGAGGGCAGGTTGGAGACGGGGGGCTGCTGTAGACAGGGGGTCAAGGAGGCGATGTCTAAGCAGGGAACTGAATGACAGGAAGCAGGGAGGGTTCTGGGTGTCATAAAGGGGAGTGAAGAGGTTGGGGGGAGGCAGAGATCATCAAGGCAGTCTGTGTACTTGGAATGAAGTGGGTAAGGGGTGTGGTAAATGAGGCTGGGGAGAGGGGGGCTGTTGTTCACGGTTTGAGCATTAAGATGAGTTTTAAGTGTGAAGGGAGCCACAGGAGAGATTTAGGCCAGGTTAACTTTCAGTTGTTTTTTGGGAGGCTCTTTTTATTTTATTTTTTGAGACAGGGTCTCACTTTGTTGCCCAGGCTGGAGTGCAGTAGCACGATCATAGCTCAATGCAGCCGCACCCTCCTAGGCTCAAGCGATCCTCCCACCTCAGTCTCCCGAGTAGCTGGGACTACAGGCATGCACCACCATGCCCGGCTAATTTTTGTATTTTTTGTAGAGATGGGGTTTCTGCTCCATGTTGCCCAGGCTGGTCTCGAACTCATGGGCTCAAGCGATCTGCCTGCCTCAGCCTCCCAAAGTGCTGGGATTACAGGCATGAGCCACGGCGCCCAGCCTAACTTTCAGTTTTAAAAGCTCACCAGGGCTTCCGTCGAGCTTGGTTCTAACCAGGCGAGGTGTAAGGGGGCGCCCCTCTATGCCACAGGCACACGAGGGCACTGTCTTCCTGCCATGTTTCTGTATCCCCAACACCTAGCACGGGGCCATCCACAGAGCAGACTCAGGCTCCCCAACTGCGAAACGGGGGATTTGATGCAAAGAACTCACAGGGCCTTGCCGGCTCCAATATAGGGTCTATACAACAGAGCAGGCGGCAAGAGCCAATCACGGTGCAGCCCCACGAGTCCTGGCAACTGATTGGCTGCTCAGGAAGATGTCAGTTCCGAAGGTTCAGGTCCATCCCTTTGCTGTTAACCCCTCATGGCTGGCAGCATGGGGAGCCAGCTCTCAGGCTTATCTGATCTTGTATCTGTAGCACGGGCCTCCCCAACCCCCAGCAAACCTACCATCCTCAGCCCAGAAGCTCTCTCCACCTTAATCTCAGGTGCCAGAGATTTGGGGCTGCCTGTTTTTCCCAACCCACCCTCTCGCCCTCTTCCCCCTCCAATGTCAAGGGCCCAGTGTGACTATTTTACCCTGCCTTCACAGGGGCACAGGCATTGGCAGTGGCAGGATCCCGCTCTGGGGTCTCGTCTGGGGCTGAGAAACTTTGTGCCTGAAGCCATATGAGGGTGTGAGGCAGGATTCACCACAGAACTTGCAAGACCCAGTGCAAAATGGAAGTACAGGGCCCATGCTCAAAAATGATTAAGAATTTCAAGATGTAGACATCAGAGTATTAAACAAGGTGCAAGACCCTTCTGAGCATGGGGCCCTGTGCAACTGGATAGGTGGCCACATGCATGGAGCTGGCCCTACTGGGATACCTTCACCCAATCCTTCAGAGAGACTTGGGAAGGTAGATCTGGTCGGGCCTATTTCTCCAGCTTCTGTGATGTTGTCCAGGACAACAAAGTCCACTAGGGGCCACCAGGGATCAGGGGCCTCCAGGCTGCTGAGAGCACCTGGCCATAACCTGGCCTCAGCAGCCTCAGCCATCCATCTCAACGTACAAGGGAGGTGCCTGGGGAAGGAGCTTGGGACTTCCAAGCCTCTACCTCTTATAGAAAAGGAGATTGAGGCTCAGAGAGGGGAAGTGATTGGTCCAAGGTCCTTCAGCAAGTGGGTCCTTCAACTCAGCCAGGATGCACAAAGGTGGGACAAGGTCTCAAGCCAGCATCCAGAGACCCAGGGACAGAGGCAGTGACAACACACTGCTGGTGACCATGGCCTTGAGCAGGAGCCGCCTCACCTAATTCTGCCTCCCTGCTCAGGTTTGCAGCCAGCCCTCCCTTGGCACTTAGAGGCACCTGATAAACGTTTGATAGTTGATGGTGAGTGGGCAGGAATCCTTGTTCCCATTTTGTATATAAGGACAGGACCAGAGAGGGGCACTCACCAGCATCAGGACCGAGCTGGGGCAAAAGCGGTTTTCTAGGCTCTCTGCTAGGGTTTCCCTGCCCTCTCCTGGCTGCCTGCCTTCCTCTAGCCTGGGCCAGGGCATCTAAGGCAGCTGAGTAGAGTGTCCCGGGGAGAGACAGCAGCAGAGAGAGCCCAGCCCACCCAAGTCTGGGATTGGGGGTTGGGTAGTGAGGAATCCTCTGGGGTGGGTTGGAAGCATCTTGGCTCCAGGCTTTCTTCTCCCTTCTGCCTGCCTCCCTCTTCCTAGGAGAGCCTGATCCCTGCCCCTGAAAGGGGGGTTCATTAAGATCAAGAAATGAGGGCCCCAGCGAGGTTCTGCATGGACCTTGGCTCTGAAGCTGGACAGGACCGTGTAAGCCTGGGAGGCAAGCCTCTTAGTGGCTGTGAGGCTCAGCTTCCCCATGGGTGTCCTGTGCATGCTAATAGCCATCTCCCAGGGGGATCAAATGAGATCACACATGTGTGACATCTTGCGCAGGGGCCAGCATGTGGCAGGCCTTTGCTAGATGGTGGCTATGATCGATCTTCCTGTGGTCTTTCCCACGATGTCCAAGTCAGGTCAACTCAAAACACATGTGTTGTGTGTAAGGTAATGCATGTATCACACCATGTAGAAGACACTGTGCTGAGATAATGGGAGACCCACAAAGAGCTGGCCATGGCTCCCTGCCCTCCACAGGCTCATAGTCATGGGAGAAATCAGATAAAGTCACTCTGGGGAGTGGAGACCCCTTCGTGGTAGATCAGAAAGGCTTCCCGGAGGAGGGGGCACTGGAGCTGCGCCTGGAGGCTTTAGACAGGTGGATGTGGGGAGAAAAAGCACTATGGGGAGAGAGAACAGCTTGAGCAAAGGCCCTGGGGTAGAAATGTGCAGGCAGTTTGTGGCGAACAGTAGGGTCCGGAGGAGGCAGAGTGTGAAGCAAAGTAATGGGTAATAAGGCCAGGTGGGAGGTTGAGTGAAGGCCATCAGGAGCCTTGAGTGCCATGCTAGGGAGTCGGGGAAATGTCCTAGGAGTGATGGGGACCCCTGAGGGCTGGCCAGGGAGGGGCTGGTGCCTCCCCAGTCATCCTTCCCTCCTGAGTCTGACACCAACACGCTCCCTACACGTCCGATGACAGCCCTGCCTCCGCCTCCCGCAATAGAGCGCAGGGCCTCCCAGGCCTACAGACAGCTCTGTTCCGCCCCCCAGCATGCCTTGTCCCCAGGTGTCCCTGTTCCTTGGAGTCAGGCTCTCTGGATCACCTCCTCCAGCAGCCTGCTTCCACAGAAGCTCCTCTCCCAGCTCCTGCTCTTGCCTGAGCCAGCCCTCTCCTCCACGTCCCTTTGCTTGGAGGCCCAGCCTAAAGGCCACCCCTCCTCCCTTCTACCCCTTCCTCCATACCCCATCCCGGGTTCTGGGAGCCCCCAGCACCTCTCAGCACCAGTGCTGCCTTCTTGGCTGGACTGTCAGGCAGCTCCACTGGGCTGGAGGCTGTGGGTGCCCACACAGGGTCTGGCCCACAGGAAGTGCCTGAAAGGAGGGTCGACTTGGTGATGGTCTCTCCCCTCCTCCCAGCACCCCGCATATCCCCAGGAACTCACACGGTGGGGATGTACTCTCCGGGAAAGGCGTTGGTGGTGTAGCTGATGAGAAGGCAGGTCTTGCCCACGGCCCTGAAAGACAGGAAGTGCAAGAGGGCGGCGGTCATGGGCTCTGCCGGAGACCTGGGGAGGTTTCTGCCTGGTCCTCTGCGAAGACCTCAGCATCCACCCAGCCCAGCCCTCTGGGCCTCCGTCTCCCCATGTGAGATGCCCCATGTCTGTGTTCTCACCCCCGAGAGCCTGCAAGTCATGTGGATGTTTGTTAAAGTGGAGACTTCAGGGTCCAGCCCCAGAGATTCTGATCCACGGGTGTGCGCAGAGCTGGCAATCCGCTTTCCCACAGGCTTCTCCAGGGCCCAGTGATGTGGGACAGAGGGTGCCCAGCAGACCCAGGCAATGCCGAGGGGCCCCCGACGCCTGACCTGGGCTTCAAATCCCAGCTGTACCACCTACCAGTGGTATGATCTTGGACAAGTCACTTAACCTGCCTCAGTTTCTCCATCTAGAAAATAGAGATGAGCCCATCCTCATAGGAGTGTGCTGAGGAGTAAATCCAACGAGGCCTATCAAAGCACTGAGCACAGGGCCTGACGCACGGCAGCAGCCGACGGCTGCTAGGGAAGACCTGACCCTGCTCTTCCCTCTCACCTCCCCCGTGGAGCAGAGCAGTTACCAGGTCAGGGTTTGAGTCAGAGTGGTCTGGGTTCAAATCCTGTGAGGCTTTGGGCAAATTATTTAGCTTCCCTGAACTTTCATTTTCCCACCTGTAAAATGGACCTATTAGGTTTGGTGAGAGGATAAATAGAGAAGGCTAGATTAACCCCAGAGCTGGTACATAGGAAGGAAGTGATAACGCGCGCCTCCTCCACCCTCAGCATGCGAGGCTGGGAGCGAGTGCAGGTAGCTCAGCCGAAGCCCAGAGGCCAAGGGACAGCTCTGGGCCTTCCCCTGCCCTGCGTGGTTTTGTCACTTCCTGCTCAGAGAAGACAGCTCATCCTCTCCTCCTACCATCGCCCTCCCCTGGGCCTGCCACCGAGGTAATTTTGAATGACTGGAACGTTAACCCTTGACTTCCGCCCGCCCCTCCTCCGATCAGATACAAAGCAGAAGTGAACAGGGCAGGGCAGGCAAGGGCAGATAAGGAGCCATGCATCAGAATCAGCTGAGGCTGGTGGACAAATGGGCCTGCCCCCACCTAGATGGGTCACAGCCAAAGTCGGGGCCACAGGGCCCAGGCCAGGAGAGCTGAGTCTCTCAAAGCCTTAGGCTGCTCCTCTGTAGAATGGGAAGGCTGGACAGGAGGCCCCCTTCCAGCTAGAACATGCTCCAGGGTGAGCCTGTAGGCTGGACCCTAAGATGTGGCTGCTGGCAGGCATGACAGATTGACAAATTGGATGTGTCCTTTTATTTTGTGTTTTTTTAAGAGACAGCGTCTTGCTCTGTCACCCAGGCTGACTGCAGTGGCACAATTATAGCTCACTGCAGCCTCAAACTCCTGGGCTCAGGCGATTCTCCCACCTCAGCCTCCCCAGTAGCTGGGACTGCAGGTGCATATGCCACCACTCCTGGCTTAAAAAAATTTTTTTATAGACATGGGTTCTCGCTATGATGCTTAGGCTGGTCTCAAGCTCCTGGCCTCAAGCAATCCTCCCATCTTGGCCTCTCAAAATGCTAGGACTACAGGCATGAGCCACTGCACCTGGCCTGGACCTGTCATTTTACAGATGAGGAAACTGAGGCCCCCAGGGGACAAGACAGCCTGAAGTCACTGGGATCTGACAACTGAGAAGGGTCTCAGCCCAGCCTGCCCCTCCCCTACCGACCCCACAATCACCCTCCCATCCTTTAGCCTCCTCCTTCCCTCTCTGTCTCTCAATGTCCCCTTGCCCCTTCTGCTCCTCACCCACATCCCCCACACATCCTCCCCAACCCGGCAGGCTGAGGGGAGGGGAGAGAAAGTGGAGGGGGTGCTAGAAGGCACATACTACAAGCAAGACAGCCACTCAGCTTATCTCAAGCGACCCCACAGCATCCCCAGGGCATAGGCCTCCTCCCAGATGAATAAGCTGAGGTTCAGAGAGGTGCTGTGACTTGCCCAAGGCCACACAGCAGCACCAAGCCAGTGACGACAGCCCAGGTCAGCCTGGGGACAAAGGCTGAATTTCAGGTTTCCCACTTCCCTCCTGCATCCACAGAGTAAAGACTGAGGCTTGCCTCCGTGGGAGACCTGCCCCCAGCTTTTGGGGTGCAGGTGAGGAGCCCTGGGCACTCTCACCCATAGTCCTGCACCCTCCACCGAGATGGCTTCTGGGGTGGGGTGGGGCTGAAGAGGGTGAAGCTCCCCTCAGCCCACCCCCGGGTGCTCCCTGTGGGCCCTAGGAGAAGAAGGAAGCGACCCCTCCAAGCTGCCTTCCAGGGACGCCTAGTTCTGCAGGGCCAGGGGCTTCCCCAGGGACACCAGGGCGGAAGGATCTCAGGGCATCCCAGTTGGGGGCTGTGAGGCAGTCCAGCCAGGTACCTACCCATCTCCCACCACCACACACTTGATGGCCTGCATCGTGTCCGGAGCCTGGAGAGTGTCGGTGGTGACAGCTCAGGGCCAGGCGCGTTTCTGCGGGCACAAGGGGTGTGGAGGCTGGTGAGGCGCCTGCTGAGGAGCAGCGGTGGTGGGGCAGGAGGAAACGGAAGGGGAACTTACTCAAGCTGCTCCCCCCACGGTCGTTTGCAGGGGGCGGAGCATGCGGTCTGGCAGAGCAGCTGGTGGGAGGGGCGCTCAGGTGCTGGGCTGAGCCCTGGCCATCCCCACAGGCCCCCTGCGTGGAGGCTCCAGCAGGAGATCTGGGGGCCCTCTGTGCTGGGAGGCTCACTTCCTGTCCACGGGGCAGGCCCAGAGGCTGTTCTCCAAGAACTTGAGGGTTCCAAGAATTCAGTGTACCTCAATTCTAAGCAGAGCATTTAATGAGTGCCTGCTGTGTGCCAGGCACAGTACCAGGTGCTGGTGATCCCAGGATGCAAGAGACAGCTGGTCCCTGGAGTTTACACCCTTTGCAGAGAGGGAGGCATGACTTCATCATGGGAGATCATAACAGAGACAGGAAGTGATTGAGGCAACGGGGGAATCTACAGAGAGGACCTCAGGGTTACCGAGATGGAGAGCTGGGGGCCTGCAAGCTAGCATTGGAGCTGGCTCTTGAAACGTGCGCCCTAAAGAGGGAACTCCAGGTGCGGGGAGATTGCTTGAGCCAGGACCCAGAGGCTCCCCCAGGCAAGGGCCTGTGTGGGAGTCCCTGGGTGGGAGGATGTGGGGCGATGAGGCAGGAAGGGAAGGTGGGGTCTGCTGATGGAGAAGGGCACATTGAGGGGAAGTGGCGGGCAGTGCCCCACAGGAGCCAAGCCTATTCTGAGGCCGCCCTGGGGGACCAGGCATCCTGGAGCTAGAACTGTGGCCCATTTCCCTGATGCGAAAACTGAGGGTCTGAGAAGTCATTTGACCACCTAGCCTGAAACCAGCCCTAGGCTCAGGTGACTCCAAGCTCTTCTCCAAGCTGCAGCTATTGGCTCCAGCTGCTGTTTGAAGGGACAAAACCTGAGTTCTGCAGCTCGCAGGGCGCTCCCTTCGCCACGAGGGCTCTCCACGTGGACTCGGGTGAATATTTGACCACCCCAGCTGGCGCCAAGTTCACTGTTCATTGCTATCACTCCCCACCCACACACCTTTCCAGCTCCGGGGGGAAGGGACGGAGGGGCGGGGAGAGGAAGAGCCACTGGTCACCCACCCTGGACTCGTCACTCAGGACAAGCCAGGAACCCCAAAGGAGGGTGCGGAGGGCCAGGGCCTGCTGGCTGGCAGAGTGCAGGATTCCCACCAGGCACCCAGAGGCTGAACCTTTTCAGAGCAATTCACACAAGTTACCGGGTTCACAACATTGACTTTTACAGAAAGGGAAATGCAACTTCCTCAAGCGCTGGGCAAGTCAACTGTTAAAGCTACCAGCAAACCGGTGTCCTTCCTCTGCACTTTGCATACGCTGTGCTGAGACTGTGGGTCAGAGAGGCCAGGTGTGCCCCGTGACCACCCTGGGGCTTCCTCCCTCACAGGCCACCTGAGGACTTTGTTCTGGATACTTCTCTATGCCCCTTTCTTTTTCCATCCACTGCTAGTCCACAGGGCAACCTCTGTGTTAATTTAAATAATAATAGTAATAATAATAATAATGTATTAAATGCAGTACGGTACCCCAGATTAGAACCTGGAACAGAAAAAGAACATTCGTGTAGCTTCAGTGAGACAGAAGGAGTAAGTTCTGGTGTCCTGTTACACAGTGGGGTGACTGCAGCAAATCTCAATCTCGTGCATATTTCAAGACAGCTGGAAGAGAAGGTTTCAAATGTCGCAACAAAGAAATGATAAATATTAAAAGTGATGGATGTGGGAATTACCTGGATTTGATTGATCATTATACGGTGTATACATGCATTGGAACATCACATTGTACCCCATAAATATGTACGATTATTATGTGTCAATTACAAATTAAAAAATTTTAATAAATTTTTTAAAAGAATTCATTTCTAGTTCTTGAAGGGGGAAAAAAAAACAAGTGTTTCATCTATACATGCAGCTTCTTGAAGCAATTTAAACGATTAAATTAGCTTTAAAAAAAAAGAACATCAGGCCGGGTGTGGTGGCTCACGCCTGTAATACCAGCACTTTGGGAGGCCAAGGCAGGTGGATCACCTGAGGTCAGGAGTTCGAGACCAGCCTGGCCAATATGGTGAAACCCCGTCACTACTAAAAATACAAAAAATTAACAAGGCGTGGTGGCGGGCACCTGTAATCCCAGCTACTCAAGATGCTGAGGCAGAGAATTGCTTGAACCTGGGAGGCAGAGGTTGCAGTGAGCCGAGATCGCACCATTGCACTCCAGCCTGGGCAACAAGAGTGAAACTCCGTCTCAAAAAAATAAAATAAAATAAGAACATCAGTGGAAAAAGTAGTAAAATCCAAATCAAGTCTGAAATTTTTGATAGTATTGTTAAGAATAGTAATTTCTTAGTTTTGACAAATATACCGTGGTTACACAAATGATGTTAGCATAGAGAGAAACTGGGTGAAAATGTATGTGAACACTCCTACTATCTTCGCACCTTTCCTGTACATCTAAAATTCTTCCAGAATAAAACATTTTTTTGTTTAAAAAAGGGAAGAGAAAAGAATAATGCGCTTCTTTAGGAATGCACAGCCAATGGGTGCAGCCACCTGACTTGGAAAGCAGTGTAGATACTGAGTTTTATCCTTCGTTCACCCACTAGAGCAGAGATTGTTTTTTGTTTTGTTTTGTTTATTTGTTTGTTTGTTTTGAGACAGAGTCTCGCTCTGTCGCCGGGCTGGAGTGCAGTGGCGTGATCTCGGCTCACTGCAACCTCCGCCTCCCGAGTTCAAGCAATTCTCCTGCCTCAGCCTCCCGAGTAGCTGAGACTACAGGCGCGTGCCACCGCACCCAGCTAATTTTTTTTGTATTTTTAGTAGAGACAGAGTTTCACCATGTTGGCCAGAATGGTCTTGATCTCCTGACCTCGTGATCCACCCGCCTTGGCCTCCCAAAGTGCTGGGATTACAGGCATGAGCCACCGCGCCCGGCCTTTTTTTTTTTTTTTTTTTTGCAGTACACAACCCACTCAACTGTACATGGCCATGACGGTCCTAAAATTGCAACTGCCCTCCCTCCCAAGAAAGCCACTTCTCCAGGGCAGCCCAAGCAAAAATTCTCCTTAGCTTAAGCCATTGATTCTCTCCTTCATTCTGCATGCATCAATGATACACCACCTGAATACCCAGCTCTGGGCTTGGTACTGTAGTGAATACAAAACATGGAAGAACAGAAAGCTATCCCTGAAGCACTCTCACCCACACCGAGAATGACACAGGAGCCCTGGAGCCACTCTCTGGGAATGCCCCCCATCTGCAGGTGGTCCTGGGATTGTGTGGACAGGCCAGGGTTGGCAGGATGGCCAGATGGAGGAGTGAAGCCACTTGGACGACAGCAGTCAGGCCCAAGTCTACGTGACCAAGTCCATGATGCAGCGGCACTGACCTCTGCTCCAGCCCTCCTCGCCTTTTAGTTCTTTTTTTAAAAGTATCCATATGCACTTTCGGAGGCCGAGGTGGGCAGATCACGCGGTCAAGAGATGGAGACCATCCTGGTCAACGTGGTGAAACCCTGTCTCTACTAAAAATACAAAAATTAGCTGGGCATGGTGGCATACACCTATAGTCCCAGCTACTCAGGAGGCTGAGGCAGGAGAATGGCTTGAACCGGGGAGGCAGAGGTTGCAGTGAGCTGAGATCGCACCACTGCACTCCAGCCTGGCGACCGAGCGGAGACTCCGTCTCAAAAAAAAAAGTATCTATGTGGAAGTATAATTTGAATACAATAAGTGATCCATTTAAAGCATATAATTCCATCCATTTTGACAGATATATGCACCCATGGAACCTCCCAAGATACAGAACATCACAGAACACTTCCATCACTTTGAAAAGCTTCCTTGCACCCCCCTGCAGCCCACCTCTCCCTCTGTTTCTCTCTCCCCACCCCCCCAGCCACCGCCCAACTCACACACACAAGCTCCGATCTGCTTTTTGCCTCTGTAGATTACTTTGCGTTTTCTAGGATTTCACATAAACGGCATCACACGGTGTGGCGTCTCATCCAAGGCCCTTTCACACAGCATATTTTCGAGATTCATCTTGTTGTTACATGTGTCATGGTGTGTCTGTCCCTTTTATTAGTGAGTAGTGTCCCACTGCAGGGATGTGTCACATTTGGTTATTCATTTAGTCCCATCCTCTTTTGACTTTGCAAACTCACTGAATCACAGAACCACGAGGCCTCTGGGCATGCTTAGTTAGAAGGGGCCTAAGGCCATCTGTATTCAACCCACCCTTGTGCCATTGATAGACAATGCTTGGTTCACTGCCCATGATGCAGCTGCCCAGTCCCTGCTTACATACCTTCAATGACAGGGAGCTCATTCCCTTAAGGGGCAGTCTCTTTCACTCCTGGCTAGCCTGGCCTGTTAGAAAACCCTTCCTCATTTTCAGCCCAAGTACTTCCCTTGGATTGTCCTCATAGAGGTGCTATCTCTTGTTCTGGGGCCACTCAGGGTCAGTCAGCTCCCTCCTCCTTACCACAGGCCTTCGAATTTGGGAGGCACAGTCCCACCCAGCAGTGTGCTGGGAAATGTTCAACTTAGAGTTCCAGTTTAGTTATTTTTCTGGTAAATATTCCAGTATATGAATGTATTGAAATGTTATTTATCCAATTCATGCAGATAATGACATTAAATACATATCACGCAAAAACTAAAAACAGTCAATATCTCGCCGCACCCTAAATTCTGTCCAAAGTGTGTAAAGACCTACTCATATTTATTTCCTTTTTCCTTTTTTGAGACAGGGTCTCACTCTGTTGCCCAGGCTGGAGTGCAATCATGGCTCACTGCAGCCTACATCTCCCAGGCCAGGATTTGTAAGTGGCTTGCAATGTTTGCACTACAAACGATTCTGCTGTGAACATCCGTGTGCTCCTGGACTGTTGTGTGAGGTTTAGCATACACACACATATCTTGCACTTCAATGGACAGTGCTACGCCCATCTCCAGGGGCCTCCTCGTCTACTCCCAGCCCATGCTTGGCCTGTAAGACTTCATACTTTTGCCAGCTAGATGGGTGTGAATTGGCATCTCACTGAGGTTTTAATTTATATTAACTGATTCCCAGTTGTATTAAGCATCATTGTAAGTGATTATTGGACCTTGTGTTTCCTGTTCCATAAATTGCTTTTTCTTCACTTTTCTCCATTTCTCTATTGGATCATTTATCTATTTTATTTTATTTATTTATTTAATTTTATTTTATTATTTTATTTTTTGAGATGGAGTTTCACTCTTGTTGCCCAGGCTGGAGTGCAATGTCGTGATATCGGCTCACTGCAACCTCCGCCTCCCAGGTTCAAGCGATTCTTCTGCCTCAGCCTCTTGAGTAGCTATGATTAAAGATACACGCTACCATGCCCGGCTAATTTTTGTATTTTTAGTAGAGATGGGGTTTCACCATGTTGGCCAGGCTGGTCTCAAACTCCTGACCTCAGGTAATCCACCCACTTCTGCCTCCCAAAGTGCTGGGATTACAGGCGTGAGCCACTGTGCCAGGCCCAGTATTTATCTTTCTCTTACATTTATTTGGAGAAGCTCTTTGCATATTCTGATTTCCAATTGAATTGCTAGAGGCATTTCATACTTTCTTCCAGTCCGTGGGATGTCTTTTAATATGTTGTGACATTTAATAGACACAATTTTTATCTGCATGTAGTCAAATTTCCACTTTCTCTCCTAATTGAGGTAGGAGGCAGGGCTTGACTCAAGACCAGACTGAGGACTAGCAGAAATGGGGACGAGGTGAAAGCACCTCTTCATGAGACATGCCCACCAGTGCCACGTCAGTTTACCATTGCCATGGCAACACCCGGACGTTACCACCCCTTTCCATAGCAACAGCCTGGAAACTACCACCCTTTTTCTAGAAAGTTCTAAATACCCCACCCCTTAATTTGCATGTGACTAAAAATGGGTATAAATATGACTGTGGAACTGCCCCTGAGCTGCTGCTCTCAGTACACTGCCCGTCAGGTAGCCCTACTCTGCAGGGGCGATCGCGGAGCTGTAACACTGCCACTTCCATAAAGCTGTTTCCTTCCACCATCGGCTCAGCACGGAATTCCTTCCTGAGAGAACCCAAGAACCTTCCAAAGCTAAGCCCCAGTTTGGAGGCTCACCTGCCCTGCATCATAATGACTTGTGTTTTTTGGAGTGAATCTTACTTAAAAATTCCTTTCCTTCTCCCAATTTCATGAAGACGAATATCCTCATTTTCTTTTAAAGTTTTGCTTTTCATAAACAGGTCTTGTCAGGTGCAGTGGCTCATGCCTGCAATCCCAGCACTTTGGGAGATGAAGGCACATAGATCACTTGAGCCCAGGAGTTTGAAACCAGCTTGGGTAATATGGTGAAACCCCATCTCTACAAAAAATACAAAAATTAGCCAGATGTGTTGGTGCATGCCTGTAGTCCTAGCTACTCAGGAGGCTAAGGTGGGCAGGTCGCTTGAGCCTGGGAGGTCGAGGCTGCAGTGAGCCATGATCCCACCACTGTACTCCAGCCTGGGCAACAGAGTGAGACCCTGTCTCAAGAAAGAAAAAAGAAAATAAATATGAGTAGGTCTTTACACACTTCAGACGGAATTTAGGGTGTGGTGAGATTATTGACTGTTTTTAGTTTTTGTGTGATATGTATTTTTTTATTATTGTATTTTATTTTATTTTTGGAGACTGAGTCTCACTCTGTCGCCCAGGCTGGAGTGCAGTGGCATGATCCCAGCTCACTGCAACCTCTGCCTACGGGGCTCAACCGATTCTCCTGCCTCAGCCTCCCAAGTAGCTGGGATTACAGGCATGTGCCACCACACCCAGCTAAATTTGTATAGTTAGTAGAGATGGGGCTTCACCATGTTAGTCAGGCTGATCTCGAACTCCCAACCTCTGGTGATCTGCCCGCCTCGGCCTCCCAGAGTGCTGGGATTACAGGCGTGAGCCACCGCACCTGGCCTGTGTGATATGTATTTAACATCATTATCTCCATGACCGATTGCTCCAGAACCATTTATTGAGTAGCTCTGCCTGCTTTTTGCCCAGTAAGCTGTGGTCAAGCCATCTCGCATCTCACAGTTCCACTGCTATAAAGAAATATCTGGGAATGGGTAATTTACTAAGAAAAGAGGTTGAATTGGCTCACAGTATCACAGGCCGCACAGGAAGCATGGTGGCATCTGCTTCTGGGGGGGCCTCGTGGTGGAAGGCAAAGTGGAAACAGGCGTCTTCCATGGCAAGAACAGGACCAAGGGGGCGAGAGGTGCCACACACTTTCAAACAACCAGATCTCACAAAAACTCACTCACTATACAGTACCCAAGGGGGATGGTGCTAAACCATTCATGCAAACTCCGCCCCCATGATCCAATCACCTCCCACCAGGCCCTACTTCCACTGTTGGGGATTACAATTTGACATGAGACTTAGATGGGGACACAGATCCAAACCATATCACATGTCAAGAGTCTATAAGTGCATGAGTCTTTTCCTAGCCTCTCCATCTATTGGACTCTTGGTCCACCCTCAAGCCAGTAAAACACTGCCTCAATTACTGCAGTTCTTTTTTTTTTTTTTTTTTTTGAGACGGAGTTTCGCTCCTGTTGCCCAGACTGGAGTGCGACGGCACCATCTCGGCTAACTGCAACCTCCACCTCCCAGGTTCAAGTGATTCTCCTGCCTCAGCAACCAAATAGCTGAGATTACAGGCGCCTGCCACCACATGTAGCTAATTTTGTATTTTTAGTAGAGACAGGGTTTCACATGTTGGCCAAGCTGGTCTTGAACTCCTGACCTCAGGTGATCTGCCCGCCTTGACCTCCCAAAGTGCTGGGATTACTTACAGGCGTGAGCCACTGCACCCAGCCAACTACTGAAGTTCTATATCAGATCTTTATACCCAGCAGAGCAAATCATCCACTCTTGAATGTTTTCAAAATTGTTATCATTACCACTGACACTCTGCTATTTCATATAAAGTTCATAATAAGCTTGTCAAGTTCCAAGAAAAACTGTGTGAGGATTCTGATTAGAATTGTATTCAATTTCTAGAGGAATTTGGGGAGAAGTGACATCTTTATATATCGAGTCTTCCTGTCCATTAACATGGTATATTGCTTCTTTATATCTTTCAATTAAGTTTTATAATTTCCCCCCGGAAAGGTCATGCACATTTTTTGAAAGATTCATTCCTTGATACCTTATTACTTTCAGTGCCATTATAACTAATATTTTTTAAATTGAATTTTCTATTTGTTGCCCATACGTAGGGAAAATGTCACATTTTGTATATTGAACTTATATAGAAACCTGGATGGAAATTCTCATTCTAATTTATGTAAAGATTTTGCTCCTAACAAGTCTACAGCTGTCTTTATAGACAGTCTTATCATTTATGAAAAGTGACAGTTTTATTTCTTCCTTCCCAATTTTTGTAACGTTAGTTCCTTGGCTTGTCTAGATCTTTTATTACAGGGCTGAAGGGAATCAGTGCTGGCAGGCAACCTTGTCTTATTTCTGATTTTAAAGAGACTGTTTCTAATGTTTCACCACTGAACCTGATGTCTACTGCAGGCTTTTGGTGGATATTATTGTCACTGAAAGAAGTTTCCCTACTATTCTTAGAAACGGCAGTTTGGTTTTATCATTATTAAGCGTTTAATTTGATTGAATGTCTTTTTCTGTACCCATGGAAATGTTGTGAATTATATTAATACATTTTCTGATGTCCAATTCTCCTTGCATTCCCAGATAGGTCTAATTTAGTTAATATGGGGACTATTGCTGGGTATCCCTAAGCAACCGTTCTCTGCTTCTTTTTAATAACAGAGATCCCAGCAATGGGGCTAGCCACACGTTCACCCAGCTAAAGACATTTCTCAGTCTCCCTTGCAGCAGAGTGGGCCCTATGATCATGTCTGGGGGAAAAAGGTGCAAATGGAAGTGATGTCAGCAACTTCTGCATCATCTCCTTGGAAGCTAAACCATTTATCCTGTACAGCATTTTCCCCTCTCCCCACGGAGTAGGAAATAAAAACGCCAGAACAATCCTGGAACCATGTGGGGGCAACATAGAGCCAGACCACTCAGCTCGAGACCTGAGAGAGAAATACACTTTTGCTTCTTTAAGCCACTGCGTTTTCAGATCTTTTTGTTACAGCAGCTTCAATCACACCCTCACTCAGTCAGTCATGATGCATCGCCTTTTGTGTATTGCTGGCTTGAAATTGCTAATATTTACAGGTAGGGTGGGGAGATCGGCCATTTTCCTTACATTGTCTTTGTCTTTTTTTGTTGTTGTTGTCATCAAGGTTATACTAGTTTCATTATGAGAGTTGGTAATATTATCTCTTTTTTTTTTTTTTTTTTTTTTGAGACAGAGTCCTGCTTTGTCACCCAGGTGGAGTGCAGTGGCACGATCTCGGCTCACTGCAACCTCCACCTCCCAGGTTCACACCATTCTCCATTCTCCTGCCCCAGTCTCCCGAGTTGCTGCGATTACAGGCGCCCACCACCACGCCTGGCTAATTTTTTGTATTTTTAGTAGAGACAGGTTTTCACCGTGTTAGCCAGGATGGTCTCGATCTTCTGACCTCGTGATCCGCCCGCCTCGGCCTCCCAAAGTGCTGGGATTACAGGCGTGAGCCACCACGCCCAGCCAGTTTGGATAATATTACATTATCTCTCCCTTAAATATTTTATAAAATTTATAAAGGCCTCTGTATCTGGACCTGGTTTCAGAATTATGGGGGAGAGGGGGAAGAGGGGTAGATTTTAAACTACTAATTCAATTTCTTTAAGGGGTATAGGACTATTTGGAATTCCTTTTTTTTTTTTTTTTTTTTTTTTTTTTTTGAGACAGAGTCTTACTCTGTCACCTAGGCTGGAGTGCAGTGGTGTGATCTCAGCTCTCTGCCACCTCCACCTCCTGGGTTCCAGTGATTCTTATGCCTCAGCCTCGCAAGTAGCTGGGACTACAGGCAGGTGCCACTAGGCCTGGCTAATTTTTTGTTTTTAGTAGAGATGAGGTTTCGCCATATTGGTCAGGATGGTCTCCTGACCTCAAGCAATCTGCCGGCCTTGGCCTCCCAAAGTGCTGGGATTACAGGCATGAGCCACCACGCCCGGCCACTATTACTTCTTGAGTCATGCTTTAGATATTTTTCTGGAAAGTTGCCCATTTTGCTTGGGTTTTCAAATTCATTACTAAAGCTATTCACAGTATTATTTTATATCTTTTGAATCTCTCCTCTCTAATTTCTGTTATCTCCCTTTTTTTATCCTATATTGATTATTTATGCCTTCAAATTTTGTTCTTAGTCAATTGCTCCCCAGTTTCATTAATTTTACTCACCTTTTCAAAGAGCCAACTTTTGGTCTTGTTAATCCTTTCTACTATACATTTGTTTCCCATTTAATTAATTTCTATTCTTATCTTTATTGTTTCTTTTCTTTCTTTTGCTTTGTTCTGATCTTCTTACTTTACTTCTTAGTTTTGAATGCTTAGTTCACGAATTTTTAGTCTTATTTTGTTCCTGATACAAGTTCTTACGGCAATACTACTTTAGCATTGCTTTTAATTGTGGTAAAATAGACATAACATAAAATTTACCACAACCCGCAGTTTTAATATGTAATATTTTATTATGTTTTAGTTCTAAACATTTTTCAACTTTCATTACGATTTCCGTTCTGCTCAATGAGTCATTTGAAAGTGCATTGTTAATTTCCAAGAGTTGGGGAAAGAGGCTGTTATCTCGTTCTCTTACCTCGTGGTACTGCAGACTAAGAATACAGATGGTGTCACACTGACTCCTTTTAATGTGTTGAGACTTGCTCTATGACCTACGGTGAGTGTTATTTTCATAAATGTGTATATATTCAGTGTTCCCTATGTGTCTAATAAATCAAAGGTGTTCATTGCATTGTTTAGATCTTTCGTATCATTACAAATAAATTTATATTTACCTTGCTTATATTTATCAGCTCTTGAGAAAAGTATGTTAAATCTCCCACTATGGTGGTGAATTTGTCAATTCTACTTGTAATTCTGTCACTTTTTATTTTTGTTTTTAAACCCTTAGGTTATGTCATCAAATGCATGCAACTTTAGAATTATTAGATCATGCTAAAATTTTTAATCTTATTGAAATAGCAGCCAACATTTTAAAAATCTTTACTATATTCCCAGATCTGACACAGACCTAGCACTCAGTAAAATGTGGTAGAAATAAGAAAAAGAAAGAAAGAGAGAGAGAGAATGAATGAAAGGAGAGAAGAAAGAAAAGAGGAAGAAGAAAGAAAGAAAGAGAGGGAGGGAGGGAAGGAAAGAAAGAAAAAGAGACAGAAAGAAAGAAGGAAGAAAGGAGGGAAGGAAGGATGAGAGAGAGAGAAAGAAAAAGAGAGAAAGAAAGAGAGAGAGAGAAAGAAAAAGAGAAAGAGAGAAGGAAGAAAGGAGGGAAGGAAGAATGAGAGAGAGAAAGAAAGAGAGAGAGAAAGAAAAGGGAGGGAGGGAAGGAAGGAAGGAAAGTAAAGTGAGAGAGAAAGAGAAAGAAAGAAAGAGACAGAAAGAAAAAAGAAAAAGAAAGAAAGAAAGAAAAGAGAGGAAGGGAGGGAAGGAAGGAAGGAGGGAGGGAGGGAGACAGAGAGAGAAAGAAAGAGAGAGAGAAAGAAAGAAAGAGAAAAGAAAGAAAGAAAAGAGAGGAAGGGAGGGAAGGAAGGAAGGAGGGAGGGAGGGAGGGAGGGAGAGAGAGAAAGAGAGAGAGAGAGAAAGAAAGAAAACATTGAGGGGATGCCTAGGGTGTCTCTGGCTGGCACCCTGGAGTCAGAGCTGGGGAACGTTTGCGTCCAGGTCCACTCTGCCTTGGGGTTCATCCTGTGTTCAGTGTCACAAGCAAGAGAGGTGACAGGGAGGGCTGGCAGCTCTGGGCAGTCCCCAGGTGCTGGAGTTGAGTCCCCAGCCTGACAGGGTTTTCCCAGAGTGGCTCTGAGGTCAAATTCCGAGGAGCTGATGGAACTCCCACTGACTGCCCCCCACCCGATCCCCAAACCCAGCTCCCTGGGCTGACCGCCCTGGGCCACTCTTCAGTTCCAGTCACCTCCCTACCTCTAGGAGAGGATTTTCTCTTAGATGATCCCCCATGAAGAATGCGGGTCCCTCTCTCCATCAGGGACTTTCCTGATGAGAAAACCAGCATTCTGCCCCCAGAGCCAGGCTCTGTGCCCCAGACACACCCAGATACCAAACAGAACCAAGCTCCCACTGCCCCACACCTCAGGTCCCAGGAGGCCCTCCCAGCGGGCCCCACAGGCCACTCTCTGACGGGCTGATGAGAGCTGCCCCTCCCATCCCTGAGCAGGTGCACACCCCCCACCCCTGCTTCCTACACCTGCGCCTCAGGCCTCGGTCTCAGTCCCTTCTCTGTACACCCTCTGAGGTCGCTTCAGTCAGGCTAGTTCCCAGATCTCTCTCCACTGCCTACTGGAGATGCCTCCTACCCCCACCCGGGACACCCCATTGCCCTCTTGAATCCAGCAGTCTCTCCTATCCCAGTACAACACAGTCATCCCAGCCCCCTAAACTGGGACCTAGACCACAAATATTTTTAAAGTTTTTTTGTTACATTTTAATATTTTCATACTACGTTTGAATGTAATGCATCCCCATGGTCCAAAATACAGAAGGCACAGGTCCACCTTGCAGCCCATCTGCCCAGCACTCAATTCCCCTTCCAGAGGCCACCTCTGTCACTGACGTATCTATGTCCCTCCAGAGCTGTTCCAGTGGAAGAAAGCATTCTCCACTTCCTGTCTCTCATCCCAATCTGTCCTGCACCTTGTTGGTTTCCATTAACTATTTACCTTGAAGTTTGTCCCACATTCGTTGATGAAGAGCTTCCCCTATATGGACAGAATTCCACTGTGTAGACTTGCTAGAATTAATTTGATTAGTTCCTGTTGAAGGAAGGATAGGATTCCCCGCCTTTTGCTACCACGAGAAAGCTGCCATGAATAACAGCGCACACGTGCCATTTCGCCCAGATGCAAGTATCTGAAGGCAGCCTTCTCCAACAGGGGGTTTGCTGGGTGACAGAATGGGTGCATCGGTGTCAAATGGCCCTCCACCGGGGTTGTATCCATCCATCCTCCCACCGGCGGTGTGTGGGAAAACTGGCTTCCCCACCAATACGGTGTTTCGGGCAATGTTCTTATTTATGACACCCCAGTAAGCAATAAATGACATTGCACCGGAGTTTTGATTTGCATTTCTTTTCCATAGGATAGGCATCTTTTTGGAGGGTTAAAAGCCATTGTGGCCAGGCATGGTGGCTCATGCCTGTAATCCCAGCACTTTGGATCGCTTGAGACCAGGAGTTCAAGACGTGGCTGGCCAACATGGAGAAACCCCATCTCGATTAAAAATACAAAAATTAGCCAGGCATGGTAGTAGGCGCCTGTAATCCTGGCTACTTGGGAGGCTGAGGGAGGAGAATCGCTTGAACCCAGGAGGTGGAGGTTGCAGTGAGCTGAGATCATGCAACGACGTTCCAGCCTGGGCAACAGAGAGAAACTCCCCCTCAAAAAAAAAAAAAAAACCCGAAAAAACAAAAACAAAAACCATTTGTATTTTCTTTTCCCGTAAACTGTGCTTTCATACCTTTTGCCTACTTTCTTATTCGGTGTTGGTCTTTTTGATTGATTTCCACGTTAGGGGAACTCACTTCTGGTCTATCACACAAGTTACAGCCATGTGTTCCCAGGTGGCCACTGGCACTTTGGCTTAACTGATGGTGACTTGAGCCACGTGGACTTCTACATATTTAAATAGTTTGGTTAATCAATCTTCTCTTTTATGGCTTCTGGGCTCTTTGTGATTTTTAGAAAGGTCTCTGCCATTCTGAAATTATATTTTTCAAACAGTTTACTATAGTTTCTTCTTATAGTTTTGTGGTTTCATTTGTTACACTGAATTATTTGACATGACTCATTATCCCATTGCACAGTGTAAGGTAGACTCAACTTTATAGTTTTCCAGATGGCTACTGTAAACTAACAATACAATTATAAGCCCTCCAACTGACTAAACGAACCGCTTCTTGGCCAAAGGGACCTCAGAAAAACTTTTATTTTTATTTATTTATTTATTGAGACAGAGTCTCGCCCTGTCGCCCAGGCTGCAGTGCAGTGGCACTATCTCGGCTCACTGTAACCTCTGACTCCCATGTTCAAACCATTCTCCTGCCTCAGCCTCCTGAGTAGCTGGGATTACAGGCACCCACCACCACCACGCCCAGCTAATGTTTGCATTTTAGTAGAGACAGGGTTTCACCATGTTGGCTAGGCTGGTCTCGGACTTGTGACCTCAAGTGCTCCCCCTGCCTCTGCCTCCCAAATTGCTGGAATTACAGGCGTGAGCCACTGCACCTGGCCCGGAAAAACTTTTAAAACTGAGATCCCAACCGTGATGGAAGGGGAGGTCAGACACGCCTCATTATACACCTCCCTTTCGCAGTTTAGACACAACTGACCAGCAGTAATGTTAAAACAGAACCATAAATTAAAAAAAAAAAAAAGAACCATAATATGGACAGAACAGACTTTGTGGCAACACAATACCAAATTACAACCAGGACCTCAGGCCCTGCCAGGTGAGGGTGAGGTCACACACCCCACACTTCAACCGTGAACTCTGTCCTGCCCCCCACAAGGTGTTTCTTTTGCTCTGGCAGCTAAACAAGCCGCGGCCTCGAGATAAGCCAGATGAAAACAATCACAGCTCATCCAGGGCCCCTACGCTGAGCTACTGAGCCCCTGCTCCAGGCCCGAATTCCAGCCTTCATTAGAGAAGAGACTGATTTCAGTAACTTTCTCCAGATCAGAAGACCACGGACCATGGACCAGTTCTGGCCGGTTTGCAGACGCTCCGCACCCGTGTTCGGAAGACCTTTAGCGGTATAGGGCCTAAGTGTAATGCATTTACACGTTAAGTCTCCACCCCAAAGTGAACATGGGTAGTATATCACATGCATGTTCTTCCAATATGCATCCGTCAGGGCCACCTTCATGAATATGCATAGCTCCTCCTGTAGCCTGTTGAATATGT
This sequence comes from Pan troglodytes, assembly GCF_028858775.2. Taxonomy (NCBI): domain Eukaryota; kingdom Metazoa; phylum Chordata; class Mammalia; order Primates; family Hominidae; genus Pan; species Pan troglodytes. Next base: position 39,269,250 of record NC_086016.1, read on the forward strand.
ATGTTTAGCCAACTCCTTTAGCATAAAGCTGCTACCCCAACCCCTCCTCTTTTGAAGTGCCTGTCTCTGGCCTCTGCCACATGCCATGTGCAGGATGGCCACCTTGCAGGCTGCAACTCTTTAAAGAAATAAAATCTCCTTTCTAAATATATAGATTGTGTGATTTTTTTTTTTTCCAGTTAACAGTACCCATTGACCAACACAATTTACCCTGAACGTATATTCCTCCAGCGAGGCTCATAGAAAACCTGGACGTGGATTTAAAACTAGTTCCCGGCAGGGCGGTGTTCTTGGTGCTTTTCCTCTCGGCCGCAGCTTCTGCCGCCCTCAGGGCCCCGTGGCTCCTCTCTCCGAAATGTTTCATGAATCCGCCTCCTTCTCTCGCTCTCCACCTTGAAGCTTTAGTTGAGAACTCCGCGTTTCTCCCTGGGAATGTAGAGATGCGTTAGTGCCGGGAGAGGGCGCTGCGAGATTTCCAGATTGCGCGTGGCATCCTGTTTTCCCCGTCGCTCTGGGACAAAGCCCCCTCCCCTTCCTACCCAACCAAATCCTCTTCCTACTGGACCTTGGGGTGCCCCCTCTAGGCCCTCAGCAGTCACCACTCACCCCCTCCCTTTCTTAGCCCAGTCCCAACCTTATCGTGGGAGGGTAGGAACAGAGTCCCAGCCCAGCCTGCCTGTCCACCTTCAGGCACCAAACACCCTGAGGTCTGCACCAGCCGTTGCTCTAGCCCAGCGGTCCCCAACCTTTTAGGCACTAGGGACTGGCTTCGTGGAAGACAATTTTTCCACGGATTTGGGGGGATGCTTTTGGGATGATGCAAACACATTTATTGTGCACTTTATTATTAATTGTAATACATAATGAAATAATTACACAACTCACCATCATGTAGAATCAGTAGGACCCCTGAGCTTGTTTTCCTGCAACTAGACGGTCCCATCCGGGAGTGATGGGAGACAGTGACAGATCATCATCAGGCATTAGATTCTCATAAGGAGCCTGCAACCCAAATCCCTCGTATGCGCAGTTCACAATGGGGTTCATGCTCCTATGAGAATCTTATGCCACGGCTGATCTGACAGGAGACAGAGCTCAGGCAGTAATGCGAGCAACGAGGAGCAGCTGTAAATACAGATGAAGCTTCTCTGGGGACCCCTACGCTAGTCCGCAGAGGCGGGAGAAGTGGAGCGGCTTCTCCTCTCCAAACAATGCACCCCTCCATCCCCATCTCATCTCCTCCCATGGGCAGGTCTTGGGCAAGGCTTCATTCTCACTAGAAAAATCACCCTCCCTCCCCCATGGCCTTCCGGCTCCTGCCTTTCTTCTGGAGCCCTGGACCCAGGTGTCCATCCTCCAGCTCTGGGTGGTCCAGGGGCTTCTGATGCTGGGCATCTGGACATGGAGGTTGTGGGGAAAGGTTCCTTGAATAGTCGGGGAGAAGGGTGGAGAAGATCGGCCCTCGCCAGCAAGTCCTCTGTCAGGCCAGCATCCCATGGTTAACAAGCTCGTTCTGGGTCCGTTTCTCTGGGTAAATGGCAGTGTACAAATAGAAGTCCCTGCCCCCAGAGAGCTCACATTCCAGGTGGGAGACAGACAATAAACAAGCTAGCAACAAATACAATCACAGTGGCAGGTGGTGAAAGCGCCATGAAAAAATGACCAAGGAGCCTTCGCTCACACACTGGATTTCTTCTGGGCGCGAGCAGAAAAACCGGCGAATCCTGATCAAGAAGGCACCCTCTGGTGGCCATATGAGGAATAGGCCACAGTGACACCAGGGCGGACGCTGAGAGACCCGGTGGGGCCATGGCAGTGTCCAGGCAAGGGGACGGAGGCTTGGGCCAGGGAGGTGATGGTGGGAAGTGTAAGAAGTGGCTGGACGGAGAGTTGGTATTGTAGAGGCTTTAGGACTTGCTGAGGGAGTCAAGAATGATGTTGGGTTTCATTCTTAGCACCTTGGCGGATGGAGGCACCATTTAACTAGGAGGGGGTGGCCGCGGGAGGAGTGGGCTTAGAGCATCCAGGAATCAAGCTTCTGTCCTGGACATTTTGGGTGAGAAGCCTGTTGAACATGAAGCTGTTGAGTGTTTGGATAGAAGATTCTGGAAAAGGGGAAGGGTCCAGGCTGGAGGCACAAGCGTGGAGTTGTCCCAACGTAGATGGCATTTGCTATTGACCGAGTGTTTACATCCCTGAGAATGTATATATTGAATTCATATGTTGAAAACTAATTCCAGCGTGATGGCATTTGAAGGAGAAGCCTTTGGGAGATGATTAGGTCATTAGGGAAGAGCCCTCGTAAGTGGGCTTGTCACCTTTATAATACAGGCCCTGAGAGCTAACTAGCCCCCTCCACCACGTGAGGATACAGTGACGAGTTCACCATCTATGAACCAGAAAGCAGGTCTCACCGGACATTGAATCTGCTGGCACCGTGGTCTTGGACTTCCCATGCTCCAGAACTCTGAGAAATGAGTTTCTGGGGTTGTTGTTTTGTTTTGTTTTTTGAAACATGGTCTCACTCTGTCGCCCAGGCTAGAGTGCAGTGGTGAGATCTCAGCTTCGTAGTATATTTTGAAATCAGGTAGGGTGATGGCTCTGGCTTTGTTCTTCTTGTTCTAGACTGCTTTGGCTACTCAGGGCCTTTTGTGGTTCCATACAACGTTTAGGGTTTTTTTTTTTTTTTTCTGTGAAAAATGACGTTGGGATTTTGATAGGGATTGCACTGAATCTGTAGCTCTTTGGGTGCTACGGACATTTTAACAATACTGATTCTTCCATTCCATGAACACAAGATATCATTCCGTTTATTTGTGTTTTCTTCCATTTCTTTTATGACTCCAGAGACTAAGTCAGTATTTAAAGCAGCAGGAGGCCACCCAGGGAAGGAATGCAGCTCAAGACCCCATCCACCCCGCAGCAGCAGATGGTGGTGGGAGAAAGTCTAGGAGGCAAACTCCACTTTCAGCCTCAGCAAGGACCCTCACTGAATGCTAGGGGGCTCTCTCTCACCCCTACTCCCCACTTCCCACCAACCCCATTCTCAAACACCAACTTCTTCTTCCAGAGGTGACCTCAGTCTCCACTCTACTCAAGCCCGTCTCAAGATGACTGTGTCCTCTTCCTCCAACTTTCTACCTCTCCCACTCACGAGCTCTGGGGTCAGGCTGTGTCTCCACCCGCCTCCTCTGCTATCTGGCCGTGTGTCCCCAGTGAGTGGCTTCACCTCTGCAAACTGCTCTCCCATTGCTGATGGGGGCACCTCCCTCTCTGGATAGCCATGAGCACGGGGTGCAAGTATGTGTGTCATGTACCTAGAAGGAAACTGGCACGTAGCAGACACTGGATAAATGTCAGCGTGAGTGTGATGGGGCTGGCTTTCTCCTTTTTATCTTGTATTCCTCTCCCCACTTCTAGGGTGTCACTCTGCTCTTTCTCCAATGTCCTCAGCCTCGTTCTACTGACTCCCTCATCTCACATCCGGTCTCTCCCATCTTACAAAGAAGGAGCCCAGGGGTTTTGTCTTCGAGACCCCTCCGGCTGCCATCCACCGACCCTACCTCCCCTCCCCTGCCCTCCCCTCCAGGAAACACCCACTGCACCCTGGTTTCCTCCATGGTCAGTGAGAGTGAGATTGGACACCATTATTGGCACACAAAGATGGGGAATCTGGAGACTGGGCCGAGGAGGGCTGGGGACCAGGGACCCCAGAGAGCCAAAACCTTGGAAGCTAAATCTCCATCCTCTTCCACAGCAGTGTCCTCCTGGTGTTTGACCCACTTCTGTGGATTAGAGCATGTTTTTAGGGGAACTGCAGACTGAACTGTGTTCCCCTAAAATTCATATGTTGAAGCCCCAGTAACTCCACATGTGACTGTATTTGGAGACAAGGTCTTAAAAGACGTGATTCATCCCAGCACTTTGGGAGGCCAAGGCGGGTGGATCACAAAGTCAGGAATTCAAGACCAACCTGGCCAATATGGTGAAACCCCGTCTCTATTAACAATACGAAAATTAGCCAGGCATGGTGGTGCATGCCTATAATTCCAGCTACTCAGGAGGCTGAGGCAGGAGAATTGCTTGAATCCAGGAGGCAGAGACTACAGTGAGCCAAGATCATGCCATTGCACTCCAGCCTAGGAGATAGAGCAAGACTCTGTCTCAAAAAAAAAAAAAAGAAGAAGAAGAAGAAAAAAGAGGTGATTCAGGTAGAGTGAGGTCATGAGAGTGGACCCTCACCCAATATGCCTGGTGTGCATATAAGAAGAGGAGATTAGGACACAGACACGCACAGAGGGAAGCCCATGTGGGGACACAGGGAGAAGACGGCCACCATTAGCCAAGGGGAGCCCTCAGAAGAAACAACCCTGCTGACACCTTGATCTTGGACTTCCAGACTCCAGAACTGTGAAAAAGTACATTCCTGTTGTTGAAGCCTCCCGATCTGTGGTCCTTTGACATGGCAGCCCTGGAGAATTAATACAGGTGCTAACGGCTCCCACAATGGATGGCCCTACACCACCACTCCAGTGAAAATGCTCCCTTGAGGCTCACCTACGTATGACGTCCAGGTTTCTAAATCCAACGGTCACTTCTTGGTCCTTGTATCAGTCATGTTTCAGTGTAAGGACTAGAAGCCACATTAGGTATCTTAAGCAGAAAGAGATTGAACATAGGAAATTCAGCACCTACAACATCATAAGATGTACTCAGGGAGCGTGCTCCAGGGCCAGTTTCCAGAAATGACTCCCAGAACACCACAGAACTGACCAAGAGGGGCTGCCACCGAGGCCACAGCCAGGAAGGTGAGGAGTCAGGGGCCACCTCTAAACCCCCCACTGTGGCTGCCACCCAGGGGTTAGGATGCTACCACCACTGCTGTACCCGAATCTTGAGCCTCAGGAAGTCGGAGTCCAGATACTATGACAGAGGGTCCAGCACTGTGTCCTCTGCTGCAACTGATTCTTGACACCCACAAGGTCACTTGCCAGCAAAGACTGCCAAGAGCAGCAAGAAGAGAGCTGCTTTCCAAATCTCATGGGAGCAAATCCCATTGGTAGGATCTAATTCACATCCAGAATCACAGCTGCAAGGGATCCGGGAGGAAGGGTGGCTTTAGCTTGCTAGCCTCTGCAGTATAGAAGGGTGAGGCGGGGTAGAATGGAAGGTGAGTGAGTTGACCTGGGCCCTAGCCCACTCCTACCCTGCCTCTCTGCATCACTTGGCTAGGGCCACTCCCTCCCCTTTTCAATATTTTTCCAGTTGTCTCCTTGCACTGGTCTGGGCTCCTCTGCCTCACTCCATCTGTCAGCACACTCATACTCCACTGCAGACAAGCAGCAGGGCTTGCTCGGGCAGGGCTTTGTTGATCTCACTCAGCAGGGTGTCAGGAGGCAGCCTGGGATTGGAGCTGCAGCCCAGCAGTGCCATCAGAAACCTGGGCCCTTCTGTGTTTTGGTCCCATCACCCTCAGCACTTGCTCTGCCCCTCATGCTTACCGTTGAGAGCTGCAAGTTGGCTGCACCTGCCAGCCTCACACCCACTTTCCAAGCAGCAGGGAAGGGGGACAAACACTGCCTTCTCCTCATGAGAATTTCCTTTTATTCAGGAAGGGCCACCCTCTCCAGGGACCCTGGTTAGCCAGAAAGGTCACATGGCCATCCTTGGCTGCAAAGGAGGCTGGGAAATAACAATTTAGGTTTCAGACTCTGTAGTTAGTAGAGGAAGGAGAGCTGGAGAGGGATTGAGAATAGCTGTTGAGTGAGCCTACTTTTTAATATTTGTCATAGCCATAAAGGGAATTAGCTGGCTCACGTAACCAAGTTGTCTGGGCTTCCAGCATTGATGACGCAGAGGCCCATATGATACCATCCAGCCTCAATAGCTGTTGTTGCCCATCTCCCCACTCACCTTCCTCTGCTGTGGCTTCATTCTTAGGATCCTTCTGGTACTTAGAACTCCAGATTCACATCATCTTCCCAGCTGGACATCACAACTGGAAAGGAGTTTTCTTTGTCTAGTTGTTCCAGCAAAAGTCCCAGGACTGAATCTCACTGGACTTACTCAGGTCACCAAACCACTCTTGAACGAGTTGCCATAGCCAGGCAATGGAATACCAGCTGGACCTCTGTTCCATGGGTCACGTGAGTCCTGGGCCAAGCCCAGGTACAAAGAAAGGAATAAACTCCCCCGCTCAATGGAAAGAGGAGCACAGAATTTGCAGCCATCGGCTGGGCACAGTGGCTCAGCACTTTGGGAGGCCGAGGCGGGCGGATCACTTGAGGTCAGGAGTTCGAAACCAGCCTGGCCAATACGGTGAAACCCTGTCTCTACTAAAAATACAAAAAATTAGCCAGGCATGGTGGCACATGCCTGTAGTCTTACCTACTTGGGAGGCTGAGGCAGGAGAATGGCTTGAACCCAGGAGGTGGAGGTTGCAGTGAGCCGAGATCATGCCATTGCATTCCAGCCTGGGCGGCAAAGCGAGACTCCATCTCAAAAAAAAAAAAAAAAAAAAAAGAATTTGCAGCCATCATTAACCTACTGCCCACTAAGCTGGCTCAGCCCCCTGTAGAAACAGCATCATCACCCGCCAGTCTCCCAGGCTGGAAACCTCAAAGTCATCCTTCACTCTGCTCACCTTCACCCTCGATTTTTCACCAGGACCAGTCAGTTTCAGTATCTAATTACCTCTCACAAAGGTCCCTCACACCCCAGATCCTCTGTACCTCCAACCATCAGCATCCCTGGCCTGGGCCTTTGTAACAGCCTCCTAACAGGCCTGTCTGCATTTAATCTGTCCATCAAGTCCTTCCTTCACATGACAGCCAGAGTGACCTTTCTAAACTGCAAATCAGGGCTCACCTTGGTTCCCGGTTCTCAGGTCCCCACCATCTTGGCATGTGACCCAGAGGGAGTGAGGACACCTCTCCAAGGCTCAGCCTCACTCATAGGCAAGGCAGGCTCATAACAGAATCTCAAAGGGTTGCACTGAGGAGCACTTGGGACAAGGCATTGAACGACCCCTCGGTGGCATCTGGCACAAGAGACATTTCCCACCAAGGAGGGTTTCTTTCTTACCTATTGCCAATCTGAAAAAAATAAGAAGAGTAAATGGTGTTCTGGCATTCAGAGCCTCTCACCACCTGGCTCCCATTTCTCTTTTTTTTTTTTTTTTTTTTTTTTTTGAGACAGAGTCTTACTCTGTGGCCCAGGCTGGAGTGCAGTGGTGAGATGTCAGCTCACTGCAACGTCCACCTCTCAGGTTCAAGCGATTCTCCTGCCTCAACCTCCCAAGTAGCTGGGATTACAGGCATGTGCCACCACACCCGACTAATTTTTGTATTTTTAGTAAGGACTAGGTTTCACCATGTTGGCCAGGCTGGTCTCAAACTCTTGACCTCAGATGATCCGCTGGCCTCGGCCTCTCAAAGCACTGGGATTACAGGCGTGGGCACCTGGCCCATTTCTCCTTTGAGGTTCATCCCCCCTGCTTCCCGCTAAAGCCACACGCATACACTCACTCAGCGTTAAGCACGTGCTCCTGCCCACCAGTGTACACAGAGGTCGCCCAGTCTCCACCTCTGTGGCTTGCACATGCTGTCCCCACCACCCGGTGCCCTTCCCTCTTCCAAGCCAGCTCTCCTAACCCAACCCCTACACCTGACAACCCCTTCCCCATTTCTCCCCATGTGGAATCCATCCTTACCACTCCCGTTCATACTGTTTCAGGAACTCGTTACGTGTCAGCGGAATCATCCTGGATTGGCTTGCCTCGCCCATGTGACGGGCTCCTAGGGGTCCAGCCCTGTTCCCGGCCAGAATCCAGCCCCACGGATACCTGGGTATTGGGGCTGAAGGACCCTCAGAGGTCCCCTTGTTCACAGGGGAGCCCCAGGCGGTGGGTTCTCTGAGTGCCATCCCCGCGGCGACCACGCAGGGGAGCCCGCGGGCTGGCTTTGGTCACCTAGGAAACCGACGAGGGGTGGGGCAAGGAGGGCCAGACCCCTGCCCAGACTCTGGTCTGGCACCTCCTGTGGGCCTCGGCTCTGGAGAGCTGAGAGACCCCAGGCCCACTCCCCTCGGCCACTCGTGGCCGTGCTCTGTGCTGACTGCCTTACATGGGTTATTTCATCACATTCTGCAAAACTTCCCTTGTTTGAAAAAATGAAACAAAAACAACCTTCCCTTGAGGGAGGCGTCGTCACTAACCCCGGTTTTTTTGTTTTTGTTTTCTGTTTTTCGTTTTGTTTTTGAGACGGAGTCTCACTCCATCACTCAGACTGGAGTGCAGTGGTGTGATCTCGGCTCACTGCAACCTCCACCTCCCGAGTTCAAGCGATTCTCCTGTCTCAGCCTCCTGAGTAGCTGGGATTACAGGCGCCTGCCACCATGCCCGGCTAATTTTTGTATTTTTAGCAGAGACAGGGTTTCACCTTGTTGGTCAGGCTGGTCTTGAACTCCTGATCTCAGGTGATCCACCCACCTCGGCCTCCCAAAGTGCTGGAATTACAGGCATGAGCCACCGCACCTGGTCACTAACCCTGTTTTACAGAAAAGGAAGCTGAGGCCCAGAGAGCGGGGCAGCCAGCAGTAACGGGGAGGAGCTGGCCGTGTCTGCCCAGCTTGGTGACCTGATCTCAGGCCTGAGCCCCTCTGTGCGGGTCTCGCACTGGGTGCCTCCCAGAGCTTTCTAGGGTTTTTGGTGGCCTTTTAAAAAACTTTTCTGTAGGGCTTCATTTGTGTTGTTTTAATTGTAGTGAAATATACATAACAGAAAATGTACCATTTTTACCATTTGAAGCGTAAAGTTCAGTGACATTAAGTACATTCACAACGTGCAACTTTTTTAAGGTTGCAAAATTGAAACTCTAGCCCTACCCAGAGCAATTGGGCAAGTGAAAGAAAAAAATGGCATCCAAACTGGAAAGCAGGAAGTAAAATTGTCCCTTTTTGCAGATGACATCATCTTATATTTACAAAAACCCAAACACTCCATTCAAAAATGGTTAGGACTAATAAATTCAGTGAAGTTGCAAGACACAAAATCAACATACAAAAATCAGAAGTGTTTCTTTACACTGGTAGGAAGCAACTTGAAAAAGAAAAAAGCAATCCCATTTATAATAGCTGCAAAAAGAAAAACAAAACACACTTACGAATAATTTTTTTTTGAGACAGAGTCTCATTCTGTTGCCCAGGCTGGAGTGCAGTGGTGCGATCTCGGCTCACTGCAAGCTCCACCTCCCGGGTTCACGCCATTCTCCTGCCTCAGCCTCCCGAGTAGCTGGGACTGCAGATGCCCACCATGACACCTGGCTAATTTTTTTTTTTTTTTTTTTTTTTTGTATTTTTAGTAGAGACGGGGTTTCACCATGTTAGCCAGGATGGTCTCTATCTCCTGACCTCGTGATCCACCCACCTCGGCTTTCCAAAGTGCTGGGATTACGGGCGTGAGCCACCATGCCCAGCCATGAATAAATTTAACCTAAGAGGTAAAAGATCTCTATGATGAAAATTATAAAACACTGATGAGAGAAACTGAAGAGGACACAAAAACATGGAAAAATAACCCATGTTCATGGATTGGAAGAATTAATATTGTTAAAATGTCCATACCACACAAAGGGATCTACAGATTCAATATAATCTTTACCAAAATATCAATGACATTCATCACAGAAATAGAAAAAAAAAATCCTAAAATCTGTATGCAATCTGTATGGACAAAGCATTCAGGGCCTTTGAGCAAAAGGAAGAAAGCTGGAGGCATCACACTACCTGACTTCAAAACATACCACCAGGTTATAGTAACCAAAACAGCATGGTACTGGCATAAAAGTAGACACATAGGCCAGGTGCAGTGGCTCACACCTGTATTCCCAGCACTTTGGGAGGCTGAGGCAGGAGTTCACTTGAGGTCAGAGTTCAAGACCAGCCTGGCCAACAAGGTGAAACCCCGTCTCTACTAAAACTACAAAAATTAGCCAACCATGGTGGCTTTTGCCTGTATTCCCAGCTACTTGGGAGGCTGAGGTGGGAGGATCGCTTGAACCTGGGAGGTGGAGATTGCAGTGAGCGGAGATGGCGCTGCTGCACTCCAGCCTGGGCAAGAAGTAAGACTCTGTCTCAGAAAACAAAAACAAAAACAAAAATGGACACATAGACCAATGGAACAGAATAGAAAACCCAGATATAAATCCACGTATTTACAGCCAAATGGTTTTTTACAAAGGCACCAAGAATATACACTGGGGAAAGGACAGTCTCTTCAGTAAGTGGTACCAGGAAAATTGGATATCAGCATGCAGAAGAATGAACCTAGACCCCTATCTCCCACCACACACAAAAATCAGCTCAAAATGGATTAAAGACATAAATGTAAGACTCGAAACTATGAAAGTACTAGAAGAAAGCATAGAGAAAATGCCTCAGGACATTGGTCTGGACAAAGTGTTTTTTTTTTTTTATAAGACCTCAAAAGCACAGGCAACAAAAGCAAAAATAGACAAATGGGGAATGCAACAAGCCAAAAACATCTGCATAGCAAAGGAAACAATCCACAGAGAGAAGAGGCAACCTATAGAATGGGAGGGAATATTTGCAAACTATCCACCCAACAAAGAATTAATGTCCAGAACACAGAAGGAGCTCAAATAACTCAACAGGAAGAAAAAAAATACAATTTTTAAATGGGCAAAAGACTTGAATAGACATTTCTCAAAAGAAGACATGCAGATAGCCAACAGATACATGAAAAACAAATGTTCAACATTGCCAGTCATCAGGGAAATACAATAAAACCACAATAAGATATTATCTCACCCCAGTTAAAATTGCTATAATCAAAAAGACAGAACATGGCAAATGCTGGCAAGAATGCAGAGAAAGGGGAACTCGGCCACTGTTGGTGGGGATGTAAATCAGTACAGCTGTTATGGAAAACAGCCCGGAGCTTCCTCAAAAAACTACAACTAGCGCTACCATATGATCCTGCAATCCCACTCCTGGGTATATGTCCAAAGGAAAGAAAATCAGCATGTTGAAGAGATGTCTGTACTCCCATGTTTATTGTGTCATTATTCACAATAGCCAAGATATGGGAGCAACCTAAGTGTCTATCAGTGGATGAATAGATAAAGAAAATGTGATACATATACACAGTGGAATATTACTCAGCCATAAAAAATAATGAAATATCGTCATTTGCAACAACACGGATGAGCCTGGAGGACATTATGTTAGTGAATTAAGTCAGGCGCAGGAAGACAAATTGTCTCTCATATGTAGGAGCTAAAAAGTCAATCTCACAGAGGCAGAGAGTAGAATGGAGGTCACCAGAGGATAGAAAGGGGATCGGGGAGCAGAGGGGAGGAAGAGATTGGTTAACAAGTACAAAATGACAGCCGGATAGGAGGAATCATCTCTATCGTTCTATAACACAGCAGGAAGTCTATAGCGGACGATTTTTGTATATTTCAAAATAGTTAGATGGGAAGATTTTGAAAATAGCTAGTGTTCCCCCAACACCAAGAAATGACACATATTTGAGCCTTCAGAGATTAACACCCCAGCTGACCTCAAGAAGAGCAGAGACCGGCTCTCCCAGGGGGACCCTGCCTAGACTGCGGATTCGTGAGCAAAATCAATGCTGTTTAAATCCACTAAGACGTTTCAAAGTCATTTGTTATGGAGCAGAACAGATAGGTATTCCATAAATATGTGTTGAATGAATAAGGGAATAAACATTTCAGGGAAGACAGAGAAAGGAGAGGCTGCAGGGGAGACTGATGGAGGTGAGGAGGGTAGAGGGAATCAGAGAGTGAGAGTGAGTGACCTGAGGGCACACAGCGGGCTGGCGGCCAAAATTTTAAGTGTGGTGTCCCATGATGGAGATCTTTATTCTGCCTTTCTTCCTTCCCTCCTCCTTTCCCTTTATATTGAGAATCTCCATCTCCCACATACACAAAAAGCTAGGAATACAAAAGTAGAAGATCAAGACCAAGGAGAAAAGTAGAGGGAAATATGCCAAATGATGAGTTGTTGCTGATGAGATTCGGATTGGCCTGAGCTTCCTGGCAGCTGGGGCAAAAAGGGAAACAGGATACATTACTCAGTTCTCCTTACTGGAAAAGGAGAAGCATGTCAGTTTCTTAGCGAGATGGGTTTTCTTAACACCATGCCAGGCGAAAGCTCTTACGTGCTCTGCTGTAAGAGGCACTGGGTGACATCATGCCCTCAACAGCAAGCAAAGAAGTAGTTTCCTTGTTACTTAAAAGAACTTCTTCGCTGAAGGCCGAAGCCCAGAGCATGTCCTGACATCTTTACAGAACCTGGAGGACAGCATGGCCCTTTCTGGGGTCACAGGCATCTGAGAGCATGTTTGAAATAATGATTACAGGTTCCTCCATCGGAGAGACAGACTCAGAACTTGGGAGTCTGTATCTTAACAGGTACCCCAGGTGAGGCTGGTGTGTATCCAGGTTTGAGTTTCCCTCCCTAAGATCATCTTTCCTAAATCTCAAGAAAACACAGCCAGCCCCTGTCTTCTGCCCGTGCTCCCTCTGATCTTCCCAAGCTGCTGAGACATTCCACGGTATCCGCATTTTACAGATGGGAAGGCTGAGCCTGACTGATGCTGCTGCAGCTCACGGGTGGAGGCACTGAGGTTCAAAGCCAGGGTGACTCATCGGAATCCAAGGAGCTGCTGGCTGACACCAGAAAGAAGCTAGTCCTCCCAGCACTTTGGGAGGCTGAGGCGGACAGATTACCTGAGGTCAAGAGTTCGAGACCAGCCTGGCCAACATGGTGAAACTCCACCTCTACTAAAAATACAAAAAAATTAGCTGTGCATGGTGGCGCATGCCTATAATCCCAGCTCCCCGGGAGGCTAAGGCAGGGGAATCGCTTGAACCCGGGAGGTGGAGGTTGCAGTGAACCAAGATTTCGCCATACTCAGGATTTTGCCTTCTGGAGTGTAAAGTCAGACAGGGGCACTTCATGTGACACACATCAGCCCTTCACAAACACGACCCAGCCTCATTCCTTCAAGAAGCACGTTTTGACCATCTATTGTGTGCCAGGTTGTTGTAAGTGCTGGAGATGCAGCAGGAAGCCAGACCAGCCCAGTGTACTAACTAGATATAATATATTAACTGTATTTTCTTACTTTCTATATTCTTGATGCTCCGGCATCTGGGACCTCGTGACTAAGAATTAGCACCTCTCCCAGGGTTAGCTAATTCCTAGAGAGAGCAAATGACTTTCACATGCAAACCAACCAATTCTGAGGTGCCCCTGTCTAGTTTTACACTCCAGAAGGCAAAATCCGGAGCATCTTTTCTTTTCTTTTTTTTTTTTCCATTCCGTTGCCGAGGCTGGAGTGTAGTGGTGAAATCTCAGCTCACTGCGACCTCTGCCTCCCAGGTTCAAGTGATTCCCCTGTCTCGGCCTCCCGCGTAGCTGGGATTACAGGAACGCCCCACCACGCACAGCTAATTTTTTTGTATTTTTAGTAGAGACGGGTTTCACCGTGTTGGCCAGGTTGGTCTCGAACTCCTGACCACAGGCAATCCACCCACCTCGGCCTCCCAAAATGCTGGGATTACAGGCGTCAGCCACCGCACCCGACCCTGAGTATCTTTCAAAACACCCAGCCCTGGCCCCAGCACAGTGGCTCACGCCTGTAATCCCAGCACTTTCGGAGACAAAGCAGGAGGATCCTTTGAGCCCAGGGTTTAGAGACCAGCCTGGACAACATGGCAAGACCCCTGTCTCTACAAAAAAAAAAAAAAAAATTAGGCATGGTGGCATGTGACTGTAGTCCTACTACTTGGGAGGCTGAGGTGGGAGGATCGCTTGAGCCTGGGAGGTCAAGGCTGCAGTGAGCTGTGTTTGCTCCACTGCACTCCGGCCTGGGCAACAGAGCTAGACCTTGTCTCAAAGAAACACAAAACACAAAATCATCCAGCCCTGCCCTCAGAGCCCACAGAAGTGTTTTGGCCACTCAGTTTCCAAAGCAGGAGGACCCGGGGAGCCCCAGCGCTGCCCTGGGGTGGGGTTGGTTCTGGAGGGTGTCCAGCAAGTAGCCCTGGCCTCCCCCACGCCCCAGGGCCCATAAATGTGGACGTAGAAGCCAAAGACACAAGAACACAATGGCAGAAATGGGGACAGAGGGACCCAGCGATCACGTGTAACCGGAGATCATGTGGGAATCCATTTAGTTGGAGCTCTACAGTTATACTTTTGGGCAAAAAATGAGACTCCGTGGTAGACTGAAGCGGACACGGGTTTAACTACTGATTTCAATCTTTAAAGGACTCCCACAGACACTGAAGGAGTGGGCTCCAAAAGAGCTAGAACTCACGTCCCAGAAAGATGAGTCAGCCTTAACCATGACCACTCAAAAGTCACAACCAAACTCTGGGCTGGAGCCCTGGCCTGCCAGTGAGGACTCCCTGAACCTCAGTTTCCTGGTCTGTCAAATGGGAAACAGTCACCTTCAGATGACAGGATTGCAGGTTCCAGCCTTACCCTCCCCGTGGGGAGAGGGTCCTCCGGACTTTCCTCTTAGCCTGCCGTCCCCTCCCGTGCCCTGCTCTCCTCCTCCTCCTCTCTACTCAGAAACACCTTGGGCCTCTTGCAGCTTGACTCAAGTCAAGTTGCTTCTTTCCTGAAAACACCCTCTTCAACCCACCCCCTCGGGCTGCAGCAGATCCCACCTCTCCCAGCCCTCGTCCCTGCCCCACCTCACACCCTCCACTTCCCCCCCTCCTTTCCTCCCCACCGCTCACCCCCAGCCCCTTGCTGACCCCATGGACATTGGAGACCTCCACCTCCCAGCAGCCAGGGATATGGCCAGTCACTTCCTGGAAGGCCCTCATCTGGGAGCCTCTGACCACACCTGGGTTCCTTCATCCATCCCTCTGCTGCTCCCCCTTATTCCCATGATGGCCCCTCCAGGATCTCACAGGCTGGTCCCTTCATTCCCACCAGCAGCCCCCTCCTCCCCACCTCCCACCTCGATGCTGCCAATGCCAGGGGCTATGTTCCCAGGATCCCTTGCATCCAGGTGTGAGCATGGACCCACCCTGGCCACAGGGGCTGAGCGCAGCCAGGGTAGGCATGGTCAAGTCAGGATGTGACACCTGAGACTGCAACAGCCATCTGTGACCTCAGGGAGAAGTGACACAGAGAGAGGCTGCCCCTGGTTTGTCTGGAACCTCCGTCCATCCCACCCCATGACACACCTCCTGGGCCCGCAGGAGACCTTGGGCTTCCTCCAGGCCCCTACCGCAGTGACTTTGGCGCGGGGCAGAACCCAGGGCCCCTCTTCGTGCACGTGATACGCACGCATGCACTGGACCTGCAAGTGTGTTTTCCTGTCCCTAGCAGAAAAGGGCCCAGTCCCAAAACTACAGCTGCCTGGTTGGAAAGGGGAAGTGGGAGTCAGGGAGCAGCTGAGTCGAGGGTAGAGGCCCAGGGGCGTGGGGGAGAGGGAAAGACCCAAAGCAGAACTAGACCAGCCTCGTGCCCAGCGCCTCTGCATTCCCTCTCAAGCCACCCAGCCCTTACATTTGGCTGTTCCTACGGCCAGGGACACCGTCTCCTCACCTTCTCCCTCAAAAAGTCCTGTTTGACCTTCAATAGTGTCAAACTACTGATTTCAATCCTCAGACCAAACAGTCAAGACTCCAGATGAGCATTCATGCTCACTGAATGGGTTAAGAGCCCCTCTGTGCCCTGGGCTTATCGCAGAGCATGGGTGCTGGCTGTTTAATTTTCTGTCCCCAGCACCCAGCTGTCAGCCTGGCTCAGAGTCTGTGCTCAGAACTCGTAGCCATCTACGAGGTATGAGGTATGAGATAATCTCACCTAAAATTGTCCCTCCATTTGAAATCCCAGCACTTGAGTCCCCCGCTTGGGTTGAAGTGCCCAGAGATGCAGGATGCACACCATCTCCAGACGGCAGGACCAGGTGCTCAGACATCTGCGTGTGTGGCACACCTGTCACTCGAAGCTGGGCTATGTCCTTCCTGGCTTGCTTTTGCAATCCCTTCATCTACACAGGAAAGGAGGCACGACTACATTCGCTTTGCAGACAGGGACACAGACGCAGAGGTAAAGTCGCAAATCCCACACTGGTAATGTTGGGATTTGAACCCAAGTCCAGGGGTTCTCAGGCAAGAGGGAGGTCACCTACGTGGGACACCGTTAAGGAGAAACGGAGAAGGCAGCTTTGGCCCCCACCCTGCTCTGCCTCTGCTAGGCGTCAAGGCTGGTGTGTGTTAACATGCGGAGACTGACATTCTGGGCTCCCGCAAGCACCCTGAATGTGGCCACCACCCTGTCCACCTTCTCTCCCCACGCTCCTCCAAACCCCTTTTCCCACAGCTCCTACCCTCTCTTTTGTTGTTGGTGGTGATGAATAAAATCTCTAAATACCAAGAAGATTCAAATCACCGTAAATCCTACAACACAGGGACAGTGACTGTCACCACATTGGTGACTGTCCTTTCCAGATAAGATCTTTCATCATCTGCTTACCTGGGAGGCAGTGAGTGGGCGAGCCACGAACCACATCCAGCCCATGGTGTTGGCCTCCACCATGTTCTCCAGCTCAGCATTTTGCCATTTTGTCAAACTACTTGAGGATGAATCTCACAGAAAAGCAGATGAATGCAGCCATGCTTGGAAAACAGAGAAACCAGCCATCCTGTACTCTTGTCTCTCCATGGTGGCAGTCAGCTAGGGCCAGGACCAGCTGCCCACTTCATATGGGACAAGCCACTCCATTTTGCTACAGTCCCCACCGTTCCCCGCTGTGTCCCTAAGTGGGCCCACTCCCCTCATTGGCTTATTGTCTCACCCTTCAGGGCATTCAAGCTGGCAACCCCTGCTCTAGGCCTCTCCAACCGCTAACATCGATCAAAAACTGACGACAGACCGAGCGCCACTCCAACACACTTGACATGGCTTGACTCAGAGATCCCGTCACCAATGATATGAGGCAAGCACCCTTATTATGCCTATTTTACAGATGAAGAAACTGAGGCTCAGGGAGGTGAAGTCAATCACCTAAGACCATGGTAAGAAAGTGGCAAGGCTGGAATTTGAGCCCAGACCGTCTGGCTCCCGAGTCTGGGTTCCCGATCCCCATGCTACATGAAAACACACAAATTCACAGTTCTATGTTGAGGATAACTTTCCATGTTTATCAATATAACCTAGGATCAAAAATAGCAAGAGGGGGCCAGGTGCGATGGCTCATGCTTGTAATTCTAGCACGTTGGGAGGCTGAAGCGGGCTGATTACTTGAGGCCAGGAGTTCGAGACCAGCCTGACCAACATCGTGAAACCCTGTCTCTACTGAAAAAAAATACAAAAAGTTATCTGAGCATGGTGGTGTGTGCCTGTAGTCCCAGCTACTCGGGAGGCTGAGGCATGAGCATCATTTGAGCCTGGGAATCAGAAGTTGCAGTGAGCTGCCACTGCACTCCAGCCTGGGAGACAGAGAAAGACTCTGTCTCAATAAATAAATACATAGCAAGAGTGAATGTTGGTTTTATCTGCCTAGCTTTCCTTTTTTCAGAGAAATGCCCCTCACCTTGTGGCTCTGGTGGGCCTGTCCATCCCCTCTCACCTCCCTTCTGGCCACATGGCTGGGCACATAACCCAGGCCTGACCCATCATGCTGTTTCTCCCACACTGTTGCAATGATTGTTCCAGGGGTGGGGCACATGACCCAGGCCTAGCCAATCACAGTCTTTTCCTGGGAAATTTCTTTTTGGTAAGCCCTCTCTCTGAAATCAAAGATGATTTGATGTGAGCCTGGAACTGAGAGACAGAGAGGGAGGGAGAGAATTAACAAGGACACTTAAGAGTCTCGGGTAGGCTGGGCATGGTGGTTCACGCCTGTAATCCCAGCACTTTGGGAGGCCAAGGAGGGCAGATCACGAGGTCAGGAGTTCCAGCCTGGCCAACATGGTGAAAGCCCATCTCTACTAAAAATACAAAAAAAAAAAAAAAAAAAAAATTAGCTAGGCATGGTTGCAGGTGCTTGTAATCCCAGCTACTTGGGAGGCTGAGGCAGGAGAATGACTTGAACCCGGGAGGCGGAGATTGCAGTGAGCCGAGACCGCACCACTGCAATCCAGCCTGGGCAACAGAGTGAGACTCCATCTTAAAAAATAAAAATAAAAAAAGAGTCTCTGCTATCTCTATCCCCAAGGCCAACCCCGTTCCAGACTGTTGAGAGACTGAGCCGCTCAATTCCCATTTAAGCCGGTATGAGTTACCATTACATACAACTGGAAGTAGATGCTTGAATCCTACATCGTAATTCTTCTCTTTCATGACTCGCACTGACCCATCATCCAGACACGGTACAATTTTTTTAACCATTCGCTCTCCGATGAGCCTTTGAGCTCTTCCCCAAATTCTCTGGTTATCAGTGGTGCTAGGAGGAGCCTCTGTGTTACGGGCAAGTTCTAGAACTTGAACATCAGCATGTGCCCCACTGCCCTTGACCCCCATCCCTGCCTATGGCTTACTGGGTCGCAGGCCCTCCTTCCTGGATCCAGCTTCCTTCTCTCCCATTGCCCGTGCTCTTGGTCACTGGACGAGGAGTGACAGGTCTGGGGGAAATCAGGCACATCTAGAGAGATCTGTGCTCCGGAAACCCTACTCACAGCTCAGGTTCACAGGCAGACCTTCAGCAGTTTCAGGATGCTCCACTATGAGAGCCTCCAGGACGCTGTCTCCAGTTCTGAGTCCTTGAGGAAAAAATCAGAAATCAGAGAAAATGAGAAAGGGGAAGGACTGCAGAGAGGATTCACTCCCCCAACACACACCTTGCCCACCACCTGCCACCTCCCATCTGGCCTAGTGACTCAACCATGTGCCCCATGAGGGCAGGACGTTTGTCTGTGCCAATGCCAGGAACAGTGCACGGCTCATAGCAGGCCTTCAATAAACATCAAAGGAATAAATAAATGAATGGATGGATGGATGGATGGATGGATGGGCACTCTGACCGTGCAGCCAAAATGGGCTTAAGGGCAGATTCTGCTTCTAACTCACTCTGTTAAGTCCCTTCCCTCTCCCAGCCTCCGTTTCCCATCTGTAAGATGAGGCCATGGAATTAGACCTCCTCTAAGCTTCTTCCATCTCTCTCGCCCTTGGGCCATTGGCACCACGTGAGGAATTCTGAGCTTTTGGACGAACAGAAAATGTTACCCAGATGGTTTTGCTATTATTTGATTCAGATGCTAGACCCTTCCTATCTCTCCCTCAAAGGAAGTGCAGGGAGTGGGGAGGGCAGGTCGGTGAACTTCTGAAATGTTTAAAGTGACGCTTGTACAAGCTGAGTGTGGGGATCTGAAGTCAGACAGTTCAGGGCTTGAATCTGAACTTTGCTTTCTCCTGGCTGTGTGACCTTGGGCAAGTGATTTAACCTCTCTGAACTCAGTTCCCTCATCTATGAAAGAGGGGTTGTAATAATGTAAGTTGTTGAATGGTGGAAAGGGTTAAATGAGATGACAAGCACTTAGCACAGTGTCTGGCACTCCATAGCAGGCACTCTAGAAATAGCAGTGATGGTTTTTTCAGGACCTCCCAGATCTCGTGTTTGGAGACTCTCATTTGTTGTCCCAGAACCAACTGCGGATCCCCTGCCTGGTACACAGGTGGGAACCAGAGCCTGATGCAGCGCAGAAGGACTGATCTCAGGCCAGAAAGTTTTAAGGGGATTCCTTCCCGTTTTCACCCTTCCTCCTACCTGGAATTTAGACATGATAGCTGGAGATCGAGCAGCCACTTTGGACCATGAAGAGAATTTGAGGACAGCAGCCGAAAGTTAGAAGGATCCTGGATCCATGCCCAGGCTGCTACAGGGCAGCCGTGTGTTGCCCACTTCAGGTTTCTTTCTTGTAAGAGATCAATAAACCTCTCGTTTCTTTAAACCATTATTATTATTTGGGTTTTCTGTTTCATGTAGGCAAACCTAACCTGAACTGTCTCCATTTTGTAGATGATTTAAAATGATTAAAAATGAGGCTCGGAGGGGAAGGAAGAAAATCACACAGCTCACAAGAGCTGAGTCAGGATTCAAATCCAGTTCTCTGTGGCTCCCCTGGGTCCAGCTTCCTGCTCTCCTCATTGCCTGTGCTATTGGTTCCCAGCAAATCTTGCAGCCAAACCTGGACAAGGAGTGATGGAGAAAATGATGAAGTCAGTTCTGCTAAACTCTTTGCTGCTCACAGTGAAAGAGTCCCTCCCTCCCAGGCTGTCTGCATATAAGCCGTTAAACATGACCAGCGTTGTGGGAAAGAGGGAGGGGAGGTGTCATCACAACGGACCTCACAGAGGAGGTGGTATTTGAGGTATGTCTTAGAGAATAAGACAGTAACAATAGCTGAACCACACAACCGTGACCATCCATCAGACAAAAGGGAAGTGCCAGATGCCAAACCGTGGCCTGGTCAAGACACATTTACTGGATCAGCCGCAAGATCAGGCAGCCTTCCCCAAGGCCATCCCAGGTTCAGTGGTTTACTAGGTGGACTCCCAGGACTCAGCTCATGGTCATACTTACGGCTATGATCTATGGCAGTGAAAGGACTCAAAGCAGAATCCGCAAAGGCGCCGTGGCGAAGTCCAGAGGAAACCAGGTGCAGCTTCCAAGAGTCTGCTCCCAACAGAGTCACACGGGACACGCTCAATTCCTCCAGCAACAAGTCGTGAAAGCACCTGTGAGATGGGATGCTGCCAGGGACGCTAGGCAAATAGGTTAGGCCCAGTAAGCCACTCTCATCAGTTAGGGTGGTGGGAGCCCTCCCCAAATCCAAGCTCCTAGGTGCCAGCCAAGGGTCAACTTTGCAAGCATGACTTTCTAAAGATAGCAGTCTCCGGCCTGCAGTGTGAAGTCTTTCTGCACAGGGAATTATATATACCTTTCTCCACATTTCTAGGGGTTATTTTGTTTGTTTTGTTTTTTCTTTTGTTTTGTTTTTTGAGACGGAGTCTCACTCTGTTGCCAGGCTGGAGTGCAGTGGCGCGATCTCGGCTCACTGCAACCTCCGACTCTCTGGTTCAAGCGATTCTCCCGCTTCAGCCTCCCAAGTAGCTGGGATTATAGGCACCTGCCACCATGCCCAGCTAATTTTTGTATTTTTAGTATAGACGGGGTTTCACCACGTTGGCCAGGATGGTCTTGATCTCCTGACCTTGTGATCCACCCGCCTCGGCCTCCCAAAGTGCTGAGATTACAGGCATGAGCCACTATGCCCAGCCCACATTTCTAGTTTTAAAATGGCCAAGGGCATGGTTTGTGGTGCCTCAGGCCCAAAGCAGTTGAGAAAAATCTAGTTTACCATGGAAATAATTGTAACAAGTTTTCCAGAAAAGAACCATGAGTTATACAAGAACCCAGGTGGAGGCAGGGCAGGGGAGAAGCAGTGGGGTTCAAAAATCCTGAGCACACTAGACGGGGACTTAGTAGGCCTGGCTTCTGGGCCTGAATTGGCACTCACTCAAGTTCCAACTTGGTCAAGTGTTTCCCAGAAATAAGCCTCAGTTTTCTCTCCGAGGAAATGACAGCATTGGATTTCTTCTGTACCAGCAAGCTTTGGCTGCGTAACAAAGCATCCCAGAAGTTGGTGGCTTAAACCACAAAAATGTATTATTTCCCACAGTGCTATGGGTCAGCAGTTTGGGTGGGACTCCGCTTGATGGTTCTTCTTCTGGTGTCCCCTGGCCTCACTGATGAGGCAGCAACCAGGGGACAGCCAAGACAGCCCAGCCTATCTCCTTGTGGTCCTCCGTCTTCCAACAGGCTAGCCCAGGCTTGTTCTCATGGTAGCCAGGCAGGGGGCTGAGAGCAAGAGCAGGAGCTGCAAGGCCTTTTACAGCTCAGCCTCGAACATCACGGCACATCATTTCTGCCACGTGCTATTGGTCAAAGAGATGCCCAAGGCCAGCTCAGCTTCCAAGGAAGGAGAAATGGACTTCGCCCCTTGACAGCAGAAGCGGCGGCATAGTGAAAAGGAGGTGAACTTGTAGCTAGCTTTCACATCTGCCGTGATCTCCTCCATGTTCCCTTCATTCATTCATTCATTTGTTCATTCATTCCACACTTGCACACCCTCTATGTCCCCAGCATTTTACCACACACCAGAACACAAAAGGTAACCTTGCCCTCATGGGGCCCGGAGAGTAATGGGGAAACAGATGAATAACTCTGCATGTGTCCTGAAGTTATAGGGAATTCACATTTAATTTATACCTGTTTCTTTACAGCAAAGCTTTTTGCAGAAAGGATTTGAACCAACCTGCCAGAAAAGGCACAAGGAATAACATGATACATTTTAACCAAAGAAGATAATTAAAATCAAAGGAGAAAGTGTTTATTGAGCACCTACTATGTCCCAAGCATCTCCGACACATCCTCTCACTCCATGGTTTCCATATCCCCAAGTTAGTGTTATTCCCCTTTCAGAGATAAGCAAAGCGAGGCTGACTAGCCCTAGCTGAGAGTCAAACAGCTGAGTCAGGCCCCAAAGTTCACACGACATCATAGAATAGCTGTCAATGAGCTTTGGATTTGACGATGAGTTTCCCAGCAGCCTGGGGGAGAAGGAAAGTGGAACATATTACCCGATTGTTCACTAGACAAGAAAAAGCCAGATATTTCTTTGAAGGGAAGCAAAGCCCTTCCTAGCACTGAATTCATTTGTCTCTTCTCAAGTGGGAGTTGGAAGAGAGCTTGTGGGGTGGAACACAGGGGGCCCTGCTAGGACTGTCCAAGTTGGGTGCTCCTATGGCATATATGTGAGGAGGCTGCCAGGTGAATGCCCATGGTCCCCTGGAAAATGTTCGTCCTCAGTGAACATCGCCCTCGGTGTCTGTGCATGTGTACGTGTGTACGTGCATATGTGTCTGTGTGTTTCTTTCTGTCTCACTGTCTTTCTCCTTTTTATCTGGCCCTCCCCTCACTTCACCCGTTTGTTTGTTTGTTTGTTTGTTTCCACCTCTGTCCCTCCCTGGCAAAGGTCCCTGCTGCTCAACTCTCTGCCAGTTTTTAGGAAGTGCTGTTTTGTCAAAAGCCTGCACACGAGACCCCTGTGGGCCAGGACTGACTTCCTCCCCACACAGGGCTGGGCGGGGCAAGCAGGAAGGAGCCTGTTACAGTCAAGGTGACGCATCCTTGCCGGGCCAGCCCGAGCAGCAGCTGGGTCGGCAAGCGACTGGAGCACGGGTCAAGTTTTCCCCAGAGGCGTCGGAATGGACCTGTGCCACCCAGGTAAGCAACTGCCGTCAACCTCTCTGGGCCTCAGGGTGCTCTCTTTTAGAATGGGACAGCAGCCCCTGCCTCACAGGGTCCTAGATAAAGGAATACAGCGCAGGTGGGAAATGCAGCTGCAAGAAGCAAACATTTGTGGGCTCAGCCTGTGTGTCCAGTTGTGTTCTAGGGGCTGGACACACAGCAGTAGCAAAGCAGACGCTGTTTCCCCCTTCATGGGCTTGTGCTCTAGATGAGGAGACCGGCAGTGACTGTAATGTGATTCCATATGTCAGTTGATGGCAGGTAGGATGAAGAACAGTAAAGCAGGGTAAGGAAGACAGGAATGCATGGTGGAAAAGGCCCCAAGAGGAGATGCTGTCTGATGAGGGACCTGAGGAAGATGTCAGCTAAGGGGCTTTCTAAGGAACAAACATTCCAGCCAGAAGGAACAGCCAGTCCAAAGGCTCAGAGGTGGACTCAGAAAAGTGACTTGCGATTAAGATGATGATGGGATGTTGGTGATGGCGATGCTTGTCTGGGTGATACAAGGGCCTTGAGGTCCCTTTTTGGCCCCCGGGGGTTGGGGTGGTCTTTGGGGAGGCTGAGGACGCTGCCTAGAGCCAGGGGAGGGCCAGGAGTGAGCAACAGAGGCTCTTGTTGAAACCCTCCCCAGCTACTAAGACAATATGTCTGGGGAGAAAGAGGAGAAAGGAGGCTGCAAAGATGGTGAGGAAAAGAACATCAGGGTCGTGTTTTGGGAGGCAAATTGAAGGCCCGGAAGAGGGGCCAAGTTTCTGCACCCCGGATGTCAGCATGCTCCAGAGCTGCAACAGTTCTGGTGAACACGGCTGCTGGAATTCCAGAACCTAAGGGCTGGTGGGAGCTGTCTGCTCCCCAGGTCCAGATGACCTCAGCCTTGTCCAGGAGCACCCTTGCTTCAAACGCACCTAATGTGGAGCAGCCTGGCCCCGCCCACTGGGCATCCCCCTTCCTCCCCACCCCCAGATGGAAGCCTCCGGCCCCAGGGAACCCCAGAGAACCACTGATCCATTTCAACAGCCCCCCCAGTGGCAGAAGGGAGAAAAGAGGCCAAGGGAGGAAAACAGCCTCTCTAAGGCAGGAGCAGGACCAAATCCTGTTCCCTGAATCCCTGTCCAGGGCTCACTCTGACCCCTGCCTCTCCCATGGGCTTTGGGGGCTCCCAAAATCACAGCTCAGTGAGCACAGCTTGGGGGCACCTGGTCGGCACAGGGAGACCCAGCGAGGGGCAGCACCTGGCTCAGGCCTCTCAGCAGACATGAGGGTGGGATGAGGCGGGGAGGGCACCCACCGAGATGCAACCCCCCTGCCTGTGTGTCCAGCAGGGCGCTTTGTCCTTTCGGGTCCTAACATACTGAGGTTACAGGGATGGCTGTCTCCATGTTGCAGATAAGGAAACTGAGGCTCCCAGAGGTGAACTAGAGACGGGGACTGACTTGCTTGAGGTCACACGGCCAGTCAGCGGCAGAGCAGGGACGAGAACCTGCGGGAGAGAGCCCCAGGTTGGCCGGGGCTGTGGAGAGGGCAGGGGAGGGGAGTCTCTGCTTTGCTTCAGCCGGTGCTAGGGAGGAAATGCATTAAACGGGGTCAGTGGGTTCTCCATCGAGTGGTTGGTCTTTTCATTCATTCACTCTACAAACGACCTTCCAGTGTGCTATGCAGTGCTGGGGACAGCAGTGACCCAGCCGTGGGCCTAACCCTGGGGGACAGGTGTTGGTCTGGAATGTTGGGGGTGGGGTGGAGAGGCAGGAGCCACATCCTGCAGGACCCTGACCCAGCTGTGCAAATGGACACAGACCTACAGATGGGAGGGAGCGACTTTTCCCACTGGGGCAGAGGAGATCTGCGAAGACCTCCTTGAGGAGGAGGCCGGAGGGAGGGAGGAAAGGTCATTTCCCTGTTGCCCAGACTGGGTCTTAAATGGGGCTTCTTCATGGCACGGTGACTTCCCCTCTCTGAGTTCTGATTTGTCATCTCTACGTGGGTGCCATCATCCTGGCCTGGCCTGGGGAAGCGGGGATTGGGAGTTGGCCGGACCTCGCTCAGGTTCCAGCTCTGCACCACCCTGCCAGTGGTCATGGTCTCTTCCTTCTATGGGCCTCAGTTTTCTCACCTTTATTATGGACAGGCTGGTGACTCAGGGGCCCCCAGGGCTGCCTCCCCTCCTCTCCTGAGGTGGGCCTGTGTCGGGAAGCAGGTAAGGCGCCCTCCCCCAGGGCCTGCCGGGAAGGTGAGAGGGCCAGACAGCAAAGCCCCAGTGTGGCCAAAGACAAGCACTGTGCTGGTGCAGAGAAGACAGGCAGCGCAGTTAAAAATAGAGCCAGCTCGGCTGGGCGGAGGGGGGCGGCGGGGGAGGAAGCCGCACTCCGCAGAGCCTGTGGGGCTTGTGGGGCTGGGGCGGGGAGCAGCTCCACCCACACCCCCTCTGCCCCAGGGTCCCTCCTACTGAGACTTTGAGGGGCCTCTTTATTTAGGGCCCTGAGATGGCATCCTCCTCCTGCCCTGGAAAGGGGAAGTGAGGCCAGCTGTCCTGGAAGCAGGGCTGCAAGCTCAAAGATTTCTAAAAATACGATGGGAAAGAGGAAGGACAAAGAGGAAGTGGGGAGGAGCCGGGGAGATGGGCACATTCACCAGCCTGGGCGCAAGGGCAGCACCAGCCTGTGGGCTTGGGGTGGGGGTTCATGTCACACCTTGTGAGGTTGTGAGAAGCACAGAGATAAGTGAGAAGGAAACGGGGTGTGTGGTGGTGGTGGTGGTGGTGGTAATTTTATTATTTGTGTGTATTATTAGTAGTATTTAAAAATTCATCTCCCGGCCAGGCATGGTGGCTCACATCTATAATCCCAGCACTTTGGGAGGCCAAGGTGGGTGGATCACCAGAGGTCAGGAGATCGAGACCAACCTGGCCAACATGGGGAAACCCCCGTCTCTACTAAAAATACAAAAAAAAAATTAGCCGGGCCTGGTGGTGGGCGCCTGTAATCCCAGCTACTTGGGAGGCTGAGGCAGGAGAATCACTTGAACCTGGGAGGTGGAGGTTGCAGTGAGCCGAGATCAGGCCACTGCACTCCAGCCTGGGTAACAGACAGAGACATCATCTCAAACAAACAAACAAACAAACAAAAAACAAAAAAACATATCCCATGAGCCTACACCAGTGCCTGAAACTCTGAAATGGGGAGGAATCTACTCTTTGTAACAAATAGAGGAAGGGTCAGTAGGCTCCGTGTGCACCATGTAAGACAGAGCAAGCCCGGGGCCATCATCACCCTCATGTGGGTTCAGATGCTTTGACCAGTTGCCACCTATTGGGGACAGGACCCCCGTCAGAAGGGGACAGGGGACTGAGGATTCACGAACACACTTGTCAACCAGAAGGGAGTATGAAAGGAGCTGTATGCAGTAAAAATACAAGCAACCTGCTCACTATTCGCATGCAATCCCACTCCCCTGGGAACCGTGCCTCAGTTTCCCCAGCTCTGCAAAGTTGGCTTTGCAGGGGTTGGGTGGGGGCAACTGCAGGCATCATTCTGCATCTTGCCTTTATTCTGAAACATGTAACCCTGTCAGAAACCCAGATTTAGCGTCCGACAGGTGTTTGATGATTCGTATGGAGAGATCAGCCTTCGGAAGATCAACATCAGGGCTGTAAGCCTCCGAGCCCCAGATGGACCCAGATGTGAATCCCAGCTCTGCCACCCTCCAGCTGTGTCACCTTTGGCAGGACACTTCACGTCTCTGAGTCTCAGGGGCCTCACCTGTAGGATGAGCTTAGAAGTACCTTTCCTTTCGGAGTGGTTGTGGGATTCAATGAGAGTGGATGGGAAGAGCCTGGATCACACAGGGCCTGGCGCACCATAGGTGCTCAGCCACCATGCCTTCCTTAACCAACGGCGTGGCTTGGTTATTGAGCCATGCAGATCCCAGAAATGCTGTGGGGAATGGGAAGGAGTGGGGGCAGGGATGGCTCCTAGATGGAACCCAGGAGGACCCCTGAAAGGGGATCTGAAGAAGGAGATAAGGAGGGGCTGCTGGCAGAGAGGAGAAGGAAGGGCGTTCTGGGTGCAAGGAATGGTGGTGCAAAGGCTTTCGGAAGGCTAGAGCTCAGGGGAGTGAATGAAGGGCAGCCAGGGAGGCAGAGCACGGAGCTGGGACAGGGGAGGGGCACAGTGTGAGAGGAGCGTGGAGGGGATACACCAGCAGGACTGGTGAGGTTTGGGGTCTTTGTCCCCAGGACAATGGGATGCCGTGGGAAACTGGACCAGAATGGGTAGAAGAGGCAGGGAGGCATCCGAAAGCCCTGAAGTCCCCCCGAGCAAAGTGATAGCGGCTGGGATGACAGTGGAGCCATGGAAGGGGAAAGAAATAGACAGGACTTGGTGATGGAGGAGACCCAAGGGGTGACAGCCAGGTGGGAGTCAGAGTGCCTCCTGGGGAAATGTGGACCATTTCCAGAGCTCAGGAATTCAGGAAGAGGACGGGGAGGAGGGGGCATTCTAGAAGTTCAATTTTGGGCACAATGACAAGAGCGGTGGTGACCAATACATAGGGGATGGTTGGATCTGAAGCTCAGAGGAGGGGCTGGAACAGAGGATGTGTGAATGATTCCCTGGACCCTGAAGGCAGGTGGGAGCCAGGAGCTGATGAAGCCCCGTGGGGACCAGGAAGGTCGGCCTAGGAGGAGCTTCAGGAGCCCCATCACTCAATTCTGGCCATCCACACCTTGGAGCATCCGTAGGAATGCTGGAGCCCACCCTGGCTTCTCTCAGACAAGCAGCCAGTCTGGAATCCACTCAGCCTCCTCCAGCAGGTGCGCCCTGGGCAGAAACACAACCCCAAGCCAACAGGAAAACTGTATAAAGCCAACAAACAAAACAAAACAGAATCGGATTGTTCACCTCCAAGGCAACCCAAGGTGATTGGTTTTTTCCCATGGATGAGACCAACGGCCTCCCCGCCAGCTCCTGCTGGAAGAGTTCCGGAGCCAGCTTCCAGCACTGCCTCCCCGGCTGTCCCTGCTCTGCATCTCCACACAGGTGGCCCCTTACACCTTCCATCCCTGCATGTCGCAAGCAGTTTGGGAATCCACCTCTCCTGGGGCAGAGGCGTGGGGGTCAGCAAACAAGGGTGCAGCTCCCAGCACTGCCACTTCCTGTGCATGAGACCTGGGGCGAGTCACTTCACCTTCCTAAGCCTCAGTGTCTCAAACTGGAAAATACCTACTTCAAAGAGGGTTAAATGACAGCACTTATACAGAGACTGGCATGGAGTAGGTGTTTGTGTGCTTAACGTGTCACGAGACTCTTGCTTTGTCCCCTGGTATAAGTGTCCCCACCAACTCCCTCCTGGAAACAGTACCTCTAGACCTGCAGAGACAGAAAGAAACTCCAGAGTGGGCCGGGCACAGTGGCTCACACCTGTAATCCCAGCACTTTGGGAGGCCAAGGCAGGTGGATCACCTGAGGTCAGGAGTTCGAGACCAGCCTGGCCAACATAGTGAAACCCCCGTCTCTATTAAAAATACAAACATTGGCCTGGCGTGGTGGCTCACGCCTGTAATCTCAGCACTTTGGGAGGCCAAAGTGGGCAGATTGTGAGGTCAAGAGATCAAGACCATCCTGGCCAACATGGTGAAACCAATCTCTACTAAAAATACAGAGATTGGCTGGGCATGGTGGCTCATGTCTGTGGTCCCAGCTGCTCAGGAGGCTGAGACAGGAGAGTCCCTTGAGCCCAGGAGGCAGAGGTTGCAGTGAGCCAAGGTCGTGCCACTGCACTCCAGCCTGGTGACAGAGTGAGACTCCGTCTCAAAAAAATAAATACATAAATAAAAAATTAGCCGGGCGTGGTGGTGCATGCCTGTGATCCCAGCTACTGGGGAGGCTGAGGCAGGAGAATCGCTTGAACCTGGGAGGTAGAGGTTGCAGTGAGCCAAGATCATGTCACTGCACTCCAACCTGGGTGACAGAGCAAGACTGTCTCAAAAAAAAAAAAGGAAACTCCAGAGTGGGTCACTAGGAGAATGGCAGGTGGGGCCACTCCCACTCCTACCCCTGAGTTCCTAGACCCTTGTGGTCCACCTGCTGGAGACAGAGCACCACACAGTGGTGGTAGATTTAGGGCATATGGTGCCTCCTGGAGGATGGCGCCCCATCCAAGTGGATATCACCTCCAGGCTGACACCTCAGCTGTACCTTCTCAAGACCGCCCCAAGGCTCCACTCCATCTGGCCAGCACCTTCCGATGAAATGCTAGAGAGGATTGGTGGATCTCATGGCCACGTGCTCACTTCAGACCACCTTTGCTGTAGAGAGCATCCCTTGGTCTTCTGTGATGTTATGCAGTGTGCTGTGTTGGTGGGTCAAACACCCTAAGCCTCTGGATAGTGGTGCTGGCTGAGGCTCTGTGGGCAAGAAAGGCAAACACATTTCCAACACGTATTGACTCCAGACAAGATGGATTGTTGACTTTTGCAGAATAAAAGGGGTTTCATGGAATCAGTTTGCCCCCTGGTCTTCTGGAGAAACGATGGGCTCAGCATGCGTCCCTGTTGCTGGCAGAGTGGACATTCCGCTCCCACGGGGTCATCCACCTGCCTCTTCTGACATCTGTGTTTCTGATCTTCCCATCTTCCTTCTTTCTTGCCTCTGACCAAGAAGTCAAGCCATTCACCACTGCCCATGATGCATGGATATTCTGACTTCAAGAAGTCACTTCTCTTTCCACAGGAAGTGGATGGCCAGGTGCCCTGCCCGAAGCCCTGCCCCCTGGGAGGACTTGCCCTCATC
This sequence comes from Pan troglodytes, assembly GCF_028858775.2. Taxonomy (NCBI): domain Eukaryota; kingdom Metazoa; phylum Chordata; class Mammalia; order Primates; family Hominidae; genus Pan; species Pan troglodytes. The sequence goes on from NC_086016.1 coordinate 39,299,361, forward strand.
ACCGTCTTTCCAGGACACCTTTGAGCAGGACTGTAGTTCAGTAGCCGCCTGGTTTTCACTTGCGCCCAAACTCTGAGCCAACTCATTCTGCAACCAGCCTTGGGCATTTTCCTCTGTTGTTAGAAAGTCATAAGGGACCCACCCATGTGGTCACGGTGTAAGCAGAGGGATAGACCCTGGTCCACCAGCAGCGGGTGACATGAGGATCTGGGCCACCTATCCCTGGAGCCTACTGGAGCCCTCTGGCTCTGCTCACACCTGCTCCTGGGCGTACCACTCACAAAGGGTTACTATTGGGCTCGCTTGACCTTCTGACTTAGTGGGACAGAGGGAGCCATCTGGGCTACTTAGTTACATGATGTTCCGCGGGCTGGCACTCTATCTCTACCAGGACCCGGTGCCATTCCAGGAACTGTTTTCTGCATAGTATATAATTCTCTGCTAGAAGGAAGCAGCTGGAAGAAGCGGGCCATCCTCCCGACTGGGGAAGTGCTTGGGTATGTGACGAGGGCCATTGCTCCTGCATCCGTTAGGTCTCAAGAGTGGCACCCACACCTGCCATTCCCCTCAGGATATAGTTTTTTATTTAGTCTCTTCGCTGTAGGGATGATGGGTCAGCTTCATAAATTTCCAAATAGCTATTCCCACTACAATGATCCTGACTCCGTGGGCCAAGGTACCAATATGGGCTCAAGTACCAGCGATGTCCATTCCAATTCTACATCTGTAGGCCAGGAAAGTGGCCATGAATCAAGCAGACCCCTAGTGAGCTGGACCTGGAAGGACTTCATTTACCACCTGGTCTCTATGTACCCCCACTCAAATGTGGCCTTGAAGACACTTCAGTCTCGAGCGCTGATGTCAACTTGGATCCTGTGTCCAACAATCCTCAGAATGTTTGGATATTCCTCTTTCCCCAGTGTACAGTTGCTGGACTGAATGGCCACAGGTGTTTTAATGTGGAACCAGGGAGTCATTGCCATATATACTTGCCACAATGTTGCAGGACTCTTCCCTTGGAACCCAGCCTCTCCTTCAGTCCCGAGGTTCTGGATCTGAAAACTGGGGCAGGTCCTGAAACCAGGCAAGGGGTCTTGGGTTTTTTTGTTTGTTTTGTTTTGTTTTGGAGACAGAGTCTCACTCTGTTGCCCAGGCTGGAGTGCAGTGGCACGATCTGGGCTCCCTGCAAGTTCCACCTCCCAGGTTCACGCCATTCTCCTGCCTCAGCCTCCTCCGGTGTACCTGGGACTACAGGTGCCCACCACCATGCCCGGCTAATTTTTTGTATTTTTAGTAGAGATGGGGTTTCACTGTGTTTTCCAGGATGGTCTCGGTCTCCTGACCTCATGACCCGCCCGCCTCGGCCTCCCAAAGTGCTGGGATTAGAGGCGTGAGCCACCGCGCCTGACCGGGACTTGGCTTTTTATTGCAGTGGCTGCCCTTGGTCAGGGGAACTCCTGGGCGTGGCACCTCCCTTTGGCTGAGGCTAGTGTCTGGGGAGGGATTCAGCTGTGAGCCATCAGCAGGCTTTCCTCCCAGCAGCTGGGGGGATGGTGCCTTGGTCCTGAAGAGAAGAGCCAGATGCACACAGCACCCATTGCACACAGGTGGGACTCAGCATATGTTGGATTCTTGCTGGGTGTTTGACAAAGTGTAGCTCTTTCCTTCCTGACAGCTGCCCTGTGAGGCAAGGGTTATGGTTCACATTTCATAGATGAGGATGCTGTATTAGGTATATCTCAGATTTAGCTGCTTAAAGAGACTCAGAATAACAGCAACTGAAACATTCTCAAAACTGATGTATTTCTCATTGAAAAGTCCAAATGGATAGGTGGGCCAGGTGAACGTGATGAGTCTTCTCCACACCGCTGCCTGGGGACCTGGGCTCCATCTAGCCTGGTGCCCTGCCATCTCCGCATGGGGCTTCAATCTCAACATCCACAATGCCTGCTTAATCATGAGAAGGAGAAGCAGGGAAAGGGGGCGCTCAACATTCCCTCTGTGTTCTTTTGGGGGAAATGATGTCTATCCTTGTAAAACCTTCAAGAAATGCGGCCAGGCACTTCCCGACGCTGGAACTTGAAGGTCAGCGAGGATTTGGGCAGGCAGACAGGAGAAGGCATCCCAGAGTACAGGAGCGGCCTGGGCAAACATGGGGAAGTGGGACTGAGTCCTGGATGGCTCTGGAGCAGGGAGGAGCTGGCAGGCTGGACTGGCAGGCTCTTTTTGGGAATGGCAGGGAATAAGTCTGGCTGCCAAGGCTGGAGAGGTTGTGGAGGCCCCAGGCCCAGGATGAAGACTTTCTCTCTGAGTAATAGGGAGGCCATATTACTCAGAGAAGGAGAGTGTTGTGGATGACACAGAAGCCACCATGAAGCATGAAGATAGGACAGCTGACCTAGTTGTGGGCATCATCACAGCACCTTGCATAGAATGCCAGCACACACAAATCTTATTTCATTTAATTCATTTCCAAGTGGAGATGAAAGAGCACAGGCTTTGGAGTCAGCCCAATTCAAGGTCCCATCCTGGCTCAGTGACCTTTTCCCTGTGGGTTGAGTCACCGCACCTCTCTGAGCCCCAGTATCCAGGGGCAGGGACTATAAAATATCCCCCAAATCCAGCCTCCCCATTTTACATAGTAAGGACATCAGGACCACCCTGCTACAGGCTCATTTCCCAGCCTCCCTTGCAGCTAGGTGTGGCCACGTGACTACATTCTGGCCAATGGGATGTGAGGAAAATGGTATACCACTTCTTGGTTGTTCAAATAAATAAGTGAATAAATAATGAGCCCATGAGCCAGCGGAGGAGGAGATTCAAGTTCTGGGGAAGGAATGCGTGCCTTCAGCGAGTGTTTAACTGAGTGCTTATGACATGTCAGACTCTTTCTAGGTGCTGGGGACACAGTAGTGAGCAAAAGAGTAGAACAACTGAACTCTCACGGAGCCGAGAGTCTAGCGGGAGGGACAGAAAAGATGCAAGGAAACAAGATCCTTTTGGGGGTGTCTATCCAGGGGGGTGGGAGAAACAGGAAGCAGGGCAGGAGGGGAGGGAGCAGGGGCTGCTTTAGACAGGGCAGTCAGGGGAGGCATCCTGGAGGAGGTGGGCCTCTGTGAATAGGGCAAGTCCTGGGTTTCCGGAGGGAAGGGGGCCCTGCAGAAGTGAGGGCAAGTGGGTGTGGCTGGAGCCAAGTGATGGGGAAGGCCGGTTGTCTCTCTGTAGAGCCCGCGGAGCTGAGCAGCGGGGAGACGGAAGAGTTACAGAGGATCAAGTGGCACCGAAAGCAGCTCCTGGAGGACATCCAGGTGAGTGCACACTCGTGTCCACACACGTGTCCATGCCCACACACACCACGCTGCAGGCGCTCATAAGCAGACACTCCTGCACGCTTGTACGCACCCCACCAGCTCCTGACCCAGCCTGGTCAACAGACAGTGTGGCCAATTCTGGCCCATATCAGCCTCCGCCCCAGCCCCAGGAGCAGGGAGAACAACAAGACTGCAGACACCCCGAGACCCAGGGAGAACTGGGAGAGCCGGGGAGGGAGGCAGCGATCCAATTAGGCGCCCACCGTGTGCCGATCCCCATCCTGGCCTTTACTCGCTTTGTCACAGGGCAGGCTCTGACCCCTGTGGTGAAGCTTCAGCCAGGTCTCACCCCTGCAGAGTGTAGACCACCTGGTCAAGATAACTCCCAGTATGTGCCCTGCACTTACCACTTCACCAATCAGACTCAGACGTCAGCTCATCTAGGTCAGCAGCTTCTGAGACAGGCTGGGTTCTGTTCCTGGAACGTGCCTTGCTCAGCACTGCCCCTGGGCCTTTGCACTCGCAGTCCCCTCTCCCTGGGCTGCAGTGGCTGTGCCCACCCCCACTCCCATGCACATAAACTTAGGATTTCAGTGAGGAAATGAAGGCACAAAATTATTCACTCAGCTGCTGTTTCATTGAGCACCTACTATATGCCGGGCTTTCTCTACCTTGCTCTGATGGTGTTCTGCATAGTCATTCCAATTACCCTATGACCACGCATGATCCCAGCCCCACCAGACTGTGCCCTCCATGAACACAGAGCCGAGGTCTGTCTTGCCCACCACCGCATCCCCAGCCTGCTGGGTGCAGCATTAATAGGTGCTCAGTTAATACTTGCGAATGAATCCCCATTGTATTTGTGGGGCAACCACTCAGTGGCTCTGCCAAGATGGCATGAACAGGAGCTGACAGAGCTCAGACACAGACTCTCAAGTCCCATGCTGGCCCTGAGTCTCAGGACAAGTCCCTGGAACCAGCCCCTCACCAGCACCCTGCAGATCCCGGGGAGAAAGGGGCTGGGTGCCTAATGGGGGTGCCGGCCAGAGGCTCATGCTGCTGTCCTTCAGGGGGTGCTGGTGGTTGGCAGGGGGAGGTGTTCGGGGGTCCCCTCTGCCACTGGGTGCCTCCTGCAGGGTCAAGATGAAATGGGCTTGGGGTCGAGTTGGGGGAAGCACAGGTTTGGAGTCAGACTGTGGGCGTGTCATGTCATCTCTCTACGCCTCAGTGTCCTCTTCTGTAAAGTCCAGGGGAATTGCAAAGTCCCTGGAAAGAGGGCCTAGGCTGCCTGTGCGTGGTGTCCCCATAGTACCTGGCAGGCACATAGCGGGCACTTAGTCAAGGGTGAGCAACATAGTAAATGGAGGAAAGCCAGAGAGAAGCTGAGGAAGCAGTAGGGAGCCATGGGAGGGGTTTGAGCAGGGGAAGGGCAGGCTCCATGCAGTGCTCCAGAAAGACACCAGCCGGGAGAGGCAGGCAGGGTGGAGGCGGGCAGGGTGGAGGTGGGCTGGGGGAGGTGGGCAGGGTGGAGGCGGGCGGGGGGGGTGCAGGCAGGGTGGAGTTGGGCAGGGTGGAGGCGGGCAGGGTGGAGGCGGGCTGGGGGAGGTGGGCAGTGGGGAGGCCGGCTTGTCGGGTAGGCTCGGCTAGAGTGCAGGAGACTTCATGGCTGCAGAGAGGAGAGATGGAAAGGTTGGAAAAAGGATGGGCAAGGGATGGGGGCTTGGGGAATCCCACTCCCCAAGACAAGTGGAGGCATGGGTGCAGACAGAGGTGATAGTTTAGCATGCGACTTAGAAATTATGAGACATCCAGGGAGGGGACCTGTCCATGGAGGGTCCCTCAGACTGGGGACTCAGGACAGAGGTCAGGGAGAGGGGCCGGGTTTGAGAGTCGCGCCCAGGGGTAGGAGTGGTCATTGTGGTCTCAAACCCCCGGGGTTCTGGCCTCCACCCCTGACTCTCCCTGTCCTGCCCCTGCCACCCCACAGAAGCTGAAGGATGAGATCGCAGATGTGTTTGCCCAAATCGACTGCTTCGAGAGTGCGGAGGAGAGGTGAGGGGCTTGGGTGAGAACCCCCAGAAGCTGCCATGGTTGCTTCCCAAGGATATCATACACCTTGAATGAGCAGGGGCCACTCCCAGCCCCCTGGGCCTGGTGAAATCAGGGATTGGCCAGGGAGAAGGAGGCAGCAACGAGACCGGAACAGGGTGGCCCCAGCCCCATCCTGGGTCTGGTCCCTGCTCCCAGGCTGACCCTCTCTTGAGAGACACTGCATCCTCCCCTCCCCCAACCCAAAGTCTCTCCTGACCCACTGTGGTCCAGCCCTGACTGATCACTGGCCACATCCACCCTGGGATGGGCGGGGAGAAGGGAAGCTCAGCCCCAAGGGCAAGGACAAGGAAGCCCAGGGCCCCAGGAGGACAGGAGCCTGGCCCTACCCCACCCCACTCACCACTAACCCGGGGCCGGCCACGCCCACCGCCTCTCTGGAAAACTCCCACTATTTTGTGATCTGGGACAGATCCTGTCCCTCTCTGGGTCTCAGTTTCCCCATCTGTGCAACAAGAAGGTTGGTTGCTACACAGTCTCCTAGGGCCCCAGGGCACTGACTCTGACACACGATGTCCTGGGAATTTTCCATCCTGCGCCTGCCACTCCTTAGGTCTCCACCTGTCCAGCCTCCTCCCCTCCCCCACCACACACATGCACACACACACACGCATGCACACACACACAAGCATGCACACACACACACACGCATGCACACACACAAGCATGCACACACACACACAAGCATGCACACACACACAAGCATGCACACACACACACAAGCATGCACACACACGAGTGGCCGTTTCTCCAGCTCCCCTGTTCCAGCCACAACAATAACAACATAACACACCTACGCCTCCCTGTTTTAGGTGCTTTAACCTCTCAACAATGCTGGGAGGCAGGTGGTGGTGTCACCTCCATTTTATAGATGAGGAACCTGAGGCCCAGAGAGAGGAAGTGACTCGCCCAAAGCAGCCCGGCTCAGATTCGCGTCCAGGAGCCTGGCTCCAGCACCTGCGCACTCAGCCCTCGCCCCCTCCCCCGGTTTCTTGCACAGGGCCCCTCCACCTTCTCCCACACGGCAGCTCCGGGGTCCTGAAAGCTGCTAAATGTCCATGCTGGGCCCATCAGAGAAGTCAGCTGCAGAGCTCTGGGAGGAGCCAGGCCTTGCACTGCTCTCTCCCGCCCAGGTGGTTCCCATGCAGGACCCGGAGGCCACACTTGGAGGGCCCTAGAGGGGTATGGGCTCCTGCTGAGGCAAGGGTCCTTGGGGAGTGGAGAGGGTAATTCAGGGTCCTGGGGCAGCCTAAGCTGACGTCCTCATGTCCACAGCCGGATGGCCCAGAAGGAGAAGGAGCTGTGTATTGGGCGCAAGAAGTTCAACATGGACCCCGCCAAGGTAGGTGGCTGTGGAGGGCCCGGGCCACAGGGTGTGGGGGCTGCATGGGAGCACCTGCCCGGTGTCCTCTCGCTCCCCTCGGCTGACACGACCCCTTTCCAGAGGAGGAAGCTGGGCCCAGCAGAGCTGAGCATCTTGTCCAGTGCCCCATGGCCAGGTGTGGCTGGGCGCCCTGTCTACTCCCAGGCATACACGCCCTGGGGCAGGAGGAGCCAGGAGCATGGAGGAGGCCACGGTGTCCATGCACTTGGCCTAGTCCCTTCCCCACTCTGGGCCTCCATTTCCTTCTCCATGAATGTGGCTTGGGACAGTGGAGCTCTTGGATCTGGGGCTTAGGCTCCAGAAGCATCTTCCAGCCCTGGGCTCAGGGAGGGCCAGTCCTGCGGTCCCACCACCCACCCCTCTGCTAGTAGGAGCAGCAGCTCAGGGCTGGGTTACCTCGATCCCCCACACCACTCCCAAGCCCGTGGCCTCACCCCACCAGGTGGCAGCTGGGCTTCCATCCTGAAAGGACGGAGACAGAAGGAAACCGCAGGCAGACACACCGAGGTGGGGTCAGGTGGCCAGCAGAGAGCACCAAGCTGGGGTCCCTGGAAATTTACCGCTCTGGCTTAGAAGGCTCCCTGTCCCCATCACAGGCCCAAAGTGTTATAACCATTCACCTCTCATGGCTACATACCCTTGGACTCCTGCTCCTACCCACAGAGACCCCCGCAGGCTCACACTCTCACCCCATCCAGCACCCAGGGGTGTCCTCTGCATCCTCTGCCTGTCACTGGGCCCTCGTGGCCTGCGCCCAACTTCCAGCAGTGGAACACAGAGGAATCTTCATGGAGAGCCAGAGACCAACCCCTCCAACTCCTAAAACTAGGATGACAAACTCTGAGTGCCTTGGTGGTGAGGAGAGATGCCTGTGATATTGTCAAATCCGAAAAACAGATTTAAATGTGACAGGCATGGTCTGAGCCCATTTTCACATAGAAAGGGAAGGAAGGTCACCACGATGGAAGCTGTCTGCCTCCGAGCGGTAGGGCCCGGGCAATTTCCTCCCCTTTGGATTGAGCTGGTTTTTTCTAACTTTTATACAATAGACATAGATTACTTGTGTGAAAGAATGAAATGCTATTTTTAAATAATATGAGTTTTAGGGGAACAAAAGAAATGGCTGAATCATTGAATCTCAGAATCGCAAATTCCTAGAATCACTGAAGCATATAATCAAAGAATGTCAGACTGAGGGGGACCCTGGGGAGTACCTGGCATGAACCTGGTTCATGGCAGGAAAGCTGACTTTCTTTGCATGCCTCCAGTGATGGGGAACTCATCACCTCCCAAAGGCAGCTCCTATGAAAGAGGGGTCAAAACTTCCCAGAACAGACTGTGCCAACACCAGAATGCCAGGCTCCAGGATTCTGGCCATGGAAGCTCCTTCCTCCCTTCCCCCTCCCAGGCCTGCTTCCATGCAGCAGCTGCTCACGGCTTCTGTGTACCCCCTCCAGGGTATCCAGTATTTCATTGAGCACAAGCTGCTGACCCCTGACATCCAGGACATTGCACGGTTCCTGTATAAAGGCGAGGGCCTCAACAAGACAGCCATTGGTACCTACCTGGGGGAGAGGTAAGAACGAGTGGAGCCTTAGCGAGGCAGGAAATGAAGGTGTGCAGGTGTGTACAGGTGTGTGGATGTGCAGGTGAGAGGATGAATTATGTCAGCAAAGTCATCACTCCTAGTGCTTGAGGGGCTCACGGATCATCCCCTCCAGATTCTGAGTCAAAGCCTGACTGCCTTCATTCACTTAGTCATTTATTCAACAAATAAATGTTGCTCAGGGTCTACTGTGTTCCAGGCACCGTCCTAAGCCCTGGGTGTACACCAGTGAATAAGACAGACAAAACTCTTGTCCTCAGGAAGTCCATGCTAGTGGGAGAGACAGGTCTCAATAGATGTAAAATATGTTAGAGAATGATAAGCTCTGTGGAATACAAATCAAGCAGGGAAGGGAAGTCAGAAATGCTGGGGACCGGCCAGGCTCGGGGCTCATGCCTGTAATCCCAGCACTTTGGGAGGCCGAGGCGGGCAGATCACGAGGTCAGGAGTTCGAGATCAGCCTATCCAACATGGTGAAACCCCGTCTCTACTAAAAATACAAAAATTAGCCGGATGTGGTGGCGGGTGCCTGTAGTCCCAGTTACTCAGGAGGCTGAAGCAGGGGAATCGCTTGAGCCTGGGAGTCGGAGGTTGCAGTGAGCCAAGATCACGCCATTGCACTCCAGCCTGGGCAACAGATTGAGAACAAGACTCTGTCTCAAAAAAAAAAAAAAAAAAGAAAAGAAAAGAAAGAAAGAAAGACATGCTGGGGACCATAGGTTGGGGGCTGTGATTTAGAATAGCGTGGACAGGAAGGGTCTCATGGAGAAGGTGACATTTGACCAAAACGTAAAAGAGGTGAGGGCATGAGCAGTACAGACATCTGGGGGAGGAGCGGTCCAGGAGTAGCAAGTGAAAAGGCCCTGGGGTCAGAAACAGGCTCAAGAATCTAGACTGGACGGGAGGAGAGAGGAAGGATGTAGTGGGCGGGGAGGTGGGGATCTGTGGGAGCGCTCTGGGCAAAGGACTGGTCTGAGGGGTGGGCGAGTGGATAGGGGTGAAGCTGGACCAGAGAGTCAACAGCCCTCTCCCCAGCTCCCAAGGACACCCCTCCCTCCCGCGGTGAGCAGGGGATGCAGATGGTGAGAAGGGCACCTTCCTGCTTCAGGAGCTGGGGAGAGGGAGGAGATGGGGGAGGTCAGCTTCTCTCCCTTGTGCAGATGAGGAAGCTGGGGCTGGGAAGGTCAAGTGGCTTCTGCGAGGTCACCAGGTGGGAAGTTACAGGAAATGAGGAAGGCCTGGACTGAGGGCAGGCCGCTCCAAAGCCAGGGCTCCCCTCCCAGGCCAGACCAGCGCTGGTGAGCCGTGAAGGTGTGTGTTCCTGCATGGGAGGACAAGGGTGTGCCCTCGGGGTGTGATATGGGTGGGACAGATGTGAACACACCAGATGGCAGCTGGACCCCAGAAGGACAGATGTCTCTGTCCTCTCCCTCCCCCACCTCAACCCCCTCCAGGAGGTGGGTGCCAGCAAGTATCCAAGTGTGTCCCACCCTCCCTTCCGCCCCCTCCCCCAGGGATCCCATCAACCTGCAGGTCCTCCAGGCCTTCGTGGACTGCCACGAGTTCGCCAACCTCAACCTCGTCCAGGCCCTCAGGTGAGTAGTCCTGGGGCAGGGTCCCGGCCCTCAAGGGTGGCACAGCCCCAGTGGCTGGGGGTGTTGCGATCCACATAGCTGACAGCACAAACAAAGGGTTGGGAGCAAAGAAGAGGAGGCAAGGAACAAGAATGACTTCATGATAGTACTGCCTCACAGAGCTGAGCTGGACCGCCTGGGAAAGGGCCTAGTTCCTTGCAAATAGCAAATACTGCCTTCTTAGTTAGAATTCTATCACGCCCATATTTAATCATTCTAATCATTATTACTTTATTATGGTCATTCTCCTACTTTTTGGATTAGTGCATGTTTTATTTATTTTATAAGACTGCTTAGCATGTATTCCAATTATTATGACTTATTAGCTTCTAATTAGGGTACTGTTTTTGGTACTCATTTTTACAACTGCAGAGGCAGTCCAATTATCAGTTTGAAGCACAAACTCTGGAGCCAGACTATACAGTTCAAATCCCAGCTCTGCTGCTCACCCCCGTGTGACCTTAAGCAAGCCATACACATGCACAAAATACAAAAATTAGCCGGGCGTGGTGGCGGGCGCCTGTAATCCCAGCTACTCGGGAGGCTGAGGCAGGAGAATCACCTGAACCTGGGAGGTGGAGGTTGTAGTGAGACAAGATCACACCACTGCACTCCAGCCTGGGCAACAGAGTGAGGCTCTGTCTCACAAAAAAATAAATAAACCTTCCTGTGCCCCAGTTTCCTCATCCGTAGAATGGGGATAATAATAGTACCAACTTCACAGGGTTGTGAAGACTAAATGGGAAAGTGTTTAAAACTGGTCCACAGTGAGTGCTTAGTAAGTCTTGATGCTGCTTGAAAACTCAGATTCCGAGAAGGAGCATCTGATCTGGGCTTTGGAGGGTGAGTAGGAGTTCACAATACAGAGAAGGAAGAAGCCACCACCATCCAGTGTTCTCTAACTCCCAGCTCTTTAAGGGAGAGGGGTAGGTGACTTGGGAGTCTCCCATATTCATTATTTCATTCATTCATTCACATATTCATTCATTCATTCACTTATTTACTGAGCCGTTGCTAGGTGCCCAGGACTGTGTGAAGCCCAGGAGGAGAAGTGAGAGATACAGGCCCAGTTCTCACCTTCAGAGAACTTAGCTTGAAGCTGTCGAAACCACCAACTTCCAGAGCTAGAGGGAAGTCGAGGTTCCAAGAAAGGGAGCCCTAGCAAGGCGAAACCCCTGCCCCACCTCTTCCCCAACTAGGTCCCACAGCCAGATCTCAGGGCCCAAAGGCCAGGTGCGGGGAGCCACAGACCCCGGGGCCGGCAGAGGCCGTCCCCCTTTCCAGCTGAGGCAGACTGGGCTGTAGTCAGTGCTGGGATTCAGACCTGCAGAGCGGGGCGTGTGCTTAGTTCCGTATTCTGCAAGAAAAGGCATTTCTTGGCTACCTCCCGCGTGCTTGCGCTCCCTGGTGCCCATCCCACTTCCCCGTCAGCCCAGATGACAGTTGCAGATTCCCCCATTTACAGGATACAGAGACTAAACCTGGGAGAGGCAGGGCAGCTTGTCTGGGGCCCGCGAGAGCCCACCCACTCCACTGCCCGTGGCCCCGTTTCTCCCCCAGGCAGTTCCTGTGGAGCTTCCGGCTGCCGGGCGAGGCCCAGAAGATAGACCGGATGATGGAGGCCTTTGCCACTCGATACTGCCTCTGTAACCCAGGCGTCTTCCAGTCCACAGGTGCCAGGAGGGGAGTGGGACCCAGGGCTCCGGGACCCCTTCAGCATTGCCAGGCATAGATTTCACAGACCCCCTCAGGTTTCCCCCAGGTACCCAGACCCTGGCAGCCCAGACCCCTTCACGAGCCCTCACTGAGCACTGACTTCATTGCTGCTGGGTGCTTGTCTGACAGAGCTGCCTTGAGACACAGTTCTTAGGAGAGCAGGCAGGAGATGATGGCACAGGATGCTAAGGCTAAGGCAGCAGCACCCCTTTCTGAGGGCAGGAGTAAGGGAATCAGCATGTCCAAGATGGCTTCTCAGAGGCGGTGAGGTCTGAATGGGGTTTTGAAGGATGAATAGGAGTTTTCCAGGAGGTTAAGGGGAGAAAGGGCCTTTTTGGCAGGAGTTTCAGTTGGAACAAAGGCCCAGAAGCATGAAACGGCCTGGGCAGGGTGTAGGGGGCAAAAGGGGCATAGAAGGAGATACATAAAGGTCAGTCCTCCATAGCCCTCTCTCCCAGGGCTAACCCAATGCCCATGTGAGGACATCCAGAGGACAGGGTGGGCGAGGGACCATCCTGGCCTCTTCTCTGGATCTGGTTGTCATAACAACAATAACCAACCCTGTGTATTGAGTAATCCCTATGCGCTGAGTGCTTTACACAGGCAAAGTCACTCAATCCTTCTTTTTTTTTTTTTTTTTTTTTTTTGAGAGAGAGAGAGAGTCTGTCTCTGTCACCCAGGCTGGAGTGCAATGGCGTGATCTCAGCTCACTGCAACCTCCGCCTCCCAGGTTCATGCAATTCTCCTGCCTCAGCCTCCCAAGTAGCTGAGATTACAGGCGCCCACCACCATGCCTGGCTAATTTTTTGTATTTTTAGTAGAGATGGGGTTTCACCATGTTGGACAGGCTGGTCTCGAACTCCTGACCTCAGGTGATCCGCCCGCCTCGACCTCCCACAGTGCTGAGATTACAGGCGTGAGCCACCATGCCAAGCCAAAGTTACTCAATCCATACATCAACCGTTTGAGGTCAGTAGTCTTCTTATCCCTTCCTCACGCATGGAATACAGCTTCAGAGAGATAAAATGACTTGTCTGCGAGCACGCCGCCTCCCGGCTGTGTCCATGGACAAACCTTCCAGAACATTTGCCCTACTTTGTGGTTAGATCTTAATTTAGTGTTTGTTTGCTTGTTTATTATCTGTCACAAGTCTAAACGTCCTGCAAGGGCAGGGACCCTGTCAGACCCATCATCAGTGACTCCCAGGCCCACAGCACAGAGTATGTACTCAATAAATAGTTGTAGGTAGGAAAGAAGGCATCTTAAAGCACCAGATTTGAATCACGGTCCAATTACTTCTTAATTTTATAATGTTGGGCATATAGCTTAACTTCCTGTGCCTCAGTTTCCTCATCTGTAAAATGGGAGTGATAACAAGACCTGCCTCATAGGATGGGCATGGGGATGTGAGAGCTTAGCACAGGGCAAGCACCAACAACGCTCGGTGCCACTGCTATCAGAGATGGAAACATTGATGTTCCAGAACAGGCAGTTACTTCAAAGATTAACCTCTGAATGTCAAGGATGGGGAAGCTGAAGGTCAGAGAGGTCAAGTACTTCCCAAGGTCAACCAGAGAGTTGAAGACACAGCTGAACTTCCCTGGCTCTGGATCCAGGGCCCAAATACTCGACAAAAGACCTTGCCAGAGTAGCAATTACCTCCCTCCCCAGCCATCAGCCCAGCCCTCCCTCCTGAGCGCTTGAAAGTCTGAATAATGGGAGAGGCAATGGGGCTCAGGAGGAACGCCAGCAAGATTACAGAGCAGCGGTGGCTCAGCCCTGAACAGTGCCGCTAACAATGAGTGTTCTTCTCCGAGTTCTGAGAGGGAGAGAACAGAGTGGGCAGGGGGCTGGAAGGGCTCTGCGGGGAGGAGGTCCTGAGCCGTGGCTGAGCGAGAAGGAGGATTGAAGCGGAGAGGAGGGAAGGAAGGGCAGGCCTGGCAGGGGATCCAGCAGTAGCGTAAGCGCGGAGGTAGGAAGGGGCTCAGAAAAAGAGGCTGAGGTTAGTTTAAGAGGGGGTGGGGATCAGCAAGAGTGGGAGGGGAGAGGAGGCTGGGCCTCAAAGCCCAAGCCAGGAGGACAAGGTGGACCTTCGGGGCCTTGCAATGGCAGTTCTGGGCCCTGGAAGGGGCCGGGACAGAGGCAGGGAGAGTGGCCAGGGCCAGAACTGTGACCACTGTCCCCTCCGCAGACACCTGCTACGTGTTGTCCTTCTCCATCATCATGCTCAACACCAGCCTCCACAATCCCAACGTCCGGGACAGGCCGCCTTTCGAGCGCTTCGTGTCCATGAACCGCGGCATCAACAATGGTAGCGACCTGCCCGAGGACCAGCTGCGGGTGAGAGAGGCGCAGCCCACCCAGCCCGGCCCCGGGGAATCCAGGAGGGACCTGTCCTTAGATGGATGGCCCGGGAGGGGCTCTTCTGAGATAGACAGCCCCCAGTGGGGACTCTGCTGATATGGCCCAGCCAGGCTGTGACTGTCTTGAGAGGCACCGTCACAAAGTGCATTGGTCCTGAAACCCGCCTGCCCAAAAGAGGCCCCCATCTTGAGAAGGATGTCCGAGATAGACCACCCAGGAGGTCCACCCAGATTTAAGCCTTTGGGGGACTCTAGGCAGCCATCTTTCACATCTTCCAAAATGGGTACCTCACACAGCCCAGGTCTACTTCTTAGAATAGAGATTCTTAGACGCTCAGCGTGTCAGGCCTGAAAACCCTCAGACTCTGTTCTAAGCCCTCTGTCCTTTAGAGAGGAGGAAACTGAGGTCTTCCACAAGGCCCTACTTGAGCTGAGCTGGGCCCTACCAACCTCCGGTCACTTCCTCAAATAGCCTGCACCCCTGCCACACCATGCCAGGCTCTGCGCCCAGCATGGGGGCCCCAGGGATGAACCAACCACATATGCTGCCCTGACCAAGTTCAGGGTCTGGTGGGAGGACTGTACACATGTGAATTACAAGGCTGCATGATTCATGCAGTGCTGGCTGTGGGGATGGAGCTCTGGAGACGCAGATGTGCTGTCACTGCGGCTGTCATTGCTCTGGGGGCAGGGAAGGGTGCCATCCTGGAAGTCTCCACAGAGGAGGTGACTTCTGAACTGGGCCTTGAAGGTTACATGGGAGTGCTCCCAGAGGAGAAGCCGGGAAAGGACATTTCAAAAAGAAGAAGTGGCCAGAACGGAGGCGTGTCCTGGTTGGGAAAGGAGAGGTGTCCAGTGTGGCCGAGGTGTGGTATATATGCACAGTAGTGGGTGACAGGGTGGGGCCAGAGGGTCCAGGGCTTCCAGTGACAGCCTCAGGAGTTTGCCTGTTTCCTATGGGCCACAGGGAGCCAGGGGGTATTCATAAGAACAGGAAGGAGAGATTCAGAGCCTGGCTTAGGAAAAATGAATGGACAAGTTCACTTCAAGGACTGGAGATGCCCCAGAGCCCCCTGAGCTTCAATCCCCTCCATGGTCAGAGCCCAGCAGGGAGGGGCAGAGGGGGCGCGAACACCACGGTCCCAGCTCAGCACTGAGTATACCTCCTGCCTCCAAGGCTGGGGTGGAGCCTGGATCTGGAATGATTCTGGTGCCCCTCGGTGTTTGAGAACTGCCTCACCCTTAACCCACCTCTTGCCTGGTCCCAAAAGGAGAAAGTACATCAGAGAGGAGCCACTCCGTAGCATGAGAGCTTGAGAGCTGGTTGGAGCTCAGGTCTACTCCCATCTTCCCCGTTTGCCTGCTAGGTGACCTTGGGCAATGACTCACTGGAGTTGAAGCCACTATCCCCTCTACCAGGAGAGTGGAGATAATAATACTTGCCACAGGGAGTAACTGTTTTAAATGTTACGGGCAGAGCCTGTGCCAGGTATATAATACCTGCCTCCTGCGTGGCTCCCCAGCTAAAGTAGGGCCTGTGGCCTAAGTCACTATTAAAAATAATTAATAATGAAAAAAGCCCCAGCATTTAGTAAAATGCCTGAAACATTTTAAACAGCATTTGAGCATTGGTGACTCATTTCATTTGGGGTCCTCGTGGTGCTATGCGGGCACACCTTGTCTGGCAGGGAATGAGTTAATTACCTCCCAGCACTGGTCCTGCCGCTCTCCCAGGTGCCACATTATTGCCTCTAGCTCCCAGTGAGCCCTCTTCAGCATCTCCCTCCTTAGCTGTTTTTCCCAGTTCGAGCCTTTTGTTAATAACAATGCACCGCATTTGTATGGAACTTGTAAGTTTCTTCTCACCAGGCTTTGGGGTCTATTACCTCAATTTAGCTTCAAAATCTGCCCGGGAGGTTTAGGAAGCCCTTATTATCCTCTTTGGCAACCCAGAGAGGCAGACATAGACTAAGGGAAAGAACAGAGCGCTGGACTCAGAACCGCCTCCAGTCCCGGCTACCCCACTTTCTGGTTGTGTGACTTTAGGAAAGTGGCTTGACCTCTCTGAGCCCCAGTTCAGAGGATTAGTGCAGAAGTGTAAGGTATTCAGCCAAGTGCCTGGTGTAGTTGGAGTGGCTAATCAATCCTGAAGCTTCCCAGGTCAAAAAGAAACACACAGGCAGCTGCGTGGATGTGGGGATCCTCTTGCCTTCTGTCTGGGCCTCATTTTCCCCATATGTAAAGCAAGGATTCAGCTTTAAGCACCTTCAGATAGTCAAAGGTCAGCACTTTGCAGAAGGATTCTCCAGTTTGGGCCCATTAAGTGAGGAGGACATGTAATGCTTTTAAGTGGCCCAATTTGCAAAATTAAGTCTACACAGGTGTGACCCAAAGAGAGGTCACCTCAAGGGTACACAGACCATGAGGATGCGCAGCTGGGAAAGGCTGTGGAGAGGTGCACAGTGGTAGTCAAGGGACAGGAGGGTTGAGCCAACCTTGCTCTGGCCATCCAGATGGGGCAGGGGCAGAGTCCCCAAGAAGCTCAGGGTGAAGGCACAGTGAGTTCAGACTCACAGGGATGGGAGGTCAAATCCCAGCTCTGCCCTTATGTCTGTGTGACCTTGGACACGAGCCTCAGTTTCCTCATCTGCAAAGTGGGCTGATGATGCTGGCTTCATATTGTTTTCTGAGAAGCTGTCAGATGCCTGGTACTTGGCAGGCCTTGAGAAAAGCTAGGAGAGGAACCACCCACCCTGAGGGCTGTGGGAGGGGGAGCTAGGGTGGAGGAGGCACAGGAGATAAGGGGACAAAGAACTCCACTCTCCGGTGTTACAGTTGGAGAAACTGAGGCCCAGGCAGAGTAACAGTCTCCCAGTTCCAGGCATCTTCTGCCATAGGCAGCCCTGCACCTCCTGGGTCCTTGCTCAGGCCTCTCGGTCAGAATGGACTATGGATTGGACACAGCACTAAGTACTTTACGTTATTAAGTCATCCCGTCCCCAGTTTACAGCAGAGGACACTGAGCTCCATGAGAGGTAGCTGGCCAGAGGTCTCATAGTTTATGAGGAGTCCTGATTCAAACCCATGACTGACTTCAGCGCCTATCCCTCTGCAGAGGCCAGAAGCCAAGATTTGGGGATGGAGGACTTGGCTGTGCTTTCCAGCTACCAGTTACTTCCTAGCTAGGGGAATCTCAATTCATGTCACTGAAAAGATCAGAGATCGATCTGCCTTCAGAAATGCTGGCTTCAGGTTCAGCTAGATCCAGGTGCCCAGTGACATCACAGCCTGATCTAGTTGCCCCATCTCTCAGCAACCGCCTCCTCTGTGTTAATTTATCTCTTAAACCAGCTCTGCCCAGGTGTGGCAGAGATGGCCCGGCCTTCCCGTGACCTCACAGTCCTCCTCCTCAGCTGTTTCAGCTAAAGTCCCAGGATTAATGCTTATTGGCTGGCTTGGGCCTGAACTGAACTCCCTGAACTAAGGCTAGCAGGATGAAATGCTCTAATCAGCCAGATGTGAGTCATTCACCCACTCCTGGAGCCTGGGGCTGGGGACCTGTGGGTGTCAACCCTGCCAAGTGATCTGGACAGAACACAGAGGAGCAGAAACTCCCCAGAGGGAAACTGAGGAGGTGGGGGTGGAGGGACACAGAGCCAGCAGGGCCACCGGAAGGAGGCCCTTGCATTTCTGCACATCCACCCAGCCAGGAGAAGACAGCTAGGCCCAGGGGTTGCGGCAGTGCGTGCAAGGCGTTTTCTTGCAGGAGAGGCTGGTGTTTACAGGGGACAGGAAATGTGGGTGAACTCAGCCGTTTTCTTTGCAGGGGCAGAATGTACAGGCTGATACAGTGACCGCAGAAGCTGCTGGGTCCCCCTGTGGGTTTTGTGGCAGTCAAGACCCCCGTCTGCCCCCCTGCACAGCTCCTTGGGCTTCCAAATATTTGTCTGTGCTGACAGCTTTGTTGATGGGGCCTTCCTGTTTCAGGCGCTTGTTCAACCAGCCAGTGCCACCTGGGAATTCCCGGGGATGCACGTAGGGGCTTCCCAGAGAGAAACTGGTGCCTGCTCTTCCCCACCCACATAGCCCCACAGCCAGATTGAGCCCAGGGAAGCCACTCCCAGCCCACCCCTGACTCTGGACCCCTGAGCTCTGAGGTCAGAAAGGACCTTAAAGAACCAGCAAGCTCCATTTCTAAAACTTTGAGAGAGTCAAATGATACTTGTGAGAGTTTTCATTTAAAATCTCGCAGAAAGCATCTGAACAGAAACATCTGAGCAACAGCACACACAAACACAGCGAAAGGAAATGATTTCATCCTCTGAGATAACACTGCGCTTGCTTTGAATAAGCAGAAATGGACAGTTTAGAATGGTTCTCCAAACACTTGGCAATCTAGGCAGGTTGCTCATAGAACGCAATATTTCATGGCAGGAGATTCAAAGCACACAGGGGTGATCTGGCACCAGCGGCCACACCTTGCCCACAGGGAACTCGTAGACCTGGCTTACTTACCTCCAGTGACAAAGAGCTCATTATCCTACAGGGCTGCTCTCCCACGTCACCAGCTCTGACTGCCAGAAAGGCTTCCGTGGAGAACGGCAGTCTGCTTTCTGGGAACTCCCCAGACCCCACCCCGGCCCATCCAGCATAGGTCTGCTTAGGAGAGGGGCTTCTGAGAGCCACAGCCAGCATCCCACCCTGGGCTCTCCCTCAGCTGGGCCTCTCAACAGGAAGTGGCCTATCCTCCTCCCTGGTGGCTCCTCAGTGGCCCCTCAACTCAGGGACCTCTCTGCTGCTGCACCTAAGCAGGAGAGGACCCTCCTCCCATGGCTTTTGCCAAGGTTGCTGTGCCCCAGAGACAGAGACAGAAAGAGAATACGTGTGTTTGTGTGTGTCTGTGTCTGTGTGTGTAAGCATGCATGTGTGTGTGGGCATGCATGTATATATGTGTGCATGTATATTGTCAGTGTGCATGCATGTATGTGTAAGCGTGCATGTGTGTGAGTGTGCATGTATATAAGTGTGCATATACATGTGTAAGTGTGTATGTGTGTACATGTATGTGTGTGTGTCTGAGTGTGCATGTGTGTAAGTGTGCATGTGTATACATGTATGTGTGAGCATGTATATGTGTATGTGTGTGCATGTATGTGTGCATAAGCATGCATGTATATGTATATGCATGTATATGTGTGCATATATGTGGGTGTGCTTGCATGTGTAAGTATGCATGTATGTGTGAGCATGCATGTGTGTGTGCACGTATGTGTGTGCACGCACATGTGTGCATGTATAAGCACACATGCATATAAGTGTGTGTGTGAACATGCATGTGTGTGTGCATGTGTGTGAGCATGCATTTATATAAGTGTGCATGCATGTGTGTGAACGTGCATACATGTGCATGTGTGTGAGTGTGCACGTGTGTGTGTAAGCATGTATGTTTGTATATATGTGTGTTTGAGGGGCTGACCCCTGCTTGCTCTGCCCTGCAGTAGCACAGAGGGAAGCATGACCGGGGTGGCGGGGTGGCGGGGTGGCAGGGTGGCAAGACCAGGCCCAGGCTGAATGGAGGGAACCAGGGAGGGGCTCACCAAGAAAAGCCCAGGGACCACGATAAACAGGTGAGGAAAGAGTATGCCTGCAGGTGAGTGACCTGCTCAAGGCCACACAGGCCAGGCCAGTCCTAGGCCTTGGACTCAGGTGGACTCACAGCCAGGTCTTTCTCTCCCTTGTCTTGGGGCAGAACCTCTTCGACAGCATCAAGAGTGAGCCATTCTCCATCCCTGAGGATGACGGCAATGACCTCACTCACACCTTCTTCAACCCAGACCGGGAGGGCTGGCTGCTTAAGCTAGGTGAGAGACCAACAGACACACGTCGTCGCACACACACATGCACGCGCGGGCACACATTGTTGCATGCACACTCCTGGACGCACAGGCCCCCAGCTGACACGAGGCTCACATGCATCCTGGGGGATGGAGTTGGACAGCCCCAGGTCTCCTGGCCCCCAGTGCAGCCGTCTGCCTGCCCCATCCATCCACCTGTCCCGAGAAGGAAGGGAGCCAGTGGTGGGGGCTGAGCTGTAAGCCGGGCGAGAGGCAGACAGACCCACTGACAAATGCTTCAGCTGCGGTTCTGTTTCTCTCTCCCCAGCGGACTGGGGAGGGAAGTCATAGCAGGAAGTACCATTTGTTCAGAACCTACTGAGCTCAGGCAAGGTGCTGGTCCACCCTACAGCCGAACAGTAAAGTCAGGGATCTGCCTGAGGCCACACAGCCAGCCAGGGGCAGATTTGAGGGCACAGAGGGTTAGGTGTCCCTAAAGGAGGGGAGGAAGGATGACAGGATGTGGCTTAGGGGGAGGCTCCCTTCAAGCTGACTGGGGGCAGGGAGGGCCTGCAGCCTGCAGAGAGCAGCTGGGGTGGGAGCTGCAGTAATAGTGGCTGTAGAGTCCAGCAGGGCAACCCCAGTGGCCGGCCGTCTGCCCCTGCCTCCCACACACACTTCCGGAAGCCTCTCCAGCAGGGACAGCCCAGCCGGGGACAGTGCCTCCAGGGCAGGTGAGGACAGATGCCTCATGTTGAAGCAGGGGTCTCAACCTGGCTCACCTCCAGCAACATTGAGCCTCCAGCACCTCCTGTCTACCAAGCCCCGTGCCAGTCCTGCCCAGAACCCCCAGGAGCCCATGAGCCCTCTGACTCTCCATACCACACACCCCAGTCCATCCTCCTCCAGAGCACTCGGCCGCCTGTCCTTCCCCAGTCACGTGCTGTCCCCCCTCGAGAAGCTCTATGTCATAAATCTTAACTCAGATGGGAGAGGGAGCCTCAGAGTCACATAGTCCTGGGCCCAAACCCCAGCTCCTCCACCCAAGTACTGATGGTCAGGTTCTTCAGCCTCAGTTTCTGTAGCTGTAAGATGGGGAGAATGATCTCTGAGAGGGTTAAATGTGCAGCAAAATGGCCAGGAGTTGGGCTCTGGGACTAGGACATTGGGGTTCGAATCCCAGCTCTGCTGCTGAACCGTGGGCAGGCGATTTTCCCTCTCCATGACTGTTTCCTCATCTGTAAAATGGGGTTAACAATGGTCTCCTCTTCATATGTGGTTATGAGGATTAATAAGTAATATTTTTTGAAACCTCTAGAGCAAATGAAGGATGAAATGCTTAGCATAGTGCCAGGCAGGGACCAAGCTAAGGAATGAAGCAATGGATGGCGGTAGCCAGGAAGAGCAGGAACTGGCCATTCCTAGGACCATTCCTAGGACCTGATCACGGAGGCCACCCAAACGCCAGCTCAAGCAGCTCCAGGGAAGCCTGGGGATTACAGGAGCCACTAAGGTTCTTGTTTGAGAAAGGGATAGATGTTGGGGGGAGGTGTGGTGGACGAAGTTTAGGGCACTCAGCTGGGGGTCCAGGGGAAAGCATCCGAGGACCTGCCCTTCCCTGGAGGAGGTGTCAGTGGCCCAGGAGGAGGACTGACCAGCTTGCTACATTGGCCTTGCGCAGGGGGCCGCGTGAAGACGTGGAAACGGCGCTGGTTCATCCTGACCGACAACTGCCTCTACTACTTCGAGTTCACCACTGTGAGCAGGGGTCTCCTGGGCCTTCCCCTGCCCCCGCCTCTCCCCGCACAACCCACTTCCCAACTCCCACTGAGCAGTCGACTCACACAGCTTTGGATCCTTTGAGATCATTCAGTTCCCCTCCATGCCCATTTTACAGATGGGGAAAACGGGTACACAGAGGAGGGCCGGGCCAAGGTCCTAGGCAGAGCCCAGGCTTAAAGCTGGGCCTCCTAACTTCCGGCCAGAGGTCTTCACGTGCTGCTTCTAACTTCCGTCCCCCTATGACTGGACAGTCTCGGAAGATGAGCACGCTCCTCTTTGAGTTTGGGGAACCCCACACGTTCACACCCTGCCTTGGGCCTCAGGGTTCCGCTTCCTGACCCTGACCTTCCTTCCCCTTTCCCTGTAGGACAAGGAGCCACGGGGAATTATACCTCTTGAGAACCTGTCGGTGCAGAAGGTGGACGACCCCAAGAAGCCAGTAGGTGTTCAGGTTGCGGGGCCCCGAGGCTGGAGCCACTGGGAAATTTCCTACACAGAATGTGGGGAGAGGGCCTGAGGCTGGGCTCTCCAGGAAGCCAGGCTGTGCCCCTTACACCTTCCCTGTGGCTCAGGGCTGCCTTCTCTCCCTCCTGGGGCCATGGACAGTGGGAAAAGGTCAATGTGGGTCCAAGGACGTGGTTGTCCCCTGTCGTCCCACACAGCCCGACTGGCTGGATGGCCCCGAGTAAGCTCCGCTCCATTCAGAACCTCAGTGAGCCCACATGTCACGTGGGGACTTTAGGGAGGATGGTGGATTCAGGAGCCTGGCACAGAGAGAGTGCTCAGTGTGGGAGCAGCAGCTCCTGCCCCTTCGCCTGTCGTAGGGCTGTCACGCTGATCAGGGACACTAGCGTCTGGGCTTCTCTGAGCCTCCTGGAGGGCCCACCCAGCCTCCCTCTCTTCCCACCCTTGCCTGGCCACCTCCCCACAGTTCTGCCTGGAGCTCTACAACCCTAGCTGCCGAGGCCAGAAAATCAAGGCCTGCAAGACCGATGGCGACGGCAGGGTGGTGGAGGGCAAGCACGAATCGTACCGCATCTCAGCCACCAGTGCCGAGGAACGTGACCAGTGGATCGAGTCCATCCGGTAAGGGGTGCCCAGGTCTGGGGACGGCTTCCCGTCACCTTCCAGAAGGCCCTGCTTCTTTTGGGTCTTGCTTCCTTATCTGTAAAGGAGGCTAACTCCAATCTCTCCCTCCTGTTTCTGGCTGGCAAACCCCTTCCACCCGTATTCCATGGGTACTTTCTGTGTGCCTGGTACCAGGCCAGGCCCCAGGACAGAGGGAAAGGAGAGACCACCTGCATGGGGTTGGTGGGAGAATAGAGCAAAGAGTTGCACATAAAGTTCTTGCCCCGCCCTTGCCTGGCACATGGTGAGTGCTCTTGTTGGCATCACTATCCAAAGTGGCCTGGGAAGGACCTGGCGGAGGTGGAGGGAAGGGCTTTCCAGATAAACTTCTAGGTAAAAGGACCCGGACCCGTGTGGGCAACCAGTAGGCGGCCTACCTGCACAGCATCCCGGAGTCCGAGTGAGGCTAAGCAGTGTGGGAGCTGAAACTGCTGAGCATGACAAAGCCACAGCCACCGTGGTGAAGAGCTTCGGTTTCTCCTGGGGCACTGGGGAGCCATAGACTCATAAATAGGGAGGGGTGGCTGGGTGAGGAAGGCCAAAGTGTAGGGACTGGTTCTGTGGTGCCACCAACAGGAGAGACATGAGGAAGATGCATCTGGTAAAGGGCAAGATGGCAAACCTGCTCAAGGCTTGACTCTGAGCCAGCCCAAGATATTGGCAAGGGTGAGGCCTGGTGGCCAGAGGAAGGCTGAAGTGGTTGCTGGGCAGGGGCTGTGTCCCGGGGACTTGCAGGGTCTTTTCCCCTGGGCCTTGTGAGCCTGTGAGGCTGCCAGGCAGACCCATTCTCACCTCCATCTTACACATGAGGAAACTGAGGCCCAGAGATGGGAGGGACCTGCCCAGGCCACAGAACCAGGGACAGAGCAGGGTCCAACAGGCAGGTCTGCCAGCTCCACCCCAAGCTCTTCCCATCACCTTCCGAAGGTCGCCAGTGGGAGCCTGGAGAGGGGCCCAGAGACATTTGGGAGTAGAATACCCAAGGCTCTCAGCTCCTGATTGGAGGCCTCACCCACTCTGGCCCTGCCCATGGGACACTGGGTTAGGCTTACAAGTCTGGACTTACCCTGGCACAGCCTTTGTTGGGGCCATCTGGCCTTTCCCCCGTGGCAGAGCAGGCTGACACCTCCCTGGGAATCCCATGCCCCTGATACAAGCCCTGGGAGAGCAGACCCCCTTGACGGCCAGTCCAGCCCTGAAATCTCTCCTCCCACTCTCATTCTAGAGCCAGCATCACCCGTGTCCCCTTCTACGACCTGGTCTCTACTCGGAAGAAGAAGATTGCCAGCAAGCAGTGAGATTCCTGGAGGTGGCACTGGAGGTGGCACTGGGGGATGGTCACCCTGAGAGTCCCGTTGCCTGCAGCTCCTGGAGACCCACCTCCCACCCCAGTGCACTCTTTTGGGCCACAGACATCATTGCTGTTCCCCGTTACCTCGAGCTGACTCTAGAGGGGAAGGCAGAGCTCAGGAGGGTGGGTGGGAGCTGCAGTGGGCTCAGAGTCCAGCAATGAGGCCCCCTGGCCTGGGCACCCAGCTGCAGGCCCCTGCCCTACGTGCACTACAGGAAGGGGTGAGGAGAGCAGCCAGAGGAAAACCAGCCCCAGAATGCTACAACTTCTCTTCTCTCTGGACTTCGGTGTCCTCGGCTCTGAAGGCGCTCTCTGCACTCAGATGCTGTCAGCCCTCAACGTAGGAGGGGCCATGGGGTCCCTAAGTGATTCTTCTCCCTGGCAAGGCTCTTCCTTTTCAGGGATATCTCTGCCAACCCCTCCCCTGTCCTCAGGTTGGGCTTGGCCCTCTCTGCCTGAGAGAGCTCAGCACACACACAGCTCAGACCCACGGACAGGACCCCAGGACAGAACCCCGGGAGCACTGCCCTAGGAGCCTGGACCCCACGAGCTCAGTCCCCGCTCTGCCTCTGACTCGCTGTGTGCCCTCTGCCAAGTCATGCCCATTCTCTAGTTCTTGCAAAACTGCAGTGTTTGGACTAGAAACGTCTTGGCCCCTGCTAGCCCTGTGCTCCAGCTTCCAGCTGGAGATGGCAGCCCTTGTTTGCGGAGCCCAGGCTGACTCCGGATTCAACGTTGCTGGGGAGAGAAGAGCAGTATAGACTCCACCTTCCAGGATGTCCATTTCAGGGAGAGGAGCAGGTGGGACCCTCAAGAAAATGACGGAGAACATCCCAGACAGATGGGACTCAAGCAGGATGGGTGCTATATCCAAGAAGCCAAGAAGAGAGAGTTTCGTGCACTGTGGTTACCAGGAGGGCTGCCTGGAGGCAGTGGCTGAGCCAGAAAGTAACACAGAGCTCATGCTTGGAGAGATAGAGTCTTGGCCATGGCTTTCCTGCGAGACCACTGACGAGCAGTCCCATGGTGATAAAGGGCAGCCCGGCGGGTCCCAGCATCTCGAGACCCTCTGCAGAAGTATTATCAGAGTAGAGCTGACTTCCAGTACCCAGGCAGCCAGCTCTGTCTCCAGGGAGGCCTGGCCTGGAGGAGGAGTCCACTAACAGGAAACACGTCTCACCCCCTCACACAGGCCCAGGGGAGCCCCTGGAGGGAAATTCCTTGGCAGGGGAACAGGAAATGTGGTCGCCTCTGCCCCACTGCCAGCCTGAGTGGGCAAGGAAGCAGGTGGATCCCCCAGAAGGAAACGCAGCTCGCGAGGCACCTCTCCTCGTCCCCACCCACCCCCACATTTGCACACCTTCCACAGGGTCAGGATGGAGTAGCTGCCTTGCGAGGTGGTGAGACTCCTGTCTCTGGAGGTCTGCAAGCACTGGTAGTGATATTGCAGCAGACAAGGTCTGGGTTGGGCGTCAGCAGGAGGAGACCTTGTGGGACATCTGAGGACATCCGCAGATTCTTGTCAGCCTGTGAACTAGGCCCTGCCTCTGTCACCTCATTGGTCCATGAAGGAGCAGCCAGGGGTGGTGGAAGGAGCACTGGGCTAGGGGTCAGGGGTCAGAGATTCTGTCCTGCTCCTGGGATGCACTGGCTACTCCCTTAGTCTACTCCCTTCCCCTCTCTGGTCCTCGGCTTCCTCCATCATGGAGGAGATGGGATCATGGATTTTCTGGGCATAAGTGGCTGTTCTGGGAGTCATTCCAAAGAGAGAATAAAACTCTTGATCCAACTCGTGAGTGGGCTCTGTCCTCTCTGTGACTGCGGCTGCCACCTTGACCCCACCGGGCCCTCCACCTCCGTCCCTTTCCCAGTGGAGGGCAGGAGGGCCAGGCAGGGAGGCTGGTCACTCAGAGGGCCCTACGACCCCATCCCCAGAACACTGTCACAGGAGCCATCCCCAGGGGCTGGACAGCCAATGGGGCTTCCACAGAGCAGGTGCAGGCAAGCTGGTTCTGACAAGCCCAGGGAAAGGCAAAAGGACTTTCCAGCAGGCAATGCTGTCTAACAATAGAAAGAGCCGCTGCCAGTCAGGCGTGGTGGCTCACGCCTGTAATCCCAACACTCTGGGAGGCCGACGTGGGAGGATCACTTGAGGTCAGGAGTTCAAGACCAGCCTGGCCAACATGGTGAAATCCCGTCTCTATTAAAAATACAAAAATTAGCTAGGCGTGGTGGTGGGTGCCTGTAGTCCCAGCTACTCAGGAGGCTGAGGCAGGAGAATTGCTTGAACCTGGGAGGCGGAGGTGTCATTGAGCCCAGATGGCGCCACTGCACTCCAGCCTGGGTGACAGAGCAAGACTCCATCTCAAAAGAAAAAAAGAGCCAGGCGTGGTGGCTCACGCCTGTAATCCCAGCACTTTGGGAGGCTGAGGCGGGCAGATCACCTGAAGTTAGGAGTTCGAGACCAGGCTGGCCAACCTGGTGAGACCCCCCCATCTAAAAATACAAAAAATTAGCCAGGCGTGGTGGTGCATGCCTGTAATCCCAGCTACTTGGGAGGCTGAGGCAGGAAAATTGCTTGAATCTGGGAGGCAGAGGTTGCAGTAAGCCGAGATCATGCCACTGCACTCTAGCCTGGGCAACAGAGTGAGACTCTGTCTCAAAATAAAAAGAAAGGAAGGAAGGAAGGAGGGGGGAGGGAGAGAGAGAGAGACAGAGACAGAGAGAGACAGACAGACAGACAGACAGACAGACAGAGAGAAAAAGAGCCTGCTGCCACGGGAGGTGAGTAGAATGTTCCCCGTTGCTGGAGGAGTGCAAGCACTGCTGCTCCAAGGATCACTTGGTGGGTAACAGAGGAGCTTGAATTCAATAACCTTCATTTATTTGTACATCCCACAAATGTTTATGGAGCACCTACGGTGTGCCAGGCACTGTCCCAGACACTGGTACAACAAGGCCGAATCCCTGCCTGCATGGGGCTCACATCCCTGCAGTACTGAACACACGCTGTTCCAGAGGACGCAGAGCGGGCAGTGGAGGGCTGGGCTGGGCTGGGCTGGGCAGAGGGCAATCCGGGGAGGCTTCTCTGAGGAGGGTGCTCAAGTATTGGCAGCCAGGCCGGGGACAGGACACGCACCTGATAATGCAGTAAGCTCACTTCATGTCTGCCCCACACTGAACTGTGAGCTCCTTGTGGGCCAGACCGTGCACATACTCAGTGCCCAGCACACAATAGGTGCACAATAACTGCTAGTTCACCTGAAGTTAACTGATAAAAGGCCCTCTGGGTCTCAGCATCAGCAGGTGCAAATGTCCAGAGGCCTAGAGAGCTATGAGAACGTTGGTGCCTCCAGGAGATGCAGGAGTACCTGGAGAGGCCACATCACAAGCCAGGAGCATGGAGAGCTGGGGTCTGACTCACTGGCCCCCTGAGTCTCTCCAGGGCATGTCTGCTCACCTTCCTGCCATTCTGCCACTCCTCACTCTGGTCAGCAGGGGGCTCCCACCACACGTGGATAAGAGGTTTCAACGCTGCAGTCAGAATGGCTGGACTGGCTGCACAGGGCTGGACAGGGCTGGACAGGGCTGGACGGGGCTGGACGGGGCTGGACCTGGCTGGACGGGGCTGGACGGGGCTGGACCTGGCTGGACGGGGCTGGACTGGGCTGGACGGGGCTGGACGGGGCTGGACAGGGCTGACTGGCTGTCCCTTGCAGGGACGGGGTCTCTGTCTGGAGTAGAGCCCTGGCCTGGACATCCTAAAGGGGGAGGCATCTGGTCTATCAGGGCCCAAGGGCTCGAGCAGCCCAGTAGACACCCATGGACACAAACAAGCATGGGCCTCCCCGCCACTCGTGCTGGGCACAGTCACCCCTGCTGGGGCTGGCATTGGGCCTGGCACTGGGAGATTCGCGCACTCTTGCTTTCTGGCTGTGGGGCCCCGAACGAGTTGCTTACCCTCTCTGGTTGGAATTTTCCTCCCTGAGAGGTTGGGCCAGGTGAGTTCCATGATGCAAACCTTGAAGGGAGACTTCCACATGCAACAGGCACCGCTGCAACACAGCCCCTGCCCTGGAAGGGATGGCGGGGGAGGAAGATGAGCAGGTACCACGAAAGCCATTACTGTGTCAGGGCACGGGGCGGGGGGGTGACGCAGCCGTCAGAGCCACCCAGAGGGCCATGGTGAAGGCTCACCTCTACCCTGTGTCTTAAGCAGGTTTCCTAAGCTCTCTGAGCCTCAGGTTTCCCATCTATAAAATGGAAATAATTAAATATATGTAAAATGCTAACAACAGCGTTAGGCAGCTCCTGGGACGTTACATGCTACTATTATTATGATCACAAGGCAGACTGTGGGCATGCATTCATGCAGCTACAAAAACATGGAATTGGGGCCATTTGAGGGGGAAAGATTCATGTGGGCAGTGGGGTAGTGGGGGAGATCTGGGAAGACTTCTTGGAAGAGGTGTGCTCAGGAAAGATAAGCCAAGTGGAGGTCTGAGCCTTCCAGCCAGTGGGGCCAGTAGGAGACAGGACAAGGAGGGCAGGTCGAGGCAAGGTATTTCTGGAACTCCCCTGGGCCCCAAACACAAGCCCCAGTGAGTCAAAAGAATGCAAGGTTGAGGGAGGCTGGGTGCTGGCTGGGACTGAGCTGCGTGCACAGTGCAGGATCCTTGCAGCTCTGGGGCTGCAGCTTTGGCCGCATGAAGCTCTGAGGGGGCATTCAGTAATGTGGCTGCTGAACGGAGACATCGCAGCCTGAAGGAGGACTAGCTTGGCACCGAAGGCTCTGGGTTGGAATAGGCCAGGGCAGCGGGGCTTGGAGAAGGCAGAGTGGGCCCCTGCCAGGTACCTGGGGAGGAGGAGCCCCTCCATCTTGAAGCCTGGCACACAGAGCTGCCAGGGGACAGGAGATGGGGGCAGGCAGCCCGAGTCGAGTGGCAGGTGTGAAAGACCTGGAGAAATTGATTTATTAGGGACATAAAAGGAGCTAAATATGTTTGCCGGCTCAGTGATGACTCAGGCCTTCCCCAGGGGTCTGCAAGTGTGAGCATCAAAGACAGGCCTGCTCCCACCAGGACACTGCAGGCTCCAGACCCTCCTTCCCTTCAATGGGAGGACCACCTCCTACCCCAAGTGTCCTGAGAGCCTGGCCTCTGAGGGGCACCAGAGACCCAGCCACTCACTCCTGCATGCCTCCCAACTCTCCAGACTGCACCCAGAATGGCTGAAGAATGAAGCCGGAGAGTGACACACATCTGGGTCAAAATCCTGGCCTTGCCCCAAACTGCCATGTGATCCTGGCCCAGTGGGGACCCTCTCTGGACCATCCCCGTGAGCCAGCCCCACCTCCCTCCCTGTCTGGCAATGTTGTCCCATCCCTTTTGGCTTCTTCCTGACAGCACAGCCTCCTCTGCCCAAGATCCAACAACCACCCTCCAGGAGAAAAGCCAGACTCCACAGGGCCTCGTTGGGGAGAACATGCTCTTCCCGTGGCGGTTCCAGGCCGGGCGCTGGGCTCTGGAGAAACGTGGGCGAATCTGGTCTGCAGGCAGGGCCGGCGGAGGAGGATGAAGTGACCTCGCTATGGGGACAGCGTTGGGAGCGACGGTAAGGATGAGGGAAGAGGGGCTGTGGGGCCTGGGGAGACTGGAGCACGGAGCCCCCACACAGGAGTTTGGCACATTTGAGAAGCGGTGAATTCTTTGGTGGGCCTGGGGGAGGCCTGCCTAGAACAGCTGGACTTGGAATGCAACAGAAGCGGAGACACACTGGCCAGCCTGCGTGGGTGACTTTACCAGGACGGTGACGGGGAGCCAGGAAAGGGTTCAAAGCAGGAGAGAGACTCTGCTGGAGGCTGTCTGGGGTTAGCCCCTAGGATCGACCACTCAAGGGATGGATTAAGGAGGCTAGGTGGGCCACAGGGGGCTGGAGGAGGTGAGGGAGGAACAGAGCGGTCGCTGGACAGGAGGAAAGAGGCTCGATGTGCCTCCGGGGCTAAGACTTGTGGGAGGTGACAGCATTCCCCGAAACAGCCCAGCGAGGGGCAGGTGTGGGGAAGGAGTCGGGCAGAGGGGAGGTGAACAGGTCACACTGCGTCAGAGGGGCAGCAGGACCTCCCCGTGGACACCTTCAGCTGCGAGTTAGACAAGGGTCCTGGGCTCAGCAGAAAGCCCTTCCCACCTCCTCTTCCGCACCCTCTCACCCTCTTATCTCCTCCTCTCCCCCCTCCCACCTCTCCCACTTGCCCCTCCCTCCCCTGTCTGCCCGATTCCGCCCCCTCCCCTTTCTTGGCCATTTAGTCTTGGCTCAGTGGTGTGTACTGGCAGGCACCTGGGTCCTGGGGTCCACCTGCAGGCCTGGGTTCCAATCCCAGTAGGTGGGTTCTTAACAGCACATGACCCTCAAAAGTAACCCACAAAGACCCAGGTTTGCCCTGGACACCCCGGCCCAACCCCACCATGCCCAGCATCAGTATGTCATGGCCAAAGCCACCAACCATGGAGCACTCGCTAAGGCCAGCGCCTCCCACTACATGCTGTCTTCCAACCTTCCAGCACTCCCTAAGCAGGCGTGACTATCCCCATTTTACAGAGAAGGGCCCTCAGGCGCACTCTGGCCCAGCCAAGAAGGACCTGAGCCGGCATGGAACCAGCGCCATCTGATTTGAAACCTGTGTCAGGGCGACCACAAACTCATCATCCATAATAGCCCTTCCTATGAGTGCTGGAATCTGGATTCCAGGGGACGCCAGGACAACAGGCAGAAACCAGGACTGCTCCAGGCACCCCAAGACATAGGGTCACGCTAGAGATCAGACATATCCACAAGGTGCAGCAAGGAACTGGGGTCACTCTGGGTGGCCCTGTGGACTGGAAGAGTTGTGCCCCGTGGCTGCTTTATCCTGGAGAAGGAAAGGACAGCTGTTTCCTCCGGAACAGATCGGGTTCAGCCACCAATTCACCCAGCGAACTTTTCTCCACGGTGAGTCTCCCCAAGTCCTACCCCAAAGTGGCACCGTGTGGACTGACACTGGATTGGGTAAACCTGGTCTACTGCACGCCCTCAGCAGATATTAGCTGTCACCGTTATATTCTTGATGGAGTCTCCCTCGAGAGGGCTGAGTTCGAGGACTCTGAACAGGACAGAACCATGGAAGGTAATGGGGGCTGTCCGTGCCATCCTGCCATCTCTCCTCCTGCAGGAAGCCCTCCCTGACCACCCCTGTCCCCAGGGCTACTTTAAGACTCCAGAGGTTTCACCATTTGGCTTTTGGTGGGCTGGCTTCGTGGTCTGGGGTCGCCAGGCTCAAAGTTTTTGTTCGGCTGCTGAACACCAAGGCCTACAAGCCCTCTCCTTTTCCAACCCTCTCAGCTTCTGTACGGGGGCCTCCAGCCCCATCCAGAAATGCCCTGGCCTTAAAAAGCACCCTGCCTGTTCTTCCATGACGAAATCAAAGGTCACGGACATTCAGGCACATGCCCTAAGTCACCCAGCACGGAGGCTCCATGAAGAAGACCGAGGCAGAAGGCGCCGGCATTTGTAGAACATACTTCATCTCATCTGATCCTCCCAGGAGCCCACAAGGTAAACAGGATTATTCCCATTTAACAGATGAGGACGTGGAGGCTCAGAGAGCTTGTGACTTGCCCGGAGTCACACGACCAGGAACAGGCGTCTGATCCAATTGTTAAGGCCAGGGGGACCCACCGGCCAGAAGGCTCCAGCAGAAGGGCAGGATTAATTCTGTGACCTTTCCAGTCCCTGTGATCCTTTGAGGCTAAAGCTTAACTCTTCTCTTTCTCCCTCCCCCAAGGGATTTTCAGTTCATAAATAAGAGCCCAGAGGGGACCAACCTTTGATCCAAAGAAATGATTTTTTCAGAAAATGTCCCCCATTTAAAAATTAATAAAACATGCTCATTGCAGAAAATTGGAAAGCGCGATGAAGAGGAAGAAAAACTTAGACCAAAAAACAAATGAGATCATGTCCTCTGTTGCAACATGGCTAGAGCTGGAGGCCATTATCCTAAGCAAACGAACATAGACAGGAGCAGAAAACCAAATACCGCATGCTCTCACGTACAAGTGGAAGCTAAATAATGAGGACACATGAATACTAGGAGAGGGACAACAGACACTGGGGCCTTCTGGAGGGTGGACAGTGGGAGGAGGGAGAGGATTCGAAAAAAATACCTGGTGGGTATTATGCTTATTACCTGGGTGACAAAATTATCCGTATACCAAACTCACATGGCAGTTTATCTATATAACAAACCTGCACATGTATCCCAAACCTAAAAGTTAAAAAAAAACCCAGACCAAGAATTCCTCTACCTGATATTTTTGTAAACATTTCAGAATATTTCCAACACACCTGTTATGTCTCTGCAATGATACTGCAAATGCAGTTTTGTAACCTTAAGCCAATTTTTTTTTTTTCTGGAGACAGATTCTTGCTCTGTCCCCGAGGCTAGAGTGCAGTGGCACGATCTCAGCTCACTGCAACCTCCTCCTCCCAGGTTCAAGTGATTCTCCTGCCTCAGCCTCCCGAGTAGCTGGGATTACAGGCATGCGCCACCACACCCAGCTAATTTTTGTATTTTTAGTAGAGGCGGGGTTTCACCATGTTGCCCAGGCTGGTCTCGAACCCCTGACCTCAAGTGATCTGCACGCCTCGGCCTTCCCAAAGTACTGAGATTACAGGCTTGAGGCACCGTGCCCGGCCTAACACTTAAGCCTTAAGACTATGAAATCCGGATGTCCACGTGTATACCAGCCAGGACAAGTTAGGTTACACCGTGGCATCAAATATCCCCAAATCTCGGTGGCTTCACACACCACAAGAGGTTATGTCTTGCTCACACCCTATGCCCTGGGATTGCAGGGGAGGGGTCGGCATGGAGTCTCTGCTTATCATAGTCACTCAGGGACCTAGGCTGAGGAGGTGCCATCCTGGCATGAATTGCCAGGAGCGCTGTCTGGATGTGACATGCCACTTCTGCTCACATTGCATTGGCCAAAACATGTCACATAGCTACCTCACTGCAAGGCCAGACGAAATACCATCCTACCACCGGCCATGCAACATGGGAGGACAGTAATACTTGGGGTGCGGCACTAGTGCCGGTTATAGCTAGGGTGACCAATTGTCCCCATTTTCTCAGGACCAAGGAGTTTTCCAAAATGCCGGCCTCCTTGTGCTAAAATTGGGAAAGTCCTGGGCAACCCAGGAGGACTTGTCTGCTCCTATTGTACCACGTTGTGCGGTCTTTACACACTCACTTTTCAAAACTGCACAGCAGCCATCTTTTAGATGAACAAAGGTTTCTCTCCCCAGTCCCCTATTTGCTGGAGACTCAGACTGTTTCCAGTATTCCATGTTTATAAATACACTGTCTTAAATACCTCCATGGATAAAACCATGTCTACGTGGCTTCTCAGAGGTGCCATTGGTGGCCGTTTACAGGCTCACAGTACCTGTTATCCATAGGTAATTCAAAAAGGTTGAAACAATACAACTTGCCTTCCGCAGCGGAAGCACGTACCTGCTTTCCTTACCTTCTCCTGGAGCCCAGAGCAGTCATTCTCTAATTGTAGCCTCCAGCTCACCTGGAGAGCTCCTTAAAACAGATTGCTGGTCCCTAGTGCCAGAGTTTCTGATCCACGGGGGCTGGGATGAAGCCTAACCTTTGCGTTTTTGTGTGTGTGGTTTGTTTGTGGGTTTTTTTGTTGTTTGTTTGTTTGTTTGTTTTGATGGAGTCTCGCTCTGTTGCCCAGGCTGGAGTGCAGTGGTGCAATCTCGGCTCACTGCAAGCTCCGCCTCCCAGGTTCACGCCATTCTCCTGCCTCAGCCTCCTGCATAGCTGGGATTACAGGCGCCAGCCACCACACCTGGCTAATTTTTCGTATTTTTAGTAGAGACGGGGTTTCACCGTGTTAGCCAGGATGGTCTCGATCTCCTGACCTCGTGATCTGCCCACCTCGGCCTCCCAAAGTGCTGGGATTACAGGCATGAGCCACCGCGCCCGACCAGATGCCGTGAGCCACAGCGCCCGGCCAGATGCCACCACTTTGCCACCGAACAGGTGACCCTGCTCAGCTACTCACCAGAGGTCTAACCTGGAGCAAATTATGCAATTAGCCTCTCTTAGCCTAGGTTCCTATCTGTGAATTGGAGCAGTTGGGAGGATGGACTACCAGGGTTACCATGAGTTCAGTTAAAGATAGTTACAGTTATTCAGCGGTAGATTAAATAACTTTATGTTTTAAAATATTTGTGAGTTTGAATGGAACTGCATTGATTAACATTTGTATTCCTTTCATATATGAGTGGGAATGGACTTTCTCCCTGTGAGGGTTAAGCATTTGTGTTTCCTTTCTAGTGTGAATCATCGCTCCTGCCCTTTGCCCATTCACCTGCAGGTTTCTCTGCCTTTCCTCTCCGTCTGCCTGGGCTCATTACAGAGCAAAGATAAACCCCCATGGCCGTTCTTGATTGCTAGAGATTTTTCCAAAGCTGTTGCTCACCTGTCTGCTGGGGCCATTTTTCTGGCTTACAAAGTGGCCGAATCCATCTGACTTTCCCATTTTTATTTTCTCTATCACTTTTAAGCTTAGATTGGAGCCCTTCTCCAGAATGTGACAATATAAAGGAAATGGATTTTGAATGATGAGATTTCCTGCACCTTGAGGGGTGGTGGGGGTGGGGGATCCTGGCTCACCTCAAACCCTGTGGTGGTGATAGAAGGCATAGTCAGAAACCAAGAGCCCCTCAGCACCAGGACAACCCACCACCCTCAGCTCTCCTCGGCATTAGCCACGCTGTCTCTCTCCCCATCTGCAGAGTCCCCCCGCAGAGAGGCACAGGGCAGGCCAGAGGTGGATGCGCGGCTGGAAGGTCAAAGGCATCATCCTCAGGTTGGAGACAGGATGACCGAAGGTGTAAGAACTGTCCAGAGGAGTTGGACAACTCCCAGCTCAGGTCTCTCCTCGACTGCTTTGGCCGTGTGAGCTTTGCCTCTCTGGGTCTCTGTTGTCTCATCCATAAAATGGGCCTGACCATGCCCAAGTCAACGGAAGGATTTAAATAGATCAGCGCCCTGAGGTCGGTGCTGGACGCCGAGTACACGCGCCCAGTACACAGGGCTTGAGCTCATTACACGCCCCAGTTCTGTTCCTGGGGTGGTGGCGTGAACCCCATTGCCTTTGCCTTTAATTGCACTGAAAATATCCAGCACCGCTGATATCAAGGGCCCAGGTCCCGGCGGAAATGAACTCCCAGACTTGGGCGCCCAGGTTTCCGTGCGCGACCCCAGCCCCTCCGGCTGCAGCTCAGCCCATCGGCCCTGCGCGGGAACAGTGTCACCCGGGCACCCGGGCCAGAACAGGCCACGCGTGTCCCAGGAGCGCGGGAGGCTCCCACGCCCCCTCCCACGCACCGCTCCTTTGGCTGGCAGAGCGGGTCCTCAGCGCGTCTCAGCCGCACCAAGCGCCTCCCGCTCCCGCGCCACCCGGGCGCGCTGCTGGGGCCTGATTTCCATAATAATCAGCCGGAGATCTCCCGAAAAGGCTGGGAGCGGCCGCCGCCGCCCACCGGGGAAGCTCCCGAGGGTGGGCGCCGCCCTTCCCACCCTCCCTGCCGCCGCCGGGAGGGAGCCTCGTTTTTAAAAGCTTTCGAGAAACCGTCCGTGCGCAGGAGGCAGCTGGGAGACATCCAGGATGTCGTTCTCCGCATTAAGGAGGGGGACGGCGGTGGGGGAGGTGGGAGAGGCCGCGGCGCAGGTGTAGACCAGGCTCAGAGGCAAGGAGGGGAGGAGGGAAACTGAGGCAGCCGCGGGGTGGGGAGACGTTTCAAGGTATATTCTCACTGCTGCCTCGCGGTGACCCTGCGGGTGAGTTATCTGCTATGCCCCACTTTACAGGTGGGGAAACTGAGGCCTAGAGAGGTTTCCAGTCTTCCAAGCTGGCAAGTGGCTGGGCGGGGACCCTTTTCCGAGTTGGGGGATTCAGAGCCCGTGGCCTGCCCGGCACACTGCCTCCTGCCCAAAATGGGCAGCGTAGAAGCAGGATGCTCTGTGCATCCCAAGATGGGAGAACCAACCCGAAAGGGAAAGACCAGGGGGCTGAGGTCCGGCACATACTTGGAGCTGATCTGGTCCAGAAGCCCGTGGGCTAGCAGAACCTAGTTTGAACCCCAGCTCTGCCACCTCCCAACCATCCCCCAAGGGATGGGCAAACTACAGCCCCTAGGCCAAATCCTGTCAAACTGTTTTGGTACAACCAGAAACCAAGCATGTTTTTTTTTTTCTTTTTTTTTCTCTTTTTCTTTTTCTTTCTTTCTTTTTTTTTTTTTTTTTTTTTGAGATGGAGTTTTCGCTCTTGTTGCCCAGGCTGGAGTGCAGTGGTGCGATCTCGGCTCACTGCAGCCCCTCCCTCCTGGGTTCAAACAAGTTTCCTGCCTCAGCCTCCCAAGCAGCTGGGACTACAGGCACCTGCCACCACACCCGGCTAATTTTTTTGTATTTTCAGTACAGATGGGGTTTCGCCATATTGGCCAGGCTGGTCTCAACCTCCTGACCTCAGGTGATCCACCCTCCTCGGCCTCCCAAAGTGCTGGGATTACAGACATGAGCCACTGCACCCAGCTAGGTTTTTTTCTATTTCTGAAGATTAAAAAAAAATTCCTGACATGTGAAAATTATATGAAATTTGAATTTCCATGTTCATCCACTTTTTTAATTAAAATACAGCCACACCCACTTATTTCTGGTACTGTCTATGGCTGCTTTCCCTCTACGGTGGCACCGTTGAATAGTTTTGACCAAGAAGCATGGCTCATAAAGTCAAAAATATTTACTGCGTAGCCTTTTCCAGAAAAGCTTTGCCCATCCCTGCAATAATGGGGCAACGATGAAGCCTCTACGCCTCGGTTTTCTCACCTGGACAGATGGGAATGCCATTAAGTGAGGATGAAGTGAAGGCTGGGAAAGCCCTGAGCACAGTTGGCAGCACCCATCTTAGAAATGCCTTTGACCGGCCCAGTGCAATGGCTCACGCCTGTAATCCCAGCACTCTGGGAGGCCGAGGCAGACGGATCCCCTGAGATCAGGAATCCAAGATCAGCCTGAGCAACATGGAGAAACCCCATCTCTACTAAAAATACAAAATTAGCCAGGAGTGGTGGCGCATGCCTGTAATCCCAGCTACTCGGGAGGCTGAGGCAGGAGAATCGCTTTAACCCAGGAGGCAGAAGTTGCAGTGAGCTGAGATTGTGCCACTGCACTCCAGCCTGGGTAACAGAGTGAGACTCCGTCTAAAAAAAAAAAAAAAAAAAGAAAGAAAGAAAGAAAGAAAAAGAAATGCCTTTGACTTTTGCCAAGCCCCTGCTGCTTGCTGCCTCCCCATCCCGAATCACAGCTACCTGGGTGGATGCACTTTGAACTCAAGATATTCATCCCCTGCCCCCATTCATCCTGCTTGTCCTCACTCCAAGCTTATCAACCTGGCCTCCAGCCACCCTCTCCCATCAGTGACCCAGCCTGACCGGTTCCACCTCCAGCACCCAGCACAATCCCTGCCCCACACTGGTTCTTAGCAAACATTTTCTTTCTCTTTTTTTGAGACGGAGTTTCACTCTTGTTGCCCAGGCTGGGGTGCAATGGCGCAATCTCAGCTTACTGCAACCTCTGCCTCCTGGATTCAAGCAATTCTCCTACCTCAGCCTCCCAAGTAGCTGGGATTACAGGCATGCGCCACCATGCCCGGCTAATTTTGTATTTTTGGTAAAGATAGGGTTTCACCATGTTGGTCAGGCTGGTCTCGAACT